>NW_027269261.1:90171880-91554380 GCF_023055355.1 Agelaius tricolor | reverse complement strand
ACACGTGAGAACATTAAGCAGAACACACCAGCAAGAAACTACCTTCTTCTTGTTGTTGTTTTTAACCACGTTCAGCATTTACTAGTGCAAGATCTCTATCAGTATGAGTTTATAAGCTTCATGGGCAGATGCATCTTCTGGAAGTGGCAAGAGAGAATATCAGGACCCTCCTTTCAGTGGGTACTTTACTAAAGAGGGGGTGCTGTATCAATATTACTAAGGCTGCTGAGAGGAACACACAATGCTAAGTTCATCCATGTGACATCACTGCAGAAGCACACGGAAATTTAGAATAAAAAGTGGGAAGTATGTATATTTCATGACCTTCAGACAGTTCCTCCAGTGCTCTCACACTCAATAAGCAGAGCAAGACAGTACCTAAATTATCACTAAACAGCACTATTAGATTTTTTATGCAAACAAAAATGAATCCAACATCTTTCAGAGAAGCCAGAGAACCTGTACAGTATATCTAATAGAATACCCAGATGTTCTAATTCGACAGGATTGTACATGTCTTTCAGAAGCAATACAACATAACTACATGCATTTACACTTACATCTGATTTTTAGCCGCTTGTCTCTGAGCTTTCCGTTCTTTCCTTTTTTGATCTGGTGGCTTAGCAAAAACAATTTCAATGTTTTCTCCCTCTAAATCTTTGCCATTCATTTCTTCCATTGCCTGAAGGAATTAACCAGACTTTAAATATACTTCCAAGCACATCTGAAGTTAATTTTTTTCTACCTTTTAGAGTACGCATTTTTAAATCTGTTATCCAGAGCTAAAATTACAATATAAAGCTAAAAAAAAATTTAGACAATCAGACAGCATAGTATTATTGGGTCCAGTTAGGGATTTCTTCTGAACTTGGCTCTCAAACCCAGGACTTCATGTATCAGTTTAAAAATTTTCCCCTCAAAACTGAAAACAGGCTTCGATCTTTGCAAGCTGTTACAGTTAATGAAGTGGCAGAACTGTCCTCTGAAAGTGCACATTTTGTAATCCATGAATAAATTCCTAATGTCAGCACACATGCAAACAGCAGAGCTTAGTATATTCTGCAATTCCTTTATTTTACTTGCAATATATATCACTTTCTTTTTCAACCAGAAGACAAAAATTAAAGAGTCATTCTGATCACAAGGAAAAAACAGACAAACCAACCACAAAAACCTCCAGCTCCTCCCCAAATCCACACCACCACCTCCCCACAACCCTCTCCTCAAAAAATAAAAGCAAAACAAACAGCAAACCATCAACTCCTCCCCTACCCTCCCTGCCATGTACAGTGCCCACGGGGGCACAGTTACTACTACAAGTTAATTTTGAGCAGAGGAATCCTAAAGATTCTACCACTTTTAGGGACTCTACATAGCTAAGCCCTGACAGGATATATATCTTACTAAGACTCCTCCCATCATCTTCCTAAGCATCTGCTTTAAAACATATGGATATGTAAGAAAACTGAATCCCCCTGTATCCTGCATCCACCCACATAACATTAAAAAAATGGATACACTACAGGCAGGAGGGGAATTACACTTTCCCTTCCTTAACAACACATGACATCAAGACTGGGCTGGCAAAATCCAGGAATGACAACTACTAAATTCTCCAGGACCCCTCATTAAAAAAAAAGAAAATAATTTTTTAAAAAAAGTTTATTCCTGGAAAAATAAATAAAAAATATT
This sequence comes from Agelaius tricolor, assembly GCF_023055355.1. Taxonomy (NCBI): domain Eukaryota; kingdom Metazoa; phylum Chordata; class Aves; order Passeriformes; family Icteridae; genus Agelaius; species Agelaius tricolor. The sequence continues at coordinate 91,552,688 of NW_027269261.1, read as the reverse complement.
ACCTAAGTTTTTATCACCTGCCCTAGAGAAATTGCTTTAGATTTCTACCAATAATTTGGTGAGAAGAGTCATTCAACTTCTGGCACTTGAGTTTCAAATGGTAACAACATTATTATCTTAAAAGCTCATCTGCAGAATTACTTAGTGCAGGTGCATTTAAGATCCACTTTTCAAGCTAGAATTGCATCATCCTAGGAGACACCCAGAGAGGACAAAGTTATCAGTGACAGTGTGTTACCATTTCTCCAGACAAAGCTTTTTCTCAAATTAAAGTAGAATACAGCTTCTAAGAACACTACTTACAACACACACACACAGAGTTACAGTCCTCCTCACTTACCTTTACAGCACCATCCCGTTCATCAAAATGAATGAAAGCATAGTCTTTTAGCTTCTTCACTCGTTCTAGCTTTCCAAATTGACTGAAGGCCTTTTCTAGAATCTCCTCTGTTACAGTATTGGCAAGATTGCGTACGAACAAAACTTTTACCTAAAGGGGATTTAAAAAAAAAAAAAAAAAAAAAAGGACTTAGGAGTATGGTCTAATTCCAAAACACAAAATGAAGCTTTGCAAGTTACTGCTATTGGCAGCACTGAAGAAACACCATTACGTTTTCTGAACAGCATTTTACATACATATGAATATGTATACATAAATAGTCATACAGCATGAATTAGCTCCAAAATTCCCTGACAGAAATATTTAATCTGTTATCAAACAGGATTACAAAAGTATTAGTATCCTGAAAGTCAATCCAATTTGTGTTAGTGCTTAAAAGGATCCTACCAGCAGTTATCTTCAACCCAGAACACTATCAAACTTGAGAGAAGGTAACCAGAATTGGTTACACACAAAACAATTAACTTATCAAAACATTTAATTGTTTAGACAGGCTTTAGCTCAGTTATTTGCAGAACAGTCATCACTGTAATATCTAGGTCAGAGGTGACAGGCCTGCAGCTTTCAAGCTGCTTAACTTGTGGTTCCCATGCTATAGCTACACCAAACACCTAATGTCAGGACTGTGCTTGCCTGAGGGGCACTCAGTGACCTGAAGCCACTGCTAGAAGAAAGAACTACAGACAGAAAGGGGATACTAAGGCTGACACTGGCCAATTACCCTTCAACTTTCTCAAGTCAAAGTGTGCTGTTCCCTTGAGGAAGTGTCACCCCCAAATAACTGTGGAAGTTTATGCCCTCCCCTGGTTCACTAAAGCACACACAGTGGGACTCTTAAGCTACACAAAGACCACTCCACAGCTTCTAAAATTAGAAAGGCAGGTAATCATCCAACTCTTGACTAAATCATCAATATAGAGTTTCACCAATCACCAACTGCAAAGGATAAGGGAAAATCTAGAGCAGTCTGACAAAAGTTTAAAATAAACCCTTACTTAACATAGCACACAACATATACCAGAAAGCAGGAATCACCTATTAGTGACCCAACAGGATTGAAAGATTCATCCTTGTGTCCATGCCAAGGCTGCACTTAATGACCAGACATGAGCATGGTTACACGATGCCATCCATGTGCTCTCACAATTTAAAAGACCCTTCCAACTTGTCAAGAAGAGTTCCTTCCACGTGCTGGCACCATGCTCTGACAGTTTAATCACCTCCTACTGCCAAGGAATGCTCAGTCTTACCTGCCTACAATGGAACTGCCAGTCAGCTGCAAGACCTGCAACTTCTCTTACATCCTCTCTGCTCCTACTGGTTTCAAATTAGCCGATGCCATTAAATGACACTGCACATGGCAGCACTGACTCCTGACACTGAAGGTCAACACAAGTAACGCAAGGTGTGAAAGAACCAAGGAAAGCATGCTTTGATTTCTGATTCCACCACATACAGGAATTCAATAAACCCAGACACCTTTTTTGGAGGAACTGCTATGTAACTAAGTTACAAAAAGAACCAGGTCAGACTTCCATAAATCTATCTCACTGACTAGCTGAAGTAGGATTGGATGCAGATTTGGAAGAAGGGATACTATAGACCATAAATCTAGCCCAGTGTATCAGCTCTGGACTTTGGCAATAGTTAATTCCGGCTGATTCTCGGGAGATCATAAAAGTCATAGCCAACTCCACCAGGAAAGCTGTTTTCTATTATGTATTAAGCTTCTCCTACATGTCTTGATGGCAAGAGCAACCTTTATGTATTGTAACACATACATAATAACCATTTTTAGTAAAATATCCTAACTGCTACCTTAACTTTATTCCATGGAAATGAATTACAGGAAGTTCTGTGATGTAATCAATGGGTTTGAAAACCATTAACTTTAAAAAAAATGTTCCATATTCTTGTTCTTTAGAAAAGGATGAAAACTACAACCTCACGAGGAACCCTAAGCAGCCTAATAAATCCATGATGACTGACATGATTAAAAACTAGATAGAATAATCACTATTTTTTAAAAGATGCACTAATATAGTGTTTTTTTAAGAAATAAAAAACCAACTAATTTAAATTTTCCCAATGTAGACAAATCCATTAATCTCTAACAGCTGAATTTTTAACACCTTTGCTCATGTTACTGATTAGAAGTATAACTGAATGAGTCAAAGATGATGTAAAAGCTATTAGGCAGGTTAAAGCATAGGGTGAGAGAAGATGAACCCATTTTTACTTAAGCCAGCTAAAAAGGAAGGGAAGTGGAAAAAAAAAAAAGAAGTCTTCTGCATTAAAGCTCACACATTATTATACTAAAAATCCATAGATACTTGTAACAAGCAATATACCCAGCACCAGCATTTTGTTTTCAAGGCACAACTCACATTTAAAAAACTGCTTAAGATTAGACTATCCCAAAACCTCTGGTGTCTGCTCCTTTTCCTCCTCTTACCTACAGCACAAACACTTCAGGCCACATTCTCCAAGGGATACTAGCCCTGTCTCTTGTCCTGTAATCTGCCAGACAGCCACAAGCATAAGACTTTATTTAGCTGCTTAACCTGCCACTCCAGAACGTCCTCTGCAGCCTCAGCCATCCTACAGAAATCAAGTAAAATATTAATAAATTTAGCTAGACTACAGGTGTAAGAGGCAACAAAATGACACTTAGGAGAAATTTAACTATCAACACAGCTGCTTGAGAAGTTGGAAAAAAATTCACTTTGGACCAGAAGTCAATACCTTGACCAATTATACTCTGATCTGTTAGAAGGAGCACTTATCTCCTCTAGCACATCCATCTAGCTTGAGAATCTAGCTTCATCTCTCATCATGCTCAAGCTACTTTGTATTTAAGAAAACAGTCCATTTAAATGAAAAGTATTTACCCATACAGTACTCTCCACAACATTTTATCAAAAGGACAAAGGAAAACAGACTCGAGTAGACATTTCAGAAATTTATATTAGTAAGTGTCCATATATGATGAAATGACATGCTGCTTCTGAAAGATTTAGAACACTGTTCATCTTCTGGCTACACGTGTGAATTTGTCTTCCTTATAGCTTGCTCTTATGGACTTGTGTTTCTAGCAGTCTTGACAAGAAAACTGATGACCAGATGATTATTCTGATAAAAACAACCTACTTCTCCTAGTCACAGTTTCCTCCAGAGCCTTCTACCACAGCAATGTGCAAGATGACATGGGTCAATAGCTTTCCCTTTGCTCTGGACTAACAGTAGTCAGAAGCACTGACAGCCAACCTGCAGCTCACATCCAGGAGATTACTGACTGCAGCAGCAGCTTCGCTGCTCTTTCTCTTAGAAGAAAGATGCCAAGAACAGAAAATAAACCTTACACTTAGAGAAGGGCCAGATACAGTGAGCTTCTGCACGTGTACAGCAGGTGGCCAAAAAAGACTGGAGTAGAGACTTTCCTTGTTGCAAGAATAAACTAAAGGACACAGCCAGTGAGGAAGGTCAGACACCAATTATCATCTCAGTTTCTGTCTTCAGACACAACCCAGATGGTCTCTGCTTTTTCAGTATTATTCATAGAGCCTCACTTTTCCATATATCTTCAACCCAAGCTTCATGTCCTATCTTTGGCATGTGGCACCAGATGTATTCAAGTTGATTTTATCCATGTTTTCTATATTTCTTTCCTTCGTTTCCATGTTTCTTCTCTTTTCATGTCCCATTTCAAATACAACACAATAGAAGGTATTAACATATTCAAATAAAACTGTACAGTAAATGGGGCAAACCACAATCAAGCTTTAATTTCTTTAGCCTTTTACTCTGCACATCTGCAAACTTACTTAGGAGAGATGCTTGATTATGTCCCCTATAATTTCCTTTCCATCTATTCTGTTTTATCAGCAGAAATTGCTGCTTATTTATTTTAACAGTTTGGTGGATTAGGTCTCTTCTCTTTTGAGCCAAGAAACTAAACATACAGGCTGCCATATTTAGGTAGTGCCACCTTCCACAAATTTGACCTGCAAGACTCCTTCCCTACTGCTGACAGTCTATCATGCTGGGCAAGAAAAATAAAGTCTGCAGACAAGATAGTCCAAAAGCTTCTGTAATACCTGTATTACAAAAGCAGCTTTTTCCCTAAAATGAGCCCCCACCCCAACCCTTTTCCCTTATGGCTCACCAAAGAGGAGATCCCAGCCAAGCTATCTTACTAGGTCCATCAAAGTAGGACTCCAGCAAGTGACGTGTCTCAGATGAGAGTAAAAGCACAGACGAAAAGCAAGCAAAGAGAAAGAGATAAGGATACGGGCTAGCTAAGAGATTCCATTAAACAACTCAGCTACACAACACAACTGAAAAAGACAGGGTTGGGCAATATCTGATGGGAAAAAAAAATAAATCAGGTAGTTTGTTTCTGGCAAGATACCAGGCACATATATAAAACAACTGCTACAACGTACTTCAAAATGTTAACAGTCCAGACTTCAGCTTCACCTCAATGCTCAAAATCCAAAACATTGCCAGTCTAGGTATTAAAAGGAATTAACTCCCTCAAATTAAAAATAACTACCAAACTCCAAATACAAGCTAATTGCTGAACTTCTCAGAAGTAACTGCTAATAGCAACTTTGAAAATACACTTGTATACATTTGAACACTGACACCTTCTTTCTAATGCTGAAGTGATACAGTTCCAGGTTTAAAAAGAATTAAGGCTGTTCCGTGAGGATATCTCTATTTCTGTCCTTCCAAATACTAGGGTACATAACTATTTTAACTCCAGGAGTCACCACCATAACTTCCAAGTAAAAAATTAACGACATCATCATGTGTGTCATTTTGGCAAAAATTACATTCACTATTAAGCCATGGGAACACAAAATGATATAAGGCCATATAGAGTTTTTAAATCCACACAATTTCTGAGGTATATTCATTTCTTATAATCACACCTACATCTCTGTCAAGAAGGCTGAAAAGATGTTAAATAATTTTAGGCTAATTCCAGGAAATGCCTAATTTGGAACAGAGCACTTTAAATGTACTATGGTCCCATTACAGCTTTATTACCTTTGCCATGACTTCAGGATCTGGGTCTTCTATAGGGTCAGCCCATTCCACTGTAACAACATTTCCCCAGACTTTCACTTTGCCACTCATTAGCCTACGTCTGGCCTGAGCAGCAGTTTTGTGATCTTCATATTCAAGAAAACAGAAACCCCGGTTCTTTTTCTTGTCATCAGGCTGATGATACAATATGACATCTGTAAGACCCTCTGAAATGAAATAAAAGATTTATTTGTTATGCTTTCAATCCATTGATTTGCATCATAAAGTGCAGGTTGTCTTTGTAGCTATGGAAGAATACTACTCTGACTGAATGGAGGAGAGTTAGGGGCAGCCAAAAGTTTTGCTTTGTCAATTCTCCTCTTAAACCCCTAAGTTACAACACTTATCAGTGTGTGCTTTTTCCATAATGTCTAAACAACAAGAGATAAAAGTTGCATGACCCCAATACCTAAAAAGTTTATTGCTCCAAAGAACCTGAAGTCTGTAATTCAGTAACAGAGCAACAGTACCTTTGCAAGTTCAAATATTATCAAAAAGAGATTCTTAAAATTTAAGAATTATAAAGCTCAGAACCAGTTACATTCTTCTGCTTGCTTCAGTTTTGCCTCGAGAAGTTTTAAAACACCCATTAGTATTGTAATTATTAAACTTTTAATTCAAATTTCTTTGAACATATTTTTTAAACATTACACACTTACTCTACAGGTAGAACTTAGAACCACCCATCTAGTCTAATTACAAGTATCTCAGCCCTCAGCAAAACAACGGTTTTTAAAAAACCCAAACAAACCCCAACACATAATATTGAGATAAATGTTGTGTGGGCTTGGTTTGTTTTCATCATCATCATAAGCTAGAAGACAGCACATCACTGACCACATTTGACACCTTCCAGGTCTATAAAATCTAGTCACTGACTCACCTGTTACTTTGCTGAATTCTTCAACAATTTGCTCCTTGGTTTTACTCTTAGGAATAGAGCCAACAAAAAGCCTATTATTGGCAACAGAGATGCATACACCAATGTGTTTTCCAGACCGAATTTCATGGTTGTTGTACTGCAACAAAAAATTTATTGGACAATCATCAGTTACAAATAATTTTCGCCCTCTGCAACAGCAGCATACCAAATATTTAACTTTGGAAAACTCAGAATTGAAAAATTTACTAAATTTTTGCATCTTAACACATTTTTAAGATGCATATTCAACTACTCTGAAGTATATCCATGTTTTCTAAAGTCTCTCCACAATTTCAGCCAACGCTTTCTTCCTTGTTCGAGTCTCTCAACACTTTTTTCTTTAGAAACTTTTTCATATAGAATGATGCAAATCATCAAGGTCAAGGCTTCTCCCTTCACAACCATGCAGAAAAAAAAATGCAAGTTTCTCTATAGGCTGTAGCTATAAATTCTTGATTTGTGTGTAATACAATACATGAGTTGCAATTAAAGTCAAATTCACTTCTGAAGTTCCACAGTTAACAAAAGAGAGTTGTGATCAGGTCTTCTCCACAAAATATTCAAGAGCAACTGGCAAATACTTTCCAACGCATAAACATTACACAAGTCAACAGCAAGAACAACTTTCTAATGACTTGAAATCCTAAGACTTCTGTTAAAATGCTTCTCCCATAACATCTGGAAGATACCCTGAACATGTCAGCAGTTTAAGGGGGGAAAAAAAGAAGGATTACTGCAGACATCTGTTAAGAAAACATCAAAAAATGCCTTTAATTGAGATGAAGACACAGACATACATCATTCAAATAAGCAGCAGGGAGGACAACTGCTGGTATATCAACCCACTTCTAACTGGAAGCCCTGCAACAGACAGCCCTTTAGCTAAGAAAATGAATTTTGTGGTCAACATCTTATTGCCAAGCAGCAGGAAATATTTTTAAAATTTTATCTAGCTATTTATTCTATGATTTATTTTGTGCTTGATGGTAAATCTTACTACATAAGCTAGTTATCCTCCACCCCACCATGCTTTTTATGCAATAAAATCTGGAGAAAGATGTTTATTACTATTTATCTTGGGCAAACAAAAACTCCACTACTGAAAGTTTTCTAAGCTAGGTAACTGCACCTAAAGTGAACAAGAAGGAGAACTGTACATGTGAAAAGGACACATTTTCACAATGAATTATGTCTCAAAACATAGCAGGAGACAACAAAGGACTTCCATCTCCATATCTGTTGCCAATGTGGCACAGGAATAGTTGATTTTTAAGTAGGAAGCTGAAGTAGGAGCAGCGCTAGTTGCATATATATTATCATCACTATTAAATATACACATTAATGAAGAGACAGGTTTTAGTAGCTAAAAAAAGGAGTCCCCTAAAGAAACACCTTTAAAGAAGCTGACAGTTTATTGGTCTATGAAAGTGATCCTTCACTAACTGAACTGTACACTAGAAAACATTTCCTTGCATTAGGAAACTTTTTTTACTGAGAGGGTGCTCAAATACTGGAACAGGCTTCCTAGAGAGGTGGTCAATGCCCCAAAGCTGCCACAGTCTAAGAGAGGCATCTGGAAAATGCTCTTGATGATCAAGATGACCACAACAATTTTGGTCAGCCATGAAATGGTCAGGCAGATGGACAAGATGATCACTGCAGGTCCCTTTCAAATTAAATACTCTATTCTACATGGATAATTGAAAGTATTATCCAACCAGTCCTGCTAAAGTCTTAACACTGAAGTTTGGCTATACATTTAATCGAATGTAAGAGTTGCTCATACAACTCAGTATGTTGTATGAGAGTAAAATTAACAATGTAAAATTAATATATTCTACCATTTTACAGTTTCACTGATAGTTTCTAGTAGTTTTTTCATCCTCCAATGTATTAACCACTATTTTTCACTGCGTGTTCCTCTCTACACAGAAAAGTTGTCAGTTAGGTGTTCTTGACCATCAAGTTGGTAATTTTTAGGTAAATACTTTGCATACCATCTGCAAACTCAGACTAGCCATAAAAAGGCTCAGATCATGATCTGGGTAAAGTGCCAAAACAGTCAGGCTACCAAAGTAGCTATGTCAGCATACTGCTTCCCCCTCCTGTCACCATGGAATCTGTGTCTGAAGTCAGTAGCAGAGATTGCCACCCTCTAGACAATGTAATCATTTTGGGTTTTTTCTCATTGACTTATGTAAGAACTTACTCATGAACAAGTCAAAATATGCAGGTCTGTCCTGTCACTTTACTAACCTATATTTTCACTACCAATTTTAGTTTACTAGGAGCAAACGGTAAGCTGCACCTCCATGCATAGTTAGCAAACTACTTAATTCATCCGTAGTTCCATTCTGATAAGCTTACACCTGTTCTAGTCAAAAATATACTGAATGCTTCAATAGTTTTCAGTATGTTTTCCTATAAGCTTCACCTCAAAAGTCTTTATTCTGTACATATCTACAGTAACCTTATTCACACAGAAATCTTTTGAAAAACTTAACTCTAGCAACTTCTTATGAAATAGGAAGGAGAACTGAACATGTGTGCAAAAGAACACAACTGGAGTTGTAATTCTTAAACAGTATAAAGTAAACATGCTAACAGGGGAAAAAGTGAGATAAAAAAAGTCATACTTTGACAGTGAATACTTGTGTGAACATCTGAGATGCCATTTCTACTTAACTAGCAAAGGGTTAACTGCACTGAATTAAATACTAGTCACAAAAATAGGAGAGAATTTCCTTAATTGTTTTTAAAATAGTTCTGTCTTTGCTTAAGACAAAAATGGAGTGATACTGTGGCCTGATACTGAGAAGAATTACAGATATGAAGAGTAATTAATTATAAGTGGCTTAAAAATGCATATACAAAATCAAGACTTCAACCTTCTAAACTGCAAGATTTCTTGTTAAAGAATAAAGTATGCCAACATTAAGTGTATCCAGAAATTTTAGTTCAGTTTTACATTAAGTTGACCTGCAGACTGTGGAAGATACATACAGCAGCCACAAACATGAATTGTATGCAAAATATGTTACACCAACTCCAAGAACCTGAAGATAGGTCAGTTAATTCTCCACTGTAGTTTGGTATTGACAAAAACAAAGCTGTCTCTTATCACTCAAAAGTGTATAGACAATGCAGAGACTTTCAATCTCATTTTTTTCTATATTGTCCTGAAAAAAAAAAAGCCTCTTGGAAAAAGATGGGAAATAACAGAAGAAACATTATCACAAGGAATCCAGAAAGCTGGGAAGTTGTATACACCTGAGAAGGCTACAGGCAGTATCAAAAAGAACACCACCTGTTAAAATAAAAGGTTATGATAATGGCTAGGACCAAGTGTTCAGTGTTTTGAAGAGGTCTTTCAGCAGTATCTCCCATGCATGTGTAACTAATACAAGTTACAGACCCACAATTTTCAACTGAACTCGACAGCCACAATTTGCTAATAGTCCTGTAAACCACTTTTAGATAACTTGGGAAACTTATATACCAAACTAGCCAGTCAATTATGGTTGAAATCACTCCAAAAAAACCTGACACATATCATAGAATCCAATTTAAGACTAACACTACTTTCTAAGAGTTGAGCATGAAAGTTGAAATACTGCTCCATCAACTGCAACATTTCTTAGCTATTACACTCAGCGGCTGTTTAACTCACAAGCAGGACATAGAGTGCTTTTTTCCTGCATATCAAAGATCAGACATAAAGGGACATCAAGTAGCTCCTTTCCTTGTATCGTTTAGTGGAAGACTGAGGCTAGGATCTGATGTTACTTTTCTGGAAACATGACTTGAATGACTTCCCAGAGCATGTTACCTTTAAGCAAAATCCAGCTTAATGAAGAAAAATTGTTTTGTTTTATTTACTAGGTGCCTCCAAGAACTTATGTGCTTTGTTTCACTGTACTGCTAAGTTTAAAGAGTTAACTCTCAAGTGTTCACACATACACACAACAGCTAGGTGGACTATGAAAGTACAAGGAGAACACACAGTTATCCCCAGTATATCTAACAACCAACTGATCTTATTTAAAAAGCTAATCAGTGTATACCACATTGGTTTTGTACTTCCACTTTTGCAGATATTTGTGTGCTTTCTCAAAACAAATTCCCATTTTCAGCTTGATTTGTCTCCACCAATTGACTTATATGTGAATAGGGTACCTTAGTTTAAGCTCTACCTCATCACAAACCAAGGTTTTTAGTTAACCCTACTATAGTAATACAGTATCAGTACACTTCACAATGAGTATGGCTAGCACTAGCAAGTCATACACACTCATCTTGGTCACATCAGTGTAGCAGTAACCAGCTCAAAAAACTCAAATTTAACTTAGCCAGGAAAATAAGTGCCCTGTGCAAGATCAGGGCAGTGTTTCTCCCCCCCCTCTTCTTTAATGATGGGTACTTCATGCATAAAACCTGAGTTTATCACACCAAACTATTTCATACCTCTGTGTAAAACAGAGGGAATGCTCCTTAGAGTGGCAAGATTTATTATGTTTCCCTGTCAGCTGCAGCTAACAGAACAGACCTTCAATGCTCAAGAGACATTTTTTCCCCATGTGAAGTATCTTATGAAACTCTGTGACTTTGAAGTACTTTTCCAGCACGGGCCCCCTGCTGGTGCAGAAACACATCAGGAGTCAGAGACACCCTGATCAGCACTGCCCTTGCACCCCAGCAACTCCAACATCACTGCTCTCCAGAACTCATACACATGCCGACAGCTCAAAAGTCACTACTGCTAATACAACTTTGATTAATAATAAAGGCTCATCTAACTGGACCAAACAGCAGTCCATCAGCTTTTTTTTTCCCCTGTCCCTAATGCAGTCAGAAAATCTTCATATACAATGAAGAAATAAATTTAACACCTAGTGGATTATGAAGTAATCTAACAATAACAGTTTCACCTTAAGCATTTAAGTACTAGGACCAGGACGACAACTGCTTCTGAGCCAGAGTGCACTTCATCAAAAAAGAAAAAAGTCCAAGAAAACTTACCAGTTTAACAGCTTCCTGAGCTGCTTCTTTAGTACAAAAAGTGACAAAAGCATATCCTCTGTTTAGACCGGTTAGTGGATCCATCATTAAGCGGAGATCCCATATAGGTCCAGCCTTCTCAAATAATGGAACAAGTTCATCTTCAAACAAGTCTCTCGGAATCTTGCCCACAAATATCTACAACAGACATACAAAGCACTGTTTATAAAAAGTATTTCCAATGAGTAAGTCTACATCTGCATAAACATCTTCTCCTTCTTACCTCTGTACCAACAGAAGGTTGCTGTCCTGAATATACAGACTCTGGAGGAGGCCCACCATATTTCCTCTGTCCAGTAGTCACATCAAGAGTGTAGCCAGTTCTCTCCAACAGTGCCTTCAAGCAAAAACTTAAGATTTTAAAATCACATACAAACTGAGCAAGTTTAGCTGCGCTTCATTCACAGACAGACATGCTTCCAATTCCTTTTAAACTGTACTGCTTTGAAGGTCCCACAAACAAATCTACTACTGGTACTTCAACAAGAAACTTGCAAAACAATTAACAGAACTATTAGGTAAAGAAACACTGCTAGAAAATTAGAGATTCACATCCAGTTTTCCCAATTCCTTCATTTTCATTAAAAAAAAAAAAAAGCCAAGTATTATAATAGTAACAGAGCTTCCCTTTAATTAGGAAGATCTTAGTCTGAGCCACTTCTTGTTTTGGCATGTCCAATCCTGCAGACGTTTATGCAGAAGAGTTCCCTGCACTTAATGAGATTACTCATAAGTGTGAAGTTAAAGAACACATGTTTAAGTGCTTACACCCCTGGAACACCATACAGACTGTTTCAGGTACCCAACTACCCAAGTGATAGTACTACTTCCTTTCTCTTATCCCCCCTTCAAATTCCTTGTGGGCTTATACAGGATCCCAGGAAAACTAACCCTCACTAGAACCACTGCATGTAGTTATAGATATAGTCAGATATAGTTACAGGCATAATACCAACTTAAAATGTTAGCTGACATTCAGTATGTAAACACATGAGAAATTCCTCTGAAATTAAGTCTTTCATAATAATTTTGTACAAAGACAAATCAACTCTACACACAAAGAAACTGCATATTAAACAAGCCAAATTATAGTCAAGAGTTAGCAATTTTACAACAACAAAATTGCAGTTATTTTAAATGCTAGAGCCATCAGCAGTAAAAGCCATACTACTTGAAGTTATTAACCAAGTCCTCATAATATTGTTGTTTTATGTGGCAGTGACAAAAACTGCATCAGTTTTTTTTTTAGTTTATAATTAATGGCATCTCAGCCTCAAAGTCAAGAGAAAATAAGATTTTCTAATTTTATAGGGTACACAGTTATTTGTAACAGTCATTTTATACTATATACATGAAGTATCAAAGAAGAAAGATTCTCTGGGGTTCTTTTATGACATCACCTAAACATGCCTGGATGGTTTTCCTTCTCTTAAGCTTTGGTAAAGTTGCTAATCACAGTATTTTAAAATAAATCATTGTATGCCTAACTCTTGAGAAAGGAGTCTCTTGCTAGCAGCAGATGCGGTCAAAAAAAATAATTTACCCATTAAGACAGTTTGGGGTACACTTTATGAGCAGAGTGATTATGTCATAAGAAGTTGGCTAAATCCTAAATCCATTACAATCTGTTTTTTCAGACACGTGATATCTCCTCCCTATTGTGGAGTTGCTCTAAATCTGAACTAAGGGGGTGGAGTGGAAATAACAACAACAAAAAAAAACAGAACACAAAAAACAATCAGCAATAGCTGAACTTAAGCATTTTGAACTTGAGTAACCATGCTGACAAGTATGCACAAACTTTTTACTGCAAAATAGAGTAACTGTCTCAATAAGACATAGAGCAAACTGTGAAACCTTTTTCCCTTTTACATGTTCAGTTCCAGCAATATATTAACTTTCTACTTGAAAAGAAAGAAGTGCAAGACAAAATTTCAAGTGACAGCTTTCAACAATGACAAATATGACAAATACTCTGTAATAATCTTTTTTAAAAAAAGCACAGTTCGAAAACAACCAACATAACTATCACAACAACTCGGAAAAACAAACAACAGATAGACCTCATAGCTTAAATCTTTACTGACATACCTTAATTTTTGCCTCATCTGGTCCTTTGCTAGAATCTGCCACCTTGGTCCCCTGTTTTTCCCTCTGCCTGTATGTCTTCATGACTCCACATAAAAAGGCACTTTTGTTCTGCAAAAGATACAACCTTCAGTTCTGAAAACATGACAAGCCAGAATTTCCTTTTACCTTGAACTAATAGTGTTCACTTTACATATCACATACGGATCACTGAAGAGACTCAGACCTCTTCCCAGACAACTAACAGTTTATCCCTCAACAATTATTCTGTAAACTGCTAAATGTTACCTGAACGTGTGAGAGATCACTGTCTTTAAACTGCTGAAGCACCGCCAGTGCACCTTCTTCATTGAATTCCTTTAAAGCTTCAATAGCTCTTTCATCTAGATCACTATGTGCAACTAGGCCTAGAGAAAAGAAAAAAATTACTAATTATATTTGGTCAGTAATCTTTGTAAAACCTAATGTAGCATCCCTAACACATTTCCATGACCTCTAAATCAATTACTGATTAAAGTAAGTTACTATGCATCAAAAACCATTTAGTTCCTTTGAAGTTAAATATTATAGGATATATAATCCTTTTATTAAAACAAAAAAGAGATAGGACTCAGAGTAAAAGTTACTACATATATGTGTTCATTTGACTTCTGTGAAACCCAGACGTTACATGGGCCAAGTTTAATGTCAATATCCTGAATCTGAATTCAGAGGAGTCTATCAAAACCTACCAAAGCCTGACTTAGCTTGCTTAGCAATGGTACCTTGGTACGCTTTTAGAAGACTATAAATACAAATAAACTCCAGCACTAAAAATGGCCATCACACTCCAAAATCAAGCCTTAAAAAATGCTGGCTATTACCACATCTGAAAAAACCAACACCACAACTTCTACATCCATAAGCCCAAACACCATGTCAGGAAGTATCACTTACACACGAAGATGCATACCAAGGCTTTAGTTTCTTACTGTTACCTACAATTACTGCAAAAAATGCACAAAGACCACATCACCTGCTCCTCCTAAAAATCATCTGTTGCCTATTCCAGCTGTTGCTCTGGTCCCCTGCATACCACCCGTCAGCCCAAGTAGCCTGGGACTTTCCTCTGAAAGATACTACAATAAATTGAAGTACTGAGTGTATAACATCCAGATTTTGGTAAGACTGCAGTTCCCATACTTTTGGAAACCACAAAAAGTTGCTATTTTAGCCCAAAGACAGCAGAATCCAATAAAATATTGTATGTGTAGTTTTGCAAGTCTTAGATCTTACCTGCAACGTAAATTTCATCTAGTTTTTCAGCAACTTTCTGTGGTAAACCAGCATCAAGCAATGTCTGGAAATGCTCAGAATGGGTAACTGCAGCAGAAGTATCCATGGGCTCTTCAGTACCATTCCCATTAACATGCTCAGTAGCCATGTTTCCAGATATCTGTTCAAATGCAATAAGCATCAAAATTAAGCTAGATATATCTTCAGGTAGAACAATTCAAGTGATGATACATGCAACAGACTATCCTATTCTTTGAAAGTCGTGGGAAAAAAATATAAAAAATAGCAGATCACCGCCCTGACACTTTTTTTTTTAGCTTTGCAAGGCGCAGGAAATTCCTCACAAGAAGCACTAACACAAAGGAAAGCCCTAACACCACTGCCTAGGGGGGGTGGGGTAGCTTTCACTGCAGGTTTTACACAACCCAGACAGACACTGACTCACCTCCCCTCTCTCTAACGCACTCCCTAAGACACTCCGAACAAGTTAGAAATGGAGCAAAAAGGCCAGAGCGGGGGTGGCAGGACAAGCAAACCTGCCACATGCACCGCGATACCGTCACTGACACTCGCTGCCGCCTCCACCGCCCGCTGCAAACTCGCTGCCCCTCGGCTCACGCCGCCTCTCCAGGCCCCGGGCGCGGCCGGGATCCCTTCCCGCCTCCACTTCGGTGCCGGCCGGGCAAGCGAGAGGAACAAAGCGCTCTTCCCAGCCCGCACCCACCCACGGCGGCGGCGGCCATGAGCCCGATGGAAACACGTGCTCCGCGCGTTCAGATGTCCTACAACTTCCTCCAGTGACCGACTTCCCCCCCTCCCCGCAACACTCCCGCGGGAGGAGCGGCTCCCCCCCGCCCGGAGCCCCGGCCATTCCCCACCTCTCACCCTATTCCCCCCGGAGAGCGGGTTGCAACACCCCGGGCCCGATTTCACCACCCGGCCGGGAGCTCGCGGAGCCTCCCGGCCCCGCCGCCGCCTCCCGGCCACACTCCTGTCCGGAACAATGCAAGGCCCCGTTTCCCAGCCAGGAAACGCCGCTGCCCATCGCCCACCGCCTCCCGACGTGACCGGGACCACGCCAAACCCGGGAGACCCCGCTCCCCGCGCACACGCTGGGCACCGAGGCCGCGGTTCGCCCCGTGCCCCTCACGGGCAATGAATGGAGCGGCGGGGCCGGCGGGACAATAAGGCGGGAGCCACACGCCCCGCGCCGGCCCGGCTCGGGTGGTGCCTCGGCCGCCGCCGCCACGCCGGGGCCGGCGCACCGGCCCGGCCGGCCCCCGCCCGCCCGACAGCGGCGGCCACGAAGGCAGCGCCAGCAGCTCCTCCACCCATCGCGCAGCGCCCCGGCCCCACAGCGCTGCAGGGCCCCAGCGTGCGCCTCCCGCCCTCCGCCGCCTCAGCCCGCTCTGCCACCCGGCCCGCTTCCACTCCGCCAGCGCCCGGCTGCCCTGACCTGTGTGTGTCTGCGGGGAGAGAACCGCCGTGTGCCAAGGGTCTCTCGGGGCGCGGGTCGCGGCTCGGCGTGCTGAAGCGCTGCCCCCGTTCCGCGCTCCCGCGGCGGTGTGTCCGGGCAGTGCTGCTGCTGGAGCTGGCGTAAAATGGCGGCCGCTCGAGCGCTCACGCCGCTGCTGCTGCTGCTGCTGCTGGCACCAGCCCCGGCCCCTTCCACTCCGCGCGGGGGGGGCGGGCGGAGGGCGGGCGGGAGCGGAGCGGGGGGAGAGGGAAGAGAAGAGGAGGAGGAGGAGGAGGAGGCGCCGCCGCGCGCGCTGGCGCAGCCCCAAAACCCGGGGTCTCCCAGGCAGCTTCGCAAGGGTTATATCGCCGAGCCCCGCCCGCGCGCGCGCGCGCCCGCCCTCCTCTCCGTTCGCCCCACGCGCGCGCTCTCCGCCTTCCATGCGGAGCGGCGCGCGCCGCTGCCTCGCCGTGTCCCTCCCTCCTTCCCGCGGGAAGCGCTGCCCGGGGGAGGCGGCGGCGGCGGCGGGACGAGCCCTGCGCGCGGACCGCGCGCTCCCCGGCGCCGCCCGCCTGCACCTGTGCGGGCTCGGCGCTGGCGGAGCGGCCGTGGCCGGACCGGGATTGGGCGAGCGGCCGTTCCCACGGCGCGCAGGTGGCACAAAAGGGGGGAGAACGGCGGCCACAGGAGGAGGGGGGCCTGGGGAGAAAGTCCCGGCCCGCGGCGGGGAGGGGACGGAGGAGACAAAGCCACGCAGACAAAGGGAGGGGAGAGCCACGCTTTGTGTGGCTGCCGGCCAGGCGAGCCCGGCGGCGCTCGGCGTTCCCGCACTGGAGGCGGGAGGCGCCTCACCCCTGCCCAGAGGGGCGCCCGGCACCGGCCCCTCGCACTGCCCGCCCGCCAGAGCCGCCGGGCGGAGGCAGAGCTTGGCCGAGGGGAACGGGAGCTTCCTTCAGGCACCGCGCGGCGTGGCGGCGTCGAGCGGGGCCCCGGGGCGGGGGTCGGCGGAGGGAAGGCGCTGAACACAGCACGGGCTGGGGCGCCGCGCAGCTCCAGCGCCGGAATTCCGCAGAACGGGCCCGGGAAC
Source organism: Agelaius tricolor (assembly GCF_023055355.1). NCBI lineage: Eukaryota > Metazoa > Chordata > Aves > Passeriformes > Icteridae > Agelaius > Agelaius tricolor. Next base: position 91,535,308 of record NW_027269261.1, on the reverse strand, counting down.
GGGGCCTTTGCCCCGCAGGCACGCTTGGAGCGCACCCGCGGTGCTGATTTAACTTTCTCCTGATGGCCCCAGTGGAATGCGGGTCTGCCTGCACAGCGCTGTCAGAGGCGGACTCCGTGCTACAGCGTACACTTCACAATCCCAGTTCTGAGCACGTCGTGCTCGCACACCCCGCACGAGAAACTTGGAAACCGACCGACTGATCTGATCTCTGCCAGAGTTGTGTCCAGATAAAGACTGCAAAACGGAGGCAGGAAGGCACATACAGTATTACTCACTTCCCCAGAGGCACTCAGCCACAAGTTGAGCAGTGCCTGCTGCCCCTGAGCCCGGCCGAATACTTCCCAGCATATCTCCAGTACTTTAAAAACACTCGAACCTGTGCAGTGGAGCAAGCACAGACAATTACAGGGTTAGTTCAGTGTCAACAAACGCTCACATGCTGGCGTATAAGTATGTGAAACATACAGCTGGTATTCAGTGATACAAGGAAACAAAAAAGATCAGCTATTCCATTCAATAAGACACCATTAAAAGCTGGACCACTCAGATTTGTCTGAAATAGCAACAAATACAAGGCAGATGTACATTATCAAATAGTCCAGCTAATTTTTAATTCAAAAATTTGATAAAAGGTAATTTTTATTCTGACTTTGCTCCACTTTTACAAAAATGAAACCTCCTGAAAAAAAATTTAGTAAAACAAAAGCTAACTTTCCTAGTGTAAACCTGAGTGGTATTTTTAAACATATCCTTCATAAAAATACATATTCTTTTTTCCATTCAAAAATTAATAACTTTTTCCAAGAACATAGCTGTCAGCTGGGTAGTGAAAGTAATATTCTCAAAAACAACCCTGGGGAGCATTTTTTCACATTTCCAATTTTTCCAGTTTTGGAGGATTTGCACCAAAGCATGTTGTTTTCAGATGTTTACAGAAGGTGTTTCAGTGTTATGTTTATAGCACAGATGTGGCCCAGAATATTACCTAAATTTCAGAAATGCATTTGTTGTCTGGAACTAATGAAAATAGTGAAAAATCGCAGCATTGGGGTTGGAAGGGGCCTCTGGATATTATCCAGTGCAATCCCCTGCCAGGAGTTGGGTCACCTAGAGCAGGTTACTCAGGAACATGTCCAGGTGGGTTTGGAATTCTCCAGAGAGGGAGATCCACAACCTCCCTGGGCAGCCTGTTCCAGTGCTCTGCCACCCTCAATGTAAAGAAATTATTCTTCGTGTTGAGGTGGAACTTCTTGTGTTTTATTATAATTCTCAGCCAGTCAATCTGACTAAGGGTGGCAAACTCTTGAGAAAGTAACTCCTGCTTTCAGGCCCATTTTTAGAGGAAAACTTTTTTAAGCATTTAACTTTTTCCCCCATAAAATGGAAACAAAACCAATAAAAAGACTAGGATTAATGCAATTAACAGATTTGCACCCTTACTTAAAATCACAGCTGACCCAGAGTTGTAGTTTATTTGATCCTTTGAAATTTTTCATAGAAAGCAGGAAGCACAGTGTCTGACATGCCATTCCTTCAAGTATAGTGCCATTATTAGCCCTAATATCAAAGCCAAAAGTGGCATGCCCAGGAAAACCCTGAGAGGAGCTCAACTGGGTAGAGCATCATGCTAATGAGACCAAGTCACAGGCTTAATCCCTGCATTCATTTAAGAGTTGGACTCAATGATCCTTGTCTTGTGGGTCCCTTCCAACTCAGAATATTCTGTAATTCTGTGAAAACCTCTATGAAACCAGTGGGGGTGTTTCTTTTTAACCATGTAAAACATTGATTGTAAAAATACCCTTGCCAGGAACATCTGCAGGTACTTACCTGGTGACTTAGATTTACATGAAGAACTTCTCTGCTCATACCTGGAAGTTTGACAGCTTCTCACCATAATGAAAGTTGTGTTGATTCCTAAATTTTCCAGGTATATGCAAACCCTGCCTGCTTCTGTTCCAGTTATAGCCATTGCAGAATCACCCTGAAGCCACAGCTGGACATCTGTTCCTCCCAGCAAATCCATGTAAAACCAGTGATTACAACAAGACCAACTACAGAGTAGCACAAATAAAGCAACAAAAACTAAATTTAATTTGACAAATAGACAAAGAGACTATTTTTTGCTTTGGAGCAATTTATATACCATTAAACAATCATATCCTAAACAAAGAACAAAAAATCTAGGAAACTCAACAGGAATCTTACCTTCAGTTTCTATGATGCCTCACCTTTCCAAAGTGTGTACTCATTAGAAATTGAGGCTTGTCTAGAATTCACTGAACTTGAGCTATGAAATGCACCAGCTACAGCCCTAGAGGGTGGATCACTCTGGTCATGTAGCAAATGTCATCACTTGTAATAACAAAACAAGCCCCTTGTGCTGTGTCTGCCACAGCAGAATTCTGAAATTAATGAGCTACTCCTGGGGTTTCTCACCAGTGTGCTTTTCAAGCCATTCCCTGCCCTTAGCCTGGTGGGTAAGGCTGCCAAGTTATTAATATATCTATATACTATAAAGATACTTCAGGAAAGGATTGCTGTCTGTATTTTATTCAAGGTAGTGCACAGCTGGCTAGTGGCCTGTTTGCCCTGTGAGATCCTTGGTAAAATAAAGCTATTTGGGGAAATACCTGTTCAATTAAAAGTTTATGCTATTTCTCCCTTTTATCAGTCAAATTCTCTGTCTTAAAAGATAGGTTGCATTATAAAATGCAAGGCCTGTGTCTCTAAGGAGAAAAATGCAAGTCAGAAACTAATGAAAAGGAGATGAATCACATATACGAAACTTTATTCAGAAAAAATGCTTTTCACATATGACTGTCTCAGTCTTTAATATGCAGATTTGAGAGTCCTTCCATTCTATAAAAAGTAGTTTACCATCTAAAATTGTCATATGATTTCAGCAAAGAAACTTTACTAACATAACTAATGGTAATATTTTCTTTTAACATTCTTTCCAGTTATATCCTTTGTGCATATTCAAACTTTTTCAAATCTAGGCAGGGTAGCATTTCTTAAAATCAGGGTTAATCCCCCTTATATTTAAACTATTTCTAAAGTTAACTTTGATCCTGCTGATTCTTCAAACACCCCACTTCTTCTAAGTCAGGAAAACAAAAGGAGCAAACAAAGCATTTGCAAATTGAGTATGATTCACAGCACCAGAGGCAATGGGCACAAACTGAAATACTCTGAACATCAGGAAACACTTCTTCACTGTGAGAGTAACCAGGCACTGGCATCAGTTGCCCAGGGAGGTTGCAGAGTCTCCATCCTCCAAGACATCCAAAACCTGTCTGGACATGGACCTGAGCATGTGGTGGGCCTGCTGGAGCAGACAGATTCTGTGATACAGTTCTTTACCTGGATCCAGTTCTATCCATGAATTGATGCTTCTTTCCTCCTCCCCCCCTCCTCACCCAGTCAAAAACCCAAAGTAACTAAATTTTAACTAATTTTTAATTCTTCTAGTTCTGCAAGATGGAAGAGGAGTCTGATCCTACCAGCTTGACATGATGCATTTCGAGGCTTTTGAGGCTGAAATCACCTGCATTCTGCTAAATATTTGCCCAGATAGTTGCAGGCAGAGAACAAGCCTGGCAATGAGGAAGAATGAGGCTTTCCCAGGAATTCTTCTGCTGTTGAATTTTATGTATAGACTGAAGGTGTTAAATTCTTCTCTCAGTCTTGTTTTATGTCTGTACTCTTTTCTTTCATAGGCAGCACCACTGCCTATGAAAGAAAAGATATCGAACTGCTCATTTCTGTAAAGTATCTATGTTATAAGTATTTTTTTCCACTATCAGTCACTGGTGTTGCCTCTGCCTCTTCTCAGCCAACATCATCCCCAAACAACAGGTACATCCACCTCCAAAACAACAACTCCAGAGCTGACTTTGTAAGAAAGAGGCACAAGAGAAGCAGCAGAAGGTAGTTTAGTTCACATTCTCTTATTACCTTAAGTTTTTTTCTAACTTAAATTAGAAGGTTTTAACAGTTGTTTACCAGCTGGGGGTTCAGAGCAATCACTGTAGAATTCAATGTATTTGCAGTATGCTGTAGGCTAACGTGCAAGTATTGAAAGAGGACTGGAAGAGGAGAGCACTCTATTTTTGCATGCTCAGAAGACAGTGAAGTCACTTCCACATGTATTATGGAAATGCCAACTGAAAGCCATCCCAAACTGACTATTGTCACTCAGAAAATAGGCCCAGCCTTGCAACAAAGAACTACAAATGGCACATGCTTACTGGCAAAAAAGCAGTGCTAAGATATTTAGAACCTATACCTTCAGTACAGATGAGACAGATGAGGAAACATAATGCAGGCCTACAAGTCAGAAGTGGCATGGGGAAGACTAGATGATAACTGCTCACTCATTCTTCCAGCAGAAGAACTAGGAAACATTAAATCAGACAGGCAGATAGCCAAACAAAAACCCCTCCTTTTACACACATGGAGCTAAAGCTGCGGGATTGCATTGGCACATGAAGCTGTAGGTATTTCCATAAACCTCCAAAATATCTAATTAATGCAAGAAACACCCACCTAAAATTGCTAAATGCAGAGATAGAGATATCATCCCAATTTAAATTTTGCAACAGAAATTAGTAGAGGAATTGCATAAACTGGGGGAGCATACCAGAACATACTATCATATCTATGCTTGCCCTATCTTTGTATTTTTCTGTTAGCTAATATCCACCACTGGAAACTGAATATTCTGCTCTTCAGTCTAACAACTGAAATACCTTGTCATTGCAGCAAGGAGAACATGCAATCACTAATCTGTTCCTTTCTTCCCAAATCCTTTCCACTTCCTGGAAAAGCATACATACAAATGTTCCTCCAGATGCCCTCTAATCACATACTCCTCTTTCCACTATAGACCTATAAATCACAAGCTTCCTATACAAATAACCCACAAGTTTATCAAGGGTGAAGAAACCATGGAAAAAGGCTTCCCAATCTGACCAAAAAATATTGCTTTACTGTTGCTGTGGGTACAAGGGCAAGAGTTAGGATACAACTGCTGCCTTTTCTATTCCTGTTATCCTAAGCATCTGATGCTTTAAAGCTCTTAGTGGAATGCTACCATTAGGTCAGTGCCTGGCAAAGCTCCATGGAAAGAGGAGACAAGATATTCAGCAAAGAAGTGACAGGATAATTACCCCATATACTGCCATATTTTCCTCAAATTATCATGGAAAGGTTGGAGGAAGAAGTTTCCTCTGTGTCCTAGTGCATTCTGCCATATGAGAAGGACTCATGTAAGAGAACTGCAGAGAGCATTCCTCATCAGCATCCATCTTCAAAACATCTCCGAGTCATCTCAGGACAGTGGTGCTGTCCTGTCCACTTGCGCAGTGTGAGGTAGCCAAGTGCTGAAGCTGCAACTCACCGAATACAGCCACAAATGAAAGTGTCAATAGAGAACTTACTGCTGTATTTAGCCCTTCCTTCACCCCAGACACACTTCTAGCCTGGCCCTTACATCCCTGCACTGCCCAGCAGCCATAAGAATTCCAGTACTCGGCACCCTTGTAAAAGGCAGCTGAAGGAAAGAGACTTTTGGGATCCACTTAACCCCATGTAAGTTACTTACTGCACTAAGCCCATCTCTGAAGGCAGACAGCATGTCACTGGGTCACAGAATGTTCTTCTGCAGCTCTGGGCATCCTTCCCAGGAGAGGGGAGCACAGCACACCACAGACACAATGGCCACAGCCATACAGGAGATGGGACAGGTCATGGGCTGCTCTCCAGCTGTAAGGCAAATATGGAGAGCACAGCTTGCATTCCCACAGCTCTCACCCACCTTAACTTCTAATCCATGCCCAAATATTAAACTGCTGCCCAGGCTTTAGCTGTCAGACTGCATTAACCCTTTATGATATGGATGATCAGTAGCTAGATATTGGGCTTATGTCCCAGCCCTTTTTAGTTGGCTAGTAATTCCATGGCTGATTACTCAGGAAAGTGTCTGATGCAGCAGCTGCAATACACAGCTTTCAGGTCAAGTGTTCCAGGCTACTTAGCATGTAACCAAAGAACCTAAAAATCCTTTCAAGGATGGGTGAGCCCAAATAACCTTGTGTCTTAAAGGTCCTTGTAAGAATAGAACAAGCTCACACACACACACACACATTTATGACCCTTGCCAGGTGCAAGGCAGAAGTGACTACCAAAATGCAGCATTTCTGCAGATCCCAAGAGCAGACAATACAACCTTTTCTGTACAAATTATTTTTTATTTTATTTCTTAAAGATACATGGAGAATGCTGCCCTATGGGAATTCTCATTTACAGCACAAATATCAGACCAGAGCACAGGGACAAAGAACTCTGACTCTGTCAGTACCTCAGACTGTGCTTGCTGCTTTTCAATAATCTTCTTTTGGAAGATCTACTTTCTACTTCTACATGGGCCTTAAGTGATACTAGAATTAGATCTTAACCTAACGTAGAGGTTCAGCACATGTTTATAACTTTCCCCTTTCCAGCTTGTGCAGCCTTAACCAGGAATCTCTTCATAATTTTGCACAGGGCAGTGCAGGCAACAAAACCTGTGCTCAAACCTGGTACAACTAATGCAGCTGTATTGTGCTGCTAGAAGCACAGGTTTAGATCTTTAGAGAAACAAAGTTTTAACTTTTCATGGCAACTGGTAACTAAAAAAAAAAATTGCTATTCTGTGATCTGCAGGGGACAGATAAAGAATATTGTGCTTTTAATCTGCTTTTTAAAAAATTTGCAGTTAGTTTGGATCCTGTAAAAAATGTAAAAGGTTGTTTTTTCTTTTTTAAAGTTCAGATCTTAAAATAGCAGTAAGAACATTTACAGGGAAGTTTCATTTTGAAAACTTAAATGTATTAGGGTCAATTAAAAAAAAAACCCCAGTTTATGACTGGGCAAATACCTGGCTAATAAATCTATGAACTTGTTTATTGACACAACATTTAAATTAACCAAAACACTTCTAATAGCTCTTGTGTTTTCCAACTGGAGTTATGTACCAATGGAGAGCAGTGTTTGGAGGCACATACTGAGCAGCAAGAGGAGACAATGCAACTGTGTGAGAATATGCATTTTTACTGCCAATACATCAATTCTTAGTTACAGCAGAATCAATAAAAATAGCTGAATGAGCATGTCCATAAAAAAAACAGTTAAAATCACTGATGACAGTTAACTGCATAAGTTTCTAAATTCTTTCATACCCTTCCAGGTCAGGCATTTGTAGATTTTACTGCCACATCTACATCTTATGTGTCTCAGAAGAAAAATTATAAAATAATTCTTACCCAAGAGATGATCTTGTGTACACTAAAAGGCAAAGGTTCGTAATTTAGTACCAACTTTTATCCCTTTAAAAATCTATTAAAAGACCAGTCCTGGTTAGTAAACTTGATGCATGAAAACCGTTAGCAAATTTCAGATCAACAGTATTGATACAGACTGTGGCAGCCAAAAGAGGCAGTGAGGAAAGTGCAGAATAATTTTTTTTTAGTCTGAAAATATTTCAAACTGCTCCAGGCTCAGTGCACAATGGAAAAAAATTAGAACCAGAATTAAGAAGGGAAGGCTATTAAAGTAGAAACTTATGTAAGCTATGCACAAAAACCCCCAATCTACACCAAAACAAAGAACAACCCAACAAACCCCAAACGTGAGACATTCCCAGCTTAGAAGTTCACCTGCTTTCTATAACCAAGGTGACACAAATGGTTTCTTCCACCCTTAGGCTGCTAGTAGTGCTGGTAACACATCAGCTTTCCCTCTGAGCCTCTGACATCCCAACTGCTAGTCAGATGTTTTAGCAAGCAGTGAGTCTGTGCACCCCAACAATGACTACATTCATGTTAAGGTTAAATCCCAGCAAAAGGGGAGACTATCTCAGTGAACCGCAGAAAAGAAACACTTCATAACTTACTGTTGCTTGGCCCAAGACAGTATTTTCTGTATTATTTATCTTAATCACCAAAGTTGAGCAGTAGGATTAGACTGTATATGAAATCAAGACAGCCCAGGAATTTTCTAAAACCTCATTATCATGCTTCTTTTGGAAGCTTGAGCAGAAGCTCAGAATGTTTTGCTTCCAGGGCCAGATGCCAATTCTGCTGATAGTCCTTTTTGCTGCTGCTATAGAAAAGGCTGTCATCTTCACAGACATTAATTTCTGCCTTTTAAATGAATTCGAGGTGCCTGTTTCCCAGCCAAATTTCAAAATAGTCAAGGAGAGAAGAGTGAGTTCAACCAAGCCTATTTCTGCAGAATTGAGATATTTCTGAAAAATGGTTATGGCTTTTTAGAGAATATTATACAAAATACAGTTGAGTTTTAGCCCTATTACATTAATTGTGAGTAGGGAAAGGTTTTTATTTTATCACCTTCCACTCTTTTTTCCTAACGCCTACTTTATAGCCTGAAGCTTTCCAGCAGAGAGCTCAGTATGAACACAGAAGTAGAGAAAGGATTTCCCTTCCATATCTGAAACAACCTGAAGCCCTGCTAGCTGTCCTTGCTGATAGATCTGCAATTTGCCCCATAAGTGACTTACCTGCAGGCTCTGTCTCTGATTTCTGAAGAGCAAATCCCAGCTGTCCAATCACATCAACAACAGGAGCTGGTCTTGTTTTTAAAACTCATCACATATTTCAATTTCATTACTATATCCTCAAGTCCCAGAGATCTTTCTTTTTTCCCTTCACGGAAGTTTCATATATTCTTACATGCCTTCTGGGATTAATACTGAATGCTTATGTAGTAGTAGGAATTTTGTGGGTTTTAATGTTTAATACATAACTATTAAAAGGAAATCAATACAGGACTAGTATAGAAGAGGAGGAATAGTATCTTTAAGAGACTGGGACAAAACTGTGTGCAATATAAAAGTTTTGGACACCAAGGTCCCAACCTTGGCCCAGAATAAGAAATTTTATGGTGGGAGATAGAGCAGAGTATCTCTAGAAGTTGTAACTTCAGGAAAGACCAAATATGCATACTTCTTTTGTAATTTTAAATGTATTTTACTAGTTAATAGTCAACAATACTTCAGGATTCCCTAGTCTCACCTCAGTGAAAAAATCACAACTAGAGAACTCCAAGTAGCCCTTAGGAAAAAACAGCAGATAAAACCAAGAGACAGCATCTCCAGGAGCACTACTGAGAATAACAGAATTCCTCTTCTTCTCTTACAGGTAGGTGAGAGAGTTTCAATATAGTGAACCATCCTGGTCACTGTCAAGTTTCTTCAACCAAAAACCAAAGCTAGGTGGCTATTTTCCCTTAAAAGTTAGTGCTGTCAGGCAATAGCCATCAGCAAGTCAATGGTCCTTACACCACAGGTCTCTTCACATCTGCAGCTCCTAGCAAATCATAATTGTTCATATTTGTAAGGTAAAAGCTTTAGATTTTCTCATATCCACCATGGCTCATAAAGGGACTGCACTTTTATAGAAAATATACAAGCAGTTGCTACAATTGTTCAGTGTTACTTTTTGAATTATAAATCTAGAAAGTACATAATACTCTCAGGAGAAAGTACTCATAGAATTTCCCGACAAGTTCTCATAGCATTTAAAACCACGGCAAAACACCTTTCAGCCAACCCCTGCCAGAGGATCACCATATTAAGGTATTTTTACATGCAAAAAAGGCTTCCAGCAGCCTTAAATCTTGTATGTCAAATTAGCAGAAACTATACTGAACAACTTCTTACTAGCAACAGAAATTAAGTTGAAGTACATGTAAATGAAGACAAGCCAGTTCAGACAAGTGTAAGAGTACTACTTCAGAAACATTTTCAAAAGCCTAGACACTATTCCCTGCCATGCAGATTTTTTGAGGAAGCACTCAGCACTGAAATAGTATCTATTATAAATTGCTATTTCAAGATATTTTAGAGGTAACTCCTGTTCCTGCTGTTAAATTTTTTATATTGTGTGGTTTATAATCTGTGAAACAGGAAGAGGGAAAGGAGCACTAATTCCCACAAACCAAACTTCTCTTTCTATTTACAGTAGCAAATAGGCAATTTAATAAAATTATCAGGATCAGAAACTACATAGTCCAACTACTTTCAGAAAATGCTTATTCTAATATACTCTGGGGAATGAATAATCATATCCTGAACTGTTTTAGTTATGAAGTCAAAATGACATTAAGAACTGCCCCTCACCATGTTTCAATATTGTACTTTTCTGGTGGAGTGCATGAAACAAGACAGCAACTTCACTTGTATTTTTTGCTGCAGAAAATGACCTAACTACTAGACAGAGCTAACACACCATCAAGGTTTCAGCTGGGTTAGTTAGTTTTCTTCTTAGTAGCTGGCTCTTCTCAGTGCCATGGTTTGGATTCAGTATGAGACTAGAGTTGATAACGGTTGGATGTTGGGGTAGCACTACTTAGCAACAACCAGAAGTCTCTGCAAGTCAGGAGGGGCTCAAGAAGCCATGAGGGAGCAAGGCTAGGACAGCTGACCTGAACTGGCCAAGAGGATATTTTATACTAGCATTTCATGCCCAGTACATAAACTGGGGGAAGCTGGCCAGGAGGCATGGATCCATCACCCAGGCTGGGTATGTTAGCAGGTGATCACCAATTGTATTGTATATCATCACTTGCTTATCTTGGGCTTTCTCTTTGTTGTCTTCCTTTATGGTACAATTGTTATATTTAATTTCAATTCTGTTCTCATTTCAACCTATTGCTTTTACCTTTCCTCATATTCTCCTCTCCATCCTATGAGGGCAGGTAGGATGTGGTACTTAGTTTCTGGCTGGGCTTAAACCTCGAGACACACAAGAGTTTAAGTCTCAAATGTTTTTCACAGGACCCTAGTATTTGCAATAGTCCTCCCTCTGAAAGAGACCAAGGTAAGCCTAGAGCAAATAATTTCCTATTTAGTCAAGGTGAGATGAAACCCAGATATAGCAATAGCTGTATGTTCTTCTTCAGTGATCTTAAGACTATTTAAAAATACCTTTACTTTCCAATCAACTTACCAATTTCAAAGGTCTAAGCATTTGCTTTATTACAGTCCATTCATCTTTTTCTTTCCACAAAAAAAGACTGAACTTCATTTTGGGACAGATATTAATCATTCTTCACCTGCCACAATAAAACTAGTACAATTGATGCTGGGAGAGTGCTCCTTCAGTTATAGAGAATTCCAGTTTCAGGGAAAAAGATAGTGTTTATTGGGCTGGTGAGAAGCCTGAAGTATAGCTCAGGGGTAAGAGCACACATAAGTACTTCATGTTTTCCCACCCAACACAGCTCAGTTAAACAGCAAGGCTGTCCTAGCACAGGGGCCCTCAATGAATGTCACTTACTACTGTTTTCAGTAACGTGAGAATTGAAAGTGACATCAGCTTCAGAAAGGGGGGAAAAACAAGCTTTTACTTCAGCCCCCTCCCAATCCTACCATCCCTACACTTATTAACATACCCACTACTTCATTGATTTTAGAGCCCACATATCATTCATGTTTCAAATCTTTTTAAATGGAGATAGGTCATAATTGCAAAGTAGTATTCAAACACAAATGAAAATCTCAGAAAATTCCCAAGAAAACTGCTGGAAACGCTCTGTATACTTCTCCTGTTTCTTATACTGGTCATCCTCAGACAGAATACTGAACGAGGCAGACTTTGTCCCACTCAATACAGCCATTCTTCTGAGCATCAAACACCACTTTGTCCTCCAGAGCCTGCAGGAAGTTTGAGACAATGGCAGAGAAGTACTGTCTTATAGCCCTGATAGCTCAACTGGACTATCAACTAAAAAGCCACATGATGTTTGAGAGGAAGTAGAATTCATCATTCTAATTGTACTTTTCCAGTTTATATCCTCTGAGGGAAATACAAGGGCAGACAAGCAAAAATGCTTGTAAAACCAGTTGTAACACCAAAAATAAAGAATGCACATCATCAGACACACATTTACATAGCATATAAAGCCTCCACGTGTACTCCACTCATCTGAAATTACTATTTTTCTGTTAAATTCATTCATACTCCAGAAGATAGCTCAAAGATTGTCCTCTGGGACAAAGGGAGGGAGTGTGAAGAAAAGCCACCAAAGTTAGGACTGAACACTCTTCAGTATAAAGAATACCTTTCTCTTTGGGCAAAGTCAAACACTTGCTGATTCTGCTGTGTCCATGTTTGAATGTCCTATGGAATGCTTTTATCAACTCATTTCTGGTTTTTAATTTTTTATGGCAGAACACATACCCCAAACTTCATATGGCAAATTTATAGTTAAGAGCTTTCCTGCAGGAAAGATGGTAGCAACCCCAACACCAGCACACTATATAGCTGCAACCAGTCATGCTCTTCTGCAGGACGGCAGCCAGACAGCACAGCTTATTCTGAAATTCCTGTTCACTGGGATCTGATACTTCAAGCAGGTATCACACCAGCACTGGCAGTCACATAGCAGTGTAGGTGCTGTGGCAAGATAACCACTGCTAGCTTAGTTTCACTCACTTGCAACTCTTGATTATAGATCACAGCCTTCACCAGTAAGACAAGTTCTTCAGCAAAACAAAACCTCCCACCTTAATAAGGACCTCGTTACTTCAAACATAGCAAAGCATTTATGCAGAGCTACTTTTGAATCTGCCATGTGGTTGCAAGGAACTTCTCTTGCTTGTAAGCTCAACATTTATTTAATTACTAAGTCTCTGCTGGTTTTGCCCAGTTACTAAGCTGATAAATGGCAACATTCCAGAACAGTTTGTTTAACCACCGATTACTTGAACCACCGTCTAACAGCCATGTGACACTTCCAGTGCTCCACTAATGATAGTGCAGGACTTCACTGAACTAAAGCACAAAAGCAGCAAAATGCTTTCATGCTGTTTACTGCACAATCTTAAAAGCTTTGAATTTAACAATCTGTTTTGTAAACCTGAAGTTTCATGAAATGCTTTTGCAGAGAAATCTCATGCCACATGTTCCAAATGTGTCACAGTAACTCTCAAACACTGTATCTCCTTATCTCACTTGTATTAAACATCACTCCATAAAATGTACCAGAACTAAATCCACAACTGGTTTGAAAACATATTAACCCTTTCCCACAAGGCAAAAAAGCCATCTTTTCCATCTTAAAATTGATTATAAAATCGTCTGGAACATGTCATGATTAAAATAGTAATTCTGTAACTGTAAACATTTGACACCCTATACTACTAATACATTTTTAATTGGCTACCAATTTTCTGTAGCTCTGAAGTACAGGATTGTTCCTTGAGAAAGTTCTACAGCTCAATATTCAATACGCCTTACCATTGGCCATATCTACCTTCTTTTATATGCTGAGAGCCTAATCTTTTTCATGATTTAACATTCTGAGACACACCTCCACCACACTGATATGCAGTAACTTTCCTGGCACTCTATTGCTACCAAACCTACCTCCCAGACCATCCCCAACAAATGTTTTAGAACATACAGAGCAAGTCTATCATGAAGTACTTTGGGTACCTGAAGTGCCACCCACAACCCTGAACCCTTAGTCTTTTATTTCATCCCCAACATCACAAGATAAACTCACCAAGTTTACTGCACATACATATAGCATTCCCTTTAAGGTTAGCATTCTGAATTAGCATCAGCCTAACGGATAAAGACACCTTTATTCTCAAAAACACATGCCACTCTTCTGATCCTTTAACGAAGTCATATATGCCTTTGAATACCTAACCAAGTACTTGGCAAATATTGCTACGCTATCAACCATCTCTCTGCTCTTTGACATCTTAACATTGAGAAGAAACTAGCTAGGACTGACAACTTCTAGACTTACCAGTCAAGCAGCTCTACTAGATGGCTGTTAACAGCACCCGCTTTTTGTAGATCTGCAGTGGGCAGAAGATTGACACTAATCTTACCTTCTGACTTCTTGAGTATGCAGTCAGTAGTTTGTGTCCTGGAGTCACTCAAGCACAACACGAAGCTTTGTGTGCCCAGTACATGCTGCACCAGTCAGCACAAGGCCACACTGCCTCCGTAACTCTTGAGAAGTACAAGCAGCCAAGGAACACCATGGTGTGATCCACAGCTGACATCCAACAGCCATGACTTTAACATCCTCATCTTTATTCAAAAGCATGTACAAAGCATGGCACATGAAAAAACGCACCATTCTCAGTAACATTTCTTAACAGAAACAATATTGAAAGCAATGAAGAGAAAGCTGTTTTCTAGTTTATTTCTGCAGATTTTGATATTCAATAGACTGATTTACTATTCCTTGCTCAAAAGGAGCAGCCTTTAGCCAAAGTAGCTGGTCGGTGCTTAATAAGCAAACCGTAAGAGATGCTCAGTAAACCAATGCACTCCTGGAGTTCAGTCAGATCCTTAGCATCCACTTCAGTAGCATGATGGATAGTTAGTTTTGACATTTCCAATGCTTTATATGCTGTTCCTGGTAGTGTTTATACTTCATACTACTTTGACAGAAAATGGATTTTACATAGAATTTGTCATTGATGAACAGGTAAACCCCATGAGCTATAGGGTCTATATATTTTTGACAATTTCAAAATGATCCAGTAATAGGTCTACGAATTTTTAATTATGCTATTGTCATTTTTCTGCTATTATAAAGAATTCCTTTCAATAAGGCTTGAAAGTCATGCTTCAAGGCCAAATTCACCTGATGTACACCATGAGTTGTCTTTACATTTACTTGGTGACCAAATTATGAACCTGTAATTCTCTGTGGAAGGGACAGCTTGCTGAAAACAGCAAATCTGCTGCTACTGTCATTACAGCACCAGCTCTTGTCAAGTGACTGTTCAAAGCCATCTTAGGTTAGAAGATGTAGCTGAGGGTGTGTATTCTATTTGCCATCTGTTAGAGCTGGGACAGTTATGTTCTGTTAACTGGGCAGTTTTGTTTATCTCTTCCACAACCAATCCTCCCTCCAGGAAGACATTATCTGTTAATGGGCCTTTGGGTCTCACTGCATGACTGATAAAATGACATAATCCCATTGCAAGATGCTCCACCCAGAGGGAGGAGCCAAGCATTTCTACCTGGATATAATCTGAGATTTGGAACACCGCAGTCAGCCTTCTCCCACTGGATTCCCAGAGGAGCAGCTTTCTTCCCCACTGGATTCCCAGAGGAAGACCATGCCCATCTACACCACCACTGGACCTTCGGAGGAAAACAGTAGCCTTCTACAGGATCACTGCTCCAACAGAACCATACTTGCTACTCCAGGAGCACTGCAGCCACCATTTAATCAGACTGCTGCCAACACCCTGACCAAACAAGGTTGTCAGGCTGTATTCTGACTCGTTCAGTGTTGCAGTGTCGCTATTTCCTGTCTCACCTATCCCATCCCCCTCAAGGATGCCAACCTTTCCCCCTCCCCCTGTGCCCTCCTGCCTGGCACCTTCCAGCAAGGCGTCGTGTGATTGGCAGATGCCCCCCACGTCTGGGCTCATTGGTTTGTCCTAGTGTCCACATCCCCTGACCCTTCCCCTGCTCACACCTGGTTGGCCCTCACCTGTCCGTCCCCTCCCCCTGTCCCCAGGGCTTAAAAAGGACATGAGACCATGTGGTCGGGGTCTCTGCCGTGGTTCTGTCTCTGCCTGTCTGGCTGGAGCTGATACCACATTCAGGTCTACCATGCTACGATAAACTCTGGATCTAAGCTACACGGCAGAACCCGCTCCTTTTCTCTTCACCGCCTGAACCTTTTCCACCAAAGGTAAACTGAGTTCCTATTTTGCCTGGACTTGTTCTGAGCGCCCAGCTGCAGCACCTAGCTAGCCAAAGGCATCTCTGGGGTGAAAAACGCCCACATTGGGCGCCACTATATTAAATATTAAGCCCCGAATGTTTCGGGGTGTGTCCTGCCTGGCTTCATCTGGACCAAAGGCGGCAGCCGTGGCGTTTTTCACCCCAGAGATGCCTTTGGCTAGCTAGGTGCTGCAGCTGTTCAGCATTGGTCTGTATTACTGCATCTACATTTTTAATTTTTCCTAATAAAGAACTCTTATTCCTACTCCCATATCTTTGCCTGAAAGCCCCTTCATTTCCATTTCAAGGGAGACTCCTGCCCTCCTTAGCAGACACCTGTCTTTTCAAACCAAGACAAAAGCCCAAGTTCCAATGTATGTATCTCTCTTCTCCCACTACCAACCTCCTTCCCCCAGAGAGCAAACAGTACTGTTGCCAGTATATTCCTCAAAAGGCAGTTCCACTGTTGTGGTTGTAGTCTTCTCCTGCTGAAAGGGCAGTCCATAAAACCTCAACTCCTCACTCCCTCACTAGATACAGTGATGCAAGCTGTAGACATTGCCTTTTTCTTTGCTTTCACCCTGTCTTTACAGGGCATGCCTGTGAGCTCCACTCCCAAGTTATCACAGATCTCTAATATCTGCAAGACTGTGTACCCATTTGATATTTTAAAAAGGGTAAAAAAATCAAGGGGTTTTCCATGAACTCCTTTCCCTAATATTACTGCTACACTTCCTACAGAAGACAGCTCACTATTTTGGAAAGACGGTGTTTTAAATATGCAGAGACAGTATCTACTGAACAAAATGGCAGCTGTTTTAGCAGGATTTTAAAAGCATGGCATCTCATTCCAAGCCACAATATCTCTTCAGGTGTTACACTTCCTTCTGGTTACATGATCCATATTTGTCAGGCAGTTCTAACAAAGTGCTCCAATTCATCACTGAAAAAGGAGAACAAGATTTAAGTAAAATGGTTCATCCAAGGTAGAAATTTTAATTTGCAAGTAAGCACACAACAGTTTGTATTAAGATGTTGTTAATTCTGAAGAAACAAAAACAAACCAACAAAAAACCTAAACCCACAAAGACTAATACTTCTCAGAAAGTTTAAATAAAGTATTTTGGTCTCGTCTCAGATTCCGGATCCGTATAAAGTTTTTCAACAGGAATTCAGGTTCGGGATAGGATCATCACAGATGAGACAAAATCAGTACATAAACAAAAAATTTAGTAGGAAATATTCCATAAGGTTTCTGATTGTTTAGCTTTTGTATTACAATCTCTAACATTTTGTTGTATTTCAGTAATAATGTACGTTTGTTTAAAACTTTTCACGTAGGTTTGAAAGGTAACCAAGGGTCAGCACAGCTATCAGCTCACACTGTGCTTGGCAAACAAGTGTTTTGTAAATGCCAACTACAACTTACTATATCAATTGATCAATTATGTTTGTAACTATCACTATGCAAAAACATCTGAACTGTAAACACAGTTACTTAGACTTAGAACCAGAAAGATTCTCTTTTTAGAAGATTTTCAGTTACATACCTGAATAAGCCAAAAGCACTTGTTCCTACTTGTTTTCTATAAAACAGGCTTTTCCTGTAAAAAAGACATTTAATAATTCAGAGAAGTTTTCTTTCATCATTCAAAATACAACTTGCCATCTATTTAGCCTCTTGTACAGCCCAAACTGCATTATTAAACATGTGCTGCATTAGTATCAGCACACTGCAAGTTCTCTGAACCTTCAATCAGAAGTGTAGTCATGTCACAGTAAGATTTGTTTTGCTCCTCTTGCCCAGCTATTGCTCAACCTCGGTATGAACTATGATAGGAAGGGGGAATTACACTCGATTATCAGGATATCTGATACTGGTAATTTGCCTATCAGGATCAAAAATAATATTTACTGGAATTCCTATCTTCTATTCAGATGCAGCATTCAAGCATCTCTGCAGACATAAAATGCACTGCTTAGTTAACACTACTAACAAGGTTTGCTACTTCCAACTTTTCTCTAGGTCAGCCATCGAAGTCATTCCCCTTTTTACTTGCTAAAGTACTTGCTTTCTAACTGTCTAAACAATACAGCATCTTATAAGCAGCACTGCTGCACAAGAAGTTTCACTCATACATTTGAACTTCACATACTATAACAAAACCTGTTGTTCAGAAGTACTGGTGTGCAGTAAAGTGAATTTCACTGAAAAATGTTAAGTTCAGATACTTAGGTGGAAAGTAAGTTCTTGGAGAAACCACTGCGATTATTCTTAAAGCACAGTAAGCATTTGTGAGCATTCTTTTTGCCTGCTTCAAGTACATTATACCAGCCTTTGTGAAGTAATTTATCTCTGGAGCTGAAACAGCTATATTTAGAATTCACTACAATTTACCATCAAATTCCACCTTTGTCATTAACATGACTTCTCCTAAATGCTCACAATCTGAGTGAGCCCAAAATTAACGGTCCCAAGAGGACTGAAGTGCAAACATCACCACTAGCTTTCAAACACCATTAACATTTCCTGACCACACCTTACTAGTGCTTGTTATTTACCCACTATAAGGCAGAATACTTGAAGTCTAACATTTTCTCCTCTCTGCTCTTTAAAGAGGCAAACTTCTGCAACAGTGCTTACTTGTGTCAACACAGACCTGAAGTGGGTTTAAATATTGCACCAACATTCTTATTCACAGCCTGGTGCATGCTGGCACCTCACTTGTACACAGCAACAGCATTAAACCAACACCAACTCGATGATTTATGATTGAAAAATGGTAAGTGGTTTGACCTCAGTAGCCAAACCCTTATGAAGTTGTTCATCAATGTACCAGGTTTGGCAGTTTTAGCATGATTCACCGTTATCCACAAGTATCAGGGACAGGAACTCTAACACCACTGATACATTCCACAAGACAATCTTCCGCTCTTTCACTGCAAATGTACTGAAAAGGGAATAAACTATCATAAACAAAAAATGTCTGCTGTTTAATCAATAAATCTTACCTCTGTTTTATTTCCTGTTACAAGGAAAGCTTTCTTCAGGATGTGCCACATTGTCAATGCTAGAAACTGTTCACGCCAGTCTAGAAATTTGAGTAAAACCCCAAATTACAATAAGTTCATGTATAATATAAACCAGTAAGAACAACCCATTTCTACTTTTGTTAACAACTGGTTAAAAGCATTTGAGTAAATTTAAATGAATACAGATCCTGGAGTTTTTTCTTTCTTTTAAAGTAGTGAGGATAATTACTATACATTTAAAAAGTGAATAGACATTTTTATCAAAAAAGGGGAGCATTTGCTTATTTACATTAATAAGCACCCCGATGTCCTGCTTTCTTTGACTAAACACTATTTCATACTTATTTCCCAATAAAGTTCAAATTCACAATTAAAAGCTACACTGAGGTAAACTTTAAATTTAGTATGAACACTTCAGGACAGACATTTACCAGCTCCTCCAACATAAATATCTATTCCCAAAGCCCCGGCCCACACAGTTCTAGACTGTGTCAGATGCCCAAAATTACTGATGCCTCAATTTTAAAGCTAATGACATAACTACTAACTTAATCCTATGCATCTTTTTCTAATCCATTTGTTGTTAATTTATCCCCAGTGATCATTTAGAACATACACAGCTTTCAGGAAAATCCACTTGTGTGTACCAAATATTCTTCTACTTGTGATGGTCCTTCCATGATGTGCTAAAATTAAAAATAAGCAAAATTACATTTTAAAGTAGAAAACATCTCTTGCTGTGGTCCAGCATCATCTCTCACATTACTATGTCAGAAACATGATCACCAAGCACTAAAAACTGACATTTTCATGAAACACAATTTAATACTCTTCTGGAACAGGTGAAATACCTGACAAGATAAAATTCTGTAAGCAAAAGAAGTTCAACTAAGAACTGACCTACAGACTGACTTTCACTTAAAGAGCACCACACCCAGAAATTATCAAATTACTTATTACTTTGATGGCAGTTATGAAAATGCAATGTAGTTTTTTCTTTTTGTCTCGCTTAGTAGCCATACAAAACTGACAACTCTCTGGCACTTCCCATACTTTCAGAGACATAAAATACAGAAACTAAGTTTCGAAACACAAGTATTTATTGACTTGGTCAAAAACAAAAATAAATTTCTAGAGCAACATTAAAAATTCCAGAGCTGTTACCTTAATGTACAATGTACTTGGGACCAATGAAAATCTCCTCTCCATCACACCTAAAAACAAACATGGACAGCCTTACAACTTGAAATCAGCAGACTCGTATTACCAGGCCAGTAAGTCACACACATTATGAGGCAACAATCATGAACACAATCTCTACGAGCAGCATGTTAAGTACTAAATCACAAGCTTGCAGGAGAAAAGCAGCAAGAAATGCAGTTTTAAGCAACAAAGTAGTTTAAAGTTACACCCACGTGAAATCGTATATGAAAAGCATTGTAGAAATAACTGCACATACCCACTGTTAAACCTCAGTCCAAAGACCTTTTAAGGAAAGGTCTGAATCACTTTGAAGAACTGGTTTAAGTTGGTTTAGAGAATTGTTTTAACCATGTAGCAATTATCAAAATCCACCAACTCAAGCAGCTTAAGAAATTTGTGACAATACATTATCACTTGAATGTGCTTATTAAAAATATCTCTCTGGACTATACAGATCGAGTAAATGCATTGGGCCATGAAGGATAACCTATCACACATTTTGTTCCCTATTACAAAACGATTAAAGCTATAGAAAGCCTGAAGTTAAATTTCCACTTCTTGCATGCAATAAACTTTATGCTTACTGAGTGCAATAAACTCAATAATCAAGGGTTATTAATGGTTTAAGTTCCAAAAATTTACTGTTCAGTAATCTAAGGTGTGACTCAGACTGCCAGACAAGCTAATTAAACACACAATGAATGCACCTGACAACTTCCAATGTAAATCCACCCACATCCTAATCTTGGCTTGCAGGTTAAGAGCCTGGAATTGTAGATATATTTAGTGGTATTTCCCATTCTTTTTGAAGTACTATGGGTTCAATGACATTAGCATTTCAGAGAGGGGACAAAAAGGCATCTTAAGCGCACAATAGGCTTCTGTCAGCACTTTGGGGTGGTAGTGGTTTACTTTTATAACAAATCTCTTTATTAAGCAATGCCATTGTCTTAAAAATATAAAGAAAATATAATTAGCTAGAACACAATCTCATGATTTACATCAGGTATCACTTAAATGTTGTGGGTCTTTGTCATGGATTTATTTTCTGAAAAATACTTTTTCTAAGATCTTTCTCCTGAGAAGCTGAGAAGCCTCAGAAGAAAAAAAAAAGCAGTAATTATCTCCTGCTATGGAATGTGACAGGTGTATTTTTGATTGGTTTTATGTAGTTTTTTAATTAATGGGCAATCACAGTCTAGTTGTCTTGGACTGTCTGGTCAGTCACAGGATTTTATTATCATTCTTTTTCTTTCTTTGTTAGTCTTCTGATGAAATCCTTTCTTCTATTCTTCTTTCTTCTATTCTTCTAGTATAGTTTTAGTATATAGTTTTCTTTTAATATAATATATATTATAGAATAAAATATCAGCTTTCTGAAACATGGAGTCAAGATTCTCATCTCTTCTCTTGTCCTGGGCCCCCTGCAAACATCACCACAAGTCTTTTTTCCTTGAGACGCTATGTGAGTTTCGCACATACTTTTTTAAGTCTTCTGCTGTGGAGCAATGCCACGATGCCAGTAGCTGAACCCTCCAAAAAAGATGTACAGGTAACATAAGCATGTGCACCAACCCTCTGCCACATGAACAAGGTGGTTCTGCCTTATCCTGCATTTTACACACGAACCCTGAAGGCTGTCGCAGTACTAGGGGCAGCCAAGCTGAGGGCACGGCCGGGCGGCACCGCCGCACCGACCCCGGCCGCTACGGGTGGGGATCAAAATGGCGCGGGCCCGGCGGCGCCACGCGCGTCACCGCCGCCTACCGCTCCCAGCCTGCCCCGCGCCTCGGGACGCGGCTTCCGGCAGGGAGCCTCCCGCGGGGCATGCTGAGATATGTAGTCCTCTCTAAGCCCCCTCGCAACTCCGCGGCTCTCAGCAGGGGCGGCCACCCCATAGCTGGATTATGGTCGCCTTTCGCATAGCTCTATCCGAGCCTCCAAGGGCGAGAGCTTCTCACTCACTTCACTTCAGGCTGTCGACTCCAGCCTCAAGCACTACGCGACCGGCACTGCGAGCGATCCTCCCGAACGTCCAAGCAAAAGGAAGAAGCCATTCCCCTCCCCCCGGCAGCGGCAGACACCGCATCCCGCGCTGCCTTACCGTACGCCGCCATTGCCGGCGCTCCGCGGAGAAAGAGGGGGTGTGCGGTGCGTTCGCCAGCTTTATATGTACGCTGCAGGGTGGGAACGAGGCTGGCCACGCCCCCTGCCGCGCGGGCCGAGGGGCGGAGATGCCTCGCGGAGCTGGCGCGAGAGCGCGCTCGGCTCGCGGGGCGCGCGGAGGGGCGGGCGCTGACGTGTGTCCGCGCGGGCCGGACGCTGAGGGGCTGGCGCGCGCTTCCGCTTCGCTGGGCACGGCGGGGCCGCCATGGGAGGGTCGAGCGGGGCCGGCTCTCGGGCACGGTGCTGCTTGCTCGGTTTGCCTTTCGAGCTCATGTGTAAAACGCTGAGCGGCTTTATGCGAGTTTCTAAAGGCAGGGCAGGAACCGACCTGCTGCAGCTCCATCTCCCACACTTAAAGAACGTGTTTCCCGAGGAATCACAGCGTCAATAAGGTTGGAAAAGATCTGAGATCATCGAATCCAACCTGTGTCCAAACACCATCACGTCAACCAGACTATGGCACTGAGTGCCGCATCCAGTCTCTCCTTAAACACCTCCAAGGATGGTGATTCCACCACCTCCCTGGGCAGCCCATTCCAATGTCTGATCCTTCTGTGAAGAAATTCCTCCTAATATCCAGCTTAAACCTCCCCTGCCAGAGCTTATGACTGACTGTGTCGTCTTACCCTGCTGCTGATACCCTGGGAGAAGAGACCAACCCCCACTTTGCTACACTTTTCTTTCGGGGAGTTGTAGAGAGTGAGAAGGTCACTCACCTCCGAGTCTCCTTTTCTCCTGGCTCAACACCCCCAACTCTCAATCACTCCCCACAGGATTTTGTGCTCCAGACCTTTCACCAGCTTTGTTGCCCTTCTCTGGACTTTTGTCCTTCTTGTAGTGAGGGGCCCAGCACTGGGCACAGCCCTCAAGGTGCGGCCTCACCATTGCAGAGTACAGGGGACAATCCCTGCCTGGCCCTGCTGGCCCCACCATTGCTGATCCAGGCCAGGTGCCATTGGCTTCCCTGCCCACCTGGACACAGCTGGCTCATGTTCAGCTGCCAGCACCCCCAGGTCCTTTTCCACCAGGCAGCTTCCGAGCTGCCCCCAGAGTGAATACTTGTTTCTTATATCTATTTTCTTTTCCTGTTCCCTGGAGCACCCAACTGGTTAACCTTGCGAAGCTATGGCTCAACTTTCCTTGGACCTTAATTAGATGTTTCTGAAACATTAACCACAGAAACACCCATTTCTACTTTTTGGAAGTAGCTTGTGATACTATATCCCTGTATAACATTACAAGTTGTAAGAGCTGAAAAATCTCCTCCTACCCACAGCTGGCAAAAAAATTGAGCTTTCTGCAGTTTTTCCCTCTACACATATAGTCTAACGATATTGTTCCACAGTGAACCTAATAGTGGAGTTTAGGAAGAACTTCTGTACTGTGAAAGTGGTGGGAAACTGGAAGAGATTACCTAGAGAAGCTGTGGATGCCGCATCCCTGGAAGTGTTCAAGGCTGGGTTGGATGGGGCTGCAAGCAACCCGGTCTAGTGGAAGGCTTGGCAGGGGGATTTCTTTATTATTTCTGGATTATCTTTAATACTCCTTCCAGCCCAAACCATTTTATGATTCGTCCTGTTCCACCACAGTTTAGCCACTGGAAATTGTATAGCTGCACCTTGTAAAGTGACTTAGTCTCCATCTGAATCTGTCTCCTGTACTGCTGTGGAAAAGTTATTGAAAGAAAGTATTAGTGAAAGTTGTCTGGGCTACAGTGGGGATAATAGGAACACTACAGCATAGATGATGTTTAAACTAATGGGAAACCACATCCTAAATTCTCATCTATGGAGGGTTTCACTAGCTGTTTATAAATAGTTTTTTTTTGTCTGCCTGTTTATTGGAAGGTTTAGTATATTGATCAACTTAATTGAGGAAATAAGGGAAAAACAAGGAAGGATGAAGAAAAACTGAAAAATAAGTTTGGTGTTTTGACAAGTTATTAACAATATGACAAAAACCAGTGTTCCACATATGGACTCTTTTTAGGAGGGTTTAACTGTTGGAAACAGATAAGGGAAATCTAGAATAGTGAGTTGTAAGGTGCGAAAATACTTGGCAATTTTATTCCTAAAATCATTGAGACTTATTGTACTTTCCTGGTAGTAACCAGGAAAACAAAACAGCTGACAAATTTTAAGCAAGTTTTCTTCTGCACTCCATGGCAGCAGATGACACTCTTCTCTCTGCTTTTCTTCTTATACATCCTATTTTACCTGTCTGAAATCTTGGGTGTGAGCTGCAGTTGGCCCCTTTTCTGCTGTACAGGCATGAGGAGAGAGGTCTGCAATGCTGCCTCTTTCTCTGAGTGCCTCCCACCACAGCTGTTTCTGCAGGAGTGAGAGTGAGAAGCTGTAGAGCTGCTAATGCTTCAGGGCGTGCTCAGCAGCCCAACTTGGGCACAGACAAGCAACCAATTTATGCTGTTGTTGTCTTTCCATCTGACCTATGCAAAAGGCCTCAAAACTGGTGTTTGCCACGTGGCACAGAAAATGTTGAGCCACTCTTCCCTAGTGACATCAGAGTTAAAGACAAGCGAAGTAATCACAGCCATTAATCTCTATTCAATTAGCCCTAAAGAAAGAAGGCAGCTCCTTACCATTCCTTTACTAAATGCTAAATAATTCCATATTTCTACCAGTGCCTGTCAAGGGCTTTTACTGCATGTTAGTCTCAAAGACTAACCAAGACTGGAATTTCTTACTGGGGAAAAAAACACAATTAAGCCCAGACTACGTTACAATAAGTATAAATGAGTACAATTTTAGTTTGCATTTGATAATAAGAAGCCTATAAATGGTGAGTGGAGTGAGGGCTGTCCAGGGCTGCAGGGTGCTCTGTTGTGTGAGCTTTGCAGGGGAATCATGGTTGAGCACCCAGTGTGGGGAGCCTCACACTGTGCAGGGCTACTTCACCCTGGCTTTGGAACTTGGCAGAGGAAACTCCTCATCTCTCTGTTAGATTGGAGTGTACAGGTTTACTAGCAGAGCCTGACTGCACTGCTTTGCAAACCTTTTATCCCCAAAGAAGTGTGTCTCATATTTCTCAGCATCACCCAAGGCTGCTAGCACTGGGCAAGCTTGTGGGTCAAGTGAAGCACGGCTTTACTGTAGGTAGGCAACAATTACAAGTCTGAATAAAGGTAACCAAACCAAAGTAAAAATGTACACCACAAACATAGATTATTTTTCAAAGTAGGGTTCCTTCTTTTGCATTTCTTCCCCCTCGTTCAGGCTTCCACATCTTTAAGTTGTATCCCAGCTGTCTGGATGAGGGTGCAAGCTGTAGAGCAAGAACTGTTCCTCTATTGCCACTCTCCAGAGAGATCCTAAGGCTGGTCTGAACCATAAGCCTGCTTGCCATAAAGTGTTAGTTTATAGATGAGTTGCTTCTGAATTTAGCTCACCACAAGGCTTCACATTCATGCACAGTGTCAGCACTGGCAGAAGGAAGTGCTGGTTGTGAGATAATGGGGATGTACTGGATTGACTCTTGTGTTGGCCCACACAAATGTATGTCAGCCTGGAAGTCTCGTGGTGTGACTACCTCCATTGCTTTTCAGGTCTAGGCAACTCTCTCAAAGTTCTCTTTTATTGTCTTAAATTATTTCTTTCTTCTTTTTTCTCTTTATGTCTATCTCTCCCCCCCCCCTTCCTTTCTGTTCCTCTTTTAGATCTGGCTTCCTGGATTTTCTCCAATAACATTGTAGTTTTGATGACTCATGTCTCTTGGTTTAGTTTGGGGTTTATACCAGTGCATCCTTTGGGATGCTGGGTTCCCTTCCCTCTCACCTTCCCAGCAGGAAGTCTATTGTATGTAGCTTTAATTTCTTCCTTTTCAGAACAGATAGTACTCATTGCAAATTCCTGAGCTTACTTTGCCATATTTCACATTATGCATCATAAAATGCTTGAGTTGGGAAACAATTTAACTTATGGATGTGACCATGTTTTTAGTGTTTTGCATATACCAGATTTTTTATTTAAACTTTTCAGGTCTCTCTCTGATTTTTTTAGTCACTTGAGTGTCACAGAAAGACAAGCATTTTTTTTTTCTTTTTAATAATAAATGAGATCATAAAAACATTAGAACAGCTGTACAGGGGCAGATCAAAGGTCTACCAAACCCTCCCCCACCCACTAGTACCCTGCTGCCAAATGCAGCCCAAAGTAAATGCCTAGGGAGGGGAGTAGGGATAGAACAAGCATGTCCTTCCCCAAGTATTTGCCCAGCCTCTGGGAATGTAAAGCTTAAAAACCTCCTAGAGGGTTATTATTTTTGTATGCATGAGATTATAACAATCCTCCATTAATTTCCTACCCATCAATTTGTCCAGTCTTTCACAGAGCCTTTATAAAATTTTAGCATCCCCAATTACAATGTCAAGGAATACCAGAGCTTAATTTGTGTTACAAGAAAATGCATCTCCTTTAATTCACTTTGTATCTGTTTTCTGTTTGCTCTTTGCACAGTTTTAGAAGAAGCAGTGGGTACTCCTTCCCTCCACAGTCATTCCCTCATTGAGCACCCACCCCCCAATCTCTTCTTCATTTATTTAATCATTCCTCATAGGGGAATCAGTTCCTACCTTTGACTGTACTCTCACTGATCTGCTTTCAACTTTTGCTTTCTTTTTGAGATGGGACTCCCAGACTATAGTTCAGGAAGCAGGTATGACATGGGCTTATGCAGAGCTACCATGATGTTCTCTGCTTTCTTTTTTTTTTTTGTTACTTAGCACTTCCTAAACTCTGGTGTCCTTTTTTGGCTGGTTCTATGCATGGAGCTGACATTTCCACAGAGCTGTCTGTCATAACCATGGGATCTCACCTCGGAGCAGTAAAGGCTGGAGCCCATCGTTTTGCATTTGCTGTTGTGTTTGCTTTCCTTGGTAAGTGGTGCTTTATATTGATCTGTGTCGAATTTCACCTCTTGCTGTTGTACTCACTCAGCCTTTTTAAGCTCTTGCAGCTACTTTCACATCAGCAATAAATAAATGATTGCTAGGTTTTTTTTACCCCTCTGCATACCACCTATTTCAGATAATTCAGTAAGTTCACCAGTGTAGGTCATGCAGATTCCTGTGGTGGTTTTCTTCCACCATGAAAATTAACCATTTGCTTCTACCTTCTGTTTCCTGTCTTTTACCTTTTATCTCACATCTGCTTAGTTTTCTTAAATTCATTTGCTTGGAGGCTTTAGGGAACCTATGCCCTAGATCAATTTATCACAGTCTTCATGATTAGTGTGTTCTGACCCTTGCCCTACAGATCATAATTATCTAGATACACACTAATTCTGATTTTTGTAATAAGCTTTTTGCTTATTTCTCTGGAATAGATGTAAAGCTTAGTGGGGTTTAGTTTTTTGGATTACTGTAGAACCTGTTTGAAACATTATAATTCTGTTTGCTACTTTCCCTTCTTTAGCACCAGAACAATTTCAAGAAGGAGCTCACACACCACAATTAGAAAATTGAGTTTCACTAACTTCCTCTAAAGCATCATTTGGTCGTGTTGAAACTGCAGCATCTTCAAGAAGCTGGAAGCAAGTTCCCTCATGAAAGCCTCAAAAGTGGTGTGGTGCAGGGAATTTCCCCAGATTTTTCACACAGAACACAAGAGCAAAAAAATTAATGCAATTACATGGCCTAATATTCTCTGAACAGGCTTCCTCATGAGGGTCAGATTCATGAATTTGAAAAGTATATATGTTAGTTTTGATGACTAAACAGTGTTACTCTGATGTGTAATGTAAACTCCCTATTGCCCTTTTACAAGCCTTGAATGGTGATTTTGTGCCTTCAAGACAGTGTTTTCTGTTTGTCTTCGTACCAGTTGTGAGGATCTAATGTGTACTGAGTGTTCTGTTACTTTTGTTTTTAACAATATCTTCCTTTTTAGGTATCTCCCCTTTCTGAAGGTGAGCACAGCTGTGGCAGATATTTGGTGTTTCTGCTGCAAAGTTAACCTAAAAGTACAATGATTGCTTATACTAACATACTTGGTTTAGTGCCGTAATCTAATCAGTTTATATGGCTAAAATTACCAGTAAAGCATAACTAAGCTTTATGCAAGAAATCCCTTAAACCTTCTTCACTTGGCTACCTAAAAGAAATGACAAAGTTGGTGTATTAAGGCAGGAAAACTAGTTAATATTAATAATTTCAAATTAAATCAGATAGTTCTTCCTTTATTTACAAAGGCAATTCTGTGTGCTGTCTCTAGGAGTACATAATTGTAACTATTTTATTGTGCAAGAGAAGCATTCATTATCTTGAGCTACTCCAGCAGCATGCCCAAAAATACCTAAGGGAAATTTCAGTGTGAGTCTTTGTTAGTGGTTGGGAGAAGCATTTTCTCTGTGTTTACATCTCTTCTATATTGTTCCACATAAACAGCATATTACTGGAAGATAATGTGTTTTATTTAATTGCTGTATAATTGCTACTTATCTTACTGACTTTTCTCATCCTTAAGTGATGAGATGAACAGATTCGGGTGAGATGAAAGCATTGAAGTGACAAGATGGGAGAAGAGCAAACTGCTATTTAATGTTCTTCTCACAGCTGTATGACCCAGCCATTTACTGCTATCACTTGCAATCACTTCATTAATTAACAAGGCATAGGGAAAATAAGGGTTTTCTGTCATATTTATACAGCCTTGGCAAATTAAATGTCAAATCCATTTTTAAATAGGAAATATATCTTCATGTTCCTTAACAAGAGGCTGCTTCTGACTCTTAGAGAATACAAGGCTGCTGATCTATTTGATTATTTTTACCAGAACTATTCTTAATATTGCCATCTTTCAGAGCCTTTCTTACAAATTGTATCTTATTTCTTACAATACTAAAATCACACTGTACAGAATCAGGAAAAACAACACATATTTGCTTTGTTATTTTTAAAATAAAATACCATGTGAGCTATTATACCAAAGTAGAAGTTGTAAAACTACATTCCATTATTTGGAATTAAATCTGGATATGATAAGTACAGACTTCTGGGTAAGAAAGAGGCACTCTATTTGAAGTGGATATTTCTCAGACACTTCTTCCACTGCTTGGAATGTTTCATTTGATAAAATAAGAAAATCAAATAGGCATACATATTATTTTACTAATTGTATTCATGTTAAAACAGATACAATTAAAAAAATAATTAAAAATGTAGGAAAATGTAACTACCTTAGCTACAGATGTAATTATGCATCAAGTCTTCACTTACAATGGTGCATAAGTCTTTCCTTCTATGAAATTTGCACAATATTGCAGGTATTTTCAAATCTTTTATGGTAGAATTTTGTTTCCATATTGTCTTGTTCTTAAAAGTTAGCAGGTTTTGTGAGTGTGTCTTGCTCTCAGCAGCTCAGTTTTCTCATACAGGAGAGATGAAACAGCACTTTCTATAGTGTTTTAACTTTACAGTTAAGTAGAACTTAGCATCTCCTGTGGAAAGGGATCACCTTGTTCTTCCCTCCTCTCTGTCACTACTGCAGGATGCTACAAGAAACTACCTGGTGCAAGAGAAAACATTTTTTAATTTTTCTTCTGCTTTAGTTTTCTAGCAAATCAGCCACCTGAGCTGACTTAAGCTGTGACCATCTAAGCACTAGATTTAACAGAAAGGAAATGGTGGGAACAAAAACTCTGGGCTGGGGAATTGTTGAGCAGGGTGATGTCCCTGACAGCTAATACTCAGGCAGCTGTAAATATGATGTGAAACCTCATTCTTGATTGCTTCAAAATGCAGTGTATCCCCAATTTAATTATGCCTAAATGCAAGGATTCAACCATTGAAATAAATAATATTTGATGTTTAAGAAGTCTGTTGTTCTACTGTTCACTGATATTTACTCTCCTACTGAAGAAGAAATTTTCTCTGTCTAAATAAAATTAAATTAAAGAAACAATTTATATTCAGAGCAGTAAAACTTCTGACTGGTCCTACTAATGAGCAATACAATTGTGAAGCTGTGCCCTAGGATATATAAGATTAATGTGTTCAGTGTTTGAAGGTGGAAGTCTGTATTTGTAAAGAACAGAAAGAGGCAGGCAGCACAGTTAATCCTATAACAATGATAATATTCATTAAAACCCAAATAAGCCATTTGAACTGTATAAGTAATTTGTTAACTTTAAGAGAAAGTAGACTAATATTGATAAATTCTTAGGAGGGAAGTCATAGCATTGCAAATTTTTACCAGGTAGACAAGCACACATTCCCTGTCCTGATATTCTTCACTTGGCCTGATATTCTTGACTGGAGCAGGTAACAGGCCTCCTGATACTGGAGAGACTGCATCCTTTTGTCGTGGAAGTGTTCATACCAGGTGCCTTCTGCTGAAGGCCCTCCTATGATCTAACCTGCTTTGCCTGGTTCTGCTCTCTTGGATATTCACCAAAACTCAGAAGAGCTCATCCAGGCTCTCAGGGCAACAGAGGGAAAGACCTGAGCATTTCAGAACTTGCAGACTCCCTCTGTGTGCTCAACAAGAGAGAGAGGGTAAGACAAGACCATCCTGTGTTTGGTCCCCAGTTTTACATACGCTGTGTAGGGAAAGGATGGGACAAGGCTGCCACTCCTTGTCAGCACTGGGAACATGCAGCTCATAGGCAGACGAGATTTCTTCATGCACTTCATGTGACATGAAGCAATTGCTCTGCCATAGGTAATGAGCACACACTGTTTCTAAACACCTTAGGGCCTTTGCAGATCAGAGAAATTGTGGTCTGAAGCTTGAGTTGACATGAATCCTCTGGTGCTCCTTAATCTCCAGTTGCTGTCAGACTCTCAGGGTGTACTCCCATCAGCATCCTTTGCGATCCCTAAGCTAGGCCCTCTTGGGAGCCAGGAATGGATGATCAGGAGGTTCTCTATTCCTTCTCAAAAAAGCAGTGCTAGGGGAATTTTCAGAGGCACCAGTGATCAGATCTGAGTGCATCCCTCCTGGGAGTAGCCGCTGACTCAGCCTCCTCCGGAGGAACTCCTAGGTGGAAGCCTGTGATGGTGTTGTGCAAGATACAAAAAGGTCTGGCCACTGCCTGTTCTCAGATGAGGCAAGCAGCCCACTGCCCACGGGCAGCCTGGTGTTATGTAGGGGAACTTAGGATGCCAGATGGGGCTGAAGAAGCTGCATGCCCTGGTAGCTGCATGCACAGTGAAAACCATTAATATTTGCTGTAATGCAGCTGACTATTCCCACAGGAGCTGTCACAGTTGCCAGAATTACCATATGACCCTGGGTAGTGCCAGTTGCCCTGTTAATTGCTGTCTTTCATTTCTCTTGAAGATTCTGCAGTTTATTGGCATGTTTAAGCAGTTTCTATGGACTGCAGTGGGAGTTTGTGACAAAGCCTGATTGTAGGGTTCGTCTATTACATGCGAGTAAGGGATAAACTAAGATAGCTTTAGCATAATTAATACCTATTCTACTAGGAGTGTCATAGCGTTTGAAAACCTCACCCAGCCTACCAGACTGGCTGTAGGCAGAAGCAGACTAAGAGGTTATCCATGTCCTCTCCTTTTGGGAATCACATGGGTCCAGCTCCATGTGTCCCTCTTCTGCTGTCGCCCTACTTTGAGTTACTACAGACCTCGTTAGGATCTGCAGTAACTTGATCTTGCTTTGTACCTACATTTCTGCAACAAAGGCAGGACTTGCCTTGCAGGCACTGGGAGGGAACATCAGGTAGGGAGCGAGGCAGTGGCTCTTGCCCATGTTTCTCCACACACTGCATGGGATAGGGTCATGGCCTGTGCAAAGCCAGGGATTGCTAAAGGTTGCAGCAGAAGAGCTGGTGGAGGAGAAATGTGCTGCACGATACTGCACGACAAAACAGAAGGCTGAAACCTTGTTTGAGCAAGTAAACAATTGGTTTTGCAATGCTGATCAGACATGTACACCTGACCTGCAGCCATTCTGGAGATGCTGGACGCAGGAGTGGGTGAATTTCCCCCACTCAGTGATTTTGAATGGGATGACCATTACGACCGTTCCTCTGTAAACACAAGAGGGCACTCCCGCCTCACTCCTCAATGGTTTGTAGCACACAGAAGTTTTTAGTGTAACGACAGATTTGCAGTTAATCGATTGTACTTGCTTTGATAACACAACGCTATGCATTTATAAGCATTTATAGTTCGTGCACTTACAGGCCATAGTTAAGAAATGTGGTCTTAGTTTGATGCTTTCTCTAAATGTATGTATGGAGAAAAGATTGAATTTAATCCTGATCTCAATGCAGTAAAAACAAAACTCGTATGTCCTTTTAACCAGTCTCACACTGAAACTGGGGGACTATAGACTACTTGTTGGGGTTTTATGTACATTATCTCATGGAAACAGAGTTTACTTGTTTTGTCTACAGTAAAATAATCTCCAAGAGCAACTGCAGAGCAGGGTAATGAGAGTTAAAGTTGTTACTCTTGCCAGCACTTGTGTCTTGAAGTAGAATGCTGGCGATCCATTCATATAAACTTTTCTTGTCCATCATTTTTGTCTGCCTAATATGCTATGCTATCAATGCTTTGCACACTCCAGTCACTTACACAGGAAAAAATGTATTTTAAGCTTACTCAAGGGCCTCTTGGCTGTAGAGGTCAGAGTCTCACTTGATCACTCAGAAAGATTTTAACAACTTTTAATGTTGTTCAGCACGGTAAAGGAAAAGCTAGGTGTGTAAAGGAGAACTTTCTATCCATTTTGAAATACAAATGAAATCCACAAATAATTTTTAAATGTAAATATTCATATCTACAAACCCCAAAGTCCATCCACTGTGCTAATTATCTCAGAGTAAATGCTTACAGTTCCTTTGTTTGGAGAGAATTATCTGGTATTGTTTAAAGCTTTTCCACGGGGAAACAAATTTTAACTGCATATTTAGCATCTTCACATTCTTTCTGCAAGGTGTATTTCCATGCTATTTTGTGTAAATGGGATGCACTTTTCATTGTCCCTGGATGGTCCCCTCCCTGTGAAGTCTATTTTAGCCTCTGTTTCCCATATAAGACGTAAAATGTCAGGCAGTGGAATAAGGAGTGGGGCGGGAGGAGAGAGGCCTGGCCCCATGGGAGATGGCAGGTTTGTGTACATGAGTTTTGTCCACATTCCAGCTTGGTGATCTTCCTCTGTGCTTCTTACCCCTTCTTCTCACCCTCATGCTTCTTTTGGGCATTATGAGCTTCACCATGGATTTCTTAAACAACTCTTCCCTTGGCCAGCAGGTCTGATGTCTCTCTTTCAGAACATTTTTGATTTGAGATGCTGAAAGCAAGAAACAGAACTATCCAGTACAGCACTCTGGGGGAAAATTTCAGGGACTAGAAGTGTAAAGTACTAGAATAAGAATTATGTGAGTGCTGACATTAAAGGCACGTGAGAGTGAGCTGTGGAGATTTGCATTGCATTTTATCTTCATGACACTACTTTTTTATTTTATGGCCCAGCAGACCCATAAGCTCATGCCTTACTGCTTCATAAAGTAGACTATTAAGTGTGGTTTGAAAAGATTAAAATCAGACAAAGTGTTTGTAAAGTAACTTCATAGAAAAATACTGAGTCTAACTGAATTGTCAGTTACCAGTTGCTTCTTCAAAGAAATCTGCTTTAAAAAAATGTGCATTTTGCCTGAAACAAATGAAGCAGTGACAGATCCTTTTGAGTTAATGTGCTCATTTCATTTTGAAGCATGAACTTCTCCTCAGAAATAGTGAATGATTTGTAAGTATGGATGTTTCTGAAATGATGGTCGTAAAATTTGACTTTTAACTATGTTAATAAATGGTATTGAAGAGCCTGGCTGCTCTGCAGAAGGCCTCCTCTGCCAGCACCAGGAAATTACTCCCCCAAGGAGGGTCGATAATGATTATTAAAACAGAAGAAATCAATTTGAAATTCTAGTGACTCTCTTGTAGGTTTTTTCCCTTTCCTATAAATGGTCCTATTCATATGCATGGCAAAGTTGGGACAGGAGAACAAATTTGTCAAAAGTAGTATAATTTGAAAATATATTGTGACTATGAATTTGGCTATGAGACATTATTGTAATTAATTATGCAATTTATTATTGATAATTATTAATTTTCCATTCCTATTTGTTTTTGATTGAATTATGAGGCCAGTAAATCCCATCCTCCATCACAGATAAACCAATTTCCCAGTCCTTTCTCTTGTCTGAGCGACATGAGGTGCTCTGGCCAGAGATGTGTTGATGCAGTGGTTGACTGATGGCTGTTACAACCACAAATGCTGTGTAGAAGCTTTTCTACCCTGTCTTTGACCTGTATATGGAAGGCTTTGCATTTTGTGCAGGCAGCTCCTGGTGCCTAGGGCATGCTGCAATGCACAGGGAGGATCCTGGGCCACTGGAGGCAGCATGGGGATGTGCTGAAGCCAGTGCTGGCTGGGGGCAGCCACTCTTGGCAACGTAGGCTCAGTAACCTCCATTGGTCAGCTACACTCTAGCAATAAAGAGTTAAACTTCTCTGTACAGTCAGACTTCAGTTTTGGATCTGTTTAAATAATGCAGGAAACAATTGCCAAGGAGAGAGCTTGTGAAAGGCCTTACACCAAAAATATTTGTTTAAATCATATTCACAAGTAAACTAACAAAAATGGTTTCCTTATAGCTTTGGTGGATGGTAGTTTAAAAACATCCTGAAGGTAGATCCTGGGAGAGATAAGTCAATATGTCCTGAATCTTATCCACACTTTAAAACATGAGTCAAATTTAATTACAGACTCTTGGGTGACTGCCTGGTTGGAGAAACCTACCACAGTTAGTGATGGAGCAACTGCCCTCATGGAAACCACCCAAAAGGAAAAAGCCTGAGATGGATTGTTTTGAAATAATAGACAAATAATGTGGAGTATTAATGTGTGTATTATTATTACAGCCAGTACTTGACTGGCTGTACAGAAATTAAAGGAGTGATGCAAGGAGGAAAATCAGTGAGAATTATGTGGGAGATCATGAAGCAATGGCTGTAGACAGAATCTGCCACAGTAGTTCTTGTTAGTGAAATAAAAGCTTGCTTCATTTTATTTGTGTGGTATGAGAATGGGACAGAAAGATAAGACACAGAAGTGTTCCAGTTTACAATTATAATAACTCAGCATCTACTGACATCAGAAGTCCTTCAACTGACTTTGCTTGACCTTTAGTCTAAACTTACATCACTGAGACATACCAGAATGGAGACAACAGAATAATTTGGGTGAGCATCTTAAAAATAAGACACAATGCTCTAGCCATCTGCTGCCAGTGATCACCAGCAAAGGAAAGGCTCTGAAAAGCTCCTGAAATTCCAAACAAAGCATCCCCAAAATGCTGCTGAGCAGAAATGTCTCTTGAAATGTAGGACTGTGCAATGTCATGGTTGCCAAAGCAGCATTCAGAAACAAAAATATGGAAGTGCTTGCATTGCTAAGTTGTATTTTGCTGCAATGACTACAAAGCTGTGCCTTGTCTCATAATCTCTTTGTGAAGCTGCAGTTTAAGAGTGAGGCTACAGCTTAAAACAATCTGGTCTCAACATCAAGGATGTACAGTTTTGAGGTCTCTATACTGTTATTCTAATGAGAGATCAAGTTGTTTAGTGGGATACTTAAACTTTGACTTCTAATATTCATGGGCATGATCTATGGTCCTTCCTGCATCCTCACTCAGTGCTCCAGAGATAAGCAAACCAAGACACCCAACACTGCAGTTTGGGCTATGAT
Source organism: Agelaius tricolor (assembly GCF_023055355.1). Lineage (NCBI taxonomy): Eukaryota > Metazoa > Chordata > Aves > Passeriformes > Icteridae > Agelaius > Agelaius tricolor. Next base: position 91,499,400 of record NW_027269261.1, on the reverse strand, counting down.
GGCTAGTGAGCAGGTAATAGCAGCTCAGAGTTATTAATTAACATGCCTAGACATGACACAATTATTAATCTGAGTGGATAATTTCTGTTTTGGCAAAACAGTGGTAACCAGGGCACTATGAGAGGGAAAGGGTTGAGTCATCTGAAGGCAGAAACAGTCACAAGTTTGCATACATGTTGCCATTTTAAGAGAACATTTTTAATGACTTTTTGAATGCATGAATCAAAATAGAAAACCTGTAGTTTCCAATCCCTAATGTCAAAGAACTTAGTTGTGTAGTATTATTCAAAATGCCCCCTCCATCTCCTCTTTACTTCCTTAAATCTGTGCAAGGCACTGGGGATTCCCATAAGGATTTCAGATGTTCAGAGGTGCTGTGTTTGTGCTCGCTGGATGTGAAGGCTGAGGATGAACCCACTCTGTGGTGCTGCAGGAGCTTATTTACTTCCTGAGAATGGGACAGAGCACTGACTAGGAGACCAGAAACCTGCCCTTTGTGTCTGACTGTAAATTGAAGCATGATTCAAAGAACTCAAATAGTGAATTTTTAGAAGGTAGAATTGCAAGTAAAAATTCCTGCTGTACATGAACAAAAGGATTTTTAATAGTTCTCACATCTCTCATAAGTTCATTGTCATTAATCTCAGTGAATCTGTCCTGATCAACCCTGAATGCCAATCTGATTCTCCTCTTTCATTCTGCCTCTCAGGAAGGGATTCCCTCTGGAGACACACTGGCTTGCCCTAGAAGCCTCTGTGTGGTAGTAGACAAGTGGTGATCCCATTGCAATTGTTCTCTAAATGGTGGGAGTTGCTGGGTAAGATCTCAGCAGGCATGGAGCAAGTGAGTTACTTACAGAGAAGTTAAATGTGGTGACTTGATCTGTTCTGTCTAGAGAAGGAAGATTTTTTTTTTCCCCAGAGGAAGGGAGATAAAAAAAAAACGGGATTCAGAATGTACAGATCTAGGAATCAGAGCCTTATCCTTGCAGCACAGGATTGCTGTTCTCAGATAGCAGACCATGATCTTTGTATGGAATCTGCAAGGCAGAGCAACTGTGTTTTGTTAGGCTTGCTCTGTCTGAGCTTTTTTTTGTCAAGTTTGTAGCTTGGTTTCACTTGGTCTAGCTGTGACAGCAGTTTTTCTAATTGACCAGGTGTCTGTGGTTAATTTCTTTTGCTTTTGTGTGTCTTTGTGTTGTACAACTGTGGTTCTGTATGGATATTTTAGCAGACAGTTATCCTATATGTTGAATGAGTATTTATAGCTCTAACACAGTGATGTAGTGTAGAGAAATACAACCCTGGAGTGATAACATCAGCCTTGAGAAATGGAAAAATGAGACACAGCACAGAGGAATGCAGGCGAGGGATGATAAGAGATAGGGCCCTGTCCTGGCACTGGAGACCCCATGGCTATGAACAGTTCTACAGCTGCCAGATAAGGAAGTGCATATCTGGATAAAACTGGTTGCAGGGGTAACAAAGAACATAAATAAGTAGATTTTTTTGCTGTGAAATGTCTGTCTGAGGTGCAGGGAGTCTCTCACAGTATTCTGGACATCATCAGTGCAGAACCACCGTAGAAATGATAGGACAGCTAGACAGCCCACCTCCAGTCAGACAAGTGGAGTAGACCTCTGCAAGGAGGGAGCCCAGTTTTCCTGGGACTGACAGGGGGTGGTACAGACTTAGAGGAAAAATCTCTCTGTCTCAAGGTCACATCACACTTTACTGCAAAGATATGCAAAAATAAGGGCACACTACCAGTAGCACTGGCATAACACTGTAGGATGTAGCATAGTATTTATGCTTCTGTCACCAGAAAAACACAGCTGAGAAGCATTAAAGTTGAGAAGAATTCATTTAGTAATTCACACTTAATCTGTGTAAACTAAGTGTTTGCGTAGGTTTTCAAGCTATAATGTATTGTTTCGTATGTGATTCTATAGATTGTCTACAAAATACTCTGCAAACATCTTAACAGTCCTTCAACATCTGTTTCAAAGGTGTTTCTGTAAATTGAATATTCTGTTATTGCTCTTCCTGATTCCTTCTGTGAAGGGGAAAGATGATGAAGTGTGGTTTATCCCTGACAATAGATTTACTCTGCCCATCTAAAAATGCCCAGTACCCATGAGCTACTGCTGCTGGCTGGTTTGTTAGTCTGTGTGATTTACAGCAGACCCACTGTACCACAGTAAAAAATGGGTGTTGTCCCTTTCAAGACATGTTCTCTCATGCTGATGATAAATAGTCTGCCTGGATTGGACCATCGTCCAGAAAAAAGGAATGATACCTACAACAAACCTCAGATCTTGATTTCTCATTTAATTGCATTTCATGTTGCTGTTAGAGTGTCCTCTCACTATAGTATTATCCTTAAACAGGTGTCAGGAAAAGACTGGCACACAGTTAATTTGTGTAGGTGGTTTTCTTTTCAGGTATAGTATTGTCATGCCCGGTAGTGCAGCAATTTGTATTTGTTTCAAACAGGCAGACAGACTTACTCTTGTGCTTGGCTCAGTGAAAAGCAGGACCTGTGGTATTGTAATTCAGAGACTCCTTCCAGAGGATGAGAAATAGCTGTTGATGGAAAACTCCATGGCTCAGGAATCAAACTCTCTACCCATAGTCCCTAAATGAGAGCAATGCAGCTCTTTAGTGCTTAGAACTGGTGAGGGTTTTGGTGTACATTTGTCCTGCAGTTTCATGGTGGACTAAAGGCAGTCTTTGCAGAATGTTGTTGTCCCAGCTATCAGTGCATGTTCCCATCACAGCTCTTGCATTGGCTCAAGCCATGCTTCAGGTGTTCATTTCTCAGCCAAGACTTCAGTAAGATTGATTCCCAGTCAGATCAGCAAGGAAACCATGCTCAGCCCCAGGTGGTGAAGGCTGAACCTGATGTGGCAGAGGTGCATGGGTGACACAAGGGCACCCATTCTGTGGTGCTGTACTTTTTGATCACCTTGTTGTGGTCATGGTGCTGCATCAACAGGCAGATGTGTCTCTTACATCTATATTTTCAAGGCTGACAGAAAATGACAGGGGCTAGACTCAAAGGATGAGGTTCTTCATCACAGACAGTGGAATGATTGAAGCCTTATTTTCTGCAAATTTCTACCTCACAAAGCTTGTTCTCTCTCTTTACAATTATTCAAGATGCCCCATGTTTGCTCCCAAAATTTCACTTTTTAACACTTTGTGAATGTAATGGCAATCTTTTGGTTACTTATTTGAAAGAATTTATAGAATGCTAAATATTAATTCATTAAATGATCTCTGAGAACCTGGCGAGAGCATGGAAGATGGGAATGAATTGCTGTGCTAGAACTGCTTCCATTCTATCCCACTGAAAGAACCTGCAGCTTCTCACACAGTATTTTGAAATCTTTCTCACAGAAAGATTTTGAAGGGTGGTCATATTGCAGAATGGTAGGCACCAACAAATATCTGCTTGAAAGGAGAAGGTTGGATGAAATGTCTCAAATAAAGCTCAGCCCCATTTTTGTAATATGATGCTCTTACTCAAATCAGCTTAAAAGCTTGCCAGCAAAGTCATGAGTAAGCCTAAATTGATCACATTTTTACTATACATGTTTTACAGTAGCTGACATTGATGTGATATTATGGTTCTATTTTAGTGCTTTGTAAAATGAATGCCTTAACTCATTTTTCTCATCCCCACACTAATACAGTGTCCCTATCTGTAATCTGTAGAGGCAGCTGAGACATACTATATACAATTCTAGAAATGCACTTATTAAATTATTATGCAGTTCTCATGCATCATACGTGATGTGAATAATGTGTCTTCCACACCAGATTTATGTGTTTGCATTCTTGTTACATTTCTTTTTCTGCATTGTTTGTATTCTCTCAACCATTTCTAAATACTTAGGTGTAAGTTATACCATGATGTCAACTGCCCTTTGTTACCATGGTCTCAAGACTGAAGTAATTGCAAAAAAGTTTATTTCAGAATGCAACATGGGCTCTAGAGTTATACTTGGAATTCTTGTTTCAAGATGATACATTTGTCTTCTCACATAAATGTGGGAGGGGGGCAAATTAGAACAGGTCGTTGTTCCCAAATAGAGGGACAACAGAAATAACTGCAACTAATCCCTGTCTGCAGAGAGGGAGAAGTCTGGAAAAAGGATGTCTTATCTTTTGTGAATAATGACCAGGATGGCAAACACTTAAGCAAACAGGACATACATAGGGCCCTAAGGGGATGCACCCATGAATACTGAGGGAGCTGACTGCTGTGTACACAGAGAAAGAATTACTGGAATTAACTTTGTAACTTCCATTTTTAATGGTCAACACAGATGATACTCATAAAATTTAGATCAGTGTAATTCCAGATCAGTGTAATTCCAGTTCTTTTCCCTTGCCTGCACAAAGCACATCCAATCCATTCATGATGGTTTTCCTGGAACACCAGGCTTTCAGCTCATTATGTTAAGGTACATTGAAAGAGGAATCATCTTACTTGAATATGGAAAATTTACAGCAATTTGGAAATTAATTAATAGTGCATCATATTACCCTGCCTTAGGGCCAGCAATATCCATCAGAGGGGTAGGGAGGGTGCCTGGGAAAGGTATCAGTGTAAGCCACATAATTTCTCATGTTGCTGAATCATGTCAGAGGCCTTGGGTTCTACAGCTTCCTCTCATTTTTCAGTCTCCTCATTTGCAATCTATAGTAAAGTTGCCACTGTAATTTTGGTAAAGTAGCCATGGTTCATACATCTTTACAGGTATAGCTACCAGAACTGCCTGTTTCCTGTTTTTTTTAGCACAATACTGCATGAAAGCATTTACAGGTTTCCTAACTGCATGTAATAATTTATGACTATAGCAATGTTTAACTTATGTGACAGTATACCTCTTTGTGGTTTCCCAAATAAAGGAGACATGTAATATCTCTGATATAAGTTCATAGCAGTAAACTTTCAATAGGTAGGAACTTTCCCTCAGATGCCCAGCCTTTTGAATTCTCTTAGTTTCTTGGTGGTTTCTGCCTCCAATCACCCCAGTACTTGTTCTTTTGTGTTGTATTCCCACACCATTAGTGTTACAGAAGGCTAAAATGTTCTGATTTTCTATTTTTAATTAGACCACATGGTTCTTACTACACATTTTACCTCTGAGATATATAATACTATTTGTTTCCTTTTGACATGGATAGGCAGGCTTAGAAAGAGTGAAAAGGTCCAGGTAAGAGATATAAACATTCTTTCAAATTTAAAGACAACTTTCTATAAAATGGAAAAATTAAAGGAATCCATAAAATTCTTGTTGTAAGAACAAAGGGCTGCAACAGTTAGGGATTTTTTTTTTCCCCTAGGGATTCTTTTTGCAAAACCCTATCAACTGAGCATGGTGAGAAATAGTTCTGAAAAGCTCAGGACTGAATGGGCGTGAAGCAACAGAGTCGACTCTGATCGGCAGAAATCCATTTCTAATCAAAAAACTCATCCTGCTCCCCTTAAAGCAAATTACAAATGAAGACTGCAGTTCCTTGTATGAAAAAACAGAATTCTACTGTTGATCTGTGAAGATCTACCTCCTCATCTTGAAACTACAACACAGTTTTATTTTGTAGTACTGGATTTTAGGCCCTTGAAGCAAAATGGAACAAAGGGTAATTGTACAATCAGATTTCTCTCCTGATATATTGAAAGAACAGCATGGCATTACTGTGGTAGTTTTGCTGCTTTAAAAAAATTGTTACAATTGGTTTCCAGCTCTTCATTCTTTTGTCTCTGTGTTGTCTCCTGTAGAGGGCAATTTAACACAAGCTATACATTTATGAGACTTTTAGGCTGGTAAGTGCTCTGTCAGTGATAAGAGAGGTTGAAGAATTTATTTCCATTTAAAAGGCCTGAACAAGCTAAAACTGGTTTGTGTGGCTGCCTTTCCATAAAAGATTTGCAGGGGGCTGCTTAGACTGTTAAGAGTTCAGAAAAGTGTCTGTGCTCCCAGGGTCACATTGGCCTTTTCCAGTCCTGTAGAAGGTCAAATACAGGTTTCTGAATGTCCTTATTTTCCAGAAGAGAGCCTCTTCAACACGGGCTTGGGGACTACATCTGCCTTTTTTTTCTGTATTCCTTCCCTCTGCTTCCTTGAAACTTGAAAATAAAAGAAATGCATTACCAAGCATGAGCAAGTAATTGATATTCATGCTGCTGCTGCTCAGCTACCTGCATGAGGGTCTTAAGGGCATCCTGAGCTCATGGCTGGGCCACTGGGCAGGTGCTCCAGATGCTCAGGGAGTCATTGCTCCTTGTCGAGGTTGCCACCTGCCTGCCCTTGGGAAGCTGTGTCCTCTGCCTGCTTTTCAGTTTCCATGAGAAAAAAGAGGACAACCAACAGCTGCATCTGATGAAAATGGTGTTTCATAGGGCTCACCAGGTCTCTTGAAAAGAGGTTCTGTAGAGACCATTGTCATGGGCCCTACAAAGCAGGAGATGCCAATCCTCTTAAATGGAAGAAAATCCATAAATATCAGACAAGTTGATGACCCTGCTCTCAGAAACAATTTGCAGAAGAAGTATTAATGGCCTTGGAATGACACTACATTAACTGGGTTCAGCCCTGTTTTTCTTATTTTTTTTAACCATAAGAGGTTCTTATTTCCATATTCTTTAACCTAAAGTTGCCTTGTATGTTTGAAGGGGTGATACACTTTTTTATCAGATAAAAGCCTGTAATGTAAACATAAAAATAACAGAGGAGGACCTGCTTCTTTCATTGTCTGAGCATAACTTCCAGAGACTTCAACCTATTTTGCTCTTGCCTAGAATAAATCTCAGCAACAGCAATGCTAATCAGAATTGATGACGAGCCCTATTGGTAACAGTTGTAAAATGCAGCTGGGAAAAATGAGAGAAAAGGCAAAGAGCGTTGCTTAAAACAGAGAAACTTAAAGTCTAAGGAGTTCCTTTTATGCTGGTATGTATTGGAGAATGATGCCTTTCAGAGGTTTACTGAATTATTAGTACAGGAACTTCCAGCTCAGGAGGGCTGGGACCTAAATCTTTCTGTCACAGAGGCCTATTGAAATAGCATAGCTTTCTGTGAGGTGGCTCCCAGAACAGTACACTGGAGCTCATCAGGCAGAGGATACGGTGAAAGTGAAGTAAAAATGCAGTGTCTTGAGCTAATCTTTAATTTTTCAAGCTGTGTTTGAGGTCTCCAGTGCAATTAAGATAAACTGGGAATTGTTTAATTTAGAGCAGCTACTTGATCAGCCTAAATCTGTCCTCTTCAGGGCTGTTCCTTTTGGTTACTCTGGTTCTTCTAGGTGCTATATGAGGGATCAAGTCAAGATTTCTATAATTTGAGGGACTTCCATGACACAGGCAGTGTTATTGTGGTTTTTCAAAATACTTTTGAAATTCTACTTTCAGAATATCTTGTAATAATACAAAGGTGATCTTTAAAAGCCCCTACTTCTCATGCAGTCAGTAATTGTCAGAGGTACAGGGAAGTTTTTCATCACTGAAATAGGAATTGACCAAATTGACTGGGAAAATGGCAGTTTGGAATAATGCTGGCTTCCAAAACCCTGGCACAGCAGCATGAATTAGGAAGATGTTTTTTTGACTTTGAGGTCTTTGGCTTTTAATTAAATACCTCATACCAGGAATACCCAGCTTACAGGAGCTGTTGTATTAAAATCAAACCACCAATCTGTGTAATTGCTATATTGGATTGGATGTCTGATCTAGTTTTGGCATTGGTGAGTTCTTGATTCTGCAGTAGGAGAGAGGTCTTTAGTAATGCTGATTGAATACAGTTCTTTATTTTGGAAATTATGATTTTTCCCTGGTCTTCATATATGACTTACACCCTTGAAAGAGGAAGCTGGATTTTCTCCTTTTGTTTGAATTCCTTGACATAAAAACCTGGCAGATACTTTGGTCCTGAAAATTCTCCATTGCCTTCATGTGGAAATTGATGGGAGTTGCTTGGCATATTGGTTTTGCCAAAACTCATGGTTGGTTTATTTTACATATAATGTTTTGGGTTTTCCACATCAATTTGCCATAGAGTATCAAGCTTTCTCTTCTCTCAAATTGCTCTAAAGCTGCACCATAGACTTGAGTGCAATGTCAAACATGTAACAAAATACATATTTAGCCGCAGCCTTGCCTGTCAGAATGCAAATGTTGCATGAGGTTAATAGTATGAATTTCTGCTTGAATATCAGTGGAAAGCACTGTGAATTTCACAATGTGTCAGTTTGCAAACGTTGCTATGCTAAATGAAACTGGGCTTCTTTTTATTTTTTTTGGTAGAACACAGGAAGATTTCAGAGTTGCAGAGCTAATTTTATCTAACAATAGACTTGTATTCTTAGAAATAAAACTGGGTTAATTTTAACTCTGACACAATCAAAATGTCCAGACTTCTACGCAGCAGACAATTTCTGCAACAGCACTGTGAACTTTTAAAAATTTTGCTATGTTTGCAGTCTTCAGCAGAATCTTACTAGGTTTTATAAGACACCTTTCTCTCCAATTAGCTACTGTGGCATGTGCCTGGCTTCAATACACTCATCTATTGCACCACAGATGGGGAAACACAATACCTCCTGTCAGTGTGTACTCTGCAGGGACATTCCTTGGGGTGCCTGGGTCACAGGTACTTTGCATTTTTTTAAAAATGAGTAGGGGGAAAAAAACATCATTGCATTTATGTCCATGAAGATAAACTACAGACATATTTTTATGTGAGTTACTATGGCACTTGTGTGAAGCAACACAATTCTACTAAATTGAGTTTAATAATTAGCAATTTAATGGGGAACTTTTTAACAGTGATATACGCCATGAATGCTTGTAACATTTAAACAAGGTTATGTGCCATAAATGATTTATTTTATATTTCATTACTTTATAACTTGTAAAATACCAGAATTCCAGGACTTGGAGTTGTCAGCTCAGTGTGTGTGTGCCCTATTGTATATATGACATTGATCTACCCAAGATAATATTTGCATGCATGCATGGCCTGTAATTGTCTTATCCTTTAATTAACTAATGGCAGTTTTTCCCAGTTCTCTAAATAAATTGATATATCCTTCCTGAAGTACCCTGACGAATGTCTATGTCCAGTACTATTTGCATATTTAAAAATAGAATCTTTCTAGGTCCAATGTGACTTTTGAGACAACGTATCTATTTATCATAATAACTGAGAATCCCTTGATTTTTCTGCTGCAAAGCCAGAAATCAAATCTGAAAGTGTCAATTCAAGAATTTATTGCTATTCACTGAAGCACTCTGGTCTGTGTTTTGCTTAAAACAGGACTAATTTTGGAGGCAGAATAACCTGAAGCTGATCCCACCTTTAAACTAAGCAACGATGTTAGCTGCAATTTTATAAATTCACATTCTAGTATACTCTTCTGTACAAAATTACCTTTGGCCTCAGATCAAGAAATGAGATGGATGAGCACATCTTTAAGTGCTCTGCTGCATTAGTGCCTAAAAAGCTCAGCCACTGCTGACATAGCACCATTGACCTCAGTGGAGCATTTTACTGGTCAGATGAGCCAAACTATGTGGGCTGCTTTGGGAATTCCTTGGATGTAGAGGGGATGTAGATGCCAGTTTTCAATATCCTGCCATATGTGCTGTCCTTTTCAAATACTCTGTCATTGCCTGAAAAAATAGCACCTACAGTTTGGTACCTCTGAAACATGAATGCAGAACCTGCAAATTGATGAAATAGCCTGACTCTGTGAAGAGATGACATGTCAAAAGTAAGTGGGAATGCAAGAACAAATATGCTGAAAGCAGTACTTGGTGGGTTATGTAGATTTTCATCTTCCTTGAACTAAATGCCTAGCACCTGAAAGGATGTGGATGTGCCTTTCATTTTCTGGGTTCTCCAAGTAAACAGCTGGTTTAAACCTTCTTATCCTGACTGCTGCTGAAGGTGTTTTGTCCCAGTAGGAAAATGCCATACAGAACAATCTCTTCCCACGTTGCCAAGAGCATCTTGAAGGGAGTGGACCAAGGGTGTGTGGCTCACTTGGAAGCAGTGCTGCCACCTGAATAGCATGAAGGGTTGGGAGGAGCAATGTGGTGATGCATCAACAATGTGGGATCAATGCAACTTTAGTCAGGGCAGGAATGTAAGGTCCTGAATATATATATATATATGTACAAATATTTGTGTGTATATATGTAGCTAGAAGCTTGCACTGTTAGATAAAGTATTTGGAAGCACCACCAGTTAGCTAAGCTGCCCAGACCTTGGCTTTCATCACTGTACAGCACCAGCTTGTGTTTAGTGCTTTTGGGCAGTTTAAGTCAACATATCTTTGACATGTGGGGGAAAAAATAATTCTGCAAACAACAGATGATTACTTTCCTTTGAGAAGCTCTGATGGCTTTATAATTTGAGGTTAAGGCATCACATCTGCTAAAGAGCACCTTTTATGCCGGGTGTGAACTTTGCATTTTCCCATTAATATATGTTCAACTTTGATTAAGTTTTCACCATTTGCTTCTGCTTATTAAATGTTAATCACAGCTTAGACTTCCATAAATCTCTGCAGTTTCTATGTACACTGAGCAGTGCAGCTGCCTTGCCTCCTTCCCCTCCTAGACCCCCAGAGAAAGATGGAAAATGGGAGGAGGGCTGCCTTTCCTGCATCCTTACAGATCCCCAGGTGTTTTTATCCTGCAATGTGCATAGAGAACCTACCTTATTTGAATCCAGAGTCAAGAAACTCACTTGGTTATTGGGAAAGGGGAGAAAAGGCAGTTAGCAGAAATTATTTCAGAGGCAGAAAATCTATGATTGGGATTTGAAGAAGAGAGGAGAGAGAGGAACCAGGGACCAGTAGTGAAAAACAGTGAGTGGGGAGGAAAAATAAATGGATCTTAAGAGGAATTGCAGTGTGGAGGGTAGAACTTAATGCTGGAAGGGAACAGCACTCTCTGAGGGTACTGAAACCTGGGGCAAGATTCAGTGGCAAGTAATGATGCCTAATTTAGCTATCTACATGTAGAACTTTATACAGGTAACAGATTTTTAAGCTCTCATTATAGTCAACCTTGCAGATTGCCCTTCTGCCACAGCAGCTGGGACCACACAGCAGGCACTCACACAGCTTTCAATGCCTGTGAGAGGGACAGCTGAACTTACCCCTGCTTGGGACAGTCTTGTGTCAGCTTGTTAAATTCCTCTAAAGAACTCCATGATGTAGCTACTTCAAACTGCAGAAACTGACCCTGGGTGTCCTCTCTAGTCCAACATGGCTGAATTCTTAAGCCAAGGGATTAAAGAATATCTTTAGTGGTGAATAACTCATTACCTTTATACAGTTGCTTATAGGAAATAGATATGCTCTCTGTCTTGATCAGCATATTTGTCTTTACATCTGACCCATAGCAGTCCAGTACAGCCTTGTGGGATGTCATAAAAATGGGAGAGGTGTTTGTGGTGTGTCATAATGGCAAAAGGGCAAGGAGGAGAGAATTAACTTTTACAGATTCCTGCTGTGTAGATAGTCAATGAAAATTCCTGTCCCATACAAAACTAAGTAAAGTATTTAATAACAGCAACTATCAATTTAGGCTGTAGTACGTACTGTGTTTATGTAAGAACATATATTCTACAGGCATTTAAAAGAATATCTAATTTCCTTAATGATTCCTCTAGGTTAGCATATACAAACCCCTGGCTATCAGTGAAATCAAGTGTGATACAAATATTGCTGGTTTTGGATACTAACTTATATCTAAATTGAATTTAAATTTTCTTCATTAGTTTATCACAGGGTTTTTTGTAGCTTTTTTTAATAAGAAAAAAGCAGATACTAATCTAATGTGGGTATCCATATAGGCTGTAGTTTAAAGGTTACCAGATGTGTACCTAATTTACCAACATAATTTGGAGCCAGTCAGCTGGGTATCTTGCTGTTTGAAGAGGTAATTCTAAATGAGATCTTTCTGAAATGAGGAATTTATTTGAGACACTCACTCTCAAGTTAAGTGCCAAGAAGGCATCATTGTCTGAATTCCCTGAGTTTTCTAATGCTTACTGTTGCTACAGAAACAATGCATGATTTCATTACCCAAGCTGTGTTTCAGATTGAACCCTTCAACAGCACTTGGAGAGTTCTAGGAAAAGACAATGTTCCCTGACAGTTTTCTCGGGGAAAAATGCTAAATGACTTTTTTAACACGTCAGTGTTCATATACTATCTGTGCTCATCATGACAGAAGGAATGACTGGAGTGGAATGAATAGGGAAATACTTTGATAGCTACTTTGACATACAAGTTTTTCTTCGTCCTTTTGGGACCTTTTCTTGATCATTCATTTCTATTCAGGCAGCCTAGAAATGCTTTCAAGTCAAATTCTCAAGAAATGTTGCTTAGTGCAATCAAAGGAGAGGGTACCTATCTGTACAAGGAGGCTGCTCTTGTCAAGGGTATGTATTAAAGTATTTCTGTCCTGCCCTATGCTGGATATGTGAGCTGGAGTCCCCAGGACACATATAGGGGATTTTTGGCCAAGAAACTGAGGTGAGAGGTAGAAGAAAATGCAGAAAGATCATTGTGTGGAATAAGGCGGGAAATAAGCCAGGAGCTGCCAGAGAAGTTCCACAGCTCATTCTTAGAGCAAATCTTCCCTTGCTGAATTTGTCCCAAGTTTTCAGCTCTTCAGTTAGAAATACAACTGCTCTGCAGCCACATCCTCTTTGCTACTTGAGATCTTAAAGGTGCTCATCATACTCTCTTCAGTCTTCTCCAAGCAGAAGGACCTGCATGTGTTCAGTTTTCTTATACAGAAGGGCAATCATCCCTTGATCATTCCCTGTTCATGTTTTCAGTTGAGTAGAGCAACACGAATTGCAATAAAGACATGGATGCAGAAAGACTTTCATAGTGGCTTTGCTTGGTTCTTTGTTCCTTTTCTAACAGTTGTTGACACCTAACTTATACCAGAAGTGTTGGTGGAAATTATGTTTTAATAATATCCACTATAACTGTGAGATTTTCTTTGTAAGTGATTACAGTCAAATAAGAGCCTATCCCTTTGATTATAAGTCTGGGTTTGTTTAAAATACTCTAAATACATTTACTGAATTTTACCTGCCCATTTTTATCATTCTACAAGGTCCTTCTACAGTTTTTTAACTATCCTGAAAGCTTACCACCAGCAAATGCTTTAATTCTCCTTTTCATCCTCTTCTCAAGATCATTTAGGGAGATATTGAACAGCACAAGCAAGAGCAGAGATCCCTGTGGTTCTTCATTTAGAATCCCTCTCACTATGAAAATTGCTCATTTCAACCACATTCCCTCTCTTTAATCAGTTCTTCATTTATGTGTTGTTGTTTCTTCTTATCCTATAGCAATTTTGTTTACATGAATCAACAAACAGTTATTAGAGAGAAATACATTAGCTAATTATTAAATCATTTTACATTCATTTCTGTCTCTGGATGTTGCCAACATTTTTCGTTTTCAGAAGCATTCATCTGTTTCTCACTGCTTCATTAGTGCTTTTTCAGTTCTCACTTTCAGATGCCTTATATTCATAGGCCTTAGAATGATCCTCATAAATCATTGGAGTTGTTGGGAGCCAGACAGAATTCTCTCTTCATCAAGCTATTAATAGCAATGGAAGACATACACTGTCCATCTTGCAGATATTTATGCCTATTAACTGCTAGAATCCCTTGGTCTTTCCATCAGTATAGAAACATATCATTGGATTTACTTTCACTGAAGTCTCAGAACTGCTCTTGGTTTCTCAGTTCCAAATTTGTTACCTCTCTTACAGTATTTGATGCAGATTGCATCACATATTCCATTTGCCATATTCCAAAGATTAATATCCAGTGATGTTACCACTGAGACTGACCCATTTCCTATAACCTCATCCAGAAGTAAGGGATTTTAAGTGCCTGTCTCTGATTTAATTTAACTAAGGTTAGATTTCACACATACATTCCATTTTAATATCCTATTTTTAAAAACTCAGATGCATAGTTAACCCTAACTGATTTAATATGGATTTCAAATATCTCTAAGACAGAGCAGCTGAATCTGGGATGAGAGGGGTGAGGAGGAGGTTACCACTTCCCTGGGGAACAGTGGGACATCCTTATGGAGAGAACATCCCAAGACAAGAATCCTTTCAAGAAAAGGGGAAGAAGGAAGTGCAGAGGCTGAGGCTGTGACAGATACCTGGGACTAAAGAACCAAAGGGCTGTTCCTGGTTAGGCATTTTGGGTACAGATACCCTACTTCCAGAAAGCAGAAGAGCACTTTGCCTTGTGGATGGGATCTGCACTCTACTAATTTTCTTTGAGCACATAAAGAGGTCCCTGCCTGCCCTATTTAATACTCTAGGTGTTGCCTCAGTAGTGACAGAATGAGAAAATGCCTCCATTTGGGCAGTTTTCTGAAAATTCAAAAAATTGAATTGGCAATTCAGAAAATTCTGGCAATTCAGAAAATTGAATTGACTTTAAAAAAACCCTTGGAAACAGAGGCTTGCCCTGCAAAACATAGTGGATAGGGGAAACAGTGTTTTATTACCTTTTTTACTTCTTTTCAGCCCGATTTAGGACTATGGGATTTCTCTGCATAAGAAGTTGAGAATGTGCATTTATACTCTAATGAAACCTGATTTTCCCAAGTTTAAAACATTTATACTCCCATTTTGAGAGTTTATTTTGGAAATGTATGCTTCAAAGCTCTTCTAGCTTGCTCTCCTGATGCAAGAAATTATGCATCCATTTAAAATCTGAGTTTCTCTCTCTACAGCATTGCTTTCTGCATAATCAGCTTGGTCTGTATTTGCAGCTTCTTTTTCAATGAGAGCATTTCAAGCTCTCATTTTCTTAGTCTAGATTTTAATTAATTGAGCTCTGAGTATTTTTACACCAATATGGGGCATGCAGTTTTTCACTACTTATGCAGATATGCACTGTTCTGCACCATAATTTTTTTGATACGAATATGAATTACACAGCAATTGACCTTGGGCTCTGCTTAGTCTGTGCTGACTGCCAAGCCTGTGTTTCTTCCTCTGCATAAATAGCAAATCACATCACTTCTTATCTGGCTCTTTGTACAAAAATATGCTTTCCCTGGGGACCCATTTGCATTGATTGCAATGGTCATGATACTTTTCACCTTTCTGTGCTGCCTACATGCCCTTTGCTCTCCTCATGGGTTGTACAGTGACCTCCAGTGTCTTCCAGCTCACTCTTTATATGTTATCTGCATGCCTTCTGCTTTCTGTGCCATGCTATTGCTTGAAAATTTGGCAGCTCTGAAACCCTTTTTTTTTCATAACTCTCCCCTCCCAGAGCTGCTGATTCAGCAGATTTCAGCTGTTGCAGGGACCAGTTTGGAGGTGTGTGATTTAGAGACATGGAATGAGACTGAAAGCAGAGAGCTAAGGGATCTAGACTGGCTGTAGGTGTCATCTGTGCCTCCCTGAAATTCAACCGCTCCTGCAGCCCAAAGGTGGCACCAAAGGAGAATGACAAAGTGACTCTTGGAGCTGCTCCAGTGGGTGCTGATACCACACGTAGGTTGTGTGTTTAGGACAGTTCTTGGGGGTGCTGAGTGTTTTTCTGGGAGGCCAAACTGGGCCTTGGCACCTCACACTGAGCTGTACTGATGGAGGGAGATGGTGACTCCCAGCCACCTTACCCTAAAAGTGTGGTGTGGAGATCCCCAAACCACCAACACCAGCAACAAAAGGAGGCCCAGAGGCAACCACCATCTATGAGGGGAAACAGAGGAGCAATCCACAGCATCCCAGCTGGAGCTGAGCACATCCACTCCTCTGCTGGCACACAGCCTCCTAGCCGGCCATGCCGCTGTCTCACAGGTGCCAGCTTGTTACTGCTGTTCCTCTGGCAGGCTCCAGTCCCAAACAGAAGGATGCTTATGACCCATTGCATGCTACTGCAGCAAAGCTGGTCACTTGAAAGGCTTTGTCAGGACACGGACAAGTGCAGTGCACAGAAGGATGCTGCAGCTGAAGGGATGCTATAGCCAAACAGGATGAAGCTGCAGCCCCATCTATTTCATCTCTACTGTGGTTTGCAGGGGCTGCTTTCTATGACAGTAGCTGATAAACTCTTTAGTGTCAGTCCAACATAAATCCCTTCTGAGCTGAGCTGAGTTTTGACAAATTTGTGATCAGAGCTGAGATTAGCCTGCTGTGACCATGTGCATGTGTTGTGGTGCTTTTGCTTTGCTTTGGATGGAATTATATGACCCCAAAGCAAAATTTTGTGGATGAAATTCCATGCTCTGCTGAAACCTTGTGGATTCATGTTTATTCATTTAAAATTTGTCTTCTAAAAGCAATTTTCTTCTAAAATTGTTAATGTATCCTGATAGCTGTTGGGAATTTAATGCTGTCATTTTCCTTGGCTTGCTGTGAGGGTTGTGTGTCACCTATAATTTATACAATATGGTGCTTAAAAGGTCTAAGTGCTGTTTCATTATTACAGGGAGCTTGGAGAAACAACATGGCTGAGAAAATTAGCTGTAGATAGCCTCTAGAGATTTATGCATCTCATGGATTTTGTGATCTCCTTTTGATGAGATTCATTAATAGTGTTGCATCAGTAGTTATACCTCCAGCTCTGCCTCCCAATCCTGAACTGTGATATCAGAGAAAAGTTGCAGTGCTCAGAGCCTAGTGTTGCTGGAAAAGTCAATGAATCCCATCCTGCACAGGCCAAGCCTACTCAAAAAGTCCACTGTCTTTGCAGGTTTGCTGGTGAAATGTAGGAAGGAAAGCACTTTAAAGGACTGTAGTTCAAAGATCATCCAGTGTGGTTTAGTTCATTCCAGTCACTGCTTTTTCCAAAGAGGGCAGTGCTGTTCCAATTTAACCACATCTGTACCAGCAGCTGCACCTGGAGAGACTTTGGTGCTCTGTCTCCAGGAAAACAGTGTATGTTTATAACTCATACCAGTAAAGCATGTAATAAGTGCAGCCTAATTTTTGCCAGCAACAATACCACCTAAAAATCTGGAAGACCTGTTTAGAAAAACAAGGAAATATGGGTCACTTGGTAAATAAAAAAAAGAAAAGTCAAAATTAAGCAGAATTCAGGAAGAATCAAATAAGAAAACCAGGAGACGTTGAAAAAATAATATTTTTTAAAGATATGGTGGCTAAATGACCAGGCAAAGAAAACATTTGCCTTAACATCTACCAAGTTTAGTGGTCTTTTACTCTGTTACTTCCCAGATGCTTCCAAGAAAAATGGGATCTGCTGTTGTTGCTTTGACCTCCTGGATATCTCAGAGGGACAAGGCCACATTTCTAGAGGAGTTGTTCACTAAAGTACTCACAGACTCACAGAATCAGACAATAAGCTGAGTTGGAAGGGACCCATGAGGGTCATTGGGTCCAACTCCTGGCCCTGCACAGGACACACAAAGGATCACACCCTGTGCCTGAGAACATTTTCCAAATGCTTCTGGAACTCTGTCAGGCTTGGTGCTGTGACCACTTCCTTGAGAGCCTATTCCCAACCACCCTCTGGGAGAAAAACATTAACCTCCCCTGCCACAGCTTCAGGGGTCCCTTCCCTTTAAGGTCCCTTCCAACCCAAACCATTCTATGACTCTATGATTGCTAACAAACAGCTCTTCTGAGAGCAGGATGTTTGCATTTAGCTCATAATAAAAGTAAAATGTGCAGAAGTTTCAAGCAACTGAAACAATTAAAATTGAAAACCAATAAAACTATTCTAACAGTATGTTGTTCCATAAGGAAAAGCCAATACTTAACATATTGCTATAACATTTAGTCAACCAGAACACATAAGAGGAAACAGCCATTTAACTCTGGAGTCAGCAACAGTAAATCATTGGTGTTTTCAGCTTTAGGCAAATAACTGAGATGAAAGCCCTAGTGTTCAGAGTGGATTAGTCAGGAGAACAAGAAGGAACATGTTAGGAGGACAAACTGAGGGCATGGCAAGGCTTGGGACACTCCATTGTGCAATTCTCACGGGCAACTTCTGTAATATTGTGTTTATATTGCAACAGACAATGTAAAGGTGCTGCACTGAGTCACATAACCCAGGTCAAAGTTAGAAGAAAGCTGTGTTCCAGTCACATGGTCTGCTCTTGCTGCTCCCTGATCCAGCTTCCTTCACTACACTTTGTTGTGTACTGTGGGAGCCAGCACCATGCAGACAGGACAAGCTGCCTGAGGATCAGCTAAACATGCTCTCACCAGAGGGAATGACATTTGTATGTGGCACATGGATGTCTTACAATTGCAAATTGAGCATTCATTTCTTAGGCAAATAGGCAGGAAGGGGCAGAAGGGTCTTTTGATATTCAAAGCACAAATCAAATCACCCTCACAGGCTGGAGGCCTGTGGAAATTTGGGACCTTGGAAATTTGGAAGGGTGCATATGCATATGCACACAAACATTTTTTGCTTGAATTTTTGCCAGCAAATTTCCCAAGCACAGAGCACAGACCAGGCCTGTATCATCTAACTGGGAAGCACCATAAGCTGTGAAGATTGCAGTATTAGGGACCTCAGCAGCTCCTCAGAGGGGCTCTGCATAGTGAAGGAGACTGTTGTGAGGAGGTCTTCTAGCCACAGAGCACCTTGAATGCATACATTGGGCTTCCGTAGGGTCCCTACAGATTAAAGTCTGTAAAATAGTTTTTATCTTTAAGTGCCTAGACCCTCCCCATTCCACTCTTTTTGAAGAAAGAAATTGTGGAAGGATGGAGTGCCATGCCTAAAGTTCCAGAAAAATCATTATCTAGCTCTAAATCACCTAGGTAAATGGATGAGACATCATCCTGTACTGATGTTTCAGATGCATGTTGTATTCAACACTCATGGTGTATAAGCAATGCAAAAAATCCCCCAAACCCCAAGAAATTTGTGTTAGAAATTCCAACTAGATCAACAAGAAGTCATGACACTTCTCTACAGCTTTCACCAGTTCCTGGTAACTTGGCATCTCAGGGTGCTAAGCAGTGTGTAGGAGATCACAGACAGGGGAGATCACAGACAGGGGGTTGTGGAACATACCCTGATTTTTAAGCAGTGGTGAGGAAATAGGCTGTGGCTAACTAGTGTGCACAAAGGACTGAAGGGTTCAGTGAGTAACTGAGGCATTGCCTTCAGAAAAGTTAATCTGTTCCAATCCATCAAAAAGCAGCAAAACAACTGAAGTATAAAATGACCAGGCATGGAATTAATTTGCTTGAATGCATGGAAGAATTTGTGACTATGTGATGTATTCAGATATAAGCTCAAGGATTTACAACATACATAATTAACTGGTGTAGCAGAGAGGTGAATCTTAAATGGCCTCTCAGTATCAATAAAACATTCTAGAAAGAATAGATTAATTTTCCTAGATCAGGCTAGTATAATTTCATCATCTTCCTTCTGAAATCTGTGTTTTTAAACCAAGGAGCTGATCTAACCCCCTATATTTATGGAAAGGCTCATACTGACTTCAGTGGGCTTTGGATCAGGCTTCTAACAAATATCACATGAGTTTTTAATGTGCTGAAAGCTGTTAAAACACATAAACTTTGGGGTTTTCTCAGTTAAGCAATTATCTGCCTTAATTTTTCAAAATTCATGGAAGTCCACAATAGACCTTTGGAG
This sequence comes from Agelaius tricolor, assembly GCF_023055355.1. Classification (NCBI taxonomy): domain Eukaryota; kingdom Metazoa; phylum Chordata; class Aves; order Passeriformes; family Icteridae; genus Agelaius; species Agelaius tricolor. The sequence continues at coordinate 91,479,722 of NW_027269261.1, read as the reverse complement.
TAATATACAAAAAGCTCATGCAAAGATCTACTTGTTTCAGTCTAAAATAATTATGAAGGCTAATAATTAGTAAAATTTAAAAGGAGTGCAAAATCAGTTCGTTTTCTTTATCCCTTGCCAGCAGCTACAGAGTGCCCACATGGAAATTTTCTTTCTTCTGCCTTAATGGCCAGATAACTTGACCAGTTTGTTCATAGTCAGAATTATCTGAACCCTGTTGTGCCCCAAAGTGAAATGAAATAACATGTCAAGGGTTTCAAATTGCTGCTGTGAAGCTGCAGTTGGAACATAAAGAAATTCTGTGATTAGAAAACATCCCTTCTCTCTATCTCTCTCTCTTTTTTTTTTTTTTAATTTAAAGAAATCACATCAATCAGGAGGAACAGAAAATTCTTTCAATGGGCTTTTTGTCATCTGATAGTGAATTACTGAAACAGCTGCTTTGCAGGATGCCATTTATTACGTGCTGCTTTGAACAGATATGCCACTCACAATTGCTTCTATCTTATGCTCATGCTTCATAAAGAGCAGGAACCTGCTAGTGCTAAACATCCCGATCTCACATTGTTATTAAAATTACATCTGGAATAGACCTGGCCCTTTATGTTTTAAGTTTTTTTGTTGTCGTGGACATATTTCCCCATAATGACAAGCATAACTGACATATCAAAAGAAATTTGTTTCAAGGAGAGCAACATTTTGCAACTGAAAATGATATAGGCCAAAATTTGTCACCTCATACAGCAGATATAGCAGCTCTTCCCTGTAATTTATTGGCATGGGTTCCAGCAGGGGCAGTTTTGCCCTGCTTGGAAAGCAGTCTTTTAATGTGAGCAGAATACAGATCATCTCTTCGCTCTTTACTTTATTTCCTACATATTTTCAGTGCTTCCTGTAGTCAGCAGAATGACTAAAATTGCTCTAAACTCCCTCCAAACCTTTATATATATCCAAGAGTTTGTGTTATAAAACTTAGCAATAAACTTTTGTAGCATCATGCTGCCATGGAACAGCCAAGGAAATTCATTCAGTGGGAGAGCCATGACTCCTTTCTGCTCACTTTGATCTGCTCAGATGTTATAAATCTTTTCCAAATACTTAACATTAGCTGATGAGGAAGGGGTTTCTGATTTAGGGTCATAAGCTTCCAAATAGTGCTGTGCACTGAATTGCTAGGATGCTATCACAGTGTTTTCTCTGCAGCATTCTCTGAGATCCCATGGATCTAACTGAGCTCCTCACTGGACTCCTTCACTGCCTGTGCTACACTTGGTCTGCTGCTAAACTTTCCTTCCACACTGTAAGCTGCTGTGCAAGGTAAACACTTCTTCCTCTCAGCTTAAGAAAGTCTTGTTTAAAATACCTTCTCAAAGTACTAGCTGTTCTTTTTGTAAGCAAATAAAAACTATTCTGGCAGCAGGCATTTCGTATTAGGAAAAGTCGATCAAAGAATTTGGGAAAATAAGTTTGACATACTGACAATTATTCCCCTGCATAGCTGCAAACACACAGAAAGAAAAATCTATTGTAGGTTGTTTGAGACAGATTTTGGTGCAGAATTTTACTTCAAAGTAAGACTAACAAAGGAAGACAGTGTGATTTGCTCATGATTTCAGATAGTTTTGTATGATCCATGTTTTTTGCAGGTAGATGCCTGCACTTTGCCAGTAATTAGCAGTAATTGGGAATGCACATTTCAAATGTACAGATTGTGGAAAGGTGATCACGTTGTCAAGTGCAAGGTATTATTTACCAGTATTTTTGGAGGTGGATTTGTCAGAGGATCACAAAGTGTATAACACAGATTTTGCTCTTTATAAAATACATTATCCTACATAGCAAGGCCATTACTTTCCAGAGCAAGGGGAATATACAGAAACATTGCAATAATGGTGGTTGAGAAAGGGCATCACTTTATCACTTTGTTTTCCTTCATCCTTTACACACCTTGAGATATTTATCTCCCTATATAACTCTTCCTTTAGCCTTATTTTCTGGAAAGGTCTGACAAGGTCGAGGGCAGTGGAGTCAAATTTGGAGTTCTTTTGAGACCATTTTACTTGTTGAAGTTTATTAATGTATCTAAATTTAGAAAGGGGTGTACCCATGCGACAGCCTTCTGAGTGTGCTGTGACAGAAGACAAAGTAGTAACCCATAAAACATTTCACTATAATGCATACTTGAGAGTACAGAGATGTAGAAATTAGATGTTTAGAAATCAGTGCTTTGAAAATGCACACCTCATGTTTTTTCCTCAGGTGTAAACATGATTCTGGGTTTTGAATGTGAACATTTCTTTCTTTAAAAGCACAGAATATCTCTTTAACTCTTGAAGAAAACTTTGCATATTTATAGAAGCTCTTTAAAATGCTTAGGGAGGTAAAAACTCTTTCTGTTTCCTTCAGGAGATACAGGTCAATCACAAATATGAGTCCATACATACTTGGTAGTGTCTGCTGATCTCAACAGCAGATCCAACAGCAGAGTAATGTAGTGTTGCTTGGGTGGAAATGACAACAGATATCTGCAATTCTGAAGTCCAGTCCTGCAAGTCTAAAGTAAATTCCTATGTCCAAACTTCTTACTGAAGCAACAGGATTTCATGTAATATGGTTAAATAATGTCCCTTAAGCTCAGTTTGGGTTGGCAGTCTGAAGAATGCAAAATTAATTCCTTTCCATGAAAATCATGACCATGTGAATTCTGGGGATGGTCTTGACCACAGTGCTCATGAAATGGTACAGTTCAGGTTCCTGAGAGGACAGAGTAAAGCAGCCAGGAAGACCACAGCCCTGGATATCAGAAGAGCAGGCTGTGGCTTATTCACAGATCTGCTTGGAGAAATCCAGTGGGATACAGCTCCAGAGAGAAGAGAGGTTCAGGAAAGCTGGTTGCTTTTCAAGGATCCCCTTCTTTAGCTGAAGACAGAAGATCTGCACAGATGAACAAGCAGCTCCTGACAAAATTCAGACATAAAAAGGAAGCATACAAGAGGTGGAACAAGGCATAGGGGAGCCAGGAGGAATGCATCATGGAGGGTTTGGCTTAGAAAAACCAAAGTCCACCTGAAGTTGAATCTGCTGAGGTATGTAACGGGCATCAAGAAAGGCTTCTACAGGTACCTAGCAAAAGAAAGACTTGAGAAAATGTGGGACAGCTACTTAATTGTCTGGGGAATCTGGTGACAAAGAACATGGAAAAGGCCAAAGTACCAAGTGCCTTCTTCACCTACATCTTTACTGGTAAGTCTGACCTTCAAGCATTCCAAGACCCTCAGACATGGGAGAAAATCTGGAACGAGATTCAGCTGCCATCAATTTGTGCCATATTGTATCTCATTCTTCATTTACACTGCATGTGGTTGTTTCAGTCTGTAAACTCTTCTAGGCAAGGAAGTGTGTTCATTAGTTTGGGTTCAAATAGATGTTACGTGTTTTATGTTGAAGAGTGTCTCTGAGGGTACTCTTAAAATAAGTTGCATTAAATGGCTTTGCACTTTCTGTGAAAGTATATTCCCTATTAACAATCCCTGCCTGATTCTTAATTTAGTTTCTTTTCCTGGTTTATCTGCACATGTGCAGATAACCAAGCTGCAAATTCCCAGCAGATTTCAGAGGCCACACTTACTTGCTGTGTGCACTAATCCACAAACACCATGCCACGCAGTTCAGTCTGCTACACCAACTCCTTCTGACTCCAGGAAATCTTGACAGACAACAGGGCATCCCCAAAGAGGAAGGCATGGGAGTCAGGATCTTTCTTACTGCTTCCAAGAAAGAGGATTAAAAATGTTGGTGTTTTCCCTCCATGGGTAAGTGAATAAATTAGGTTGTTATTTCTTCCTTTTGCTGATCCATGGTTTTACATGTGTGTATCTAATTAAGTAGAATCCATACTGAAATAAAATTGCCATGGCAGTAATCTTTTAATTCTAGGAAAAAATAAAACCTCCAAGGCAAAAAGCATTGGTAATTAAGAAAATAATCTTTGCAGATTATGCTGACCCAGGAGTGAGAGAGGTTTGCCTTGAAGTGTTTTCCCTCTGTCCCAAGGCTTCCTCCTGCCTTTTAAGCCTTTCGTTTCAAAAGCCTCTTACACTGTAGTTTTGCTTTCACCTGCCCTCTGTGTTCTCCCTCTGTTCTTTAGGAGTTTTTTGGGGGTTGTTTTTTTGTTGGGTTTTGGGTTTTTTTGTGCTTGCTGACTTTGTCTGTTTTTGGCACTTTTGCAATGTAGTCCTGCCTCCCTGCTCCCCTTTGTCCTTCTATCCCTCCTGTGTCTTCTCCCACTGCCATTGTTGGTTTTCTCCCCAGCACCTCAAACTTCTCCCCTTGTGTTGGATCCCTGTGGCAGGATTGCTGTTCAGGACTGGAGCTGTCCTCTGACAGAAACCTGTTCATCCCAGGAATGTAGCTGAGGACTTAGGAAGTCCAAGAAGCGTCCCTGAAGACTGGGCTCAGTTTTCACACCAGTGTTGTCTTGCGTGGATGGGATATTCATCTACATGAAGCAGCATGACCTTTCGGGGGCCCTCAGCTTGCTGCTGAGCAGCCTTGTCATATTTTACTTCGTTTTGGATCAAGAAAACAGGGAATAAAAGTAGTTGCTGAAAGAATGGCAGAAGATTTCAGCCCAACAGAACTGGCCTTGCAAAGAACTATGCAGAAAAAACCCAATATTAAGTTGTATTTGGACACACTGGCGTAAATAATAAATTTTCCACAGGTTTATGAAGAGTGGCATATTTTTGAAATATTTTAAGTGAAGGGCTCCCCAGCATGTAAGTATAGCTATTATCAATATATATAACTAATAATGTTGTTCTAAGCTCTGCATATATGAGTGACTAAAAACTGTTGATTTCAGCAAAGTAGGAAAAACAGATTGGAAAGCATCAAGAAAGGAAAGAAGAAAGTTCTTTCCCTGAATAAATTACCATATTGCAAAGAGGTGATACTGTGGCCCTAACTCCAGAAGTCTTGTTCTCAGAGCACAGTGGGGTTTAGAGATCCCTGCTGCTACTGGAAGATAGGAAGAAAAATCTGTATTTCACCAAGGGAAGCTCTTGGCAAAGTTCAGCATAGCTGTAGATACATATTTGTTAAAGGTGGGAACACATTTTATTTGAGTTCTATTTTTTGCTACAAGCACTGGGCTCAGTCCAGAGCAATGCTGTCTCTTGCCAGTGAGGCAGCGATGTTGACTTAGAGCAGAAACTGGCCCCAAGCAATTTCTTTTTTTTTTTTTTTTTTTTTTTTTTTTGTTGTCTTTCTTCATTACTGAATGAATTTTACTGTAGAATTCAAATGTGAAATCAGTCATTGTATTGGGCAAGATGAGTAATATTTCAAAAAAGTAGCAAGTACTTACAAACTGTTTATATTGCACAAGCAGTTGTTTCAGTAGATGTTAAATTACTCCAAATCATCAGGTATTTTTCTGGAGGAATGAGTATTTTGGAAGTAGGAATGGCCTTCCATTTCACTCTTGCAATGAGCATCTGTTAGAACACAATAATTAGAATTTCATTTTTCTGTCTTTGGCTATGAAGGATGTAAAGTATTTGCTTATTCTACCCTTCCTCCCTCCTCTTGTACTCAGGCACTATGTCCTTGGCAATCCTAATCCTTGATTAGGATTGTTCCTCAGCAGCCACCAAGCTGCAGGGTTCAATTCCACACCATGTCCCTACTTCCCTGAAGGAGTTCTGTGTGCTGAGGGCCTGGGGGATCCAGCTGTGCTGGGGTTTGTCTGGCCTGAAAACTTTGAGGGGCTAGTACCATCTTCAAGGGGGACGGAGCAGACAGGCTGGAGGTAAGACAGCTGTGTCCTCTGTGACTGGCTTTATGAGCTGCCACTCCTGCCTTCTTGTAATTTGGGAAGACCAGCCTGGAAAATGCTCTCTGGTTCCCACCAGCAAAACATTGGACCCCCATGTTGACAAACAGAGGCATTTAGTACAAGACATCAGTGGGTATCAAACCCTGAGACACTATATAAAAGGAAAGTGCTGTTTTTCAAACGAATACTTTGTGTATTCTATAATTTATAGAATTTATCAAGACTGATTCAAGACTGATTCATGATTTACCATTCAATGGTAAATCAGGAATAGCATTTGAAAGTCTTTCTATTCCACATGTGGTCATATCCTCCAGATTATTGAGAAGACTAATAATCCAAAACAATTCCCAAAAAAAGGCTGAAGCTCATCCCAGCAAGACTATCTTAAATTTTACATTGATCTCAGTATGCATGGTCTGCAGGTGGTTCTCACCAGAGAAAGGGAATTTGAGTGGACTGTGTGTGCCTGTTCTGCAGCACAAGTACTGCCATCCATCCAGGTGGGAAGTCCTCTCCTGTGCCTGGCAAATGTCCATGCTTGGAGCTGGGCATGTAAAGCAAGATATGCTGTTGTTCTTAGCTTCTGAGCTTATGTGTTCAGTCTTATAATAAATAACTATATTAAAAAGTCAGTACTTGGCTTTTACAAAAGTCATACCACATTTCTGTAGATACTGTAGTAGTTTCTGGGTGCAAATATTAGAGCATTCTGGAGCAGATATTACTGCAATGTCAGTGCCAGTGTTATGTGATGAATTGCCACAGGTTGTTAGTGGCTCACTTTTTTCTTCAGGATTGGTTGAGCTGACAGATTTCAGTAAATATCAGCCTTATACTAAATTTTTATCTCTTAACTAGTGACTGTAGAACTGTTTTGCTAATCTTGTAAGTTATATGAAGGACTATACTATAGAATGACATTAGTGAATACTTGAAAGAATCTCCTGCTAAACAATACCCATTATCACTGAGATAAAGGTAATCTAGGCTCCATTTGGGTCACTAATTTTGTTTTGCCACAAAGCAGGCATTTGCTTAGGATGGGAAGAAAAAATTGAAATATTAATCGGTATGTAGACTAAGTTTTATAGTGGTAATATCCATGTAATGCAATCAGTAATAAATCATTTGTGTCTCCTGATGTTTATAAAAACATTTATTTGTATAGAAATGGCTAAACAAAAAATTAAACACTCCTTGGAAACAGAGTCGATTAAGCTAAACTTTTCTCATTGTTTTGGAAGCAGATACGTGGTCATGTTTAACCCCAATGAAAGTTAGTGGAATTTATCTACCAATCTGTCCTGGGATAGGCACAGTTGATAATCTTTCACTTTCAGAGTCCAAGTCTCAGACTTATTCCAAAGAAATATTACTCCTTCAAACATTCTTTCTTCCTAACCAATATTTCTTATCTCACAAATTTGCTTTAAAACTGTTAAGATGATGACTTTCTGACAAGGTAACTTTCCTTCCAATTGAATTATTTCAGAGAACCCCATCATACTGAGCAAAAAAATATTATTTCCAGTTAAATAATGGATATGGAGACTGTGCCAAGCAATCAGTTGAGATCAGGAAGTCTCTGGCCTGACAACAGAGCTCAGTGGCTAGTGTTATTAATTTCTCTGGGCTGTAAAATTGCTTATTGTTGCTGTCCAAATTGAAGAACCCAGGATTTTAAATAGTTGTAATAAATAAGAAGGTTGTATATAATTTAAAATGTGGATTATATAAAAATAGGTTTACTGTCAATGAATCATTAGAAATATCAGGGCAAAGGGGCTGCTACCAAGAATTGGGAGAGTCTCACTGACTTCCATGGAGTTACTCTAGCAGTGCATTTGCACAGTGATTAATCTGTCAGAAATGCCAGAAGCAGAAAACATAAACTGTTGTTGCTTGCAAGTGGAACCCTAAAGCCTAAACAAGAATATGAGCAATTTAGGGATCATAATGCAGAAAATTCTATTAGGAAGAAAAGAAATAAGGTAGGCTGGAGAATTGATGGGAGGAAATGCTGGAATGACAGCTGGCAGAAAAAATTATTTCTCTAAGCTAATTTTTGCTGTCTCCTGCAATAGTTTCAAATTGAGTCTGGGAACACTGGAAGGGAATTTGGAAGCTGAGTAAATGATTGCATGGAGGGAGAGTAAGCAGCAACAAAGAAAAGAAGTCTACTGACAGGGAAAAAGATTTCCTGTAGATTTATGGTGAATTTAAATGTTTGCTGAAGAATAATGTGCAGAGAGCTGAAGCACAAAGATAAAGGACAAACCTCGCCTCTCCACGGTGGCAAAGAAATCGGCTGGTATAATGCAAAATGCAAGGCCGCTGCTTAAACCAATGCATAAATAACATTTCACATGCTTCTGTGCTTTGTTTGACTTGGCTCCTGAACCTTTGCATCAGTAAATGTGGTGATTTATGCAAAGGAAAAAAATCTCAAAAGATAGACTCTGGTCCTCACAGCCATGAGATGCTGGGCTACATTGAGCAAGGGTTATTTTGTCGGGAGTGCAGAGACCTCAGCTGCATGATGTGCTCATTTTCACTGGCGTGGAGACAGCTTTCTCCACAGTGGCTGGTACAGGGCTGTGTTTTGGATTTGTCCTGAACACAGGGTTGATAATAGAGAGATGTTTTTGTAATTGCTGGGCAGGGCTTACACTGAGCCACGGCCTTTTCTGCTTTTCATGCTGCCAGGCTGGGGAGGGGGCTGGGGGTGCTTGGGAGCCTGGGAGGAGGCAGGAGACACAGCCCAGACAGGTGACCCAAACTGACCAAAGGGACATTTGAGACCATGGAACATCATGCTCAAGGCATGAAGCAGGAGGAAGAAGGAGGAAGTGAACATTTGGAGTGATGCCATTTGTCTTCCCGAGTCACTGTGAGGTGTGATGGAGCCCTGCTCTCCTGGGGATGGCTGAACACCCACCTGCCCATGGGAAGGAGGGAATTCATTCCTTGCTTTGCTTTGCTTGAGTCAGTGCCTGTTGCTTTCCCTATTAAACTGTGCTTGTCTCAACTTGTGAGTTTTCTACCTTTTACCCTTCTGGTTCTCTCCCTGTTCCTGCAGGGGTGGGGGTGGCTGGGTGGCTGAGGGGGGCTTGGCTGCTGGCTGGGGCTGAACCATGGCAGATGGTGCAAGTGCAATTAAGAACTTGGCCCATGCCAGCCCTGGTTCATTGCTGTAAATGAGCACTTCCACTTCAAGGTTTCCCTGTTTCACTTTTGTCTCTCGTGGCTTCAGGTACACGTCCCACTCTGCTCCAAGCTGTCCTCCCTCTGTCCTGGCCCGCTGCTGCACCTTCCAGTACTCATTTTCTTTGTCTGGAAATGGTAGCTGGACTCAAGTCTTGTCTGATTTTCAGAAGCATATATCATTCCTCAAATATAAGATGTACTTCAAACATGCATTAGGAGTCAGTGAGCTAAACCTTTGCAGTATGGATAAGGTATGAAGTGTCTTGAGTGTTTGAGATGCTTTAAGCAAAGAGTGGCAAGAAATACATAAATGGATGTTGATTTCTCAACCAGCAGTTTAATTCTTCTGGCTAATTTTGAGTTATGCAGGCTAGGAAAGTGGTGGCATGGATAACTCAGCTCCTGCCTTTAAAAGCCAGCCACACCCTAAGGGACTCCCTCAATTAACTAACTGTGCAGTCCTGCTTCTTTGCACAGTTGTTCTGGGGTCAGCAGTGTCCTTGTGCTGGTGTGGTGGAGAGAGGCAGTCATCACTGGGGGAACAGGAGGGAGAAGGGTCAGATTTAACTGCTCACATTTAAAAGTGGCAACATGGGTCTGAAGTGTTTTATGCTTTGAAAAAAAAGGCTTTTGAAAAGCTTTGGACATGGCAGAACACATCCATATTATTTTAAAATAAAATAGCTCTGAAAGATCTTTTATGTCACAGAAGAGATTAGTCTTCATGATTCTTGTTTTAACATGATTTTCAAAGACTTTAAGAGATATTTTAATAAGGACTAGAACTATTATTTTCCAAATAACCACAGAAATATCTGGAGGGAGAGGTAATCACCTTTTCTTAGACCAACTGATCTAGCTGGGAATTTAAGGAAGTTGTGCTAGGGTCTCTAGCTTCACTGGCTTGTTGGCCAGTGGCATCTTGAGGTTTTCCTGGTCTTCTTCATATTACCCCCTGACTTCTTCCCTCTGTGCTATATTTCACTTCTCCACTCCTGTTCAGAGCAGTTTATTGAATCACACTCTAAACCAAAACATTGAATTCACCAGGATTTACAAAATTTCCCTTCTCTTTGTCATTCCAAGAAGTTCTATACCATGGATTGGCTCTGATGCTTTAGGATTTTAGCTTTTATATTTTTCAAATCCTGTACTGCTTTAGGGTATAATTTTAAAACTCCGTAGCTTGTCAGCTACTGTTCTCCCATTTTATGCAGACAAAACAATCCCTCTAGGCCTGTAATTCAAGGACACCTTACTGCCCCAGGCCCCAAAAGTATAAACAAAAGGGAGTTGAGGAGGAGCAAACTGGGGGTATGTGACTTTATTACTTGGAGCTGTAATTGGTATGTAAATGAACCAGACTCAGAATTGTCTGAAAAACTTGTGACCATTGTCCATCTTGGGTGTAGCCACTTGAAGCTTTTGACTACCCAAGGTGTACCTTTTGAAGGCCTTTAATCAATACCCACTTTATTCTCTCAGTCTTGTCTAGCCTCTGTTCTAGGTAGTCACTCCAAGGCATAAGCTCATGTAAAATTCTGTATGCAAAAAAAAAGAACTGTCAAAATACTGCAGGAACCTGAGCCTGTGTTAACCACAGTGAGTGGACAATGACGGTGTCATACACCTCAGTGGAAGCATTCGGAAATCTTCCAAATGCTCAGGGTTTGAGTGAAGATGTCTGCTGCCTGCATGGCTGGGAAGAGAGACAGAAATATTCCTCAGGGTTTGCTTAGAGATTGTTTTTAGGAGAATGCTCAGAGACATCTTGAAGTCCCAAGGACAAAAGAATTAAAGAAAAACAGAAAAATAAAATGCAATAGGAAAACACTGGATAGTCTCATTAAAGTCACAAAGATGAATTCAGCACTTCAGGCTTTACATTCACACTCTGCAACTGAGTTGGAATAATACCATTGTTTGAGAGCAGAAATAGGTGAGAAAATGTGACAGCTGGGGCTTGTTCGATGCATGAACTTCTCTCAGGGCTATAAAATTAATCAGATTCCTCAGAACAACATGACTCACCCTGGTTCTTCCAAGTCACCTTTGATTGCCTGCCTGGCTATGACAGCTAAGCCCTGCTTTGTTGGGAAGCAGGTTTCTGGGACAGAGACCTCTTCTGCAGGCAGAACTCTGAGGCCTGGAAGGCAACACTGGCCATGGCCAGTAATCTACTCAGATTAGTGGCAGTGATGGTCATGAGACACATCTGACCAAGGGGCCAAGTTCAAAGCAAAGCAAATGGTCCTAAGTCACTGAACCCCCGACCACTGCCTTTCCCAGCTTGGCCAGGGCTCTCCTTCTTCCACTGGAGGCTTAGCTGCCTTCTACAGTGCCACTTGAGCCCTTTGTGTAGTCCACTGCTTGGGTTTCCTTTCTTCTCATAAATAAATGTCTTTTTCACTTACTCTGGCTTTACAGTCATCTTCCCTACAAGCTTTAGCCCAGGAATCCATAACTGAAGTGACCGGGCCAAACACCTGAGAAGTCTGTATTATCTGCAATTATTATTCAACATTATAATGGGCAATTTAAAAATTATTTTTGTTTTTGCTTACATTAGTGATTTGGTGGTTAGAGGAAAAAGCCATGCTTGTCTCCATGCAGTGGTCTATCATTTTATTAATAATTTATTATCACTTGGAGTAACTGCAAATAAAGAGAAAACAAAATTTTCAGGAAAATATTTGTATTTTCTTGAGTATAAATTTCACTCATAAATGTATTTTTCCCTTCCTCTGGCTTTACAATACACTATTCACCTTCCCTACAAGATTCAGCACAGGAATGCATAGCCCAAGTGACCAGACCAAGCATCTGAGAACTTGTATGTTTTTGATATCTCTGATGAGAATGGAAAAGCTCTGCATGTTCTCACTCATGCAAGTGAGTAAGAGCAACCGTGCAAGATGTTAAATATTCTGTACTAATGGACATTTTGAAAAGCTTAAGCAAGGAATCTGTAGTTATTTCTGCTCAAAGGATGCTGGTCCTGCAATGTTTTAAGGAATCTGTTGGAAAGACATTAATTCTTAGAAAGGGAAGCTTAGGAACAAATCTATGCCCTGATAAGTATGATGAATGGGACTTTTGTGATCAGAGCCAGAATTTCCCCAGAGAATTTGCAGTGAATACGAAGAAATAGACTTCACTGTCACACTAATTTGTGCATATTCCCACTACATCTCAGAAAGCAGAAAGAGAAATTGCCCTGAATCTCTATTTGAATGTTCTCTGCATTCAGTCAAGAGCCTTTCTTTCCAATCGTGCTTAAGATGCTGTTATTTATAACTCTCTGAATTAGGAGTTTGCTTTTTGTGTTTGTAGGAAAAGTTACTCTATAATGATAGCCTGTAGTTGTTTAATTTCTAATGAAAAAAATACCATTTCTGTGTTTTCATTTTTTTCTCTGCAAATTTCATGATCTGTTGAACAAACAGCATTTCAAAAGGATCTGTGATAATTGAAGCTATGTAAATAGTTTTGATTGATTTTGTTAAAATAATATGATTGGGTTTTATTATCTGTGTCACTAAGCCTGGCATTCACTTATCTGAAAATTAAATATCTGAGTTGATATGATGCATATACAGCAGTATTTAGGATCTGTGCAATAATGCAGTTCTAAAGCAAATCTCATCTTTATGTCTGTTGCCAGTTCAGTTCTTGGAGAAGTTGTTCTGCTTAGCTGAATTCCTTTTAGAGAAAATGGAACCAAAACCTCTGTTCCAGGTGTGCATCAAATGTCCTTCTATCTCTAGAAAGGCACAGTGATCTAAATGAATCCTTCAAGCAATTTTGAAATTGCTGGTGATGGAATAGCTGGCCTAGGTAGGATAGCTGATCTAGGGGAGCCAGAATAAATCCAGTCCAAACCAAACCCCATTTGGACATGGAGTGGACACTGGGGACTTCAGCACCATCTGCTTTGTTCTTCTGCTGTGTCAAAGTAGATGCTAGCCCAAAAATGGCCTAGAGTGTCCCACTGTAGTCAACAGAGAGGAGCATGTCAGGTAACAAGTCTCTTAGACAACACTTGGCTTAGAGTATCAGAGATACATATTTCTCTCTATTATTAAGGGATTATACAGTGGCTCAGACATCAGTCTTTTAAACACCTAAATTAAGGTAAATGAATCACACCACCTTGATTTTTTGCTCATGGCTCTCTATTGAGACATTCTCAGATGGTTCCATCTCCTGGCTAGGTAGGATGGCTTTGTATGGAGAGAGAGGATTGCACACGTATTTTTCAGTGCCCATTTTTCATTCTTCCCTTATTCCTCTGTGGTTCCTGCTCAAATGCAGGTTTGGAAGGAAATGGAGGAATTGATCTGAGTTTTACCCTGCTGAAATCAGCAGCAGAATTGCCCTTGGTTCACATGGTGCAGCTCTGCCTGATTTAGCTTGTCTTCCAAAGTGCTTGGTACTTCTGTAAATCAGATCCCAGGCACCTGGAGAGGAGCACTCAGCTGCTGATAGCCACTGAGGAGTGAGGTTGTTTGCCTCCCTTGGCAGTTCTGGGCAACAGCAGGAAGGATGGGCCAAGGGCACTGGTGAGCATCCAGCAAGGTCTGGCCACAGTGGTGTCCTCCATCCTCCTCCTGCAGCAGAGCAAGGGCTGAAGGGTTTCTCTGTCTGTGTCTGTGGCTCCTGTTCAGGATTAAAATGGTCTGTCTGATAAGGATCCTATAGAAAACTGGTGTAGGAACACATCCTGAGGGACTGCCATGGGATGTATTGTACACCAATGACCTTAGTCTTGGCAGATCCTAAATTCTCTTTGCTTGGCTCCCCAACCTTAACAGTGCTCTGTAACTTACTTCTGTTACCTTGGGTTTTTTAGGCTCCTAAACCCCCACATGTATTCACAGAAATTAGTCTTGTGGCATAGTCCTAATACTTCAGCTGCCTTACAGCCTCATTGAGCCCATCTTGAGCCTAACTCATAGACTCAATTGTCCATGCAGCTCCTTCAATCATTCTGTCCTTAAATTTTGCATTATACAACCTATCCGATCCAATATCACACTGCAGCCCTTTCTTAACCCTGCATCACATACAAAATACATTTATTGGTTTGATTTTTCTATGCAAATTAGCAATTGACTTCCAAGAATTATTATGCATGCTTTATGTCTTGATTTAATAAATTTGTGCAAGTGAAAAGCCTGGGAGGGAGAGACAAAAGCATCATTGCATGGGTGCTTTGAGTTGTTTTGCTGGCAATTTATTAGGCTAATTGGGCATCCCTAGCACAGTGATTAGCTAAAATGAGAGCCATCATTTTATTTATTTACAATTTACAAGTATTAGCATGGCAACACTTGAGCTGCTGGCTGCTGGTATTTTTTATTTCCCTTTTGATATTTTCAGATTCTTTACTATTTATTGTACCACAACAAGCTGTGGTAGAAGAGGTGTTTCCAAAGCTTTCTGTTGAAACTGTGAAGTTCCCCATCAATGTCATTTCCAACAAGCATGAAAAAGTTTCCAGCATCTTTCAATAATCGTCCACGGAGTAACTGAGCAACTGAGCCATGTATAACAATTTGTCCTAAACCATCTAAGAGTTAATGCTGTAAATCCAGGAAAAGTTGAACAAATTCAGCATAAGCTTGCAGGAAAGCTTTACAGCACAGGGCAGCCTGAGTCTTGATGCTTTCTGTGCTGGCAGTAGTGGGAAGTGCCTGTCTGAGTTTGAAGGTGTTCTCTTTGCCAGCCCTTTTGCAGCCTGTCAGTAATTAGCAGCCCGTGGGTGTGCAGACCTGGGAAGGGGAATGTCAAGGCCTCTAATTTTCTTGAGGAGTGCACCCTGCTAAGCTATGCTGAGACACAATAAGTGTTTGCCTGCTTATTAGCAACTTTGAGATCACAAAAAATGCACAGACTTCCCCTATTTTTCTTTAACCAAGCGTGGGCCTCTTCACATCCTTCTGTCACACAAAACATGTTGGTGTCAGCACATCTGTCACACGGACTCCCTGCGGAAAAACCACGGCATCTGATTTTCCAGCTGCACCTGGGTGCTCTCACACTGCTCTTTGCTCCAGCCCAGCTCCAAGCACACCCTCTGCAAATAATAAACTGGCTCAGGGACACCACCCTGGCCAGGTCTCTGCCCACAGAGAGTCCACAGGCAGAGACAGTAAAGTTTTGGATGGGACTCATCTTCCTCACTGGTCTGAGCATCCTTGGCCTCCTCAGGGGGCAATGGCTGTGCATAAATTCTCCCTGCCAGACAGGCATGCCCTGCCTGGGCCAGGGAAACTGCTGTTTTCTTTTAAATGCATGCTTTGTTTCTCAAGGGAGAACTGTGTCTTTTTTTCATATTTATTTTTATGCAGGCTGTCTGTCAGTCTTCCCTCCAAACTTGTGATTATGTCAGACAGCTTCAGCCAAATTTAAAGAGGGCTTCTATTCATTCTGGATCTGCTATTTACCACCTGCTATTTTCATCTGCTACCACCTGATTTTTGTATCGGAAGAGACAGTGAATTGTCACTGCCTGTGTACCTTTTCTCTGTGTTTTTTTCCCCCCCAGAACATCTGTGTATAAACTGCAGTCAGCAGAAAAAAATAGAATGCCAAAGGATTGTCAAAATAAAGTAAGACTCCTAATCTCCCACACTCTAAATTTTGGCACAGATTTGTTTGGTTTAAACATGGCTTGCACTGAGCACCCGGTAAGTGTTTTAAGCAGCCACTGCACAGCATGCTGTGTACTGCTGTTTTCAGATTGCAGAGCTGCTGTTCATGAACAAGTAATTTCTGGCAAGATGACATAAAATTACTACTTTGCCAGTCTAATTCTCACTACTCAGTGCTAAAGTGAACAATACGAAAGTACCTGAAAACAAAAGAGTCAAATCTTACTGTGCTCAGAATCCAAAATAAGATTATTGTGTTTCAAAAATATGTATTAAAATGAATTGTCAAGAGAGGAAGGACAAGGAGGGGAAAGCTGGGTTTGGCTAGTGCTGAGGAATGAATTAGGGACCCCTGCAACTAGAAACTGACAGTCCTTGCTGGCAGAACTCTGTAAGGATGTGAAAATTAGTATGGTTTTAGGAATACAGAAAGGCATCTGAGCCATTTACATCAGATGATGGTCACATCCTTGATTAATTTTGAAACAGATAATGGAAATTTACACCAGAAAAAATGCACACCACTTTCATATCATGTAACTGAGGTTAGAACAAATAATCTGACCTGCAACACTTCATGTGCCATATTTATCCATCACTTTATCCATAACTTTACAGTGAGCTGTTACACACTGATGTACAATGGGTTTGAGCCTGAAGAGGAACAAGAGGTTTTGAGCAACTGATTTCCAGAGCAGCAACAATGCTTCACTGGGGCTGATTTTTACTAATGCTAGTAAGGAAAGTTTAAAATTAATGCCTTTCATTAAAGCCAAAATCAAGAGCTATTATTAGCTAGCTGTATATAAATATATATGTATCACCAAAGCTTAC
Source organism: Agelaius tricolor (assembly GCF_023055355.1). Classification (NCBI taxonomy): domain Eukaryota; kingdom Metazoa; phylum Chordata; class Aves; order Passeriformes; family Icteridae; genus Agelaius; species Agelaius tricolor. Next base: position 91,463,183 of record NW_027269261.1, on the reverse strand, counting down.
TCTGCATATGAGTAGCTCTTGTCTCCATGAAAGATAATCCTCAGTGACACAATGTACTTTGGCTTGCTTTTTTCCCCTTCTGTCTCCCATTGACAAATGTGTATGAGTTTGAGGAAGGAAAAGCACAAAACTCATTCCAGAACACATTTGTCAGTCATCCTTGTAGTGCTAGTGATTTAGATTTGTAACTTAAAGCTGGTAGCATTAGTATATAATTAGCTCTGAAAGAGTTGAAAATTAAAAGATTGAGTTAGAAACACTGAAGGAAAAAAGTGTCTGTTCTGGAGTCTAGTCAGGACTGTTTTCTTTACCAAGTGCTTCTTCAATTTTTCCCAATTATAAACTGTAATACAGGGCCTAGAGTGCATAAAAAAGGCTCATCTTTTATCTCATAAATTCCAATATAATGATGGGACACAAATGATTAGATGACAAAAATCACCCTTAAAATGAACCTGTGCATAATGAGCCTGGGTGAATGGCAACAGGTGTATACATACATAAATATTCTGTATTTAGTACAACAGAAAATGGCTTTGAACTAATTAAAAAAATATATTCATATGAGACCAGATTTTCCCTGTACTTCCACCAGAATCATCAGGACCATGTTCTTGTTGTTTCCTCCTTCTACAATATTACCCACACTGTGGCATCCTGGATCCCTATCCCTGGACAAGCCTCCCCCAAGTCCACAGCACCTCTGCAGTTCTTCCCTTTTTTTCACAGATCTGCCACAGTATTTTTAGCCTCTTCCCAGCTTCCACTTTCCCTGCAATACACTGTTTTTCTTCACTCCCTGCTTTTTACTCATCTTTTGACCTGAAAATCAAGGAGCTGGCAGCACAGGCTGTAAATGACGTGAACTGATGTGGATGGTGATTTCCTGACCTACACTTCTGCTGCTGCCAGGCAGAAGAGGGGATGGCTGAAGTTACCCTGTCTCTGTAGAGGAGCTGATACAAAACTTACAGCAATTCCTTCAAGATCTGTAGTGGGATGCACTAAGGATTGAAAAAAATTGCTAAGGAGCACTGGCAGGGACTGATAGCCCAGAGAGCAGCAAGAACCTCACCTTCTTGTGAAGTGTTTCCAATTTTTGCCCTTTACCCCTCACCCTGCTACAGTCCCAAAGATTCTTTGATGTCCCTGGTGGCTGTACAGCATGTGAGTTTTCTTTCCAAGGGATTAGTGATGCTGGCTTCACAGAATCTGTCGTGTCCTTGACAGAGGACATCTTTCCAGGCCTCTGAGTGTCTCACATAGGACGAGAAACCCACTGTGAAAACCAGAAAAAGTGTCATGATAATTTATTTACAGATGAGCCAGGATGTGAACTGAGACCTCTCCAGTTCCATCAACTGGCAAGAACCTTCTATCACTGCTGCTCCAGGCTGAGCTCAGGTGAAAATACCCTTGAAGCTAAATTGCACTTGAAGGCAGGGATCGTCTTTTCAGTCTGTGTTCACACAAAACCTGCCAGAGGGCACTGATTCATCTCTGGGCTTCCTGGGAAGTACAGTCACACAGACATAATGATTTCCTTACCTGCTTCTGCCCTCCAGCCTGTTCTGTACAAAGTAACATAACATTGCATTACAGCAAAGTAATGCAAGCAATGTAATAATTTGTCCTCCAGTTCCTGTTGTAATATATAAGCCGATGTGTGAAGTCAGGCATTTTACACAAAATTGAGATTAGAAGAGTGACTGGAGTTGAAAAAACAACAGCTGTCTTTCCAGCATGACACTTATCCTTCCACTGTCAGTACTCACACCTGTATGTGAGCAAATCAAGCCATGAGACACAGAGAAAGGAAAAGCTGGGTAGACAGAGGAGCCTCCTCTTCCTCCAAGCTACTCTTTGTTCCTCCATTTAGAAGGCTTCAATTTAGACACAATTTTTAAAGCAAACCTGTGAATAACTGTGTGGACACTCAGAAACCAAACAAGATGGACATATGGCCAGCCCATTTGCACAGTGGAGTGCTCTTATTTAATTATAATACAGTTTCCCTGTTGGTTTTCTGGTACATTAAAAATGCCTCTCTGCATGTTGCAGCATTTTAGCTGTGCTGTGGAAATTAAGGGTTGCGAATTGATTTGCATCTTTACCAGAGAAAGAAGTGCTAAAATAAGGATAAACCTCATCCTGTGCTCAAAATAATTTTAAAATTCCCTTTCTGGTCCATGCATCCACATTTTTTTGCCTGAGTTGATGAGCCTTTTCCATTGTATGATTCTGTTTGTTTCAGATATGCTTGCTTTTTAAAGAGAGCTTTGGTTTCAGCTTGTATAAGCACCCATCTGGGTTACCTGCTGTGGGGACCACCAGCTGCTTGATGTACAGTGGCCTCTTGACCAGAATCACTACACTCTGTTCCTTCCCAAGTAGGATTCAAATGAGGCATTTGGAAGTAGTTGTAAAGCTCTCCAAAAGTGTAAGCAGTTTCAAACTCCATTGCAATCCCAGCACAAACAATGGTGTTACAGTGAGGAACCTCTCTCCAGCCCACCTCCAAAAGTTGCCAAGCAAATGAAATGAAAGCTGAATCCCATCTCTCTCAAAACTAGGAAACCTCATGCACTCCCTTTCACCCCTGATACTGGGAAAAGCCTGTGCTGGTGCCATTGCAACTATCAGATATGCCTGAGTGTGGACAAGGGAAGAATTCTGTGTCCTTCTACCAGTTCCCTATCAGATTCTGCCCTCAGATTATCTGCCTTCAACTCCCACTGGAAAATGTCAGAAAGATTTATGGGCAAATAGCCAAGGGCAGAATTTGGCAGTGATAATGAAAAAGCTCCCAATTAGTGTCAGATAAAGATGACAGACTCGATCTGTCTTTGAGAAAGCTGAAGCCTTTTGTGTGCTGTGTCGTTTTTTAGCTGTGCTCTCAGGTCCCTTTCACTGCCTTCACTTACATCAGCTGTGATAAAATGAAATTGCTGAGGCAAAGCAATTACACTGAAAAGTGCTTGTTCTGGCTTGGCCCTCTGCTGCTATGTTAGTGAGGGCTGGGCTTGCTCCTGACAGAGATGAATGTGTTCTGTCTGTATCTCTCCTCCCCAGGAAATAAAAGTGAAATATGAAACAGATTCAAGGAAATAAGATCACAAAGCTTGCCTTGTCTGCCCATGAAGTCTAGGATATTCAAAATTTTTACGACCCAGTTGGCTTTCACAGCTTTTTCAGTTCTGTTTATGGTCAAGCTTCTGTCACACTGATAGAGGAAACACCACATGCTCCAGAAGGAGTATGAGGGAGGACAGTGTGGAGCTCCTCTGTGATGATGATGAGTTCCCCTCTGAGTGTTCTGATACAGAACACTGCCAGAACACTGTGGGCACATTCCTGACCCTCTGCTCAGCGTGGGTGAGGCTACACTTGGAGAACAGTGCCTACTTCTGAGCTCTCCAGTTGTGGTGGTGCATCTGCCCCTGCCCTCAGGACTGCTTTTTGATTGCTGGAATTGCTGTTAGGAATTTGGCATTTGTGTCATGAGTTGGGCAGTGAAGCATCCCTCAACCACACTGGAAACTCTTGCATGGCTAAAGTGAAAGCATCACTGACCATACCAGGAACTCATGGTGCCTGGCTGAGGTGAAGGATGGGAGTGTAACCATGTCACTGTTGTAAGTGTAATAAGCTCTACAGAATCACTTTATAAATGTTAAATTAACCAATGATTAAGTGCTGCTAAACCCTGTAGACATAAACTGTTGACCAGGTCTGGGCCTGGTAAGATTGGACTCAGCCACACCCAGACCGTGTCAAGGGTTTAGAAAGCCAGGGGTCCTCTCTGAAGCAAGGGTCCTGTCAGGAACCTCATGTGCCAGCTGGAGGGTCTCCCTTCCCTACACACCCTTGTCCTTTGCATCTCCAGTCTCTGTGCAGATCATTCTAAATTTGTTCCAAGCCTATTTTCCTTTCTTTGATTCATCTGTGTATAGGTAATAGAGTGAAATCTTGCCACAAATCTTTGTTTTATTCCTACTAATTTATATTAAAATCTGTTTTTGGCAACACCTTTGATGGTGATTCTTTAAGCAACTTAAGCCGCTCATTTGTGACAATTTGGTGTAGTCATCAGGCTCCTAAATTGGGATTCATGACACCTGAGCATGAGTCACATGGACTCAGCTGTGTGACCTTGGGAGACTTTCACAACGCCCACCAGTTAACATTTTCCTTGAGTCTCATATCTGTTTTCCTGCTATATTCACCCACTGCTGGTCCCATACAACCCCTTCCATATGGAATTGCTCTGTCATTTTCAGTAAATATCCTTGTACTACCCTGTTCACTGATGGGTCAAATCCTAGCTCAGGAAATCATTAGTTAGCTGCGTCTCAGAAGTCAGGACTGATCCTACCAAAGGCAGCAGCATTTTTCCTCCTGGTTGTGTGGAAGTTTGGGTTCATCCCAAAAATTCCAGTGTGATCACAATTTTCCACATCAGTTTGCAGTTATTCTGCAATTATAGCAGTTTTATTGTGTTTTGGTACTTTTGATCCACTTTCAGAAGCTTAGATCTGAAAGCTTCCCCTGCAAGGACCTGCAGTGTGGCAGAAAAGGCACCTAAACCAGGGGACAAGCTTCCACTGGTTGTGGTCAGCCTGAGCCTCAGTCACTGCATAACAAACCTCTCAGTCTCTGAGACAGGTTTTACTTTCCCTCCCTTCACAGGGGTGTGCTATGTTTTTATAGATATATTTGTCAGAAAAACCTACAAAATGCAGTATGGTCTGACAGTGGTTGTTCACTTATTTCATCTATTTTGATGCTTAATCCACATTTCCATCTTGTCCATAAAGCTTGTCCCATCCCCACACCTCTTTGCTTTGAACATTTATCTACATTGAATTATTTAATTTCATAAGATTTTCCAAGTGACTTGGTACAAACACTTTTCAAAACTCTTGGGATGTAAGTGTCTGCATCACATTTGTTCTGTCTTCCCATTGTGTGCAAGCTATCAGGCACAGACCTTGCAAATACCACATTCTCTCAGCATCTCTTGAAATTTCATGACATTCCTTTAAAGAAGCATTAATGTGCATATATTGGAAAAAAAATCTTAGTGCTGAAATCCACAGGCACAGTTTGTGTTTTATATCCATGATTTCCAGGTTTTGCTGTGAGTGGCCTTGAAAAGTCATGCAGTTGGCTGGTAGCAGTGGCCATGCTGGGCTGTTGATCCTGCATTTCATATATTTCTTTACACCATAGTCTTTATCTGAAAAAAGCACCCACTAGGTCTTTTTTACTCTCTTTTCACCTCCTGCCTTTAATATTTTCAGCCCCTGGGATGGACAGAACCTGTTGCTTCTCTGTTTGCTGGTGGTCCCCTAAATTCACTGGGCAACTGGAAATGTGGTGGCCAGCCTCCCACCCCCTTGTGTCCCTACCAGGTTTGGTCCCTCATCTGGGAAAGGTATTTTTTGACATCAGCCACTCTATTTTGTGAACTTGGATCTTTGAATGCCTCCAGCAAGGAGGAGGTGAGTGGCAGCTGGGTGGGGAAATGAGCAGTGGCCGTGTTGTCAGACACCTTCTCTGCCTCTGCCTTCCAAAATGCTCTGCTGGTGGCCAAGGCATGTGCTCTGATGGATTGAGGGGATTTAAATCTGTCTCTGGCAGATGTTCTAGTGAAGTGGATGTCCTCAACTTCCTTCATGGAATTTTCTATTTAAAAATTAGAGAAAAAAAGGGTGTGATCACTCTTGACACATTTCAATTCCTGGCTAAATAGGCTCCAAATGCTGTAAATTCATGTCAAAATGTGTTCTCTTACTGACTTTTATGAGCATGAGACATAGACCAAGGAAAACCAAAACACAGCACAACAAACTTCACTGGAGGAAAAGCCAGGTGTGCCAGAAATCTCTAAGGAGACCGTTACTATCCACCTGGAAATGTCTGCTTTTTCCTCTGGCTTAGATTGCTCTGCCACTCAGAGGGGAGCACGGCCCCTATGACTGGAAAATGGGGTGGAAATGGGGTGCTGGGATGGGATACCATTCCTTTTGTGCCCCAAAGAGCTCTCTGTGTGGTGTCAGTGCTGGGCTGACCATGGGGCACTTGACCACTCCTCAGTCCTTAGCCCCTGGCTGGGCTTCCCAGTCTTTCCCTGCTCTCCCTGCTGGCACAGGTGCTGAAGTGTGCCATACATACTCCCCCAGGATCCTTCCCCACTTTTTTTTTTCTTTTTGGCAGCAACTGTGTGAAGCTAATCAGTTCATCTTCTGCCCATCACAGTTCACTCTTTGATGATTCTAATCAGGTGGTGGGAGGATTTGTTATGTCTGTCAGCAATACTCTGATAAAAGCAATCTCATTCAGTAGGAGGAAGCACTGCACAATCTAATAAAGGTTTTGTAAGGAATAGATGGGATGGCATCTTGCTGGTAGGATGTGCCCTGGTATCAGGAAGCACAATGTAATCATAGACTCATAACAAGAGATTTCCATTCAGGATTAGTGGAACCCTAAATGATGAGAATTTGCTCATAACAGAGAATGTGCAAATAGGATTTTCAGTTAACAGCAGTGTTTTCCAACTGACATTGTGTACACCTTTTTTCTTTTTTTCCTTTCAATGTAGGCTTTAATATAGACATAGAAGTGGTAAATTAAAAACAAACAAACAAACAAAAACAATTGTGGAGACCAATTAGGACTATATTTAGTGTGAAAAATGACTCTGTGGATATATTATTTGTATTCCATGCCAGAGAAATCTGGTGCCCTGTACTACCAGTGACTCCTGATTCCTTGATTTGACAGGGGTAGTCTGCTCACTGGTAGTACACCTATTTAAGTCATACCATTTAAAAAAGTCTAAGTTGGATAAAATAAGACAAATTTACTTCATTAGCATTAAATTGGTCTGGTTTGCAGCTTCTTCTGCAAATTAGGCGTATATAAACCAGGATAAAACATTTTTAAAGGCGCCCACAGGCCAGACCTGTCTTGACATTTATTAGTGACTAAAATCACAGTCCTGCTAATGGAGAAGAAGGAGAGGAGGAGGTGGGTGAGAAGCAGGGAAAGCAGTCTCACAGCTGGGGAGTCACAGCTGGTCCCAGGCTGCTCCCAGTGTTGGATCTCAGTGTGCACTACCAGCTGCTGAAGCTGGGCACTCCCCTGCCTTGTAGCCCCAAAGGGAAGTAGGGTGGCCCTGGGGTGAGGCCTGAGGTTGAGGACACCCTTTAGGAGAAGGAGTCACCTCCTGCCTCAGGGGAAAGATCTTGGTGATGGACCAGTGCTTGGTCCTTGGTGCTGCCCTTTAGTTTGTGAGGAGTGTAAATGTGTGCCTTGCTGAATACAGTCACTATGAATGCCCGGAGGCTGTTCATCTCCTTCCTCCACTTTTTCAAAGATCTGTTTCCAGCCAACACAGTGCCCCCACTGCATATCCCTTCAGCTTTCTCTGACAGTTCAATTTTTTCAAGCTGACCTTGCTTTTTTTCCTGCCTTTAATGCCTACTTCTAAACCCTGTCTAGCTGCCATAGCTCACACACATGCACACACATGCTCAAAGCCCTTCAAATAGCACAGCTCCTTTTGCAGGTGCACTAAATGCTCAACAAAATGTTCTGTAACATGCTCTAGGGACAGCTCCTGCCTGGTCCCAGGGGCTCTTCCCACAGCAGCTCCCTTTCTCAGGAAGAGAGAATTGCTTCATCCACCAATTCTGGATAAAAAGCAGCTATCAAATTTACCACTTCCCTCTAAAACAATTTCCCAAACACAAAAGAGCAAAAAGCAGGAGCAGAAAGTGCAGCATTTTGTGATGGAGTTTGTGTAAGAGGGGAAAAAATCCTTTCAAACCACAGTCTTTCCAATCAGGGAAAGCACCAGCAGGACACCTTGGACAAGGCGAGTTTTCCCTGCTTCTGCCTGGAGTTATTTGTCTTCTTGTCCTGATTCTGAATGATGGACTGAGAAGCAAGGGCCAGAGGTAGGCAGAGTGCCTGGTGTCCATGGGCAGGGTTTGAGCTCCAACGCTGCCTCTGGACTCACTGTGACTTTGTAACCTCTCAGGTCAGGCAGTGCCTTTGCTGTTCTCAGCAAGACACAAATGGCATCATGAGGCACATGTACTGGAATAGGATCCCAATATTGCCGGATGGAACGTGCCTGGGCTCGTCTGGCCCTTGCTGCTTGACCAAAGGTGGCAGCTGTGGTGGTTTCACCTCAGAGACACCTTTGGCTGGCTGGATGTTGCAGCTGGCACTTGGAACAAGTCCAGGCAAGCAGGAATTCAGTTTTCACCTCTAGTGGAAAGGTTTTAGGTGAGGTGAAGAGGAAAAGGAGACGGATTCTGTCATAGGGTTTAATCCAGAGTTTTATTCCATGGTCACAGATCTCCGGATCTTGGTAACAGCTCCAACAGAATCCCAACTGCATGGTCCTGTGTCTTTTTAAGCCTGGGGAAAGGGGAGGGGAAGGGGCAGGTGTGCCACCAACCAGGTGGGAGGGGGCAGTCTCAGGGGACAGTGACACCTGGACTGGCCAATGGCCCCAGGGCTGAGGGGCATCTTTTGAGCTGCACCAACCAGACCACGCCCTTGCTGGAATGGTAAGATTGGCGGACAGCACTTAGCAAGGGGGCAAGGGGGAGGGGAAGGGAGAGGTTGGCACACCTGGGAAACTGGGATAGCTGAAACAGGATACTGCTTCACACCGCAACACACATGGAAAATTACCCCAAACTACACTGACATGCCTGAATAGGTGTGAAATACCTCTGCACTGCAACAATGCAACAGCTTCTACAAATATCTCAAAGGAAGGGGTGTAATGCGCGTGAAAAGTCACCACTGCCCCAACAAATTTGGAAGACAGTGCCTCTAAAAGTTAGGAGAATATAAACAATATTCTGACTGCAGCATGTTGCCCTTTTCTGCAGAGAAAAGCAGAAAGATGGCCAGGTCCTGCTGCCTGCCCTGCTCAACAGGTCCTGCAAAGTTGTCTGCTCAGAGCTAGTGCCAAGCTTGAGCCTGGTCCTTTTTGTTCCAGCAGAACTTTTCCTGTGGTCTCAATAAAGCATGAGACCTTCTGAAATCAGATATACATATTTAGAAACTATTGTAAGAAACCCTAAGTGAGTGGCTCCCTGATGCCCTCGGGAAGGCTACAAATGCAGGATTTCATATTAGCTATGAAAATTACATTTGCATACAACTCTCTGGAGAAGTCTGCTGCTGGAGATGTGATGCTGCTATTGCTTTCACAGCTCTGCACTAGCACACACCATAATTATCTTTGCAGAGAGCATCACTCCCTAATGCCCCCACAAAACACCCTCAGCAGCAGGAGGTCAGACGTGCCTGTTCACTTACAGAGGGAGCAAGGGGAGCCGGACAGTGAGTGAAGACTGCAAGGACTAAAGCTCACCTAACACCCAGCCCTCATGCTGGGCAGAAATATTGGGTGGGAAGTGTCTTCCAGTGGAAAATGTTAGTCTGACAATGTTGGAACCCAGGAAATTTCTCTGGCTGCTCTGGAGGACTCGAGACCCTGACAGGGGGCTTGGAGACCTTGGCATGGAGTCAAAAACACCAGTGCCTTCGATTTTAGCCCTTGGAAAAAACAATTACCAACCTTATATGAGGATTTGCAAGCCACGAAACTTTAAGTAGAATGATAGTTTGTTACAAGATAGAAAAGTAGGATTTTGAGTTTTTGAGAATGGGGGTTCAGAAGCCAAGATAAAGAGATTTGGGTGTGCCTTGTCCTTCTTCCTTCTTCTTAGCCTCCATCTTCTGGGTGATGTTGGAACTTTTAGATTGGTTTAGAGTAGAAACAGACTGTCTAGCATAGGTGATAGGTATTGGGAAGTTATTGTAAATAATGTACACGTAGTTTTTAGTATAAAAATAACACCACCCTGAGGGCAGTCAGTGCGCCTCATGACAACACTAAAAGTGCTCTGGGAATGGACAGGTAGTCAGGTGAGTGGGTAGCTCTCCTGGATTTCTGCACACCTGCTTCTATCTCTCCTGTCCAGATCCCAAGGTTGTGGGCAGAGCTGAATGCACAGAGTAATCTGCTGCTGCTGACAGCTTGATTCTGAAAATAATAACAGCTTAACTGGTGAAATGATTTCTAATGAATACTGGGTGCTAATGAATACTGATTTTTCTTTTCCAACTCTAATTTGAATCAGAAAAATGGCAATTCCTCATATTTTTATTGCTGTGTGTTCCTTTCCAGCTGCTGTATGAGGCAGAAAAGATGAGGCCTTTAAAAGTACAAAAATCTAAATCAATAGGAGACTGTGCATTAATTTTAATTATTTTCAAAGAATTAAGAAAAGGCATTTTGCCTCTCCCCATCAGCATTTAAACGATAAAGATAAATAGTGTAATAATTATTTTCCTTGTGCAATTGCTAAAGACAATAATTAAGATGGTTTAAACATCACTGGAGACACTTTGGGAAATCAGCTGGTAGGGAAGGTACAGATGTTCAGATAACACCTCCTTTAACAAGGAATTCAGTACAAGCCTCTTATAGAGAGATCATCATGTTGTTTTTATTAGTTGAATGACCTTTGATAAATACTAACTTACAGAAGATGGCCACAGCAGAATTGATACCTGTTGCTTGCTGAGCTTTGCTATGATGAAGGAAGCTTCTTGAAGAGTAGATAGAATAGCCAGGAGGAGAGGGCTTTGTTGATCAGCTTTTGAGGCACAAGGAAGTTTGACATCATGGTAATTAATCCTGTTTATATATATACCAACTAGCAAATGTGTATAAAATGTCCTGTTACAAAATCGGGTATTACCTCATTATTCTGTCAATATTAAACTGATCCCTTGCCTGTTAAAAAGTCTTGTTTTTTTCAGTGTATCTGGGGCTACTCTTTTGGTGGCTAGAATTTGGAAAATCCTTGAGGGCTTATAGCATAGACCCAAAGAGACCTTGCCACTGAGAAGGTAACAGACATGACTGAATGAGACTACAGCACTCCAGATCTAACAGAGGAGTGACTTGGAAAAGGTCATTGCAAGGATCACTGGTAGAGCCAGAAAACAGACCCCAAACTTCAGGGCCTGAAGATAATTAAAGCTGCATATAAATTGACCTTGCCTACCAGTAACTGAAGTGACTAGCTGCCTTTCCTCCACCATTGCACCAATGAAGGGAAATGTAGAAATGCAGACTGAAAATACGGTTAAGGACATAGCTACCCAGCTCATGGAAATTCATGAGGGTATGTGAAAGAGTGGGGCTGAATGAATCTCTGCTTTCAGGTCTGAGTCAGGAATTAGAACCCTCCAACCTGGTTTCCAAATTCTGCTCCTTTATTAGATATATTCCCCAGGTGTCATTTCCAAACAACTAGAATAAATTAATTGGGGACCAAGCCACAGACATAAACTGCAGTGAGAAAAGCCCTTTGCTCACTGTAAAGAGCAGGTGCCTTTATCACTGAATGTTTTGTCCAAATGAATATAATGTCCTCCCTCACACAGTCATCATCCAACCTGTAGTCTCATAAAAAAAGGGATTGGCATTAAATTTGGAGAGCAGTGAGCTTGCCATGGCCAGCCAGTGGTGCAGCCAAGCCCAGGCCGAGGGGAATGGACGGGGCTCTGCAGCGCTCTTGGCAAAATGCTTTCGGTAGAGCTGTAGTGCTGTAAGCAGCGTGTGGGATCAGACACAGCAGGAAAAACAGGCTCGGTGTGGGTGTGAGCCCGCCCTCCACCTGCCAGGGGTTTGCAATGTGTGTGCTCATCAGCAGGTGTCACTGCGCCATCGGCTGCGCGAGTGTCACACCCTGGCTGCCAAATCATCTTCAGCCTGTACCAGAGGTGGTTTGCTGTGCCCTCCAGGGGGGTTTGCTGAATAGGGAACATTCCCGGATGGATCTTCCTTTTTTTCTCTTTTAACTGGCTTATCAAAGAAGCTACCTTTCTTCTTGCTACTGAAACATTGCCCTCAAAATGTCTCCTTGGGATTTAATGATATGCTTGAGACTTCTATCAAGCATTTGGTTGCTCCAGACAAAACGTTAGTAGATAGTATGTGATTCAAAGCCCCAAAGCCTGTGATAATTAATTCTCCTTGTTGTCTGATGCTGGCATGCTGTGTACTAGCTATTACAATATTAGCAGTGTGAGCACAGTGGTAGTGAGTGGAAAGATGCATCTGATGTCTCACTGTGAGCTCTCTATTACCAGGGAGCTCCCCGTTGTTACAGCAAAAGAGTTAGGAAGGAGACTGAGTTACAGATGATCAGGTAGAAACATTGTCCAAAGGATGCTCTGAGGACTCATTCCTACCATGGCTTTAAATGGTCCTGGAGGATAATTCTGGATTAATACTGAGCTATCTCTTCCTTAAATGGGAGCCAGCTGAAGATGGCCTGTGGATAGTGGACATACTTAGATTTTCTGAAAAGCCAAGCCAATTCACAGATGGAGCATTAGCATAAAGCAGTTTCTATTCGAGGCTGTGCTTGGTCTTGCTAAAAGGGCTGTGCTTTCAAAGTCCAATGAGTCAAAGACCTCAAGGGCACAAAATCCCAAAGTGAGCAGGTGGAGACAGGGAAACAAAGGGATTGAGATCAAAGTTAAGAACCAAAAGAGTGACTCTTGGATAACTGGATGGTTTTGTTTGTGTATCTCATTTGGTAGACTGAAAGAAAAATTGCCTTACACGTAGTTTTTACAATTTTATTCAGTGCCAAATTCAGTAAATACCAAAATTGCACCAGAAAATAACCCTTCATTATTAGTACAGGTTTAACATCTAATGGGAAAAAAAGATGTTAGCTAAAGTTCCTGAACCTGCTGCCTTCTGGAAAGAGGCAACCTTAAAAAATCATCTATATTTCAGTTAAATAAAATGCAACTTGCAAATTGCCAGCTGTTGTCATTACCAGCATTTGCCACTTATTCTCCACATACATTTAAGTCCCACTTTTAGGCTGGCACTTCCAAAATTTCTTTCAATCCTGCTTCTTTGCCAAATATTGACTCCTTTAGACTCAAACTGCTTTCAACATCAATTTTTCTGGGTGGTGAATCTTAGCACAGATTTCAATATGTTTGTATATTACAGCCACTGACCACACATGCTTTTAAAACTAATAGTAACAACAAAAGGTACAAGAATGACATCTCATCATGATGAAATAACATGTGGGAGTCTTATCTGACTCTCCTTGAATCAGGTTATATGCATACAAGGAAACATTTCTAAAAATGTTACATGGAAGTGTCTTTAGAAACTTGCACTTTGCATTTCATTATAGGTCAGCATCTTTCTATGTCATTACTTGTGCCTTGCATATTAGTTTTGCAAGGCTTTAATTTACACTGTGGGAAGTTTACTTTTTGTGGTATCAATACATTTAGAGTCTTAATAGAGGACAGCACAATCTTTTTATTTGTAGCTGTTTTCAGTACAGGTGGTAAGGCATGCCTTGGCATTTAAGGACTGTTGTCAACAATTTATTTTAAGAGTAGGAATTCTGAGAATTTTGATCAAAATATTCAGTTCTGGATTGTTTCCTTTGTTTGTTTGTTTGTTTGTTTGTTTGTCCTAGAAGCTGACTATCTTCACTTATAAAAACAAATCTAAATGCTGTGGAAACTGTGAAAGAGCATTGACCAGTTTATTCTTTCCTTTCCAGTGTGACTTGTGGCACTGTTTTTCATTGATCACTGCTGAATGAGTGTTACCTCCCTGCTCTCTAGCTGGCATGGTCTCTTTACTCAGACAGCAAATTTACTCATGCCCATTTTGAATGATGGAGCTGGACTATGACCAGCTTGAAATTCTAAATGCTGGAGGTTAAAAAGGAATCAGTTACAAATGCTTCTACTCTTGAAACAGTAAAGGATTAAATGCCAATACCTTCTTACCAGTTCACAAAACACTCCTGTCCTTAAAGCTTGCTCCTGTTCTCTTTGTGAACCTTGTTCACAGGGAGTTCAGTGCGTCTTCAAACATTTATTTGCACCTTTTTGGTAAAAGACAATCTTTTGGTTAACTTTTGGACACAGATTTTGTTCTTTCTTGTCTTATTTATATATGTTCCATTTTAAAAATACATTTGCATTTACTTTATCTGCAGCATTTTAGTAACACTACAGGAAACCCATTTGCCACAGGAAGAACTGCCTGCTGGGCTCTTCAAAGATGCAGTGGTGCATATGACACTTGCTTGGTAGAGTTTTCCAGTTCTCCAAAATCACATTATATTTGTGATATTTCATTCTTTAAGGTTTTGTAAAGAACTAACTGTCAGCTTGCCTGATGTATTTGCAATGATTCCTGCTAGCACTTCATGGTCAGGTCTCTTCAGAAAAATCAGATGCTGAAGTACTGGAAATTTTAAGAGCATCAAAAACTCATCTGCTGCTTCTCAAATGTATTGGTTTCTCCCACTGATAGCAAGAGCCCCAAAGAAGCCCTCTGCTTTCTCATATTCTGTAGCTTCCTTCTCAAGGCCAAGAGCCTGAAAGCAAGTATTGAGTTTGATTTTAATATAAAGTGTGCATGTCATTCAACTTCAAGGTCTCCACACAGTCATGTCTGCTTGTTGGGATTTTTTAAGCCTCATGAACAGTGGCCATTTTCTGAATTTCAAAGTTATATTATCATACCTGCCATGGCTCCTAGGTTGAAATGGTCACCTCACTCCTCTTGGGGGGGGGTGTACATAGAAAGTCAGACTGCCTGAAAGCTCCAGACATTGCTGCCTCTGAAGGAAGGAGATTCAGTGAGATGTCAGAGGGATCACAGCTGCACAGAGCTTGGCACCTGAACTGACACAGTCGCAGATCATCTCATATGGAGATGTCTACAGCAGGAGGATCTTTATTATAAACTTGCTAAGTTTTTATTTTAGTGTTCATGTTAAAGTATATCTCTGTGTATATCTGTCCATAGTCAGATATACACAACAGATAAAACACACATGCAATCACAGACAATGCACTGGAGTCACCCTCTGCTTGCTTTGTTTGCAGCAGGAACCAGGAGAACTCAGGAATGAAAGCTGAAGGGACATTCATACTCAGCACCTTTTACAAAGTTTAAAATGTTTCTGGAGGCAGTGGAAAAGACTAACTATCAGCCTTGTATCATCCTCTGTTGGGTAGCAGAGGGGACTGACATGATTGCTTGCAAGTAAGGAGCTGGCAGCAGCAGCATGTCTTAAAGCAGAGGATTAAAATGGCATAGGGCTGTGGGAGAGAAGTGAAGAGGTTCCCAAATGACACAAACATACATGGATGGTGATTTTGGCAGGGGTGGATGTAATGGGTTGAAAGAGAGTTAAGGTGCCCAAGGTGCTGATTCAGCTGTTCAGCACTCTGTCACAGTAGCCACAAACATGTCACTCTTGAGAGTTGTGGCTTTTCTTGTGTAATACTTTACTTAAATCCAAGTATCAGGGCTAAGCTTGCCCCTAAGCCTCGTTCTGCACTCAGTGGGTAAGGGAGCACTTTCAGAGGGCAATTCACATAGTGTCCCTTGACTCAGACTTTTCAGGGGGGTTGCATTCATGTTTCCTGGTATCTATTTATCCCTATTAGATATCAAAATAGCCATTGCAGTCACTGAGTGACCTGACCTGAGACAGCTGGAGTTATGTGGACTGAACCCCGTTCTTGGAACATAAGTAATGTGCACACTGATCTGTGGGGACTCACAGTTTTGGCTACAGCAACTGGGATATTAATGTATAGATATTAAACTGTAATTAATAAGCTATAAGTTATTTTTAGTCTGACAGTTATTTTTCTCCTCCTTTTTTTTAATTCCAGGAACTGCCATGGAGCATGAATCAATTTGAAACACATGAAGACTGAAGGGAGAGTGGAAGAAATATCTAGAATAATTCCTCCCATATAAAGTTGTTCAATGGATTGAGTAAGGACAAATAGTTGTAAAAAGGAGAAGAAGGCTTTTGGAGTATTACAGTGATATTGTATTAAGTAACATGCTTGGAAAGTGTGTGATTCACCTCTATTTTCATACAATTAGTTCATTGCTCTCTTTTAGTGTATCCCACATACCCCAGGCTGAAAGCCTCACCCAGTTTTTGGCTATGAACACCTGAAGGAGGTAAAGGTGAGGTTGTTCACTCTGTGCTTTGAGCTCCTTCAGTAAGTGCCTTTCAACTGTTTGCCAACACTCTCAAAGCTATCTTTAGGCAGAGATTCCTCCATATGCACAATGAAAGCAGATTATTTCCCTTTAGATCTGTAGAGTCCCATAAAGACAGAGAAATTTTGGTGGCACTATGTGCCATGTGATTTGTGTCTATTGCTTTGCTATCTTTGGGCTTTCAAACTGACTATGAGAGCTGACAGTGTGCTCCTGTTTTGGAATTCACCATCCAACAAATAAAGAAATCTTACTCTACTCCCATAGTTAAAAACAATTAAGGTTTTCTCTCTCTATCTCCATCTTTTCACAGAATATCTCACTTTTTTATTCCTTATCACTTCTCTGCATATCCTAGAGCTCGTGTATGATTTTTTTTTCAGAAACATTTTAAATGCCTCCAAAATAATTAATTACAGTGATCTGAGCCTTGAAGAATAATTTCACTCAGAAACTTCCCTAAATCCTTCCTATTAATGTATAGGGGTTCCACTTCAATGGAGACTAAGCAAAGTTTTTAGGTGGTGCCAGTGTGAAATTATTATCAAAAAACCTGCTAGTCCATTGTTTTCTCAATGGAAATACTACCCACCTGTCTTGTTCTGGCTGGTCAATCTTGCTTTATCTTTTGTAGGGGAAAGGGTGTTTCATTCAGATGGAAAATTGCTCCTGATACCAAACACTGCATTTGAATTGAGGAGGTAGACCCAGAGCTTTGTATTTCATCTGTAAATCCTATTGCTTATGCTCCATGTTAGTTTCTTCCATGGCATGGGTTGTAGAGGATTTTGCATCACCTATCACAAAAACACCATCTCAGCCTTGATCTGGTGTACATTAAAGTTTGACCACATTTTAAAAATTCCAGTAATGTGGGACCCAATGGAACTGGGAATATCTAATAAAAACTACTCCCAGAATTTCTTTGTGGATGGACCTTTCCCCACTCACCCCTGCAGGATAAGCTTTGAGAGCAACTATTTACACTTGTGGGATGTCCCTCTCCCAAAGCTGTTGAGTGTCCCAGAGTTATGCTGTGGTTTATGAAGGCTTTTCCCTGCGGATGTGCACAGACTGCCAGGCAGTGCCCATGGCAGTGAGAGGCAGGCCTGTAGCAGGTGACAGCCCACTTTTGAAATTGCCTGAAGACAGGTGGATCATTTAGACTTCCTCAGGGGAGTGATATTAAATTTCAAGTGTCCTCAGGCTGCCTGGACCTGGCAGACCTTCAGGCTCCTTGTTAATATTGGACACAGGCTTTGCCTTCATCATTTCTTTTTACAGCTGGTATCTCTAACTGCAATGAGCTATTATCTCCTCTCACATTGGGTATATTTGAAGGAAAATGTCTTTTACCATGCTTTTGTATTTGCCTATCTATGACTACACAGTGTACATTTGTAGAGCAAAAGACATTAAATGAGTAGATGTCATGAATCATAACACTGTTAGTCCATCCCAATACTTTTTTGTCTGAAATTATTTGAGAATGAGACAAATACTATTTTTACACTCTCTCTGCAAAAAATTGATGCAGTGTAACTCAAATTTTTTGCCATGCATCAGTAGGTTGGAAAGCACAAAATATTTACTTTCAATTGGACCCTGTTATTGCAATATTGAGCAAAATGGAGAAATGTGCAAATAAAATTATCTGGCTCCTTCATGCTTTCTTGTTTATAGTAGACAAGGTTATTGCTTCACAGATTTCTGCTGACTAAAATGCCAAAGCTGTCGTGATATTTCCAGGAAAATTATTATGTAAAGATTAGAAGACCCATGAGATAAGAAATACAGAGGGAAAAGCAGTAAAAGTTGAAAGGGAAAAGAACCAGAAGGAAATAGAGGATAGAAATAAAGAGGAGCAAGGAGATACCTAAGGGGTTCCATCTCAGGCATGACTCCACACCAAATGATTCCCATGTTGCCTGCAGGGGTTTCACAGCCACAGAGCATCCAAGGAGGAGCTGCTCTTGCTGTGGAGCAGTGCAGGGGATGTCTCTGAGCCTCGGCTGTGAGAGGCAAGGAGGAAGAGTTATTTTGTCCTGCTGAGCAAAGGCTGTCCCTGGACTCTCCCTACAACCTTCTTGGCATAAGTGGGTAAAATGCAGCCTTGTGAGTTCAGAACTGCACAAGCAATAGGATAGTTCAATAAACAGGCTCTCTTTGCATGTTCAGCACTGTGCAGCTTTTCATCTTGCTCGGCAATAAGACATTTGATCTAGGTAGAAAGGGCCTCTGCCTTCAGCTTCTTGTCACAGTAACTTGACCATGAAGCTCCCATTTAAAAGAATAATCTATCTTGGTTTAATATGCAGAAAGCGTCTGGATAAATTAGCAATAAAAATACAATATAATTATAAGCAGACACAGACAAATTTGTCTCTAAATCAGTGCACATTTAGTTGCAGAAAAAGGTAAGGAGTACTTGGTGAAAGTTAATGTTAAGGTACAACCTTTGAAGGGATCTGCAATTTCAGATGAACTGTATCAATTTGTGTGGATTTTAATGGAGCTGAAACAAACATTTTTGAAAATCCAAGCTCCAGGCCTTTCCCTGGAGTGAGTGATAATATAAAAGAGCAAATAGGTGTCTGCCACTCTTGTGTTTCAGCACTCCAACTTCTCCTTCCAAACCATTTTAATTCTGGCTAACTGTAGTGGGTACATCAAGGAAAATTCAACTTGAAACAAAGTCCCTGGCCTCCAGTAACACCATGTTACAGATCTTCTTGTCCTTTCCCTATGTGGTCTTGCACAAAAAGGTGACACAACAGTCTTTCTTTCTGGCAGCCTTAAGAAGGCTTCAGCAGCCACCTACAGTTGTAAGTATTACTTTTGTATCAGCAAGAAAAGAGCAGAGACACTTGGAAGCAGCTTTATTCATCTGGGCTGCTGTCAATAAATAATATCTCCTTGTTGCTGGTAATAGCATTGCTTGCCAAGGAACATTACCATGTAGTTTGTCTTGCTATTTTTGTTTCAGAGTCAGTGGCAGGAAAGCAAAGTAACTTAACAAATGTTCCCTAATCTTTTCCCATTTGGGTGTTTCTGATTTTTGGTATGTGCACAAGGTGATCAATACACAACCTGAATTAGGGTCTTTTCCTGTCCAGGACCTTTCATTGACAAACAAACCAGTCCTTTACTTAGGAAGATATAGCATCAGTGAGATGTATCAATCCTTATCAAAAGTGAGAAACTGAACTTGCCTCATATCAAGTCCAATTAGGAAATTTCTGTTGTAAGTCTTTGCACACAATCAATTTGGATGCAAAAATGTATCATCTAAGAGTTGGTTAGGGCATGGTGCTAATAGCACCAAGGTCACAGGTTCCATCCCACTATGGGCCATTCACTTAAGAGCTGAACTCAATTATTCTTCTACATCTCTTCCAATTTGGAATATTATGTGAAATTCCTTAGTTCTGTGATGGGAATTCACAAGCACAGAGCAGCCTAACTTTTGCAGCAGCAGCAGCAGCAGCAACAGCAGCAGCAGCAGCAGCAGCAGCAGCTCCCTTTCCCTATGTTGCTTACAACATTACTCTCATTGACAATCATTCTTATCTGTCCTATTGCTACATGGTGGGAGGTAGAGCAGTGAAAATATATATCCACAGGGAAATAAAAGAAAGCAGAATTTCTCTAAAGATTTCTCAGTAAGTCTGAATCCAATTTAGCTTGCTGGGTGTGCTGCAGATGGAGTATGTGATTTGCAAGTGTCTCAAGCAGGAGCCTATTTGTTACTCTATTTGACTATTTTACCTGCAATTACATTCACAAACTTGTCTGTATCTTGTAAATGGGGTCTATTTATCAACTCAGGTCTTCCCTGGTGCTTTGGTGCACTTTTATTACCTGCTTTGCACTGCTCTTTGGAGCCTTGCCTGCAGTGCCATCATATACATATGCAGCCCTTCCTCACTTGAAGCTGAACGTGAGATGCTCCACTACATCTGAAAGCAGGTACTGCCTGTGAGACTTTACATAGTTTTCAGTTTCACTAAATTACCCGGTAATGTGATTTGGTAAACACACTGCAAACACAAGATGTGTGGCTTTAGGGCTCAGCAGGGAGTTCTTTCCCTACTGTGTTTTCTGCTTAGCTGTGATCTGACAGCAAATGTAATTTTGTTGCTTTTATGGGCTTGTATGCTATTATTTCAAAACATTGTGGGCCACAGAGATGATCTGCTCTTCAAATCGGGTGGGTGCTTTTAGAAAAGCCCCTCTGAACTTTAGCCTTTCATACCTGTATGGGCAGCAGTCAGGTGTGAAACATTGCTCTGTATGCACTGGTACTGCTGTCAACAAAGAGGAATTACCAGGAGGTGACCTTGTTCTTCACAAGAGACCATGGCATTTCAGTATTTCTGTGTACTGATGCTGATTAAAGGTAGGACAGGTGCTCCCTGAAAAGAGCCTGAGGAGGATGTGTTTGCCTGCTGCTGGAATTACCTCTCCTGGAAATGTCTCAAAAGGTACCGTAAAAATTCCTCAGCAAGCAGGGACAGAAGAAAGGTGAACTGATGAGCAGGGTAGATTTTCACAGAGATGCTCTCAGCAGAAGCAGCAGATCCTGGCATGGCCTGGGAGGGTAACTCTTGTGTGAGGGCTAGAAAAGGTGTCCCCAGAAGTGGCTCTGCTCTGTGTATATCCATGGGACAGGGCTCAGTGCTCAGTATGGATCTTAGGATCTCAGCACTCAACTTAGGATAAAATAAGAGCCAGTGTTTTAAGGATGGTTCAAAAAGTTGCCAGACATGGTCCTTTTAAATGCAAAAATCCATCTTACTTCTTAAACAAACTGCTGGCACCATCACCTGCTGTGGACATGCAGAGTTATTCCTGCCCAAGTGCTCTGCTGCCCAGAGATAGCACAACAGTGTTCCCAGCTCTCCTTCTGTTGTCATGAAGCTTGAACAGCATGCAGCATTTCTCCCAAGGTCTCAGTTCACCCAGCCTTATGATTATGGGGTCAAATTGTGGTCATGCAATTAACTTCTCCACCTCCAAGGTGTGACTGAGAGAAGTTCTGTGATGTGCAGTGGATTGCAGAGAATTGCTTACTAATGTGCTGTGAAGGCAAACAAAAGAGAGAAAAATAATCAAACATTCTTTACTTTGAAAATTTTTTAAGGATTGCCTCTGTTTTTGAGGGAGCTGGAGCTGGCAATCTTCTCTGGAGGTCTTGCTGCTTTTTTCTACTCAGTCACTGTTAACTCTCATTCTTCATTCAAGAAATTATCTGCCTGCAGTGTACAGTGATGCAGGTGAGCTGCACAGTCCAAAAGGAATCCCATGGGCCATTCTTTCTTTTTCCAAGAACACTGCCATATTTGTCCTTCAGATCCTGATTTTCTCACAGTGCTTCTTGAAATTTGATTCAACTGTATGAACAAGATGTGAAGGCAAGGTTTCAAATCTGGGGGTTCACACAGGGCAAGATGCCTTAGCATCACATACCAGGGTCTCAGACCCTGCTGAACCTTCTGACAGGAGGTTCACTTGCTCTTTTTTCTTCCCACCTAAGTGTGCCCTTTCCCTCCCTCAGGTATTGTTCTTCCACAGTTGTTACTCTGGTATCTGCTGACTCCTCTACTACCCCTGGATGGTGGGAAACAGTTTTCTTGTCTTCTACCATGACTTCCTGATGTTCAGAACTTTCCATCTGCTTTTAGCAGAAGGGGTTTTTTGACAGTTTTACCACAGCACCATTTCCATCCAGTATTCCCTGGAATCCTGGTTTGTTAGATGATGCTGTTTCACTAAGACTGGATTATTTACTTTTGACCAAGCACAGCTAATCCTTAAACAGCCAAATATTGATGAGAGGAACCCTGAACTACATCTGGCAGTGTTATTTTTCCTGCACAGCTGGACAACATAGAAAAGTTTGGAATTTCTCCCTCTGAAGATTTTGGACTTTGATCAGAGAAAAGAATCAAAACTGGATGTTTTGTAGAAAAGCAATTGTGGTTCTCAGTTGAAATGTGGGTTTTCCACTCATTTCACCTTTTTTCTGTTACAAAAAGAGGGTCGTCAACCCTAACTTTTCAGGTTTCACAGAAATATGTATTTCTAGAGAATGCTTATTCTGGCATCTCCTCAAGCTATGCATGGAGGGGCTGCTGTAAACTTTTCCTGTGTTTCCTTTATTCCACCTGGGAATGTGAGCTGGAAGGTTTGCATCCCTTTGAACTGCCAGTGCTGTGGGCAGGAGTGGGGAGGACAAGGAGCAATGATGTATGGAGTGGGTGCTGCAGCCACAAGGACAACCTGACAGAAGGAAGTTATTGCATCAACCCAGATACCTCTGTGAGGTTGGGATCAGAGACATCAGCCTGAAAGAAAGAGCTTCATAATAACTGGAACCAAGCCTTCCTGACACAGTAGCCTAGTACATACCGTTTAATTTTACATCTGAGTTTTTTGTGCGCCTTAGGTAGGCTACAACCAAATGAAAAGGAAGTTTGTACTTTGTGTTGCCTGGCTAGACATGAATGATGAAACTGCTAAATCAGGTCTGGCCTGACAGGAGGGATTTCTGTTTTCTTAATGAGCTAATTATATTTTTTTCTTCCAAGCCATTTGCATTATTATGTGACTAGATATTCAAAACTCCCTAACACATGGCCTGCATTGCACTGTGAGCTGGGAAAATGGCCATATTCTCATTGTCCATTTTAATTTGGGAAGCAGACAAATTACGGTTTGGCAAGCTAAAGTTATATGCAAATGTTAATAAGCACCTCTGCACAAAATGAAGATAAACAGAAGCAGAAAACATCTTGCATGTCCCTTCATATATTTCAGAGCAGCTTTCATTCCTAAAGACTTGCTCTGACTAGCCATTCATGTAAACAATAGCCAGTATTTATGTGATTTATGCAGAACACTTTTGGTAGTAGAAGACTTTCAGTAGTGAAAGGTGCCTTCTGGAGAATCATGCACATCCAGAAGAGGTTTGGTACATGCCCTGGTGAGGGTGCAAAGCAGCACTGGTTCCCCACCAGCACCCTGGATGAGGCCACCCTGATTCAGGGAAGCAGAGAAGAGGCTCTGCTTTGATGTACACAAACTTTGAAGTGTCACTTGTCCTTTGGGTTTCTTGATCCTGACCCAGACTGGTTTTAAATAAAGATGTAGTCTTGCTGCTCTTAAATTTGGGAGATCTGCACCAGAAAATCCTGCCCAAGTCTTCCCTGACTGAAAAGTTCAAAACTGCATCTTCTGAGTGGAGCATGGGCTCATGGTTGCAGCTTTTCTTCCATTAGCCTGATCAATGTTAGCATCCCTGTAGTTGGGCTTGTAAGCCCTTGTGGGTCAGTCTGGGATACCCTTAGGGGATGACCAGGATGATTCAGTGCAGACATCATTAAATGTACTCCAGACTCAGGCCTCGGCAGGTCTGGTCTCTAGAACTAGGTTAAATTAGAGCCAACCAAAGTCCTGATGTTAACAATGCTAAACCATAGGAAAACAGGACAAAACAATGTCAGAAAATGCTCTCCTTAGTCTGTGTGTCTGTGAGGGAACCCAACCCCTTCTCTTCATTTATTCAAAAAAGAACAAATGATCCACATACTTGTCTGCAAAGAGAGGTAGGTAATTTAAAAGCTGATTCTCCCATTAAATGGACAGATGATTCTCCTATTGCAGCAATAATTTTCATAAGATGAACACACACAAATTCTGCTTGTTCCCTGTGTAATTTCTGAGATCACCATGAGTTGGTGTTAAAGGTCAATAGAGGGTAATGTGTAGCCTTTCAGACACTGCAATAAATTGTGAAGGAGCCTGCAAGTTTTTCTTGGTGGATCAGTCTCAATTATTAGAGAATTCAGCAACAGAAAGCATCAGGGAATGGCAGGCTTTATTTTTTCATGCAGAGACTTTATGTTTTTCTAATAGCTAATCCATCAGGTTAATTTCATTGCTCAGGGGGGAATGCAGGCAGCAGAGTATTTCAGGAGGACAAGCAGCAGTCCCATAGAACAGATCTTGTAGACTACATTTTTGCAGATAAGCTTTCAATTATCTCCACACTTTTGCTGGATGTGTGGAAAACCCTTTAGCCTGTCGTGCAGCTAATCCAAGTCCAGTGAAACCAAAAAAGAAGTTCCCCTTGATTTCAGTGAGCTTTGGACCAGACTTTATGAGTCACTGTTCATGCATGAAAAAGACCTGTTGCCAAAATGAATGACAGTGGATGGTCAGGTTCTATTTTGATGTGCTCCATTACTCCTAAATGCTTCTGCAACTGTTTTAAACTGTAATGTATGCCACTGTTCCACTCAGGCTTGCTAGAAGGAAGACCTGTGCTGAAGAGGCATAGGTACCAAAACCATATACATGGACATGTTCCTTGTGAAACCAGGGCTAAGAAAACTCTCCTGGCGTGATCTGCCCCTAATGTCAGGATGAAAATGCCATCTATTGAATCTGTTTCTCTCACATGTATTTTTAAAAAATCTTTAATCCAGGAGATTTGATTACATTAATTCTTAAAGCAGCAGTATATCAGATATGAAGGGAAGTAGGACTTTGTTTCTAGCATTGGTAATCGAAATGTCAGTCTCTGCCAAGCTCCACAGGGTGTTGTTTTACTCCTCACTGCCTGTACTGGACTGTTCCCTGCCTGATCCCTTGCTGCTATGTGTGATGTCATAAACTAGATCCAGAAAGCAGATAACCCTTGGCTGAAAGTTCCTCCCAAAACAGAGCAAACTTTCAGAGTATATTTATTTGTATGAGTTTCTTGATCCACTTAAATTTCATTCTGATAAAATATTAGAGGTGGTGCAATACCATAAGTAGTCTTTATGCACAGTTGAATGGTATTTTTCGTGCTTTTTTTTTGGATACCATAAGCACAATAAGCAGGAACAGATTGTGAAAGAGAAAAAAAAAATCAAGGAAGCATCTAAACAGATCAACAGCTTCCTAGAATCTGAAGGACACCCGAGAGTTCACCACTCACCCTGAATACTGTACCTTTCACCCTAGATCCTATGCCACTTAGATCTGTGAATTAACACTTGGGCATCAAAAGTAGATGAGTTTTTATTAATCTCTGACTACCTGGTGCTCTTGCCCTGACCAAGACCTCACTGTCAGGGGTTACAGACCAGTGTGGAGCAGAGTGGTGCTCTGGCAATGCTGGTTGACATCTCATTGTTGGAAGTTTCAGTGGAAGAGGCTCTCAGTGAATCCCATGGCATTTGACACTGGGAAATAAGTCCTGCACCTAGGAGGAACAACCCCATCCACCAGTGTAGACTGGGTGCTGACTGTCTGGGCAGAAGCTCTGCAGAAAGGGATCTGGGGGTCCTGGTGGACATTAGCCAGCAGTGTGCTGGGCTGGGCAAACGTTGCCAGTAGGTCAAGGGAAGTGTGTCTTCCCCTGGGCTCAGCACTGGGAGACACAGCCAGAGTACTGGATTCCATTTCAGGCTTCCCGGTGCAGGAAAGACATGGACATGCAGGGCTGAGCCAACCAACCAACCATCAGAAGAGATGGTGTAGAGAACATGGTGCCAAACTCTTCTTGGCAGTGCAGTGGACAGAGCTACAAGAAGACACAGTAGCTGGAACTGGAGAAATTATCATTAGATACAGAGGAAAAATCATTCATTGTGAGACTGGTCAAACAGAGAAGCAGACTGCAATAGCTGAGAGACATTGTTGAGTCTTCATATTCAGAGTTTTTGAAGCTCTGGTGAGCAACCTGCTCTCACTATTCCACCTTTACATTGGGGTCACAGCAGCTGTCCTCTGGAGGCCCCTTTGAGCCTCTGTAGATCTGTGACAGTGAACTGCTGAATAAATCTTTCTCAACACTGCTGCCAATCATCTCCTTGTCTTCACATCTTGAAAAGCCTTGGCAGCAGAAGAGGCCACGGCAGCTGTCATCAGGAGAAGGAACAGCTCCCTCCAAGGGCCAGGCCTGCCAAGTGACACTGGCACAAACTCCTGACAGTAGCTGACGGGAAGCTGGGGAGTTAGTAGACTAGAGAAATCATAATCAAATGCTCAGAATCAGAAGTCATTGTAATGGAAACAGAGAGCAAATCTGCAAATCTTTCCCAAGAAGTTTTCTTTCTAAGTAGTGTCTAAATATCAGGTGAATCCACCTTGTGCACTGTATCTTCATATGCTGCCATGCAGAAAGACTGGCAGCGAAGAGACCATCACTCATCTATGTTCCTGTGCTACCTGAGGAGCTGAACTGTGGGCAAAAGTAATCTGGAGGTGTGGAAGCATTTCTGCTTGTATTTACAGCTCTGCTAAAGCACAGACGCTTAAAAACGTTCCACTTCACTAAAGATATTTTATATTCACAACTGAAAGGAAACACTTCATTATTTTATCTTTTGCTGACTTTTGCCCAGAGAAGATATAAATTTTTTGAAGATACAAGTGGTTTGTCCCTGGATAACAGACAAGTTCTGGTACTGACCTGGTGTCCTTGCTTCCTTCCCTCTTTCTGTCCTTTACTGCTCTGAGTCAACACCATAGCAATAAGGAAAATTACCTGAGAAGCAACAGCTTTAAAAAGGAAAAGCATTTAAAAGTTAGCTTTTCAAGAAGAGTTTCTTTCAAAATGTTGGTTTGAAATGAGGTACAGTGGTATGAATTGTAAACAGAAAAAAAGGAAATCATCTTAGGGATGGGAAGATGCTCTGCCTCAGCAAATGTGCTTTACTTTGTTTTTTCTCAAAATATGTCAGCAGTGATTGCAAAAGAATCTGAGGGGTGAATGCAAGCATTGCAAAAGGACATATGGAAGTCAGGAACTGAAATCATATACATGCACATGAAAGTGGCATGAGACAGCAGCTCATATTCATTTTAGTGCCCTGGAAGGGGCATGCAGTCATTTCACCTCTAATTACACAGCATGTTTTTGACTGAGATGTCTCCTTACTTTACTGCACTTGTTAAAAGCATTTAAGCACATGCTAAACTCTATTGTGTGTGAATAATGCTGAGTTCACTTAACAAAGGCACTAATGACTTAATCTCCTTAAGACTCCTACTAATTCTTAGGAGAATTATTTCCTACTGTGGGAAGTACTGTCACAAGTAAGATTATGACACAGTGGACAAAACTCCCTGGTCCAGAGTATAGGAGATGGAAAGACTTCTGAAGAAAGCCTCTGCCATACTGCATCAATTATCTGAGCCTGTACTATTGAGGCTCAGTTTTACTTTCATGTCACTGACACACAACTTATAGGTATGTGCCTATATGTATAATGTAAAAAAGATATGACAATAAATGTCATCACAGAAACCCCATGCAAAATTCTTTCATCTGATTGAAAACATGAAAGGAAAATTATGGGAACACCACTTCAGCCAGAAATGTGTTCAGCTCAGAAACCTGCTCAGAAAATTTGTCTTGATCATGGGGTTGAAAAGAAGAAGCTGCCGGGCCCCTGAAATGCCTGGTAACTCCTCTCTGCTCAAAATAAACTGCTGACTCTAATGACTGTCCTTTCAGAGATGGTCTATTTTACGACAGTGGAGTTACACCAGAAGGAGTGATCACTGGAATGACAGCATGCAGAGAAGCAAGGCAAGACAGAATGGGGCTTGAATAATCTGCAAAGGGATTCCTTTCATGCTCATGCTGTAGAACTGGACTTCGCATTAAATCTTGTGAAACCTGAGGATTGGGAAGAAGGAACTGACAGCCAGAGGCTCAACAGTCTCATTTGTGCTGCTGAGATGAGGATGTCCTGTGAGGTCTGGAGCAGATTTAGCCCTCCTATAGAGCCAGGTGTGCCTGATTTTTCTGTCTGCTATTGAGTATCTACTTAAGTGCTTTACTGAATGGGATTCTTAATTGCAAATTAAGATTCTAAACTGTAAATATTCTGTCTCCAGGGAGCTCATGGTGAAATGCTGGGTATTTCAGGTGCAGGGAATTGCATCCTGTTTTGTCTCCTGCTTGTTAGTGAGCAACCTCTGACTCAGTGCAAGACCTTACAATTCACTGTAAGTTGTCCCAGTCTAAGTCCAAAGTGCCCACATGGCTCTTCTGGAGCATGAAGGAGCCCTGAAATTTCCTTCCTTTAGTGCATTCCTAGTGGTGGTAGGTTTTCCCACACCCTCACAGACAATTTCTGGGACAGTTAGTAAACATTTGCCAGTTTTGCCCGGGTTCCCTCAGTCATTATTCATTGCTTGGGCCATGTCCCACAATGCAGTACAGCTGCTTTCTGCCATGATGATGCTCATTAGGATTTATTTTTGTTCCTGAGTACTGTCACAGCTATTCATGAAATAGAGTAAGTAATGTATAAGCTTAAACAATAATAAATGTGATCTATCACTGGACATGTATAACAAAATAATTAGAAAAATAATATTTCTTTGTGCATAGGATTCACTTTTTCAAAGAGGATTTGGCCTGGTTAAAAGACAAATGATAGTTAGACCTGCATGACCGCAAAGGAATCAGCATACAGAGCTGATCAAACAAAGGAATCAGAATCAGAGCTGCTGTGAATGTTGCTTTGCTGCATTTTTATGGCTCTTTCCTAAATTATATGGCTCCTTCCCAAACAACACTGGGACTCAAGGAGTAAGGTGCAGATAACCTCCTTTATGAAATGCATGAAGAAGTGAGAATTGCAGGTTTATTGTCACTCTTGGTGATACAAAATACATTATAAATACAAATATATAGTAAGATCTGGTCTTTGAGAAAAGGTGCTGCTTTTTCAGTGGTCCCACAATGACTAGTTCCTCAGAGTTATCTCAATGAGTCAAACCTCCATCAGTTGTAAGAGCCGTGATTGCAAGTGGGATTATCCCACCTTTGCAGGGTCCTTCCCCCTGCTGAACACTTACTCTACACAATTATAGAAAGCTGCTAGAAACTAGTCCTTGGCACTGAAGTTAAGGTACAAAGCCTGTGTGCTCTAGGGAAATAAAAAGTATGTTATTTATATTATAGTATTTATAGTACGCATCACAATAATATATAATATATATGCATAAATATATAATTGTGCATTGCATACATTTATTCTGTTTACACAAACACTAACTGCAATTATATCTTGCTTCAGTAAATAGAAAATAAACACTGAAAGCATTTGCATGTAAAGGAGAACTGGAGACAATACCTAAAATTTGTGTTCTCCCTTTCAAGAAAATTACAAGGGGTAAAAGCAACACAGTTCAAAATGAAGGACCAAGACCATGGAAATATTCACTTGATCTATATACAGACAAGTCTCCTTTGAACAAGTCATATTTCTTGTCTGTATAAATGCTTATAGAATTATTTTGGTTGGAAAAGACCTTTAAGATCATTGAGTCTAACCATGAATCCAGCACTACCAAGTCCACCACTAAGTCATGTCCCTAAGTGCCACATCTTTAAATACCTCCAGAAGTGGAGACTCAACCACCTCCCTGGGCAGCCTGTTCAGTGCTTGACAATCCTTTCTGTGAAGGAATTTTTCCCAATATCCAATCTAAACCTATTCTGAAGACTAAGTTAAAGCTCAAAGCATAATTTTTTTGAGCTTTGATTGGTCTTTTTTAACAAATGGGTATGAAACCTGACACTTCCTCTCTAAAAGACACAGAAAATTGGGATTTCGGCTTTAAAAATTGTGTCTGATGAATATCAGTGTAAAGTGTGCAGGATTTAACAAGCAAGTGGGCACGCCTCCAGTTTGGCCTGAGCAGAGCTGTGGCAGCTCCCATCCACTGAGAGCCTTGGAGCCTCCAGGCTTCTGGGATGGTGCCTTCTGGCAATGATGCCCATGGACTCAGCTGGTTGTTCTGCCATCTTGATTGCCAAATTTTCTATTCTGGACATTTTATTTGATGGTATAATCCCTAAATTTCTTGCTGTTGTCCTATTTTTGCAGTGCTGCTATTGCCTTGATTGTTGTGGCTGACCATAATTCTTCTGCTGCCTTGCACATCAGCTGCCCCTCACCAGTCAGAAATGTGGGAAGTCACAGACAGCTGCAGTGATGGGAACCCCTGCTCCAAACATGGGTCATTTGGAAAGCCAGAAGAGGGTGTGAGGATCTGTTTCAGGACTAGATGTGGCAGCAGCAATGTGAAAGGGGGATGCACAGGCCCTGTCATCCCTGGACTGCTCTGGGAGGGGTCTGTGCTGCCTTTGCCTTCTCCTCCTGCTCCAGTAAACCACCCCCTACAACACAAAAATTCACTTTGTACCTCTAACTGAAGAAAAAGGTATTGGGAGCTGTCAGGTTTGCAGGAATAGGGGGCATCTATGTCTGTTCTTTATAATTCAACAGTATTGCAGCAAGTACATGCCTCCCCAGGGCCTCCTTGCAAAGGAGACCCTCTAAGTCCAAAATGCTGACTGAACCCTCAGGCTGTCCTCGGCCATCATCTGGCTACCAAAGGTGATTATAAGGGTGACATCTTTCTTTATTTCGTATATACACACAGATCTGCCTTTCTCTTGTGTGTTTCTACTTGTTTTTATCTCCTTAGTCTGGCCTTGCAGTCCCTTTTAAAATGTCTATGAAAAAAGTCTGTGATTAGTTCAGTAACATTCTTCAGAGAATTTCAATCTAGCATGACAATTTTCTTAATATACATAGCCAACAGATATGTTCATTTATATACAGAGCCTGGATTCAGCAGCCTGAATACAGAGCCTGATCTTTATGTGGGAAACCTTTTCTGGCCATCACTTTTCAGTATCTCTAGTATCTGCAGTTGCTGTTTGTGTCACAGTTGACTTTTCAGAAATATTTCTGTGTGAAAATTTTGTCTGTATGCAAGGAGGATCAAGCCAGTTGTCTGAGCCATTTTCCTTCAAACTGTTGTGTTGGCATGACTGAAACCTTCTGATCCTGGGCCAAATTACTGCTGCCTGTGAGCAGATGCAGGAGGAGCTGGATCCACTTGGCAGGTGGAATGCAGAGCCACTGGACCCACAGGCTGCACTCTTTGGGCTCACAACAAGTGATTTTCAGATAGCACAGTATTGCATTTTCATTTGGGATTTCAAAGTTCTTCTTAGCTGTCACATTTGGGAACATAACCCCAAATGAGAGCAGGAATGATCCATTACTGAAAAAGTTGGCTTAAGCTGATATGCAGGCAATTCCACTGGCCTTGACCTTTTCTAAAATGCATGGCAAAACTTTTATTTCCCTCCCACCAGCTGTATCTGGCTGTTTTTGTTTATTTGCCTTTGTAGACTAGGAACTATCTGGGGCAATGTCTGCACTGTGTTTGGTCCTTGCCTGTCAAGACACACAAATTGTTGTGAGTCAAATGATGTCTTAATTTGCATTCACACTTTGCTGTGCTCTCAGCAGCTTTGCTGGGTGGAAATGGAAGTAGGATTTAACTCCAGAGACTACAGATCTCTGTGAATGTTTGAATATTCTGTAAGTTTGTCCAGTAATAAGTGCCTTGAGCAAACAAAGTTAGAAAAGAAATTAAAGACTGTAGTAATTTATAGAGGGTAGCACTGATCCAAGTAGACACTGAATGTTTGGCACTTAAACCCCTCTGTGGCTTTGGATGTTGTGTGGCCTACATCCATTTCCCCAAAGGAGATTGGGTCAAGTGTCAGTGTTTTTATGGGAAATTAATAACAAGTGGAGTTTTCTAAGGTCCTCAATGGAACAAGTTGGATGAGTCCTATCAAACTAGGATGAAGATGGGATGGTAATAAAGGCACTTTCATAAGAAAAATGCCTGCAAAATGTGAAACTCAATAGGAGCAACTCCAGAGAGATGAACTTACTGTAACTGCTCACAGAGAGTCTGGGTTGTGCCTTGCAGCAACCAGCACATCTCCTCTTCTGTTTGCTGCCTTCTGCACTTGACAGACAAGCAGCTGAGGAAAACATCTCTCATCCAAGTGCAGGGTCATTTGTCCCCCTGGTTCTGTGAAATTCAAATTCCTCTGACAGAAATCTCTTTGTGCTGTAAATGACAGGGAGCCCAGGTTACAGTGGCAGTTCAAGGGAGGAATATCTCACATACCATAAGGGGAAACACAGACATATTTCCATGCTGTGGGGTAGCTTCCTCTGTGCCTGGTCTTGCTCAGTTTACTTCCTTGCTTTATTCATAAAATGTGGGTTATTTCAGACACCTCTGATCTGGCCTGAATTCATGCCCATCCAGGCTGTAAAACTTCAGAAGCCTTGCCTATTCTTTTCCCTGTTTTGACACCTTGTTTAGTAAATATACTGTTTGTTCCCAGAAAATTTGTTTTTTCTTCTACATTGGTATGTAGGCATTTCCCTTATCAGTTTCATCTTTTTGCTTCAAATCTTAATTTACTGCAGGCTGAGATTCCTTAGATCATACAGATTTGCAGTGACCATTCTGGAGGTGTGGCAGCACTGGAGCAACAAATGGAGGTGAAGGATACCTGCAGCCTCCCTACGCTGCACTTTGGCAGCCCCCCTTGAAATGACACAGGGTGCAGACACTTCTGGTCAGCATCATTGCTGCCAGCACTTCTGGCCCTATGCAGAGCATGGAAGAGTTCCCACTGACAGCAGTGAGTGCTGTGTAAAGCCTTTTTTTGTGTGAACTTGTCTGACGTGGCATCCTGGGATGAAATCCCACAACATCCTCTCTACCTGCTACTGCTTGGCCAGTCACTTTCTACCTTTGTTGGCAAGTGGGGTGCACAGAGGAAGAGAGTTAACAAAGTGAAGTGTTTCCAGCCTCCTGGCAGCTCACATTTTCAGGAGAGAGGAATGTGGCTGCCTTTTAGTGCATCCCAGCCATTTGCAGTCTGTGCATCAGCCACTTGGAGTAGCTCTCATTGTGCTGTGATGGGGAGGAGGTGAGAAGCAGAGGAAAAATGTGGCTACTCAGTCCTGAAAGACAGGCTCAGCTAAACCAAGCAGTTTCAGAAGCCAGTCAGGTGGGAGGCACTCACAAGGCATGGAAGAGGGTATGCTGGCATCTGCCTGTGCCTGAGCAAAGGCGTGCTGAGGTGCCACAGGGGCTGCAGGAATATGCAGGTCTTCACCCTTGGGGGAAGAAGATCCTTCTGCACTGAACACAGGATGTTACAAATGGCTGGACTGCAGATGAACACTTGCCATGGATACAACAGTAGGAATAAATTCCAGCTGTCTTGTCTCTGATGGGACTTGAGACAGTGTGGGATACCCTGACCAGGGCACCCTGAAGCTGATGGGTGACAGGAATACTGCCCTTGAACCACCTTTCTGGCATGGAAAATAAGGAGTGATCTCCCTTCAGAAGGAAGGTAGTGGGAGCCTTGCAACATGCACGGAAAAATTTGATTGGTTTCATTGTTCCCAAAACAGGCATTCCTTTGAAAGTTTCCTGTACATTCACAACATGGCAAAGCTGCAAGTGAAGTAAGTGCTAAATCAAATTCATGACTTTTCTCACACAGCCATGAGAAAATGCACAGTTATACTGGAAAAAGCAACACCGTCAGCCCCTGTAGATGTGAAAGGCTGATTTACACCCCCTCTCACACTTACGTGGCCTCAGCAACAGCACTGGAGATGCATAAGCAGCATTTGGCCACTATTTGGGAGTTTCTTAGTTATGGATATAATTAGTAGTAATACTTTGACAATTTATCAAAAGAATTATGGTAAGAAAGACAAGAATAGGAGTCACGGTGTATTGAAAAAGAAAAACTTGTGCTACTGGCTTTTCTAATAAGTTAGTGGGAAAATTGTCTTTGTCTATGGAGACTTTGCATTTACCAGATATTTGATATTTGAGACTCCTACAGGTGGCTTTTAAAGAGGTGAATTAGACACGATAAGTTTCAGAGTAAATAATTTCTGTTATTTACTTGAAACACGATCTGGTATTTGCAGAATAGTTAATGATGTTGTGACTCTAGCACAGTGGCTTTAAAGAGTCTTCAACAATGTCCATCACTCAAATAGGTTAGGAAAGATAATCTAATCTATCCCAATGAAACAAATGCTTCAGCTGTGCTTTTCATCATCCATTCATAAACTCTCTCAGATTTGGAATATCTTTGCAAGAAATCTGCCAGGGTGAAGCTGAAAATAACCACTTCTAGAAATGGGAATTTGAAACCTTTCAACAGATCTAAGACAATCTTATTTTACTATCCATTGCAGGTGAACAAACACCCTATCAACGCCTCTTACCTGAAGTGTGAAATTCACAGTAATAAATCTCAGATTCTGTCCAACAGCAATGCAATATTTCCATGAGGCTGCTCTATCCATAGTAAATAGGTAACTATGGAGACTGATGAACATTTGGCTGTAATCAGGGAAGAAAGAGTTGGGAAATCAAAGTTTTCTTTTCTCATTTGCAGGCTTAGGGTATGCTTATATGTGCTGATTTTTAACAGCTGTCTGCATCAGTTGAAGTGTGCACCCAAGCCAGGTCTAAAATCTGCAAATCCCACCTCAGGGAATTTTCAGGGAAAGAAATTAAAGTCACTGTAATGCTAAAAACTCCACTAACCTGTTCCAGAGAGACACCTTAGAAGGAAGAAACTCTTCTTGAATACATATATATTTCATGCTCATTATTTTCCAGTCTATATGGGCTAGGAAAAATACATGGTTTGTGAGCTTAACACCTGCTGCAGCACTGCAGAGCAAAATGCAGAGGCTGAGGAGAACAGCACGAGGGGGGCTTTCATCACCTGCTGCTGCTGGGCCTCCTTGCTCAAAGGCCTGAGCTGGGGAGATTGTTGGGGACTATATTTACTTTTGTACTCCCGAGATGTTTCACATTCAGTGGGAGCTCTGGACATGTGCAGTATCCATAGAGCCCCACTGCTGTCAGTGGGGTAAATGTACAGAAATCAGCCTCACTGACATCATCTCTTTTGTGCTGCTGTCATTAGCTGAGAACAAAAGCTCAAACAGAGAGATCCTAGGCTGTTGAGTGTGATCACGGCAGCTAAACACTAAACAGGTGACTTTTGCAGCATCTAAAAAGTCACCTGCTGAGCCACAGGGAGGCACAGATTTCCAGCAGGCTGCTGTGAGTTGTGTGAAGTGGGAAGTATGGCATGATCACCCCATGGGCTCATGCTGGGGCTGCTGCAGTGATGTTGCTATAGAACACGAAGTAACACAACGGGGACACGCAGCTTTCTTAAGGTAAAAGGAGAACTCTTAATTCACTTAACTTTTAATTTAACTCCAACATTTATAGATTTCTAAAAGTGACAGTGGATTGTAGGGTGAAAGTGCCACTTCTCCAATGACACTGGACAAACTACCAGTCCATCAAATTTTTCTTCCATAAAAGAAGGCAAAACAATAAGTTATTTACATAAAGTGTGTGAGACAGTTTGTTACAAGAATGTAAACATCAGAAGGCTTAGAAAAACTTAAAAAATCAGGGCAACACAGTGAGGTCTCTGTGTACTTCTGGGAATAAATAACTAGCCATGCTGAGCCATGAGAATTAACCTGAAAGGGATTCAAAGGGAAAAGAGCTTGAAAATAATCCTGAAAGAGGGCAGAGATCAAGTGGTGGGATCCTACAAGCCAGTGGGATGCATGCATATGCCTAATTTTATATCTGCAGCTGACTATAACCTCTTCCTTCAGCTTTGACCCCTTGCACCTTCAGGTGAACACAAATATGAAAACAGCATGTGACTGATATGGACCACCTCAATCCAGGTAGGCATTTTTCCTGCAGAAATTGTGCCTCTGACACACTGTGTCTTATTTTACATCTCAGTGAGCTCCATACTTGCAGCAGGTTAGTGGAAGGTGTTTCACTGGAAATTACTCATTCTGTTAAGACTCAAGTGTTCTTAACAGATATTTTTCTGAAAGCTCTCCTCTCTAGACACACAAGTCTGAGCTGGTATTCCTGCTCTGGTTTTGCCCCTCCTTTGTAACTGATGGGGGGAAACTGGAGCATAGATGGATGACTCAGTGCTCTATGGAACACATTGACCTGGGACAAACCAATTTCCATCTCTCACTGCTGACATTTCAGTCAGCAGATGCAAGAATTTCATCTTGAAGTTGCAGGCATGAGGATTGACTCTGTCAGAAGACTCCCCCTTTGGACCTGTTCAGGTCCAAATGTAATTTCTAAGGCTGTGTTTAACCTGTCCGCAGCCTCAGGCTGTTTCTGTGTTCATTTACACAGTAGGAGAAGACAACAAGGTAAGTCACAAGGTAAATTCTATAGTTTTCTACCTGAAATTCTCCTCATTATCAGGATCTGTTCCTCAGCCAGAAAAATTGTTAACCAAGTCCTTTCTACTTGCATAATTCAACACTCAAATTCTCACTCCAGAGTTTTTGCAGCGGGTGCTTCTCATTAATAACACATATACAGCCTCAGCATCATTAGGATGGCATCTAGCTAGAGGTCATCCCAAATTCTTTCTTTCATGAAACAGTTCTCCTTGGTGGAAGCTCATTCTGCCTACCTGTGTACCTCTGGTATTAAATTTTTAATGGCTTCAACCATTCTTTCTTAAGTAATTCAGACACAAGGATTAGTCTTGGATCCTCACTTCCATAATTTCTTGTATATGTACTTCAATAGCTAAGTGTTATTTTTATATGTATACATACATGCACTAGCTACACATGCATATTAAAATTTCAGTATGTATATGCAAATATAAGATTCATCTAAATATTCACAAGTCCAATGATGAGATTCATCCCAGACACTGAAAGACTTAATGAATGTCATGTCAGTACTGCTGACTTGAAGTTGGCCAGTGTTATTCCAATTCACAGGAAAAGACCTAGGCAACTACAGACCTACTAGTCTAACTTCAGTTCCAGGAAAAAATATGGAGAAGATCATATTGGGTGCTACTGAAAGGCACTGAAAGAACAATGCAATGATCAGGCACAGTCAGCGTGGTTTGGGAAAAGCTTTCAAGGGAAAGCTGTTTTGCTGATTTGACAACTGCAATAAGGAAGCCCACCTAGCAGATGAAGGGAAGGCAGTGGGTGCAGTTTTTCTGGACTTTTAGTAAGGCTTTTGATAGTGTCCCTCACAGCATCCTTTTGGTGAAGTTGCCCAGCTGTGGGATGAGTGGATTCACAATGTGCTGGGTGGATTCTAGGGCTCAAACAATTGTAGTGAATGGGGCTTCATCTGACTGGTGACACTCAGTAGTGCTGTTCCTCAGCATTCAGCTCCAGGACTAGTCCTGTTCAATGTATTTATCAATGAGCTGGATGCAGGAGTTGAATGCACCATTGGCAATTTTATTGATGATACCAAACTGGGAGGTGTTACTTACTCTCTTGGGGGGAAAGAGCTCAAATCTTCATCAGGGATGCTCAAACTTGACATTAGGAAGCATTTCTTTACCAAGAGTGTGGTCAAACACTGCAACAGGTATCTTGTTGTGGTGGCTGATGCCCCAAGCCTGTCAGTGGTTTAAGATGAATTTGGATAATGCCCTTAAGAACGTGCTTTAACTTTTGGTCAGCCCTGAAGTGGCCAGGCAGTTGGATTAGAGAATGGATTTTTGCAGATTCCTTTTACTGACCTATTCTATTCTATTCCAATTTTAGAGGGGTTATAATGTTTGGAAAACCTCTGCCCTACAAAGCATGATAACAAACACACATAAGTTTGACCTGAGGCATGACTACAATTTGTTTTATTTACCTGCTTTTCCAGACAGCAAAGATTTTATGAACAGAGCATTTTGTCATGCAGCTACCTCTCCAGTGTCTGCTGGGGTGTGAAGCCTGGTGGAGAAAGTAGCTGTGCTTCCTCTGGAGGGACATCTGCTGGGTGACTGCTCTGATGTCTTTATTTCTCCATTGAGATTTGTATTGCTGAGGTTTATCCCTTATTTTTATAAATCACTGGTGTGTTTCTCTGCTCTCAAAATTGA
This sequence comes from Agelaius tricolor, assembly GCF_023055355.1. Lineage (NCBI taxonomy): Eukaryota > Metazoa > Chordata > Aves > Passeriformes > Icteridae > Agelaius > Agelaius tricolor. Next base: position 91,425,171 of record NW_027269261.1, on the reverse strand, counting down.
GGTCTCCACACAAGCCAAGTGAAATACCATCAAGCCCATCACCACTTGTAGTGATGAGTGATTTGCTTGTAGAGGGTTTGAAGAGCAGCCTGGTTGCATGCTGCCCTGGCAGCCACTCCTGCAACACTAAAGGATACCCTGGGTTGCTGGAAACAGCTCACACCACCCCCCTTTCTGTGGCTAATTTATCTAATGGATCCAAGGTCAGGTCTGAAGTCTTAAGGACCATTAACTTCTTCACACTGTTTCCAGCTCCTCACCCTCTGATGTGTTTGCACATGCCAGCATTTATATCCAGACCCACCAGTTTCCTGAGGATGCAGCTGTGCCAGCTCTGTTCGCCTTTAATTTACTGCTATAGGGAAGACATTAAGATGTGAATAAGAGCATAAAATTCCTTCAAAAGGTTACTGGTCTGTCCAAAACAGCAGAGGCAAATTAAACTGATTTTCAAAAAGATTTCTTTAATCTGTGGTCCCCAGGTTGAGGAGAGTTCAAGCTAACCTCCTAGAAAAGGACTTTGCTGCACTGGGCTTAGTGGGGAACCATCTACATCAGTGAAAGAGCAAATTAAATAGGGTGCAGATGAAGGAATTTCATTTTGTAGCTACGCCCTCCTCAAACTTTTCCAGTGGATGGATAACTTTTCTCTCATAACTGTGGACTGTAATGAGGATCTCATTACAGACTCAATGCAGACATACTGTCTGCATTTGAGACTGCCTTTCTTATTTCTTAACATAATTTGTGTTTCTTCTGTCCTCTCTTTTTTTCCAGGCTGGCACTGCATTGATGGTTCTAAGAGATGCAGCACACTCTCTTCCTTTCCTCTTCTTTATTTTTCAGACTTTATTTTGATGCCTTGTCTCTTAATATTTCTCTTCCCAACTTACAAGTTGGAAAAACTTCTCTCACCTTTACACATTTTCTCTTCACAAACTGTTTAAATCAGGAAAAAATCCATGGGATCCCTTGTTGTTTGCTGTCATGTATGTCTGTTATAGCTGGAAAAAGGTAAATGTTATTAATTAGTCTTGTAAGTTCTTTGATAATTTTTTTTTAACTACCTGAATTTATGTCCTAGTAAACAACATAATCTTTTGGTTTTCTTCTAGTCTTTTACCTTAGACTTGTAAGTTGAATGCATCACACTCAAAATTCTATCTAGACTTCATTGCAGGGAAAAGTCATTGCAAAAAGTAATTTTTACAGACAGCTTGTTCCAAGAATGTGTTTCACACTCCTCTCTTGTGGGTAGTTAAAAAAAGCCACAGAAAAACTGTAGTATTGCTTTGTAGTGAAAACTTTGGGGCCCTCAGGTTAGTTAGTTTAGAGGTTAGTTTAGAGGAATTAAAGGCAGATATGTGAACTGATACCTCTCTGACCTGCAGTTTCAGGAGCTGCAGTATGAAATGTGGGGGATTTCAGTCTGCAGACCTGGGAGCACAAACAGCTGTGTGGGAAGAAGATTTCAAGCTCACCCCTCTGTGGTGCTATTGGAGGGCAGTGTATTTAGGGCCTCCAGATGGGGCAGTAGTTAGCTGGTGGCCATAATGACACAGCCAGGAGCAGCCCAAGCACCCAGTGCCTCATGGCTCAGCTCCTGCAGGAGAGGACACTCACGATGCTGCTCTGGGAAGGGGAGGAAACTGGCGAGTTAAGGCCAAAGGCAGCTTTTACAAAAACAAGCTATAACACAGACCCTTTCCCTGCCATGCCCCAGCTCCTGAGACATTTGCAAAATACCCAACCACCCCTGGTTGGGCTGCTAAGGAGCACAGGGCACATGGGGACAGGCAGCTGCCAGGCACCCCATGGGTGCTGCAAGAGCTTATTCCCCTCCTGGGTGGGCAACCATAACCTGGTGCAGGCACAGCTCTGTGGGGTCATTCTTGTGGAGCTCTGGAGCTTTGAGCTGAGTAAAAAGATGTTCCCAGGACTGCTGTAACTTGAATTATGTGGAAAAAGGAAACTTCTCTGGGATGTCATAATGATGAATTTGGCAAGTTCTGCATCATCTCTGCAGCCTGGACAAATAGCCTGTCAGTATCAAGTGCAAGAGCAGCTGGGGTGAGGGAGTGGGAGAAGTGCAATATTTCCCTTCAACACTGCATCAAGCTGAGGTCCCATGCACAGGCTCTGCTCTACCCAGTGCTGTGCTTAGTTAAAAGCTGCTCCAAAGATGCTGGGGAGGAGAGGATCTGCCAAGGACCTTTCACTCTGCACCAGCTCTCAGTGATCAGCTTGGGTAACTGCTACTCCTTGATCTCTGCCCCTGCTGAGCTCTCTCCAGCTCCCATGACCTCTCCTCTCTGCTACATACACCCTTTGCCTTGAGCTGTAGCCAGAGGAGACCTCAGTCCAATGACTAAATTTGAGAGGCAAATGCCCTTTTGCACATTTTGTGCTGGTGAAGGAGTTGTTTTCCCAGTGGAGATTTTAGTGTTTAGAGGAAAAACAAAAGCTCTCCTGGCAAACTGCCATGAAGAAGATTTCTGTGTCTCTCCAAGGCCATCTCCTGGCATGGCTCTGTCAGCTGAATGAACAATTTCTCTAATCCTCAGGCTGACATAATTCTGAGCGCAAAACCCCTTAAATGTTTATTCAAGGTGTCTTTGAGCCACCGTGCTCGGTCTGCGTATCACAAACTCTTATCTGCTACTCATGTGGCAAAAAGAGTTGGAAAAAACAGACTTGTGGAGGACATAACTCTGCAAATGAAGCCTGAGTTGGGGCCAACAAAGAACCAGGATCACAAGAAATAAGTTATTCTGTGGCCAACTCTGAGGCTGCTAAGATGTATGGATCAGAGGAGGCAGAAATGCAATGGCAGCAGTGAGAGGAACAAGGCCAAGGTGTCTGGGGATGTGTGCTTGTTTATGATTAGCCCATGGATTATGGAGTTTTGTGTCTAAAACCAGCAATTACCGACTGGCTCACCGCAGAGCAAAGAGCTTAAAAATGTTGCAAATTTGGGATTTTAAACTAGGGCATAACTTAGTTGGAAGATTTGCTAAGCTTTATATCATATCAGAGCAAGTTTTAACCCTTTGCAGCCATAGAATTAATTGAAAGAACATCCTTTATTTGTCTTCACCAAGGGCTTTCACATTTTCACAATTTTTTCATCAGTTTGCTAAATATCCTGTGCACACAAGGGCATTTTGATGTTTGTTTCCTCTTCTAGCCACTGACTTTTAAATGTGATACCTACACTTCTGATCTTCCCATATGCCTACAATTTTGTGTTCTGGATTCCCTCTCCCACATAATAGTGCTAAGCTGTTCCAAAGAGTTCCACAATTCAGTTAAATATTGCATTAAAAAGCACTTCCATTTGTTTGTTTAAAACCTACTGCCCAGTAATCATGTTAGATCTTCACAGTCCTTGTATTGTGTAGAAAATCAATTGTTTTTCCCTATTACTTTTCCCTATCATTGTAGCACTCGTTCTTGTCTGTGCAGAGTCCCCTGTCTAATCTCTTCTCTGCATGCTGGAGAATCTAAAACTATATTTTTCTGCTCTCGAAAGTTTTCCATATACCTTATCTCTGTAGTTTTCAAATTTATTGTATTTTTAAGCTGGGATGACTGACACTGCAAGCAATATTGGAGATGCATTTATATGCTTTTATAAGGTAGGGTAATCATGTTTCCCATTTCCTTCTCTCTCCCTGAGATGCAGAAAAGGCTGAACACTGCATCCTCAACACTCATCTACTGCTTCTACCTCCACTACCTAGACTGATAAAATATATTAAATCCAAATACACCAACATGCTGTACTCTGCTGCAGCAGTCATACTGCTGACCACGTCCCACTGTTTACTTTGTCTTTCTCTGAGCACTGAGTGACATTTCCAGACAACAAGTCACATTGATATCAAGAGCTCTTCTCTGGCTTATAAGGGGTAATTCAGAGGCTGTGGATGGGGATGGTGCAGTAAAGATAATTTGCTCCTTGAGCTTGACTATGCTTTTATTTGCACTCAATTTCACCTGCAAGCTCATTGCCCACTTATTTAGTGTTCTGGTGACAATTCCTGCAGACAGTTTTAGACTAGACTATCATGATTTATTTTGTATTATCTTCAGGCTGTGTAGCACATATTGCTACTCCTTTTCCATCAGCACTTTGAACTGTGTCACACCCATACAAAAATGGCTGGTGCAGGTATGTACAGCATGCATTGAATGGTCCCAGTATAGAATCTCATGCACCCTGCCAGAAACCTGGTTTTTAACTGTTAATCTCTGGCTTCTTGCAATTAATCATGTATTAGCCTGACTAAGAACTTCCCTTCTACTCCTGGCAGCCCAATTTCTTTTAGAATTGATGGTAGGAAATTTTGTGCTGAATCCCAACTGGACCACATTTCACAATGTGTGCCTGCCACTACTCACACACTTGAAATGTGAGTTTTGAAAATGTTCCCTGTAACCCCCTCCTGTGAGACAGGAAGGTTGAATGTGGGAGGAGCAGTTACCCTCTCCAGGATGGGCCTGGGAAATGAGGATGATTGAGGCAGCTGCCACCACATCAGAGCCTTTTGCGTTGTGGGCTGCAAGGCATTTGCACTGCAAGGCAGTGGCAGGTTGGCTCAAATGATGGGAAGGTTCAGCACAGCCAGACTAATGATGGGTGGTGAAAATTCAGATGGCTGAAGATAATTACTGAATTTTAGATAGGCTTTGAGAAATCAAATGAGTTCTATGGCTGTTCTACCATCCAGAAATCAATACATTAGTGGATGCACTGGAAGTAATGTTTGAGAGTCTAAAAATAGGCTGCATATACCACTCCTTTTGCTTCCCTGGGAGTGCCGAGAACATTCAGTACTTATTAAACAAGGCATTCAAAAAGGTTGGGGTTTACATATTCTTTTTTATTAATTCTTCTTTGAAAAATACCAGAGTAGCCATTTATAGCTGTTCTACTTGTGAGAAGTCATTTGACCAGACAAAATTAAAAGGAGGGGATATACCACTCACTGGGCCACAAAACTTACTGCTGTGGTGGAGTCTGGGGGTTCCTTTTCTGCACGAAACCTCATCCTCAGCTTGACTGCTTCTCAGAAGCTTTCCTTCCTGCAAACCTTTGAAGCAATGACTTGCAGGAGAGAAACAGGAGAAATCCTGTTTTCCAGGCAAAAGGCCAAAAGGACAATAATTACAGGGTGATATTTCTTTAAGTGACAAGAAAGTAAGTCGCAAGGACTTCTTTCTTAATTTTGTTACAGGGGACTGTAACACCTCCTGCACCAGCCAGACCAGAGATTTTGGTCACCCAAAAGCCTATTGTCATTACTGTGAATCAAAATGTCCTTGGGGGCATTTTTTCCCCAAAATTTGTCCAAGAAAATTCACCTGTGAAATCTGTTTCACAAAAGCATGTAAACAATATCAACTGCACCTACATGTTATCTAAAGCCTTGGGGCTTGTGTTTACTTGGTGTATTCCCACACCCAGTGTGGTGTCATGTGGAGAGAACCCAAGAACTCACATTAGATTTCCCACAGAGTTTAGCACAGACAAGAAGAGCAGAGAAATTTTTTCTTTCAAGCCCTGGAAAATGTATCTGAATTTAAGAGCAAGAGCTTGCAGTCTAAGTTTTGATGGATTTATATTTGTGGAAGTGACTGCTATTTTTACTCTGGAGACATTTTTCTGCACCTTGGACTTCACGCACACTCCTTGCTCCATGGCCTCTCTGGAGCTCTATGGAGCATTTTGGGCTAGAAGGAATGCACCATGTCTCCTCAAGGTGCTGCTGCTGGGGCTGTTAATGGAGCTGGCCTGGCTGTGTCATGTGTGCCACTGCAGGCCAGATGATGAAACCATAGAAAGTTCATGACCATAACTATTTCTTTACATATAAAGCCACTGCTCTACTTCAAAGTTTGACAGTGGATGTAAGGGAAATGTAATTCACCAAATAGGAGAAAGACTGATCAAAACCAAATTACCAACAAATTGTATTAGTTTTGGGAGCACCAAAGTGTGGCATTTTGTATCCTGAAATACTTCTATTTTTATATTCAAGGATAGCATAAAATGAATTTGATGAGAAGTCCTGTGTTCCCCACTGAGTGTCCTTGCCTACATGCTCATGACTCCCACAGCTCTTTTCCAAGAGATCCAGCCTCTTGTGCTGAAGGCATTTTCTTGGTAGGTGGAAATGGTTATTTGAACAACTGCTGTCTAAATCTGATCTCATTCCCAGGTAAGGTGCCAGGACATTTCTGTTATTCTCCTTTAACCATGTTCCATAAGAAGACTGAGCAGCCTTGTACTTACTCAAGTCAGACAACCAAAATAAAAGGAGGGATTTAAGACTCCTTTGAGAATGAAGCAATGAAATTTAAGTCTGTGCCTCTGAAGCTCTTCACCAGAGCTAGATATTAACAGATAATTTCTTTTATTTCAAAAGGAAAATGTTTTCAAATTTCCTACAGCCTCTACTTTCACAGTATTTAAAAATTAAATCAATAACTAAACAGAAAGAGAGGAAGAAAATATGAAAGGTCCTGTGTTTAGTAAAACTGTGCAGTTTTAAGTAGATTAGCAGCATTTCCCTTCAGAGCATCTATTTACTTTATTCTACATGAAATTCTGAACAACATAAAAATTCCCCTGATCTTGAGAAATCTTTTGGCATTTGCAAAGGACTTTCAGGCAAGCTGTTAAACAATGATATTTTCCTTTGGTAATTGGTATTAAAAAATTCTCTCCCTCTGCTTGTGTATCAGAGGCAGACAGAAAAGAAAATTTCTAGATCCAAAATTACAGGGAGCCTGGCAGTATAGATTAAAACCCTAGTGCTGACATAGCAGTGTCACATTTGGAACTGATGGCAACTTCAGTACCACAACTCTTCAAAGACTGAATCTTCTGAGTACAAGGTGAAAGGGATTGCTAAAACTGGAGGAAAACTTTCCATCCCTTCCTTACTTGCACTTACTCTACTGTGTCTAATAGCTGTGCTGGTACTCTCTTAGCAGCTACTAGTAAATATCATAGGTTAAAGATCAATTTATCTCTGATATGATGAATATTTACTTACTTTAACTTCCAATTTTTGGCATAAAAACTTCTCTTGGTGTCAAAAGTCACTTAATGTTGTGATGGCTCCCTTAAGGGCTGTTACTGCCTATCTTGTATAACCCAAATACATGTGCCTGATGGAAAGATTTGTAAGGTGTATCCATAAAATGAAGTGTTATTTATTTTCCGAAAGGTTTCGAGGCTGCAGAAAAAACCTATTTATGCTACAAATTACATCAGTGGTTTCTAAAGTAGTTGAGTCTGTGGACTGCTGCCAGCCCATAATGTCTCTCCCAGATGACCACACAAAGTCCTCACTGCTCACATTGAAAGCACCACTGATGTCATTCCCAGCTCTCTCTGTGAGCTACTCACTGCATCTATGGAAATCACTGGTGAAAACCAGGCCCATAACACTGGTGGTCATTAAGCTGTCCTGAAATCTTGAAAATCACAGATCCTGTCCCTCATTTGGCTCCCAGTCTCATAAGAAATCCAAGCAGTACAGATACTTAGAATGCAAAAGTTAAGAGCATCCCACTGCAGTTTGTCAGACTACAAGCATAGGAATTTCTTTTTTCCTTTTTGAGTTGTTGAAGTACACAGCTGACTCTGAATTATGCATGCCTACAGTAATTCTTGCATTGAATTAAATCACTAATCCTGGTGTTAGTGCTCCCTCTGAATTAATTTTTTAATTCATTTTTTCCCCTCCGTGTCTTTCTGTTTGGTTGATTATGGTCTTAAAATTGGGCTGAGCACACAACACAGGGAAAATCATTTTACCCATGTGTCATATTGCCTAATGCCATGCTATCAGTGTAAATCCTTAATACACAGAAACAGCTGAACACTTTCTCTTTGGCAATTCAGAATTACCAGATTATTTCAGCTACCCCAAATCCCAACAGCAAACATGCAGATACAGTCCCTGTTGCAGGAGACATCAGCTGCAGGGAGTAACAGCAGTAGGGTGACCACTCCAAACCCACATCATGCCTTGGGATGAGCTGTGTGCTACCTGAGCTGAAGTGAAGCAAACAGCATGGCCCTACTAAAGCACTGTACACATCCTTCACCCAGCTATTAACCCTGGTAGGATGCTGCAGCCCCCAGGAAAAGGGCAGGCTGGCCAATGTCAGCAGCTGCTAAGGTGTTGTTGTTCTATTTCTAGAGTCCCATACTGTTGTTATCAGATTTCCAAAGCCCATACCGCCTCAGTGCGTTCTTACAGCCGCAGATCTTCACAGCACAGACTGCTTCTTCTGCATCTTGTTCTCTCTCAGTTCAGGGCTCCTCCAAGGCTCTCCCTGACTGGCTAACCCACCCCCTTTTATCCCAGTTATCTTCATTGGTCACAGCTGCAGCCCAATTAAGGACATCACAGCTGCAGCCCATCAAGGACAACCAGGACCTCCCAGGGCAAAGCCTATGTACAGATATTCAAGTACAATACATTTCCTCTACTATATTTCCCCCTTTTCTTTTACTTACAGAACCAGGTTTTACATACAATACTTCAAGTACAATACATTTCCTCTTCTATACTAAGGCAGGAGGATGAGCCTGCCCATGGACAACATGCTGTATCTGCATCCCAAACTTGTCCTCAAGGAGACACACATAATTTCCTTCAAATCTGGGGTCTTCCTCAGTGCTGGTGCTTCATCCTTCATCTCCTGCTTGGCTCTCTTGTCCCACAGAGGTTGTGGTACCACTGTCACTGCTGTGACTGGCCCCATACCACGGTGTCCACAGAGGCCCCACAGGGCTGTACCCTGTCCCTGCCTGCAGCTGCGGGGAGGGAGGCTGGAGAAGCTGTCACTTGTACCACAATGCTGCCAGCCCCAAGGGCAGCACCCAGAGTGGGATCAGGGGTGCATGAGGCACAGGGACTGCAAGTACTGCCCTGCCAACACCTAGGAAAAGGAGGAGCAGACTCCCTCTTACATCTGTGTGTTTGCTGTCTGCACGTGATTCCCATCACTGCCACATTCAGGGGACTCTGGAGCAGGGTTGTGTGAATGTTAATTAAACTGATCCCAGCTTTTATGTGTCCAGCTGAAGAGGCAGGCTGGCAGTGCTCTAAATTTAGACTTGTTGGGAGCTGTTTGAGAAGACAAACACAAACAGAGCCGTACTGAAGTATCCTGTGGCAGCACCTCCAGTCACAAAATGGCATCAGTCTGTGGCAAATGGGCCGAATGAGCAGTGCAGGACAGCCCTGCTAATGGCAGCAGTGTGGTTTTATTTCAATAGTATCAACTGGTCAAGCCTTGATCAATTACACTCCCATGGTGGATTGTGTGGATTATGTTAAAAAACAGAAGATGCAGGAAATGGCACTATTTGAACTGGGTAAATGATGTAAAAGAAGACAAGTCACCCTAAATGAACAAACAAACAAACAAACAAACACTCATCAATTGAAAATTTTGACTCTTGCATGAGATTAAACTTTTACTGCTTTTCCTGCCTGGGGTTAGGGTTAGGGTTACGCCTAGGGTTAGCGTCTCCAAAACCACAGAGCCCAGAGCTCCAGGCACACTGCAGCTGCCAAAGGCATCCCCAGGGGAAGGCAAAACTGCCACAACCTGGCTGCCTCCACGACTTTTGCCTCCGGACCAGCCTTAGGCCAAGGCTGCTTTGACTGCCTAGGGTTAGGGTTAGGGTTACACTGAGATTTATTTTGACTTTTTCCCTGATCAGTTGTGTCAATAATTTAAAATATTACCTGGAAGGTGGGTGGGTGGTTATATCTTTTTTTTTCCTCAGAAAGGGTCTCTGATGACGTATGCCCACCATTGTGCTTCCATCAGTTTTGTGGAGCACCTCAGGCTGTGTGCCATGGTTGGTTTCTGCATACTGAATTTACTGCATGTGCTTCACATTCTCCCCCAGCTTCTACCCAGTCTGTGGTCCTTGGAGAGGCTGTCTGCAGAAGAGCAATGCAGAAATACAAGTTAATGAGACAAAGAAAGGGCAGTAGGAAGACTGAAAAAAAATGAAAGTTGTGACAGTCTTCAACTTGCAGAAAGCTTGTGCAAATTCCCTTGTATGCTTTATTAGAAAATTAGTAGCTTGGGCTTCCCAAAGAGAGTCAGCAAGTAAGTTTGATAAATGCAAAGTTGTCCTTGTAAATCTGGTATCTGGCACCAGTGATAATGGAGTTTCTATAGGATTTGAGTATCTAGACCCTTTTTCTCCTCTTTGGTACCCCTTTGGCACTGTTTTCAAAAGGACAGTATTTGCACCTAAGATTTTTCACCAGTACTTCTTTCAGACTGTACCAAAATTCTTACCTTTCTTGTTACTACATTTTCCCTTCTGTTCAAAAACAACCTATTATTTGAACAGGGAAGGTTATTTTTTAGTCTAACCTGATCTGTAGCACTATGTTAATCTGTTCAAATTGAGTTTTTCATATGTTTTCACATTTCAGAATTTCTACTAAAGCCTATAATTATTACAGATCTGAATATTCTGTCATTTAAACACTTTTATTTCCATTTTTGGCATAATTGGCTACTTGATTGAAAAATACTTCCTTTATGACACCATTTTCCTTTGATAGGGTCCTCTGACCCTCACCCAAGAAAAAGACATTTTCCCTTTCTTCATTACTGCAATTACATCAGAAAATGATAGCTCGCTGAATGATACAAATGTTAGTGAATATTGTTCTCTAGAAACCCATTTGTCCCTTTTCCACCCACAGGCAAAAGTTAGTTGTTTGCTTGAAGGGATTTGAATTTCACATCAGCAAGAGCTCTCAGTGCCAAATCGCCCTGATGTGCAGGACTCGCTAACGCGCTGTTGCTGAAGGATGAACTGCTGCCAGATCATGACATGGGGACATCCATGCAGGTCAGGACATGGGGACACCAATGCAGATCATGGCATAACCCTGCAGATCACAGAATGAGGACATCTGTGCCATGGGGATGTCTGTGCAGATCACAAAGTGCGGAGATCTGTGTCACCAAGTCCCTTTACACCAGCTGAGGATCGATCCACACCCATGTGCGCTGGGTGTGGCAGGTCAACAAAAGACCTGGGTTCTGTGAGCTGTATATTTACTGACTGGAAAGCCATTTAATTCCTCAGGAAATTATGTTTTTCTGTTTGCTTAAAACAATCTGCGGGAAATAGTAAAGGTGTGAAGTATAGGACAAAGGGTTGATAAACAGCTTATGTGGTTGACAGCTTTGTCTGCATGGTCCCTACAGGGCAGAACTCTTTTGTTGGAAAGAATCAAATCCTAACTGACTGGTTCAAAGATATTTCCCTGAAGTCAGTGAAGAAAGAAAGGAAAGCAAGCAATTTAAGGGGAAAAAATGGTCTGGAAACAAGGGTAAGCCCTTTCCTCAGAGCCTTCTCTCAAAACACATTTTGGAGTGAGTAGATAGGATTCATTGCACCGTGTCATCATAAAGAAAACATTAAACTGACCATAGGAATTGCACCCTGAAACTGCCTACTTCTTTTCAGTGATTATAAAAGGCAGTGTCCAGCTACCAGCACCAGCTCAAACCTCTTCAGTGCAGAATCTCATGTGAGATGGGGGAGCTCTCTCCTTCTCTCCTTGCTGTGAACACTTCCTGGTGATGGGCAGAGTGATGATTGTGCTATGTTTTCCCCCTTCTGTCAAGGATCTCAGTATCTTTAGGTCACCTGGAGCAGATTATGATGTAGCACCATTTTATTTTATAATGCTGGCTGGCTGGCACATACATTATTCATGGGAGCAGTAACATACAGTGCATGATTTAAAGGTGGTAATAGCTCATCTGTATATTCTAGGGAATAGCCCTGCTATTTAAAATACTCTGAAGCTCCTAAGCAAAATCTATTTTTTCTCTCAACTGGAAACAGATTTGGCTGATAAATGTATAATTGCTGTAGCATGCCAAGAGATGCTTTAGCTGACAGGAATATTCTGATAGTAGAGGCAGGAATTCAGCACTGTATCTTAAATATAGGGCACAAATTTCCATCTAATCTGAAGGCCAGAAATAAGAAGAGTAAGGTTTGGAATGGCTCATATTTTTTTTCTTATATGAAATTGAATCATGAAATTATAGAATAGTTTGGGTTGGAAAGGACCTTTAAAGGTCACCTAGTCCCAACCCCCCTTCAATTTGACATCTGGAACTGGAATAAGTTGCTCAGAACCCCTTGCTTGCACTCCTCATAGTACTAAAGGTGTTAAAAGCAGTATTACCACCCGCCTGAGTAAAGTAAGCAGGGATTTATGGCACCCACCAAGCTCTGGGAAATTTTGGTTGTGATAAGGTGCTTTCAAGTGGAAGTGGGGGTCATTTCTGGCAGGAGCACAACCACTGGAGACTACTGAGAATGTCAGAGGTTTTGGGAAAAACCTGACCTTCTGGAATGTGGCTATAGAAACTAGGACAGACTGTGAGCAAATTTATTTCTTTATGTCATGCTGGCTGTGGGTTGTGTCACCTGTGCTAACCAGACAGGTCAGCGGGGCACACAAGGACATTTGACCCTCCAGGAGATGGCAGAGCTACCCTTTAGCACACCACAACATAAAGCAAGGTCTTTCAGGCACTTTGAAGAAAAAAACTAAAGCATATGAATTCATAAAATCATACCCAAATTAACCCTACTTGTTTGAAACTGGAGGCAGCACTTCTTGCATGAGCCTGCTGCACTATTGCAGTCCCCAGCTGCAAAGCTCCTGGTTTTATCTCCACTCCTTCACCTGGGTGAGGAGCCAGTTTCCTCAAGCAGCTTTGTCCCACCTCAGGCTGCTCCTGTCCATCTCCTCCAGCTGCCCAGGGCAGCAATCTGCAGGAGGAAAAACAAGAACAAGAGGGGGAAGATTTGTACCTCCTCATCAGGCAGCAAGGAAAGAGGCCAGTGAGGACAGTGATCACTACCATGAAGGCATCAACCCAATCCAAACTGAGGAATGGCATCAGATCTTAGGACTGAAAAAAAAAAAAAATCACAAAGCCTTTTCAATAAATAGAGTATTTTTATTAAGCAATTGTTTGATACAGTGTAGACAATAATTGGCTAAATTAAGTCATATGGAGCAAGTGACCCTGTACTCACTTGCTAATTATAATTCTCTGCCGTCTGTTCTGGGAAATAAACTAATTTCCATTCTTGCAGGAGTCAGAGACAGGCGTACTTACAGCAGGAATTATCTAGCAGCAGCACAGAAGAGGCTGCCCACTATCAGCAGAGCTGCTGGCACATTCCCGGGAGCGCTGCCGGCCACCCGGGCGGAGCAGCAGGGATGCGGCGGGCACAGCCCCAGCTGCGGGAGCAGCCCCGCCGCCAGGGCAGAGCGACGGCTCTGACTGACATCTCCTGCCCCGAGTTACATCCCCAAACAGCAGCACTGTGATGTCTGGGGATGCTTTCTGAACCTCCCCTGCAGGGAATGAGTCCACGAGAGCTGCCGGTGGTGGCACACACGGAGCTGCAGTGCTGCTCTTTGCCTCACACTGGGAACGAAGCTGTGCTTTAGGACAGGTGCAGAGCTCTTCCCTAGGGGAGCTGAACCAAGGCTGGAAGGCAACTCCAAACTGAGAATTCCCTGTCTGAAGGCAGGGGTTTACAGATCCCTGCAGCAGCCCTGCCTGTGGCAAAACCAGGGGGAGGTTTGAAAAGGGAGAAGTTAGAGACCAGCACAGCATCCTGGAGATTAACAGGTCTTTTGTTTCTTGCTGAGGCATGAAGTGCATTGCAGGTGTGCAGGGAGTTCTGTCGGGGTTGCTGCTGTGAATCCCAAACTCCCTGGTAAAAGAAGGACCTGGGCTGTGTGTAGCTGAACTCTAGCTAAGAAGGGCCACCAAGTACTGCCAGAAATACATCATGAGTGCTGCTTTTACAGGATTTTTATTGACTGCCATATATCAGTCTTGCTGAAAATTTCTGTGCACTTTTCCATTTTTCTCACAAATCTACTTTCCCTCCCACCGCAGCTCATGAGGAATTAATGAAATAGTTTGCCTGTAGCTGCCAGCTGTGACTCAGTGTTCTACATTTACCTTCCAACTCTGCTGCTGACTGTCCCTTTATTAGGTCCTGTGTAACACACTGTTCTGGTTCTGGCTTGGATAGAGTAAATTTCCTTCTTAGTTGGTGCAGTGCTGTGTTTTGGATTCAGTAGGAGAATCATGTTGATAATACACTGGTGTTTCAGTTTTTGCTCAGTAGTGCTTACCCTGTCAGGGGCTTTTTGGTTTCCCATGCTCTGCCATTGAGCAGGTGCCCAAGAAGCTGTGAGGAAACATGGCCAGGGTGGGTGACTTGAACTGGCCAAAGCGTGTTCTGTGTCATAGAATGTCACATTCAGTGTATAAACCAGGGGGAATTGGCTGGGAAAGGCTGATTGCTGCTCAGGGATGAGCTGGGCATCAGGGTGTGGTGAGAAACCATTGTGCATCACTTGTTTTCCTGAGTTTTACCCCTCTCCCTCTCTGCTTGTCATTGCTATGAGTATTATTATCCTTATTACTATGATTGCCATTAGCTTGTCATTACAATATTTTATTTTGTTTCAATTATTAAATTGTTCTTATTTCTACCCATGAATTTTACTTTCTTTCTGATTCTCCTCACTGGGGTTGAGGGGTGACTGAGTGAGTGGCTGCATGGTTCTGAGTTGCTGTCTGAGATTAAATATCTGATTTGTCTAATTTCAGGAAAACACAACAGAAACATAACACCTTTGAAATTCATACGATTTGGCTAAATCTCCTTAAAATAGTGGCCTCCAGCTTAGTGAGGATGGGACAGAAGATACAACAGGTCTTCTGTGAGACTTCTCTCAGAAAAGCAGGCTAAAAATTATAATTTCTGGTTTTGCTGTTGGTCCTCATGTTTAAAAGATGCAGTTTCAATCTTTGATCCTAATTCTGATTCCAGCTGCAGCACTGGACAGTGGAACACTTCCACTGGTTTTATTGGATTGAGTCTAAATTTTCACACCAGTGGCTGAGATCATAAACTTTTCCTTTCTATTTACCAGTAACTATTTTCTCTATGTTACTGTGACCTTAAAACAAAATAAACATTTTAAGATACTTTGAATGGTGGTTTTACTGAAATTAAAGTGTAATTTTGGTTTGATTTTTGCTGCTTCCTGCAGACATGAGCAGAGGGAGTTATTTCAGTTATATAAAAATCTTTTACATTAGATGCCACCTTTGGGGTCAAGAGGACTTTCATGGGCACTTGCAATACAGCCAACAGCAATGTGACTTTAATGATAATGCAATTATGTTGCTATTTGTGAATGAAAATAGCAATCTTCTGTTTGCTGAGATCAAATGTCAGATCTCAGGAGGGGTATTTCACAGACCCTAAGCTTGTCAGCAGTCACCTAAAAAAGAAATTAATGCTGTAGACATCAAGACTTCTAAAAAAGTCCCTGAAACCCCACAACAAATAACACTGTATCCTTGGCAAGGTGATATTAACTTAATATCACTAATTTTTATTTTAAGATTCAAGTTAACTTTTTTACTAGAGAAATAAAAAGGCTCAGTGATCAGAGCATTATAGATTTGTTTGCAATGTAAGGTAAATAACAATAAATATCTTTTGTGTTTATTAAGTCTCTGAAAGCTTTATCATCATATTAGGTTTTGCCACGAAACTTTCATAAAAATAAACTATTTGAACACTTCCCACTAAATGCCTTAAAACAAATCCCTTGATGACTTAAAGCTAGACTTTGTACTCAAGGCAAATAAAAGGTGAATTTTTCATCTGTATTTACCAGCCCTTAACATTAAAATGTTAATACAGCCTACTGAAAAATAGTTCTAACCTTTAATAATTTGTTGAGATATATGAAACTATACCAAAATTATTGCAATTTTGAAAGCTGAATCTCTAAAAATTACTGATGGGTTTTGAACCTTCTCCTCCTTATTTTCAAGGCCTCCCCTATGCTCAAGAACAAAAGCTTGAAATTTGCTGCATTCAAGCATAACAATGCTGCACTTAACTGGAAGTCTGCCAGCCACTAGGTACGTTAAAGAAACTTAGAGACTTTTTAGACAAAAAGAAAAATATTTTGTGAATTCACAGTGAGCAACATTTCTTGCTAGATAAGCCATGCACTGCTTCTTGCCTCTCCAGTAAGGTCCTTTTGATGAGGCACAGGAATAGGAGTTTTGTTTGCATTAGGTGACAGATCCATGTCCCTGACCTTTCTGTGAAATCAGGATGATTTCTTGTTTATGGCCCACTAAAGACAACATTCATCTCCTTAGTCTCGCTGCTCCTCAGGACCTCATTGAAACAGCACATCTTTAAAATAAATGACAAAATAGGAAAAAGTACAAACACCATTTGATGTCTGGTTCAATCTGTATGTGAGATCACTGAGTGCCCTGCCAGGTAGGAACAGGAATGGGCTGATGATAGTGAAGAGATCTCACGTTCACCCAGGGATGCACACATAGCCTGTTCCTGGCAATCCTCCTCAAAATCCCCAGAGGCAGCTCTACCACCTGCCTGCCAGACCTCAGAAAGCCAATGGCCATGTGTTTGCTAGCAAAAAATGTGCTGTTCACAGAACCAAGGGCACCCAGATTGTGAGTCCTAATTACTGAGAAACCTTCAGGGCTGTGCCTTCATAGCAAATGATTCCACATGGCAGGAGTGGATCAAGGGAATTAAGCAGCTGGCAATGGCTCTGCACGTGTGGACTGCTGGTAGATTCAGCTCTTCCCCTGGGATTAGATTAGATTTTCCAGCCCCTCGGAGGAAATTGAGCCTCTTGCGTGTGGTTTGAAGCTGTCCATGGTGCTGATCACTGACGGCTCTGCGCCCTCGAGTCCCCCGGTGGCTGAAAGCGCCACTGGCAACCTCCAAACTGAGCTTCCAGGATGGTGCCTATGGAATAAATCTGCTGTGATCACACCAAAATTGCACCAATGTGCAGGAAACTGGGGTAATCCTGACAAAAAAAAAAAAAAAAAAAAAAACCCCAAAAAAAAAAACCAACAACAACAAAAAACCAAAGGCCTCAATGTAAAGACAGAAACAGATGAACTTTAAACATATATGATATCATCTAGACGTATATTTACTGGTATGATCTTAAGGTGTTCTGGCTAACTGGAAAACAAAACCTCATATCAAAGACCTAACATGTCTTTTTTGCATTGCTTTCCAGTAGGAAACAGGTTTATGTTTAACATTTTTATGACCTTGTGTAATTAATTAACATAATATGGCCTATTTGTCAAATTATATGAAAGTAAAAATTACTTGTGTTAGGCCCTCACAAGGTTTTTAGACTGAGAGGCAAACTTCAGCTAAAAGTATTACCAGGAAAAGAACTCATTTTTCATGTTGAAAATATGGACTGCATATTTTGCTGTCTAGCAAAAACAACTATTTGTACAGATTTCATTTTATGGCCTCATAGAATCAGTAACTCAGAATCTTTATTTGGGAAAAAAAAAAAAGGTAAGCTCCTTTCCCCTAGCACCACAAATTCTGACTCAGCAATATAAACTAGATTGAATGCAGCTATTTCTATTGATTTAACTCAATCTAGCCTAATTTTTGTGGATATTTCCTAGCTGAGCTAAAGCATTTCTATGAGCTATCATTTAGGCTGGTGTAAACCAAGTAGACACCAGTGAAGTTTACTACTCAGTCTGTCACAGTTAAATGAGAGCAAATTTCTTCAGCACAACTCAGGATGTAAAACTGTTGAAGAGGAAATAGAGGAGAAATCGTTAAAAAGGATAAAAGAGGAAGAGAGAAAAAGAATGACTGATCCTTAATGATGGCACTTGATTCTAGCATGGGATGCTAACCTTCTGATATCTCAACACTGGCCCTACCCTCTGGTTTATAGATGTTTCCCTACTGACAGGGGAGTGCAGCTGAAAATGAAACTATGCACATAGATGAATTAAAGAGTCATTCCCTTAAAAAATGAACAAAATCACAGTAATTATTCATTAATCTGTGAGAATTGTGTCCTGTAATTTCAGCCTAAGCTATCTCATAGAATTCCTGACACTTGAAATAAATGGAGCACCAAATAAGAATATGTACTTTTACAGAGTACTAGTTTAAAAAAAACTAAATGAGAAAGGACGTAGGTCCCTCTTTTGGATCTAAAATAGTCTAAATTTGGAGGCTTTCTGGTCCTCACTGTGAGACAGGAGGTGAGTTTGTTGTGTGACAGAGTTCACACGGGTTCAGAGGTGCCTGGTGGTGCAAAAAGTGGTAGAAAAGGTCACAATGCTTCTACATCAAATACCATCCAGTTTCCACTGTTGTGGGTACTGGAAAAATTTGGGTAGGCTGCCTTTCACTCATAAATGGATGTACTTATTCCACAGTGACCAGCTGCAAGCACCCTATGTAAGCAAACAAGGTTCTCAATGTTTGCCTCCTTCTCCTCTCATACTTCAGTTCCAGCTTTTCCTGCTCTATCCACCTACATTGCTTCTGGATCTCCTTATCTCAGAAAATCACCAGGACTTGATGATTCCCCTCACTCCATCAGTCTCCTGCATTTTCTGGCTGCTTTCTTCATGATACTTTGCAAGAGCCAGTTGGGGTATTGGGAACATGCAGGCTCCAGCACTGGAGTTGCATAGTCCTGGGAGAAGGGACTGCATAGCAGGGGAAAAACAATCTCCTTATTTTCATTAATGGTGAGAACACTGCCCTTTTTCTATCCTGATGACCAGTCCACCAACTCAAGGGCATAAACAATGCTCTACTGGGTCTTTTTGCCTAGGACCACATCTCCAGCAGCAGAAAACAGTGAATCCTTGGGGAATGATAACAGAGCAAGGTGGGGGTACTGGCAACTACCTCTAGGATTTTCTTGCATATGAATCTTAGGGATCTCAAAACTTAATCGTGTGTAGATGTTGTCACTTTTTTTTTTCCATGAACTTGTTTATATTTGTTACCTTTTCAGCTATGACAATTATATACTACATACCAGGTGAAAGAAACACTCCTTTTGTTAAAATCTGTTGAGCTCAATTAACAAATGTGTCTGTGTTCCTGTATTAGTAAAAAGAGTAAGCTATTCCTGTCCACTTTACCCATGCTGTTGTTGACTTGTCCAAATTCTGAATTCCTAGTCAGCCTGAGGCTGGGGAACTTCTGAGTTTAGTTGAGTCATAATGGCCATAAGAAGGAGAAAAGTAAAAATCTGTGAGCAAAGAGCTCTGGAGGGTTGTATTTGTTTCTCTTTCCTCCCACAATCCCTCTCTCTGCCAAAAGAGAGAGTCCTCCTCCTCCAAGTGTGACTGCCACTGCCCAGCCATAAAGGAAAAACAGAACTAGGCAGTTTAAGATACCTTTACTCTTGCTAAGTCTAAAATGTCAAAAGAAAAATGCTTTACTGTTGCTCTAAATTTGTTTCTGTAATGTATTTGAATAATTAGAAACCACAGTACCAAATTTAAAAAAAGAAATTTCCAAATGGTAATTACTCATCTCTGGTTGGTCAAAACAGTTATTTTTCCCAAGAAAACCTGAAGTTTTCAAATTATATTTTCATTCTTATATATAGGAATTCAATTTGAATTTTTGTGCAATTTTTTACTATCTTTTCACTTCATAATTTCAACATTTGATTAAAAGTTTCACAGCTTTTTCCTATTTTAATGTTTTTCTTCATCACATTGTGATGCAATGTTTGTGGTATTGTGAAACAAAATCTAACTTGAGAGACATTACAATTTGTATTTACATCTAGGATTAGGGACAAATTGTTACGGGCAATTATTGCTGCATTATTGATTCAAAAATTTTAATCCCCTTTTCAGAGCTGAAAGAAATTCCTACATTTGTCAATGTATAAAAGTGTGCAAGTTAAGAAATGCTTTCTAATAAGAATATCAGACAGTGGGTAGGCTTTGGTACAGTAATGAGTCTTGGTTTTCTCAAGCAATTACTTTTATCTTTTGATATGTCTTCCCTTCTTTTGTTTTCTGCTACTTTAAAGTTACTGCATATCTTGTTTCTTTGCATCAGGAGTAATCTTTGCCTTCTCTACTGATTTGCCAACTACTTTTGAAGTAAATTTTCTTTGTGCTAAATATTATTTAGTATTACTCTGTCTTTAGGCAGCCTTAATTAGAAGTGCAAATTTGTTTTGCAGTCTACATCAAATGCAGAACTTCAAGACTCAAAACAGTTATTCTCAAGTGTAAAGTTTGGGATTTCTTTAGAAGACTTTATCTATTTAAGACTTTAGAATACTTATATATTTACAGTACAATCCAACCAGGGAGCTTGAGCTGTCCTGCAATTCTATAAATACAAACATGCAATTGTCTCAGTGTGCACTAATGGACAAATTCTTCCTGACATTCTATTGAGTGTAAGGAACTCTGCAAGGCACTCACATCCATATGAAGGGTTATTTATGCTTTGCTTTGCTTTGCTGTGTGCTATTGATAGCACAACTGGGCAGGATTTGATCTTAATGATATAAGAAATCACTGTCCCTCTCAAGTCAAACACATTTCTAGGGGCAATATTTGCAGCAGCAGCACAGCTGGGCTGATTCCTCTCAGTGCTCACAGCTGGAGATACCTGCTGTGGGGCCCAGGACTCACCTAGGACTGACATATCTAGCTCAGTCTAGTATCTAGACCCCCACCCAGCTCAGTCTAGTATCTAAAACCCACTGTGGTCAAAGGTGAGAGAAAGAGAGATTCCCACATGCAAGGATCTGTCCATTTGTCTTCCACACCAGTTTTCAGTGAGGATAATTTCCAGGTTTGATCTGAGAACTGGTACCTGGCACTCAGAGGCAGAAGTGAGTAGACACAACTCTGCAGTGGTTTTTAATAAAACCACTGCTGCAGACAACACTGACATCATGTCCAAGTATTCATATTTAGCAATGGATCTCTTGGAGTCTGTGGTGCTGCCTCCTGCCCTTCTTTGCCTGAAAGACTGAAAACAGGGACTTGGAATAAACACAATCTACTTGTTTTAAGCATGTAAGAAAGACTTACATTCTTCTGAGATTTCAGGTAAAAATGCATCTTCCATACTGCTCCAGATACAGGGAAACGTTAACAAACCTACTTCATGAGTTTTAAGATAAAAACTGTGCCAAAAGCTGAGGAAAAGGTGGAAGAAACACACTTCAACTTTATTACCTAATGAAGTCACAAAAGGAAAAAACAAACCTTGATTTGTGGTGCTGGATTAATCTTGTCTGTCTTTGGGGCTGAAGATTGTTCAGGGTGCAGACCCTGGATTTAAGCCTCCCCACACAGGTGTCCAGAGGCTTGCTAGCAGCTAAGCTCATGCTGCAGTCAGCAGCTCAGCTGGGATCTCTTAAATGAATGGGATTGAAAGACTGCCACATATACTTGCCAAAAATAAACATTTATAGACAGAGTTTTCAAGCCTGTGACTTTTTTTTCTATATTTATACCATTATTTTCAGTATTTCTTTCCAATTCATTTGCAGTTAAAGAAGGCAGCTTGAGCATCATCTGAAAATATTTGGCAGAGAGAATTAGATAAAGGGCTCTTTATCTTAGATTTCATACATCTTGGTGGTAGGTGGATGGGTGATCTGTGATTCTTTGGTGTTACAAAAGAAACAACATAAAGTGTGAAAAGCGGAAAAATCAGCAGAAAAAGGAAACAATTTCTGAATCATTCTATTTTAACTGCACTTATTCAGTGCCTGTGATTTCTCTTTTCCTTTGACAATTAAGACATAAAGAGATCTCTATAATACATTCAATTTTGTTGCTAATTCCACAGAAGAAAGCTTTCTTCATGGGAGATGAGTTCTTTATTAGCAAAGACATGAAACAGTGTCTTAGCAGGAAGACATAGGTGGGCCATGAGCCCTATGCTACAGTATTTCCAATACAATATATATTATATTCAAATAACTAATATGATATTATAGTATATGATATTATAAATATAATTAATATAATTAATATAATATAATAAATATCTTTTGTGTTTACATTTTTATCATTATAACCCAACAATGACTGTGGTCAAGCATACATGTTTAATAAAAATTAGCAATAATTTTTGTAACCTGAGGCCTGAAATGACAGTCCAAATCAAGATACCTTTATTTGTTTTCCATGAGTCACAACATTTATGTGGGGTTTAATTTGTTCTTCTCTTTTTCAATTAAAAAGAGCTTCCATAAAGTAATCATTCACTAACATAGGCTGTAGGATGAAAGAAGAGGATATTCTGCCTGACTTACAATTTCCCTGTAGCAAGAAAAATAAAAAAGTTGTTTGCATTAGGAGTGACAGCAGATGAGATTCATTTAATCATGAGATAAATCTCTCAAACTAAATATAACCTCAAGACTCTCACTCTCTGAGGGAATGAAACACAGAAAGCCTTAGGGAATAAATGTAACTATTCTTTAAAATGGTCAACCTTTTAGCAAGAGACCTCAGGCATTTTTTTTGTGATTATCACACCAAATCTTTTGCTGAAATGCTCGGTTTGTTTCACCTCAAGGTCAGGTTTTAATTTCCCATGTTGTCTTGCAGCTGAAAGCAGCAGTAGGAGCAGCAGTGATGAGCACAGCTTGGAACACAGCCCCGTGGGGGTCAAACAGGGAATCCTACTGCCACCTTCTAATTAACAGAGCCAGCATGATAAATGGATGTCTCAGTCCAGCACCTCCCATTAACAGCAAAGGGGAGCAGGATTTGAATGGTCCCGTCCAGTTCCAACTTCCCATGCTGTGGGCTCACCTGCCTCAACACTGCTGGCATCAACAGCTGGCTGGAGGTGCTAAGGACCAATATTCCCATTACTCCTTCTCTGGACATTTGTATGGCACACTGGAGGGGGAAGGTGCCATTTGGGATATGAGACCCTTCACCACACAATGTAAAATGCATCGCTTTAAGTCCACCACTGTTTAAAGCCAAAACAAATGCTGTGGGTTGCAATTTCCTAATCAGCCTCTGAAAGACTGCAACAAGTATATTCATATGCTGAAATGGTTTTTTTCATAAGATTGGTTTTCAAAATCTTATTCAATCCCTTAACTTCTCTGTCTGTGGCTACTCAGTCATGATTCTGGTTCACCTGTCACACAGATGTCCTTGAGGCTATAACTGAGGAACAATTTTTTTGACCTAGAAAAAGCAAACCCAGACTTAAACAAGTTTGACCTTCTATTCAGTGAATGTGCCTAGTAAAATCTTCAGTAAACCCCTTACTGGAACAAAATCAGGACATTAGCCATGTTACTCAGAGGGGAAAAAGAAATTGAAAGACAAATATGCCAAACAATGTTATCTAAGGGTCATATTCACAAACATTTCTCCATTTATGTTCTGCCTGAATTGCAAAGATCTGCTCCCACTGGCTAAACAACTCACCTTCTGTTAGTGGAAAAGTCTCTGCAATTTTAAAATCAATATTTCAAATATCATATATATTCTTAAAAGAATCTCAGTTCTCTGACTTTAAATGCAAGTACAGAGAAAAAAACATGCTTTTAAAGAAAAACGAGGAGATTTGACTGCCATTGGGATGAAGCAGAAGAGACTCTGCAGTAAAGGTGGAGAGTGTTGTGTGACACATGGTCCCTGCCACTCCAGGCGTGCAGGCTGGCAGCTGTCCCAGCCTGACACCAAAGTAAATGTGGGAGGTGCCTGTGGCAGGTCTGTCCTCCCATGCAAACACACACAGACAACTTTTTTGTGCCTTTAGACTGCAAGCCCTGCTTTCCCAGGTAAGGGCTCTGTTTTGCTATGGGGATCAATGCAAGCAGCAAATTTCTGGCTGGCAGTGTGGCTGCAGGAGGCTGTGAGAGCACCTGTCTGTCCCTCTGCTGGGTAGCAGCAGGAATACAACCCCTTATCCTGTGTGATCTGCTCCTTCCCGGGGCCAACAGCATCCCTCCCCACTCCTACCGTGCCAAAGCCCCAGAGGAAAGCTGCTGTGGCTGCAGGTTGTGCTGATGTGGATTTTATTCATTTTAATATAGAAATTGAATAAACCCACTGCTGATAGAGGTCTCTGGGGTCTCCTACTAAATGACTCATATGGTCAGGCAGGCAACCATTTATCACTGCAGAAATACCATCATGGGGACCACCAGGCAAGATTACATCCAGGCACTGCTGTTTCTCTCCAAAATAGCTGCAGTTCAGTTTGGGGGTGAGGTGGCGTGCCCAGCATAATGACACTTCTGCTCAGATGTCCTTGACCCAGCCTCCACACCACATCTGCACAGGGGGCATTTCAAAAGAGATAACATTGCATTTGCAAAGCAGAACATGATCCCTTCCTATCTTGACTCATTTGATGACAGTCCTGCTATTGCTGGCACTGCTTTAAAAGCCCGTTGGTTTTCTCTGTGCAAAAGGGAAAAGAATTGAGAAAATAGTACAATTGTAGTGAAAATCTTTCCTGGCTTTTGGAGTATTTAAACACTAAATATTGCAATTACTTCAACTGAGTTTTATAATCACGATCAGTTTTAGTTAATTTGGCATAGCTTTCTAATTGCTCTTTTTCAACTTAATGTAATTTGGCAAATTCTGTTTCAAATGCATTTTAAATTTGATTTGGAATAAACAAGGTCAAAAGTCTCCTGATATTGCTAATGTTAAAAGAAGTAACTTTGAACTACATTTTATTTACAGAAATGATTACCTAGTGACCTTTTTTCAAGTTTATTTTCCCTTTTTCCTTTGGAATATTTAAACCAAAACATTTTTTAAAAAATCCTAATATTGACCTTCAGTTCCCAGATAAATGGTCTTGCAGTGCACACAAGACTTTTAAACGTGTCTGCAACAAGCTTGAAAGCATTATGAATTTTCATAAAATCTTGGAAAATATAAAAATAAATGTTTCACTTTGGAATCCCACAAAATGGAAGCATACAGATAATTTCATTAAGTATTTTATTTTTCAACAGTTATTTATTGCAAATATTCTCTTCTTTGGTATTTCATTAAGTGTTGAGGAAAAAAAAAAGTCTTTATCTAAAGTCAATTATTTTCTCTTGAAAAATGAACAGGAAAATAATTTAAAAAGAAAAATAACTCTTCTCTGCTTTCTCTGATGTCCTGCCCAAGGCACTGGAGAACTATTTTCTTTCTATCCCTGTCCAAAAGATTTAAATCTGAGAACTGAAAACTTTTGAGTCCTTTAAAAAGGCAGTGACTTTAAATCCACTTAGAGGAAAGGTTATAAGTTACATTAGGCTCTTGTCTCCAGCTACAGAGGAGGAGTTAGAAGACCCCTCTTTATGCAGGGCAGACAGACACCAACAGTCCAGCAGTGGTCTTGTCTGGAGGAAAATGAGGTATTTCTTCATGCCTCCTTCTTCTCCTGCCAGAGGGCTCAGGGGTGACATGCCATGAGGAGCCACCATTTCCTGCTGTTTTGGAGCCCATGGAGGAGGCAGGTCTCTACTTTGTTACTTATGTTAACCACACAACATTATTTTTCCATTGACTTAAGATCATTTTGCCCATGCGGAAAGTCCAAGTCATTAACTGTGTGAAAAATGTGGGCTGGAGCATGTGTTTTTTTCCTTCTACAGATTCTCCAATCTGATACAGTGCCAAATATATTAAATTGCTGTTGACTTATTTATTCCAGAAGAATTGTGAATAATTTTCCCTTAAGGTCAGACAAAACAAACAAATTAAAACAAACATAGACAAAAGCTTCAAATCCAGCCTGTCTTTATTGATGGAGTGGTATAAATTGTTAGTGTGCCTATTTTTGATGCCAGAGATTCAGTTTCTAGTTTTAATGTATTTAATCCAAAGCCCAAGGGCAGCTTCATGAAATAAAACAGGGCTATTTCTGCAGAAATGTAGAGAGGTGCCTGCATTACAGAAAAATGGGAACAAAATCAAGTTCCTATAAACTTTTGGCTTATGCTGTGGTACTCGCACCAGTCTTCCCAACTAATTAGCATACAGGAATAATTCCATTTCAGAGGTTTGTTAAATTCATGTTTCACTGACTTCATGCTGTATGAGCTGTGCCTGTGTACTTGCTTAGCAAAGTGTTATACCAATGAGATTGAAGACCAAATGAAGATTCAATACACCCTTTATTTGATTTAAACTTTACCTTGAGGGTTCTAATTCAAAGATTTGTTAAGATTTGACAAAAAGACCCCAAAGCAAGCCTGGGCAGCAAGACTAGGACCAGCCTTACTGTCTTGTACAGTTGAGAAGGAGACAACATTTATGCTTAAATATTGTTGCTTGAAAATTGTCATTGAATGGCAAGATGAGAAGAACAAGCAGAAACTGGAATGGAGGAAGGAACACATGCAAGGAAGAGACTAAATTTGTCAGGGCAGGTGACATGATGGGCTGCTGAAGCAGCTGCCAGAGCAGCAGGCCTGAGGTGAGGTACACCTGGTGTCCGGTTCGGCTGTCTGTCTCTGCCCGGACACGGGTAGGGTGGTTCTGGGGCGGCCCGTGCTTCAAAGGACGAGTCTGGACTCTTCAGTTTCTTGGTCTTCAGATTGTTTATTATTTCTTATCTACAGAATTTTCTGTCTGCCCAACAGAGGTCTGGCCTGCAAGGCAGCCAAGGGCGCTCTGACCACCCACGGGGCGGTCATGTCTTTTTATACTAAAAACTACGTATATCATATTTACCTTTATTTCCCAATACCTTTCACCCATATTAGCAAGTGCACCTTCACCATGAACCAATCCCCAAGTGCCAACATCACCACAGAAAATGGATGACAAGAAGAAGAAAGAAAAAGGACGAGACACACCCTGATCCCTCCATCTTGTCTCCATAACCCCCCTGTACCAAAAACCCTAAAATCTATATTTCACCTGTAATTATATGTTTTTTACACCCTTCAATCCCAAGTGACTCTCACGTCCTCAAACAGGTATCGCCTCCTTAGAAGGATCGAAATCAAGCCGCCAGACGCTCCTGGCAACATTCCAGGATTTCCGAGCCCCCCAAGGGTTCTCTCGGTAACTCTGGACATCCGGAGTGATGTGCTGAGTTCCCACAACCTGGCTCCATGAAGTCTGTGTGGCATGCAGTGCTGGGCCCTTCGACACTTATGGCAGTAGCTGCCACCTGAGGCTGTGGTCCTTTCTCTGTAACCAAGGGCCAAAGACACTCTCCCACATCAGTGCCCACAGCAGCAACATTTGAGGGAACAGCAGGAAGATTGGTCAGACCCCAGTGACCTATTAATCCCAACCCGTAGTACCCAAACTGGCCCTAAATGAATCCCACAGTGAGCTATTGCTACTGCTGGGGGACAGTGGAGCAGTGCTGCAGGCCTCTCTTGGTGTACCTGCTCCTGAGGGGTGGGCAGAGGGAGCTGTACCACGAACCAGCGCCCACACTTGCTGGTACACCACACAGGACTGCAGCCCTGGGAGGCCTGGAGGAAACTCATGGGACTACTTGCTAATCCTCTGCTCCATATCATGGGACTTGAAAGTAAAGCAAAACAGCCTACTCTACCCTTTCTCTAGATGATCTCTAACCAGACACAGCCCCACTCTGCTGTCAGTGTCCTTCTGTCTGTATGGCTTGTTCTGCAGCATAAAAGTCCCTGCAGATTTTGGCCCTGTGTCTCTGAACAAGGAGTTCATCAGCTGACAGCTGACGCAGATTTCTTCTACCGTAGGCAATTTTCCAGCCTCCACATTCTGGAGCACAGCTCTAAGGAAGAGACTGAAGTGAACAAACAGTCTGTTCTTCTCATGTGTTCCTTGGAAGACATGGGGTTTGAATCCCACCAATTAAGTCCAGTCTTGGCCTGTCAGTCTGATCAGCTGTAGGGTACCAGAGCACTGCTGGGACCACCCCACAGCAGGGAAGATACACAGCCAGGGAGCCATGGACCAGCATCCCTGTTTGTGGGGTACTTCTGGAGATGTGCCAGCAAAGTCATTAGTGTTATATCTGTCCTGTGCAATGAAAGAAATGACCCAATCTTGTGTATATTTGGCATACAGCGTGTCAAGGACACATTTTTGCCAAGGACATTGTCTAACTATAGCACTTGATGGAAGCTGCTGACAAAGCTGTGTGATCTGAAGGCTGTGTTTCTTTCCTCACGATTCATTGCAAGGAAAACCCCATCCATTTAAGGAGGTCAGCTGGAACTGGGTCAGGACATCTGGCTGGGGTAAGTTTTTTGTGTCTCAGTTTATGCTTTGCATCTCCATTCTGTCTGTAATTGTGGACACTGGGTACACAGGATGCTTTCATACATGACCAATAATGTGTAAGAAAAAGCCACAAATTGTATCACTGAAAGTAATTTTAAAGCCTGATTGTGAATCCAAGCAAAAGTGATATTTTAGAACTTTTTGAAGCAGTGGTTCAGCTTCTGTCATTGCTCTGCTACAGAGCTGTGCAGATGTTTATAGTAGTCACAAAAAAGGAAACGAGGGCAGGCTGCACGAGAACATTTTAGAAGCCATTAATAAGATTTTATGTTGTTATTCTGAAGGGCATTTTCTGCTGCTCTCAGCACAACATTGTGACTGGCCTTCCTGAGATGGAAAAAATGAAATATTCTTTTTTCATCCTAAATAACTGCAGCCAGTGTAAGAACAAATCCCAGGGAGGACAAGATGATTTGCAGCTTCTGTACACGTGAGGAAACTCTAATGTTAGACCTACAAAAGGGCCCAAATGTCACCAAGCTTCAAAATGTCACCTGGCTTTGAAATAGGAGCAGCCAGTCTTTTTGCAGCAGCCCAGAAGAGAGAGAAAAATCTGACCTTGAGCTTGCTGAGCCATGGCTCTAATCCCTGTGTGGCAGCTGAAGCAGGGAAAGGGGCTTCTAGGCTTCTACCAGTCATGGATTAGAAGGAAGTGGAAGCTACAGCCTTTGACAGTGGCAGCCCACTCTCAAGGACTTGGCCCCAGGCTCAGGCAAGGGAGCAGTCACATCACTTTCTGCAGTCCCTTCTGGGTACAGCATTCCCCAGAGTGGCACATTTCAAACTGAAAGAAATAGTTTCTGCTTAGGGGACAGGGAGAACAAAAATTTAATTCCTTTTAGGAGAGAAAAATAAGACACTTTGTTTCCCCAGGAATTCTTGTATTGATGCATTTACTTTAATCCCATTTTGTCAAATTGGGACAAAAGTACTACACAATGATGTATTTTAGGAGGGACACTTACTTGAAAGATATTTTAAAGAGCCACCATACGATCCTTTAATTTTGGACTTTATGATTAAGACATGGCATTGCCACACAGAAGTGTCTGATACTGAACTGGCTGGAAACAGTGCTTCAGGTCATCCTGCAAGAGGTGGTGTTTCCCTGTCAAGGGTGGTATATCCTGGGCTGTGGGAACTGGTCCTCTATGAGCCACTGGAGTGCCTGAGGTGGGATAACCCATTTGCAGCTCCAGTGTATATCTCCTAGGATTTACCACACTGCACCATCAGAGAATGGCTGTATCTGTCAGGGGACTTACAGCTCTTTTAAGAAAAAGAGCTCTGAAAGTGCAGCTCCTATGAGACTGCATCACAACAGAGAAATTCATTAAATAGTGTTACATAGAATTGTAGAATCACAACTTGATATGTTTCAGATCAGTCAGACAATGCAAATAATCTCTACATGATTGCAAATAAAACATTTTTATTCTGGAAAGAAAAGAATAATTTGAATAAAACAATTTTTGACCTTTTTTCATGTTTTCTTATTCTCTCTACTTTTCACAGAACTGTATGTCTGTATGTATGTAAGCAACTTTGCAGCAAGAATCTACCTTGTGCACATCGTGGATTTCTCTTCTTAATGCAGGCAACCCTGCTAGTTCCTGAACTTTGCCCATCTGCTTGAGCCTAAGGGGCAGCAATATTAAATTAATCATAGTCTGACATTTCTTTGATAACTGACATTTGCACAAACAAGACCTACATGCACATGTGCACATTAGGAAATTAAAGTGTAAAGTAAATAAGATTATCCTTGTGTGTTTCTCCTCAAAAACATATTGCAAGTCATTATCTCTCCCTCTAATGACTGAAATTCTGTGTGCAAAACGGAGTAATTCAATTTACATATCTGAATGCATGCCATTTTCTTGCTGTTGCAGGGCCTGTAGTGAATGCCTCGTGAGTTAAATCATGTCATTGTCAGGAGCCGCGGAGCTGCGGGCGGATAACTCCTCCTGACACATCGCGTGAGAGAACAGACGCGCACCGGTGAGTTCTGCTCCTGATGTGCCTCCAGAGCACTCCAGCGATTTTGGGGGAAGGCTTCTGCCACTGAGCAGCTCTCCTCTCCCTCCAAAGGCAAACCCTCCTCCCAGCACTTTGTATCTCTTTGCAGTCCCACACAAGCTGATAAGGTTTTTTCTTGTCTTTAATGGTGAGACCAAGATCAAGTCCACAAAAATTGGGTGAATTTCAACCGCTTGGCTAGAAGTTCGCAGGCTGTTGAGAAGTCCTGTCCTTCTATCCATTGACAGCAGGTGTAAGGCTGTTGGGTTGGCAGCTACCTCAAACCTGCTATGTTCAGACAGATAACATGAGTTGAATGAAGTAAACAGAGTGTGAGGGACAGACACTTTGCAGTTGGTGCAGGTGTGACTGAGGATATCCACATGGGATGCCACAGGGGAGGAGCCCAGGCTGACATGCTAATTAATTTAAATACCAGAATCCACACCATGTCCAGGAATGCACTGGGAGAGCAACCAGGCACTTGTCACTGTTTTTCTGCTCAGTGAGTTGATCATAAAGAGTTTATTCTTTTTCAACACATAATGATGCTGGGAAATAAAATTCCCCATATAATAATAATAATAATAGATAAATATTATCTATTATTATTATATGAGGAATAAAATGTGGGGCAAAAAGCATTAATTCAGGAAGCACTTAGTACACTGTGTTCTGACACAAACTCCAGCAGTCAAGAAAGAGGAACAGATATTTTCTTTTTTCAGCTCACACACACAGTTTTGAGATCAGAAAAGATTGTGTTGTCCAATGTCCATATCATTAGGCATCATAACAGGTGGGAATCGAGCACTTCAGAACTGAATTTTTCAGTCTGGCCTGTCAGTCCCCAAAGAATCCCTCACTGGAGGATTTTTCTATGGTTT
Organism: Agelaius tricolor; assembly: GCF_023055355.1. Classification (NCBI taxonomy): domain Eukaryota; kingdom Metazoa; phylum Chordata; class Aves; order Passeriformes; family Icteridae; genus Agelaius; species Agelaius tricolor. The sequence goes on along the minus strand of NW_027269261.1, from coordinate 91,394,020 downwards.
CTTTCTGCACCAAGGAAAAAAGAATTTGTCTCTCTCTGCTGCAAGCTGCAATCCCTTCACTACCAACTGATAAATGGCCTGAGATTTTATTATGTTTTCTTCTTCTTTTGTTCCTATTATCTCTGCCACCTGTGATTTCTCTGCTCTTTGTAGAACCTTATTTCCTCCAAATTTAATTCCAACTGAGGAAAGTATACACTTATCTTTTCATCACATGAGGCCATTAATCTCTTCTGGAATGGTAGTTCTTGCTGAACCACAAGCACACACGCAGGCCAGGCAGGCAATATGTGGAGAGCACACCTGAAGAGAAAGACTCAGGGTTGTTGGTCAATGAGAAGCTGAACACATCCCTGCAATGTGTGCTTGCAGCCTGGAAAGGCAACCATTGTCTGGGCTGCATCAAAAGAACTGTGACCCCAACAGCAGGTTGGGGATGGAATTCTCCTCCTTTTTCTTCACTCACTCTTGCGACAGCCCTGAGTCCAGCTCTGGGGTCATGACAACATAAGAAGGACACCATCATGCTGGAGCAGATCCAGAGGAGGCCCGTGAAGATGGTCTCCACTAGAGCATCTCTCTTACAGGGACAGGCTGAGAGAGCTGGGGTTGCTCAGCCTGGAAAAGAGAAGGCTCTGGGGACACCTTTTAACAACTTCCAGTGCCCTGGGGTGTCCTGCAGGACTGCTGGAGAGGGACTTTTTACAAGGGCATGTAGTGATAGGACAATGGGTAATGGCTTTAAACTGAAAGTGGCAGATTTATATTAGATACTAGGGAGGAATTCCTTACTGTAACATTGGTGATGCACTGGAACAGATTGCCCAGAGAAGCTGTGGATGCCCCATCTTTAGAAGTGTTCAAGGCCAGCCTGTATGGTGCTTTGTCCAACCTGATCCAGTGGAAGGGATCCCTGCCCATGGTGGAGGAGTGGAAACTAAATGACCATTGTGGTCCCTTCCAACCCAAAACATTCCATGATTCTGTAAGACCTGCTGTGATTTGAGAGACTCACCAGAATTTCATGCTAGCATTCCTCTCTCTGTCATCAGAGGGAGCTGTAGATGCTGAGAAGGTGGTTCTGGATTGGTGCTTGTCATATATGACAGTATTCAGGGAAAGGGTTAACATCCAGGGACCATTGGGAGTGTAACAATTCAGCACAGGTGTCCATGAAGGGTTTTCAGGAGATCAGGAGATGTAGGGTACCACAGCAATCCTGTCCTAAGCCCCACAGCAACCAAGTGCTTATGTTTCAATGTCTATCCCATGTCTTTCAGGACACGCCATGTAGCAGAGTCTAAGACACCCCTTCTTTGTAGGGAAAGGTAAATAATGAGATACTTTGACTATCAGCATTTTACTTCTCCCATCACCTCTCTTGTCCCACCAGAGGAAGATCCCACCATGGGGCAGCACTGCAAATGTCAGGAAGCAGCTGAAGCACACCTGGATTTTAAGTTCCTTTTTTCAGGGGAACATACATCTGATCCTGTCAGAAAACTGGAGAACTCCTTAAAAGGTACCTGTCACCTCCGGACCAGTTTTTGAAAACTCATGTTCTTGGACCAAACAAAAATGTGTTAGAGTTTACAAATGTGATGCTGGGCTAAAATGACATTTTTTCCATTATAAAAGTTCTCTTCACTATTTAAATGAATGAAAGAAAAGGAAAATCTCATCGTGTTAAGCCTATACATTTAGTAGTGCTCTCATTTCTTTTCCCTGTTTTTTGAGGTGATGATTAATTTGTGAATTCTGAATATCCTTCTGGGCAAGAAAAATGAGAACTTTGCTGCAGTAGGTGTAAAAAAAAATCAAAAATGATCATAAAGAAAGCTGTGAGTGGATGGATGATGTTGTGAGTGACTGACAACTCTCTTCATGTTACATGATTACAGCCCTTGCAAATGGCCTTGCCAAAACTGTGAGATTCTCAGGTTTCCAGTAGCATGTTCAGACATGGTATCTCCACTAATGAGGGCAACAGAGCTGTCTCTGCTTAATGTTATAAGGAGGCAGATCAGCTGAGACACCTTAGCATTATTTGATATGCTTTTAGATACCCTTGCAATCATTCCTTGACAGCTCCTCACAGTGGGAACAGGATTAGCTTCTGCAGCCCTGCTCAGTAACATCAGATGCTCTGTTCTTTCTGGCATTTGAGATATGCAAACACCTGATGGTTTTACTGACCAGTGTCCATAAAATATTCATTATTATTAGATTTGTGGCTTACTTGTCACTTGGACTGGCATTTATTGAATTTTGTCTTTATTTTCACCATGAAATTCTAATTTACTGTTCTTAATCTGTAAGTCCAGATATACTGCTTCATATTTTTAAACAAACAAGCCTAGTATGGTGGAAAAGCTGTATTTTTCCCTCTTTTCTTATATTCACAAATATTGTATTGAGGCTTTACTCATAGCTAAATCTCCTGTCTTTCCTTCAGATAAAAACCATTGCGTTTCCTGGCTGTACAAAGTGAATAATATGCTCTTGCTTGAAAAGAAATTTGGATTCTCCACACCAGAAGTGGATTACTCCAAAAGCAGGAAAACTTTCAGCAGATGTTATGTTTCTTTTGAACAGAGAACAGGAAGAAAGTGAGCATTGACATCACAAGGTGCAACAAGCATTGCAGATTCAGAATTTTCCTCTAGCAAACTGAGATTGCCTTTGCTTCTGCCATGCTGGAAGCAGCTCTTAACTGTGGAAACTCTGACAGCTCTCTGCATGGTACAGGAGGTTAATGCAAAGCCAAGTACAAAACAAAATCATATTTTTATTCATCAGCCTAGTCTTACAAAAGTGATCCTAATGCTTACCTCTGGGAAAGAATAGGCCCATTACAAAATCAAGACAGAGAACTTCCCATAAACAGAAAGCCTTGATTCTCTCAGATCTTTTCATTTTACCACTTCTTTCCCTATTATGCTCATTAAACATTAAGGAAAAAAAATTAAGAATCTAATAAATAGGAGTCTCTCTTTTAGCTGGCCATCTGGTTCAGGTGGATAATTATCTTCTGACATCTGTTCAGTGATATGCACTATACAGCAGTACTTAGATTTGTGATCTTAAGCCATTTTCTACTGGACACAAATATATCTACAGCTGCAATAACATTCTAAGGGTCTGCAAGGTCACTTCTGGGAAGCACCCAGCACATTCAAATTCTAATACTGCTAAATGTTAACCAAATTTGTTTACTGGCAGTTAAACTTGTCAAAAGATGTGCACCCTCCACCCCTAGCCTTGAAAGACACAGTGAGGATGTTAAAGGGAAGGATTTCTGCCTTTATATCTGCCTTTATATTTGTATTTTCTGCAACACTATCATTGCCCTGCCAGGAGTCTGTAAGGCTCTCATTGTTTTTCCCAAGGAGGATGGCAAAAAAAATGTGCAAAAGCATGTTAGCATCTGCTCAATTTTCCCAGCCTAAAAGAATCAAACATGCATCAATTGTAAAATTGCAACCCTGACCCCCATATGGTCTCCTGTTAACTCACCAACTCCTGTCACTGCCAGGGGTTTGCTCCATTTGAAAAGGCTCTTTCTCTGTCATGAGTTCTGTGATTAAATGCTCTCTGCTGAAAATGCCAGGTTATTGAGTGGGAAAGTGTGAACAGGAGAGGTTCTTCCTATGACAAATAAAGCCATTTCCCAACATCTAGGAAAAGAAGTTTCAGGATGTTTTGCTTTAATAGTTTCTAATTTTTCTTCTAGTCCAAACCAGCTTTCAAAGTGCAGATAGTCCGTGCTAAGCAGAGATGAAGATGATCAAAGGTAGGAAGGAAAACTTAGACTCTGAATGTACTGATCTACAACTGATTTTAGATACCCATTTAATCCCATTTTACAGCAATGCTATAATGCAGCTACCTGAGCAATTTCTGCTCAGCAAATTTGCATAGAGTTTCTGAGGTGATATGGTCTCTGCCTTGGCCCTGTTCCCTGTGAGAATTTCCCATAAATCCTCTGTAGGACTGTGCTTGGTGACAAGCACAGACTTCCCTTTTGACCAGCCCTGTCAGCACACCTGGGATCACTTTTCCCTTGAAAGCACAGAAAATGTCACCACCTTTTCCTTAGGTGTTGGCCCAAAACTTGCTGCAGGGTTGACAGTGACAAAGTCTTGCTGTGTATGGAGCTCTAAGCCAAAATACAGCACTTCACAGCTTGTCTGATCAGACTTTAATCCAGGAGCAGCCAGCATAATATTGTGGATGCTTTATTATAAATCTCTCCCCCATCTCACATGAAAGCCAGTAATTGTATCCTGGGCACTTGGGAGCAGAGCATACTGCACAGAGGAGCCACAGGAAAATGCTGAGGATATGGATGCATCCCTGTCTCTCTCTCCCTGACTGTGGGTGACAGACACTGTACCACAGTGGCTGGAGCTGACAGGCATCTCTGGTTCATCCCTATCTCCAGCAGGGTCCATTAGACCTGGTTGCCCAGGACCATATCCAGGTGGATTTTGAATGTGTCCAAGGACAGAGACCACACAACCTCTCCAGACAACCTGTGCTGGTGCCTGGTCAACTTCACAGAAACACTATTTTTAATTTTGTTTCAGTTTTGTGCACATTGGCCCCAGTCACATTGCTGTGTACCACTGAAAGGATCCTGGCTCGCTCTTCTCACTTCCCCATCAGGTGTTTATACACATTGGAAAGATCCCCCTGAGTTAGACCCAGCCCATCTCTGCCCCATCCTATACAGGCTCTGATCAACCTTTTTTGATGCTTTGCCCTCTGCCAAATCCTCCAAGAGATGAGTGTTGCTGCTGGACTTGGGCACTTACAGAGGAATTACATCCACTCCATGTTTAACTATTTCATGTTGTACATAGCATCTCCTGAGGTCATATTCATGACCTGGATGAAAGATCAGTGGGGATTTTTAGTCACCCTTCTCTTACTATAATGCTCTAAGGCAACCCATCTTCATCACACTTAGCAGGGTCTTATAAATTAATAGGAAAAAGAAAGATTTGCATGTAAAACCCAATACTCCCTTTGTTGTGTTATTAGATACATCCTATTTTCAATTGTTCTGAAATAATGGTTTCAATTTTTTTTGAACTAAAATTGAAAAGAAAAATCAAGGTTTTTGTGAGGTTTGTGTAGAGATCAGATTGATGTTTCTAGAGACAAAAGCTAAAAGAACTGACTAAAAACAATACTATTTTTATTTTGGCTATGATGTGACTCATATATTGATAGAATCATAGAAAGGCTTGGGTTGGAAAGGATCTTAAAGATCATGTTGTTCCACACTGCCAGCCATGGGCAGAGATATATTTCACTAGACCAGGATGCTCAGAGCCCTCTCCAACTGTGCAATGAATACTCCCAGGGGTGGGGCATCCACAGCTTCTCTGAGCAGCCCACTGTCTCCTACTCAGTGTGCAACAGATATTAAAATAAGTTTCAGAATTTACTTTCTTCTCAACTTTCCTCACCTTCCAATGTACTAATTTTCTCACCAATATATTCCCCTTGAGGGAGAAGGAGGGAGAAGACAAACAGTTTTTAAGAAGATCTGTGCATAGTCATTAGGATCCAAGGTTCCTGTAAACCCACTAAAACTTAGGAACAACATTACATATAGCACCACAAAACATTGTTTATTGAAAGGAAATTCAAGGCTTTTGCAGAAGAGTTTTGGTACAACCCCTTCCGAGAACAGTCTATGAAACAGCTCTTCCTCCTTTTCTTCTTGACAATTTTGTAATGTGTATTTCATGGACAGAAACTCTGTTTGTCTTTAACAATCTCAAGGGATTTATATAAATCCAGCATCTCTTCCTTCTTTAAGGTTTATGGAAATCCAATTATTTTCCCCCACAGAATAAAATCTATCACACTAAGTCAGTGTAATACTTCACGTTGTGTACTGTGGCAGTTCATTTGTCAGAGCTGTGAAATATTGCATTTTAAGGACAGCAATCAAGCTCTCTGCATGTCATTTCTGTTGACATTCTGCCCAAGGTCCATTTAAGCTTAGAACTTGACTTAGCAGTCTAGCAATATTATAGTACAACACTTAGCACAAATTACTTATTTGAAAGCAGAAAAACTACATTAGTGCAACATGCAGGTGTCTCAATTATACTCCAGCATATGTACTTTAACTTTTAGTGCAGAACTTTTCTAATCCAGTTATCCTTGTAAATTTATTCATAACAGAATCTACAGTTAATTATTTGCTAAGGTAACTGTGGCCCATTTTTACCATGTTATCACATGTATCTATTGCATTTTCAAATCAAGCCCATGAGGATTTAATTTCAAATCAGGCTGTATACAATTAAAAAAAATCAATGCTTAGGTAGGTGTTATTTTGTGTTATATGCAATAAAACCAGTTCTTTTTTTTTTCTTTTTTTTTTCCTTCTTGTAAATCCCAGGGATTTTTGCACTGATTTCCTTATTGTAGATTGAGAAGGTGTAGGTCATTTTCAAATGGCTAAACATAAACATGTATATTTTCATCGCATTAACAACCTCCTGTCTGAGCCTGGTTAAATGAGGCATTTGCCAATCATGAGATGCTTCTCTTCTAGCCCACTTTAATTGGAGGCAACTGCTCCAGCTGGACTGGCTGTCTTACACAGAAGATGATGACATTGTTAGCAGGGTACAGGTTCTTCTAACCATCTGTCTCTAATGGCAAGATGCTGGACTATCTTCAGCATTTTCCTGTTGACTGGGATTTTCAAAGGTGATGAAGAAGATAAAATTTCTGTTCCTGTTTCTTTGGATCTGCTGATCAAACACACTTGGGCTTCTCAGGTAATTCTAGCTTTCTTGCAACTCTGCTTAATGACCTAACTATTCTCAATCTATGGAGACTGATTGGTACTACATTTCCATAGAGGCATGCAAAAAGAAAAACTGTGGAAGCCAATGTTGTTCTTCTGTCATTCATACAGCAATTGTATCTCTCAGCTCAGACCATTGGATACCGAACTCCTGCTTTCCATCTCCAGTGCGTGTGCAGCTCTGTTTGCCTGGGACCTTTGTGCAAACCTAACAACAGCCTCAGAGTGTCAGCTCTCACAGCTTCAAAATCTGTGAGAGCAAAAACTTTAATTCTGAACTGTAGGTCAGAAATCAAAATAATAGGAGATTAATCTAAAAATAGAATTTAAACTACTGGATAACACTGGGCAGTAATCTTCTACTGTCTTTCTTTTTTCTGCCCATTTTTCATACATTTCACAATTTGGACAGTCAATATGCGTTTCTTGCAAAGAAATTATAGCCCCAGCTTTTGTGATGCTGTTTGACTTCCCCATTTGTTGCTCTCTTCACACTCATGTTCCCAAGGACACCTCCTTGTCCCAGCTTCCAGCATTCCTGAAGATGTCCTCCACTCCTTTTCCATGCTGGCAATGAATTTCCTACTCTGCACATGATGGCTGGAGTGAGGTCTCTTCCCACAGCCTCAGAAAAGCATTCCACTGGGCTGCACATGTTTCTGCTATGTGTTGCACTGAAGACTTTAGCCATGCCAGTGCCACTGAGGGGACATTGGAAGTGACTGCAATAAATGCTCTGAGGCTGATGCTCCTTCTCCTGAGAGAAGTGCTCCCCTAACATCAGGCTGCCTTTTCAGCCATGCCTGAGCACTGGCAACCCTTTGCGAGAATTAATGTGAGTTCCTTGTGATCTCCTGTTCATAAATTTCATATCCCTTAGACACAACCCTCACAGTTATCTGTAACCAGAAGAACAGCTCAGCTTTCTTTCAAAGTAAAAGCTTACCACAGCCATGTTAAGAGCAGGAGATTCCCCATTTCTTTCAGCCTATTCCCCACCCACTTCAAAATGGCCCTTCTGCAGCCAGAGGGAGCTGCAGACGGGGTCTTCATTGCTCCTACAGAAGGCATCCTCCATCAGACCCACTTGCTGGGGGTGAGTGCCCTGGCAAAAAAGAAATACTGGGAAATGGGGGATTATTACCCCATAATACCATAATCACGAATCTTGGAAGAATGTACTATTTGCCAGTTTCTTTGGAAAAAGATAATTCACCCACTGGGATTTTTATTAGCACATTTAAAGCCTTGGATCCTTCTCTGGACATAGAGAGGTGGATGTGATTAATGTGTTTTCGGCTGTTGTGTGTTTCTTTCTCTTCTTAGGTGTCTCCAAGAACATTGGAATTAAGCATTAGAAATCGGTAAAATGCAAAACTTCAAAAGATGTATATACCTCCAGTTTCCCTGAAGACTCCAGATGAAGTAAGGAAGAGCTCAAGGGGGCAGCTGAGACTCAACCTCTAACATGAGATGCAGTATTAATGTTACATTGCTAATGGACTAATTCTGTGTATAGACTATCCAAGAATTTATATTCTGTCTTTTCTCCCAGAGAAACACTTTACAGTGAAAAAGACAATATATTAAATGAAATACAGGTATAGAAGTCTAAGTGATAGGTCTGTAAAACAGAGCTGTGTAGAAGCAGCAGCACTAGTATTGAAGACAGTAGCAGGGAGTGAGAAACATAGAGGGGGAAAGAGATCTGTGGAGTTGGGGTGAGGATGTGTATGGCATAAATAATGTGTGCATCAACAAAGGAGTGGCTTCACAAGGAAAGAGTGGGGAGCAATGGAGACTGAGGCTGACCAGGAGAGAACTGGTGGATGGGCAGTTTGGGTCAGAAGATGTGGGAGAGGGTGCCTCAAGGTGGGTAACAATGGGAAGCTGACAGGGACATGGGCGGATGACACAGGGAGGCATGCAGGATGAGCTGAGCAAAGGCAAGCAGCTTTCTGTGGGCTGGTGTTGACACAGAAGCTTCTCCCTAGGACAATGGTTATTTGGCACTTACTGACAGCCTTCTAGCAGAATTAGACTTGTTACCCTCTCCTTCCTTTATATGCTTTTTCTCCTAGTAGCTTTTCATGTGAGAGAATAAGATAACAACTAAAAAAACTTGTTATTAACACCAGTGCAGAACCCTGACTTCTGGCCCCCAGAGAATGTTTCATTCTTATAAATGAGACAATAGTCTATTTTTTTACATATGAAACACCAAAAGCGATGATATGGAAAAGTGTAAAACAAAAAAGAAAGGACAAAAGGAACAAGAACACAAAAGCATCTAGAAGACCCCAGAGAGGGAGCAGGTCACTTGGGAGGTTCAAGGGAAAATGTGATCTCTCCCTGAAGGCAGGTGAGGGTGCAGGGATGGACAGGAACAAAAATAGACCTCTAGTTCTGAATAGCCCAGGGTCTAATTTATCCAACAGTCTACACCTAAGTGGAGAAGCCAGAATTGTTTTGCACAGTGATTTTGAACATCTGTAGTAATTTGGAAAATATTGTACTCTTAGAAGAATAAATTTAATGTTGTTAAAATCTACTCAAATGACATTCACAAATGACATTCCTATAGAAATAAGTTTTCTAACAAAGTCCATTTTACAGGCAGTGGGCATTTGAAGTTCCTAGTGGCTAAAAAGTATTGGACTTCAGTCCACATGATTCTGAACCTTTGAGAACACTTTGAGAAACTGGAGACTGGGAGAGGGAGAACTGAAGACTTGTGTTCCTTGCAAAGCTGCATAACTGCTTTCCATTGCATTTTCAGAGATTCTGGTATCAATTCCTGCAGCTGGCAGATGTGTGAGATATCTGAGAGCTGAAAGCAGTGCATAAGCATCAGCTCAATCACAGCCATCACAAAGACTTAGTAGGGGCCATTGTGTCTCAGTAAAAGCTGAAAGCAAAAGAAGTTGGTATCACAGCAGAAATAAATGGTGAAAGGATAAAATGCTAAACTTACCTGTAGAAGCAGTTACTAAAATGTTGTGTGCTGGGTTTTTTATAAATCATTGCGCTATTTTCTTTCTAAACAAGAGAGACTTAAGGGCTTGATAATTTCTCAAAGGTATTGACGTTGCAGGTGTGAGCACAATTTCTATCTCTGTGTGTATGTTTTTAACAAAAGCAAATATCACTGTTTTTGAAAGGAATACATTGCAATCAGACCATAGCAGCATTTTTAAATCCTGTGCAATGAGCTGAAACAATGAACATGTGATTGTAAAAGTCAATCAATTTGTATCTTTATCCCACCTAGAACAATTTCTTCTGAAAGGCAAAAAAATAATAAAGTATTTTAAAACTGTATCAGTTTAGTGTAATGTGGAAAATGATGTTTTGGAGCAATTTATTAATTAAATTTTTTTTTGAGGCAGAGAATATTTGGTTTATGTACAGCACTAAACAACTGATTTCCATGTGACTATCCCAGAGTGTTCTTTCCAGTCTTGATTAATGTTTTCTGGGTATTCACCTTTGAAAGAGACATGAAAAAATCCTGAATTGTAACATTTGTATTTAACATTATGTCTGATCTCTGTGTATGTTAGATGTAATTTTTTTTTTTTTTTAAAGAGAAGGAACAAGGCTAATGGACACCTTTTTTTCAGAAACAGAGTTCACTGCTTGTCCTAGTCAGTCTTGTCAGAATCACGGGCTAATTGGGCTGGAAAGGACCTTCAAAAGCCACCTAGTCCACCCTCCCCTGCCATGGCAGATACCTAACTAAAACATGCTGTAAGGCAGAGTCTGCTGCCAGGGGAGGATCTCAGGTTTTTTGTTGGTTCAGTTTAGGTTTGAGTGGGAGGAATTGAGAATAGATGAGAATTTCTTACAAGTGGAAGATGATTTCCACTAAAATAACTTTTAAAATTCATTAGTCTAAGGAATTGGCAGAGAAAAAGCAGCAGAATTAGTTATGGAGTGAAAAAAGCAAACTAAGAAAGTAGGAAACTAGTGGGAAGAATTTCTAGACAAAGTCAACTGATTTAAATACAGAGATGTGCCAAAGACTGACAAATACTAAAGGAGATTATGTGAAAAGCAAAGAGGCAAGCTGGACCACTGCAAAGGAAAAAAATAAGATAATTAGACCAATAGAATTACCCTAGGAGTTGTTTTGGGAGTTGAAAATCAAACAGATATTCTGAAAAATATGGGAGAAAAGAGCAGTCTTTAAATCAGAGGATAAGGTTAAAAGTGAGGTGAAGACTACAGCAAAATTAGGGGAACCAAGAGAGAGATGTGCTAACTGTATTAAGAGCAAGCCTAGATCTACCACTTCAAAAGAGACAAAGCAAATTAATTTATGCAAGAATGCAGAGATATGGTGTGCTTTCTTGGCATAAAAAGAGTTAACTCCAATCATTGAATTACTAGCTTTCATTTGTGGTGGTGATAGAGGAATAGGAAAGAAAAGAAAGAGAGATGTATGCAAACCATCTGATGAAGAGGACTGCAAGAGTGAAACAACTGACTTACCTTTAAAAAGCAGAAAAAATTGAACCCACGATATCACATATCCATCAGTTCACCTTCGATCCACAGAAAGCATGGATCTGGAGGATAAGATGGAATAAAACCAGCCAGCACAGTCCTGTAAATAATGCATCCCACTGAACCAGCCTACTTCTTTGCTTTGGCAGAGTAGCCAGCCTTGTGACTTTAGAGGGTTGTTATGATTCATTCTGGTTTTAGTGAGGTTGTTATAACTGCAGTAGACAAATATCCTGCAGATGCAATCATTAAAAGTGGGTGTATGGCAATGTGATGAAGTCCTCTTCACAAGAATTCATCAAAGATTCTCTGTCACTCTGCAAGGGCATTGAAGTGTAGTTGTTCAGGGGTCAGAGTTATTAGCAGTTTCAAAATTGTGTTTAATAGCTGAGATGATGGAACAGAGCATGTGAATACCAGGTTTGAGAATGACACCAACCTGAGTGAAGAGAAACAGCAAGAAAGAACAGGAATGTAAAGTGGCTCCCAGTGAGATGAAACTCAATAAAGTCAAGTACAAAATGCTAAATTTAGGCAGAAGGCTCCCATGTATAATGGGACGTATCTGGCTGAGTGTCAGCACCGCAGGAAGGACCCACATGGAGTTATGGGATAAAATTATGAAAAAAAAAGAGAAATTTTATTCAGGAATATATTTTTAAAAATTAGCAAGATGGGATCACATTTATAACTGTAGAATTCTAAAGTGGAGGTCACTGACTTCTTGGAGTCATACATAGTACATGACATCTGAAGGGTGTTACTTAGTTGAATGATAGGGAAATGAGGAAGTGTGGTGGTTTGACAGGAAATGTGTTTTTTGGGATGCTGTGTTTTTGGCCAATGGATATTCAGACTTTAATATTGGCATTTAACCTGGCCATTGAGACATGGACACGCCTCTGAGAACACGGGGTTAAAAGCAGGGCTCTCCCCTGGGAGGGCCCTCTTGGGTTTCCGGCGGGAAAGAGTTCGGGTCTCTCCCCCGGCCCAGCTGCTGGCTGGGCAGGGGGAGGGGAAAGCCATGTGGCCGAGAGAGGTAGGCCTGAGCCCGGGGGTGGAAGGGTGGAAGAGAGAGAGAGAGAGAGAGAGAGACACCGGGAGCCATCGGGCAGCCCCCCCTGAGAGACAGAGAGAGAGAGAGAGAAAGAGCCACTGCCTGAGACTGTGACCTTGAAGCTTGATAAACATGGGCCTGTGCCGGCAGCACGGCTGGGACGGAGAAGAGGGGGGGGTTCAGCCGGCCGCTTGTAGGAGCTTTTAACCCCTTTTTGGAGAATGAGAACTTTACAGAACATTGACCTTTCCTAGAAGATAGAGTGGAAGATGAAAAAGGAAATGGGCCAGTGTGAGAGAGGTCTGGGCGAGTGAGAGATAGTAGAAGAGTAGAGAAGAATCCTAGTGGGAAGAGATGATGGAGTAGCTTTTGCTGGACTCTTTTTGTATAGCCATGGACAGAACCATGTTCCTTGTGATACAGAGACTGCATTCTAGGGGGAGGCAATGGCCTCAGAGCCAAGAGGGTTCAGTGTTGATGCCCCTCGGCCCCAGGGGGTGAAAAAATATGGGGGGGACAGGTGTCCCAAAGGAGAGATTGTGGGGACAGGTGTCCCAAAGGAGAGACTGTGCCTTTTTTGGATCGGGACAGAGCATCCTTAAAAGACAACCCTAGAAGCAGCTCTGGTCCGTGTTCAGTGGTGAGAGCACTGGACATGAAAAGGAAGAAGTCACGACGGCAGATGTACTCCGGGCGGTGCCACGAGTGACACAGAAACACACGAGGCTTCAGCTGTGTTTCCAGGGGAAGCCCATGGCACAAGAAGGACTCCTCTCCTCATGATGAACTGAAGATTGATTGTCTAAAAGGTGCTGCTGGACCGAGAGTTGGTGATTTGAGGATCAAATGTATTGTGTTGAAATTTGGTGGGGGGAGGAGGAAATGCATTTGTGAGGTTCTCATTTTCCCTGTGTGTGTGTTCCTTTTTATCTGTAGTTGTAGAGTAGTTAATAAAGTTCTGGTTCTTTTTTCCCTAAGTAGGAGCCTGCTTTGCTTATTCCTTGTCACATCTCACAGCAGAAACCAGGGAGAAGGTATCTTCATGGGGGCACTGGCATTGTGCCAGTGTCAAACCATGACAGGAAGTCAGAAGTGAGCTCCAAAAATGTGAAGTGGTTTATACAAGTAATTTATGTGGGAAAGAAAAATGTAATATTTTTTTCTGGAAAATGGTAATATGAGCAGACTGATCTTTGAGAAAACAGGATACAATGATTTATAAGCTACTGAAAAGGTAAAGCTATGCTCACTGTTCTCCTTTCCAGCACAACAGAAATCTGCTCACTGTTCAGAAAGATAATTTAGGATAAGTATTGGGAAAAACCTTCAAGCAGGATGGTGAGGAATTGGGCACAACCTGACTGGAAATGCTACAGAAAGTCCTGCTCTATAGTTTTTCTAAGAATGTGTTAGTTAAAATATGTGCCCAAGGCTGGCAAATGTAAATTCAATCCTGCCTCAAAGCAGAGGTACCCAGGAGTGTACCCAGGAGTCTTCTACTGACAGACTTTTCTATAGTTGCCCTCCCTTTCTGGTGCTTTCATCAGGTTCCCCTTCCAAACAATCTGCCATGTGTCTCTATTCCTACTATCTTTCTCAAGCTTCCCACTTCACTGCCTCCCATTGCTCCAGGAAACCAAGAAAGAAATTGGTGCCTGTCAATCAGAAAAAGGGGGAGGTGCACACTGGCACCCCAGGTCTTGGACATCTTTAGATGCGTGCAGTTATCCCCACCACCTCAGGCCTCCAAAGGGTGCAGGGTCCCTCCATGTAACAGTTGAATTGACACAAGTGCATGAATATTTATGTACATTCAATACCTCAGCTCATCTTTATTTTTTTTTTCTAAGACACTGGAAGGTGCACTAATGATGCAGGTGGCAGGGGAACTATAAACAACAGGTGTCAGTGGGAAGAGGAGGTGCCTTTGCCATTCAACCTCCCTGAGGCCGCACAAGCTCAGAGCCTCCTGCACCTGCAGGCAGGATGCTCTCTGACAGAACAAAAGGCAGTGGAGCTAGAAAGAATGGTGAAGCCTGAAACTTGTGCTGAAATTATGGCCCCAGTACAAAAGTTTCAAGTGCCAGGTAACTTGAAGCAACTTTTTCTGCAGTCAGTGAGTTGGGGTTTTTTTCTCAAAATAAATAAATAACTGCAAAAACATATATCCTTGGATGCTCTAAGGACTAGCTGAAAACACAGTTTAATGTAGTTTTTAATATCATTACTTTATTTTCTTCTGCTATTTATCTCACAGTAACAAAATTTAGGGGAAGACAGCCCATAAGTATTTTTTACAATTACCCTGTTAGTGTAGTATCTCAGATCTTTGCACTAGAATATCTGTGCATGTGCACATCCATCCCTTCAAGAAAATATTTGTCTTGTGCTGAAAAGAATAGTTCTAAAAAACAAATAGTTCTAAAGAAAGAATAATTCTAAAAACCAAAATGTTTTAATGCAGTGATACGGTTGTGCTGTGATTGTGTATGTCCTTTTGTGGTGTTTTTTTTTAAGAACAATTCAAACATCTATTGTCCCAGAAATAAAATCATGGCCTTAACCATTGCTATAAGCCTAACTCAGCCACTATACTCAGCATATCCACAGAAGACATATTTATGCTTTCCCTTGCACAGTGCTGAGCAGGATCTACCTCTGTTTGCCTTATGTTCAGTCATTTAGTCTTTCAAAAAAGTCTGCCTGTGCTAAACCACATGCTAAACCATCTTGTGTGTATTACATCATAACTATATTTCCCATCAGAAAACCCATAAAGTGCTTTCAAAACGTTGTCACTGGATGTAGTTGGCCTTAATGGGACAGGAAGGAAGCAGAGTAAAGGCAGTATGGCTGTGCACTGCAGTGCTATATTTCTTGGTTTTCCAATATTCTGAGTGTTGCTGAGCTCAGTATTCTGGAAGGACAAGAGTTATCTTACTGACTAACTCAGAAAGGATTTATGAAAAAAAATTGCCTCTTAAATGGCAGAAATTAAGTAGCATAGATCCAGAATGAATGCTTGGAGGGTGTGCACACTCTGTGATGCACTGCAGCACTTGGTGGCATGGCTGAGCCATTTTGCTTTGTTTGTCAGTAATGTGTGGGGCTCATCTGCAATTGGCTTTACATTATAGGTTTTACCTGCAGACAGATATGCTGATGTCAGATCAGCTGATGACGTGAGTGGGACAGTTGACACGCCTGAAGGATGGGACACCATCCAGAGAGATCTGGACAAGCTGGAGAAATGGGTCCATGTGAATCTCCTGAGGTTTAGTAAGAGTGTGTGAAACTTTGCACCTGGGCCAGGGAATCCCCAGTATCAACACGGGCTGGGGGGTGAGCAGAGTGAGAGCAGCCCTGCCCAGAAGGACTTGAGGGTGCTGGAGGATGAGAGGCTGGGTATGACCCAGCCATGGGCACTCACAGCCCAGAAAGCCAAATGTGTCCTGAGCTGCATCCAAAGCAGTAGGGCCAGCTGGGCAAGGAAGGGGATTCTGCCTCTCTACTCTGCCCTCACGAAACCTCACCTAAAGTCGTGCATCCAGCCCTGGGGTACCCAGCACAAGAAGGACATGCCTCTGTTGGACTGAGTCCAGAGGAGGCTACCAAGTTGATCAGAGGGATGGAGCCCCTCCCCTATGAAGGAGAGGTTCACATGGGAAGCAGATCTCAGAAAATACCTGTTCTGTTGACGACTGAAAATATTCTGTCTTCCCCAGAGTTCAGAGGAATGTTAGCCAAGCAACTGGTAGCACCCATGAAATGCAGGACTCCCACCCAACATTTTGGCAGAAGTCTTAAGGATCACAGATGTGTTCTCCAGAGAGAGAGGAGTTCTGGATTAATTGAATTCCCCTTCTCTGAACCTCTGTTTCTAGAGTGCTCATTTTATATGGACATTTGTGCTGTCAATTTTAACACACTGAAACATTTGTAGAGCTAGTTTTAAGCTCAGGTACATAAGCTGCCCTGCCAGAAACAGTGCACTTGATGTGAGATGGGATAGTATTTGACAGCAGAAAGGCTGAATTCCCAAAATCCTCAGCCAAGGCTCCTGTAGCATCATTAGGCATGTGCACCTTTTGCAAGGAGGGTGCCTGCAGGCATTATTGGTTTGTGTTGGTGTCTGCAGCTCTGACAAAAATTGGAGCCGAATATCCAGTTTTCCAGTGGATTTTGTACAATTGTGCAATGCTCAGCACAGTGAACAGCTTTTTCAAAAGCTGGTACTAAGAGCTCTCTCAGGGTCCCAGCTTTAGCCATGAGGAGTGCACAGTGAACAGCTCAGCACAGTGAACAGCTTTTTCAAAAGCTGGTACTAAGAGCTCTCTCAGGGTCCCAGCTTTAGCCATGAGGAGTGCACAGTGAACAGCTCAGCACAGTGAACAGCTTTTTCAAAAGCTGGTACTAAGAGCTCTCTCAGGGTCCCAGCTTTAGCCATGAGGAGTGCACAGTGAACAGCTCAGCACAGTGAACAGCTTTTTCAAAAGCTGGTACTAAGAGCTCTCTCAGGGTCCCAGCTTTAGCCATGAGGAGTGCACAGTGAACAGCTCAGCACAGTGAACAGCTTTTTCAAAAGCTGGTACTAAGAGCTCTCTCAGGGTCCCAGCTTTAGCCATGAGGAGTGCTCATGCAAAAATGGATGTTACAGCGATCTCCAAAATCCCATTTCCTTCCACTTCTATAAATGGAAGCTTCTTTCCCTTGTAACAATACCTAAAAAAAACCCCAAACATGAGCATTTAGAAATAGTATGCACAAAAGAAAAAGTTTAAGTGGTGTAGAAAACACCAAAGCTCTCAAGCTTTACTTCAGAGTTACAAAACTACAGGGTCTTCTCAACCCCTGCCTTCTATCAAAGCTAGGCTTCACCTGGTTTAGCAGGAGGAAACTGCAACAAAATTTATCCTGTGAATTACAAGTGGAGAATGCTTGTATTGGAAGCCTAAAACACATGAACCAAACACAACAAAAAGATTAAAAAAATGAACAATTAAATCACTGCAGAAAATGTTCTTATCTCAGCAACAACAAATTTGCACCAAATTCATGGAACCTGTTCAGAAGGCTCTATATTTTTGCCTTTTTTTTTGGGAGAGGTGATAAAAATTATCTTTTTTTAAATTCTAGTATTGGAAAAGAAAGCAAAAATAAGAATCAAAGATGATTAACCACTGGACTTTCATAATGTTACAGTCTGCGTAAACACATAACTGTTGCAGTCCTGTCCACTCCAACCATCTCTGAACTTCCAGTGGACACTCTGGCCTTCCAGCCCCTCATGCCCACTCCCCCTCTGTGCCTCCTTACTGTGGTTCAGGCTTTCGGTCTCTGCATTTATCAGTCCTCCCAGACATTAGCTACATGAAGAGACACTTTTCTCTTCTAGGCTGCAGTCCCACCCCTTTCCTTCTTGCCCTGCTCTCCTTTTTGTACTACTTTTCCTACCCAGCTGATTCCTGTCTTTTTCAACCCAATAAATCTTCATCCAGTTTCAGCATTTCCTTAACAAAAGGGAGTTCCCACTCTTTCCTCCACCTGCATTTCTACAACCTCCCAGATTTCCCTTGTTGATATTTTCCATCAACTTCTCTAGTACAGGTGATCCTACACTTCTTGGCCCTTCCATCCATGACAGGGTCTGATGCTGACCTTTGACACTTATTTCCATTTTGTTCTACATGTGTGCTTGGGATGTCTCAACTCATAACTAAATAGAGTCTTTAGTGTTGCAATGTTCTTCAATGCTTTAAGCAATTGTCAAGTGCACAAAATTTTGTGAGGAAAACAACAAAATGAATAGGTTTTTTCTTTTTCTGTGAGAAGAGAACAAACAATTTAAGCTGCCCTTTCTCTCTGAATGTCCAACAATATTCAACTTCATGGCTAGTGAGAGCAACTTTCCAAGCATAATTCCTGTCAGGATATTTTGGCTTGTGCTCACCCCTCATGGAAGAGCTTGGTGGAATTCCACCCACTGCAGAGGGAGCTTGAAGCACTGACACACCAGAGCGTGGGAGGTTCCCAGGAGTAACGTGCCATTTGCTGGGATGCAAGTGCACCACATGCTACCGAAAATTGTTTTCTCCATTTCATTAGTCTTGCTCTTTCACTTGGTGCTTTTAAAGACATTTGAATGTGTGCATTTTCCAGGATGAAAATATATTGCTAATAGACCAACTATTTGCATAATAATACCAGCAATAACAGCAGTATTTGTGTAGAAATCAGAAATGTTCCTGTAGCTTTGAGCACATTGAACAGTTGGTTGCCTTACCTGTTGCTGACCAGCTGTGTGACATCTTGAAAGGAGGAGAATGTGTGTAGGCTTTCCTGCTGGGGTCCCTCACTGTGCCTACTACTGTGTGTGGCAATCCTTAGAGAAAAAAGGGGCTGCAGAGAGGCCATTAGGCATTGAGGGTGGAAGGTTTGATTACAGCCACAAAAGAAGTACTGGATCATGGGGGTAAATTCCACCTCCCCACAGAGAGGTGGAAGTTACCACACCCAACCCTGCTATTGGCAAGTGAGCTGATTAGGCAAGGTTGATTGCCTTGGCTCCTCTATAGTCAATAGAGAGGAAAATATCTCCAGAATGGGTTTTGTTTCATCCTGAGGTGGGTGGATAGGAAAGGAGGAATGACTCATCTTCTGGGTTTGCACCTCTGTCTTTATTCACTATGGAGGAAGCTTAGTGATGAGTTATCACAAGGTCCAACCTTGTGAATTGCATGAGACAAGTCACACTCAGACTACCTGTGGCAAGCCAGGTCTGTACTGGAGGAGCTGGGGCCCTGCAACAACTGTATTCAGAAAATTCAGAAAATTTGGTATGCAGCCATATTTGAAGACAAAGATCCTGACTCCTGTGTTCAGCATCCCTATCTGGGGTTCGAGCCAGAAGGAGATGCTGGAGGTGAGCTTCTTCAAAAGAATTATCTCCTAAACCACACTTCTGGGTTAGTGGAGAGAAATCTGGCAGTCTACTAGCTACTAGGCAGTCTGTAGCTCGTTTTTTCTTAAAACTCTGTTCTCTTAGTGTTTATTTGTAAGGATAACTGGCTAATGGCTATTCAGCATGAAAGACATGGAGAAGAAAAAGGAAAATAAATAAATCAAACACACAAATATACAGAAACCTGAAAAGGCTGATTGATGGGCCACTTAATGAACCACACAAGTACCACCTTGAAGAGTCAGATGTTCAGACTGTAGTATATGGTAGAGATAATTCATACTATTAATGTATAAAATATTGTAAGATCCAAACTATGTCTTTTGACCACCCTGGTGGGAGCAGTGTCTTATTCATATACATCTAGTTCCCGGACTACATTGAGATAACATTGGGTTCTTTAACGTAAGAGTAGAAGCTTCCAGGGTGATAATAGCTGGCTTCCCCGGGTCCCGGGATGACTCAAGAGTGATTATCACCTCAATTACATCTACCACGATGATGGACGGGCGCCACCCTGATGCATGTGAATGCTGACCTCCCCAAAGTTCTCTGACAACATCTCGACACCTGGACTGGATCTTTGTCTACCTCTGCACATGTAAAGCCTCGGTTATGCATGTGAAGAGACACAAAGAACATTCGGTCATCTCTGCCTCAGGCAGAATAAACTGCATAAGAACTCACTGCGTGAAGCAGGATTTGTGAACAGGGGGAGACTCTGACATTCGGAGGTCAGATCCGTGTGTTCACCCAGTGCTGATCCCAGGCTCAACGCTGACCCTTGGCTGTGGTGGTTTTGATGAATGAACTTCGGTCTCATGGACAAATTAATAAATCTTTGCTAAATTTTCTTATAAGTTTGGCTCTCGATTTGATCATTTATAACAAGACTCAACTTTGAAAAGGTAAGAAGAAAGCAAACAAGATTACAAAGTGTCATGTGGGTGTCCACGTTTAGAGCAAATTTGGGAGAGAATCTCTCACAGGAGCTCTGGTAGGAAAGCAGATCCAATCGGCCCCTCCCCCCAGCTGGTCCGGGAGAAAATACCTCCTTGGAGAAAGGTGGAAAGAAACTGTTTATTAAACAATAAAACCTAAACAATATCAAACAATAAAATCCCTTGCCAGTCCAAAAGAGATGACAAACTGAGAAAGTCCCTGCCCGGGTTGTGGCTCAGCTCACTCAGTCTCTGATCAGTCCCTCCGGTGCTGGAAATGTCGCAGGCCAGGCCCGGCCCAGTGGGCCACAGGTGCAGCTGCCGGTGCTCCCCTGGGTGTTCAGTCCAGAGCAGGTTTCAAGAGGCCCAAGGAAAAGGGAAAAAAACAAAAGTCCAGGGAACTTCTTTGCCTCAGCTAGCTAAAACTAACTAAAAGCAAAAGAGAGCTCTGTCCCGCTGTCTGTCCATCCACAGACAACAACAGTCCCGGAGCAGGAATGTGGAGGAGTGAGTGCAGTGTCTGAAAAAAAACCTGCCGCTTCTTCTCTCCCCCCTTTCACTCTCTGGAACACTCTTAAAGGTGCAAAACTTATTATTCAACATAAACAGAATGAGACAACTGGGGATAAAAGCATCATATAGTCAACCCAGGACAGTGGGGAAGAGTGATCTTATAATAATTTGAGGGGAGATGTTGTGTTTTTTTGATGTGTGACTGTTTCAAACTTATTACATAAGATTTAGGGGAAGAAACAAAAGGACGCATCAAGGTGAACATGGAAGGGACAAATGTGGGGAGAAAAGGTTTATGGGGATAACCAGATGAAATCTATGTGTTACTAGGTGCTGGACAGTATGCTCACCTGGACAGGCTTTGTGCCTGAGCACTGTAGTCTCCCCCATTTCCTTATCAAACTTTGTCCATAGCTGTCTGCCATGAGTGTGCCCTCTTCCCTGTGTGCAATCTGTCAGCAAGCTTCAAGCCTATGAGTACAACAGGTCTGTGGCTGGGTGCCGGAGCAACCACAAGTCTGGGGTTGAAGATTTCACCCATTTTTTAAGGAATATGCTGGACACATACTCCCTTGAAACCTGGGATACTTTGGAGAAGGACTAGAAAGAATATCTCCTGCACACAGGACTGAAATCTCTACAGAAAAAATAATTGCCGCAGATGAGTCCTCCCTTGAGTTGTTCCAGTTTGCCCGTGGTGGATCTGTAAGCAGTAACAAGTCTTGATATGAATGACTCCAAGGCATAAAACTCAAGTTTTTAATTTCAATTTTAAAAGTTAGGCAAAGCTTTCACATAAAAGGAGATTTATTTTTTTTTTATTAATCAGATATTCAGTTATGCTGTTTTGATTTTCTCTGTAGTCAGCAGGACTCTGCTCAATTAGTACTACAGACAACCTAATCTATGGCAATAATAAAACACCAGAGGAGATTACTATTAGTTTTTGAATAATGCAAGGAACAAATAGTCGCTGCTTAATTTTCCATTTGGTTCCACAAGAGTTACCACAGGCCTTAAGAAACTGACAGAAATATTCACCAGAGTCAAGTGAAGTTCATGACTTTTGGGACCTTTTTGTATTTTTCCTCCCAGTGTATTTCTCTCATTTACCAGACCAACTCTGGACTACAGTTAATATTATTGATGTCATCTTATAATATGTTCTGTATCTGTATTTTTCTGCATTCATTTTTTCCTCAGCCATAGCAGAGGCACTTTCAATTGTCCATCTTCTCAGATAAAGGACTGTTTTGTCTGTAAAAGCCATTTTTTCTCTCTGATTTCAAGTGAGCGAGTTACTACCTCCTCACCTGGGAGGTGTTTTTTGAAACATTGTTTCCAAGGTGATTTCTCCAGCCTTAATCTATCCAAGAGCCTCTGATTATAAAGGATTCTTTCCCATAAAATTTCAGATCCAATGCCTTGTTCCCATTTATTTATTTTATCCTTGTCCAACATGTTTATCCTATAGTTTCAATAGCATTTTGAAGGAAGGGATAAAAACACCTAAGTGAGAAACATAGAGCACACCACTTTCTCTCAACATGTATTTTGTGTAAATAATGATTCTTGGCTTTATAGTCTTGTCTTGATATAAGGCAACTGAATAAAAAACACACTAAATTGTTGTTTTAAATAACAGTGCCTTAATACCAGGAGCTTGGATTTGAAAAAGGGCAAAGAAAGAACATTAAAATATATCTCCCAGAGAACAGAGCTCCAACCACATCTATTCTCTTCTTTTTTTCTCGAGTCAATAACTCTTATTTATCTCTTTCATGACTAGATTGAGCAAGGAAATAAATTATATTCCTCTAATGTCTCTAGTAGATTTATTTTAAGAAATGTATTGGATTGGGGTCTATAATAAATATTTGAGTTGAAATCACATAGCAGAACCTATAGTTCAGGTTGGAAGGGACATTTGGGGATCATTTAGTCCAACTACTCAAAGCAGAGCTCATTTTCTCACTTCAAAGTTTACATCAGACTGTTTGGAACCTTTGCCTAAGTTTTAAATTTCTGAGGATGGAGATCCCGCAGCCTTCTGGGCAGCCCAGACTTGTATTTCACTGACTTCACATGGGACATATTTTTCTTAATTTGTTTGCAATTTCCTTTGCTTCAGCCTGAGACCATTGCCTCCTGCCTTTCTGTTGTGCATTCTGAGAAAAGCCTGGTTCTGTTTTCTTCAAAACCTCCGTGACAGAAGTTGATGACAGCAGTTGGCTGCCCCTAAGCTTTCTCTTTTCAAGGTTAAACACACATAGTTCCCCCCAACACTGAAATAATTTTTCAGTGCCTGCAACTCCTGGAGGTGGTGCAAAGGGCTGGTGGTGCAAAAAGAAAAAAACACTTCTGCTGTAATAGTGCTGGTTATCTTACAATCCTAAATGCAATGGATTGTTCCCTTAGCTTTGTATCTTGCTAATGGTTTGCAAACAATTTCAGAAAATACCAAGTCACATGTTGGTTAGAAAAATAAAAAGTTACTATCATAACTAAAACAGTGCTGTCTATCTCTGTTCTTCATATGAGTTATCCTTTTTATTTCAGCCTTCCATTTTGATTTTATAAGTTATGTAAATTATACCCAGGAGAACAGTTGTAATTTCTGCAATGCCCCAAAGTCTGTAGTTGGAGGAATTCTTAATTTACAGCTGAGGAACACCAGGTTCCCAGCACAGCTCTTTGCAGATATACATCTCTTGTAATACATTTTGTTACTAATAAAGAACAATATCTCTCATCTACTTGCCATTCTATAAAGACATTAGCTGCCATACAAAAACAATAATAGATAGGGAACAATTAAAAAGCTTTATCCCCAAATAAAAAACTCCTGCTGCAGATCTGTCATTTAATTTTGAATAGTGACTGTGCAGAGCTGAGCTAGACCATGTTTGTGGGTAGCAGTAATTTCTTCTATTAGATCATCTAGTACATTCATAATCTGCAATATTGTTTTTAAACCTGGTTCATGGAAGTTGGTATCTCACACAGACTGGCACATAGTGTCCAGCACATCTGTCACTTTAAATGAGACAAAATGCTCCACATTCAAAAGAGAGCCTGTCATTTTCCTGAACTCACCTCATCACGTAGGAGGGCAAAGGCAGCACAGAATAGTTGAGGTTGTAAGGGATGTCTCTGAATATTGTAGAGTCCAACATCAAGGCCAGTGCAGGGTCAGCTAGAGGACTGTATCCTGTCAGAGTCTGAATAACTCCAGGGATGGACATTCCAAAACTTCTCTGGGCAACCTGTGCCAGTGTTCGGCAACAGGTAATAATTTTTTTCTTAATATTAAGATGAAATTTAATGGATTTAAATTTGCTCCTGCTACCTCTCCTCCTGCCAGTGAGCACTACCAAGAAACCTCTCTTCATTCCTTCTCAGGCTGAACAATTCCATCTCCACAGCCATGAAAGGTCCTCCAGTCCCCTGGGCACTGTTTTTGCTTTTTCCTGGATTCAGGCTGGTATGTTCCTGTCTCCCAGGTGCTGGGGAACCCTGGCCTGGATCCAGTATTTCAGATGTGCCTCAGCAGAGCTGAGAAGAAAGGAAGGATCACCTCCCTCAATCTGCTGATAAAGTTCTACCTGCTGCTCCCCAGGGTACTGATGATCATTTTCAGCATGAGGGTGCATTTCTGGCTCATAGTCAGCTAGAACCCCCAGGTTCTTTTCTGTAGAGCTGATTTCTGGTCAGACAGCCCTCTGACTGCACTGTTTCATGGGGTTATTTTCCACAAGGTAAAGGACATTGCATTTCCCTTTGCTGAGTTTCATGAGACTCCTGTCAGTCATTTCTCCAGCCTGTTGAGGTCCCCGTGGATGGCAACGCAACCCTCTGGTGTATCAGCAATGTCTCCCAGTAGTTTTATTTCCTTTGCTCTCCCTGTGTTATCCTTGGTTGTCTTTATAACCTCCCACTCCTGACTGATTTCAAACTTTAACTGTAACCCAGAAGTTTAACTGGTCTGACTATTATCAAAAAAGTTACATTCTGCCCGAATATTTTTAACCAGGCTGTGCTCCATCACATGCTCTGCCTCTGTTTGGTTGAGCTTTTACCCCTGCACCTCCCAGTGCATCTCATAGGGGATTACATTTTTGATTTTACCTAGACCATTTGAGAGAAATTCTTTTCCCTAATTAAGGAACCAGGAGAAAGCTACCAAGCACTCTCTAATGAAGTTATTCAGTATCTTCAGTCTAAAGCAGTACTGCAAATTTTTCCTCTCTGAAATACCCACAGCTAGTGATTTGTGGGTAATGAATCAATCTTGGATTCATCATGAACAGAATAAGGTCACAGTTCTAATACTGTGCTTTTAAATAGTTTCAGGCAAGATTTCCTCCTTGAGTGCTTTTCTGTTTATCAGCTTGCTTTGACTCTCTTACCTTACCTCCAGCATATGCCAAGGTGCAAACACTTAACATCACAAACAACTACCAAGTGGCAGCACTTAATGTTGAGTTTATAAATCAGTCCAGAAACTTATTTCTACAAAAGCAATTTTTCTTCATTAACTGAGCTGTTGACATTGAGCAACCACCACACTGTCTACTTAGTTGCTCTAATTAGTTCCTTGGAAGCATTTACCTTTCTCTACTGACTAGATGGGAAACCTAGGATCTGAACAATTAGTAACTTGAATCATACATTTAATTAGACACAAAAGTTGCTTTGAGTGATGGTGAGAACACTTTGTCTATTCAGACCCTCCAGCTTTAATAGAAAGTAAAGATCTATGACATTCTGTCACTGCATTATTTCACAGGCACAGAGCAAAAACAACTGAACAAAACATGCTAGTAATACAAAAAAGCAGTGTAACTCCGACTAATTATCTGCTTAAGCACTGAATTTTACATAATTCCCACATAACCCACCGTCTGTAGAAGCAGCACTTTTGTTCCAATATTTCGATGTGTATGAATCTGTAAGAGATGTGTAAGTTATTACTAGGTTACTACTTCTATCTTCACATCTCTGCATCTCTTAGATGTAGGAATGGTAATGCAGTTCTCTTCTGAGAAGAAAACAGGGAAATATATACAAAGATGCTAATTTTTAATTGAATAAAGATGGAACCCTAATATTTTGGAAGTACAAAAAGTGGAATCCAGTTATCAGATGTTTCTTTTGAAATAGCCACAGATGAGTTGTTTTCTAAATTAATGGGATAGCAAAGCCATAACTGTGGTAAGTGAATTTTACTCACAATTCCACACCACATCTTTTGATATTTCTCGTTCTTCTAAATTTTTTAACAGCTGAACTTTCTTGAATAATTCTTCCTAGGACTTGTCTATGTGCAAGCTGAACAGAACATAGGGCTACTACATGCATCAAATAGAGGTTCACTGGCAAAAATAGTTCTACTGGCAGGACATATTTTGTCCCTTTTTCCTAAATAAAAAACATGGGTCGTTTTTGGTTTTTGGGGATTTTTTTGATGAAGAAAAAGCTTTAAGTTCATCACATGTAATTTTACCTTTCTGCTGGTACTTCAAGAAAATCTCAGCTAAGGAGGTTTTCTTCTCTACATTTCCATTACTGTTTGTCAGGCAACACCAACCCTGTGGTTGATGGATATCAGATTATGTTCCAAATTTTTCTGCACAAGAAATTATGGATTTTAGCCTCTAAACTCCGTGGAGTGTCTTCACTCTCCTTTCTTTGGGTAATAGCAAAGTGTGGAGCTCAGTATTTTGGACAGGGAGCAAAAGAAATCATGGTTTCATGTGAAAAACCTATAAAAAAAACTTGCCAGTTTTCTCCAGCTTCCAGTTCTTCATTGAAAGCAGACCCAGTCTTTAACATCTCTTGCTGAAATGGTGTCAGCTGAATTTCCAGGGAGACCTTGGGGGATTTTTTTAATTTCTTTTTAGAGAATAGTAATAAATAAACTTGAGAATATTGCTTTAGTCAGCTTTTCTATTTACTTTCCCCAAACACATTTCTTAAAAAGATGATAACAGATTTGTCCTTTCATATGTTGTCATTCCTGCAGGAGTTAAAGTCTGCAAGAACATTTACCTGAATTTGTGTACACAGCAATTATTTCAAATTGTAAAGTTAAGACAGATTTGTTAGACGGAGGCCAAAAATGGTATTAAAATGAAAAGAACAAGCTAATGAATCTCTGTGGGCTCTTTATTGACAGTTTTATGCTTTCTGGCAAGAACCATGGAGAGAAAAATAATACCTTGCACTGCAGTAATATTTTCTGTCTTAGCACCAAGAGAAAGTTTTACAAATTTTGAACAGCAGAAAGGCTCAAATCTTCTGGCTTTGGGTAACCCAAAAGGACACAAATTTTCTTTTATAGAGCTAGGGGTTTGTCTCTGTTGGGAGCACTAACATCAGGTCTCAGAGCTCTTCTAGTTGCAAGAGATCATAGTGGTATGTCTGTAGCACATGGCTTACCATGCTGGCTGTGAGCTGTTCTTCCCACCAGACCAGGAGAGGCATTTGGATGGCCCTGGGGCTGCTCTTCCTGCTGTTTATTGCTTCCAGGAAGGAAATTATAAAGTTACTGCAGAATGTGCATGGCCACTGACAGCTAAATCAAGGACAAATGCAAACTGAGAGCACATCCAGCAGCTTCTATTGGGTGGGCAAGGGCTGGTCATTCCACTGTCTCCGAAACCATAGAGGATGGCAGAGCTGCCACAGATCTGCTCCCTGGTTTTGGGAACAGATATTCATACCTAGCTTGATTTGCTTTCTGGAAACAAAAAGAAATCTTGTTGGATTTCTGCAATGGGTATTTGAAGCAGATACTCCCTTCCTTTTGCTTGGGTCAGTTCATGGGGTATTTTCTCTTTGGTGCCTGCCATTTCCATCCACTTCGCAAGGCTAAAACATGCCATGGTCCCTTGAGAAACCAGATGGAAAGCCATCTACTAGAAAGGAGCATAAAAGACATATCAAATAAAGTACTCAGGACAGTTCACAGTAGGGGAGAGATATATCCAGAATAACAATGACTCAGAGAGGGATTTTATAGGCAGCAGGGAAATGCTGCATCAAGGGAAGAAAATGTTTACAATTATAAATTATTAATAAGCATGCCAATTTTCTACCTCATAATTTTGATCAACTCCTCTAAAGCCAGCTTCCATTCTAATGTGTTCTCTGCAGTACCTAGCAAAGCCAGGTTTGTTCCACTGCAGCCAAAGTAATAGAAAGTTTCTTCATATCCCCTTAGTAGCTTTTATTTTTGTCTCAAGAGAAATAAGAGACCTGGTGTCCAGAGCCTGCTGCTTGGTTGCTATTTACCACACAGGTGTCACTCCTGAAAGCTCAACAGGTTTTCCTTTCCTTGAGTTCTCTGCCAGCACTCAAAGCTCGGTGTCCCTGGTGGCAGAGGAAAAGACAGGGCATGGGTCCATGCTCAGCAGCTGCTGGAGCTCCCCAAAAACAACAAATGTCATTTTCGGTCACCTGAGGAACCCCTAAGGGTCCTCAGTTTTATGAGGCTGGAGAAACCACCCAGCAGCTGAGGAGCCTCAGCACCTCTGCTCCTTGAGGAAGATCCAAAGCTTTAGGGATCCCAGAGAGGACCTGCTTGGGCCAGAGTCAAAAATTCCTTGTTGAAGTCCTCTTCAGCCTCTTTTGCTGGAAGACAAACAAGTACCAAGAACTGTGAGGAAGTGCAGCTGGATGTGCTACCTGTGCCCTGAAAGGTGTGAGGCTGCATCAGTTCCTTATCTGTTTGAAACTGTATGGATTAGCTGGCAGGAGCTACCCCATACAGTGGAATTCCTACCCTATTTGAGTGGGATCCCAGACATCTGTGTGCAGTGCAAGTGTGGGTGTCCTCTGCTACATTCATTTCATCCTCCAAAGATAAGTTGACAGACAGAAAAATAGATACATGCAGTCCCAGTTTATATAATGTATAGGGAATGTTAAATAGCCATTCTGATAAACTCAAGTTCTTTCCTGATTAAAGAGCACCAAATTTATATTTCACTCTACATATAAAATTGCAAGGAATTCATTACCTAATCTGTAATCTAATCTCTTCCAGAACATCCCATAAAATTTTTCCAGTCAATTTCCAGCCAGTAACAAATTTACTAATGCCTTCATTTTCACAGAAATACTAGGAGAGATCATGTATTTTCAGTATGTATTCATGGAAGACAAATTTTACATCAAACAATTGAATTTATAAGTTTACCGGAAAAACAAAAATTGTTTTTTTGAAAAGTAAAGTTTCATGCAGATGATTGATTTGCATTCAAGTGTACTTCAATAAACATAAAGAAGTTAATAGTGCAGATGATAAACATCACTGTCTATTCCAAAAATGCTCTAAATAAATATAGTTCATAATTCTCTGTGATTGAATTAATGACTTGCAATAAAAGGACTGATGAATTCATATGACATCTTGGAGAACATAGCAGAATGATCAGGCTTGGGCCTGACCCTTCATCCATCATCTGTGAGCTCCCTGTAATGTTTTGTGATGGGATATGCACCACCTGGTTCTCACCACACTTGCTACTGGGTTGTGAGAAGGTAATTCAGCTGAAGTTTCATTCATATATTTGCAAAAGAAGTGTAATAGCTCCAGATTGTCCTCTTGCTTATTTGTCCCAAAAGGACAAACAGAGGACCAAGGAACAAGCACTCACTTGTTGAGTGGCATAACACAGACAAATAGCCCCAATACTTACGCCACTAATGAAAACCCAAGGCTAAGAGCTGGGTGAATTTGATACAAATTAGACCTGTGTTGGGGTAGTGAGCATAGGTCTCCAGAGCTTCTGTGGGTTTGATTTTCTTCCCTCTTGCATCCTTTCTGTCTGGTGCTTGGATGAAGCAATGCTGGTCCCTGATATGTTTGTATCAATCATGCTGGACTGTTATAAACAAAAATCTGGCAATTTTTTTGGGGAAAAAAAGAGTTGCAAAACCAGTCAGACTAGTTGCTGCTAAACTGAAGTTCTACCTGTTTGTTATTGTAATGACCCGTCATTTTCGCTAATTCCTCCTTTTGTATTGGTAAAACCTGCCTGGGGCTAAGTTGTACTTCTCCCTGGACAGTGAGGGGAGGGGACTTGGGAGGGGGGCATCAGAGAGAATGCAAAATAATGTCAGGACCAGCATGCCATGGGAACCTCATCAAACTTACCAAAAAACCCCCAAAACAACGAGCCAATACAGAATTAAGAGATTAAAGTAATATCTAGATGTGAAGAACAGAGTGCTGAGCCTGCAGAGATGCTGAGAACCTTTGTTGTCCCTCACCCTGAGCAGAGACCTCATCTGAAACCAAGACGGTGAGCCGGGAGCCACTCAAAAGTCGTGAAATCGGGATCATGCTCAAGGCTCCCATAAGGATGGCACCGCCAGCTCTGTCCCCAGTAGACAAAGCTGTGCAATGCTCGTTCTCCTCCTCGTCTGAAGCACCCTGAAAGTAAACAATGGAGACTGCACACCTGTTGAGCTTCCCAAACTTGAGTTGATCACTCTTAATAAAGGCATTAAAAGGAGAAAAAGTCTTCTGCTCGTTTATTTCACGGACAATGTTATATATTATCAAATAAGCAGCCAAATTTGTAATAAAAATTTAACAATGATTTATTAGATTGATAACAATAAATAGAATCTCAAAAAAGCACCACATCCAAGACAGCGTCAGCCCCGGGTGCGGGCGCTGGGTGAACCGAGATCTGACTGACAAAGTGCCAGTGGTTCACCCCGAATGCTTCAAGCAGCCAGCTTATATACAGTTTATTCTGCCTGAGGCAGGGATGACCAAACGTATCTTTGTGTAGCAGAGTGACCCCGGTTCTTGGGTAAGGTAGATGTAATCTTCCCAGGTGCAGGTCCCGTCCCGTAAGTGATTTAGACATTCCAAGGAAACTAGCAATCATGGCCCAGGAAGGTTTCTTTCATACGTTAACAGACTTGATATTATCTCAAAGTTGTCTGGGAACTAATTGAAAAAACATAAGACTCTGCTCCCAGCCAGGGTGGTCACAGACATATCTTAGATTCTACAATATTTTATACACATATATAGCATGAATTATCTCTACCATATACTACAGACAACAACTGCTCTTGGAGAGGAATGAAACCCAGATGCTATTTTTCTGGCTTCCCCCACGTAATAGGGTCCAAGTCCTGGGATTTCATTACAAATTTTATCTTTCTTAAACACAGTATTTTTCCAAAACTCTGTTATGAGAGTTAAAAAACAAAAACCAAACAAAACCCCAAACAAACAAAAAACCAAACAAAACCCAAACCAGACAAACAAACAAAGACAAACAAGCAAAAACAAACAAAAAAAAAAAAGGAAAAACCCCCCAAACAAAAAACCCACCTGGTTCCAAACCTTACAAGTGGTTCAAAAGACACTGATGATAGTTACTGAAATACCACGTAAACCTGCCTCAATTTCAACGAGCAAGACTAGGACAAATGAGGATAACAGGTTCTGCAGTCCCTCCTTTCCTTGAAAATCTGCCCTCCTGGGAACGCCCAGTTCAATTCACGGCACATTGACTCAGGAATTCCTTCTCTGAATTCAAAGGCTTTTCATGCTGTTCACTGCATTGTGAGTTTCTCAGCTGAATCTTTTAATCTCGCCCACAAAGATGTTTAAAATGGAGTGAGATTTCTAATACAGCAGAGGTTATTTCTGTGTCCTTGGCTAAGCAGCAAAACATCATCCCCTGCTGCTGTGCCATGCCACTCTGCAAGCTGACTGAGAGTCCCTGCCACAGGAGGAGGTGCACTTCACTAGCTTTGTCTGTTTACAATACACAGTATTTTGCCCAGAGGTTTAGGAAAATGTATTGTATAAAATTTTTATGAATCCCATTCCTTATGTCTTGGGGCTTGCTGCATGTTGATAATGATCTCTGCTTATGGCCCGGTGTCGACATGAAAATGCATCAGGAGCTGGCACTGTAAGCCTCTAAAGGAAATCTGGACCTGAATATAAACACCATGCCTTGTTTTGTCTACAAATAATTTATTGGTTTTTAGTGAGCACATTCCAGGCAATTAGAAAATGTGCTTTTTTACTGCCTGTTGTGAAAATGAAGTGAGAAATAGGGAGCTGGAATGTAGGCAACAGGTACTTATGGATTTTTATCATGCTGAAATACACTGTACATGTGACTCTTAGTCATGTACTTTGATTATCCTGAATTTTCTCCTTGTCCATCCTCTCTTCTCTACTTTCACATCTTCTTCCTGCAAGATCTCTTTGGATGTAAGGTGTAGGTCCTTCAGTTCTATCTCCCTCAGTAACACATCAAGTAGTTTAAGAATATTAAAACCTGCAAACCTCAGTGTTCTGGTTTTGGTTGGGATAAAATTAATTTTTTTCCCTTGTATCTCGTGTAGTGGATGAGAATAAAGTTGATATCATACTGTTTTAGTTGTTGCTGAGCAATGCTGACTCTAAATCAAGGATATTTTCAGCTTCTCATAATCCTAGAGACGAGGCTGAGGAGGTGGGAACACAAAGGTGAGAAGGGACACAGCCAGGACAGCTGACTCAAACTGGCCAAAGGGCTATTCCATGCCATATAACATCATGATGATCAATAGAATTAGTGGGAGCTGGCTGAGGAGTACCAGTCCACTGCCTGGGGACTGACTGGGCATAAGTCAGCAGGTGGGGAGTAATTGCATTGTTCATTATCTGTTTTGTGTATTCTTTAATTATAATTTTTATTATTTTTCCCCACCTGTTTTTTGTCCTATTAAACTGCCTGTATCTCACTGGTAAAAATAAGTGGGAGAAACAGATTCTGTCCTTCACAGTCACCCTGACCATTAAAATTTGTAAAGAGGAAATATCTGAAAATAAGAATGTAGACTCCCCAACACAGGTTATAGTCTCATCTCCTTAAAATAATTAATGAATGTTTCATCAGACTTTTATTTCAGATATTTGTAGACCTTCAATAAAAGCAAGTAGATATATAATTGAGCTGCCTGTAACAACATTAATCTTCCATTAATTTGATTTCTCCATGGATATTATATTTTTACAATACATTACAGTGTGCCACGGGTAATTAGTCTTCCTTCACTTTAGAAGTTCTGATCTTTCAGGTGCAATTCTGCACTAAAGAATTAAACAAGTTAAACTGAAAGTAGATATTTGAAGTGATTCCCCAAACTAAAATGGCCAGTCACTCTTCCTCTTTAGAGCTGAAATTGATGCTAATAATGAGGGCTGTGGTCAGGACTGGTCTGTGCTCCCATTCCAGGTATTGAAGCTCCTTACTTGGGGCTTCACCTGAACAAAGCTACTGGAGCATGTTCCAGCTGCTCCAGCTGCTCCAGCAGTTCTGCTCTAGCCCTCATCTGGGCTTTCCTGTGAGAAGGTCCCCTGAGTCCATTGCCCCTTGACTCCATCTGCCCCAGTTCAAGCATGAACTTACAAAAAAGGTTGCCTATCAGAACAGCTCTCTTCCAGTTATATCCATTTTGGCGACAATTGGATACAGGAGATAAACTAGCACAATTTTATACTAAGACTGAGGAAAGATGTAAATGCTGCAATAGTTGCAAATTGACTGAGATTTTGTTTTGATTTGTTTGTAGTCAGAATTTCTTCAATCTAGAATATCACACACATTTAAAGTTGTCATGAGTGTTAAAAGTACGTAGCATGCAAATATTTTTGGTAGGACCATGGATACACTTTTTTCCCAAGAGAAAATAACAATACATGAGTAAAATTGAAGAGGAATTTTGTTGTTTGCTCCTGATCTATTCAGAGGAATGTGGCACTCCAGCTTGGAAAGGCGTTTCTGCAAACATTGCTTTGGTTCTGGGAGTTTGTGTAAGTGGCATTGAAGGGATCCACGTACATTGAACAGATGCCTTGTTGAGAGGGGAGCATGGATGAGCAGTTGGCTCTGCTTCCACTGGGGAGAGGTGACACAGCAAGCTAGAGCTGAATGGCCAGGCAGCCTGAGCGAGCAGAGGAGGCTGTCCAGGTGCAGGGAGAATTTTCCCACTCCTGATGAAAGAAGTTTGCCTGAATCACCAACTGTTACAAGTTGCAAGAATCCCTTCTGGGAGGTGTTATTACGTCTCTTGGATGAATCGCATTTCTACTAGCCTAAACTTTCTTCCTCCAGATGGATCGTCCTATGGAGTTATCCTTTTAGTTTTCAAGGCTTAGCTTTCCCAGCAGTATGTGCTGGGGGATTACATGTTCATTATGTGGAGGATTCAGGTATTTTTACTTTAATGCTGCATACATCCAAAAATGTGAGTGTGGCATTCACTGATTTTTCATCAAGTTTGCCTTTCTTTATTAAACATGAACAGACTTTTGAGCTCAGCAAGGATACTATGAGTAGTATGCTGTATTTCAATGTAGTTGTACAATTTCAGTTAAAAACTCATCTTCTGGGTTTTAATAGCTTTCCATTCAGTTGAGAATATTAAGACAAAAATCAACATGCAACTTCTGTGCATATCAAAGTATGCTGCTTTTCCAACCATGGCTACCTCAAGTCTGGGAAGTGTCTTCCTTTATGTAAGTGTAGGAAAGGAAGCCCAAAGTCCAATCTAACATACAGGAGAAAGGATACCTTTGCTCTCTCTTGGAGCAGGAATTTCTGAAGAAGCAAAAAAAGAGCTGGGACAGTTTGAGGCAAATCTTCCAAGAAGTTCAATGCACTTTTTAATTGACATTTTATCCATGTGTTTGTCTAACTGGTCTGTATGTCTTAACTTTCATCTGTTATTTTCCCTACCATTATATTCTCTCTATTCCTTTTAAGTTCTGGTCCCTCTTATTTCCTGTTTTTCTACTTTAACCTTGTTTCTCTGTGCTCTCTTCTGTTCAACTTTGCTTCACTTTCTTCCAAAACTGAAAATGAAGGAATTGAAGCAGTTGTCTATAATAACACCAACAAAAAAGAAGCATGACATGAAAATCTGCTTTTGAAAGATAGATATTGGAAGCTTCATTGGAAGCTCCAGATAAATGTTACAGGAGCATTAAAGGAGCACGATTTTGCAAAGGTTGTTTTGTCTAGTAACAGGTTTTGCTGTTGGCAAAATATTTCCTTGGAGCCTAGGTATTCAGCCCATCTCTCTTTCTGTCTTGTCTCTAACAATGCCTTCCCCATTGTCATGGAGGTAAACTTTAAAATTTCAGTGGCATATGATTCAAGCAGAGGAATTCAATTTGAGACATGATATGAAGCTGTCATACTAACACTGTATTCTCCCTGTAATGCTGCCACAGAACTTAATGATATTAATCAACCTTAATGGAAGAAGTTGCACTTCAACATTGCATCTTGGGCTTAGCATGGCCTAATGTCATAGTCCATTTGGATTTCTCAATTTTACAGGACAACATACTCCCTTAATTAAACCTTTACGAGTTCATAAAGTTCATGAGGAAAGAAAACAAACACATCAGTGGTCAAATATGTAAATTCATTATTGGTTTCTTAATTCAGAATGTTTCATAATTTGTAATTCATAACCCCTGCACCTATGAGCAGAATGGTTACCTGGCTGATGGTGAAAATGTTTATCCTTCTTCCTCTGTCAAGTTGTGGGTGTCCCCTCTATCACACCTGGAAGCATAAAAACCTCAGCATTCTGGCTGCCCTTGGATCTGCTTCAGAAGCTTCTTGAGTGAGCTGACATGAGCCTTTCACCTTGCACACTTGGTCTGCACCATTTCTCTAAGTTAGCGGATTCTGAAGGAACAGACAGCATTGAATAGACAAGGATGATGGCTGCAGTGACAACAGCTCTGTGACCTTTATCATTTCCTGTCCATCGTGTCCCATGTGTTGCTCTTGCTTTGAGGGCAAGGATCCCAGCAGACAATGGGTCATGGCTGTGTGCCAGCTGGAACCAGAGGTAGAATAGAGTGAGTAATCACACTGAATTATTTCTGAACCAGAAGCAGTGCTCTGAAAACTTTGTCAGTCTGAAGCATAGTGGGGTCATTAGAATAGAATAGAATAGAATAGAATAGAATAGAATAGAGTCTTTTCAGTTGAAAGGGACCTACAACAATCATTTACTCCAACTGTCTGGGCACTTACGGGGTGACCAAAAGTTAAAACATGTTATTCAGGGCATTGTCTAAATGCCTACTAAACACTGACAGGCTTGGGATATTGACTACTACCGTAGGAAGCCTATTCCAGTGTTTAACCAATTGCTTTGTAAAGAAATGCTTCCTGGTGTCCAGTCTATACCTCTCCTGGAACAGCTTTGAACCAGTCCCATGTGCCAAACCCCTGGACTTGAGGGAGAAGAGGTTAGCACCTCCCTCTCCACCTCTTGTCCTCAGGAAGCTGTAGAGAGCAATGAGGTTGTCCATCAGCCTCAATTTTTGATCTTTCTCATTACTAATTTCCCCCCCCCCCCCCCACTATTATTCCACTGTATTAGTTACAGTGGGAGAATGTAGTAAACCCCATAGATTTAGGAAAAGCACCATGGAGAATATGAACAATATGAATGCTGAAACAGCAAAAGAAAATTCCTGTTTCCCTGTCCTCCGCCCTTAACCTATCTCTGTAACCCTATAAGGCAATGTCATGTTAACCCCTTACCATTGGTCGAGCTTGGATCCTTTCCAACCCTATAAAAGAAGCATACTGTACCCCATTAGGGGAGAAAGAAGAAGAGCAGAGACCCTTCACGGACCTCCCCAAATAAAGCCATCTTCGTGGAACAGCCTGCGCCTTCTCCTTCTCCTCTCTCTCCATCTGCTGCAGCCTCAAGCCCGGGGCACTACTACCTAGCAAGCAGAGCTGAAATCCTGAGAGCTTGCAATCACTATAGAGCTGACAATCACCATGCTGGCTAGATGGCATCCCTGTGGCGTTGGCATGAGCGAGCTAGCTTCGGGCACCCGGTCCCTACCCAGGGACTGAACTCCTGAGCCCTAGTGCTCTGCTTTATGATAACCCCTATGAGAGGTTATTAGGAGAAGATATTCTGCTATTCTCAGTCCAAAGCATTCTTCCTTTCACATATATGTTGGGTCAATGCATAAAAGATTTCAAGGTGTTATTTGCACCTGCCTGCCAAAACAAAGTGACTTCAAGTAATACTGTGGCAGATGCTCATGTTTCTTGGGTTTTCCATCACAAAAGAAGGCATCTTGTGTGGTACTGGTACACTGATGTATCATTTTATGAAATTGAATTTAATGTTCTCATAAAACACTTATGTTCTGTCTGTTTATTCAACCAACTCCTTAACTATCTCCTAGTATGGTAGCGAGTCTCTTACACAGTTTGCTGCAGCCTAAACATAAAAACGAGTGCTGGAAAGTGAAGTTCTGTGTGGTATTAGACTGTCAAACTCTTCAGCCTCCCAGAGAGAGGGCAGAGCAACTTGAATGCTCCTTAGGGGCCCTTATTAAGCCCTGGCATACACAGATCCAAGAGTAGCTGGACAGTCTCCAAAGTACATGCTGAATATAGGAATGAGTATGGATAAGCCTTAGTGCCCTTGTCCCCATCTTTGGCTACCGTACCCCAAACACCTACCACAACTCTGCCTGCATCTGTCCCATCTCATCTGTTTCTGGCTTTGAGCTGTCCTCACCCTTTCTCCATCCCTCTCATCTCACTATTGAACTGTGTAAGTGTTTGTGCTTCAAAACAGATTTTACAGTCCTCAGGCTGCTGCTGGGAAGTTTTTGTGGGAGGTGTACAGTGTGATAATAGAAATTTCTTAAAAATACTTATCCCACATTATCCTTCTACTGCTGTGTTCAAAAACTGTGTCTTGACCCGTTTCAGGCTGTCTGTTCTCAGCAAACTGGGAAAGTGTGGTCTATGGATGCCTTAGGAATGGCCTTAATTGCTAAAGCTGTGTGGTCAGTTATCCAAAATAGTTCCCTGCCTTGGAAGTACTGACCTCTGTTTCTCAATGCTCACTCCTCAGTAGAATAATTGTAGAGTACATGGTCGTCATCCTTCTGTTCTGGTATTTAAACCCAGGCAAAGTAGCAGCATTACCCAAACATAGAGACTGATCCTGAGAGATTTCCTCTTACAGTTCTGATCCAGGCAATTAAAACACTTTGGAGCTGGATTCAAAATATCAATTCCTCTCTTCTGTACTGTAAAAACTCACTTCAATTCAGCTTCATGTGATGGTAAAAATACCTTAGTTATTGAAACACACTATGTTTTAGGATACTATTCTGCATTCAAATTCTAATATTTTTCTTTCCTTTTTGCTTCCTTTTCTTTGGTTGAAATGCAACATCTCACTCTGAAGATCATTACCTTTCATCTCTCTCATAATGTTTAAAAGAGAAGTATTTTCAGTTATCAATCCTTTTTTTTTTCCTTTGTACTGAATAAATTATCCAGATCAGGAGGCAGGGCCTTCATGTGTGAAGTATTGGGTGTTTTAAAACATCTCAAACTTTTTCACATTACAACTCCAACCTCCTCAGCTCAGATTTTCCCCCAGCAGAACTTCACAGTCAAACAAAACACAGCAGCTCTAAATCAGCTGGTGTGCAAGTGCCAAGGGAGAGAGTGGGCAGTGAGAGACATTGCTGCTCTAGCCCATGCTTTCTCCTCTGCAGATCTGCCTGTGCTCCCTGCAGACACACAAACAATGCCTTGGGAACACAGCAGCAAAATAACTGTCTAAATCTTCTCCTAGATATCTTGGTCCTAAAGAATCCTATCTGCAA
Organism: Agelaius tricolor; assembly: GCF_023055355.1. NCBI lineage: Eukaryota > Metazoa > Chordata > Aves > Passeriformes > Icteridae > Agelaius > Agelaius tricolor. The sequence continues at coordinate 91,355,485 of NW_027269261.1, read as the reverse complement.
TTGCATATGTGGGAGGGGTAGCACCCTATACTGCCTGTTTGTGACTTGGAGGTTAAAGGTTCCAGACTTCATTAGCCGTCCCTATTGTGAGAAACATTTCTTTTGTTTTTCAAACCAAAAAAACCCTTTCTGTGTGCATTATAAACCCCACACTCCGCACTTCTACTTCAGCCCATCCACTGCTTAATGTGCTTGAGGTAAAAGGATCCCACACTCCATTTGGCAAACGACTGTAAATTTTCTGGAAGCGCCTTCTGACAGTGTACACAGAGCAATCAGCAACTATCTTTTTCCAGAAGGGTTTCACAAGCTCATAACTGCTTGTGACACCCTCACAAGGCCCTGCAGGGCACAGGATCGATCAGGGCTCTAATTTAATACTGGGACTGCTGCTGCTGCCTGTGAGGCTGTTTCCCTGCTTTTTCAGTGCTGCAGAACCTCCCCCAGGATCCCCAGGGGAACTAAGTCATAACAGATGCTCATCATTGGTTTAATGTCACTTGCATTGCCTAATCATTTTTGCTGTTTATGATCCTAGGAAGATGCAATTAAAAGAGTATGTGGCTTATCTGGCATGTTCAGCGTGCAAGAATCAAGGGTTTAGGCTGTGTGTCTCATTGGGTTCCATCACTTTGATAATTTCTATTCTTTCTGTATTTGTTAAACCACTACTCTGCATTTAGATAATTCAATCCCATGCCTGAACGCTACTGAAAATTAACAAGGGTATGCTATATTTAAAGATTAAATTGCCAAAAGAGTGGGATGGAGCAGTGAAGAGAGAAGAGCCATTTTTCTTGCTCTGACTGTCCAGCTGTGGTTGTCATGCACTGGGTTTCCAACATGCTTGCATACTTGTAGTGTTTGGTGGACTCCAGTTAGGAAGAAAAAGGCAACAAGCCAGATTTTCACCAAGGAGGTGCGAAGCCTTTGGTAATCTTCTTTGCTTCATAAGATATCAAAAGTTACTCAGCATCATTAGCAATAATTAAGGATTCTGTCTGTGAAAAAAAGTTTATACTATTTGACACTTTTTCTGTGACAAAGCCTATGACAGCAAGCTAATTTTATGATGCATTTTATTATACATCAGAAAACACATGAAATACAAAGCTCCTGGTAATGACTTGTTTGTTGATTTTGCCTCATATGAGCATTCTGAGTTTCATTTCAAAACCATTACTTGGTTATAAGATCTTAGCTGAAAAGTTTTAAAATTTTAACAACCATTGAATAGTTTCCATATTTTGAGAATTAATATGGTAATTTTATGTCATAAGACATTTAGGATATCTTTCCCCATCTTATATTGTCTAGAATAACTTTTCCTAAATCTGTGAAATCCTCAGGAAGGAAACATTCCAATTCCCCTTCAATTTTTGAATTAGTGCTGGCAGTTCTTGTTAGTTGTGAAGCAGGATGAAGAACAGAGTGAAAGAGAAATATCTTTCAGCTGAAGCATTCAGTCAACAAGTCACAGAAAAGAGGAAAAAAAAAACCACACAAGGCAAGACTTTCTTTCATCATTATAAGTCTGAAGACATTTCTTCTTTTTAGACTTTCCTTTTTAGGGTCAGGGAAAGGGGAAAAAAAGACAACATGAAAAATGTAAAGTTTATGCAAATATCAAAATTGCTTTGTAAATTAAGTTAGTTTTATAAGTTAAACAAGTATGAATTACAAACCAGGACTGACATATCTATCTCTTAAGGCTCACTGACACAATGTGAGAAACCATCTTCCTTCATCTGCTGAGTGAAAAAGAGGTTGTAATCGTAAATCAGATGGAAAGAATGGGGACTGATGTGTTGTCAAACTCTGAGTGCTACCCGAGCATTGAGGGCATTGGTGCAAGTTGCAGCCCAGCTTCCCACTCTCCTGGTGGCAGTTCCTGCCCTCAGGGAAATCAAAAAAGATGTGTGTACCTCCACTCTCATTAAACTTCAAAATTGACAAGCTATCAGGGTATCTGCAAGCCTGAAGCAGGCATTACTGGATCATCTTTTCCTCAGATTTGGAAGTTTTAGCAAGGACAATTTATCTCTTTCATCTCTGCCTCTATAATTATCTCTATCTAAACATATCTATATGATCTGTAACAATATCCTGTATCAATAGGGATATATATCTATATTTATCTCCATCATTTTTATTGCTTTCAAATAAAACTTCAGTTTTTGGACTAATCAACTGAGAAAAAATGAAAAATTGTTTGCATTATGCCAGTCCCATAAGCAAAAACAAGCTAGCAGTCAGCTTTTGTTGTTTTGTTTGGGTTTCGTTTTTCATAGTTAAACTGACAGACAAAAGCAAGGCTTCCATGTTTTCCTCATCTTTTTTGATTTGAGATATAAATATATTCCATTGTGGTTTTGTTACTTGAAAGTAAATATGCTGCAAATTGTTCACTTCCTAAGTGATAAAATATTTGATTTACTATTTAATATGCTTGTACAACAGAGATAAACTCGGAAAGCTGCCTTGTAAAGAAGTAATTAGGAAAATCCCATAAAATTTAGGATGAAATGTTATTTTTATCTGCCTGTGAACACAGAATAAACTGTGGATCTGTCACTTTTATCTCTTCATAAGGGTGAAGCTGAATAGAGTTTCTCCTAGCCCCCAAACCATCAGGTTAAGGTGCTCTCACAGTTGGTTGTCTTTCCATGGTGCTCCAATGCAATGAGACCTTGGGTGAGGAACAGAACCTGGCTCAAGTATTGCAATCTGCCTGATCTGAGCTGATTTGTCTTTTCATGTCTTGCTTACACTTACAGCAGCCAACTATTCAGCATGTGTTTGCATAAGTTCATGTTTTCAATCCATCTGTGTAGCAAAAGTAGGCCCCAATCCACTTAGCATCCTCCACATTGTTCATTAAGAGGTGAGAAAATAGTGGAGTTATTTTGGTGCCTAAAAGTGTGCCCAAGATATGGTCCATGCATCAAATATGAAAATTAATTTATCAAAGATGTGGAAAAATTATTTCAATTGTCTCAGTGATCTGACTCATCTGCAAGTCGTAACATATAACTTCCCAGGCCTGTCTTGACTCATATTTTGCCATGAGTATTGTTGCTAGAGTAGAATGGTTTACCTTGTACAGCTGTGAAGTATTTTTTAAGATTATTTTCTTGTAGCCCACGGGAGCATGTGGTGATCTGCTGTTGGATTTGATCTGTGGTGAACTAATTGAAGAGAAGGTAGTGTCTTCTCACAGATTCATAAATCAGATTTAGGGATGTGTGGCAGCCATAGGGCTGCCTGTGCTAACTCCTCTTGGAATAATGTGTTTCTCAAATAACCTTAGGCAGTTGATGCTGCTGATGTTTTTCTTTATGCCATAGCACTTCCCCATCATAACTGTCACAGATTCCCTGCTGAAAATTGAAAAAAGCCCTAAATCTTCTAAAACCACTGTGCTTTTAAGCAACTCAGATGAAGCTTGGGCCTAAGTCCTCACAATGCATAATATTGAAACTAAGGCTTCTTTGTGCTCAAAACCCATCACAACAAATTCTGAAAGGCAGAAATGGGAGATACCAACAAAACAGACATTTTCTCATTTCCCTTATATATACAGAGCTCTATATCTGATTGCATGTTTCTTATAGAAGTTCAGGGTTTTTTTTCAGTCCCCTAACAAACTTTTCTGAAGGTGAAACTTCCATTAATTTGTAATATATGAAGAAAAAATATTGTCCCTGGCTTTGGAACAAAATCCAGGTTGGGAATACTGTCCAGAAGAAGAGAAGAAGAAAATGTTCTTTGGAAGTAGAATCACATGTATAGTATTGGTTTTTAAAGAGATTTATTAGCTTCTTAGTACAAGAATTTAAGTGGAGTTATGTTAGACTTGCCATAAGTGCTTTATCTCTCTCTCTCTCTCTTTCATCTCACGTGGGGCAGGTGCAAGGTAAAAGATCTGGAAAGATGTGAGTTATAAGACTAAAAAGCCAAGTTAAAAGTTAGTCAAATGTAGGTGAATTCAGTATGGGGAAGGTAAAAATAGCAAAGTTTAGTTGCTACTCAGAAATATCTTCAAGACTTAGAGAAATGTAAGCTTAGAAGGAGGAATGAAAGTGAGGGAAGAAAGGCAAAAAGAAGCTCCTTGTGAGACATTCTAACAGGAGAAGATGGGATGAGAAGGTCTTTTCTAACCACTATAGAAAAGTATTTGGAAATATGTAGTAGTGGTGAAGTCAGGAAAGCAAAATGCCTGAAGATTTCTGGGCTGATCTAGGAGGATATTCTGATTTTGTCTATTTTAAGAACTAATGAGTGAAGGGAAATCAAGGTCAGATTAGAGAATACCATTCACGTAGAATTACTAGCACTTTCAGTACTGAGAGGGGCTAGGAAAATTGTGAATTCCAAAAACTTTGAGAGCATATAAATAGCATTTATATGCTATTGCATGTCTTTGCCTTCATTCTGCAATTCCAGAGAACTGAGAGAAAATATGCTGGCATAAAATTTGTATAATGAGGTGATAAATTGGTTTGTTATTTTGAAGAGGGAAAGGACAGTGAAGAAGTGACAGATTTGATTTGTAGCCACTAGTTAATAGCCACCAGAAAATGCCATTGGACATTAAATGCCTAATTATCATATCTACAGCTAAATTGGTGCTTCAGATTCTTGCACAGGATTCCTTTAAAAAGAGAGTGATCAGCTTAGTGAAAATATCCTTGAATGATAGCTTTACTCCAAAACATAGCCTGAAAATATTAATAATTTAGTCAAATTTTGTGAACTAAAATTCTGCTTTATGAAATCATTAGTATAAGTTGCCCTTAGACAATAATTTCCATTATTTAATCAGCCCTTTAGAGCAATAAATTTACTTGCTCTGCAGGTGGTGGATCTTAAGAAACTTGGAGAAATGTGCATATCTAAAAGGAAAAGCAAACAGGTGCTACCTAGCTGCAACTGTCAAAGGAGTATCACACAGTATTGGGCTTTTTCATGAATATGTCATGTTCCTTGGCTACCACAGAGCCAGAACCTCCCAATACTGCTCCTCTTTCTCATATGTCTTATTCCATGGATGCCCAAGGCATCCTCTCCTGCTCCTCTTCCAGGAGAATTCCCTGGGAGTAGGATAATCTCTGATAATTAAATCCCTTCCAAACAGAGAGGAAAAGTGACTTTTTGTTACTCAGCTCCCAGTGCTGGCTGCCGTTAATCTGCATGTAAATGGGGTTTCTTTTCTAGAGACTTGATGTATTCTGCAGGCTGGTTTTAACATAAATCTGGTTTAATCCTGATGGATGCAGTGAATCTCACTTTCCTGGAAGCCATTACACAGGGTGTGTTTGTGATGAAACTCTTCTGCCAACTCAAGACTTTTGACTGAGCCCAAAGAATGAGAGTATTATCTTGCTTTCACTTTAAGAGTAATTTTTGCCCTGCTGACTAAAGCTGGCATATTAAGAAAATAAAAAAAGAAAATATAAGCAAACAGCCTGAGATCTGTTTTTCTCTCTGGGTCTTCTAGACATGTGGAAAAACATAGAGCACACCCAAAAGCCATAACTCCTTTGCGCCACTTTTCTTTCTTTTGGAGGAGTAGAAAATAAAGAAAATAAACATCACAAAATGCATACCAACTGTAGATGGTATGCACATGTGCTCAAAGATGTGCGTGATGCAGAGAATGGCAGGCAACAGAAAGAGAGTTACAGCCTCAGCAGGTGCTGGTAGAGGCACCTATCTCCAATAGAAGTGAAGCTGTGTTTTGTAAGTCAGGAAGATTACCACAGCCTGATCAAACGCAAGGTAAACTGTTCTGAGAGCCTTTTGTGGGAAGAGTCCATACGGGACTTCATATTTATGTGTAGGACTCCCTTTAGGTACACAACCAATTTCTGAGGTATTTATTTCAGTGTTTCAATAATAGCAAGGAAAGGCAGCAAAAGCAGTAGAGTGATCTTCATACATTCTTCTGCTAACAAAGTATCTCTCTGCTTTCTATTGTCAGATTACTTTCATTCTAATTACAAGGCCAGAGCTTCCCAAATGCATCTCCAGAGAAATCCCTGAATGATCTCACAAGAAGAAAATACTCAGAATGAAACTTCGTCAATTCACATCTTCATAAAATCACATTTTGGGGAAAGTGATTAAGGGATATTCACAAGTGAGAGGCAAATGTCTGATAAGATTAACACAGGCTTTGCAACCAGCTTCTTAATCTGTGGGAAGACAGCCAAGATAATCATCTTTACTTTAGCAGCTTTTGAGATTTAGATGTTGCTGACCAAAACAATCCACTGATAGCAAAGGCAGTTTCCTCCAGAGCTGACTTTGACAAAATGAATTTTTTTAATACTTTTTTTCTTATGTAAATGCAATTTTTATTTTTTCCTCTTCCTTGGAGCAGGCAGAGGTTCCACATGAACAATAGATGCCTTCATTATAGGAAGCACACACACCATGCAATGGAGTGAATTATAGGATGGTTTATCAATCATTTTGTATCTAAGAAGTTTTTAGATATATATTCCTTCATTCCCATTTACATCTCTATTTTAATGCCTTTGGATACTAAAAATCTGTGCCTTAAGCACTGTTATTTATAGTGAGAAAATAATCTTTCAGTCTTCAAAAAAAAAAAAAAAAGAGCCAAATTTATGCTGGCATCTTTTTCCAATAGAGGAAATCATCACATCTTTCTGTCTTCCTCTTGAGAAATTCAGTGCTTCCGTTTGCTCCTGTTCACTCACAAGCACTGAAGTTGAATGTGTGGAACTGAGTTTTATTTTGGGTAAAGAAAAAATTCAAACAAAATACCCCAATAAGCAGTTATCAAATTTCTAACATTATCTAGTAGAGTCTGTGTTGAACAAGAGACTGCTACAGCTATTAAAAATTCTCAGATTTATCTCTGTTCTTGACACCAGGATTTAGAAAGTTCAGGTTAAACCACAGCGTCAGTGGGCTGCTGTTACTGCTGTTGCTGTGGGGCTGAGATAAACTCAGCAGTGAGACCTCCAGCAGCCTGCCATGGATATCTTCAACCAGAGACTCAGAGACCTTTTTATCCCCTGATCAGCCACACACATCAAATGTGCTTGTGTAGGTGGGACACAAATAAACAGCAGTACTGACATTCCCTCTTCCCCCTTCCAAACATATGCCCCTTCACACACCTCAGTCCACTGACATGGCATGTTGGATACAGGATCCAGACAGGATGGTTAGGCAGATTGTCACTTCAAACTGAGCTGCAGAAGGTGCCAAGAGATCTACCTGTAAAATCAAACTGGTCTAAATCATGTGCTCAAATGTGAAAGCAGAAAATACTGGTGAGAACATCTTAATGATAAACGACTCTCTGGCACAACAAATTGTTTTGCCTTCATTTCACTTGTGTTAGAGAGTCTTCAGCATTGAAAAGAGATTGAGTAAAACAGTCTGTCTTAACCTTTGGTCCAGAAGCATGACACTGCATTAAATTTGCATTGGTTCAAGCTAGAGTGACCCACAGGGTGAGGATTTATTTGTATTCGTGGAGACCCTTTGCAAATATTTAGTTCAAAATGCCACGTGGAAAGCCATACAAATCACCCTGACCTCTGGGAAGAAAAATAAAAGGTAATAGGAGTATATTTGTATTATTAGGTCTGTCTGATTTTGCTCCTTGAGGGGTCATACTTGAGGAGAGAAGGAGAGTGACTTTTTTTGTCTCACTCTACAAAAACCAACAACTTTGACAAAGAAATCTGTTCTTGATTTTTTTTTCTCCTGGTCTTGAACTCAATCCAAGCATAAAGAACAAACAGAAGTACACAGGGTATATCTTCTGACTGATTTGAAAAGAATTCTGTAATTCTTATGAATTTCCATGGAGTGCTACTGAACAGGCAGACAAGATTAACACTCAGAGCATCTTTGAAGAATTCTGTGTTCCTGTTTTACTTTACAATGAATTTATAGCCAGTGTAAGCCAGTATGCTTACCAAGATAGGAAATACATTTACATATAGCTTTACAATAAGTTAATATTATCAAAACATCTGTCCAGGTTACTAAATTATTCCATTGTGAAATTCCATTGAATTCACAGAGTTTTGATGGCATGACTGAATTTTGCTCATTATTTTTCTTCAATAATAATAGAGCACACCTGTGGAAGATATAATTTGAAAAGAGAAGGTGCTGGTAGAGCTGTGAATCTCCGGGTGCTTTTAGCCCTGTAAACGAGGGATGAAGCTGATCTAACTCCTGTAAATGTACATGTCTGACGTGCTTCCCTAAGGTTCCCTGTATGGTCACTGAAGAGAATAGGTGCCTCTAGAGTAGGATTTGCATGTCATAAAGCAAGTACCTGGAATGGGTCATGTGAGTTATATCCTGAACAAACCAATTCCTCTCAAGAGACTGTGGAAGGAGTCTCAAATGTCTGGTTCACAAAAAGAGGTTTGTGCTGTGTAGACTCTCTAGGTGAGGTGAGGCTGGAAGGATCTGTTGGATGATCCCCACCTGAAAATCCTAGGCCCTCATATTTCAGCCTGATATCTCTATATTATGCTTGGCTAAAGCACACCCTGACTAGGGGCACTGGAGCATCAAGATTTGAAGACCGCAATGGATGGATTTGCTCCCTCCTCCTAAGGCTCAGACATTTAACATAACAGCTGAAATCTGGGGACAATATACCTGGGGTATAAGTCATTTAGCAGTACATGCAGAGAGATGATATATTAAAAAAAATTAAAAAAAAAGAAAAGAACACCTAATATTCCTGCTAACTATTCTGTACACATGCATGTGCAAGTGCACATAAAACAAGACTACTGCATCAAACAAAAGCTCTGTCTGGTCTGACATCAGGTCTCCTAGTGTGTCCTAAATGAATGCCTAGGGAAATAAATAAGACCAGACCAAATATGTATGACATTTCCCTGACATACTCTCCTTGTTTTCTGTTTCTTACCATCCAAGGACTTCCTGAGCCAGACATTTTTCCTATCCTAAATGGACCCAATGGTATTTTTGACCTCAGACTCTTTCACTGAGCTCTTTTCATCCCTAGAACTTTCAGCATCTATGATATCTTGTGCAGAGGTGTTCTGGAGCCAACCTACATTTGAGGGAAATAGTCACTTAGTGCTTTGCTGTTCTGGAAGCTGGCACCCACCTCTTTCACTCAATGCATCCTCATTCTTGTGCTGAGAATTTTTTTTTGTTTTAATGGTGCTAAGGTCTTCTCTGTCAGCCACTTGAATTTGGCCATACCATGACAGTAACTTTGGCTTTGATGTCTTTCCAGATAGGCACAAAATCCACCCTGCAAACCTGGTGAAGACTACAGACTCCAAAAGATTTGGTAACATCATTGAGGGTTTAACTCTGAAACCATAACTTACACTTCCTGGAGAAATTCTACCATACTGGGATTTTAGATCAATCCACTGCTTATTGCCTTTGAAGCTGGAACAACTACAGGCCCAAATATTCCTTTTGCCCTTTTTTTACTGCCCAAGGAATCATTTAATAAAGTTTTCATAGGGCTGATTGAATTTTATAAGCAGCTTTTCCATGGTTGCTTGTTTGGTTTTGCCTGCTTCATTGTTGTTCCCATCCTTTTCTGCAAGTAAACTAATGTATTTAATGCCTTCTGGCACGAATGTTCAGCACAGCTGGGAATTCCAGCTGAACAGGAGCAGAAAGCCAATTCTGAATCCCTAATTGCTTTCATCACAAGCAAGGGGACTCGTGGAGTTTTTTGTAAATAGTTCTGGTGTGTGTGACCCAGAAAATGACACTGAACCACAGAAGTTAGCATCTTAGTCCTAAAGAGTTAACAACCGAATCTGAGATAAAGACTTGACAAGTCACAGCAGCAAAGCACATAGGAGTAAGGATGCCAGGGTTGGCTGTGATAAATAGTTTCAGAAAAAGTTTGTAAAGCCACAAGTCATTCAAATTTTTGCTTGCTTGTTTTCAGATGTAAATAAATGCAGGCATGTTCCCCAGGCTATGAGCAACTGGTACTTTTCTTCACTAACACAGTCAACATGGATCTCAAAGACAGTCATGAAGAAACAAGGGATGACTTCAGAGCTTGACATGGGGACAGGCTTTCATTTGAAGAGAAACAGGAGCAAAGAAATTGTTGTTCTGATGGCAGAAGGAGCACCAAATATGTTATTTGCACACAGCCCAATGCAGGAGAGGAGTAGCACAAAAGACAGCAAAATTTTAAACACACAAAATAATTAGGAATCAGAAATGTATCATACTTTCCTCATTCTTGGTAGGGCTTTCATTTTTCACCACACTGAAGCTATGCTTTTTCCCTCCATCATTTGTGATTGGTGCTGCTGTTTAAGTGGCTGTGAGGAGCTGAGAGCTCCCCTCAAGCTCTGTGCCAGGCACAGTCTCAGAGGCTGAGAACACTCCCCATATGCACCACTGTGGATGCCCCAGTACCCAACCCAAATAGCAATTCACAACATAACAGATCAGCCTGGGAAAAGGTGCTGGAGGAAAGTTCAAGCCATCCAGAATTACGGCACTTGAACTCTCCCCACATTCAGGATTAACACGTCACTGCAGTGCAAATGCAGTCAGATCTGAGAGTGGCACTCCTGAGACACGCTCCTACCTGGGACAATGACCTCTGCTGTCAGTCAGCATAAACCTACAGGCAGGACTGAGCTACGTGGTTTATCCAGGCCATGGGTCTTCATTTGAATCTGTACACTCAAAAGAATTTGAACTGAAGTCAAGTATGGCTGTAGTTGATCTCACAGGTGACTGGATTTTCTAAGTTGCTGTTGTGGGGCTGACACAGCAGGGTCTTGGTTTTGGCTGGGGTCTCTGAACATCACCTTCAAAAAGAGAGAAATTCAGATAGTAATATTTCAAAGTTGTAGGTCTTAGCAGAGAGGGGCTGAGGGTTCTTTGTTTGTTTTCAGTTAGTAGTACAGAAGGCTGTTCTTGCTGTGAGCAACAAAATGAAAATTATTCAGGCTGAGGGTTGGCGTTGATTCAGAGAGATTCCTGGAAGTTAGCTGGAGCAGAGCTCATTATTAGCCACTTATGCATTCTTCTGCCAGTTAAGGTATTGCCTTTATTTTAATATTTATGGAGAGGCTAGTCAACACAGAGGTACCTGACAGGTGAAACATGCCAAACAAATAAGAGGTTACAGCAAATTAACAAGTGATGTCTCACTTTTTTTTTTTCTTTTTTGAAGGCAGAGTGGATTAGACAACAACTGAATAGGAGACTGACATTTGATAATAGAGCAGAACTCAGGAAAACAAGTCATCTGAAAACCTGAGAGACCTGGTGATGCTGAACATCATGTGAGACTTAGTGAAACTGCCACAAGGCAAGTTTTGTTGTCTCATGGGGCTTCTCTGCTTACCATCAATTACTTTTCCCCAAGAACCTCTGCATTTGCTAGTTTATTTAATCCCATGCTATAAAGCAAGAACTATCACTGTCAGGGCTGAGCAGCACCACAGCAGCTTTCACTATGTGACTATGTGGAGGTTGGGAACATGACAAAGATTAAAAAAGCAAACAAACATATTCTCTTACTAAATCCATTATTTATATTTTCTGTCTCCCTTCTTAAAAATTTCCAGTAGAAAGTTAACTTATGACTAACATTTGTGGGATTTTTCTTTTACAAATAAATCCTTTCTTTGCATATATCATTAAAGGATGTCTTGCTGTCAGGTCTGGTGAAACTGTAATTACAGTGAGTGCAATAAATAAAAGCATAATGGCTCCACTGCATAAATAATGGCTCATTATCCCAGTTTTATTGGTGTTTAGTTTGCTGAGCCAATAAGTCCTCCTGCATTTCCAAAGAAAGCGGTCCAATCTGAACAATTCTGCTACATTAAATGAAAGAAACAAGAAGGCAGTTTTTGTATAGAGAGGACTCTTGGTCCACTGATAGTCCCTTGGATGGGCTTGCACTGCTGTTTCCCAGCTGAAGAGGCATGTGAGCATCCTGCCTTGCCATGGTGCTTTTCCAGCATATGTGGTACCAGCACAGCAATGCACTGACTTGACAGGGTGTTCCCAGCCTGCACGGTCCCCAAAATTCCCACTGGGGTCAGCCTGGGAGGATAATGCTTTGGGCCTGGTCACATTGCTTTGTGCCATGAGTATTGATGGGAGATTTGCTCCAGCCTGAGCCTCAGTGCTCTGCCACCACTGTCACTCCAGATCTTGTCCTCCCAGCTCCTCTGGGACCCTTTCATGTGTCCATTTACTGAGTCTTTCCCTTCAATTCTCTTGAACACCTGTTTCAGTACCCATGAGTGAGATTATTAAGACATTAATGCTAGTTTGAAATCTGCCAGCCTTCTCATTCCTCTTGCCTACTGTGGGTAGGGTGCTAGCTCCTGTGTTTGCACCCTTGTATGTATTGGCATACACCGAATCAGTAAGTCCAAATAAAGCTAGTATTTATACAGCAGTCTGCATGGCAGAGTCTGAAGGTGAGGTTTTCTCAAGCCTCCAGCTCACTTGCCCTGCTCTCCAGAGCAGGTATGATTTAGTCCTGTGAGGCAGGCAGAAACCATGTTCTGAATGCTGGTCCCAGTGTCCTCAGAGCATGACATCAGGCTCTGAAAAGGTTGGAGGTTACTCTGCATTTTTGGCACTTGAAGAATAACAACAAACGATGTAGAAACCTCCAGCTCATTGGAAAGTTTCAGCACTCAAGCAAGGAAGAATCAGGAAATTCTCATCCGAGGTGCGCTTGGATGAGAACTGGTTCTCATACAGGCTGCTTCTGACATCCAAGTCCATGGAATGTTTGTTCCCTGCATCAAACCCACCCATGGGACCACTGACACCACCAGGGGGACAAAACTGTGTTCCAGATGATTATTCATTACTCTTTCAGGCAATGGTCTGCCTGAGGAGACATGTCAATCAGCTCATCTTAAATGCAAGGCATTGAGTGGTAACAGACACATCTTCAGGCGAGACATGTAACCAAATTACCAAGGCATCACGAGGCACTGGATGTCACCCAAGTCACGGTCACAGCCTGTGCCCATGCTCCTTTCCCATGGTGAATGGAGCACTTTGCACTTGCTATGAGTCAGAAGTGCCTGTGGACATTTTCCCTGGCCCAGCCAAGCACGGTGACCCAGTGGCTGCAGTGCCTCCACCAAGGCTGAGCCACCTGCTTGCAGAAGGAGGTTGTAGCCTCTCCATCAAGGGTTGGAGCTTCCACATTTCAGATGCTGGCCCTCCAAATGTTGGATTTCCTTTAGCAGCTGACACTTTCCTAGAACTGGTGACTCCTTTTACCAACCCATTGTCAGTGATTCTTGCTGACCTGGGTAGCCAGATTTTCACTGGGCTGTATGCACCCCAATCCTCAACTCAAGTCACTACATGGGCATTAACAAGAGATGAATTATTGGCACAGAGTTGCTCATTGCCCCTCCCTGGGGCTGTGTCTCCATTTCCAGCCATCCCACACTCGTACCACGTACTTCTCCCTGGAGCCTGGCAGGTTGGCTCAGTTTAGCATACTGTCAGCACTCTTGTCCTGAGCATGGGTGTTGCTCACACAGCTGGATCCCTGACTTTCAGGCATTGCCATGGAGAGTGGCACAAAGCCCTTTCTGGCTCCCTTTTGGGTCCTACTTGCTGGCTTGCATCTTGGAGATGCCGCATAGGAATCAACACACATCACCACACTCCTCCTTTCTTTCCTCCTATGGCATCCAGGTTCTTTATTTTCATCCTACCTGTCCAATTGCGGATTCACCTTCCAGAGCTTACTTAAGCTTAATGGTAATTGTTTTCCTTATAATTGCATTTTTCACTGAGGACGTGCCAGTTCTTTCCCAGTGCAAAACAGCTAGGTCTAATACATTGCATTAATTTGTTTTCCAAGTGGCTAGATTTGCTGTAATTGCCTGAATCCCCCTGAATGACCCTTATTTGGGGCTTTAATGAAGAATTGCTGAAATTCTCTTCTGAACTCTGTGTATTTTCTTTCATGTATGTCCCATAATAGGAGTCCCTTCATCTGCAGGGACAGCACTTGTCATCGGTGTTTTATAGAGAAGCAGAAATAAGAAATTGCCCTAAACTGTTACTCAGAACATTTATTTTAGATGATATTGTCATGTATCTTAGTAAGGTTTTCACTGAAGGCTGTAAATGATGGTGCAGAGAAAACACAATCCCTGTCTTTCAATTATAATCTATCTTGGAGCTAGAAAAACCCTTTCTAGCAGTCTGGGCCATGCCTGGCAAGTCTTGTTAACACTGCAAAGTAATATATAAACAAATAATAAATATTAGGCTACAGTAACTTCTCTACTCTTGGGAATTACTGTATTCTTGGGCAATTACTGTGTTTCACTGGAGTTTTCAGCATGTTGTGAACATTTACATAATTCTTTCAAAAGGAACAGTAGATCTTGCCTTCAATATATATATCTGATATATGTGTTCCCTAGATTGAAGGTTGAGTGCCTTAAGTGGTTTTTTTTTTCCTTTAAACAGAAATACATGTAGGGAAAGAATAAGACTTCTGTTATCATTAAAGCATTTAAAAATCAGTGCTTATATAACTGCTATTATATAGTTCCATTATCATTTTTTGAATAGTGCATTACCCGTAATTGGTTTAGACTTTACAGCCATATCTATCTCACATCCGTTATCAGAGCGGATTCAAAGAGTGCTGGCAATGTGCAAAGACAAACAGAACTAATTGAATGCATACAGTCTCATAAACTGAGTTTTCAAGAAATTGACCTAGTGCAGAAGTCAATTTGACTCTGTCAAACTCTGCTCTATTGAACCACTGCTCTGGGCTGTAGGTGCCCTGCTGCTGCAGCACAAGGAGCTTGATTCGTGATGGTTTGCATGACTGAACACTTGCTCAAAACTAAATTAAAAATGAGCAAGGGTTCAGGAATTCTATGCAATGAGTTAATATTTCTGACTGTAAAATGTTTTAATGACTGATGATAATTCTCCTCAAATGTATTCCAGTTCAGATTGCTGTCTTTTTGAGAGGAATATATAGGGATATTGACATAAGCCCAGGACTAACAATCAGTGCGGGGTGGCAGTGACCAAGGGAGACAGACAAGTCATTACTCTTTTTTCAGTAACAAGCATTAGATGATACCCAGATTCCCTTATGAAGATGCCATTGTATGCAAATATTAGTCTGGAACTTTGTCAGTGTAGCAGACCCAACAGCCTTGAGCCTTCTTCTCAGGATGTGACTTTAAAGCAGTAGATTTTAGATCCTTTTATAAAATGCAGTTTTTAACCTTTAGGGGGAATAATCTTCTCTTCCTAACTGAGGATCCTTGAGATGGCACTGCTGCTTCCTTGACTGGCAGAACAGACACAGGTCCCTGGAGTTCCTGCTCTGCACCACCAGAGCTCCAAGATTCTCTGTAGGTACAGTAACAGCAATGGCAGATCCCAAAGGCTCTTTATGTGCATGTCACATGTTGTTCTGAGCCATCTAAAAATAACCATTAGCACTGTCCCAACTGCAAGCTAGTTGAATCAAACAATGTGTAGTAGAGGTCTGTTTACACCACGAGCTTCAAACACAGCTTTTGTGGGGGTGAAACTTTTTTAAACCACAGACAAAGTGCTGTGGTTCCCTGTGAGGCAGGGAAGCAGCAAGTAAGGTTTGGAGGACCCCCACTGCTGTTTCTTTCCCCCACTGAATCTTGCAGAACTGAGCACTACTCTTATTGAAGTAAAAAAATACCCATTGTCAGATTTCCATAGCTCATCCTGGACACCAATCATGGCATTAACTTGTAACCATCTCACAGATGTGCAGTGCCCCCAGCATGATGATCTAGAATCACAGAATATCCTGGACACAGGAGGATCATTGAATCCAACTCCTGACCCCACACAAGGCAACATAAAGCATGTATCTGAGAGCATTGGGCAAACACCTGTTGAGCACCAGTAGGGTTGACTTTTTCTCTGGGGAACTTGTTCTAGTGCTTGACCACCTCCTCTGTGAAATGTCCAGTGTGAACCTCCTCTGGTGCAGCTGTAAGCCATGCCTATCAGACACCAAAAAAAAAAAGATCAGCCCACCCCTCTACACTCCCCTTTAGAGGAAGTTGTAGACAGCCCTGAAGTCATCCCTCTCTTTACTCCTCTCTAAGTTAAATAAAACAAATATATTCAGCCATCCATCATAAGTCATACCCTCTAGTCCTTTCATCACATTCTTCTCCCTCCTTTGGACACGTCCTAATGTTAAAACATCCTTCTTACACTGTGGAGCCCCAAGCTGTGCACAGTACTTGAGGTGAGGCTTCACCAATGCTGAGAATAGTAGGACAACCACTTCTCTATCCAGTTGGCCATGCAGAGCTTAATGCACCCCAAGATAGTAAAAAAACAGGGATTAATCTGTGCCCACAGAGAGATGTTGCCTGGTACCATTAAAGGAGGTAAGAGAAATCAAGCCCTATCCATACTTTTTATTTCTTGGTATTATTACTAGAAATGAGAAGAGACAAACACAAAAAAACCCCTAAATTTCACCTATGACAACAACGTAGCAGCTGAGAAAGAAGAAACAAGACCTACACAACTCCCCACCACTACCCTTCTTTGCTATTTCCACATTATATTCTCCAGCCTTCCTCCCCTTTGCTGCAGGATTGGGTTATATACCAGGAGGTGAAGAAGACAATCAAGGGCTGCTGGTGGGACTGCCATGATCACTGGATGCATAGGCACTATCTTGTAGTGGAGATACAGTCAGGGATATAGAAAGGAGAAGCTACTCAAATTCAATAATGATAAAAAAACTACACTCTGTACTTCCTGGGTCCCTCCAGGATAAGCTGGCACTTCATAATGCCATTTGTAGAAAGGCAACTCCTTTCTAAAGGAGGCTCTAAAAATTATGCTCTATTAAATAATTGTAGAGACATTTATATAAGGGAAGAGATTTAAAAAGACCATTAATAATGCCTCTGCTTCTGCTGAAGTCCCCTAAATGCTGCCCTGAGTTACAACTCATTCCTCTAGAGTACTCTGAGCATTATATATTTCTCTCTGGAATATGTATTGCCTTTATTTTAACTAAAATGATATGTAAAGCTAGATATTTTTAGTATAAAGACTCTACACTAATTCATTTTTTTTTCTTTACTCATTTCTCCTTCATTCCAGGAAAATATGATCCTTCCTTGAGAACATGGTTTTATTCATGGCATTTATTCCTCTGACTGATGAGGCTGATTGTGCTTTTTTGTGAGTGAGGAGCATTTACCTGAAATTAGCTACTTGTAAAACTCCATGTTAGAGATATTCTTCACCTCAAGTAAACTTCCTGGAGGAAAGAGTGACTAATCTTTGGAAAGATTAAGGGATGGGAGGAGAGAGAGAGAAAATAGAAGACCAATATCACACTTAGGTTTTTTTCATGAGGCACACATACAGCACTCAGAGAGGGACCAGTTTAGGCTGCTCATCACAACAGAAGGAAAGAGCTGATTCAGTGCATCCTGGTGCAAAAAGTAAAACTGATGTCTTGAAAACAATAAACATTTCTTCTGCCTCAAAGAGAACTTTACATAAATTCAGAGTTTTAGTAATGCTCTGCACGTAATCAGAGCTGTCTAATCTTGTCAAACATTTGCCCTCTGGGAAACAGGTATTTCCAAGGAGTGCATCTGACAGGCAGCTCCATTTTAGAGACTGGCAACTGAAACACCTGTAAGGGCTGCACCAGGATCTTCCTTCCAGCAGCAGTGACATTTAAGCTGGTTTTGATCCTCAGGCAATTTTAGCTTTCAAGCATAGGGCATTCTTTCCCCCTTCTATTATGGAAAATAATAATTTGTGCCCCTGTAAGTTTTGTAATACCCAAATCATATTCACTTTCTGTGGGGATTTTTTTCCTTACACAAATAACCAATGTGAAGCTACTTTTTCTGTGACTCATTTTCTTTGCAGTTTCCAAATGTTATCTCACCTGAATAAGCTGTAATTCTGTCCCCCTTGTCACAAGGATCTTCCATTTACCCTCCAGGAGGTTCCCTCTGCTGAGGAATTGAAAGCCCTGCAGCAAAAATGAGAGAAGCCAGAGAAGATGGAGGCATTTTACATAGTTGGAAGAATTATATAATTTTGCTTATCCCAGTCTGGGCAGATGCTAAAATACAGAGGAAGGCAAACTCCCAGTGAGCTGTATGAAGTTCAATTCACTGACTGGGTCATGTAACCTCACTTCTGACCTCCTCCTGCATCCTCCTGGCCTGCCCTCCCTGTTCAGCATCACCACCAGCCTTCACCCTCTGTGTCCAGCTGCCAGTGTAAGGAGCTGTAAGGCTCCCTTTCCTGTGCTTTCTCAGGGCTGGGACTGATTCCTCAGACTGGTCCACAGCCCAGCAGGTCTCCCAGAGCCCATCACTCCTTAGGAGCTGCCAGGAAAATTGTCAATTGCTAACGGGCAGGCAGTAGGACCACCGGGAATAGCAGCATCATTAAACAGCACTCAGGGCTTGCAGTCTCCAAAGGGAGATCTGAGCTCTGCCTATTCTCTGCACCCCATAGGCACAGTTTCCCATTGCTGCTGACGTTCCTTTCCTTCCTACGCTCTTCCTGCTTGCTCTGCCAGCTGCTTGCCTTGCCCCAGAGATCCTGTGGGCACTCCTGCCCTGTGGCTGGAGGAGGCTCAGACTGCAGCTCAGCCTCCGCTCCCAGGCCCATGAACTCACAATGTGGGAGGTAAATAACACACATCATAACTGTCACCTCTGACTAACACAAAAAAATGCTTGCACTCCGTGCCCACAGGTTATAATTTCTGTGGCAAAGCTGAAAACATGGGACAGATAAAGGAGACACGCACTTATAAAAATTGATGATGTTTTCCTTTAGATCAGCTCGTGACTTTGTAGCCAGCTGTAAAAGAGCCATGGGGGAAAGGTCAAAGGAGAGCAGAGTTGGGTGAATTGCCATTCTGGTTCCTGTCCTTCCCATGCCTCATAAAATGAAATAATGATACAGTAAAGTGCAGTTGCAGCCTCACTAGGGGATGTCATAGCTGCAATAGCCTAATGAGCTTAAAATGACTGAAGAGTGTCAATAGATAAAATCTATTGTGGGAAAATTGCTAATGCTCAGCACAGCAGGGAAATACTTTCTGAAATCCCAGAACGTTCATCAGTGACACTTCAGACTGTAAATTCACACAGTATAAAGAGATATTCGGTACTCTAATAAAGCATTAAATAAAACAAGTACTAAACAAAATCAGAATGTAAAGTGTTACAAAGCAAAATGTACTTTAGAAACTTGAATTTTGGAAGGTTTAGGTTTTTTTAAGAATTTTTCTTTGTAACATAGGATATTAGAGTAATTAATTCCTCAGAAGAGCATCAAGCAACTTCCTCTGATTCAGACACATGGCCAAGCTTTATATGTTAAAACAAAATGTTTGAAATAAACTAAAAAACATCCTACATCTCAGTAGCAGTCCTTGTAAATAGGGGTGAAGGAGAAGGTATCATGGCTTGATTTTATTAAAGTTTCTCGTGTTGATTCAATTGCTTTCTCATAAAGAATCTAAGGAACATATGTTCAAGACTGTTAAGGGATGTATGCAAACCTAGGTGCAGACCCTGATCCAGGAGGTATGCAATCCAAAATTTATCATCAAAAGGATGGGTTGGGAATTTACTGTTCTGCCTCTACCACTGCTGAATGTACTGAGCTGGTGGGAGGCATGCAGGACACAAGGAACAGCCGGACAATCTATCAGAAGCCCTCTGTCATTTCTTGTTACCATAAATGTCAGTAACATCTCTGAATGCACAGACCCAAGTTCAGCACATGAGACAGTCTTAAACTCTGCTTGGCACTGGTATGGTCCCATTTGATGTATCAGACCTGGTATGAGACCCTGTGCCCAGCAAAGGCTTGGGTGACTTGAAAAAAGCCAAGGAGATACCAGTGAGTATGGCAGGAGGTCCAGAAACCCTGTTTGTAAAGATTTAGAACAATGAATTGAAGAAAGATGGGAACTGTCATACCAAACACAGTTCAGATACCAATAAGAACCCAAGAGGAGGGTAGACAAGCATTGCCAGGGATTGGCAAGTATGCAGGTGAACCAGGGTGGAGGCAAGAGTAAAGATCAAGAAGCTCTGATGATTCCCCAAATCTAAGGTACCACAGAAGTGGAACATCACAAAGGGCAGAACATCTGCTTGTTCACAGATCTGTTGGGCAAAAGGCCAGACCAACACTTGTCCAGACCTGTGAGCAGGCTGTCCCTGATGAGAGGGACAAGGGCATGAGACAGTGGTGCTTTCCAAGATCAAAGCAGAACCATGCCATCCATAGCCTCAGTGCAGAAAAGTCAGTGCCACCCACCTGGGGGCTGGTACTCTGGATTCACCACTTGATTTTATTGAGAGCATGCTACCAAGGCACTAACCCATTACTAAACCCATTACTGCTCTTTTGGGGTAAGCAAGGAAAGGAATTCAAATTAGAGTCTGAGAACTGGATCTTTTCAAATATCTCAAATACACATAGCTTTCCTTCATATGACTGCTTCACTTTCAGAGCTGTGTCTGACAAAAAAGGCTGGTCTCCTTGACAACAACATGAAGCCTTTTAGACAGAGGGATCGTGCTGCATGGCTCATCACAACTTCCGAGACACTGCTACTGGACAAAGAGTACTCACTCAAAATAGGCAGACTTCCATTGCATTGTTCACAGTAACAATTTCCTTTGCAGCTTTCCCTGGGCAGTGAGCTGGGTTAGAAATCAGGGGAATGTCAGGACAGCGAGTTAAATATTTTTATTCAGGATCAAATAAAGCACAGCAGTGCACTGTTGTTATTTTTTTTTTAACCTAAGGTCCTTATCTGTTTCTTGTTCTAACTAGGAGTGAGAAGTCATACAAATACATTGTAAGAATTCTTTCATATTCATCTTTTACTAGCAATGATCTGTGTGATTCAGAGTATCATATGATACTGAGGTTCCAGCTCTTGGGTTTTTTTTCAGGCAGTTTACTCTTTTTTCCTGCTTTTTATTCTGATGTAAAGAACAAGCATAAATGTTGGCAAATGGAAATACAGAAAACTACTGAGAGCTCTAATCTGGATCCTTTAATTTCTGTCACCCAGTTTTGCTATGTGTGTACCACAGTAATATTGATATGCAACAGTGGAAGTGGGATAAATTTAATTAACACTTTAACAGTGGAAAAATAATAAATTAATTAACACTTTTCTCATTTTTGAGTGCAAAAAGCTCTGGAAAGGAATATTGCCATTTGTGAATTTAACTGCATTATTCAATTTTATTAACATGACAGGGTACTTAAAAACCTATCTAGGATTCAACTGTTTCCACATTTTTCAGCTTTTTCTGAAATTTCTTTATATCAGTGTAAAGCAGAACATAATAATTTTTTTAAAAAATCGGTATTTTGCTGGGTTTGCTCTGAGAAGAATCCAGATACATAAGCCATAAATAATTAGATCTCATTTTAAATGACTTGCTTGCTTCAATATAGTCATCAAAATTTTTGCTTAATACTGAAAACTGCATTTGACATCAGGACTGAAAAGGTTTTGGAAACCAGCAGCCCCAAGCAGCAGCAATCCAGATGGTACAGGCAAGCAGAACGTTCAGCCTCTGCCTTCAAGGCAGAGGCACATATTTAGAAGGCCACAGAATGGCTGCTTCCATTTGCTCAACCTTGTGCTGCTGCTCAGTTCTTTCTTCTGTCATCTCTGGTTTCTCAGGGATGAATAGATATGCAGAACAAAAAATTTGATGTTAAAACAAATGTGTCATACATCCTTGTATCAATTCCATCAGGACTGAACATTGCTGGTTAGAGGCAGGATCAGGGCAATTATTTTCCTTCAGTTACTCTCTGATCTGGACATTGTTACTAAACCAGAAATGAAATAGGAGAATGAGCCAATAGAATAACTCAATGCTGGGAGATACATGTAAGTAAAGATGTAAATTAAATGGTTTGTGGAGGAAACAGCATGTTTAAGAAAAGAGTATCTGAGATTTGCTCAAGGTTAACATCTGCTCCATTGGCTGGCCATTTTCTTCTCCCAAGCCAAGAAGGTGATGAATGCAAAGAGGATAAGAAAACATTTGCAAGATTTAGCTTCAAAAGAGTTTCTTTTTCATTAAAAAAGAAAAAGCAAGCATTCAGAACTCATTCCTCAATTTCTGCCCTGGTGAGCCTGGGACATGCTTTTGACAATAATTAGTCAGATCCAATAAATGTAATGATTAAGCTTTATCTAATCTCAATCCAGACCCACAGTCAACACTGGAAAGAACTTGATCCTGACAACACAAAGTCCCTCTCAGGTATCAATGCACAGCACAACACATTGCCTGAAGCAGTCCAGCTAAATAATCAGCCCACATCCAAGGAGATCCATTCAACACAGCTGGCAAAACAACTGCATGCCTCTGTTTTGGTCACTGCTGCTCACTGCCTCCCCTGCAGCCCATGGGGCTCTTTGCCCTGCAGGTCTGCTCTCAGCTCCTTTCCTCTGTGGAGCCGTGTGAGACATCAGGTGCTTTAAAATAAGAAAAGGATTCCCTAAATGAAGAGGCACTTAGAGTGATGCTGGAAGCTGTGGTGGCTGGAAGCTCATTTACTTCAGAAACCTGTGAAGGTGCATTTAAATGTGGTCCAGAGCAGGAAAAATCTCATAATCCAAACTAAGGGGAGAAATAGCATACTGCAGTGGAGACAATGAAAGACTGGCATGTGCATCCAAAACACACAGCCCTACCCTGCCCCTAACCCCCCTTGTGGGGGGATGATTTGTATGTACTCCTTTCTTTGGTCTGAAGAGCACCGATCTAAGAGCATTTACTTTCTTTCTGCATCCCATTGTTTCTGCTGTCACATCTCTTCCTCTGTCATCACCCTGAAACTTATACCATGCTGCACTCACAGCAGCAATCACAACTGTTATTTTACTCTGAGAGTTCTATTTATCATCAAAAGTTAAGAAGTTCCAGCACCAAATGTTCAGCTTGGCAGAGGCAAATAAACCAATATCTCCGTTTCCATGCTTTTATATAAAGCTCCTGTTAATGAGAATGCAGAAGCACTGTTGTGATTTTCTCAACATGGTTTAATTGCTAAAGAAGTTGGGACTATTTTCTGCCCTCTCTGCTCCCTTGCTTCTGTTCTGGTTTGAAAGCAAAACCAGTGAGAGACTCCAAGTCAGAAACACAATTTACTAGGAAAAGGGAAAAGAAAACCAAAATACATGCAATAATACAAAAGAAAAACCACTGAAAATGTCAGAAAACAACCTGACACCCTGTTGGTCAGGGTCTTGGTAGCAGAGCTGGATTGGCAGCTGCAGTCCTCCTGGAGTAGAAGATGTGGCTCTGTTGTAGCAGTGATCTTGTAGAAAGGGTGTAGTCTTCCTCTGAGGATCCAGTGGAAAAGGCAGCCATTCCTCTGGGGATCCAATGGAAAAGACTGACTATTCTGTCCCAAATCCCAGATTATATCCAGGTGGGGATGATTAGCTCCTCCCCACTGGGCGGAGCATCTCCCAATGTGCTGGTATCCTTCTATGAGTCATTAAACAGAAATGGCCCCTGGAGGGAGTTATCTCTGAGTCATTTGGCAAGGAATTGATGGGCCTATTAACAGGAGATAAGGAAGAAACAATGCCCCTCCTGGTTTCAACAGCTCTTGAGGATGGGAATAGAATATATCTTAATATTGTAACCTAGGACAGCTTCCCAGAGGAGAGAAAAGTGAACATACAGATTCCACATGTTCCCTATGAGATGGGGACCCTCTGAACAGAGAGTTGGAGGAGTCAATGACAGCAGTTCCCAGACATTGTGGCCCACACACAGATGTCAAGCTGGACAGTTTCCCATAGAGCTCTCTGCACGTACACTATTTAACCTGTGAGACAAAAAATCAGTCAAAATGGTCCTGAGGATTATTACCTGTCCTCACCAGTGCAACATGAATCAGAGTCTGGGAGCCATCACCCGAAGGATAAAACAGAAAACCTGAAGCACTAGTGAGCACGTGTCCAAGTACAGCTCCTTCATGTATTGCAAGAGCTTCACAAAAACTTCAAGCCATTTATTTTTATAATCCCAGCACTTACAGACACTTATACCTGAGATGTTCAGGCATATGGGATATGGCTATGGGCTGGATAGCCAGCTGAGAGTGTGGGAAGTGAAAGATGATGGAACCATTGGGTGCACCAGGACATAAACACAAAGAGCAACTCTCATGAAGACCAGGAACTGAGCCCTGTTGGGAGAGGATACAGGAATAGATGTGATGATGGAGACAGCTGGGCACTTCCCTTTGTTTTCCATCTCCATGTGCTGGAGTCCTTCCTTTCCACTACATCATTCTGTTCCTCCCAGTGGTTTGAAGTATTATTACTCACTTTTTTTCTGGCACTTTTCTCATTTGTCATTTTTTCTGTTGTACACAGCATGGATTTTCTTTGTTTCATTAGTTCTTCTCCTTTTTTGGCCCAGCTTTGTTCCCTCTCTGTTCCTGCATAAATTTATCCTGGTGGCTGGCCATTATATAAAATATTGTAGGAACAGGATGTTCCTTTGAAACATAATTAAGGATAGAATGTGAACAGCTGATATTCTGGCATTTTCACCAGGAAAAAAAGGGGGGAAACTCTTTGATTGCACATCTACTTTAGATGAAAGTTGTGCTGGACAGAAGCCAGGTGGTGCAGTGACCCCATGTATCCCCCTAGGACTTCATTCTTCCCATGCTAGGACAAGAAGCATTCTCAAAGTCACCCTCCCACATGAGTGAGGGCAGCAATCATTCTGCTTCAGAAAGGTCTTTCAGTGAAAACTGACAGGCACTGGTAGGTCCACTGCAGCAATCTGGCTTCTCTTGGGATTTCAGCTCATTCTTCCACCAATCCCATATCCCCCAGGGCAGTTGTGGTACGTGTGGGGGAAGCTGGAAACACACAGAAAATTTCCTATGAGGATGACTTTGACAAAGGTGTGTGGATGGCAGTGTCATCAACCACCTGCATGTGAAGTCTCAGGACTAGGCAAAACCAAATATACAACTTTTGGATTTACAGATGGAAGAGAAGGATGAAAAATTGGACCATGCCCACAATGGCTTATGAGCAGTTTGGAAGACATTGAGGTCCCCTGGGAGTTCCCAGGTTATTAAACAGAGGTTAAGCACTATGTCACAAGCTAATCTTACCTACATAGAGAAGAGACACTCAAAATAAGCAGCTATTTTTAGCCTAATTGCAGTCAAATAGAAAAGAAATATTTACAAGTTTACTGCAAAGAGAAGCTAAGCACTATAACATTTTCCTAGTATTAATGGTAGCTGCTCCAGGACCAGAATTTTTTAAGAAATTAAGTGCCTTTCCAGGTGCTGCTGGATGTTTCAAACAGTGATTCATCTAGGACTGCCCCTCCAGCCTGTGCAGAGCAGCACTATAGGAGAGGTAATCACTGCAGTCCTTTTAGGTTTATAGCTGATCACATGTGCTTAATAAAAGTATACTCTCAGGCTGCCTGGCTTGGGGTTGCATATGGTGGATGTGTCTTTACACAGTGTGCAAGATGTCTCTGCTTTTCAGTGGGTGGGATCTGAATCAGAAACAATCTGCCTCAGAATTCCTGGGGCTAAGGAACAGCCTGAAAGCTCCCACAGGCATTAACATGGAAAGCAGGGGAAAAGGCACAAGGGCCATGGACTGAAACACACTGCACTCCAATGGAGCAGTGAGAGCTGCTCTGAGGCACCACTGGAGCCACACTGGCATTTGAGATCCTAGCAGGCTGAGGCCACACTGCAATTCACTGCCACTGCTTTGCACAAGCATCATGTGAGCAACCTGATGAATGGACAGCAAAAAGCCATCAATCAGGCTGAGAGATAAGTCAGGTTTTATTCTTTAACAGAGCATTCACACTCTATTCTGTGTTTCCCCTGACTTGTTAAGTATTTCATACTGTATGTTAAACAGAGGTATTAGGAACCAGAGGTACTCTGGTCTATCTTTATAGAAAATATATTAGTCACGAGGAACATAAGCAATTGTCATCATCCACTCCACTCTTGCAAGTTCACCCATTGTGAAAATGTCAGGGTAGGCTAATTTTATGCTGCATAATGTATTTGACCTACTCCTTTCACTCAGATGCACTTGAAACTATTCAGCTGATCCTAAGCAAATCTTGCAATGAGCACTAAATACCCAGTATTATTGATTTATGGTTTTATTGCTCTATATATGATTATAACTGTTGAACACTGTTCAATAGGTCAAGTACCCTCTTTGCTTAATTAATTTTTGCCATAACCAGTAACCTGAAGGAATGTTGGTAGAAAAAAATATAGAAATATGCAGGCTGCAAACTTCATGGAGCTAAGAAGGTCCTTTACATCCTGCATTAATCTTCCATCATATCCTGAGACACATACATTGAGTGTTTTCCTTTGTTTGGAGAGATGCACAGAATTGGAATGTTATGAAAAATTCTGTTTCTTTGTTACCTACAAATAACTGGATGTTTAATCATAGGTACACACACACCACACATAACACTCCTGGTGTCATTCCCTCTGTGTGAGCATCCACCCTCCACCTTCAGGTGGCTCTGTTTTGCTTGCCCATGATACCAGTCAGTCCTGCTGTATCCAGCCCCGTGCATGCTTCCAAGAATGCAGCAGTGGGCTGCAGTTTCAGTGAGGAAGATCTGAGAGATTTTTGCCCTATAGCTAAGTACACACCTGGGCTTCCTTTAACTTAATTTTGACAAATATTGTGGCTTTGACCAGAAGACAATTGACAATAGGGCTGTGCCAGGAGGCCCTTGCACCACAAGCAGTGATCCCATTCCTGAAGCATGGCACCTCTGGCAAGTTTCAGTAGGTGTCAAGGTCTGTAACAACTCCAGTGAGTCACCTAATGCACCGTGCAATGTCTCACAGAAACAGCAATACCCAGCCCTGTGGGCAGGTCTGAGAGAATGGATTGTGCACAGACATCCATTTCTGTGTGTTGGAGGGTTTATCAGCATCCTGCTGGGGTCCAGTCCCCATAAAGCTGCCCCCATGTTCACACAGATGGGGCTCCACTGGCAGGAAAAGCTGATCCGTGTCGACCCCCTTATGCCAAAAAGCAGCATGCTGCAGGCCTCTCAGTGTGGACAGGACAAATTCACATGGCAACCCCAAAACAGTCAGGTTAACAGTTAACTTATACATTTCTGATCTTTTGGGAGTTTCTCAAACACAACTTTTAGATTTTTTTGCTCTACAAGGATGCAGTGTTTTAGTATACATTCAATTGCTCCATCAGTGAAAAGTGAAATGGCATCTTTGTTTCATTCTGCAGCAGAACACACTTTGCATGCTTCCTTTTATTTCTTTGCACAGACAAATTATTGGCTTTTCTATCTCTCAGGCACTATTCAACTTTAACTCTTCTTCCCCATTTGCAGTCCCCCAGCAAATTCCATTGCATTTTCTTATTTATCCTTACTTGATTCTCCCTTGAATGAATGTTTAACAGTTGGCCCTGAGGGGAATACCTTTCCTCTCTCTTTCTTCCAGAAAGGGAATGGGAATTGAACAACATGGAAGGAAAGAGAAAGGTGGAGGCGTTCCCTTTTGCAGGTAGGAAGGTCACTGTGACATATTGAGATTTGGCTCTTGTTTTATACCCTCCTTGGACAGACAATTCTTGCAAATCCAGAAATCTTCACAAGCTAATGTTTCTTCCTGCACTCTGGCTGGGTTGTTTCAAGCAGATACCACACCATCCTCATAAAAAATATATTGGTGATTTTCAGCTGCAGGGATCTGCCTGGCAATGGCAAATCCTGCTGCAGTTTCTGCAAGTCCCTCTAACCCTTGGCTCTTGCAGCCACTGTTCCCTCTGCCTGCCATGGCCTGACCATAGTGCTGCAGCTAGAGCTGTATTGCTGTCCTCCTCCTGCCCCCCACAGATGTTTTCATTTTCTGATGCACAGATCTCAACCTCAAATCCCATTGCCCCTTCTATCCTTGTTCCAGGGTGTCCTCTCTCTACTCAGATCTCTAAGCATCTTGGTTTTCCCTTGCCCCCTTTATTACTCTCTTAAAACATCCAACCTGCCCAATTTTCCATTCTCTCAAGCTGGGAATCTATCTTTTTTCACCTTCACCTGTTCCTGGAACATTTCTTTCCTCACACAGGGTCATCTCCTTTCTTCTCCCTTGCCCTTCTTCAGCCCAGTTCTGATGGTTGCAGCAGTAAATCCCACACTGGCCCTTTGCCTCTCCAGTCAGGCTGCATCTTTTCATCCTACTCAGGGGGCATCTCTGCATATTGGAGGCATGGCCCTCCACAGCCCAATTTCCCATGGATTCTAGACTTTAGTCAGTCAATATTTTTCTGTAAATGCTCCATGCTGCCTCCGAATGGGCCTCTTTATATAACTTAATTCTGACTAATTTCTTCAGAAGATTTCCTTCAAGCAAGCTTCAGAGTGTATCATGTTTACTCCTGGATCATGGCTTAGACAATTTACTTTCAGTGAAGTCACTGGATTTCAGGATTTTGCATTTCTCAGCAGGTCATAAGGCTTATTTTCAATTTCATTCTTTTACTGAATTGAACTGAATTTCTGAATTATTGAATTTCTACCGAATTCAATCAACAATTGATATTGTTGATGTGTTTTTCAAAAAAAAGGCATTAATAAAACCCCCTAAGGTAATTCTTTTGCAAGAATCTCCTTGCCATGAGAGGAGTTTGTTATAACCCTGACATCTTTCTCTGGTCTGATACAAAATATACACATTACAAAGATCCTGTAATGTACGCAAATCTTATTTTTTTAACTTTGTACCAGACACTTTTTTTCTGCAGCTCTTGTATTTCTGTGTACCTGTGAGTGACTCTGAGCCCTCATCTACTACTAACTGCAATGGGCATGTTGTGAAAATACATCAACATGTGCCTATTAAGGCTGAAAGCAGGAGGTGGCATTTATCCCTGTACTTTCTAACAAGACCAGAACTCTAGTCCAAAACCATAATGTCAGGGGAAAATAACATAGCTCTTCTAGCTGTGATACTTGTTAAAACTTTTCAGCTAAAGATGCAGCTGTAAACAGACGGAGACTTTGAAAAACTCAGGACAACAAACTTTCTGAAAGTCAAAGGAAAACCTGGATGAAATCTTACTAATATTTTAAGACTTTGGAGTCAGTAGTACTTGCTACAATATGTTTAACTTCCAGAAAGAAAAAGGATATTACTGTGGCTTAAATAAAGTTGTTTAATACACTGTTTAAAAGAATAGACAATAAGTCACAGGGGAAAAAATAATCAGCTCAGACTCAGGAAAATATTCAGAGAGAGCACCAGTTTTCCTATGGCAATGAAGTGTGCACAGGAAGTCAGCAGAGTGTGACCAAAATGTGCAGCTTTGTCTTTACTTTACTAAATGCAGGGGTAGAGCAAGTGGGAAATAATGATTCTTGGGAATAAATTATACTATGAGAAAGAAAAAAAAGAACTTGATTACTTGAGGTTCTTTGGACTGCCAGTTTATTTTACTCTGGTTTTCTCTTGTCCTGAGTATTATGAGAAAGGGACTTGATGCAGCAAGGTTGGATCCTGTGCAAGCACCATTTGTGGAGAAAAATACAGAGATCACGAGAAACTCTTTGAGCAAGACCACGAAGAACATGAGTACCTGATCCATGGATGGCATTAGGATGTCTGAGTGCTGTCAAAAAGGGAGCAGTGGAAAGTACAGTGAAACCTGAGCCTAAGTCTGGAATGTGGAGATTTCCTTATGAAGTTGTGAAGGGAAAACCTCCAGTTTTCTGGGCGCTGATTTGCTGGGAGGCCTTGTTTGAGAGAAGGTACAACAAAATATCTTTCCTCAAGACTTTTCAAGGCAGGCAAGCAAAACATTTTGTTGCAGAGATTAAGAACTTCTTGGCCACAGGGGATGCCAAACATTATCCACTTTGTATTAGGCCTTTGAAAGTTTGACTTCACTTTTCCTGAATGGGCTTTGTTTTACCCTGGAGGTGCTGCAGCTTCTGACAGGCTGAAGCACAACCCACAAAATTTTGTCTCCCATTGGTCATGGCTCCAGGAAGATTCAAGGGGATGATTACTGGAAATGGGGCTTCAGGAGGCCAACTGGGCCATGTGCCATTGGAGAAAAAAGTCCAGGAGTGATGTCCAGAAGCTGGGGCTGCCTGAGCCTTGCTGCTGTTCAGCCACCCAGCCCCACACAGGCTAATCTCCCCACAGATGACAGCAGGTACCTGTATTAGAGAAAATGTATTTGAATAACTATATAGAGGCTTTGCCCCAGAGGTCCTGGTTGCCCTTGATGGGCTGCAGCTGTGATGTCCTTAATTGGGCTGCAGCTGTGACCAATGAAGATAACTGGGATAAAAGGGGGTGGGTTAGCCAGTCAGGGAGAGCCTTGGAGGACCCTTGACCTGAGAGAGAACAGCATGCAGAAGGAGGAGTCAGTGAAGATCTGCAGCCATGAGAATACACCAAAGAGGTATGGACTTTAGAAATCTGATAATATCATTATAGGAAATAGAACAACAACAGGTACCACCCTGGCACTATGCAGGATTGGGATGATGGGGGATTGCAATGCCTGTGAGTCTGGAAATCAGTCATCACATTGATCCAGGCTAATGTACACAGTACAGCTGCACCAAAGGCTCTCAGCCAATGGCATGGAGGTACTGCTGTGATGTGTTTGCAAGAAGCCCATGCCATCTTCTGAAAGTCTCTGTTAAAAACTTAAAGATCTATTCACTGATTGACCTAAAATGCTGTAATCTTTCATCCCCTTTAACAAACAGTAATGCAAAGGGACTGGGTTTCTCTTGGAGTGACTAGAAACACCAGCTGCTGATGTCCCAGGGGGCAAGGGATGCTCCACCTTTGCACTCCATCACTCTTAGCAGTGAAGAAAGGATGGCACTTCACTGGAATGGGAATTCTAAAAAATCACCAGTATATCAAATGGAGGAAGAGAAAAGACTATAAAGACTGATATATTTTTTTCTATTCTGTTGGGCTTATCCAGGAATATCACAGAAACCACCAAGTGACAGTGGTAACTTGTATCCCATGGCAAGTCCACACCTTCCCACTACTGACAGGAAAAGGCATCAGGGTGGCTAGCACAAACCCAGCAGCGACAGCAGACAAGGAAGTGATGAGAAAGACTTCACCTCAGGCTGACTGTAGTTCTTTTATTTGATATTTTCCCCCATTTTCCTTCAGCTGGCCTCTGATTTGCTCCTCAGTTGGACCTGAGGTGACCTGTCATTTCCAGGCTGCAAAGATAAGAAAATGTACACTGCTTAATCACACTTCTAAATGGACCTTGCCACTTTGCTGAATTGGATGCATTGAAGGTGTCTCACTGTTGTAGCTAATTCCCTCCACAACACAAACAGCTCACGCCAGCTGGCCAATGTTCATAACTACCTAACATTCATCCCATCTAATTCCTAAAGTGAAAACAACTTTGCAGTTAGTGCAGATCACTACCAGTTCATTTCTAGCAGAACAGCTCATCAAAGTGCTAATAGAAGCTGTCTTAGATCACCAGTATAGTCATGGAGATTTAGACTCCAGTTGAAGTAATTATTTCCTTGACCAGTATAGACAAAATGAAATGGTGCTAAAGATTGAAAATGCATGGAAGAATATTTTCATTAAAAACTGAATATAACCATTTACCAATTTTAATTAGAGTGGCATCATTTGCATTGCTCTAGTTAAAGCTTTACTGGTATTTCTGGTATAAGTAGACTTCCAGTTATCATAAAATCTCAATATACA
Organism: Agelaius tricolor; assembly: GCF_023055355.1. Lineage (NCBI taxonomy): Eukaryota > Metazoa > Chordata > Aves > Passeriformes > Icteridae > Agelaius > Agelaius tricolor. The sequence continues at coordinate 91,323,583 of NW_027269261.1, read as the reverse complement.
TTTGCAGGGGTGAGATAAAACTTGACAGTGTATTAGCTTGGTTTTAATATGTTTTTTAATGCTTATTTAATATATATTCAGAGTAAGTAGAAATTTAAACCCAGCCTTGTGAGGAATTAAATGTCCCTCCTCTAGAGCTGTGTTGTATTAGAGAATCTTTTTAGCATTAACCAAAGGAGTTTCCTGCCCTGAAAAATATTTTCTGAGTTTTCAGGGGTTTCCCTACTTTCTAAATTATGATGAAGTCAAGATTGTGCCAAAGTTATTGACAATAAGAACTACCAAGAGAAAAATTAGCATTGCCCTAAACTAGCTGGAAATGCCAGCATCTGATTCTCTCTCTTGATGGTGGCAAAAAATGTATTTCTGATTCTCTGCATCCATAGTCCATGGCTCACTACAGTATTTGGGGCTCAGTCCTCAGAACTTCTTGCACTGCTGTGTCCCTTGATGACTTCCACACCAATCCTCCCAGGGTCTCTTCTCTAGATTTGCACATGAATTTTGCCTGTGAACTGAGACCTTTTCCTGGCCTGTGGGCATTTGCCACCAGCTATGGTCCAGCTACAGCAGCTGTAGTCCAGTCTCTTCACCAAGGAGTCTCTTCCTCATCACAGTCCTCTGAACACCTCCTGGGCGTGTTCACATACACTTTTTGGGGAAACACCTCTCTCCAAGTAGCCTTCCAAATGGATAAAAAATTCCTATGGTACTGTCATTCTGCTCTTTTTTGTCCACTCACACATGCTGTCTAGACATCTCTTTTACTTTTTACAAGCACTAACAAGAGGCTGTAACTATTTCTGAGCATTGTTATGCCAGATTGCTTGGCAGTGTCCCAGGCTACAGTGTGCAAGTGAGCAAAGGCTGTGCAGGTTCACCTATGAACTAAAGATCAAATTTTTGTGTGAGCATGGTGATGGGCAATCCCATTTCTGGTGCACAAAGGTAGTGGCTGCACAGGTGTTGTCAGCTGCAGGTGGAGAGTAGAAACTGGTCTCCATGGAGTAAAACTACGTGTGCCATGCCTTCACTGAGCTTTGTGCAGAAAGGTGGGAAGAGAGCTTGCAGAGCAACTGTCCCAGTGTAGAAACATTTCTGAGCTGAGGAAGGTGACATGCAAGGAGAAGCAGCAGAGAAAGATTGAGGAAGGGCAGGCTGGTCAGAAAAAAATCTCTTCTTCCTTTCACGCATCTTGGCAATCAGTGTCATCTGGTTTGCATTTAAAGAACACCTTGTTTGTAATTTTTCTATATATTTATTAGGAAAAGAAAAAAACTTTGGAATTATGGCAAAAGCTCTCCTTTCATCAGACATGATAGAGTGAATGCAAATATTTTGCTCAGCTCTCCCAATTTCTTTTCTTTGCAAGTAGCAGGGAAATAACTCCCACAGACTCAAAAGGGTCGCCTATGCTCAACTAAAGATTTGAACCAATTCCTGAGATTCCACTTAGGTTTTATCCAGGTCCTCCCCTTTTTTGTAGATGAGACAAAAGGTGATTAAGTACAGGTTGTGCGTGCACAGAACCCTAAAGGCAAACAAAATGTGACTACTTAGATGTGTGCATCCCTTTCAGGCAGAAGGAATAGAGCTGAAGGCTGATTCTGTACTTCTGAACTCTCTGAGTTATTTATCTTACTCCAGAGATAGAGCTGTGGCACTGCCAATGCAAAGCAGCTTTCTCTATCCATACTGACTGTCACAGAGACAAGCCCCACTTATTATCCACATCCACACTGTGGTTACATATTCCAGCACTAGGTGCTGGGAGATTATTGTGGTGTAGTTTTGATTTCCTAAGAGGTACTGTATAAGTGATCCTAGAAAGTGTCCAATAGATAATTGTGGGACAGCTGCCCTTCTACCACCAACTTCAGGTACTGAAGCTATTTTTGCCTGACCACACTGCCAGACTTGTCAGCCCTGGACACCAGTGTGTTCTTGTGGTGCCTGCTGAGTCAGCAGAATTTTGGATGGCCACCATTTGCTGAGAATGTCACCCAATGTGCAAGGGGGAGCCAGGCAAGGCAGGTTTGGGTTCTGATCACAATTTGTGATGTTCCCCTTCCTTTCTGCCTCCTGAGGACTGACTCAGCATATCAGAGGGACCAAGGTTCTCCCAAAATTGCTCAGGAGGCCCCCAGAAGTGCTGTACCTGTTGTTCATGAGGGAGTAACAGCTAAACAAGCAGCTCCTCTCTTTGTTGGAAAGTTCCCTTCTATGTTGCCATGGATATGATGACCTCTTTGTTAAATCCTTTTTGTCCCTTTTAATGTAAGATCTCTTCTATGATCCCTACATTTTGATCCATACTAAATATAATTTTAAATTAATTACTGTTCTGCATGTATCTTGTGATCACCAAACTGTTCTGCAATTTAGTTTCTTCTGATTCACCTTCTGTCAGTCATCAACCAAATCATAACGTTAAAAGCAAGGAGAAGGAAAAGCTGATTTGGCTGAGTGGGTTTTTCATTTGTTTCCTGTTTCCTTGAGAGATGTTTTGGGCCACAACAAAGAGCTGAAATGTATGTGGTGAAAATAGCCTACAACCATGTTCCCACATGCAAGTGAAAGAGATTCAGAATTTCATCAGTAATGCTGGAGAAAATTTGCCATGTTAACTCTCCAACTTATTTATTCATCAGCAGTGCTTGTTTACACAATGTATGGAAGGAACAAATTCTGGGAATAATAAAAAATACATTCAGGTAAGAAAATGAAGCCTGAACTCCAAGTATCCAAGAAGAAGTCGTTGTGTGAGTGGATTATTTCTACTTTTTTGATGACTGTGATAGGTGTGTATGTACAGACCTCCTTTAGCTATTTTCCTTTAGAAAATATCACCTAAGAGCACCGTTCTCCCTCTGTTATTTGTTCTTGAGAGTCGCTTTTCCCTGACAACAGCTCCATTTTAGGCAACTAATGTGAAACCTCTGTGGGTGGATCTGAAGATTGAGCACATCTGCATTAGTGTCAGAGTGGCCAAAGACAACAGCAGAATCTCACTCACTTCTTCCTCTGAGCTGCACTCCCTGAAATGTTCTGCTTTGCTCTCAGCCAAGGCCTTACTCCATTTCAGACTTTGCCTTTAAGATGCACCACACCACAGTGGCAAACACCTTTACCCACAACATAAGGAGTAATTTGTTCACCATTTTTCTAGAAAGAAGATTAAAGCTGGACTCCCTATTGTTCCTATCTGGTTGAGCAGGGAGAGAAGATAAACTTGGGTTTACAATACCTTTGTCAGCAACAGAGATGAGGAGAGACATATTTTGTTTTGAAATAGTTTGTGGTTTGTCCCCCAGATGCTGCCATCCATTCCCCCTGGGCTTTGACACCAGGAGGCAGCCCCCAGCATGGCAGCTTGTGGTTCTCCATGCAGGAGGTGGCATCCAGAGGACATGGTGAGGCTCATTTGGCTCCACACAAACACCTGGGACATGGGAAGTCTGAGCTGAGCACTCAGATGACTTAAATTGGTGTTTCTATAACAAAAATCTGAACAAAGAGCAGAAGTGTGTGCAGGGGTGAGGGAGGGGGGCTGTTGTTAAAATGCTGCTGTAACTTAAAAGAAAGTAAATAGTTACAGTGCTTTGTGCACTACTATTTGCAGCATCATTAAACCTCCCCTGAAGCCTTGCTATTGGAAACTAGATTTAGCCAGGGCCCATTATGAGCCCAGACAACTGTACAAAATTGCTTGCTTTTTTCATATAATGATGCCTAAAATATTTAGACCTGTGTGCCTCAAATCAGGCATCTCCCTATTTACATTCCTAAATTAGAGTCCATTTGTTAATCATGACTTGCTTACCTGTGACAAATAGATTGGCTTGTTCATACAACCCATCTTGTCCTGTCTCAGAGGAATTTATTGTCATTAAATATTCCTAATTTCCTTGCAGTGCACTGTACTTTCTGGAATGTAATCCATTCCAGAGGTTTTGACATTTCTACTTGTCTGTCTCAGGTGGCAACTAAATATGAGAAAGGCACTAGCAAGAGCTGGGTTTTAAAAAGTCCTCCTAAATATTTATCCAAATTTAATCAATTTCTATAAAAACTCAGTATTGGAATCAGAATGTGGTGTTAGCAGAAGGTCAAGTTATGAGTTTGCTGAGGGATTACCTGACTGCATCCAAAGAGCAAGTAAAGAAAAATGCAAAACATGTAAAAGTATTGACAATATATTGAAAGCATTTAAAATGCATTTCAGAGATGAGATGTCAGGATTTTTCTGACTGATTTTTCCAGCTGGTTTCTCCCAGTTACAGGCAGTCACCACTAAAAATGTACCTATAGCAAAATTTGATCTGCTTAAGCCACTTTGTTGGCAACAACATTTTTGTTGTTCACCAAATAATGACGAAGCTTTGAGGTAGAAATACATGTTTCTTGGAAGGGAGGACATATTCTATCTTCCATGGTTCTGGTGCTCCCACTGCTCTGTGTGTCCCAGAGAGCCCAGGTAAGCCATGTTGGCTGTCATCTGGATGCCTTTCCTTCACACCAGTGTGGCTAAACCATGTACAGCTGGGGAATGCATCCTTGGGCCCCCAGAGAAAATAAGTGATGGAGGATTTGCAGTGAGGGGTAGCTCTACAGTGCTGCTTCTGGGATCTGCAAATTCCCTCCTTTGTGTTTGGATAGAATAAAATCCTTCCTAAATCTCAGTATTTCCTCCCTGACCTGTGATGTCTGATATTGGGACACAGATATGCTGATCAAAAGGCCATCACAAGCTCCTATCGCTTCTGAGGGGCTTCTCAGCTCTCTGCCAGGAACATCTCTCCCTCTCTGGGGGATGTCTGCATGAGTTCTGCTTGCAGGACTGGGGAAGCCTTCCATCTCCTCCCAGATGGACAGCCCTGCCTGAATTTCCTCTTCCCTATCATACCCAAATCTAGTGCTTCTGATACAGCTGATGTAGGCAAGCTCAGCTCTAGATACTTACTGCTGGTGTGGCTGAGGTGCTGTAGGGCTTACAAGGCTGTGCTCCAAAAAGTCCCCAGAATTCCCCTTTCACTTACCTGTGAATTTCAACAACTCCACAGGTATCTCTCATCTCAACCACCTGCAAAACCCAGCCATCCCTTGGGGCACCATCTGTGACTTGTGTCAGGTGCCTGTGCTGGCACCTGCCACATCCAGCGAGTGTTCTCTGTTCTCTGCTGTGCCCAGCAGTGTCCCCAGTGCTGAGCTGGAACCCCATGGCTCCCTGCAGCACTGCAGGGAGAGGGGCAGAGCTGCTCCTCCTTCCAGCAAAGCTTAGGGTGGGGAGATCATATGAATCCAGAAAAACACTGTTGTTCCATAAAATGAATGACACATTCCCTTCACTTGCAACAGCTGACAGCAGCAGTTTGCACAGCAGGAGCAATTCCAGGCTGCAGCACAAGACCAAACACACAGGGCCAGTCGTTTCTCTTCTTGGTCAAGTACATGCTACTGTTCATACAGGAGGCTTGTTCTCCCTCCTTTGCAGCTCCACACCACTGAAACAGAAAGTATGGGCTTATAAATATTGTGTAATTGAATCTTACTCTGTGTACTGTATGCTGTCGGTGGCCTTTTCTCCCAGCCACACATCTTTCAGCACTTGCTGCTGTGATTCCACATTAATACCTCTGTCTGCTGCTGGAATGTGCACTCACTTCAGCAGCTCCTTCCAACAATAGCACTATTAAAAATAATGAAATGTCAGGTTGTGCTACTGTGCATCTAGATCCATTATGGAAATGTGCTGCAGGATGGTAGCAGCCTGAGCCAGTCCTTCATTTGGCTTTCAGAGGGGGACATCCAGAGAAAGGTATCAGTGGTTTTAAACAGCACCTGGGTTCCTGTCCATGGCTCACCTTTGCCTGAGCAGTGCTTCTCCCAAAAGATGTACAGGGTAACACTTTACTGGAAGAGGTGCCAAACATATCTTGCTTTTTTTACAATCCTTCTGTTGGTAGACAGAACCCCTGCTATTTTTATCCCCCAGAAGTGTGTGAATTAAAATGAAATGAGAGCAGGTTGTAGGCTCTAGAAGGAGCAGACTGGCATAAGATTTCAGGAGATTGGCATAAACTGAACTAATAATGTAGGAAATTAAAATGTAATGGACACTGTACAGTCAGTTTTAACTACTGTTCACTATACTGCCAGACAGATCAATAATATTCTGTCATTACTGATTTCCACTGCAGATAGATGGAGTGTTGGGGAAGGAGCAACTAAATTATGGGAAAGGAGCAACTAAATTATGTAGAAGATGCAAGGAGCATGAAGAGTCAGGTAACTGGAATTTCCATGCAACATATGTGCTTGAATTCTCTTAAAACAGGCTAGCCTGATTGCACAGACAAGTTCATTTCCATCTATATTAATCCTCTCACTGGGAATTCTCCACCTGCTTCTTCTAAATAATCCCAGGCTAAACGAGATGAGCCTAAAGGAATGCAAACTAGGCAAAGGAAACACTGCTTGGTAGTGACAGGGTGTGAGATATCTCCAGAATTACATGCAGAAATGTTCTACCCATCCCATTTGATTTGAGCCTGTGCTGGTGTTACACAGAAAATAAACCTGGCTCTCCCTCTGTGATCCCACAGCATCTCTTGTGACAAGGATGCCTGGGCTGTGTCTCCTACCTGTGTGTTGCATCAAATACTCATGGGTGCACACACGTGGACAACAGGACCTAGCAATGGCATATAAAAGATACAAATGGCATAGACAGTGGCACATAAAGTTGTTCCTGAGCAATCTGGGATTCCAGAGGGAACCATCTTCAGATGCTTTTGTACCTCCAGGATCATGACCCCCTTACTGAATAGGGCTGACTCACTGCCCATTAACTCTTTCTGTGTGTGTTGAAGCAAAACATCAGAGCAGCATTGCCCTGCACACACACTCTCTGTATTCCCCAGCCACAGCCATGAGTAAAACAGACTGATCACATGAGGGCCATGAGAAGGAAGCAAAGCTGTCAACTTGTCAGGGATTTTGACTGAGCAACAGCCCTCAGCAGCTGGGATGCACCTGGGAGCCCATGCAGATAATCAGGCAACCACCAGCAGCAAACACAGCTCAGAGAAAGTGTTCCATGTGTGCTTGAGAAACACATGATCCATGAAAAGCCCCATTCCTACCAGTGACGTGGCTAAGCTGGGCTCTGTCATGTCAGAAAGTTTATAGAGAAGAGTCAGAAGAGCAGAATCACAGCAGATAAGTAACTTCTTGCATTATCTGGTGGTGGTGGGAATACTTATTTAACCAACCCCAGCTGGAAGCATGGGAAGGATTTAATTGCTTGATTACTTGCAGCTGCTGTTCTAAAATATTAGAACATACATGTTCTCAAAAACTCTGTATAGCTCCTTGACCCATAAATATTTCTGCACTGTTAGATCCTAATATATCTTCAATTTTTGGTGATAAACCCCTGAAATTTAGTGACCCTCTAACTGGGCATTGCCACCTTTGTTGTGTTTTAGGTAATGTGGAACATTACATAAACATTTATTACAGAAAAGGCAGGAATAGAACACATGATGTCTGAATGGAAATGGTTTCTGCACAACTTGTTCCAAGCATGTGATCCACAACCCCTCAAATTAAGCAAGTTTTCTTATCAATTTCAGCAGGCTTTGGGTGCAACTAAAACTCTTGCCATGAAAGTACCTGAAACAACTTTAATTCAACACAGGCAACTGTATCAAATGTCAGACTGAAACAGAATTATAACCGTTGAGTGTCAACTTCATTTCATCTTTTAAATACATAATGATACATCCCTATTAAAGGATCATATTATCTGTCCCTCTATAGATCACCCCTCAACATCACCAGTTAATCCTTTGATATCAGCAATGGCAGTGTTTTCAAACAGCATCTCAAATCAATGCTCCATCCCCATTACAGTCAGGCTAAGAACCACACAACATCCCCAGCTAACAGCAACCTAAGCTAATGTTACAGCAGCAGCACAAAAACACAGTGTCATAAAATTTACAGGCACACCCCCAGAAATCAGGATAGATATCATTAAAGAATTCCTGTGGGATATGATAGCAAAAAATAAGTCCAAGTTTGGGGAAATTCTTTGGGAAAAGAGTAACACAATGACTTCACTCATGAGGATTTTATCAACAGTAGCTATTGCCTACAGACAGCTTCAAACATGAGCTGCTTTGAGTGCTGAGTGTGAAACTGATTTTTCTTTTCACCACTTCAGCCACATTTTTTCTTTTCTGTGTAATTTCTTTGTGTTCATATTTCAAATCATAACAGAGCACTGTTATTTGCTTGATGTCTCAGCAAATGTTTGTTATTAAGCTGAGAAGATACAGACTTCCAAGGTCTTAAGATACTGTTTCAGTTACTTCTCATCTAGAAACATGAAAATGATTTATGTGCATTTCTTTGTGGTTTGTCAGAATAACACTAAATTACAGAAAAATAAAAGAAGGGGAAATCATTCAGTCACTGTACAATAAGGGACTGAATTGCATACTTCAGTTTTTAGCAGAGAAATTCTGAGTGTATTCAGAGATACTGACTGCTGTACTGGACTCTCCCCATACATACAAAATCACTAAATAACTGATAAGAAATTTGAATGAATTCTTAACCAACTTGGAGTTTAAATATTGACTGGATAGTCATAAGCAAAGGGTTTGTAGGAGACATCCTGTTCTAGTCACTTTATTGTGAGTAAAGAAAATCCCATAATTAATTTTAGGTGGCATCTAAATAAGAAGTACTTAGTTTTCTGTCAAGAATAGTCTGTGTTTTGTGTTTGATCACAGTTTAATCAACACTGGGGTCTTTTATCCAGTCCAGACAGGAGCCCACAACAACTCCTATGCCAGTAGTGAAATACCATTGAAAATCAAAATTAGAGGTACATTTTATGGAATTTTGAAGCCCCTTAACCACAATTGTATTTTTTAACATTTTCTTCGAAATATATATGCCAGGAAAATTTATATAATGGTTCACCAACTTCCCATCTCTTCTTTTTTTAGGAAACCCTCTAAAACAGCCAGAAGAAGTGAACACATATTCAGTCAACATGCAGCATCTTCACACAGCATCTTTGGGTGATCTGAGCCCTGTGAAAGAAGAGGAGTCCTCAGGCAGAGCACAGTGCCTGGCAAAAAGGCACTGCAGCTCCATTGCCCCAGGGAAGCTGGGCTGAGGCAGGGTGTGACAGACACTTTGCAGAAACCACAGCTCAGAAGGTGAGATCCAGGGGAGTTGGAGCTTGTTTGCTGTAGAGCACAATGCCAACCAGCCAGGCTCTAAGCAAGTCAAAAGCCTGTGACAAACACCAGCCTTGGTGGAGCCTTGGTTGGGATATATCACACTAAGGTGTTGCTAAAGCATTAACCAAAGCAGATTCCATACAAGCTGTGAGCAGTAAGTGAGATGCCTGTGCAAGAATTGAGGTTGGAGAGGTGCTACAACACAGCATCCTGCTAAATAACCAAGGGGGAATGATGGAGCAAGGGGGACATTTGCTGAACACCTACCAGTGCCACTGAGAGAGATGGCAAGAACACACCCCGAGTAAGGCACACTCATAAAACAATCCATGATTATTTTGAGCACTGTACAAATAAACAAGTCACAAACAGACTTTGCCCCAGCACAGCAGAGCCAGAACACGCTGTGCCCATAGCATGCCACAGACATTAACAGTTTGTCTGCTGGATGTGAGTGGGTTGGAGCTCTGTCCTCTGGGCTGTGCTCCCAGACTGGCCCTTGCTGCTGAGCTGACACTGCAGTGGCTCTGCTTGGAGCAAGAAGACATCACTGACAGCACCAAGCAGCACATCACAGCTCCAGGGTGTCTGAGTCTGCACTACTGACATGTAGACAAAAAAGGACCAGAGAACAACAGCAAACTAATGACCAATCGACTCCTTCTTGCTGAGGAGTATGATTCTGCCAAGTTCTGAATTTCAGTAGATTTATTAGGACAGCATATTTTAAAAGGGCAGCTCTGCTTTTCCCTGCAGAAATAGCATTTGTTTATACCTCAGGGTCCTACTAATGGCCAGGGACCACCCATGAATAACATAAGCCTGAGAATATTTCTGAGAAGCTCAAACATAAAATTACACATTATTTACACTAGTATTTTTGGTATCGTCTGTCAACTGTTAACTGCAGAAGTTAACCCAAATAAATGAGGATGCTGTGTTGTTAATTTGCTTATGAGAAGTAATTGCAGTGCAGTGGATTACTGGTTACTGACAGCACAACAGATCATCTTTTCAGAGGGAATTATCTCCTTAGGAAGGTAACAGAGTGTCATGCAGAGCTCAGAAAGAGGCAGTTTTGAGAAAAGGACTAAAAAGGACTATGGTGAATCTGGTGAGTCTCTCTTACAGCATCTCATCGTAGCCAGCACAAGGTGCTTCAGAGAGAGCTGCAAGAGCCCTTAAAATGGGTTTTGAATCACTCTAGTGCTGAACAAGGACCTGTTTTAGAGTGGTTCTGTAGATCCCTGTTTCTGAGCAGCCAGCCACCACGTAAAGATGGACAAGTGGGTGGGAGCAGCCACCTGCCTGTACAAAACAGCACCTCTGGAACCTGCTTGAACAACATTTCTCTATGCCCTCCTAGATTCTGCTGCCCTGAGATTAAGCTGACTGATCAGCACTGCTTTTGTTTGCTAGAAATCTGCAGAAGAGCTCAGATTTGCCCCCAGCTTTAGGATTTTATAGGACATGCAGGAAAGTCTCAAAAGGTTCTCAATCTCCACTAGGTCATGGCTACCAGAATTACTCAAAAGAAGTGAGATTCATTCCACTTCACTGTACATACCCACACGTTAATCATCTTTAGCTAAGCAAGTCACCCTGGGCTCCCTTCTGACTCGGTGGAGAGAAATGGGCCCCTCCAAAGGCAGCTCATTTCATCTTCCCATAGAGGATGCCTAAGATGGATGAGATGAGTTGCCTTCTGGAGGTGTCTATTTCTCTCCATTAGCTATACAGAGAGCCTGAGGTGATGTGCTTGCACTCTGATGATTAACTCACAATGTCAGAAGCTAAAGGCAGATGAATCCCACGTGCAGTGCATCAGCATTCAAGCAGCCAGCCCTGCAGACAGAAGGGATGGGGTTACAGAGCACACTGTTGATAGCCACTCTGGTGGCTCCTTCTAGCACTGCAGAGATGTACCTGGTGACATGTCCAGTGACCACCTAGGAAAGAAATAGCAACTTAAATGTAAATAATGGATCAGGAAAGGAGAAGGACAATACGTTAAAGAAAGACAAAAAGAAATGTGCGCAGATAGCAACCAGCCCATAATTCCCTGCTGGGTGTTTTCTGCCCAAAATATCATGGCTCAGCATGACCAGTTATATCTGAATGATCCAGAACTGAAGTAAGGCAGACTGTGGTTAGCCCACAAGATGGTCCACACTACTTTTCCCTGTGCATCCACAGTCCTGCCATGATGGATATTTGGTAGGCTGAACAGATGCACGCACACGTACCTGAATGCATATGAAGTCTTGTCTGAAAGGCATGTTCCTTTCCATGGCAAGACATTTGTGGTATCTGAAAAGAAGCAACTCAGCAGGCTCTACATCATCTACTTACAAATATGCCCAGCAAATCACTGATCAGGTTGGAGGAGTATTGCTGGGATGCAGTAAGAGACGATCCAGTTATAGTGATTCCTCCCCACCATGCAAGCTGAGTACTCATCCCCAGTATCACTTTATAGAAATTAAAGAGTCCTCTTATCACCACTCAGAGCTGGGCAGATAAGACACAAAACTCTCTTGAGTACCAGCCTGGTGCCATAATTACTGACTAATGCTGCCTCTGTAGCCTGTCACAAGAACAGTTTTTGGCAGTCATTTCAGCTCTTTTCACAGTCACATGAAATTAATTTAATTAGTTTTTAAAATCTAAAGAATAATGGGATTTAATTGACTTAATGTGAAACTTTCTGGGCTGTCATTCCAGCCAGCTTCCGATCAACTTGAAATCATTCAGCTGTGAGTGACTGATATTTGTGCCTTTCATTGAGAACACTTTGTCTCAGTTAAAATCCTTCCTTCCATGCTTAATTTTTGCATAATATTGCTTTTATTTTTCCATCTCTGTTTTCATTGTCTGATACCCTGGATGAAGGGCTCTCCATGTGGGATTGGTACAGCCAAGTCTTGCTCCTGGAAGTTTCTTTTACCTGTAGCTGCAGTATTTTGGGGAAAGTATTTTAGGGAACTCTACATTTCAGATGTAGAGTGGCTGCTTGTCACACATGTCAGAATGGAGTCAGACAGCAAGTTGTTTTATACAACCATGCACATATCTAAATACATATCATGGTGCTGGCCCTGCTATGGCTGATGTATGAACACATATCAGCCTTATCATCCTCCTCTAATGCCCAAACAGAAGAGATGTAAGAAACTCTATGGAAAATCCAAGACAGAAATTTTATTCAGCACTGATGACCATAAAAATGCTTGGGAATCTCATTCCTTTGTTGTTAAAAATTTGAGAAGCGTATTATCATCATTAATGAGATCCAGTGATTGTTCTTTATCTATGTCATCTTCCACTGTCATTTTAGATCATGGACCTCTCCAGAAGTCTTGAATGCACTTCACCAGAAGGCACCAGGACAGATCTCTAATTTTTCTGTCCCTTTGGTAAAGTGTGAGAGACAGGAGCAGAGAGTTAGTGAACAGATTTTTAAACCAACCCTCCACATTAAACACAAGTTTCTAAAGCTGTGCATAATAATACCATTTCTGATTAGTGACAACCTCATTAGAATAAAACAGAGGTTCTTTTACTTCCATTCTTCACTTCATAGCATCCCATGAATCCTTCCTTCCTTAGGAAAGTAAAAGCCTTTTAAGACTCTCCTGTGGGATTTTTATCCAAATTATTTGGTATGTGGGGAAGCTTTCATCCTACCTATTTTGGTGGAAGATCTAGCATCGAAGTTGCACTTGACAAAGTTAACATTACTAGTAGAAATTCTGACATTCTCAGAGGGAATAACTACTTGATTTTGAGTCATTAATGGCCGCTAAACTCTCTCTATGGTACTTCCATAGGGTATCTATCGCTCTGTACAGTGTATACATTGCAAAACTGAGCGACTCCACTCCCGTGTGTTCGGACAGCGTGGACGCAACGCTAAAATCCCAAAACACGCTCGCAAGCCCACATGGTTCTCACTCCAGCTCCGCCTGCTCCAGGAGCGCATCTCCGGTATCGGTCAGCACCGGGTGATCAGGGACGGACTGCGAAGAGCGGGCAAGCCCCGAGCAGGCTCTCCCGGTTCCCAGACAGTCCCCGCATCAGGTACCAGCCCTGGGAAGCGCCCTGCCGCCAGCACACCTCTCTCCGTGCGTCTGCCCGCACCGGGGCGGGCTGATCTCCACCGGGAGCGGGCTGATCCAGTGCCGCAGCTGGGCTCCGGGCAGGGCGGCAGCTGCAGCCGCCCCCCGCCCCGACAGAGCCCCGACAGGGCAGCGGCAGCGCCCCCGGCTCGGGCCCGGCAGCGGCCACGGCCGTGCCTGAGCAGCGGCGGCAGCCGCGGGCGGGAGCAGCGCCGGGGGCTTGGCCGGAGCGGCGGCAGCCGGGCCGGGGCAGGGTCCGCCCGCTGCCCCGACTCGGTGCCCGGAGCCGCCTGTCCGGCGGTGCCCGGCAGTACCCAGCAGTGCCCGGCGGTGCCCGGCAGTGCCCGGCGGGCAGGCGGGGCGGGTGGAGGTGCTCCTCGGCGAGCGCAGCGGGGAGGGGGCGGTGCCGTGTTTCCACCGCCACGGAGCGGAACGGAGCTGCTGCATCCTCATCCTCATCCTCATCCTCATCCTCCTCTCCCCTCCCCCGGCGCGACCCCGCCGGCTCCCCCCGCCCAGGGGCGGGAAGGCAGCGGGCTCTGCCCGCGGTGGCGGCGCGCCCCGAAGTGGCTCCGCACGGCGTTTCCCCCCGCCCGCTGCCGCCCAGCGATAAATCCCGGCGCCGGGGGCAGAGCGGCACTTGGCGGCTGCCGCGCTGCGGGGAGGCGGCGGAGCTCGGCCCCCTCCCCGCGGCGGAGACCCCCAACAGGAGCAACAGCAGCCGGAGCTCAGGTGAGCGCCGGGGCTGGGGGCGGCGGGAGGAGGAAAGGGGCCGTGCAGGGGTCGTAGGGAGCTGCGGGAGTGTGCGGGACGCTTCCTCTGACATTCCCCGCCGCTGCCTCGAGGGGAGCGGCTGCGAGGGGGAGCCTCGCTAGCACAGCGGCGTGCGGACAGCAAGATGCTGCCTATGGTTTCTCTGTGAACCGTGAAGTTTTCCTTCGTGAGCTTTGTTTGAGGCGGGTCCCGGAGGGCTCCTTGAGGGCTGCGGGGCTCTGCCCAGGGCTGTGGTACCGCGGGAAGCTCGGAGAGGGGTGAGCGGCGGGCGCACCCCACCCAGCGCGGCTTCCCCCGCAGCCGGGGCTCCCGCGGTCCCGGTGAGCAGCGGGCTCTCCGGGGCTCTCCGGGCATCCCCCGTCCCTCTTCGGGGTGCTGTGAGATCCTCTCCAAAGCGCCTCTCAATAGGTAAAAAGGTCGGTGCTCTCCCCTTGGTTTCTCACACCTGAGTGGGGGCTGAATGGTGAAATGATGCACAGAATGTGAAAATAGTTATTCTCAGTACTGTACGAGGTAGACTGTATTCCTCGCTTCAGGAATGGACCTCCAGGGGCATGAAATGCAGGTGTTGAGCTGTTCATCTGCCTGATAGTCCTTGTGACTCAAAACGAGCAGCAGGTGGAATCAAGACCTTCATTTGGCTACAGGCTGTACAGTCCTTCAGTATCTAGAGAGATGGCGAGCAGAGGTGAGGGTTCATTTTATTGTTTGTAACCAACCTTACACTTTAAGTTTGGGTCTACAGCGACTAAAAAACATGTTCTTAACAGCATAAGGCATTTAATCTGTATTTAGTTATTTCCTGGTGGCTGGGAATCTTACAGAAAAAAATCAGGAATATTCAGTTTCAAAGGATTGGAATTGCCATGAGATCATACATTGAAAAAATTTGGGCTCTAAGTTAAGAAAAAGAAAAATGAAAAACCCACCAAATCTGCACCTCTAATGATGCACTAATTTCCCATAGAGAGACATGTAAAAATAGCATCAACCCAGCAAAGTGCTTGTTAAATTCAAGTGAGGGCTTACATACTATGAGCTTCAGTGGCATTACTCAGAAGCTAAAGGCAAGGCTGAAGGCAAATGTGCTTCTGTGATTCCCCAAACCCAGGGCTTAAGTACTGTTCAATGAAGTATTCAATTGCATGAATCACACTCATTCAAAGTTCAAGGCAGACCAAATCAGGGAAAACATGGACTGAACATCATTGTCAGCCTCTCTGCACAAGAACTAGGTAATCACCAGCCCTGTGGATTTTTCCCGGCTTTTTTAGGAAATCTTTAAGTATAGAGTGAGCAGCTCTTGACTGTCTTGAAATGTGGATTGCAATCTCCTAGGAGCCAATATCCCTTCATGATCATGGATTGGCTTTAGCCTACCTTTGCATTTCAGTCATGTCTCAAACTTTGGGACTTGGGAGGGCACATTTTATGGTATCTGCCCAATTTAAAAAATACAAGCACACAGAAAAGCTCTTATTTCTGAAAACCATTATCTCAAATTCATTTATAAGCACCAAAAGCATAGATTGTCAGGCACAAGATACATAGATAATTTTCAGGAATCACAGCACTTGCCAGCATGGAAAAAGGACAGCATTATATAATTAAGATGTCCAAAGAGTAGCATTTATTTCTAAATATCTTCATTTTTTGTGAGGTACTCTTGGATTCCTATGAAATTAGAGAAAATTGTACTTAACTGTTCCCTGGTTTTCCTCTGTTGACAAAGTCCTGTGCATGGTGAAATAATCTGTATCCTTGGATATCTTCCCATTCTTTTCAGGATGCACATAAACATGCCTGTCTTAAGAACTTTAATAAATTTAAGATGTATATTTGCTTGTATTGTTATTTAACAACTTCAGGAGTGTACAGACAGAGGCAGTGTTGGGTTTGCTGTTCTGAGCTTCAGCCTGTTGCTGTTGATAATGTGCCTTTGTTGATGTTGGGGGCAATTTTTCGGTTTTTCTTTTTCTTTTCTCTGTAAAACCCACTAGCTTCACCAAGTGGCCACCTAAAGACAGTGGATGTCAGCTTTAAACTTTGTGTTTCCCTGATCCTGGTATTTCTGCTGAAATCCTGGTGCCCCTTGCTGGCAATTGCATTAGTAAGTAAAGAGGAAACTGGCAGCAGCCCCTTTCTGACTGAGGGGTTTGGATTTAGCATAACCTCCCTGTAAGAATGATATGTTTAAGGCATAAGGATCTCTTCCAGGACACAAAGGAAGCAGTCTCGTATATTAAAAAGGGAGGGGAAAAGTTCCCAATGCAAACAGCAAGAAAAGCCTTAAATCCAAACAGCTGAAAGCTGTTTGGAGTGTCAAACACATGGAGTACACCAGAAGAAAGAAAAAGGTCACCAGGCCAAACTCCACTCCATTTAATTACATTAAGTCTGTCAAATTAATTCCTGGCACAACTTGACTGAAAATATTTCTCTGGGTCTCCTCTGTAAAGTGACTAGAGTATTAAAAAGGCAAGCACCTATTTCTCCACATGTTCATGTAAATTTGTCTGTTTATGAACAGCCCTCTCAACAGCATTTGGCCTGTGTAAAATGAAACACCTGCCCAAGATTTTACTTCTGCAAACAGCTGGTGGATTAGCCCTTCTAAACCTTTTTACACAGAAAATTTTGGGCTCTTGACAGTCCTGGCAGTAACAAATGTGGGGTCTGTGGAGGCCACTGTGGTGGGAAGTTCAGCAGGTCCAGATGAGGTCAGAACTTGAATGTAGCTGAGGTGAAGTAGAGATGTGATCTGCAGAAGTGAGTTCAGGAAGGACAGGTAGGGAGCATCATGCTGAGCTGGGAATAATCTGCTGCACAAATGTAGTATGGAAAGCAGCTTGCCTGGTAGCACTTCTGCCACTAAAAAAAAGCAGTGCTGAGAGGAAGCCAGACTTTCCACCATGCTGCACAAGGAGGATTGCAATCTACAAAATATGTGGTGGGATTTGGTCCCACAGCTCGATGTTGGTGAGGTCTTGGCTGAAGGAGTCTGCCACTTGGGACACAGCTGTCAATTACCTGGTGAGGGTGCAGGGAAGGCTTAAAAACATGGCCTGAGGGAGATTAATCAGGCTCTTTAACCTCAAGAGTGAACTGAAGCAAGATGTGCTTGTGGCCTCCAGATTTCTAAGTCTGCTCCCTGTGCAGCCAGGATGGACTCAAGCCCCCCTGGAACCATGGTGTTGGACCTGCTGAGAAACTTCCCACAGGGAAACAGCAGCTGTACTCCTATCCAGGCAAGGAAACACCCTGAAAGAGTGACAGGGTATATCCTTAGATATCCTGGGCTTGGGTACCCTTGGCAAGGGTGCTTTTGTAACAGGGAGCTACTCCTACAAAGGGGTGTTTTTCTTTAGTCCCACAGGCAGCAAAGTCATCTTGGGCAAAACAAAGTTTGGGTGTCTACATTATTTAGAAACAGAATAAGCACCAACATCCACCCAAACATCTAACTCCTCTGCTCACATGGAACTACCCTTTTCCTTACTGTTTCCTCAAATCCAGAATGGGATCAAGGAGCCAAAATGCTGAAAGTGAGGCCACCCTATTGAAGACAAAGCTTAATCTTACAAATGGCAGTTGCCAAGGCTGTGGCTGATGCACAGGGCTTTCTAAATGCCAGTTGTCTTTGCTGGCTGGATCCTTTTGCCCAGCTGGCAGCTTCTGGCAATATATAATCTGCCTGCTCTCCCTGGAACTGCAGGGAAATGCCTCACAAGGTGACTGCTGGGGGCAGGGGACATGTCCACTCCTGCCTCTGCTCTGGACACCACCCACACTGCCAGAGTTTCCTTCTCCATCCCCTATAAGCACCCATTGCTGGGCACTTCCCTTCCCAAAGGGCCTGTGGGACATGGGGTGCAGCTTCTTCCTGCCCAGCCCCATTCCTGCAGAAAGGCACAGAGGGACGTCTCTTTTGGAGCAGGCAAATCAAGTATTTGTCTGTTGCAGAAGCCCATAACAAAATTGCCTTTCAGGGTCACCCATGCTCTCCCAGGGGTCTGTCTGGGATCCTAAAAAATGGAGTTTTCGGTAGCACCCAAACCATCATTCACTCTCTGTGGCACTATCAAAATATACACAGTGGTACCATACCAGCAGCTCATCAAATACAATTTAAAATGTTTGGGGGGCAGTGTATTGCAAGTCCCCAGCATTGTCACCTGGTTACTACCACTGGAAACCCTGTTCCTTTACACTTCTGGCCAAATGCTGTGCCATCAGCCTGGCAGGGAACAGGATGCACTGAGACCTTTAGCACCACACTTGCAGAATTATCCCTTTTTCCTTGCAAGTACAGATATCCTGGAGGAATATCATGCTGACAGCTTCTAATTATGCTACTGGTTGATTTACCAATTTATGCTCTTTTAAGAGCTAGAAGTCAAGGAAGGCCAGGAATGATCCCTTCCCTGAGCCCACATCTCAGATGAAGTGGCATCTCTTTGGCAGAGCCTTTCAGAGCAGGGGAGGAACACACATCCAGTTCTCCAGGATGGGCAGCCCCCATTCCCAGCGTGGGCTGCCTGAGCCTTTGACTGTTTCCTGTCCCTCCAGACACTCTCTTTTTGCCTCTGAGTGTTTTTGCAGCTGCCTGTGCCATGGGAGTACCCCACAATTTTTGACAGGGCCCAAATACACTGACTAGCTCCAGATCCACCTCTTTTTTTAATCTGTTTGGAAAGATTTTGGTTTATACTTATAGCATAAGCAGCACAAAAAAGGCAAGATAGTTACAGACCTACACATTTATTTGCTTTAATGTATTCCTCCTCACAAGCTAAATTAGACAGATATTTCTATTAAGGCTTTAGTGGTTGTGGTTCACTTTGTATGTTTCTTTTTTATAATCAAGCAAGCCAGGCTATCTGCTATGCCAGACAGAGATTGCTACCTGCCCTGCTGTTCTGCTCCTTTGTCCTTTTTTCTTTTCTTTTTTTTTAATACCCATTACAAATACTCATATAAATACCCATTTCCAACTAGGATAAGACCATACAAATGGGGTCCCACATAGCAAAATGCTCTCATGAACTGGGTCCCACGGGCTGGACACTGTGCTGCTTCTGTCTTTCAGTGTCTTTCCTGTAGGAGACAAATTTGAAGCCAAGCATAAAAACTGAAAAGCACCATTCAGAAAGATTTATGATCCTGTTTCATTAGGGATGCATATGTGGAATTATTCCCTGCCTGAAAGCACTGACTCAGAGCTCACATGTAAATTGCCAGGATAATTCCACTATTCCATGTTTCACAGAATTGAATGTTCTGTGCCTTGCTTCAAGTGTTTTGTTGATGAAAATTTTTCTATTTTCTCATAGAGAGAGTTTTGTAGTCTGTTGAGCTCTAAGTATGTTGTCCTGACTTACAAACACACAGTGACTGCCAGTCAAATTAATATCTTAATTTTAAACTGGACAGCTTCCTATCAGCACCACTCTGTTCCTGCAGTAATGCTTTTAAGTAGTAGCATTTCTCATATGTGTGAAGTTCTGCGTGAGGGGAAATACTTGGAACTTAACAAAGCTCTATCCATGTTGTGTCTTAGCTTCATATCCCAAAACATCCAAGGGTGCAAAACCTAAGTTGGCTGCCAAGCAAGACCCTGTCATGAGTGTGGGTGATCATAATACACAGGCACAATTCACATGTTTATACCACAAAAAACTTAATTTTGATCTATTTACAATGACATTTCATTAAAGGACATTAAAACAAAGTGCTTTTTAAATTGCTGAAATGGGTGAGTAGTTAGCACCTGGTTTAGAAAGTGAGTGAGGTCTGAAATGGGTTACAAGCAGGCACACATTTGTTTTGTTTATTAGATATTTCCCAACTGATTCTGCCAAACTTGTTAGGATCAGAACAGTCTGACCAGAGTGAAGCAGCCCACCTGGGTACACGCTGCCCCAGCTCTGTTTGACACAGCTTGCTGTGTTAGCTGTCACTGCCCAGGTGGCTTTCCATACAATGCATGTTTCCCTGAGTCATGACAGTTAAGTGTCCACTTTTCTCTTCCTGGTGAGACTAATGCCTTTCTAGCTGTTGTATTTCAGAGGCCAACATAAAGCAGGTAAGTGCTCTGGCAGAGCAGTAAATATTTGATAAAACTGCTTTGCATGGTGTGAGTGTGAACTTCACAGTGTGGAGACAGCTTAAAATCAAATTATGCTGTGCATAATCTTCTTGAATTAAGAGCCCAGATTGTTACTGGTTTTGTTCACTGGACTGAAACAAAGATCTGAAATTCCTGAATAATTGGACAAATTATACATTTGAGCTGGTATGAATAGAAACACTCACCTGAATTACAATTGCACGTTCCTGCTGTATGTGTATCTAAGCCTTTCTCTGGGCTGCACTTCACACAGCAGCTGTTTGCTGAGCCTTAAGAGAGCTTTCAGGGGTATTGAAGCACACTGTGTTCCTCTGAAAAACAGCAATCATCCTGTCCATGTTGGAATTCCTCCCATGGGTCCTCAAAAACTCACCCATTGAACACAAGGAAAGGCTGGGGGAGGCCTCATTAGCTATTTGAGCCTTTTGCTAAAAGGGAGCCTCTGGTCTCCTTTGGATATTTTCCAGTTGTCAGGTAACATACGGACATAGAAGAAAAAGCCCCCCTCCTAACAGGAGAGAACAAAACAAACAAAAAAAGTTAGTAAGAAATAGTAATAAACTCTTATTATAGTATGAGAAACAGTAGTTATCTAAGATCCTTACAATTTGTGCTTGAAGAAGACTTTCTGTGATGGGACTGTGCTGCCTGACTGAGCCTCTGTGGGATCTGAGGGGTCCAAAATGCTGTTTGGGCATAAGGACTACAGTCCTAGCTGCTCTTACTTGTGGAGAAGTTTGGAACAAGAAAACAGGGAAATTTCTACACAGAATTATTATTATTATTATTATTATTATTATTATTATTATTGTTATTGTTATTGTTATTGTTAAAGAAGTGAAGCCAGCCCTGCATTTAACCTCTTAGTCATGTTGATCTCTGTGTTGAGGAGTTTGAAGCAAACACAGATTTTCTTTTCTCCCTGGTAGCTGCAGAAGTGTCTGTGAAAGACAAACAAAATGGAGACATCTTCCATGAACAGCAATTATGTCAAATATGCTCTTCATATTAAATGAAAATTGACACTTCTTAATGACTTAGTGTAGTCCAGTTGTCTCTTAGAAAGGCTACAGTATTTAGTGTCAAAATACCTGTTTTCAGTCACTGTTGGTTTTAGGCTCTGTCTTATGATTAAACATACATACTAAGCTGCTAAGAGTAAATACATATCATACAAAAGTAAAGATTCCTTGTTTCCCAAGTGTTTGATAATGGAAGAAGTGGTTGCAGACACTTCACTAAAAGAAAAAAAAAAACCCAAAACAAAAACCACACAGACAAAAAGAAAAAAGGAGAATACTTGTCATATTTCATAGAGGAGGAAAAAAACATGTAAAGAAAATTAGATACACTAGAGACTTAAGCACAGCTTGCTTTGAGGCAAGTTTGATATGTGGGTGGGTGATAAATATACTGGGATTTACTGGTGGAGGTATTTGTAAGTGTTTTCACTTGTTGTCAAAAAGAACAGCATGGATGTTTGGAAACTTACAATCCTGCAGTTTCTGCTGACTGTTCCTGTTAATAAGTGCTAGCAGAGAACCCTGGCCTCTGCTGATGAAGAGCAGCCAGAGGAACAAGTGAGAACATCCTGGCCAAGCCTTAGGGACATCCAAGCTCAGGGAGGGAGATGAGCTTGAGGCTCATGCTGCGGCATCACTTTGCATTACCAGAAAATCTTAAATCTAGAGCGTGGCAGGTCCAGGCACCAGGGCCAGGGGAGAAACAAGGAATTGGCCCAGTCACAGCAGTATGTTGGAAGAAGAAATCCTGCCAATTTTCTTGAGTCCCTGCTATCTCTACAAATTCACTGCACATGCTTTGGGGGTTTGTCCATGTCCGCTGGAGCCAATAGAGGTCTGGGAACTGCTGAGCATGTAAATGAATTTTTAATATATAATCAGATAGGGAAGAAAACGTTACTTAAATGTCTTCCACATCCTATTAAAACATTTAATTTTTCTTAAGCTCATTTACTTTATTCTTTGGTTGTGGAGAAAGTTTTCAAAGGTAAAATTCTATTATCCTGTCTCCTTTATAGTTTGGGGAATTCAGAAGGTGGGACTAGATCCAAATGCAGGCTCTTCCTAAAGATATTCATATGTACTGGAGCTTTTGCATACCCTGTGTATGAGATACCTTAAAATGGGCTGCCACACTTAAAATGATCCTGAAGCTTCTCCTCATGGACACAGTGAGCTGACAATCATCACCATCTGCCAGCCACACTCCACACCATTCAGTAAGGCTTGTGACCAGGGGACAAGTATCTCATTCATCCCTGTCTGTGTTCACCCTGGCCATCTCCTGCCACTGATTCTGCTTGGCATCAGAGGAGGATTGGGGAAAAAATACAGATTGAAAGGGTGGTTCCAGAGCAGCCAGACTCAAATGATGGTGAGAACCTTGAGAGTTTGCCACCTTAACTAAAGCAGTTTCCAACAAGTGAATGACATGGAGCTGCATCCATGCTTTATGGCTGCCCCTGCTGTGACAGCTCCTGTGTCCCTGATCAGCCCCATACCGGAACATTCCTTTAAACACATACAGGCTTGTCCCTTAAAATGCTCCTGGCTCTCCCTGCTGTGCAGCTGTGCCCTGGGACCTCCAGGTGCACCACTGCCAGCAGCAAGCAGTAGAGCTGTTACCACACAGGCTTTGGAGCTTGAACTTAGAATGGAAAATGTAAGAGTAGGTTAAAAATGCAGAGGCTAGCATTTGTCTCATCTTGTGCTTTAATTTTTACAGCACAGCTTAATTTGATGTTCTCTTTTTCATGTATAGCACATTCTAGTCAGCCATTTAATAAGAAATTCACCTAACATTAGGAGTTACAGTAATATAGTTCTTATTTACTGATAGATTTATAGCCCAGAAGCTTGCAGACAGCACTGTGTCAGCTGTGGGATGATTTTAATGTGCAGGCAGCATTTTCATGGATAAAATTTCCATTATTTCATAACCAAGCTATTGCTTTCTAACCAGGCACACAATGGGCATTATTCAAGAGGGGGCAAAAAAGATATCTTTCTTTCAGAAACTGTATTTTGGATGCATGTAAAATCTCTCTTCTCTGTGTGTTTAATTCATGATACTGATGATACCATGGTTTATTTTCAGAAAAATGTTTTTTCTCTGAAACTGGCTTATAAAATAATGGTTTTTAAATATTGTCTTCAGAAGAAAAGCATGGTAATTTTATTTTTAGTATTTTAGGCATTAAAAAATTGATTCAACAACACATAGCTTAATGGAACTTTTAATGTAACAACCTTTAAACAATTTCACCGTCCAGTACAGTAGTACCAATGCTGATGTAATTTTGGCCCATTTTAGCTAGTGTGCTTTTAAGCTGTTCCATGGGGCATGAAATCCTGCATGTGTGGCTCAAACTGTGGCAGTACAAGGCTGAGCGACTCTGCGTGATCATGAAAATCATTCTGAAAATCAACCAGTCTGAATTTCCACTTATGCTAGAATGGTTTCTGGCAGATAAAGGGCAGGGGGAGGGGAAGAAATACAAGGATGTTACAGGGTTGAAAGGAGCTTGAAGTACACAATGCATGTAAAAGTAGACCTTGGGCAGCGATTACCAACCAGTAAGAAAACCATCAGCAGGTTATGTCCACTGATAATTGCCACATCCTGGCCATCTAGCCATGCCTAAAATTATGGAGTTAAATGACCAAAATTCCTAGGTGTTTCCTTGCATTCCTGCATTGAAGTGTCAATGCAATGAGATCTAGGTAGTCATTGGAAAGATCTAGATGGTCAGTGCTTCTTGTGGAATCAACATTGCCTTCAGAAATGTCCCTGGACAACTGACTATTAATAGGTCTCAAAAATGATGTCTCTTTACCTAATACCATCATTCCCTCAAAAATTATATTCAATTTCTCTTATAAGCCTGTCAGATGTGCTAAAAAATACTGCCCTAAATTGCTGATTTTGTCAGCTTATTTAGGCATAAATTTTCCTTGAAACCATTTCACACACTTTCTATCCTTCATATTCAATTTCAGCAGATGTGTTGATGCATCACCTACTTCCAGTTACCCTCCAGTGTTAACCTTTTTGTGCCAGCATTTATCCTTGGTTGCATTATCCTTTGCACTGAATTCACAAGTGGATGTGGATGTAACCAGCATCTTTGGAAAGAACCAGAATGTCTCTGATTATGTCGAGATCTCTACACCTTCACCTGTAGACTCTTTTTAAATCAATGTCATCCAGGCAAAGAAAACTACGTCCTATGACTCAAAAAAGCCTTACATTTTTCTGACATTTTGTGTTCCAAAGGTAACCTAGTTAAGAAAAAAGCCATGACTGATGGTTTCATGGGGGATGAAAAATGAGCTCTGTTCTTTTAATGGCCTCTGCAAACTCTGTTAATGTCCTTATAAGTGAGATATATTCAACATCAGCTGTTTTGTTTTAATGGCTGTTGCTTCAATTACTAGAAAGTATTGCTGTTGTTTGTACTGCTTCTGGGACTACAAAAAGAAAAGGACCTGGGTTTGGTTGAAGGAGAAATCCTGCTGGTGTACTTCAGCTGGACCTACCCTCTGGCTCTACCGTTCTTGAGGTTTCTCAATGCATCATCTTTCCAGGATGGTCAGATAGATGGCAGGGAGCTCAGCTCTGATTTTCTTCAGCCTTTCCAGAATTCTGACTTTGGTGAGACTTTCAACCACCCCAGTATTCCTGAAGGGTTGGTTTGGGGGTTTTTGTGCTTTTTTTTTCAATTTCCCCTAGTCCTGTGATGCTTGGCCACTGTTTGCAAGCAGCAACACCACTCATCCCCAGGAGGAGGGAGCTGGTCCTGACAGCCCAGCCATGGTGAGAGGAGACACAACTAGCATTCTGTCTGAAAACTGCTCATCCAGTTTCTCTCTTGTTCTTTGCAATGTAGTCAGGGAATATGCACACTCCCACAAAGAAGCACTCAGGAATAGAGTAAAAATCCAGTGAGGGAATATTGCTGGAGCACTTCAGAGCTGCTGTAGTTGTGTAAATGATGTGCTAATGCCCTTCATTTCTAGCTGATGTTTTCTCTTAATATGCTGTCTGCAATGGCAGAGCATATGCACCTCTCTTGGACTTAACAGACTGAGACACTCAAGGGAGGCAGGCAGATCCTTTCCTTTAGTCTCAGAGCCAGGACCAAACAGAAACATGGATAGAAGCCATATGAAGCTGGAGGGAGAGCACATTGCCCCTGTCATGAGCTAGTGACAGTGAGACAGGAGGGGAGAGAAATTTCCCTCTAGCAAGCAGAGCCTCTGAGCTCCCATTTTTAGCCCAATGCATTTCCCCAAAGCCCCACACAGGAGTGTGGGGATAGGATCCCTTGCTCCCTGTCCCAGCAGTGAATAGCCAAACCAGCAACTGCCATTACACACCAGCTTCATGGATGCTTGCTTTCTTCGACCTGCATGTTCCTTAGAACGAGCTGTTAAAGACTGTGTAGAATGTTTTTACTTGTTCTTCTGATTTAAGGACATCAAATTCTGCCACTGTTGCTTAAGTAGTGCTGGTTTTGCTATTTCCCAGCAGAAATTAGGCAGAGGATCTGGGATTCAGATGTTTGAGATTAATGGGATTGCTCAGTCGAAGCAGTGACAAAATAGAAAGTTATTCCTAGTAGAAAAAGTAATTAGTCCCCTTCAGATCTTCAGTTTGACAGTAGCACTAACATCAATTATTCTCTGTTGGGAATATTCCATTTTAACAAGGTTCACTGTAATATCATCCTTTCTCAGTAGTAATCGGAAGAAAGAAGGCCTTTTCAAATCATTGTCTTGTTACCTTGAGATTTTTAACATTTAAGCCTCCCACTTATCAGCTGATGCCTTGCATTGACTTCAGCACCTGAACAATTCCAATACTCTCAAATGTCTGGAAATGAACTCCTTTTTTCCTCCCTCTTTTTTTTTTTTTTTTTTCTGGCAAGAGAAAATCAACAGTGTTTCCAAGCTAAAAGGTATTGTAGAAAGTAAAGTTAAAATCCTCAGGGTGGAGAAAATATGTCAAAATAATCCGGCAAAGCTATGAGCCCTGGTCTCAGGGAGAAAAGGTAGCTCTACTGTACTGGTTTCAGCTTAATCATGAAGCTCCAGGTCTCAACTCTGTTCCTGCTGGTGACAGCAGTTTTTTCAAGGAGAGCATGCCATCAGCAGCTTCTTCCAAAGGTATTAAATTATCAAACTCTGAGCTCCTCAGGTGCAAAATACGCTTTTTTGAGTGGCGCTGCTGTCCTAGTGCACACATCCTGGGGAGCTTCACAGAGCCTGATGCAGTTTGTGCTCAGGCCAAGGAGATCCTTCCTCCAAGCCAGCATTCCTGATGAAACCTTGCAGCCCCATGCAGAAGTCACACTTTCACTTACTTTCTAACCTTGGTGCTCCCTCTCCCATTTCACCATCTCTAATCCAAAAATCCCATCTCCAATTTAGCATCATGTGTTTGAGACTGTTGAAACATGCTTTAGGAGATTTAAATGCACAGCTGTGTGACTCAATCCCCTAGATAGGTTTTATAATCAGCCTTTATGCATAGCTCCAAGTTATTTTGAATAGAGGACTGCTGAAAATAACCAGAAAAAGAATTAAAGAAATTTTAAATGATCTCTTTTCCCACACCTCCAGATTAAGATACTCTCTGGTTAAATATCTCTGAATAAAACTGTTCTAAATTAAATACTGGCTTTGGTGGTATATAAGATGAAGCTGGCAATAAAAAGTACATAATATCCCATCAAGATGCTGAAGTCTTAATCCAGAACTCACTGGGAGCAGTGTGCACTGCTGCCAGCACACCTGGCCACAGTAGGTGTCTCACAGAGTGCTGTACCCTGATGTGGCCCATTTCTGCCTGCCTATATTGGCTGTTCAGATGTCCAGGGCAGATTGCCAGCTCCTTCCCAAATGACACCTTGGGAGGTGGTGAGACAAAATTAAATCACTATTGTGACTCAGTCAAAGAGTAGTGAGAAACCAGTGAAGGCTCTGGAGCAAAAGAGTCTTATGAAGGGTCTTATGTGGAGCAGTTGAGGGAGCTGAGGGTGTTTATCTTGGAAAAAAAGGAGGCTCAGGGGAAACCTTACCACTCTGTACAACTAACTACCTGAAAGGAAGGGAATGTTGGTCACTTCACCCAAGTAATAAGCTAGAGAGCAAGAGGAAATGCCTCACATTTCATCAGGAGAGGTTTACATTGGATGCTGGGAACAATTTCTTGACTGAAAGGGTTGTCAAGCATTGGAATGGTCTGCCTAGGGAAGTTGTGGAATTGCTATCCCTTGAAGTGCTTAAAAGCCATGTAGATGTGGCACTTAGGGACATGGTTGAGTGTTGGACTTGGCAGTGCTGGGTTAATGGTTGAAATGGATGGCCTTAAAGGGATTTTCCATCTCCGAGGGCTAAACCATTCTGTGATTCTGTGACTGCTACAACTGGACAACATCCAGCTTCAATCCATGGGGCCTCCAGAAGGGTCACAAAGTTGGGTGTTCTTTAAGAGCTCTCAAAAACCTTTGGGTTCAGCAGGGAAGCTGTTCTGTCTCTGGAAAAGTAGAGGGCTCCTGCCAAGATGCTTGCTCCTGGCTGCTATACTGTGGAGGCAGTTAAGTTATTGTAGGGCCTTAGATGAAAATGAAAAGGCATATTTGAATCCAGTGCTGAATACTTTAACTTGATAATTTGAAACATTTATATGATTCTATTGAAACCCTCATTTTAGTTGATGGGGTTGTTTTTGCAAATAGTTCACAATTTCAGGTCACTTTTGAGATGGAAACATCTTAGAATTGGTTGTAAAAGCATTTTTAAAGTAACTTGTGGCTTATTTACTCTGTCACCAGATCATTTCATGTGCTAATGCACTGGGAATGTCAAGCTGTGCTAATAAGAACAGTTTTTCTTCTATTTGTTGTTACTCCTATGTAAATATAATTAAGGCAAAAAGTGTCTGAGGGGTGCCTGATCACATGCATTAAATTAGCTTCCTTTTTGGCTCCTAAGGCAAACACACCCAGAGCTGCAAGGTCTCTGGGAAAGACCCAGGGCTTAGGGCAGCACCTTACCTGCTAGCCCCTGAGCCCATGCCTGTGCTGGTTCTGTGCAGGAAATCATGGAGGGTGATTCACTGGGAACTAAATATGTGTCTCATCTTCAGCATGACAGCAGATCCAGCAACTGCCTCTGGAAGTACTGTCACGTTTCATGTTAGGCTTGTGCTCCAGCAAATGCAGAGTCTTGGGAAAACTGAGATTGGAAGATTTGGGAGTGAGTATTCCAAAATTTGTGTGAAAATTGAGATTTTTCCGCTATCTGCCAAGAACTCTGTGTTAGTCTTATGAAAGAAAGGTATGGAGTGATCTCAAGGGCATGTGTCTGCATATCTGGAGAGCATGAGCCAATATGACAGCAAAGCTTCCATGTAGCACAAGGGTAAGTACACAAGGGCACACTGAAGACATCCAAGATGCAGAGGAGGACAATCTTAGGACACAATTATATCTTAAGGGTAAACTTTGAAACTTGCTAATTATTCTCTAAAGCACCACAGGGAACTTGCAGTATTCAGTGGGATTCTGGCTGGGCATGAGGCATCCAAAAGGTAACTTCATCCATCTGCTAGAGGCTTCCGTGTGTCAGAGACCAGGCACACAAAAGGGTGGCTTGAGCCCAGACTACCTAGCAAGCAGTCTTTTGAGGTACTGTCACCATGCAGACAGTCATTTAGGCACTGGTTTGTGCATGCTGATGACCCCTAAAAAGCAGACTGGTTTTGATTAAGTACCCAAGAGTGGTTTCAGATGCCTGATATAAGACCTTTTCAGATAAGGAGCCTAGCGTGACTTGGTCAAACCACTCCATCACTACACCATATAATTTGAAGCACATAATTTGACACTGTGTAATCCATCAGAGTTCATCTAGCTCAACTAAAAATGACTTTTGTACATGAATATATGAAACCCTAATGCTGTCCCATTTTCCAGTTCCCATAAATTAAACGTGTTCAGTAGAAGACTGAGAATACATAAGTGAAATGATCAAATCTCTGCCCTTTTACACTGGCAAAAGGTTGTAGCAGACTACAATTAAAAAGTAGTCATAACTTGTGCCACAAAAGAACCCTGGGGTGAACACAATTAGAAAAAGAGAAATGATGGTACGTTGCCTCCATATGACAGAACTGCAGATGGACAGTGAAGTGTCAATAACTTGAAGTGAGACTGGCTGCTGTTGTTGCTATTTTTTTTAAGCTACTCCAACATCCTGTGCCAAATAATTTCAACAGCTTCCAGCTATGAGGAAATACATTGGCAAAATTTATGGCTGTAAGCATATATTCAAGAGGAGGATGGAGTAATTCTCTGTGCTAATCACTGTGCTGTCAGCACACTGCTGAATTGTGAGTGTTTACTGGATGATGAACATAGTGTTAGGAAAAAAACCATTGTTTTTCTGTTTACATGGCTTTTTTTTATACTAGTTTCACCATCTTAACAAAATGTCAGATACAGTTGCCTCACTCTGGTTCCAGCAGAGAGATCAAGTGGAATAACCTGTCAATACAATAATGCTCACAAAGATGCAGGGATGAAGACAAACCATAGTAAGATTGGTAGTATAGCAGCATCGTTAACCTTTTTTTCTTTCCTGCACTAAATTTTCCACAGACAAGAGCGTTAGTAATTTTAACTTTGATTGAGAACTGCTATTATCCACTCACAGCATGTGGGAGCAAACAGGCACTTGGATAAATCACAAAAAAGAAAACCACTTAGCATGCTGCTTCCCTCAACAACACCTTTTTGTGAAGGCGCAAGGCCGAGTGCTGCAGTGAGAGCACGTGTGAAGACAGAAGCAAGGCTGCAAAAGCCTCCTCAATCATGCTCAAGGTCAGCCCCTCTCAAAGAAGACCAGAAGGTCACATTTAACTTAAAAGGTATTCTGATATGCTTAAAAAATTTAAGTAATTAAATAATTCAGTGAATGAAAGCCATCAGGATTCTAATGCAGTGTTAATGGGGTCTTTCAGAAATCACGAAGATGAGTTTCATGAGTGACACAACTGGAGCCATTAGCAAACTCATCCAAGAGGAATCGTCCATTGAAGGTGCAGAGGAGCATGAGGAGGAGCACAAGCATTCCTGTTTGTGACCACTGCAGAGAAACACCTACAGATACCTTCTGAACTGCCTCACTTTGCTCCTGCAGGCGCTCAGCCCTCGGGTGTGTTTGTCACCCTTCAGCAACAGATGAAGCAGACAGTGACTCCACTAACGTGAGTATGCAAGAGGCCATCTTCTCTACAACCAGTGCTGCTCCAGGAGATTGCTGGGTGAGAAGCAAATCAGACTGATTTGAAACGTGGAGTACTTCACACATGGTCATTGAGAAGAGCACAACTTGCTGGACAGTCTCCACAGAACTTCAACACTCTTTTGGAATGGCGTTTC
This sequence comes from Agelaius tricolor, assembly GCF_023055355.1. Classification (NCBI taxonomy): domain Eukaryota; kingdom Metazoa; phylum Chordata; class Aves; order Passeriformes; family Icteridae; genus Agelaius; species Agelaius tricolor. The sequence continues at coordinate 91,292,827 of NW_027269261.1, read as the reverse complement.
CTACCCAAGTGTGCCAACTGTGTCAGCGTGACAAAGACAGCTAGTCCTAAGGCCTACAGCTGCTCCTTTGACATGGTTGGGACAGCCTCCAGAATAAACTTTCAGCTCCTACTAGCTCTTACTGGATGTATCTTTGATGCCAAGGCCTCTGCAAAATAACAAAATCAGAGGAAGTTTGGAACTATATCTGTGCTGTGTAGACTCCAGCAATAAATTACTCCAATACAAAGGTCTAATAGAGTTAATAGAGCATATAAAATTGTCTATTATGTGTCATCATATTTAATTTGCTGCAATAACCTGGAGATGTTCAGGTTTCAGCCTCTCTTTTGCAACCACCTCTGAGAAATGCTGTGCCAGCTGAGCAGTGTCTGTGTCACCAGCACCTCTGCAGCAACAGGCAGTGCAGTGCTTCCAGAGCATTTGGCTGCTTCTCATCTTCCATTATGGTCCCAAGTGAAGCAGCACTATGGGGAGAGCCACAAGGGACCTATGGCCTGGTCATGCCCACAAAGAGTGGGCATGGAAGAAGGAAGACCCAGCCTTCGGCCACCCACAGATACATCCTCTTATCTAAAAAAACTTTCCTAGGTAGATAGGCATTTTTATTTAAACTAGAATAAGATTAGATGGCTGGTTCCCTCTTGTGTTTTCTTGTAATAAGTGTGGCAGTGGCTGTAATCATAAAAGTAATTTAGGCTGGACCTCCAGAGGTCATGTAATCCAACCTCCTTCTCCAAATGTAAAAGACAGGTTAGTCACCTGCAAGTATGTTGTGCCATGTGAAGGATCACATGAAATGATTGTTCAGGAGATTAAAGGTCTCTTGGGAAGGGGCAGCAGAGACAATACCCATCTCCTCGTTGGGCAGGAGTGTTGATCTGCTGCAGGGTAGGAAGGCTCTGCAGCAGGATCTGGAGAGGCTGGATCAATGGGCCAAGTCCAATTATATGGCATTCAACAAGGCCAAGTGTCAGGTCCTGCCATTCAGACACAACAACCCCACGCAGTGCTACAGGCTGGGGGAAGCGTGGCTGGAAAGCTGCCCAGTGGAAAAGAACCTTGGGGTGCTGGTCAACAGCAGCTGAACATGAACCAGTGTGTGCCCAGGTGGTGAAGAAAACCAATGGTGCCTGGCCTGGATCAGCAACAGTGTGGCCAGCACGACCAGGATGGTGGCCAGCCCCCTGCACTCAGCACTGGTGAGGCTGCACCACGACTGCTGTGTCCAGTTCTGGGGCCCTCACATGAAAAAAGGACTTCTTGATACTGGACCAAGCTGGTGAAGGGCCAAGTCCTATGAGGAGCAGCTGAGGGAGCAGGGCTGTTCAGCTTGGAGAAAAGGAGGCTCAGGGATGACTTTATCACTCTCTACAACCTCTTTTCAGGTAGCTGTAGCCAGGTGGGTCTTGGCTTCTTTTCCTAGGGAACCCACAACAGGACAAGAGTGTCATATCCATATTTTCTGAAAAATCCCTTCACCCAGGATTTTTCTCCTGGGAAGCTGAGAAGCCGCCAATAAAAAGGAAAACAATCTTATCTCATTTGTTTCTCCTGTGTTGTGCTCACATGTGGAATGTGTTTGGAGATTGTTTATCCAACAGGTGATTGTTTCATTGGTTTCTGCTGTGAATTATTTTGACTCATTGGCCAATTACGGCCAAGCTGTGTTGGGGCTCTGGAAAGAGTCACGAGTTTTCATTATTATCTTTTTAGCCTTCTGTAAGTATCCTTTCTGTATTCTTTAGTATAGTTCAGTCTAGCATTCTTTAATATAATATAGTATCATAAAATAATAAATTAGCCTTCTGAGAACATGGAGTCAGACTCATCATTCCTTCCTGCCACAGGGCACCCCACGAATACAATACAAGAGGATATAATCTCAAGATGTTCCAGGAGTGGTTGAGACTGGACATTAGAAGGAATTTCTTCACAGAAAGGGTTGTTGACTTTGGAACAGGCTTCCTAGGAAAGTGGTGGAGTTATTGTTTCTAGAACTGCTTAAGGAAAGACTGGACATGGCACTTAGCTCCATGGTCTAGTTGACATGGTGGTGTCCAGTCAAAAGCTGGACTTAATCTCAAAGGTCTTTTCTAACTAAACTATTTTGCGGCTCAATGACACCAAGGATGCTGCAGCTGGAGACAAAGGATAACAGGGAACAGCCACTACATGTCAGAGTCTGCCTCTGAACCTCTCATGTCCTTCCTCAGTGTGTGAAGGTGGTGCAGGGCCAGAACCACCTCCCCACAGAAAGTGCCTTGGACTCACCAATGAAGTCCTCAGCAGGACAGGACAAACGGAGTGCCCTGGGCTCTGGGGCAGGTGTGCTGAGGAGATGTTCCAGCAGGGGTAGAGCACTCCTGCAAAGGCCAATCAGAGTTTCACATTCCTTTGGACATATTCTCTTTTGGTGACTTCTGAATTGTAAATTCTGTATCATAAGTGGTACCATATAAGCCCAGAAATAAACCCAGATAACAGTGACACAGAATCACAGCAGCTCCTTTTCTTAACCCAAAGTCTGCTCTGTTTCATTGGTACAATGTTCTAGAGACTCTGCTATATGAAGGAAGAATATTTATCTTGCACAAGTTTTGACAGGAGATTTTTTTCTGCCTGGTAGAGTCTTCAGGACCATCCTGTTCAGAATCTAACTCTGTTCAGTTAATGTCACCCAGGTTGGTAAGTGTTTGCTTTAGTGACAGAGAAGAAGTGTTGCCTAGTGAGCAGTGTGCACATTTCACAAAGCAGGAAGGGTGTTGGGCCTGGCAGCCTGTTCAGAAAGGATTAGAGCTGTTGTCTGTGTGGATGCTGCCCAGCATCTCCCACTGCAGGTACTGCTGGGCTGGCTATCAGCTGCAAAGCTGACAGAACCTAGGAAGTGAGACAGCAGCAGCTCTTCCCACATGGGATGAGGAAGCCACAAATGCTGTGAAAGAGTTGTTCCAGCCCATTCTAGGGTGAACAGAGATCATACAATGTCAGCTCCTTTCCTTTTGTTACCTGGGGGGCAGATGAGTCAGCACAGCTGTGGCATTCATGATTAGAATCCAAATTCTCAAACTGATGAGGATCTTCAGGTCCATGGACTTTCATTAAGTATTTAAAGAATAACATACTTGTTGTACAACTTCACAGTAATACTGTGTGTACAAAGCATACACAGTGCATACATTTTTAGTGCCTCTGTGAGTTAGAGAATGTATGCTGCTTTAATGTTATAGAACTGATGAATTTTAAAACACTTTGCTATATTTACCTTTGATCCCACAATAAGTTCTACCCAAGCCTGTGTCTACTAAAGCTTCCTGAAGCAGCTGGCTGGTAAAGCAAAAGAGACAAACATCTTCTATCCCCTCATCTTCCACTTCATTTCTGAGGCAGAATAAATTGAGGCTTTGCTTGTGCTGCTGATTAAAGTATTCTGGCTTAATCCAGAAATTAATATTTCTGGATTAATAAAATTAAATTAATACACACAGTAGGTGTGAAATATATTATGCTCTTAAAATCAGTCTTCTACCATTGAGAGAAGCACCTGGAGGAGCATTGAGGTGGAATTCTGGTTAATTCTTTTTTCCCATGATCCTGTCCTTGTTAGCATGATATTAATATATCTTAATTGCTTTGAGTATGAACTGCTGCAGCAAAATCCAACCCAGGGCAGGACAAATGGTCACATAAGCATTTTTTGGGTTAAAAGGGCTATGATGTGCTGGTCATCATAGAATGTTATTAGCATAAACCACAGTCTTCTATATTCAGTATAATCAATTTACTACAGAAGGGGAAAGTATAAATTTGGTATATACAGTTTGTAGCTGAAAAACAGGGGCGTTGCCCTTTTTCTTTCTGCATCACACATACCAACTTCTGCTATTTTAATGTATACTACTTTCAACAGACTTTGATTCATCATATTTTATTGCACCTGCTAAACGACAACTAAATCTTTGTAGTGACTGAAATTTTGTAATTATTCCATGTGTGTGTTGTATCTGTGGGTTAATTTTAGTGTGCCTATGGTTTTTGACAGCAAATTATCACTAATTCATATAATGACATGTCTGAAAAAGTTGACATTGAATAGTTTTCATAACGTTTTTTGCTTATTCTGTATTTACATGATGCTCCAGATAAGTAATTAAAATGCCAGTCATGTGAGCTTATTTGCAACCAAAAGTCTTTAAAAGCAGACACATAGTTTAGTTATTCCAAGCAATGCACAGAAGTGTGCATTTTAGCTTGGCTGTGTGTATTGTAAGGGTTTCAGGGAAAAAGTACATCTTCATATGAAAGCTACAGCTAGACATGGCTATTGCTAAGGCCCTGGATTATGCAAACACAGTGGCTATTTTATTTGGGAAACCAAAAACAATTGTTTGTATGTGCTGTCAGCTCAGCTCATGGCTTCCACTACCAACAGCAAAATTCTGGAAATAAAAGCAGGAACTCTTTTTCATGGGATTTTTCAGGATCTACTGACCACATTTAGCTGGAAATTTTTGTTCAAGTCACAGCTCAGGACCCAACCCCTGGAGCACTTGCCCTTAGAATGCAATGCTAACATGAGTTCAGTTCAAATACAAACTTGTACTGCCATAAATGTACGGCAGCAGCTTTGGACCATCTTCAACTGGAGAACTGAGTGTGCATCAGGCCACCATGGAAGTCAGAGCTCAGCCAGTCTAATATCTGAACGCCTCTGCCTCAGCAGGGTTTGCACCTAGGGCTTGTACAAGAAGTGTTTTCTCATACTAAACAGGAGTCTGTCCCTGACCTTTATGTTGCTGTACAGCACATGTCAGTAATTCATTTCTCCTGTGCTTGCAGCAAGCACACTGCCCAGATGGAAATCCCACGCTCACAGTCCCAGGCAGCAGGCTCGTGCCATCAGCCCAGTGCTTCTCTCCAACATGAGACATTTTTCTACATGACTAAGGACCCACAGCACCTTCTGCTACAATAAAACTATTTGTTCAGTCACACAAAATATTCCTTTCAAAGCAAGTCTAGAGCCATTGTGTGAGTCATCTCCTTTATTTTATCAGTGCAAAATAGGGTGGATATTCACTAAGGCTTAATCTGAAATCTTTTTGCTCACAATGGTAACTTTTCCATTGATTTCAAAGGATCTCAGATCAAGAATTACTAAGTTTTAGTCTGTCAGATTTGTTCATTTGAGGCCTTTATGAATTGCAGAGCAGTTGTGTACAGAACCAAGTCATGTGGAGATTAAATAAACTCCATTGACATCAGTCTCCTGACACAGAATAGCAGCAAGAACCAAATATTGACTAGAAAAACAACGCATGTACAGTGACATTTAGCTTGTATAAAGTCATAGTCTCCACATAAATGCAAATAGCACCATTTCCCCAGAGCTGAATAAATGATATTCATCGGTAAATATTTGTGTGTCTCTGACATGTCTCTAAGCAGCAAGATGAGAAATTGAGATGGAAAATACATTCACAGGTGAGAATTCAGTGCAGATTTTTTTTTTAAAGTTTTTCTCTCAATGCATTTAGGAGACCTTGAAAAGCAGATGCTTCCCTTTCTACTTAGTCACTTAAATGCAAAGCATCAGAACTACAACAGGCCATCACAGACTCAGCTCCTGTGAGTAGTTTCCTGACCCTGCCACTCATGCTGTGCTACATGGCAGGGCTCCAGGCCTGAGAACACTCCTCAGAAGAAACCCTAAAGCAGCTAATTAATTTAGGAGCTTCATACCGATAGTCAGAAGGGATTTATGCACCAGGAAGCTATTATTTAACTATCTTTATATGAGAGTTGGGGATTTTATGGACCAGGGTTTCAGTGACCTATGTGACCTAAGCATCTTTAATTATGTAGCACCTGCATAAAGTATGTGCAGAGGCTTTATCCTCTGTATGAGGAACAGCAGCACAGCTCATCAGTGTAAGGAATGAGTGCTCAGGCTCTTCAGTTAGGAAAGAGAAGACTGGGAGCCCAAATCATTACAACAGAGGTCTTTAAAGCAGCCACAGGTGGCACAGGTAAGGTGGCTAGGTAGTAACTGTTCACCATAGAGAATGAGTCTTCCCTACAAAGTTGCACTCTTAGAATCATATTTAGGTTTGCTTCAAACCATAAAACAATGAAGATTAAATAGGATTTCAGGCACATGCCTAGAGATGATAAACCCACTTCATGGGCAGCTTACCGTGCTGCTGAATTTCTAGAACTGACTCAGCATTCAGCCAGCAGGAGCTGCAAAAAAAGTCAATCCCATTGTCTTTACATGGTCTCCTAGTCACAAACTGCATTTGCCTCCCTGGAGGTGCTAGCAAATGAGGCAGTGGACCGTGCCTCCTGCCAGGCCTGTGTACAACATGTGAAGTATTAGGCTTGCAAACTGTGTTGGGATCTTCAACCAAGGAAGTAAAAATAAGGATTATCAGCATGTAAGAAAACCCAACTGTTCCCACAGCAACTCTTTCAAGTTATATTGGACATAGTCCTCTTATTCTCCTCTTCAATTTTTAAGATGTTCCAGTGAGGTGCTTTAATAGTTTGCAAATGAAACAGACTTCTTTCTAATGAAGGATTCTTTTATAAAAATAGTTTTCCCGCATGGGATTTTACTCCAGCAAAATAGTCATGGTTTACAACAATTTCACAAGCTCTGCATGATTTCTGTTCCAAAAGACCATGGGAGGAGAGTCACTACGAGGCAGTTTTGTTTCTAGTTACAAACAAATAGAACATAATTAGTTCAAAGGATACTAAATTTCAAAATAACTCATATTATTTTAAAAGTTACATAGGGGTCTATGGACCTGGAGGTACTTGGAGGTCTGGAGGTCTCTGGACAGTTCTTCCATTCTCCACATAAATGCAACCAGGGGAAGCCAAGAATTTTTTTTAAGAGTAAACATTATTTAAAATGAGTTTGAATAATGGATTTTCTTTTCATTAGCCTATTCAAAAGGAGAAACAAAGATTTTTTTACTGAGAGAGATTGCACTGTTAGTGACCAAGAGGACACTGAATTATTTTGTCCCTGGTTCCAGTTTTTAAAGTAAGACTTTTTTCAGAAGAAATAGAGTGAACCCCTCTCTTTCTGAGTCCTCCAGCACCTTTTCTGTGATTCTGTATCTCCTTCAAACACCAAGATGCTATCTCTGCTATTTGCAGCTAAGAAACAGGGGATCACTTCAACACCAGGCTTCCAGGGCTGTGACAGCGTGGTCTCTGCCTTTGGAATTACTGTGGTTTTGTTTGGAGTTTTTTAAGGTGAATGTCGCTGCTGTTTATTTTGCTTTGGCAAAACGTTTCTGGGAGCTGTTGTGGATGGATCTTCATCTTAGTTGCTGCCTGGCAGACTGAGTCGTAGCTGCAGGAAGAATTGCAGGTTTGTGGGATGGACTCACCTGCTCAGGACCTTTCAGATGCTGTGTGCCCTTACTTTACCATTAAACCTTACTAACCAGCTTCATGAATATCTGTCCCTGGGCCACTCATCAGTGAAGCACCATCCCAAGTGTTGTTTTCCTGAGGAGGGCTGTAAGTGCTGGTGATGGCACACACTTGTCTGCCCTCTCCCCTTACCAATTACAGGGAGCGATCTCGCACGAAGTTTAGCTGCCAATGTCTGATAGCATAACTCATTATCCAAGCTGTCCTCCCACCTGTATTTTATCTGATTGCAGGTTTTAGTCATACAGTCAATGAAGAAATAGTCTGAATGGAAGGTTGAGCAGTACAGTAGGAGGAAGGATTGTGAAGGGCCCCAGGACCCGCCAATACCCAGCGTCGATGCTCTTTTCTTTTGTGCCTGTGTGCACCTTGCTGAACCATTCAGTGGAACAAAAGGGAAGAACAGAGCAAAACAGCCAGGCCAAAAGCAGCAGTGGGTACTGGCAGCAGCACAAAACCCTGGACAAATGTCTTCCCTTGCCATAACCACCTGTTCCATAGCCAGTGATTTGGGTCTGTCACCAGGTCTTTGAGGTTTTCATGTTTTCCTGAAGCATGAATAGATCCATAGCAGGGATCGGTGACATGGTCAACTTCATAAAACAGCATAGGCTAAAAAAACTTTAAAAGCTTTAAAAATTTACTTAGAAGAGAGGGAATTCTGGGGACATAGCATGTTGTAAAGATGCATGTACAAACTGAAGTAGGACCTAAAATACAGAGGAAAAGTCTTTAGTAGTGAAAAACTCAGAAATACAAAGTTCAAGAAACACAGTCTTAACCACAAGTTTTCTAAAACAAAAAATTAATCAGAGAATAATGTCTCTGTGAGAGTGACTGCTAAGCATGGAGGTTGCAAGGGTCAGTAACAGGTACAGATTGTATTTTTCTTTCCAGATGAGAGGTTAAGTGTGTAGGTTATGTGTCTTCCGGGCCTGGCTATTTACTAAACTGGGATATCACCAGGGATCAAGAGCACCTTTGCACTGAGAAAAGATCAGGTGAGAAGCACAGCTCTGGAGTGGCTAAATGCTGCTCTGGGGCAACCAAACAAGCTTGCTGCCTCTGTTAATATAGATGTCATGCATGTACCAGGGGAGAGCATGTCAGCTAACTTTAATCAGGTTAACTTCTGTAACAAGGCTGTCTAGCTGTGGGAATCAGGAACTCCATGACTGAGGATTTACAGTTCTTGGCTGGGTGAATTAACCCATTCAGCTCTCCATGCTAGTGTAACATGTTTCTGTACCCAAGCTAGCTCATTTCAGCACTTCTACAAAAGCTGTCTGCAAAACAAATGAAGGCAAATCACATCATCTTTTCATTTTCTGTTCTTTCAGACACAGATTTATAATGAAAGAAGGTTTCTATCTCCATATATAATCTCTGGAGGAAGAATAGGTACAATATAGGGAGAAGTTCTTTCTGCCACAATGTGGTGGAAAAGGCAGCGCTTACATGTTTTGACAGTGTAGGGTTATACAACTATAAATTCTACCTCAAAAGATTTTGCAAGATCCAGCTACCCACATCTCTTGGCTCTATGGTATGGGAAATTAGAACCTCTGGTGTCCATAAGTTAAACATCTCAAGATATAAGGCTGGGCATGAAAAGGGTATGGTGAAATGAACAACCAGGAATGAGCTGAAGTTTACATGGATATTTTGTGTAGTGTAAAACAAAAGAGACTTTTTACAAGTACAATGCTAAGGGTCTAAAGGGATGTGATGATGAGTTTTGAAGTTATTTTTTTATTTGATAGTCCCCTGAAAGCAAATAATAATAAATTTAGAGTGTTATTTATTACAAAATATTGCAACTATAGTAGAATGCTACTCTAGTTGTTGTTTTTTTTTAATGAGAAATCTGTGTGTTTCACTACCCCACAGAATTTTATTTATGTCTGATGAGAACCAGGATTCAGTCTGTATTGAGTCCTAGTTTGCATCAGGTCGCAGCTCAGCAGCATCTTGCCAGCTTTCACTGCCTCAGATTTACTAACTTTCATATTGAAAGTAGATAAAAATGAGTAATCATCTGTGAATGATAATTATACCACTGCTTGTGGGAGGGAGCATGGTTTGAAGATCATCACTAATTATTGTTTCTCATTTGCATGTGCCAAGATCTTCACCACAAATGCTCACCTCTATAGTGTAATGCTGGTGGAGTTATTTCTTAAAAAACCTGCAAAAATGCACCAAGGGTTTTTGGAGGCAGCACCTCCTCTCTCCCGTCAGTTTTCCCCCAGGCTTCTAATTTGGGAAGGAAATCCTCCAGGCTGGCAAGGTTCAGTGGGTAAAATCTTTCTGATATGCAAGTGGAGATCCCCTTTCCCATCCTGAGGGAGTTGAAGCATCGTGGTCACCCTGGCATTTAACCTGGGCTCTTCAGCAAAAGAGACAGAGAGCAACATCACAATATACAGCGACAAGACACAAATAACAGTGCCCAAGCACTGCTTTGCAGCTTGACATTTTAGCAACCTCCTAGACAGAATTTAGTTTTCAGTGGAAAATAAGCAGTGCCACAAGGGCTCCTGCACACACACACAGCTGGCCTGCATGAATGTTTGGTTTTGCTCTTGCAAGAGGACAAGAGGACACAGACTCACCTCTTTGCCATGAGGAAGTGATGGGTAGCTTCCAAAACCATCAGGCCTGGTGCAGGCATCAACACAGCAGCACCAGAGTACTGCATCCCTCTGTCACCTGGGTCCTGTGCTGGCTGGGAATAACCCAGACCTCCCTGCTTCCCAACAATGGTGTCAGATTTGACTCATGTGCTCTGGTCTGAGCAACAAGTTGGGTTATTGCCCTGATTTTGGCTGTGGATGAGTAAGGCATACTCACGTTTTCCCTTGTTATCTCTTCTTCCACTTTTCACCAGACTTGACACTCCCTTTCTCCATCTCAGCCTGCTCTCAAAAGAACAACTCTGGCCAAATTACCTCCTACCCATCAGTCCCAGTTTTGCAGCAACCACTGAAATTTCTGATAGAATTGATATAGGCGTGCTCAGCTTTATATGTGATAACTATTTGGGGTGACTGAGGTGCTGTGGGTTTTGCAAGGCTGTGCTCCCAAAAAGCCCCCAGTGCTCCCCTCCACTCTTCTGTGAATTTCAACCACTTCTCATGTAACTCCACCTGCAAAACCCAGCCATCCCTTGGGGCATCATCTGTGGCTAGTGTCAGGTGTGTGTGCTGACACCTGCCACGTCCAGCATGTTCTCTGCTCTGCCCAGTGCTGCCCACTCAGCCCATCCTCTCTGGCCAGGACTGACTGAAGCACAGATATCCCTGTATCCCTAGAAATCTACATTACACAAAGACAGGCTGCAGGCCACTATATCCTTGATTACAACATGCTGTGCTTTGGCTGTTTATGACAGGGTCACTGCATGTATGAACATTAGTAGGATGCCCACGGATGCAAACTCACAGCTCTGCCTCCACACACCTTGCTTGCTGCTGTCCTTCCAACCTGTCTTTCCATCATGCTGCCTGTTTCAGTGGTGTGCACAGGGTGAATCTTAATTTGAAGGTCAATTCTATAGGTCAACTCATACAAATTTCATAGTAATTTCATTCCTGGCCTCATTCAGTCTGTGTAGGAAAAGGCTGCATCCCTAAATCTATGGCCCCATAATGCAGCTACAAATTCCTCAGACATGTTCTTGTAATATTTGGGGTTTCACACAAAAACAGCCATTTCCTTTGTTGTCCTACCCCAGTTTATACTTCTGTAAGGCAACCCCAATGCACCAATAGTTTGCTTTCATTTTGCCAACAACTGGCATCAAAACATCTCATACTGTGGCTGTGATTATGAGCTGCCTGGTGAAAACAAGATTTTGCTTTGCTGACAATTTTGCCAGAGGTTGGTGTGATTCTGACCATCTCCATTTTCTCAGCTTTTGCATGCTACTTTTCCACATACAACATGTTACAAACAGCATCAGTGCCTATATAAATCCATAATGTGACCTCTGCAGCACTGACATCCTTAGAAACCCAAAGCAACACCAGCATGCCAGGGTACAATACTTAGTATTTGAAAACCTATAATTTTCAGTTAAACCCAGCTGTATCATTTGATTACCAAGGTGCCATGAAGCCCAAGATTTGTTGACTCTACAAAAGCAACGCTAGAAAGTTGCAAGTGAAAGGCCTGAATTGCAGGGCTTTGTAAATAAAGTTGGAAAAGAAAACCTCTTTGAAGGAAGAGAAAGAGCACTGAAAGTTTAGCATCTTCTCATAGCTTGAAATATTAGCATTATCATAAATGCGCTAAGTCTTATTTTCCATAAACTGTCTCAAAAATCATGGCACAGATTCTTGCCCTTCATAGCTCCAATCATGGAAATATTAAAAGTGAAAAGCACTCAGACCAATTCAGAGTTTAACAGAGTCAAACTGATTATTGATGTCAAGGGCAGAAAGATGTAGCAGTCATACAGTACAATAATTGCTTAGAGGAAATGTAAAACCATGGATGTAAAGGAACCAACCTGCCTTGTACATACACGTGTGCAATGCCAGTTCCACTTGTTTGCTCCAAGTGATATTATTCCATTTGTTATGAAATGGTGGAAAGTTCAGTGGCCAAGGAGTGGGAGTCAGGCAGGCAGAAATTCAGAGTACTCTGCTACACTGTGCTCCTCTGCTGAGAAGAGGGAGATTTTTTTTTGGCATGAGGAGACATGGACATTGCCATCTCAGAGCCTCAAGTTATCCAGTTCCTTTTAAGGAACAATTAATCAAACTCTTTCCCCTTTCTTCCTCCTAAACAGTACTCAAAGCCATTACCAATAATCAGCTACATGAAACATGATTGATTCCCATTTGGAGGAAGCCAGATGAGTTTCTTGCATCAAATGCGGGAAATTAGTCTGTGTGTGTAAAATCCTCTCTGTAGGAAATGACTGACAGCCTAAAGTGATACAGCTGCAAAACATAAACACAGTGCTCTTAGTGAGAGCACTTTAGATAACTGTTATTAATGTCCCTTCCAAGATGTCACTTAGAAAACCACAATCAATTACTATAGTGATAGCAATACTATATATAGCAATTGTATGCAAGTGATGGAGATGCTGGAAACCAGCTATTATTGCTCAGACATAGTAAAATTCTCCTTGTTAACACTCATGCTATGGCCACAAACACACCTGCTTTTTTAAAAGATTGATGGTAAGTAGCATTTAAATCCTGCCCTCCTAGCAAGGTCAATCACTGGCATCTCTTTGTAAATCACTTCCCAGTTTAAAACATCATTTCTTTCCTGGGCCAAAGTACTCTCTATCTGTGTCTTCTAATTCAAAAGTAGAGGGAAGACAGTTGGACAAGCAAGGACAATGGGAGAGTGGCTGGGGAGGAGGCACTGCAGAAGAGTGGACATGGGCCTCAGGAGGCAGTGCTGAGATGGCTCAGCATGAAGCAGTCCAGCTGGAGAAAGACTGTCCTTCTCAGATGCCCCAGCCAGCTATCCAGCACCGCTAGCAGTACGGGGGCACTATCCTGATCTCCGTGGTTCAGGACAGCACCTAAGGCAAACACTCTGTGCTATGACAGCAGCGCAGCTTGTGGTAGGACACGGCTTGGCTTACGGCTACAGTCAGCAGAAATAAGAGAGCGCTCTGCAGCTGTGGTGAATCCAGGTTTACGGAGTCCCAGGGAAACCGACAGCCAAAGACAGAGAGGGGGAAGTTGCAACAGCTTATAAGGAGGGAGGGACACAGAGGCAGAGTCAGTTCTTTGACGAATAGGGTTTCAGAGGGGAGTGGGATACAAAAGATTGACTTAGGGAAAACCCCAATGGGGATAACTTGAGGGTGGGGCCCCGGCCCCTGAGCCAATCACTCGACGCTCTAGCTGGAAGTTTCTAGAGAGTTCTAGAGAGAAGGGTGGGAGCGCCGAGTGACAGACAGGGCATGGGGAGGGATTTGAGAAAGGGTACATTGATCTCCAAGGCAGCTGGGGAGGAGTTGGGATAACTGGCAGCACAAAGGAGGGAAGGGAGAACCAGGGCAGAACCATTACATGATAGGGGGAACAGAACAGTCCAACTTATACAGACACAACATAACAGCACCAGGCACCTCAGGCTGCTCTGGCACAGGACGTGAGCTGGGAGGTGAACAGGCAGGGCTACAGTCAACTAATCATAACTAACTAGTTATAATGCCAGTGTGTATCCTCATCATGTGGGTAAGGGAGGATAAGAGGCAAAAATTTCAGCTGTAGAAGAAGCCTTCAGCTCTCAAAAAGTGAAATTACTTTTCAGCATTTAAATATACTTCCCTAATAATACTGGCTTAGTGCTCTTATGTGGTATTTATGTTGTCTGAATTTCTAAGGGCTCATTTCCCATGAGGAACATGGGAATTAAAACGGAATTAACTCTCTGATGGGTTTAGATTACCATGAGCTTGTGGGGTCTGAGGTACCTGCAGGCAGGGATGATGCTTTGTTTTATATTTCTCCCTGTCTTCAATTATTGCAGTGCTTTCCAGGCAAAAAAAGTTGGCCCTCCTGAGCAGTAGCAGACTTGTAAAGCCAAACTCCCCTGTGTTATCAGTGGTATCCTTTGTCTTAAAGGAAACCTGATGTTTGGATCTGATTAATTTTGTTTAAATACAAGTTAATTAAGGAAAGCAAAAAAAAAATATTTTTCAGCGTATCCTTGAGGTACAGGGAACAGGTAGAGCTCTGAAAGGATTTTCCTTGGGATACATCAGTGTAGGCCATCTTGGGGAGAACCACAGCAATTCAGGTCTTACTGGGTTAAACCTGTATGTAGGCAGAGAAAATGGTGGGGACCACACAGGGTAGGATGTCCCAGGGCCATGAAACTTCAGGGCTCCAGAGGAGTGAAGGACAAGCAGAGAGAAGCTCTGCTTACATCAAGAAGCATCACAAGATCCCCTGTGTGTGTGCAACAGATCAACAAGTGGTTGTGGAGATGTTAATTCCATGGTGTCTTCCCAGTATCTTTGAGTGTACTTGTGAGCTGGGGTACTCTCACCAAATGATAGTGCTGAGGAAAGGATATGAATTACAATTGGGTTTGGTCTGTGCTCCAGGTGTGCAGAGAGGGAGAGAAAGCCTCTTTGTTTCATCCTCTGATTAAAGCATCAGACATAATGAGGGTGCAAACTAAGGAAATGAGAATCTGGCTCGACAGAAAAGACTCCCATGAACAATTTATGAAGAAGGTTTGAGCTGATATTTTGGCTTTAGGCCTAAACAACCAAATTGACATTTCCATGTGTGGTAGCCACATGAATACTGATGGATGGATTTCCATCTGACTTCTCTAGTCAATTTTCAATAAGCAGGCCTAATATTTCCTCCAAGGCTATTCGTAGTTTAAAGCTTTTTAAAGTAGTTTCTTAAGAATGGCGTATGCTTCGGGAGGAAGGCTGTTCTGCTGTTCCTTGAGCAGAATTAAAGCTCACATTTTGCTAACCCAGAGACTACAGCAGTCCGGATCTGCTTTTCTAGAGCCTATCCACAAATGGAAGTTTTTATCTAAAGTTTCTATTTTTAATTTTTCCTCATTCAGCTCATTCTGAAACGGCACTCCAGTTTCTGAAGAAGAGCATATGTACACAAAGCTAAGCAGTCAACTAGCTTTAAATGCATAATTCCTCATTCAATTTCTTAATTCCTCATTAGCTTGCATGTGCAAACTCAGAGCCTAATCCAGCTCCCACTGGTATCAGTGAGAATAGGTTTCACCTCTCAGATTTAGCCATCTAAAAACCAGGCATGTATTCTAAATGCAACTGTGGAGGTGCCACTTGTCGTGAAAATAGAGAAAGATCAGCATTTCCAGGATATGATTCATAGCATCTTCCTTAAGGGTTGTATTGAGAGGGGACAAGTGTATTTTCAGCAGCCACTATCTTTTTCCCCTGCTTGTAAAGAGAGCTTGTACAACTAACCTAGAAGCCTCCTTACTACAATAAATGAAGCCAGGGGAAGGAATCTTTCTGTTTATTTCAGTGGATAAGGATTCTGACTTTCAGTTTTCCACATCCTTTATGCCAAGATAAATTACAAGTGAGTAAGCAAGGTCCCAGAGGTCATCCCAAGCTGCATTTCATGGACTGTTAACTCTGGATTCAGTTAACATTTGGGATGTATTGAAAAGACATGAGAACTTCTGAAATAAAATTAAACTTTTTGTTAATTGTTGTTCCTTGCATCACGCTGGACTCCCTGACAGGGAGCACAATTAGATGGAAATCTCAAAGCAATGGCAGAAGCTTTTTGTCTGTCTCCTCTAAAGACACTCACAGTGGGATATGTGAAATGTCAGGAATAATTAGACAAAACTATATGAGCTCCTAGCAACACTGATGTGCTGTGTAAAACCAAGCATTTTCCATAATGCTTTAAACATTGTTGAAAACGTGCATGATAAAAGCAACTCGAATAATTTTTAAGTACTGTTTCTAATATCTTAATACAGACATGGATATGAAAAAGCAGAACAGAAAGGTATGAAATGTTGGCATGCCTTTACTCAGGTAGGCTGCTCTGCTGCTTCTTTTCCAAAGGTGATATATAAAAGTAATTGATTCTGCTCATATAGCAATTAAAATGAAGAGGCAAATTCCCTCAGCTCTTCATCTGCTGGAGTGTATTTTAACAAGCTGGAAAAGGGCTAGCTCCTGGTATCTGTATCACAAAGATCATAGACATGTTTGTGAAAAGGAACCTGTGGAGGTCCCTTAGTCCTGCCTCCTACTTTAAGTAAAATCTCCAAAATGAAGAAGGAATAACCATTTCACATCAGCAGGAAATCTGGCCCAAATTGCCCTTTAGAGAAGAAAAAAAATGAACGATGAATGCAGAGAAAAGGGGAGAGTAAAGGCAAGAGAAGAGAAGGGAAAACAGACCAACATTTTATTTGAGATTATAATATTAGAAATGCAAAACTTTTTTACCAAAAGGTGGGATTATCCTAGATTGACTCACATATGTGGTTTTTTTCTTCTAGGAAAACAATGAACAATTAATTTCTTCTTTCCAGGAAGAACCCTGGGAGCTTTTTTGCTGCTCCGTTGAATATGGGATTATAAAAAAGTTTTTTAAAATTGCACATAGAGTATCTCTTTCAAATGGATAACTTCTGAGCCTGGAACTCTTCATTACCAACTTCTTGCATCCTGGAGGGGAAAATGAATTTCACAAATTGCACCACTGAAGCCAGTGAGGCTGCAAAGCCAAAGACAGTAACTGAAAAGATGCTCGTTACCCTGACCTTGGCCACAATCACAACCTTGACTATGCTGCTGAATTCTGCTGTAATTGCAGCAATCTCCACAACCAAGAAGCTCCACCAGCCGGCAAATTATCTCATATGTTCACTGGCTGTGACAGATCTCCTTGTTGCTGTTCTCGTCATGCCCTTGAGCATCACTTACATAATGATGGATAAATGGACTCTGGGATACTTCATCTGTGAGATCTGGCTCAGCGTCGACATGACCTGTTGCACGTGTTCCATCCTTCATCTGTGCGTCATCGCGCTGGACAGGTACTGGGCCATCACAGACGCCATCGAGTACGCCAGGAAGAGAACGGCAAAAAGGGCTGGGCTGATGATAGTCACCGTGTGGACCATCTCCGTTTTCATATCAATGCCCCCCCTGTTTTGGAGAAACCACCACAGCATCAGTATTCCCAGCGAGTGTCGCATTCAGCATGACCATGTCATCTACACTATTTATTCCACATTTGGGGCATTTTACATCCCCTTGACTTTGATCCTGATCCTGTACTACAGAATTTACCATGCTGCAAAGAGCCTTTACCAAAAGCGGGGTTCAAGCCGCCACCTCAGCAACAGGAGCACTGACAGCCAGAACTCATTTGCCAGCTGCAAGCTCACACAGACATTCTGTGTCTCAGACTTCTCCACATCTGACCCAACCACAGAGTTTGATAAAATCAACGCATCCGTGAGGATTCCTCCTTTTGAGAATGACTTGGACCCAGCTGGCGACCGGCAGCAGATCTCCACTACACGAGAACGAAAGGCTGCTCGCATCTTGGGGCTGATTTTAGGTGCTTTCATTTTGTCCTGGTTGCCCTTTTTCATCAAGGAATTGCTTGTGGGCCTCCACATTTGCACTGTCTCTCCAGAAGTAGCAGACTTCTTAACCTGGCTTGGGTATGTCAACTCGCTCATCAACCCTTTGCTGTACACGAGCTTTAACGAGGATTTCAAGCTGGCCTTTAGAAAGCTCATCAGGTGTCGAGAACATACTTAAAAGTACTGAGAGATGATGATGCTGGCATGACTCCTGGCCTTAAAAATGAGCAAAACTATTTGACTCTGCCACTGTTTCCCTTGATAAAGGGGATTTTTGTGTTTGCCTATTTGCTTGACTGTTCTTCAGCCTGTAATTCATTATGCCATTTTTTAATCTCTAGTGATATTCATAGTAAAGGGTTTGAAATAAATTTATTCTACAAAGGAAAAGATTTTTTAGAAATGAAACAACAAAAAAAATATTAGTAGTATTAGGTACTGATGTCTCTAAGACATTTTGTGTAATCAATGATTCAAGAAGCAAACAACAATATTCACTTTTATACTTTTTCCATTTAAGAATCAAACTATTAAGAATCTAAATTATGTACTGTATGAACTAAACCCCATAAATACATATTCAAAAATTAATAAACACTTCATGATCATGACAACTAAACAGCACCTCTTTACTACAGGAAAATTCCAGGAGGAAAATTACCACCATTTCCACCTTGGGTTGAGGCAGAATAAACTATTCCTTTCTTCAGGAATACACTCCCAAAACAGAAAGCAAAGTTCAGTTCATTGCATCTAGAAATGATCCCATTTCATAACCCAAAGGAATTTTAATAAGTGGCTCTCTTTGTGTAATATTCCAGATTTATATTCAAGGTATTGGGCAGACAGCTGTGAGATTGTTTGGCAATTGAGAGGATGCAGCTAGCGAGTGTCATACTTGTGAAACTAACTGCACATCTGAGCAGTCACACTTCCAATACCATTAACCCTATTTCTTCAGGCCTTGTGCCTTACTCAGTTCTGGGGTGGTACTTTTCACTTGTGCCACACTTCACCTGAATGTTGTGGTGCACAACCCCAAGGATCTATGGATCTTACCCCCACCAACTCAGACAACTGGATATCTTCTCAGCAGGCCAGCTATATACAGAAATTCAAAAACATCAGTTAAACCTAATTATTTCTGAATATCAGGAAAAAAATAAAATAATTCACTAAAATAATTTATTTTAAATGGCAGTCTGCACATATGCCTTGTTCTCATCTCACAATTTCCAATGGCAATCTTGCCCACTTAACCTATGGTCAGGTGCTCTGGTAGGATTTCTTGCTCTGGGAGTCCTTCACAGACCTACTTCCCCTGTCCTGAGAGACAAAAAGTCCTTTGTATCCAATCTTTTCTGCTTATGGAAGTTAAAACTTTCTGATTCAAATATTGTGGAAATCAGTCTGGGAAGAGGAAAAATCAAAGCTGAGAATTTGGTATTGTCCATTTGAAACTCCTAAGCACGATTTAAATATTTATTTACCACCTTGCACCCTTTTCTTCCCTGTCTATTTTTCTGGACAAATTCTTTTTGAATTACACCAATACACAACAAAGGTGACACCACATATGTCAAGCTGACATCCAATAACTGTGAAAACTATAGTATGGCGGCTCCAAATCCATCAAAACAAATACTAGAGGTAGCAAAAGTGTTGTAACAGCACTGGAAGCCATCTCTGAAAAATGTTTTGGAAATTTACAAGATGACAATCATTTTTCTTATCAAGAGTCAAGGAAGTGTAAGTAATATGTGGGTAATAAACTGCAAATGGAACTGGGAAATGACATCCTTATTGGTGAGAGAAAGCATTTGGCTGGAAAGATGCAGTGCCACAAGCTGAGTGTAAACCAAGTCTGAAGGTGACAAAAGCATGACCTGCTGCTTACCCACATGCAGTGGGATTCTTCTTACAGGACTCCCTGCCTGAGTTTGAGAGGTCCAACTCCAACTGACCTTCTGAAGCTACTGTTGCAGTTGCCTCCAGCAGATACCTTTGGATTCCCTGCTAGCAAACATTAATACCTAAAAAGAGAGAAAAATTATCTCAGCCACTAAAAATTTCTTTTAGTGAGGAAGCACAGACATCCATTATGGTTTTTCTTTTTTGCAGCTTGTTGGAAGTGGAAATTGTTGATTGGAATCAGGGAAGTGTGTCCTGACCCTGCCTATCAACAAAGCTTCCAAAGCAGCTCCCCAGAGTTGATATGCTATTAAGAAAAAAGAAAAAAACCCCAAAAACAAAACAAAACAAAAAAAAAGAACTGGAAATAAAAATAAAAATGTGGTATTTGTAAGAAGTGCTGCAGCATTTTTTTTTCTTTCAGAAAGAACAACAGAATTTATTATTAAAGAACAAGGATTCGGCACAATTTCTGAAATGAGTTGACTGTGGCAGAGAAAACAGGACACACAAGCAGTTATGGCTAGAAGAGAGTAAATTTTGGTGTCCTTTGGGTGCACAAGGGTGCCTAGCTGCTGCGATGACCAGAAAGGGAAGAGTAAAAGTGCAAGACTGCCCCAGCAGACTGTCTGAGCCACCCCAAGGAACTCAGCTGAGGCAGAAGCTGCACCCAGCCAGGTTCTTTGGGGCTGTCTCTGGCTTAGCTGTGGGGTGGGTGGGCTGCACAGGGGTCTTTGACAGGAGAAGGGGAGAGGTGGGAGTGACAGTGCTGGTGAAAGGTGTTTCAGAGTGGAAAACCAAAAAAATGAGAGATGCTTCCAGCTCTGACTGCTGCTCCTAAGGGCACGCAGAATAATTTAGCTCAGATGGGACCTCTGGAGGCCAGCTAGTCCAAACCCCCTACAAACAGCAAACCTCAAAGTGGGACCAGCCTCACAGCTCAGCACTGCTCTGATGTGCTGTGTGCAGTCAGTTTTCTCCTGGAGAAACAACAGCTCAGTCAACTCTGTTGCCAAGACTAACTTGTTTAAAGCCCTAAGTGTGTCTGAAGGGCTGGAAATGCTGGCTGTGACCTCCACAGCAGCTGTCATAGGCAGGTAGCAGTGCTTCAGAAACAGGGATAAAAGCTGTAATATACAGGAGCTGCATCATCTTTATTTCTACTAAAGGATTCCCTTTAGTATGTGAACACTGCTATTACCACTCAACTACCAATCAGGTTGAAAGCTGTATTCAATTTTAATATTTAGAGGTAATTAACAGGAAAAAACAGATGGATGGCTAATTTCCGTGCTTTCCTGTTAAATAAAGACTCACCATTCACTGCCAGCTGACTACTGATTTTCTAATTAAGTCATTAGCTAAACACAGAGAATGTTTTCCAACAAATGCCACTAGATTGATGAAGATGTATGTTTTCCCCATGATCAGAATCAAAGTCAGGAACAATATAAAGGATTGGCTACTTAACTCAACTTGATCAGAAATTACCAGTCTCCTCATGAAAATGGAAACTTTTGCTAGTCTGACACCACTGTTTGACAACATCTTTATTTTTTTTTTTCTGTTGAGTTTTTGCTGCTTTTACAATGTGTTTGGAGACATTTCTTGACCTGTCCATGGCAACTCCCCATTCACACCTATCCTGGATCAGGCCCACCCACTCCATGTTGTGCAATAGAAGATCTTCCCAACAAGCTCTTAGTGATGTATTCAAGACCTACAGACTACCTCCATTTTCATCAACCTCTCTAAACCATCCTGCAACCTCAAAGCCTTATTTTCTCAAATGGTGCCCTTGCAAAGGTGTCTTGCTTTACAACCCTCACTTCCTCCCTGTCCTGCCCTCGGGTTTCTGACTCTGTCTAATCCCTAAATTTATTGTGGTCCTACTAGAGCAAGCCCCTGTTCTCCCCCCCTCTCCCTGCAGTTATCAGAATTCCCATTATTGTGGCTGTTCAAGTCTGCAAGATTTTACTGTCTTACATGTATCCAGACCATATCCAGAAGATTTTTACTCTCTGTAAGCAGCCAGTGCTTTGGAGTGAGTTCATACATCCCTGAAGACTGCAGCAATCAACAAGTTGTCCTCCCCAAAACACAGACTCTTCAAATGTTATTTTACCTATTTTTTTATCTTGCTGCCTTTCTTCTGTAACCTATCCTTTTGTTCCCTTTCTTCCACATTAAAATTGACCCTCATATTGTTCTTTTATGGACCAGTATCTTTGTTTTTAGGGACCTGTCCCTGCACAGGTTGCTCAGGTTTCACTCAGCTCCTGCTCTTCTGCCTGTGCCAACCACAACTCTCTTCTCTGCAAGCTTTGTCCTCACTACCTTCATGATCTTTCCACATCTCTCCTGTTCCTTGCAGCTTCCTTCTCAAAACCATTTCTGATATGGTAAAACTCCTGAAAGAAAAGCAGTCACCATGGGCAGTGGAGGAATTTGTGTGTGTGTGTATTGCCTTTTTTTCTCCACCTTTCCCATACAGATCATATCCTCTTCTAAGGTGAGCTATCTCTGAAGTGCACAACATACACAGGCACAGCAAAAACACATTAAGAGTTGCATATGTCCTGAGCCACTTTGATTTGGCTCACACACAGCACTTTAAAGTTGTGGTTCCTCACCACAATGATGTACCAAGTTGTTCACAACATAAGCTAATTTTGTTGATCTCCCCGTATGGAGAAAAATGATGGGATTGGACTTCCCAAAAGGTTTAAAACAAAGCCCCTGCCTCACCAACTTTATAAAAGGCAGTCACTCTTCAGACTTCACTGCACCTGAGCTGTCCAGTTTTCCACAGTTATCACTTCTTATTTCTTTTTCTTTTGCATGTGTGAGGAAGGAACAAAAAAAAAAAAAACCAAAAAAACAAAAAACCCCACCAAAACAAAAGAAAAAACCCAAAAAAACAAAAAAAAACTTTAAAAAATTGGGTTTATCCAAGACAAGATATTAAAAGAATAAAGGAATCTTTTCTAAGGACTCTATTTCCACTCCGATGTTTTGAATTCCAGTTATCAAAAAGAGCATTAGAGTGTTGAGGGGAAATACATGCTTCCAGCTTAAGTTCAGAGATAGTCCTTGTGCCTGGGCATTGTTTAACCATTGCAAATATCAATAAGAGACAAGCTGGTTTATGTTAATCCTTTACACACCTAAATGATTTCTATGAAGAATTATCTCAAATTGCTTTATTGCTTAAGTAGACACAGTAAATCTTGGGATATCTTTTATTGTTCAAGTAGTATTTCATAAGAGTCCTATGCAATATACAGTAACCCTTTCTAATTACTGTTTTTCACTTGGAGCCAATTTTTTTTTTTTTTTAATTATCTGACTTTGGATAAATTCCAGGTTCATCAGCTGTAAAATTATTCTTCAGCATTCTCTATTTTACTCTATGTACATTTGCAAACATTGCTCCCTTCCTCTCTTATACTGTCAGGGGATCTTTACTTCTTCATTAATCCCATGCAGGTAATCACCTATAGATGATGTTATATGATTAAATTACTCCTTCCTACTCAGCTAATTTCTATGCTTCTATGAATCAGTGCTTAAATATAAATTTTTGATACTGCTGCTGTGAGTAGAAGATGTAACTATGAATGAGCTGTGGGAAAAAAATCACGATTAGAAAATTATATTAACATCTTCTCAAAAACCTAAGGGAAAGAGACTCATTTCAATTTTTTACCTTCTTAATCACTTTTCTTTCCTTCTCATTTCACTGTTTCCTGGCCTGTGAAGCCTGTTTGTTAACTTTTTCCTGTGTTTATCTTTCTCTCCTTCTTTTCTTTGGCAGCCTTCCTCACCACCACAGAGGCATCTGGTAACCTGTAGCAAAAAGCAAAGCCACGATGTGCTATGTTGATACACATCACCTAAGCATCTACTCTTGGTTTTAGGAAATCAGGCTGCAGGCTCTGTTCTATGGCACTGTTCTGCAGAGCCTCTACTTCAGCTTTACTGCAGTTTTACTACAAATCATATTTCTAATGTGCATTGAGATTGTTCCAAGTGAAAGATGCTTGTATTAAGCCATGGTTTCTTCCCATGTGTCACAATTTTTGAAAACATCTTTTTAACAATTCCCCCTCTCTTCTACTCACCCATGGGGTTTCTATCAATAAAAACTAAAGCCACAGCTAGCATGGTTTCCAGATGCAGGAAGTGGTGCTGGAAATGCCACTGCACTCCTCCCATTGCCCCTCATATTTCACAGTCTTCCAGTTGCTTCCATTGCATACTTAAAACACATTAGCATATAGAGCAGATTTCTGAAGTTTTCGTGGGTAATTTCCTGCATGACAGGTTCTGAGCCTCATTTCTATCTGGTGCAGGATCCCTTATCACTGGGGTACTCAAATTTTCTAATGTACTGCATCTCCCATATTCATTTTGTACACCACATGACTGCAAACTGCACACACTTCTACAAGGTGAGGCATAAGGCATCATCTCCTTGCAACTACACTTTATAAAAGATGCATGTTTTGTCAATTAAGAAATAAAACATAACTTTTGGGAAAAGGGGGGACAGAACTCCTATTCATTTGTAAATTGTTTTGTGCACAATTTGAAATGACTTCTGGATATTAGTTTTTAAAAAGAGCACCAAGAAACAAAACATAAAATCCCATGTGCATGCCTGAACAACTTGCAATATGCAGAGTGACCCTCCAGTGGATTTTACAATAAAATATTGTTTCTCTCCAAATGACATTTCCAAGGGAATAGAAAGTTCCACACAAAAGACTTTCACCTTTGTAATGCCACAAGAAATATTACCTCAGTCCTTTATAGGAGGAACTGCCCTCCAAGCTGCTAGACTGCTGGGTTAAGCCTCAACAAGCTTATTTCTTCAATAAATAGAAAAATGAGGCTAACACCTCCAGCTTGAGAGTTTTAAATTGAATTGACCACTAAAATAAAGTCTATCAGCTAGAGTTTTCCTTTTGTTCATACATATTTCGCTGCAATTCCTCATTTGTTTATTGGTAAGCCTGTATATGAGAAATTAAAATAATCACTTTTTAAATTCAGAGTAACAAGAAAATACTCTCATATTTTTCTGATTTCAAAACATTTCTGTATTATGACTGGACAGTCATGTTGAAGCTGGCAGAAAGAAAAAATTAATCTAATTAGATTCACAGAAGTTAATCTAGGACTGCAAAATTAAGCGTGGTTGTCTTGGTCTGCTGCTTGCATATACACACAAGTCACAGATCAAAATCTTTTAATTTTTCAGTACAGCAGTTTCACTACTTGCTGAAGAGCAGGTTATCTGTGGTTTTAATTAGGATCAGTAGGAGGCTGTACCCTTTCCTACCATGCATGCAGAGCAGGAAGGGGACTGAGACCTGGGCCTTTATGGCTGGCCTAGACTGTGCACTGGGGACATGGTGCCACCACTGCTCCCTGCCTTCCTCAGAGCCCAGTCTTCCCCCACACAAACCACGGCTTCCACCTTCACCCAGAGGACTCAGGGCACCTCTGACCAAACAAAAGTGAGAAGTGTGAAGGACTGACCTGTACTTCCTTCTGAGCTGTTCACTAAGCACATTTGGCCGGAATTGTGTTCCCCAATGCCATCAAACCAGCAGGTGTGTGACAGAGCAGGAGAGGCATCTGGACAGTGACAGACTGCAAATAAGCCACCTGCACAACCACCACACCCTGGGCACCTCTCAGCAAGGCACTGCCCCAAAGCAGTCACTGTCCCTCTCCCTGCAACATGGTCCAGCACACCAAACGTGCTCCACACCTGCAGCAGGGACTCCCAGCAGAGCAGACCTGCCTGGAGCAAGAAAAGCTGCCACGTTCATCAAGCCCTTCTAGCACACAGGGCACACAGCAGCCAGGGCTCAGCACTGTCCCTCAGTGGGGTTGTGCTTGTGTGTCAGCCTTGCAAAAGCTTGGGCTGCAGCATCCTGACCAACAGTACTCTGGTTAATGCAGAAAGGACATGGTGCACATTACAGGGATGCCTTCGCCTTGCCCAGCTGGGCAGCTTTCCACTGCCAAGCCCTTCTTGGTATGGCAGGCGGGCACACGGCCCTAGGGCAACACCAGACCAACTCATGGGGTAAAACAGCCACACAAGGGACAGTTTCTAAACCTCCCCATTCCCTAAAGCAGACTAACAAATTCTGACAGTCTACAGATCAATACAGTCCCAAGCAGGAGAATCAACCCTCCTGTAAAAGGAAGCATTGCTGTCCTCCACATCCAGAGGTCCTGGCTGGAAGCAAGGTGTGTCTCTCCTACCGACACTGCAGTGGCTGCTCTGGCTGGCAGTGCTGGCAGTGTTACTGGGAGCAAACCTCGCTCCCACACAAAGACAGCCAAGGCACACAAAGGCACTGGGACAACTGAAAGGTTGTGTGGGCAAAACCAAGGGAAGGGCTGATAAAACCCACCGTCCAGTGACAGCATTAACCCCCAAGCTCTGTGGTTGGGATTCCTGACACCTCACACAGCAGCCACCAATGTTCCCAAAAACAACCACTGCCAAGGCCTAACCAGTCATTAAGAGCCTCTTGAGGTGACAGTGACTTCTCAGTTCAGTGCCCTGTTGTATTGCACTAAATAGTTTATTTAGTTGTTGTTTTGCACTGGGTGATGGGAAATTTTTTACTGAGTATGTTAGTATGGATGTTTTTTTCCCGTCCCCCATCACATGGTCTCTTCCTCACACACCCCCCCTGTTCTACACACCTGGTGGTCTGTCCCATGGGTACCCCTCCCCTCGCCCCTCCCCAGCAGTATCCCATTGGCCATCGTCCTCTTTCCCCGCCCCCCTCCCTGGGTATAAAACTCCACTGCAGGGATGGTATGGGCTCTTTTCTAGCTGGGTGGTCGCTGCGACCAGCAGTGTCCTGTCCCAAGCCAATAAACAGGATACTGATCCCCACGTGGAGAAGAGCGCTTCTTGTCTCTTACTTTCTGTCCATGCAAGTCTGTGTGGGCCAGAGTCTGAGCTAGCCAGATTTGGACTCACATAACAGCCCAGAGAGCCACCGATTATTGCAGTGCCCAGCTTGAACAGCTGAGAAAATGCAATGGAAGACACCAAGTGCCCTTTTTCTTTCCCCCAGGCTGGGGAGCAATAAGCTGCTGCCACTGCAGCCCCAGAGCAACCACAAACTTGTGGCTTTGCTGCTCTCTACCCTCAGGATGGGCACAACTATGGAATAAGGCAGTTTTGGTCCCTAGAACTGATAGTTTAATTTACCCTTGAATGTCCCATGTGGCAATCGCCAAGGGCAGCCTTGGCACTCAGCAAGAGTCAGCCATGTAAAAGCTCATGGAGCACAGAGAGCACTGAGCAGCTCCCACTGACTCTCCTGGCTAATTGACATCCTCTCGCTAAATTTGTTCCTTTTCCCCTCCCTCTTTTGAGAAGCAGTCATTATTGATGGATCCTGCTAAAGTCAGCACAGTCTGACATTGACACATAAGTCTAAATATCAAACCCCTCAAGGTTTGAATCAAAGTTTGCAATATTTTTAAAGTAGCTATAGTGTGATTAAGCAACTGCATTGTGAACATTGTATGCTTGGCTAATCTTTTGTTTTAAGGAAGAGGGAAGACAATTCTAAGATGAATGGGCTGTCTGTCTGGAAGCCACCAGGAGTGAATTCAGCAGAACAGAGCATTAACTGAGGGAAAGGTAATTCTGGCTGTGGGAGATTGCAATCACTGACTCATTGACCATCTATTCAAAACAGACCCCAGACTCAAATGGAGGGGAATACTGCACAGGCAGGCTAATTAGCATGAGAAACAAGAGATTTAACTAGCTAATAGGGATTTGAGTACTAATTTTTTTTTTTAATTATGTAATTTCTAACCAATGAATGCTGATGCCTATGTTATGAAAACATAATAGTGTAAAGTTCTGATGCCCAGTAAACAGTTCTGGGCCTTTTGCTCACCTAGCTCCCTACTTTGCACAAATTAGAATGAAAAATGGAAATACCTCACCTTGGTGTGTAAATTGGTGCCATGCATCAGGTAATGAGCCCACATTTGGGACAACAGTCTAACACTGACACCCCAAGTCAATGGTAATGACTAATAGCACACAAAGGAGGTCCTCTGGGCCAGCTTTGGAGATTACAGTTACTTCCATACTAAAGAAACAGCTGAGGTGTCTCCTAAAGGAGAATGTTTTGAGAGGACAAAGTACTGAGAAGTTCTGGAGCATGGTGATCTGTTAGTCATGTTTGTGTTTCATATACTGTACACCCATAAAATTTTGGAAACTGGATCCAAAGTAAAAAAAAACCAGTGTTAGACCTAGTACTGTCCTCCACTACCTTTGAATGAGTCTCTTGGTGTGCAAAATTGGGAGCTATTTTTGAAGGCTGTTTGAAAACTTGCCTTATAATCTGCATTTTGGAGTTACAATAACCAGTAATGTCTGGATGCTGATTACCTTAGATGAGTGGCTTTTTCTCTATTTTCTCCCTCTTCCACACATTCCCCCATTATACTGTTGGATTAATATTTTACTGTGAATCATTATCTTCAACCCAGTGGATCAGTTTGACTTTGGCAGCAGCACAGAGACTGGAATGTGCTGTCCTCAAACTTTAACCAAAAGCCACAATAAACATGAGAAGCAGGATGTTAAACAGCAGCAGAGGTAGGGCATACCTTGGATGAGGGCTGACGAGCCCTCTAATATGCTCCACACTGAATTTCTTGACAATTCTGTATCTCTGCAAAGCATTCTGCACTTGGTGGCACTCTGAGATCAACCCTTCTGTCATCATAATGACAGGGGAAAACGCCAAGAAAACTGAAGAAGTGACAAGTGAAATGTATTACGCTTTCACATATATGTGCCACCGTGAGGGACAGAACTGCCATCACCAGCATGAAACCCACAGGCTGCTGTCATCTGAGCTAAAAGGAGTGCTTCCCTAATGAAAAGCCTTGCCTCCTTGGCAGGCCAGTAGCTGGAGGCAGAGGGAAGATCATGGCCCCACGCAGACCCTCAGTGCGGGAGGCAGGGAGGGCTGCCCAGCCCTGGCCCCAGCCCTGGCACTGGGCTGTCAGGGAACAGGCACTGCCCTGCCACCCCCACGGCTCTCACCAGGGATGCTCTGATTGAGCAATGACACAGCTCAAGTCTGGGTTTGATTCACACTTGCTGAGTATTGTGTTCCTCTGCACAGGAGTGTGATTGCAGGGTGGAGATAACAGCTGCAGGGAAAACAAAGGTATGGAAGTGAACCTCCTGCCAAGGACTGTTCCAGATTCACCCAGCTGCAATGGACTTTGCCATAGGGCTGTGGATCCCCGGGAATAAAGTCAATGCACCTGGTGTCTCATGGGCTATAGGCCAGAGAAAAAGCACTTTTGCCTGTATGCAGTTTGACTTTGTTTTCCTCATTTCAACAGACATCACATCTTTTTAACAGCATCACTGAAGAGTTTGATTTGAAGAGGCAGCCAGGACCAACCCCTCCAGGTACAATCCCTGGGTTCAAAGGCACAGCTGCCAGCCCCCGTGCACATTGGTGTCATGGATGTCACCTCTCTGACCTGGGGTAGGCAGTGGGGAGGCAGCAGCTTCATGCCCAGCACTTGCACCTGAAATTCCCTTTCTCAGGATGGCCATAAGCCATCTTCAGAAACACTCCTAAACACCCAGCCTGCTTTGTAGTGTGGGCAGGTGTCTGTGTCAGAGCTCCAGTACCCTGAGGGGAGCTGTGTCTGAAAAAGGAAAGTTACTGTTTATTAAGTTAACTAGTAAGTTCTGTTTATTAGGAGGGTGTATTTCACAAGCAGGCTTCAAACATCATTTGTTAGATATGTAACTTGCCAAAATGTTATCAAAAATGAACATGCACAAGCCCAATAATCAAACAGATCCTGAAAATCATTATTTTTAAAGGGAATTTTGAGCTAAGTGAAGGAAACAGCCAGGAATGCTCAGAGATGACTCTTTCCTACAGGTTTTCACTTAGGTTGATGAACTGCCTCCATACTCCATTGTTCCCTGTTACTTTACCCTGAATATTTTCCAGTGGTAGTTTTCTGGCTTTTAACCTACTTAAAACACAAGTTGTTTCCACAGCTCATCAGGCCTGCTAGTCACACAGTTCTTCCATTTTCCCTGGAAACTCACCATCTCATGATCCTTTTAACCTATCTACCCCAAATGTAAGGTGATTGACAAGTAAGCATCTTGAGAAGCTACATTAATTAAAAGCAAAAATCAAATACTTCCATAGATGTAAGACCTCTCTTTGGCACTAAAGCAGCTTTGCCACTTATCTTTCCTGCCAATGTAATTGCTACATTTTGCCTTACAAGAAGCTCATTTTCTTGCTAGCACAGGAAATGTAGTACTAGGCTTTCTTGGGATTCAAAGCTTTTTGGTGTCCAATTTGTGAATGCTTTGTTTTCCAAAGGCAAAAAAGGAAAGTTATGATCATTTCACTTATCACTTCTTCCAAAAAAGAAGAAAGCTCAGTTGCTCTTTGCCAGAGATACAAAATGTATTGAAATACCAAATCGTCAAGCCTGCATCATACCCCCAGCTTAATGAGGCTGAGACTGGGAGCACAAGAGGGATATCAGAGACTGTCTGGAATGGAGACAGATGGGACAGGACGTGGCTGCTTATGAAAACACAAAATTGAGATGCACAGAAACACCTATATGTGTGCTGGCTTTGTCTGCTCCCTTGACATCCAAGAGGGATTTGTCCAACATAGCCTTTGGAATCAGGGGCTGTGATTCACTTCATCCTGGAAGATAGACCTGCACCCAGGCACGACACAGGCCTCACACACAGACCTGCACAGCAATAGCAGGATACTTTAGGGCACCTCAGGAGTCAGTGGATGCCTACCTGGGGCAGTGGAGTGAAACCCTAGATTTTCAATGTCTCCAAAGGGAGCTTGGACTCCTGCAGGCAGCTGCACATCAGCTACACTTGAACACTGAAACACAGTCATGCAAGAATAAGTTTTCTACTTTGACCTTTTAAAAACAAAGTCTTTTAAAAATACCCCACACTCTCTGTGAAAAGCCCATTTCTTAGGTAAAAATAGTTTTCTTCTTTTTCCAGCTAAGCACTTGCTTTACTCTGTCTTTGAATCACATAAAAGAATTTTCTACTGCACATTTTCAAGTTTGTCATGTGTAGGTCAACAGGGTGCTGGGAACAGCAAGGCTAGCCAAGGAAATAAAGGTGGAAAAATATGTTCAGATGAAGGAAATGGCCACCTTTTTGTAATGAATACATGAACATGCTGGAGAAAAGGGATGCAAACAAGGCCAGTCTTTCAGGTCACCTAATTCCAAAACCTGGAGATAAAAATAAGTTTCTGCACACACACACACATACGAAAAGAGAGGCTTAAAAATAACTGTTGAAAGGTATGACAGTACAACTTCTCTGCTCACAAGCTCATGTGATACACGGGGGCTGTGTTAACACAATTTTTTTGAGTGTATTTTTTTATCTGGTAGTGTATCTGTGTTGTTGAAATATTTGTTAATGATCTGTTGGTCTATAGGCAGAGGTAGGAAATGCAAATATGGTGGAAGCTCCTTGTCTTGACAAAAGCCCTGAATCCATGTGTGAGCTCCAGCCTGACCCCCAGGGCAGCCCAGTGTCCTCAGCTGCACAAGAGAGAAGCACCAGTGCCTTGGGGAGCAGCATGGTTTGGGGATTTGTCTCCAGGTCCATGGCTTCACCTGGCTCTGTCAGGTCTTCAGGACTGCATCAACACTGATGTGGTCATGAATGCATGAGGTGATCATGCACAACCACAGACAGGATAATATCATGGTAATATCAGAAGCATCCCCACAGATGTTTTTAACATTCCAGTTAGTTCCCATCTTTGTCTCATCTCCAGAGGCTTGTGCCTACCCACAGGTTCCTGATCTTGCTGTGTTGGCCTCCCCACCTGCTCAAAAAGGGAGGGAAAAGCAGCAGGTAGTGCTTGCATACCCCAGGTACAGGGGCATGCCACAATTCTCTGTCATCTGCAGATGTCTGCAGGTAACTGCAAATATCCCAGGGCTATTTTAGGAGCTGGAGCTCCAGCACCAGCACCAGTCAGTTTTTCACACACCAGAAGTGTGGCCCATTGATGAGAGCTGTTGCCATCAATTGTAAATCTACTATATCTTACTACTAGGGACAGCTCAAGCACCTGTTGGGAATACCTTGTACTCCTGATTCAGAGGAGTGCCAGGCTGCTCACCTGAGGATGTGGATCTTCCCAGTCCTGGGCTCAGAACAGAGCAGCCAGCAGCTTTGTAGTGTCAGTTCACCAGTGGCCAGCCTCAATCCCTCAATACAGATACAGGTAACTGCTTTCTTCTGAAAGCTCACATCAGTAACCCATGCCCACTGCCCCATGTAGGTGCTAACCATCCTCACCACAGAAGCCACACAAGTCATCTGCTGCCTCTGCAGCTCGCTCCCCCTGTCCCAGCCCAGGCCTCACCTTCCCCTCCCATGTAAGCAGTGTGTCTGACTGGTTTGGAGCTGTTGAGCCTGGACATCCCTCCAGGATCCAGGATCCCTCCTGGATAACCTCCTGTGGTTATCACAATCACAATCACAATCACAATCACAATCACAATCACAATCACAATTTCTTCTTAGGCCAAGGCCTCATCAGTCACTGCCAAATTCACTCACAAAGCCTTTCTCACATACAGTGCTGGCATACTCTGGAACCCCGTTCTTCCTCCGACACATGTACCTATAGTGACACCTAGGGTACAGTGACGATGACTCTTGCCGATTTCATCACCACTTCTGTCATCCCAGCAGTCATCATGTTCACTGGGAGACCAGCCCTGTTGTCATTTCCCAGCTGATGCTGTCAAGCACAGATTTTGGTGGCCAAAGGCCATCTGGCACTAACTACAAAACCACAGAGAACCGAGGAGGCTGCCTAGATCACTGTGACCAAACTGCAGTACACACACCCTGGGAAACTGGGGGGAGCAGATGCTGAGTGGGTGGAAGCTGACTGGATA
This sequence comes from Agelaius tricolor, assembly GCF_023055355.1. Classification (NCBI taxonomy): domain Eukaryota; kingdom Metazoa; phylum Chordata; class Aves; order Passeriformes; family Icteridae; genus Agelaius; species Agelaius tricolor. Next base: position 91,260,313 of record NW_027269261.1, on the reverse strand, counting down.
CTGGGAATGTACTTGCCCAGCCAGCTGACCACCCTGGACACAGCTTTGGTCCAGGTGGCTTCTGTAGAAGACGTACATCATGTCACCTTAGGCTCTGTTCAAAAATCTAGTGAGAGAAGGACAGACAGCAAGGGAAGCACAGGGAGCATGCAGGGAAAAGGCAGTGTTCACCAGCAGTATCAGGAAGATGCTGTAATTCACACAGGTCTGCTGTACACCACTCAGGTTCTGAATCAAGAGTAACTCACACCTGAAAAATAATCAACCTGCCCCTCTCCTGCTCAGTTCTTTAAAAACTGTAGTGCTGTATGAGCCAGTCTGCAATATTAGAAGCAGCAAGTGCTACACTCAGACTTTTTAGAACAGGCTTCCTACATAGATTCCTTCATCCTTTACTTCATTTTAGGAAATAAACTTCAATTAAATGTGAAGCATTAAACTCATGTCTGTTAGGCTGTCTATTTGTAGTCACAGTGATCCAATAGTCTGACAAACACATTGTTGTGGTGTTTACTCCAACAGACTTGTCTGAATTAGATAATCCATCTCAGAAGGAGCAGATCATAAGGCTGGAAGGGCCTCATCCATTCCCTAGCCTCAAGGCAGGGTCACCTACAGCTATGTCACTTCTGACAAATATTTGTTCAATCTGTTCTCAGAGTTCTCCAGTGATGGAGATACCTCATCTTCCTCAGACAGCCAATTTCCCTGCTTCATTTCCTTCAGCAACAGAAAGCTTTATTCACTATCTAACCTCAATCTCCTCATTTGCTACAATTGGGTCATGTTGCTTTTTATCCCATCTACCACCAACAAAGAGAAAACAAAAATGCCCTATTCTTTGCAACAGCCTCTGAACCCTTACCATCCAACAAATCTTCCTTCATATTCTGGTTATGTCTTGCCCATAAGTAGATTGCAGCTATTTGGACATTACAATATCAAAAATTTCCTTCAAAATGTCATGCATTTTAAAAGCTTCTACTGTGCAAACTGCTGCTGTGCTGCATTTGCTTCACAGACCTCCTGAGACCCCTTCTTCTCAGCTCAGCCATGGAAGGAGGCACTAATACTCCAGTCTCTGTTGAGAGTGTTTGCTGACAGCAAACTTCAAATTTGCTTAATATTAATAATTGCTGAGTAAACTTTGGCTGCACAAAAATACATGGAAAGCAAGCCAGAAAAGTTGGCTGTAGACAGACACTTGCTGTTCAGTGGAGGAAACCATGCACTGCAAAAGATGGCATTTAACAGCAGTCTTCACTGTCACTTCCTACCTGCACCCTCATGCAGGGTCTGCCTCCTGAGATTCTCAGTAATCTCCATGTCCTGACTCATCAGCCTTCTCCTTGAGGCACCATCAACAGCCTCATCTTGTTCAGTGTCCTTCTGTCTGCCTCAGGCCCCAGGCAGTGCCACTGCTCAGGCCAAACCAGCAAGTTCAGCGCTGCTCAGCAGGGCAGATGCTGCTCTACCATCATGACATGTAGTGGTGGCAGCACTTCCAGGCTCATCTCACCAGTTAGCCAGCACTGAGGTGAGATTTATTTCACCTAGTTTTGGCCACCCAGAAAAGAGGCACTTGAGCTATGTATGAAATCTTCTTCAGAACACAAGGGCACAAACGACCCCCTGTACAGGGACATGTCTCTCTGTACTGGTTATAGAGGCAATTTAAAAAATTCTATTCCTACTGAAGAGAAATCGTTTCCTTCATCAGTGCCCAAGTCATCGGACTTCACACAGTTTCTAGCAAAATTCAAACAAGAAGGAGTGTTTGAAGAAAATACTACTATCTCACACCTAACAATGGAAGGGTCAAGGTCAGCATCAAAGCCTCACTGCATAGACAATTACTTTTTCTTCAGATGCCTGCTTCTCTGTGGATCTCAGTGCACAGGGAGCCTGAGGCCCATGAATTGCAAGTTAAAAAGATCATCAACTTCACCTCAGGTCAAGGGGAATAGAAGACAAGAAACCAGCCTACATTCAGTAAACAGCTCAGAATGGCATGCTTTCTTATTATTCCTCTGAAGCTGGGTGCCTATTACAAGAAGCACTTGCAAGTTTGAAACGCCCCATCTAGCCTTCACTTAACTATCAGAGCACTCTTCAACAACTCTTATTCCTGGAGATACGTATTATGGGAAGCACACAACTTAAGAAAGGATGTGTGTACCAGAAAAATAAAATCACCTTTAGCAGCAAAAGAAGTCTCTGATTCATACATCTGAGCTGCAGGCTTTACAGCCAATTGTTTTTCATATGCCTCACATATATGCATGAAAAAGTTGCTTTTTGGTGAAGTACATAAGCCCTGCACATAAAATAACCATCTTTCCTCAGATGGCATTCTCAAATATCCCAGGCAGGCACTGATTAGGAGAGGAGAGCACAAGTGACTCCCTGCTCAGCTAGCAGATGGGTGGCGATCCAGGTGTCCAGCAGGTCTAGGACTAACTGGTACAATAGTGTCAGCCCTTCTCATTTGAGATAGTTGTTAATTACACAGAGGTGGCTTTGACTAGTTCTTTCCATACTTGTTCAATCAGGCATGTTCAGCCTGACATAAACTTACATGTTCTTTACCCATTCTCTCAATTATTTTTAGTCTATCCTTGATCATTTCTTCCCCGTTCCGATCTTGATGTGGAGAAAAGCAGAGAAGGTGCAAAAGAATCAGGACTGTCCTCCCCCCATAAATATATTCTTCTTCATGAGGGGAAGAGGAGGGGCGGGCACTGATCTGCTCTCTCTGGTGACCAGTGACAAGGACATGAGGGAAAGGCCTGAAGCTGTGTCAGGAGAATGTACTGGGTACTAGGAAAAGGTTCATCACTCAGAGGGTGGTTGGGCACTACAATAAGCTCCTCAGGGAAGTGGTCACAGCACCAAGCCTGACAGAGTTCAAGAAATGCTTGGAGAAGGTTCCAAACATTGTGTGACTCTTTGGAATGGTCCTGTGCTGGGACAGAAGTCAGCCTTTGATGATTCTTGTGGGTCCCTTCCAAATCAGGATATTCTGTGATTTTATGATTCTATGTAGCTTCTGATGTTGTCTGATGTCCTGGGCTGGGACAGGAGTCAGCCTTTGATGATTCTTGTGGGTCCCTTCCAAATCAGGATATTCTGTGATTCTATGATTCTATGTAGCTTCTGATGTCTGATTAGTTTTGATGGCACTGCTGGCAGACACAGGATATGCCTCTGCAAAGCAGAGAGGAGCCAGCAGACAGACACAGACTGTCAACAGGAATACATGACAGAAAGCAAAGTAAGGCAGAACTGAAAGGATAGGTCCTGGTGAAAATCATGATGTCTTGTGAGGAAATTACCTCCACCCAGCACCCAAGCTTGTTCCTGTGCTGGTGGAAACAAGACCTTAACTGTACTACTTGCAAACAGAGAGGAACACTTCAGACAGCACAACACTACCCAGAGTCGGAAATCTGAGGAGAGACTCCAGGCTGAAGCCCAGCTAAAGGCAGAAAACACACCTGTGTGGCAGTAGAACAGCAGGGGTCTCAATATGGCTGCACAATGTATCTGTCAGCTTCTTCAGACATGAGAACCACGGCCTCTGATTATGCAGGACTGACAGAAAAACCAGCTGCTAGGACCAGAGATCTGTGCTGCCTGCTGGTATTGCCACCATCCTGAGCACCAGCAGGACTGTCCAGGCAGGCACAAACACCACAAACATGGTACCTGTGTCAGGATTAACTCCGTGTAGCAGTCACATTCCTTCCCTGCTTCCTGAATCACCTTCCTTACCCTTCTGCTTGGAATTAGTGGCTAACCCTGAAACTGGAGTGAGATACTGAACCCCCTGGACAGCCTGAGGAGCCAAGGGAGATGGTGGAAGGACCACAGGCAGCCTTGCCAGCCTCTGCTTGTCTCTCTCCACATGGGTGCAAGGGTACAAGGAAGACAGGGAAGCTTAAAAGCATGGTATGACTAAGGGCTGTAAAACTAGCAAGCAAATAAACTTACAAACTATTGCTGTGCATAATTGAATTACTTTTACACTAGGTTCTTAAATTTGGAGGCTTGATCTGTGCTTGTTTTTCAGCACTTTGAGAACTGCTATGAATCCTGGTTTCTAGGAACGCTGTGTTCCTTGAGACATGTGGCAGATAAAGAGAGATGCAATTTACCTCCTCAAGAGAAGTGGATGCAAGATCCTAATGCAAAAGGCATAGGGAATATGTCTGTCAGAGCAAAGAGTAGAGAAAAATTACACCAACAGGGCTGAGTGATACCTCTTTCTTGGGGACAGTGTTCAGGGACAGGCATACTTGGAGTGTGAATCCCAAAATGTATGCCACTGTTGCTGCAATCGTTTCCCTGAAATTTTTACCTAGGGAATTGAGTGGCACTTCTGATCCCATGGTCCCCAGCCCATAGCAATCCTCACAAACATGCAAATTGTTTTAAACACTCAGGATGAAATGAAAATTTATTTTGTGCCTCACTACAAAGCACAAGGACTGAGTAGCCATTAAGGCCAATGCCCAACAAAACCATAAACAGTGTCTGGGATTCAGGAGATGTTTGAGTACTATATTCTAGAAGCTCAGAACCTGTACACAAGAAGTGCAGACACTCAGCCATCTAACACCACTGGTCCTTGCTTCCAGCTCCTAAGGCGAGCTCAGGAGTTCTCTGTCCCTCTCCAAACTTTCCTTCCAAAATCAGGAACCATACTGGAACTGTCCCAGGTGTTTTCTGCTGAACCAGATCAGGTATTTGTGCTATATGGCATAAACTGACACAGTGTCCTGGGTGTGCCAGCAGGCCACCAGTATGAATGTCCAAGTAGATGGAATCTGCTCAGATAGTGTCTGACAATAGCCAGGGAGAAGGGAATTGTTAGGTGGAAGACCATGAATATCCATTCATCTCTGCACCCCAAATCCTTGCAAGGCAACCCATGAGGAGAGTTCACAAGCCTGAGGCTTCAGAACAGGGGCTGACCTTCATTATTGGACTGATGGTTTAGCACCAGGTGAGGGCAAGAAATCTGGGCAATAATCTCACTGAAAATCAGAAGTGACTGGGCAGAGAGTGTTTTAAATTAAAAAAAATCCCCAAATGCAATGAATTTTAAAGGAATGAAAATTCAGTTTGTGGAGATGGAAGAAAGAACATGCTCTTCCATGTTAGAAAAAACAAGAAAATGAGGATTTGGTGGGGTTTCTTGTTGATTTAGAGTGGCTTTTTGAAACTTTTTTTCTGTTTTTCCAGCCATTTCCTCTTTGTTCATTCTATATTGACATCATTAAATGGCAGTGTGAGGACAAGGAAGAAACTGTGTGAGGAGAGCAAACAGTGAAAATGTGACTTTAAATTGTGGTTTAAGAGCTGAACCATGATAACTATTTGAAGAACTTCACTTATTCTATATGTTTGTTGCTTTGGGATTTTTAATTTAAAAAAACCCCTTCAAAATATATTTCTGAATTCCAAACAAACCTGGTGTTTATTTGACAGGCTGAACTGTCTTTGTTGTTATCTGCAGTCTGTGTTTTTGTAATTGCATAGAATCGAATACTTACTGAATCCACACCATAGGAAAGGCAGGAAGTGCTATCACTTAGGTAACAATGTACTCTCAACAAGGCATATCTTGCAATCTCTGCATGTTACATTTCCAAATACCCAGATATTCCAATGCCCTGCATGGAAATAGTTAACAAAGCTGTCTCCTTCCATGGCAGCTCATGTTTTAGTTCTCTTGAGCAAGCAAATCCCAAGAGAAAATTCTGCCTTAAAAAATCATGATGAAGATGAAAAAGTCAGCCCTTTCAGTTGTTTGAAGCCTGAGCTTTAAAGCCAATTATAATTCAAATTATAAATACAGTCTATTTCTGCCTCACATTTTAAAGAACTGTGAAACGCCAGATGGCTTTTCTGTCGCTGTGCCCTGCCATATAAAATATATTTTTACGGTTTCTGATCTCACTACAAATAGGGCATGAGAATGATAAGCTGTTAATGTAAAAATAATTTTCCGTGTGAACTTGCCGTGTCTGGAGGCAGTTTCTCAGCAGGCTGGGAGATGCCCTGCTTTTCCACCACTGGATGGCATTCAAGGGCCATAAATACTCACACTGGGAACTGCAGCAAAAGAAAATTAAAACATAAAGTGTCCAAAGCCTCTGGATTCTTGGTAATGCTTCTGTAATGTATTCATGCTTTCAAGGTTCCTAGGAAATAAATCTGGAAAGATAAAAAAACAGTTTCGGAGGAGAAAGGAGCTTTCCTCTGAGACGAAGCTGAATATGCATGTAGGATGTGGGACAGGAGATCTGAAAGCAGCATTCCAATTAGGAGAATCCAACAGTCATATCTCGGCATCTCAGTCTACATCAACATTAATACAGGTTGGCAGGAAACAATTCGATGTGGCTTGTGTTTTTCCTACCCAATATGGACCCAACAGGGAGAGAAAAAGTGAAAAGTATTAATTTGACCTTGGGTCTACACAGATACAATGTCCCGGTCGTGCAACACCTGCACACACAAAAAGCTCTTTAAAGCGTTTCTGCCTTTGTATTCCTTCTTTAAAGCTCAGCCCCGTCCTACCGCCAGGCAGCATCATTAAATCCTCCCCCTCTCACGGCTGAGCGGCTGAGAGGAGGCTGGGCTGGAGACCCCTGGGGCCCCTTCCCACCTGAGCCGCCCCGCACTTCCAGCCCTCATTAACAATAAAGACAGACCGACGTTTCTCAGGGATCAGACGAGCCCCCAGAGGGGGAGCAGCATTTGCGGGGGTAGCGCTGAGGGTCTGGGAGTGCGAGTAGGGTCGGGGTTGCCGGGACAGCCGCTGTCCCACAGCGAGAGAGGGGGAGCGCTGCACGGACCGGGGGCTCCGCAGCGCTCAGAGAGCGCAGCTCGCTCCAGGCCGGCAGCATTCGCTGGGTTTCACCAGGTAGCACCTTGAAAGGAACACACAGTTTGCACCTCTGCGGTACAAAGGAAAGTTTGGAAGGGGAGAAACGATAGAGCCACGGCCTCTGCTGTGTAAAGACGGAGTACGAGCAACAAAACGCTCATCAGGAAAAGCTGTGATATTCTGGGCAGCCAGTGTTGCTGCCAAGTCTGTAGGTTTTGCTATGAAGTCTAGCTATGAATTTTTGTTCCCTCTTTAATTTTTTAAGTCTGCCTTGGGAAATCAGCCTTGCTGCCACTTGCTGAGAGTGTGGTTGGCGGTGGTTCTGGCCTCGCTTGCCCAGAGGTGTTTGTGTTCCTCAGGCTGTGCTGCCTGGAGTGCTGGTCATGGTGTTTGTGGTGATGTGCCCAGGACTCTTTGCTGCAGTTTAGTTCCATTTGGGGTATGATGGCAACAGGATATGTTTCCTTCTAGTGAGGATTTAACTCAGGGGATAGGTCCCTGCAGATAAAAAGGAGTGAGGTCCAAGGATACCTAGGTTAAATTGTGACCTTCTCTAGCTGTTATACAGAGTGTTTCACAGCACAAAGAAGTTGATGTGGCTTAATCTTCCTATTGCGGTGAATGTGTCTGTAGTATTCCAGTATCTCATAAAAATATATATATACTCTATAATAAATACATTATATAGTGTTTAATAAGGATATAAACATATATGATGTTATATATTTAAATATTCATGTCCCTAAAGATGTGTCCTTTGTTCAGAGAAGATCCCCAGTGGTATGTGGGGTAAAGTCCTCACAACAGCCTGGTGGAACCTTAGCACCCAGCTACAGACAGCTTTTAGGGGTGCTTGGTTGCTGGTTGTCTGGAGAGACTCACATGGGTCCCTGGTTCTGATATGATAATGTGTAGTTTTCTCTCTAATGTAGTTTATGAGGCATAAAAAGAAAATAGAGGAGTTACAACAGTCCTGCCTGTACAATCTTGTTCTCCCAGCCTGGGCACTGTTCAAACCAGGGCTTGAGGGCAGGGAGCTGCTCCCAGGGAGCAATCTTCTGGTCTTCTTTCATAGCAGTCTGCTCAGGAGACTCTTATCAGATATGGATCTTGTCCAAACCCTCCTCCTGTAGGGCCTATTTTATCTTACCTGAAGAGGTGGAAGCAGGTGTAGTGGTTATCAGTCTTAAACTACTATCGACCATGCACAAGATTTTCTACCCAGCCCATTGAAACAGGGTTTTACAATAGCAGAAGCAGAACAACTTCTTTTCTTCCTGTAGAAGAAAACAGTAACCATGTTTTTGACACTTAGTAGTATAGTGCAATGTAAAACAGAAGAAATAGGAAACATCAAGGGCAGAGTTTTAACTCTAAGTATCAAAACACTGACTTTGAATTGGGTTTTAGAAACTACAAAGCACAGTTCAAACACATAGTAATTACTCAACAGAGATTATGCACACAACAAAGGCATTGTGTTCTATCTGACATTCCTCATGTAGGAATCCCAGCATTATCTTTGCCTCATGGCCATTCTGTAATCAAGCAGCTAAAAAGGAACAAATCTTCCTCATTACCTCCAGTACCCTCACAGCCCTGTGGACACCCAGAATCACATCAGCCACTGAGATCAGTTGTTCTATGGTCACCACCACCTTTTGCCTGTGGAGCCAGGAACTCAATTCGTCCTTGAGGTGATCTGCAACACAACACTGGATGGATCCAGAGCATAACCACTGGACTAATCTGTATTGTCACCAGCTTTCTCTTCCCAAGCACTTCACAGAAATCTATTACATCCATGGCACCAGCAAAAAGCCCCATGGCTAATGCTGCCCAAGGATGGAGAAAATGAAGAGCACAGAGAGGCAAATTGTTATAGTAAATAGCACCATGCTGTCTCCATGTTTATTATTCTGAACACTCTGCTGGTTTTCAGTCTCCCCACTGCTAGACCACACGTCTAGAGCAAAATTATGTTTTCTCTTCTGCTTGGGACAGAAATTATTCAGTAATGCTAAGAAACTAGAAGACATCCTTATTAGGAATACTGGTGCACTATGAAACCCTTTATCATTGACCCAGCAATGGTTAATGCCTCATGCCCAAGGAAAGGAAAAAAATTAATAAAACCTATCAGAAACAAGTATTTGATCTGACCAAAAAGCAATAAAAAGACCCCATTCCTTCTAATGCCTACAGGGCCAAAATGATTTGTTTATGCTTCCCATTATCTTTGCATTTATGGCTGTAAATGTTACTAATGGCTATGCAATTACCCATCTCTTTTAAGCAATAACTTAGAGCTCTTTCAGACTTCTACCTCCAGCTCTGTGCTTGGAGGGCCCATCAGCTGGAGCTATTTCCCCTGGGCTCTCAGGCAACTGTGCACCCTTATGTCTTCCAGTAATACATGGATCAGTGTTCTGCCCTTTTATTTATTTTGTGACTTTTCAGAATTGCTTTGCTGTTGTATCCTCCTCTGGGAATAAATTTACATGAAAGGAACATTATGAACCACTTAGTATAAAGACTTAAAAGAAGTGAAATGACAAACACATGTGCAAACATAGTTATTCCAAATCAAGCTAACTCAAAAACGTGCAGGTGAAAGAAAAATCATTCTCCCTTCATGCCTTCATCTGGCCTTACCTTACTTAAATTATTATTAAGTGTACACTTGTGTTAAGGTGTGAGAACAAGGAATAACATTCTCTATCCCTGTCTTCTGAGGATGACACCTGATGGGCCTGGCATTCACTAGAGTATCACTATGAAGAAGATGGGCAGAAAATAATGATGGGGAATAAAATGGAAATTAAAAATAAAACAACAAACAAACACAGAAATAGAGCATGTTGGCTTTTCCTCTTTAAACACTGATTCTCTTAGCTGTGACTGCGTGGTAAAAGTTACAATGTTCCTACAGGCTAGCAGTGACTTACTAGAGTCATTTCTGGAAGAAGGAGAAACAGGGACAGGAACTGTGTTTGGAGTGGTGGTTTTGTTTCTGGACTGACCCTTCTCTAGACTGTCTCCATGCAGAGGTGTAGGAAGTTCAAACCTTGCTGTCTCTGAGCCAAACTATGGCTAGTCTTGTTCCAAAAGAAAATACCGTAACAAAATTTTCAAGAAATGAAAACTGCCTCCAAACCCTGCAGCAGAGCAAAGGCAGTCTCAGCAATCACCAGGGGATTGTTCAGTCTCTATCAAGCAGCAGTGTGAGACAGCTTGAGCTGGATACTAAGACTTGGGGTGTTTTACTATTATAATACTGCAGAAGATGGCGACATGCCAAAATAATGCCTAAAGAATGTTTTTAGAGAAGATTAAGTTGCCACAAGGTTGGAGAAAAAGTTTCTTTTACAAAGTAAAAGCTAGCTAAAGGATAGAAAACAAAGGGTAAGGCTGACTTGGACCTTTTACTTACAAGAATCAGTTTTACTCAACATAGTAATCAGAAAACTAGAGAAGGAAATCCTCTGTGACATTTCCAGATTCATAGATTGTACTAAACCCTTGTTCAGGCTGCCAACATTTATGCCGAAGGTGAAGAAACCCAGAAAGACCAGACAAACCAAAATGGTCAAACAGATGTTGGATAAACTTCAGAGCATATAAATATAAGTTAATGCTTTTAGGGAAAAGTAAGCCAAACCACAGATGATGCCAAATGCAGAACTGGAAGTGACATGTCAGAAAAAAAAAATTAAGAGTCATTAATCTTTGGTCTCACAAGTCTCTGGGCAGCAACATAAGATAAAACAATATCACGAAAAAGGGTACCAGAATAAGACAGAGGGCATCATTTTGCTGCTTCATGTAACTTTGGTATTATCACACTGCAGTTCAGGTCAGGGTCTGCTCTGTGCATCTCAGGAAGGGTGAAGTAAAGTTAAAGCAGGTGTGGGGAAAACCAACCCAAAGGACCAAGCAGCTGGCTTACTAGGACAGCCCTAAAAATGCTGGGGTCTTTGTGATAGAGAGGACAATGCTTAGAACAGGAACAGTTGAGTATTACAAAATAATTAAGGGAGTATCTAAGAAATTAGTTTAACATAGAGCAAGCAATTTTTATACTTCTCTAACTTATTGTGACAAGAAGTTATGAAAGCACATAATATCAGCAGGTTCAAACCAGAGTGGATAAATTAATACAAAAGAAATGCATGCATGGGTAGATCCAAAAAGAACCAGGCAGAGATGTAATCCCTAGCAGCCCTCAGTAAACCAGTGTGGATACTGGCACATATGGGAGTGATTCTGTGATACTGTGGGAGTGGCACAAGGGAAACCAACTGCAAGAAATGGCCAGAGTCTTGTGATCCCATAAAAAGCATCTGATGCTGCCAGAGTCAGAAACCGAGTGCTTGGGTAGAAGGATGATTGATTTGACCTGAAAGATATTTCTTATGTTTTTAGACCATCAAAATTATGAAGAAAGACAGATTATGAAGAAAGAGAGATTATTTTAAAAACAAATTATAAAATCAATAAACCCCAAATTCTCAAGAAATTAACACTGAGCTGAAGTCCTCTCCCAGAGCAAATTTCCTGGCCTTTTGTTTCCCTCAACCAAAAGAATAATGGTTTCTCTCACACCCCCAGACCCAGAATGGTTTGGCAGAGCAGTAACTGTTAGATTTACTGCATACACATGTGTGCAGATAATGAGATGGCATCTTCGTGCATCCTGACAGCAGGCCAAGTGCTGGGTTAACATATGTCAGAGACATGGGAGACTGCAGAGCTACAGGGAAACCCCTTAAACAGTGAAGTCCTCCAGACACCTGTTATAACAGACACCTGAATAACTGTTAGTTTTATTTCATCACCAAGTGAGTTTACAAATTTCCTGGCATCTTCTTCAAATCAATCTTTTCCCATGGCAATCTTCATTGATGCCCTTCCCTCCACTGCAAGAGACTCCTGCTATGTATGCATATATTTAAGTGAATTCCAAATTAGTAAGGAGATTTTCCTAGCTGTAAAACGGAGACAACCTGTGCTTTTCCAGAACAAGCCCTGGGATAACCTCTTTCCCCCTCACCACTATTAAAAAACATTGTTTAGGCAGGGTTAAAGGGAGGGAAAAGGACTTCTCACTTGGAACTTATCAGTCTTGCTAGGAGTAAGAAGTCTGGTCTGAAACATCAATTCATTAAAATCCCTACAGCTTGAGAGATTTATCTTTCTGCCAAGAAGATGCCCTTCCTGTTCTCACCAGCTGTGGACTGGAAATTGAAAAGTTTCTCAGCCTGGCACCTGGAAGCAGTGAGGCACTCATACTGTCTGTCTGTCCACATAGGTGTCCAACAGCTGCTCTTCAGCAAATGTTTTACCCTCTGGTCAATTTTAAGTATTTTTGGATAAAGGGTAATGACCTCAGCTCTTGGAAGTTCTTAGCAGCTCTGTGAAAATAAACACCTACTAGTGGTAAAATATAAAAATTGGGATCTGGCCAAAAATAAGTTGGTAGCACCCCTAAGAAAACATGCTGGATGGACAAACAGCAGCCTGGCTCTGGCTAATGGCTCTGCAGCAGCTCAGGAGGGCACCTGATAGGACCACTAGGTGGAAGAGGGGTTTGCTGAGGACATGGCAAAATGGATTTTCAATGAGACGTGGCACAGATAGTCAGGAAATCAAGCTTCACTAGCCCCTCTGCTCACAGAACGAATTTTTTATTAGGACTGTGGTGATGTAAGTTTATATAGGTCACTGTGACAGCAAAAATATATCATTTTTATCTTCAGTCTGCTTGATCTTCAGCATTTTTAATCCACAGTATCAGTCTGACTGATTCATTGTTACTTATAAACCACACTGACAAAGACTTCATTTTATCTCCATGCACAAATACCCTGTTCCTAAAATATAGAAGATGTACATTGGCTATCTACATAAACAAGGGATTAGTTTTTCTTCTGATTTTATGACATTGTTTGTCCATGCCCTCTTGAATATATATGACCAACTGAGCCTCTATTTCAGCCATTTTATAATGCAATGAAATTGTATTGTGCTGGTTTTTCTGTTTTTCTTTTTTACTGCAAATATGGTATTTAATCCCTACAAATATAAATCTAGATAGTCTTCTCCTATTCATATCCCATTTATTCTTTATTATGGTCCGCTGTATTAACTTCCTTGTAATATGTAGCATTGTTTTTCCTAGTCCTGACTGTAAGTGGGCCCACTGATCTACAATTGCCACTCTTTCAACCATGGCCTGGATTTTTGCTCTTACTTTCAAATGTAAAGAAACACATTCTGACCTCATTCTGACAATGACCTAAGAAAATGTATTCAAATAATATATGCTAAAGATGTAAAGTTTGGCTGCTGAATCCTGTGGACTTCAGGACTCAGGGATTTCTCTGGGCTTACTGGTGCAAGCCAACTGTGGGCACACAGGGATTCTCCATCCCAGTCTGTTGGACACAGCCCCTGTCCTTGTGTGCAGGTTTGTCCAGCAGAAAAGAGGAGCATTTGTCCCAGAGACGCACCAAGGAAACTGCACAGAGATTACCCAGCAGAGCACTGCCTTCAGCCACACTCACATAAACACAAACAACCCTCACCCTCCTCCCTTCCAGCTGATGAGGACTGAAATCCTCTATGAAGACATATGTGTCCTCACTTTTGAGATTCATGAGTGCAGTTACATTCAAGATCCTTGAATATCAGCTCAGCTTGCTTGGGCTCCCCTACCTAGACCAAGTGGGTCTCCTCCTACTCTCCAGACAGTCCAGCTTGAAGTTTGCTAGCAAGAAAAATGTGTGGACCACACATTCATCTCACAAACCTCTCCACAGTCATGAATTCCTTGAATTTAGCACAGCTTCTCTGTCTACTCATGCCCTGACCCTGTGTCCCCTTATTCAGCATGACCTCAGACCTTGAGTCCTTCCAGGTTCAGGCTTCCTCCTGCTCATCAATTAGTCCAGCTTAAAATTTGTCATACAATTACACATACATGTCCATACAGGATTAAATTAACTAGAAGAAAAGGAAGTATATTTTGTTATTCACATGTGCTAATATTTAAACCTCTCCCACATAAATATACACCCTGGTCCCTTCAATTGCTGAACAACTTGACCTACCCACTGTCCTTCCAATTGGGACAACCCTGATGTCTAGAGGAAAATAAATTTGATGAGTGTTCTCTTTTAAAATGATAGAATCATTTCAGATGGAATAGACCTTTAAGATCATCTAGTCTAACCATTAACCCAGCCCTGCCAAGTCCCTTACTTAATCATGTCCCTAAGTGCCACATTTAAATGTCTTTTAAACAGCTCCAGGTTTGGTGACTCCACCACTCCCTGTACAGCCTGTTCCAGCACTTAACAAGATTTCTCTCTGAAAAAAATGTTTCCTGGTATTCAGTCTAAACCTCCCCTGCTGCAGCTTGAGGCCACACCTCATGTCCTATCACCTATCACCTGTTACTGAAAGGGGAAAGGGAAAGAGACAGAGCCTCACCTGGCTACAGCATCTGTTTAGGGAGTTCTAGAGGTTGGTAAGGTCTGCCCTGACCTTCTCCTGCCGGCATATTGGTCTTGCTAGTTGCTGTCACCAAGACCTATGGGTTTCTTCTCCAGTTCACTTAAGCCTCGCAGCACTCACACACGGGATACAAAGTTTTGCCCAGTCCCCAAGCACCCACGGAGCAGACAGGAGGCTCATTCCCCCTTCCCACTGCTTAGAAAGCCCAGGATGCCCCCCCACTGCCCGAGTGCCATCCCTAATAGCCCATCAGCCGGGGGTCTGGTCTGTCTCCGTGTTTCCCTTACCCCCTGCTGATAAGTTTGTGTATCTGCGTGCTTATTCCATCCCTTTCCTTGCTCTGTGTTGCTACTCCTGAACCGAAAAGTTAGAGCCAGAGAACTTAAAGAGGCCGGCGCTGCCCCATTCCACACAGCCTCACAATACACACTCTGCAAGCTCTTGGTGCCCGAGGTTGCCTGAGGGGATGAGGGATCCGTGAGTTGAAGAGGTCACGACTAAAGCAAAAGAAAAGCCCCTGAAAAAACGCCAGGCATCCTCGCAGGACACAGGGCTTGAGTATCTTTTTTTTTTTCTTTCTTTCTTTTTTTTTTTTTTTTTTTTTTTTTTTTTTTAATAAAGCATGGGTTTCACTCTAATTGGTATTTCTATGGTTTCACAACCCGAAATATGGAAGTTGATTCAGAATTTGCAAACAAAAGTTTATTGTGCGGCTACTGTGGGCAGCACAAGCATAGGTAGACAAGCAAGTGTTGGATTCTGCCGGAGGAGATGATTAAGATGTCATCCAGGAAGGTCGGCAACACAAAAAGGCACATCACTCCTGCAAGCAAACTTCAGGGAACATGTTTCCCTGCTCTCCTTTTCAGTCCTGTCAAAGTTATGAGCAAATGCAATACCATTCCCGAAGGTAATCATCAGCTTCAAATCACTCCTCTTTCGTTGCCCAGGAATCCCAGGTAGGACCTGGCTTTCCTGCAAAAGTAGCCACATCAATCACGTTTAATAGAATTGTACAGCAGCTTGGAATTGTGAGTCAGCTACAGCAGCTGCTTGACACGTATTCCCACGATGTTCGAGTGATGATCCGGAATGAGAAATTAGACTCCTCATCCTGAAAACCTGTGCTGCTGGTGTTACTAAGCTAATCCTAAAGACCATCCCACTGAACTTTCTCTCCTCTGACCGAAAGTAATATGGAAACAACTGAGACTTTGATGAAACACTAAGGGGAAAGCTTTCCAGAATATTGAAATTTTCCAGAATAGTAAGAACAGTGAAGCAACGAGATCAGTCTCCTTCATAAAATCGGTTTTTTTCAAGAGCAAGTCAGGCAAAACATCTCCCAGGAATGGCACGGTGAAGCCAGGACATAAGAGAGGGTTAAGGGGTTAAGACGTGGAGATCAGCTTAGTAAGGTTTATTGAACATACATTGAAAAACGCTTCTCTAAGCACCTCATCTCCTCTACAAACGAAAAGCCTTTTCTTCTCCACAAAGCCCCGTGATTGTGTTCTTAGCAGATAGCACTGAATTTGCACTCCAGTAGACAGAAGGGGAGTGATTGATGGGTTTAAACGATCATTAGAAACCGATCTTCAGCCCCTCAAGTTCCCCATCACCGCTTAGCCCTGGGGGTCCGTCTAAACTGCTTCAGTCATTTGGCATCGGCACAGGTATCAGCCACGGCCATGGCCCGGGACAGACCAGCCATCCTCGCAGCGCCCCTCCGGAAATCCTCCCTGTCCCCATCGGAATCTCCTACTGCTGTCCTCACAGCTTCAACTGCAGGGAAATCCCCCACAAATATATCTGAGCCTTTTGGGGTCACCACATTTAAACTCTTGCGGCCAGTGACCAAAGCAAGGATGATGTTCTCACCCCAGAAATTAGGGTGAAGAGCAAAGAAATTCATTCACTTCAGTTCCCATGGGCAGGCTTCAGACCTGTGAGCAGCTCCTCCAGAGCCCCCGATGCAACCCACTACAACTAAACAAGTTTTTTATACTAATGTCAGGTGTAATGAGAACATATTCTGTGGTCCTCTTCTCACCTAACACATTCCCTACCTTTTCCATTTGTATACCTGGGTCTAGCACAAGGCATTTGGGAATTACTAAAGCCCTATGCCTTGATGAAGACAAGCAAAAGGTAAGCAGCTTAAACAGCTAATACTCTTGTATGACTACTCTATTCCACCATTGCTACATGAAAATGTACAAAAATTCTTTATACTGTTTGATTTTGCATCATTTGCCTATCTATATGGGAGGAGATTAAACTCAGAGAAATATAAAAGATGGCACAGAAAGACAGAGTACTGTGCACAGATTATATTATACTATTATACTTTCTGCCCATTAGATAAAATAAAAATGGAAGGAAAGAAGGAGGAACAATACATTGCAACTTCAAAAAATTTAATCATAAAGTGACTAAGGGGAAAATAATTCTTCTGTTCAGTTTCCCATCCCTCTCTTCTTTTTTCCTCTCTCTCTCCCATTAAAAAAAAAAACAACATTAAATTGCATCAGAATCTATTTTTGTCTGTTAAGCTAAGAAATCACCATTTTCCTCAATAAACATTGATGATTTAACTGACAGTTTATTTTAAAAATAGATCAAGCATTTGGTCATGCAAGTGCTGTATTTTATCCCTAATGGAAATAATTACACTTACTTAAATGCATGAAGAAGCAAGGAGGAAATAAAATAGCCATCTATCTTATCCAGAGGTCTACCCAGAGTCTTTACCAGAAAACATAAGATTTTACACTGTGGTGCTGTAAAAGCTGAAAACAAACGTTCCATTCACTGTTGTCCTGTTGTCCTTGACCATTAACAAAGGGACAGGCTTTAGGATTTATGATAGTAGCAGGTACTGCAGTGACAATCTGTATGGTTCTCTATCTTCACATTGTCCTTAAGGGTAATCTTAAAAAAAGAAAACACACACATAAAACAAATAATTAGGATTAGCTAAGCAGTAAAAACAGTATTGTCAAGTAAAATATGTCTGAAAACTTCTTCTTAACTAAAAGTACACAGGCCCTTTGGGGTACATGTACTAGAATGGCCTCAACACCAACCTATGAAGCTGCATCATCACTGTTTTTGGAGCTGTAATGTGAAAGTTTTCAGTAGTGACATGCACAGTGACACAATTTGCTGCTCTTTAACTTGGACATTCCTTAAAGTGTCTCATTTTCCAAAAGTGTCTAGTAACCAATCTATGGAAAATCAGAAAGTGTCCTTAAAATACATCACATGGGAATGACAAAAACAAAGGCAACAAACAAAAGAGTCTCCTTTATACTTAATCTCAACCAAATTCTAGCTGCTGCCTCGGGGCAAGTATAGCATTGTCAGTGTAGAATAAGATCTATGTTCTCCTCAGGTGAAGAGCCAGGATTGGTTCAGCAGAGTTTAAAGTCAGGTGTCTGGCTCTCATTGCAGCCAGTGGAGATCCAGGGCTCTCCTCAGCTACACCCACTGAACTGTCAATTGTCATTTGAGGGGTCAAAGGGGATCTCACCAAGCCTCCAGCTGTCACTCTAGAAACACTTTCATGGGTTCTGTGTCTGTCAGCCATACCCATGTGGCTTCAGTACTCTAAGGTATTCCAAATGCACCGAGTCTGTGAGTGGGTAACTCAGCTGAACCTCTAGCTGACACATTTAATGAGCCTGATTCAGATTACCACAGGATAGACACCTTGGCTTGTTTCAACTAGCTCTCCATTTATTACATAAAATGTAAGGTTTCTTCACTTGGAGCAGAAACACTCCCAAAATAATCAGAGTTAGAAGAAACTTTAAAAGATCCTTCCAGGTGAATGTTAAATGCTCACAGTACTTGCACACATTTACAGTTCCCTCTTGGTTATACTATGAAAAAGTAAAACACCATCTGAATTAATCTAACGAGCACAGATGGTTTTTGTCCCTCATTCCCATACATGTAATTGATAGTATTGACCAGGCACCTTCCCAGAGAACTCCTTTCTATGCAGGAAAGACACAAGGCAATTGACTTATTAAAATCAAATACACACTGCATAGCATTTAAGGGGAGGCTGCACATCCAGGAGAGTTGAAAATACTGGGACAAGTCCACCACCAGAGCTGCAGGTGTCATGAGACAAAGCAGTTTCATAGAATTCAGTGGCACTGCACCAATTTCCTCATCCCAGCTGAATATCAGACTCATTACTGGTTGATGATTTAATTTCTTTATAAAAAAGAAAGAACCAAGGCATAAAAGACATAAATGCCAAGGATTCTTCCCTCAAACTGCTCTCCAGTGTTCTCCAGCAAAACCATATTCTTCACTATTCACTGCTTCAGCTAAATATTGCATTCTAAAAGAAGCTAAAGCAGACCTCATTTTCTCACCCTCACCTTGGTAAAAGCCTTTGCTACACAGCATGTTGCTTCTGATGTAATGTTCTTTGGAACAAGCATGGTCTTCTTGGACCTCATTGGAGTGGGATAGGCACGGGAGAAACAGCACCCAGTGCACTGGTAAATGGGTGCTCCTGGCTTGGAAAAGAATCTGTTCTCCCCCAGTTTGCACTCTGGACAACCTGCCATAAAAATATAAGGAAGAGAATTTTACTTGGTTTCCAGATGTATTTTCATTTTCAAAAAGAAAGGGAAAGTGCAGGCCATAAGAGGAAGCACAAGCCACATTCTGTTGCTTGATGTCTGCCGAACAGAAAAGCACAACACCAAAGCTCTCCTCTTTAGGTTTTTTCAACTCTGCAACACGCACCAGCTGTAAAACTAGGCTGTGGCTTTCTAGGTAAACCACAAGCATGGTCTACTGGATCTTTTCTGGTTTTCTTTTCAATTTTGTTGATACTTGTGAAGGTTTGTTTCTGTCTACAGCACTAGCTATTCCTAGAAAACTTCCTACTAGCTGTAGATAGATAAAAGCACCAGCAGGATTTGTAGTGCTTCTTAAACATTGCCTGTTTTTAGGCAAGATTTTGTTATAGAATACTTTTAAAGCATTCAGTGGTACCAAGATTTTTGCACATCACATTTTTTTATATTTTATTTAAGGCTAAATAAAAGACCCTGCAACTTCCAAAGTACCCTTAAAATCTAATATGTGTCTTTCATAGAATGCTACACCACCAGCATCCCATATTCTGGGATCTACACAGGAAAAATATTCTGCATATTATGAGGAAAAGCTGTGGTTCTGCTGTTCCTAATGTTACGTTGTAATTTGGTTCACAGAAGTACAAGAAACCAAACATTTCTATTCAATAGTGTTTCAAGGATTAAAGTTACCAACATCAACTTGAGGACATGGTCCTCTAGGATATCACTGACCTGGAGAAATTAAATTTAAGGAAGAAATAGGAAGCATGCTCATAGTGAAATTATCTTGATTTATTATACCCTCATTGTCAATAAATGCCACTGAATGACAAAATTTATGACTGCATTTATAAAATGTGAAAATTAAATTAATACTCTATAATTGTTCCATTTCTGAATGCTGAAAGCAGCTTACCCTGCATGAGAAACTCTCCATCTGGGAAAGTATGAAGAATATGTAGAAATACAGACAAAATGGTCAATGTGACAGCTGCATACTTCCCATAGCAATCCATGATCTGTCTAGAAATACAAATACACACATTTTTGAAGGCTGAGACCAAAGGCAGCATGAAAAGAACATGGCCCCTGCCTGACAGGGGTTACTAAAGTGGAAAGAAGCAAAGTCTATGAGCAAAAACTGATATGCAATGATTTCCAGCGCAATGAATGAAGGCAGTGGAAACAAGCATCTTCCTAATAAGACAGAAAAAAAAAATAGAGGAAAGAGAATGATCTGATGCCCAGCTAAGCAGAATGGCTAACAGGCTGATGATGTGATAGTCATAGGTGTAGAACAGCTGGCAAGGCTGGGTGCTGGGTACAAGTAACTTCACCTTCTCCCTCCCACCTGCCCAGTAAGTCAGTTCATGCTGGAAGAAAACAGAGGATAAAGGAATTAAAAGCAGCCAATAATGATCAGGAAGAGAAAACATTGGCAACAATTTTGGAAGCACTAGAAATTAGCATTTAGAAGATGTATCCAAAAGCCAGTTCAGTGGATGCATCTAAATATGCATACAGGCTCTATGCAACCTGTGATTTTCCCTCTCTGCTTGGACTTTTCCTGAAAGCTTTGGAAGCATTGAACATGGCTGTCAGGTTCCTGAGAAGCAGCTGCCAGCCCTCTGTGACCTGTTCCTTCAACAAGAGTCAGCTGTGTCTGCAGGAGAAAGGTGGTCCTTCACACCGTTTAGATCTACAACCTCTTATCGTCCTGCCAAACATTTTGGGAACTGAGTTGTACCCAACAGCATCTATGGAGCCAGCAGAGTGGATTGGCTGGATCCCTCCCTCCAGAAAATAAAGCACTTTTTAAAGGTTGTTTTCTGTATATCGTCTTTCCAATCCCTTAGAGGGGATGTGACTGCTGACAGACTTGCCTGCACTGGAACACAATTCCACAGTTTAATGTTAACCTGGTCCATCCAAGGGAACATTCCCCAGAGTGCAAGAAGTCAGCTGGAGGGCCTCATACACCAGCAGAAGACAGACAGACTTTTCCAAATGATCTGTTGCTACATCATCCTGAGCCTTTTGATAGCCTAAATGCTTCAATGGCTTCAATAAAAGAAGCCAGCCACAGGAATAACATCACAACACTACACAGATTATCCTGTTTTTCATGGTTTTTGCTGAAGGCACTGTGGCATCCTTCACCCTAATTTTTCCAAGAAGATATAATGCTATAATTTTGTACACTGTAATGGCTCAAGGGAATCCTAGAGGGAAGGTGTTTTACATTATATTAACCAAAAGGGGAATTGAAATTGCAGTTTTGCACTTCCTCTATTGAGTCAGATTTTCAGGCTCATACCAAAACCACCAAAGAGACCTGAAAATAAACCACAGATGTGATCTTCTCTACTTTTCCAGAGCAATGGCTGTTTTGTCTGATGGTCTTACTTGAATTTTCTGACTGTGCCCATGCTGTTAAACCAGTTAATGTTCTCACCACTCATCTCACCGACAAATCCAAGGAAGCTTCTACTTTGTTCTTTAAATATTATCTTCCTTGAGCTACTGGAACAATACATAATGCCTGAATTTCAGGAGCTCTTTAGAAAGATGGTAATTTTAAATCTTTCCTGGCAGAAAGATTTCTCATTATTTACAAGATCTTGTCTTTTTCTGTTAAAGACTCTAAAAGATTCTCTAATACCACAGGTTGTGTAGTGTTTGATATTTTAAATCAGTTGCCACCATTGAGCAGGAGAAAAACACAAAGTTACTAATGAAGAAGTTTGGGACCCAATCCAAAATCAAAATTATCAATGTTTAGCTGCAATCTAATTCTAGAGCCTCATTTTCTCTTACTTACAAAGTAAGCTTAACTCTAAGCGTTGATGTTTTAGTAACTTTTAAGTTAATGTTCAAAGCAAAAACTTTGACAGAATGGTAGGAAGAGGAAACTTCTGGAAAAGAAGGGAAAGCGAATGTCAAAACATATGCAATTGTTCCTCTGTAACAGTAATGAAAAAATAAAAATATATTACCTCTCTTGATCGACAAGAATAAATCAGAGAAACTGCAGGATGGTGTTTGAAGATGAGCTGTCCTCAGCGCTTGGTGGTAAGTTGCCAAAACTGATGTATGAAAAAGTTGCACCTTTCTTTTATACCAGTAACAGCTAGATCATATTCCTCGCCCACATCTAAGCCATTGGATCAACTGTACATTTTCTCTAATGACTGAACATCACTTTGTGTAATTACCAGCCCACCATGCTGATCTTATCTTCAACCTGACTTTCATAAGGATTATTTTTTTTTTCTTATATAATGAAAAAAAGGTCAGATTGAGAGCACAAAGTCAGTGCTGTATGAGTTTCCGGGGGAACTGAAACACTGAACATCCATTGTTTTGCTACAGTTTTCAATGAACAGAAGCTCACTTTCAAAAAAGAACAAATTAATGTTTTCTAACACTTCTTTTTAAACTGGGGAATATTATTAAAAATATATTATAAAACACTACTATAGAAATGGCATTGTTTTAGAAGAGAATAAAAAATAGTGGAACAGTGATTGATGCAAACATTTAGAAGAAATGTTAGTTTGTAAATTCCCCATTTGAATTTAATGCCCAGAAAATGAATGCATGGATAAACATAAAAATGTAGAAGGAACACCTTTGTAAAGGTAAGATTTCTTGCAGGATCTTATCTTGCTTTTAGAATAAAGTTAATGCAATGGAGGGACTTCTGAAAACTGCATCAGAGTGCAGGTTAGAGACTTGTAAGTCCTCAATTTCAGGTGTCAGAGTCTGTGTAGAGCCGGCTAAAAAGGACGGGTCTTACTCTGCCTTCTGGCACCGAGGCCAAACGGTACAGCCCGGCTCACATCCATTGGATGTTTCCTTTCCTCTTCTCAAAGGGGAGGCCAACATTCAGACCCCTTTTGGGAACAGCCCCTGGCTATGCAAACAGCCTTGGGTCGGTGCTCAAGACCCTGCTGTGCTTCCAAGTCCTGGAGAGTTGAGGGAGGTTCACTTCAGATGTAAAAGCTCACTGCAGAAAGTGAAGTGCCTAAACCCCAGTTACTCACTCTGGATTGCCCTTACAGACAGTGCAGAGAAATAGCCCTAAACATCTATTTCAGTACAAGATTAAGCCACTTTTACCGTGTGCCTATTTTTCATCACTGAGAGCCCAGGGTAGCTACCTTGGACTGATCACTGTTCTACCCGGAGAGATTTACAAATGTTTTATAGTTTAAAAAAATTCTTAAACACCCAAAGGCTTAAAATTACCTTTTAAGGACCTGCTTTGTGTCACCCACTGATGGAGATGGGATATTGAAAGAGACCCCCTGCAGCTCCTCGTGTTCCTATGAAAATGAGGCTTTTATTCACAAAACAATCAGTCTCTTACAACAAGTTTATTGTATAGTTGGATTTGGTGAATTGCACCTCTGTAGATTTCTGCTCTTCGGTTTTCTTCTCCCTTGCCCTGACTCTCTTATTAACCGCAACACCCCCAGACTCCATTTGCTATTTCAGACACATTTATCGCAACCTTTATCACCTCTGCCTTCACTAACAACCTCATCTGCTTCAAGGTGTCAGACACCTTTTTCTCTTCTATTTGTTCAACTCATCACTGTAACAAAGTTAAACTCAAAACAATTGTCCCTAGCCTACGCTTGGCTTGAAATTGGCTCCTGTTTCACAACTGAAGACGGATTTCTACACCTGTAAGTTTGTCTGTTTTTTTTTTTTTTTTCAAAAATGTGTGCTGGTATAATAAAAGATAAATAAATTTTTAAAAAGTCTCTCCACAATTTTTGCTTTATTTAATAACAAAAGCATACAGTTGAAATTTGAGAGCTATTGGTAAACATAGTTTATTGAGAAGTGCTTCCCTAGAAGACAGAAGCTTAATTTTTCTTGTCATTCAAAGCAAATTGATGAAAATTGCTGAAGTTTACAGAGTGCCTCTGTCCTGCCCATTTCATACTCACCTCAGCTTGCAGTCCTCTGGGAAAGCCAGGATGACTTGTAAAAGCCAGAAAACTGTTTTCATAACAATGAAAATAAGTAAACTTTGTATTGTATATTTGATACTTTCCTAGGTATTGTAGCAAATCATCTACTAGTAAAAAGCAAAAGCTATGCCAAACGTTTATTTCATGAGGATTCCAGCAGTGACAATGTTACCCCCACAGCGGGGAAAAAAAAATAAACCCACAACCTGCTACTCTTTCCCTATCAGAATGTATTAGGAAAAAATCTTGTGAAGTCAATGGAATTACACTGGCATAAAAGATAGTTTAAAAAAAGCTCCTATATTTATTAAGAGGATTTCTTACTTTAGCTGCTCCAAATCTCTGACTAAAAATACTTGGTCAAATCTGTCTTAATGTGTGAGTGAATGAGAAATGAGAGAATGTGGCTCACTGTTTTGGAGGGGGAGAGGGCACCCTCTAGTCTATTAAATCACTTAGCAATACTCTCACAAGTATTTTTGCCACACTGATATCACGATTTTATGGTCTGTACAAGCATATGGATGAAAATATAGGTAAATATGTACCCCAAACTGGACCATTGAATATGCTTTGCCAAGATCAGTATTTTGCCATTCTGCGTTAGAAAAATGCAACGAATTGCTAAAATTTTCAAGTTTCTTTAAGGCCAGTATGTTCCTAAATTGAGACTCTATTAAGGAACATACGTGACACTAAATATAGCACTTGTTAAGGCTGAAATCAGCGTGAGTTCAGAACCTAAATATTATGAAGCTGCAGAACTTTTGGCTCTTTTCTAGGAGCTGGGTCCCTACAGCTCCTTCTCTGGCTGTCTCTGGAAAGGAGAGCTCACGTCTCCTCCCTTGCTCTGCCAGATGCTGTCTCAGGGTATCTGTCCTACTTCCCTACTTAGCGATATCTGCTTATCTGCAGGCTGCTTCCTGATGCTGCCTCTTCCTTGCTAGAGGAAAGCTTTTCTACTCTGCCACTCAGCACTGATACCCAGCACTGTCTGTAAAAAACTGGGGAAGGGCTCTTGATTCAGAAAGCAAATGCTTTTATTCAAAAATAAGTCCACTCTATCAATAAACAGAAACACACCTCCAAGTGTGTTTACATACTAGCACTGTTAAAGAGAATCTGCCTATTTTAATAAGGGTAATACAAGGTTTACCATACCCCAGCAGAAAATACTGTAGAGCACACATCTAACTTTTGGTTTTTAACTACTGCTGTGTTCATCCCTGCCTTCTTTATTGGTCTTCTTCATCCCTGTTGACAAGTAAATGAGAAGGAAAAACCTTTAAAATGAAGTTTTGGTAGCATTTTTGGCTTGGATGGATGAGCAGGTTGAGCTTTGGAGGATTTTTTTTTTCAATAATAATTACATTTCAGAACTTCCTCCAAATGCAGCCAAAATTCACCCTTCATCATTTGTGCAAAATCAGGAAAGAGCAGTCCTCCATTTGAGAGAATGGAATGTTCAGCAGATGCCAGAAACTCCTCTTTCCTTCTCCCTTGCAATCTTCAAATGCCTCCTTGATAGCTTTGTCCAGCCCTGCCCTACAGGCTGACACAGCACCCACAAGTGAGAGCCTGCACCAGACCCTGCACCAGAAGGCATCCTGAAGCATTGGTGCTATCTTTTGCATTTTGGGTGTCACTTCCTTCATTTCTTATGCTATCTTCCAGACATTCCTAGGAGCAGAGAGAATCCCACATATCCCAAGTCGCTCCACACTGACTTAACCAAATTATCAGTATGGCTGAAGAGAGAGAACAACCAGAATGAGTGAGAGCATATCTTGGAGAGAAAATATTTGCTGGGTATTCAAGGAACAAAAGAAGTAACTTGAGTGTTCAATAAAGAGATATGCAGGTATTTCAGTATTCCACAGAGTCTCCCTACTCCTTGTCAGCTTGATCCTAATTTTTTTAGCTGCTGTCAGTTTATTCCCAGAGACAGTAACAATTTATTCCCAGAGACAGTAACATATATATATATATATATATATATATATATATACACATTTATATCTGTAAAAAAGGCCCCCCAAGGCAACAGAAAATATAGATACACACCATTAGGAGGTCCCCTCTGCTAAAATACTTCATACTGTATTATGCAAAGAGTGAAAGTCAAATTTTCTATTCTTTTACAGATGTTTTAAACTGATTATCTAAAATTATCTCTCAAAGCAATACTTCTTGGCCTCAGCATCCTTTGTTTAAAATTGACAGGAGTTCTGCCATTATTTCAAATGACACTGGATCAAGACTTTTAAGATCAGCTATTAGTGTTCTCAAGCTTCAGCCAAACATTGATTATTCTGAGATAATAAGTCTTTCAGTACTTATTGCACATAAATAATTGACTGAAAAGCCTCTCCTGTTCTAAAACCATAGTGTAAAGTGGGGTCACTAATATATATTTTTTGTCTGTTCTTAATAGAATTAATATTACAGACTATGGCACTTCAGAAATATCTGCAATAAACATTACTTCATGCAAGCTTAGTAAAAACTATGCCACTGAAGAAAACCAGAAAGATTATAAGGACTAGATATATTTTTTCCCCTTTCTTACTGTGATTTTCAAGGTCAAAATGTTTAATCATTGCTTGTTATTAGGCAACTTACAGTACTAATAGGATGATGACTCTTGTTTAGCTCTGTTTTCATGCTTCTTTTATTAATAGGTTTATTTGAAATCCAATTCCTTTGAGAAAATTTAGAATAGATAATATTACAATCCTCACAGCATTGTGGGACAGCAAACAAAATGTCATTAACATGTAGGTTTCACTTCAAGGGCTTTTGAGATTGCATTTCAAAATTCTTATTCTCTACTTTAAATTAATAAAAGTAACTACACCTCATATGATGACTAAAACAAGACTACAAGGTCAGGAAGGTCCGTTCCTGTGATGTATAATGCTGCTGAGTTGAAGTAACCAGGTTTGTTAGAATCCTGAAATAGTAATTATTTTAAATTTATTTATTATCAGACAGAGGTAAACCACTGGACTGGATAGACTACTGATCAAACCACTTATGTCAATGAATATGTTCCTGCACCACAAGGGTAGCCCCACAGGGGTAGCCCATGAGAGATGGATAATGCTGCCTTACTTTAAACAGATTTCAACATTTATCCATTTTCTTGAAAAAAACCCACAAAACACACACACACCCCAAACCATATGAGTGCATCATTGCATGTGAGGTTTAGACTTGATAAATAGCCATGTAAAAGTGAAATGTATGTCTCTAGTGCAGCTAAAACAAAGAAGCCTGATCAATAATGCAGGATGTCTCATTTATACAACTAGCTATTTCAGCAACTCTCATTATCTTATACACTAATAATTGCTCAGACAATTAGCTATTATCCTTTTCTAGTCCCAAATCTGAATGCTTTCATTTGCTCACTGTATCACCTCTTCTATTAGTAAAGGTTTATATTATTAATTGCTTTCACATTTCATAGAACTGTATTTCTTGATTTAAAAACGAAAGCAGAAAAAATGCTCAGGTTACTCAACTTTCAATCAAATTGCAGCAAGCAAGAAGCAGCCTACATTGCTGATAATAAAAAAAAATGCACTCACATAGAAACTTAGCTGGGAAAAGGCTTCTGAAGAAAACAGGTTCTTTCTATCACATCACCAAGAGGATCATTACCAGGTTGCTGTTACCCTCTCTTACTGTCCCTGCACAGAGAAAACTGGCTGCCAGATAATCTGGCTGAATAAAAAACTCACCATACTTCAGTTCCATATTGCAGCAGCACCTAAGAAACCCACACAGAGAACAAGCAGATAATGGTCCCCTGCTCTGGAGAGCTCACCATATCATACTGGCTTTGGGGGACTAAAATCCTTCTCCTAAACTCCATCTGTTCAACCCACTTGGGCATTTTTCTTAACACATCAGATGTCAAACTGATGTTCTGGGCTTCACCAGAATTTTCAGATGTGGCCTTAGGTCTACATAGTGCAGCAGATCATTTCCCTCACTCACAGTGGTCTCTTCTGATCATGTCTAAGCTATCCCTTCATACAGCCACCTGCCCTTTGGAGGAACTGCACACAGCATTTGTTTCACTTTTGCCAGAGACTGTCAGAGCAACTAATAAAGGAAATTAGACATGGTATTTGGCTATTGGTGTGAGTCAGCACATGGAAAATGGGCTAGAGAGTTATAATTAATGCCATGTTGGAAAGCAAAGTGGGCCAGTGTTGCCCACCTCCATACAGTTGTCTATCAGAAATAAAAAGGGCTTACATTTACATAATAACACTTCAAAATAGAACTTACAGTGCTTTGAATGCTGGATATTTAGAGTTTATTTCCCACATTGTTGAAATTTAGCCACTCTCACACAGCAGAACAGTAACCATTTGTTGCCAACAATATTGCATGGCTGTCCTCAGGGGCCAGCAATCCATTAAATTTACATCTCAAGTTTAGGCTAAATGTCTATCTAAGTAGACTATAAGGGTCTAAGCTGTAAATTTTAGAGGAGGGAGAAGGCAGGGAAGGCAGTCTGAAAAACAGAAAAAAATGTAAAGCTGCTATTTTATATTATTTTGTGATCCACGCTATTTCTTAAGGTAAGTTAGAACACAAAATGAAATGACTGAATGAAGTCTCCTGTTTAGATGGTCTAGATGGTGTGTGTCTCCTCTTTTCAGACATGAGAAATACAGTAGGAAATGCTTCAGGAGATCACTCCCTGCTTCAGCACTCAGGAATTACTTTGTTCATGCAACATTCTGTGTGCACTTCAGTAGTAAACTGTCAAGAAGTATAGATTATTGATACTTTACCCTTGCACAAGTGCACAGAAGGCAAAAAGCTACCACAGTGGGATTCAAATCCCCTCAGCTTTAGACATCTGCAGTATGTATGGCCAATGTCCATGCTGGTTGCTGTGGCAGTCAGTTGAAAGACACAGGCATGGGCTGTCAGCTCTCACCTTAGAATAAAAGGGGTGATGCCCTACAATTGCTTGCTCCACTGGTTACAGACAGGTCAAGAAAGCTGGCTTGGATAGTCATTCTTTAAGATATTCATTTAAGATACCCATTTTTAAGATATTCCCAATGAACTAGATCCAGTGCAAAGCATCTTTAATGTTTTGTCTAATATGCTGGAATGAATATAGGTATGTTTTTTCTTTTGCAGTCAGATAGCCTAAGAGACATGCTGTAAGTAGTTCTCTGTAACTTCCCACAACACATCCTGGAGGTTAGAAAGGGGAGAAAAGTGAGGATTGATCTTATCTGCTAATTGCCTTCCAGATTCTTTCTCTTTGTCCATGTTCTTTGTAACCTTTTGTTTTAGTGGGTACTTAGCTTGAAAATTCTCTGAAGCAAAGGCTATCCTTTTATCCAAATTATTTTTATCCATGATGTACGGTCCTAGACAGTATAACAACTACAGACCAACACTCTGCTTGCTTGATACTGAGAAGGGAATGCTCTGTATCCTTTGAAAGGATGGTGCTGCAAGTGCAGCAGACTTTCAGGAATGTACCTTCCCAGAGCTATTCACAGGTAGGAGTAACTTCACCACGACCTAGAGTCCAATAGGCATAGACAAGTCCACAGACTAACACAAAATGCATTTAACAATATCGGGTTTGAAATCATGGAAATATGTATTGAGGATTGTCAGCTTGAAGAGTCTCTATTAGAGGCAGATACAGACTGGCAAAAAATCATTCTGGCATACAAAATCTTTAAAATGAACCTTCAGCTCCAGCTTCATGATGTTGATATCTGAGAGTGCGCTACATGCTACTCTAAGAAAGCAATCAGACCTTTTGGCTAGCAAGCTAATAAAAACATTTCAATGTCACCACTTGTTAATTGACTGTATTTTTTTTTTTTCTTGCTAATATCCTTTACAGTTTTTTTGGTATTTTTTAAAAAAACATTTTAAAAGCCATACCTAGATATTAGGTGGGAAATTCAGAGATAGTACAGCTTTGCTACTTCTACTGGCTAGGACCAAATACTACCAAGTGAAGTATGACTAGGAAACAAATGTTAACATTTGATATGCCTTGTCAAGCTGAAACATACATTTTTAATTTAAACAGAGCTTCACTGCAGCACTGAACCAGGCAGAGTGCACTGGCCAGTGAAACCAGATTTGCTGCTGTTTTATATGCTGCAGAACACAGCGATACAAGTGATTCATTACAGCAAATAAGGTCATGAGTTTACCATTGATTTATTGGTTTAAAGGGCTGTGTGTGTGAAATCAGCTCGCTCTGACAGGGAAAAGTAAAGCTCAGTGCCAATATCTTTGTGTTTTAACAGTTTCCTGGCTGTTTGCTTTAAGTCTTCCAGCAATGCTGCTTTAATATGCAGAGAAAACAGAGGAAGAAACATTCTTGGGAACTTTTTCAGGCTGACATCCATAGCAGTATGCTTTAAAAACCTATATTAAACAAATCATGAATTAGTACTCACAAACATATGATTAGTATTCCTTAGAACACAACTTGCAGAATTGCTCAGTGCAAACAGGGAGGAGGGGGAATGTAGTGAGTGATAAGTTCAGTTTCCTGGGGTGTACAAAAGAGTCTGTGATTACCACCAGTTTATGTTGGAATCACTCATCTTGCTGTCTGTGAAACAGCACTGGGTCACAAGTTTCTGGGTGGTGGTCTAGTAAATGTTTCCAAGAAGAAATATGAATCCTATGCACATGCTTTCCCTCCCACTCAACCAAATCCTACATACAAAGTTGTGATCAGTGCCAGTTACAAACGAGGAATGAGCAAGTGCTAACCATAGAGTAAGTGATTCATCAGTCTAGCAAATTAAAGCCTAACAAAATAAAATTGAATGCAGAGGAAAGAGTGGGGAAGGAAATTAGGGGGGGGCAAAAAGCATGCATAGATATCAACTGATACTTTATTTACCACATTTGGAATGGATCTATGGCTACACATAATCTGCAAAGTTTACTTGAATGAGCCTGAGATTTGCCTCATCAGACAAAGGCAACTGCAATTCCAGACAGACACCTGAACTGAGTTTCTAGACTCTCTCAGAATCAAAAGTGGGGGGAAAGGCACTTTTAGACCTATTTTTGACAACTATCTCAGGCCAAGACAAATTTGCCAATCTCCTTGGTTATAAGGGGAACCTAGACATCTATCTCAGATGTAAACATGTGCAGCTGCACTTCAGATTCTTATATTTGGGCAGATAAAGTTCACAACAAGCCCCAAAATACTAAAACTTCACCTTTTAGTGACCCACCTAAATTTACTCTCTCTACTCCCTATTTCAATCACTACAGTTTTTGTCAGAGCATCACTACAGACACCAAGGCTCTGAAAACAGGTTTAAAAACGCCAAGGCAGGTATCAGCAGAGGATCCAGAGGCATTCTAAGGCACCAAACGGCCCCAGGATATCCACCGCTGTGATATGGCCCCGTACAACACACCAGCTCAGCCACAAAAGCAGCAGAGACTCGGCAGCGCGCTGCCACATCTGAATTACTGTGCTCGGCTGAGAAGCCAGGCTTGTCACGGGAGTCCCAGCAACACCGGTGCCACCGGCTTGCTGCTGTACTCAGCATCAGCACGTTCCAGGCGCCTCCGCACGGCTTTCCCCGCCCGGGTGGAGCTGACAGGATCGATGCGCCCGCGGGCACAGCCGGGACTCGGCGCTTGAGGCGAGGGCGGCACACCCCGCAGCAGCCAGCCGCCCGGCCAACACCCCTTCCCAGCGATCCCGGGGTGCTCAGGGATAACATCCCACAGCCAGCAGCACCCAAACACAGCTCAGGGCAGCGGATCGCACCAGCTCCCCAAGCCAGCAGTCTGCACTGCGTGCAGAGCAGGCGCTGCTGTGAAGTCTCATTAAGCTCGGTAGTGTCGCAAGTCCCAGCGATTTGAGAGGCATTTAATCATGTACTTACTTACACGTTGGCCGAGCGGGGAGTACACAAGCGCACACGCTTTGCTGATTACAACAATTTTTTGACACTAAGCACACATGCTGCAGAATGGTATTGGAATTGTCAAGTACAAGTTTAGACAGTCCAACCTTTGATCTCACAACACTTAGGGGAGCGGGGAAAGTTAGAGGTGGCTAAGTTAGCGGGCTGTTGCATTTTTAGTGGCTCTTAGTGGGCTTTTGCATTTTCTGAGCTCTGCCACCCTAGCTGGTCCTTTTCTTCTTGGACGTGGTGTGGTGTGGTAGCCTTTTGTAATTTAGTTGTCTTCATTACTTAAGGCAAAGGCTTGCTTGTGGTATTGGCCTCACTTTCCCTATCTTTTTGTACTGGGAAGAGTTCATCACAGATAGAAACCGACCTGGATTGCTCCGGTCTGAACTCAGATCACGTAGGACTGTTAATGGTTGAACAAACAAACCCTTGGTAGTGGCTGCACCACCAGGGTGTCCTGATCCAACACCGAGGGCATAAACCTCCCCGTGGATACGGACTCTCGGAGGAGATTGCGCTGTTATCCCTGGGGTAGCTTGGTCCATTGATCAATTGTATTGGGTCTGGATGCTATTAGCACGTTGAGGGGTTGCTCTCAGATGAATTAACCATGAATGTTCACAGAACTAACTGAAGTAATGTTTGAATCATTAATGATGATTTTCAAGAAGTAACAGCAAGCAAGGAAGGTTCAAACTGTAGAAAAGTATAAATGCAATACTTATTTTTAGAAGAGAGAATAGAGAACATAGAGCATTTTATATTGTCAACCTAACTTTTATCCCCTGAAATGGAACAAATTATTAAATAAAAAATCGGTAAATACCTGGAAGATTATGATAATTATTAAAAACCAGTTGAAATGGGTTAGTCATGAGAAAAATTTTATCAATTGATGCTAATCTCATTCTCTGACAGGATAATTGCTTTAACAAATAAGTGCAAATAGCAGATATGATGCATCATGACAATGACAAGCTTTTGACATTGTTCCACACAGCATTTTACTAAGTAAGCCACATCAGTGCATTCCAGAGATAAGTAGCAACCCTGTAGGTGCACAACATTTGTAAAATTGTTCTCAAAGCGCAGTAATTGATGGTTTGTTGTCATTCTGAGAAGCTTTCTCAGGAGGAGTCCCACAGCAGTCATCCTGGAAACAGTTTTATACCCCACATCCATTTAACAGCCTGGGTGATGGCATGTGAGTGCACTGACACAGGCAGCGATGGCAGCTTGGGTAAAGTGGCAAAGTGCTCTGAAGGATGGAAATAGCACTAAAAATGGGTCTTGAAGAATCAGCCTAAAATCAATCAGACAAAATACAAACCAGGCAACACTTTGGAAAGAGAAATCTAATGAGGGCAGAAATTTAAATATGGAATAGGAAACGACTGTGTAGGCAGAAAACAATGGGGGAGATCACAAACTAGAGCCAACAATGTAATAGATGACACAAACAGTAATCATTCCACTTAGCTCTGGCAAAGTGCCAGCAAAGGAGAACTGAGCTGGGCACTGGACACTGTGCTCCAAGAAATAAAAAGTGCAGTCCATCACTGAGGGTGAGGGACTCATATGCCAGCAAGGAAAGTAGGAAATACCAGCTGTGAGGAAAGCTGAAGGAATGAGGTTTATGCGGCTTGGAAATAAGGCAGTAAATTGCGAAATAAAGAGCTCAAGGAGAGGTATTATAGTGGCACTCAAAAAATGTAGTAAGCTGCCATAAAAGATTTGGTGGCTATTGTTCCACTGTGACAACTAGAGAAAGAACAAAGATCAGATGAATTTCCAGCAGGGATTGAAGTAGAATACTGTGAATCCAATCAAACAGTTCAGATTGCGAAGCATTTAAACAAGCTACATTAGTCCTGAGCCTGCATCTTTTGAAATGCCACACAACAAATTTGTTTGTGTGATTAATAAAAATACTAAAGGTGTAGATGGTCAGCAGTGAGTTTGAAAGGCTGTTTGGTCTCTGTAAGGCAAAAGTTACCCAGTATTGCTACATCATTGCAAGTCCACATCACAATGATTTGCTGTTCCTGTAAGCATGGGCTTGAACAGCAACAGGATCACACCCACATTTTTCCTTGCACAATGGTGCCTAAGTAATGGCATGCACGTCTCAGATCTTTTAATGTAACATAATTTAATGCAGGTTTTGTATTTGAATAGTATGCATAAATCACTGCAAAAGAATTGCTATCTCACTATAAGAAAGGAGCTACTAAACTGTGTGTACTAGACAAAGGAAATATTTTTCAAGAGGTTTGCCTGAGGGAGGATATAACCAAGGAAGTTAATGCATTCCAGCAAGAATGCATCTCCATCACTATACCAGTGGATTAATTCTAAGTAAATCTAAGGCTCTGAGTGAGGAAAATTTGTAGCATAAGGAACGTAGATGAAAAGTGTGGAATGGCTGTTGAAGATAAATACATAGTCTGAAACAAATTCTTAACTGGCTATATTTTTTTCAGCATTTTGTTATTTCCATGACTAACTCTCAGCTATAAGAATGAGGTTTTGATTTAATTCCAAGAAATCATTTTTAATCAAGAATTCATTAAATTGCCATCTTTTCATTTTCACTGCAGTGGTTTCTTTTTCCATGCAATGATTTTATGATCTGATTGCAATCAATATTGCTGCAACAGGCAGTATATGTAGTTCATCATCAGTCAGAGAATGGTAAGGGATTACAGAACATTTATACTATCTCTTCTTAAAGTCCATCCCTCTACCTCCTCCTCCTGTCATTTGCAGGTTGTACCATTCTTTCCTTCTATTGACACAGGGATCTATATTTTATCAAAGGCTTTCAATATTAATTTGCTGAAAAATTCAATGAAATATTTTTAAAAAAATAAATGTGTTGCTGTAAAACATGCTCTTGTGAAGCAGTTTTACACTTTATCATAGCAAAGAGCTGGGTGTCAACATTAAGTAACTGGTTATAAAACAGCTAAATCATGAAGAATCAGAAATCATGCAGAATGCAGATCAACATGAAAAACAAAATGTTCTTTTAACTGACCTTACACCTACACCTAAAGTAAATTCTTCCTTTACCTATTAGCAGGATTATCTGTTTTTATTTTAAAGACACTCTCTCTTCTCCCTCCCTAACTTGTTCGCAAGAACTGCCCTATCCTAGTGCCCGATCCTTTACTCCATACTCATGAAAAAGATTCAGCCCTTAGACACAAAATTAAAGTAACCACCAAAAAAAAAAGTGTTTCTGTGGAATTCTCCTGACTGAAAAGCCAAATCTTGCCAAATGGGGAAGAGAATGAAAAATACAACGATGGGAAAACACATCCATCTACAGACACCCTTCCTTTCTCTTAATAATTTTTTAAGGTATAGCTAGAACTCTGCTAGATGCTCTTAATGAGAAGTAAACTATTGAGGGTTTAGGCAGTGTGCACTGGGAAGTGATCAAAGGAAAATGATAAACAGAAAACACAATTGGAAAGGTAGAAAGGCACCATTAATTACAGGTATTAGCACTGTGGTTTGTATTAAATTATATAAATGAGAACATATCCACTCCCTTGCTTTTAAGATGGCTCTGAAAATATTTTGTTATATTTCCTTCTGAAAAAACAGCTCAAGCCATATCCAGGCTGTATTTTCAAATGTGCTGTCCTCCCTCATCATTAATTTGCTCCTTTCTGCAACCTGAAAATGGATATTGCAAAAACTTTTTCCATTTCTTCCCCCAGCTTATGCAAAGACTCTGCTCAGTTGGTTTTTTTCTTGCTGTCAGACATATAGGTCATGTTGATCACTGAGTGATATATGGACCTATATCAGTGATTTTGAATACAGGTGAATGTGGACCCAGCCTTGACAGAAGGCAGCAGCATCATTAAGGAAGATGTGACTACATAAGATTCATTTTCTTGCCTCTTTTGGAGTTCAAGTTAAATTTGCAATTAATTTTCATTATCAGATCCCTTTGCACAAATCTACCATTCTACCATTTTCATGATGTTTCTTTTGTAACCTTGTGAAGGAACACTTAAATGCCTCAGAAATAGCACTATTTATTGCCTAACATGACAGCTATGTCTATTTGAACATATTCAGTAATCAGTTAACCCATTTTTCTTCACAGACTACTACCCTTCAGCTTGAAAAGCTTTTGTCCTAACTAATGCTTATTTCTACTGTTTCCAGACTGAAATTACACTTCTTTTCACCTTTTGTTTCTCTAGGCTAAATGTACCATTTTTATTCTCTTCTCATGAAGCAGATTCCCCATTTTACTGATCTTTCTTTGAGTCCTCTCTGTACCTCCTGTGGTGCGATCTCATCTTTTCTGAATAATAGTGACCAGAATTGCATATATCATTTCAGATGAGGTGAGACCAATGTTTTTTTCTGCAATATCTAATGGAAATAGCTGACCTGGCATGTCATGTGATTTTATCAACTTTTTTTGCAGCTGGATTATATCTACGACTTGGTCATCATCAACTAATGCAACGAGCACATCCTACCCACTGTTACTTCCAACTAATGAGGTTCTTCTCCAGTAGAAAGTATTGCTATCAGTCTCCTTGCATGTTGTGTTATTAAAATTAATCCATTCTGTTATTAAGGTTCTGAAGGTCATCTAGTCTTGATCCTTCTCATATTGAAATTGTCTCACTGTTTTGTATCATCAGCACATTTCATTATTATAGCTCATTTTTTTCCCCTACACCATTAATGGAAATTTCTGGATGAATAAAAATCTTCTGATGTTTCAGATGGGTATGTGATAGGGTTTATTCTTTCATCTCAAATGTGGAAACATTTTGTATCTTCTTTCTCATTAGCCCCTGCTTTAATTTCCTTTGTAAAGGAAGCTGAGCTTCTCAAAATTCTCACTTTATTCCTACCCTTCTCAATATTTTTCAAGTAATCATATTGTTCCTTTCCTTCCAAGCTTTTGATTGTACCCAATAATCCTTTTGAAGTGGCCATTTATCAAGCTGGGACTGACTGTCGCTCTTGTTTGAGACTTGAATTACAGATATGTATTTTCAGAGAGATTTGGCAGCTGACAAACTTTTTCCACAAGCAAGTCCTCAACCAACTAGATGCATTTGTCATCACCAGCTCACTCCCTTAATTTCTCAAAGTTTGACCTAAGAAATTAAGAACCTTAGTTATCAATCTATTTTTGTTCCAAGTAGTATTTTTCCTAATTATTCTTCTAAAAACTATTTCTCTCCAGACTTGAAGCCAAGCATCTCAAGCACATCTTCATGCTCTCTAACAGAAGTTCTTGGACACATTTTCCCAATAACGACTCTAACAAGTTCTACTTTATTTGTCCTGTTGCTGTTTGTTTCTTAAATATCTATCACACTGCAAATTCTAATCTTCCATTAATCCCCTTAGCTTCCCAAACACCTTGAGTGTTTTAATATTTGTGTGATCCCATCCTAGTCTTTATTCTGTCCTATCTTCTGTTATCCCTAAAAGATCTAGTTTTGTTGCCAGGGCTCCAGTGATACACAAATATCACAGCTGTTTCTTGCTAACATGACATTCTCCTGGGGAGAGTTAGTCCTCCTCTCAACTACTGGCTAAGTACAGTCTAAGCTACACTGTCATCACTATTCCAACCCTCTCTCTTTGCTGTCGTCATTCTAACCTCTGATACTTCTTGTGCTACTTGCTCCATTTCCCTCGTCCACTACCTAAAATCAAATAGTGGGAGACTAATTTTTAAAATTATTTAAAGCTATTTCAAACGACTGGTCATGAAGACTCCTTTACCTCTTATGCATTTCTAACCAGGCCCTGCATCCCAAACCACAAAGAGTATCTGATGTGCCTCCTCTAAATGACAGCTTTGAGACATGAGAATCAAAGTATGGAGCTAGGAAAACACCACATTGTGGAAATGATAAATCAGTCAAGGAAGAGGCAAGAATAAGACAACAGGGAAGAGTGTAATTGAACACCAAAGAAATTTCTGATGGTGAGGAATACTGCTCTAAGTCCTTATCTTAAATCTTTATTTCTAGTACACCCAAGTAATAAGCCTTTCAGGTCTTCTTGACAAAAAATCTGTCTTTGAACTGGTGTAAAAAGTCAGGTCCTTTCCCTTCCAGTCTTCCATCCTTTTTTTGTTCTTTCTCACCATCTTCTCAGTCTTTGTTCTTGGACTGTTTTGGTTGAGTTCATTTTTTTCATCCCTCCTTTTAATTGTCCTTCCTAATACATGCATCTTCCTCATCTGCTTCTCTCTTCTCCATATTTTTCTGTTTTAACAGCAAGCAAATTATTTGACTATATTTACAATTACAGTCAATGTTTCTTCTTCTGCAATGTAAGCCTCCTGTCTCTTATATTCACATTCTTCCACTGTCACACAGCCTGCCCCACAGGCCTATGAGGAAAACAGGTATCTGAAAAGAAGCTCTGCTCTGCACAATCTCTTTCTCCTGTCAACATCAAGCAACAGCTCTTCTCTTCCATGAGCTCTATCCACCATAGTGTAGCTTCTGTCAGGAGTCAAATACAGGATGAATAGCAAGGCCTTGTAGTTGCTCTTTTATTCTTTTCCTCTTTCTCAGGCCATTGCCACGCTTGAATCAGTTGCTGTCATCACATTCTCACTGTTGTCAAGAAAAAAATAACTCCTTTGTTTTTCGCTACTGTTTGTGGTCATTCCTTCTTCTTAAAAATTATTTTCTGTGTCTCTTACATATAAGATTAGCAGTTCTCTGCCTGTGAGTCATGATTAAAGACAGGAGTCCTCCCTTGCACAAAGCCCCTGGAGGCTTATGTGCAAGTCCTCTTCAGGGTAGCATTGAAGGACTGAAGGACAGGCTACTTTTGGCTTGACCCTGAGGAGAAGAAAATAAGCAACACTTACTCTACCCTCTCCAAGTGCTAACCATTGGCATGATTGAGAAACCCAGACTCCCTTTCTCCTTCCTTCCTGGCCTGGGCTCAATTCAGAACACCCCCTGGTCAAGGCAGAAACAATACAGCAAGCTAAAGCAAGGACAGACTATCAATTGGGGTGTTGTGGTTCACCCTTAAGTGAAAATAATTGCAAACAGCACAGTATAGGACAGAGTTATCCAGAGGAGGAGGTATTTTAGATCCTGTAGTATATTAAGTGATTGAGAAAGAATAAACAGGTCTTCATGCCATTGTTTCTGGTATTTGCATGGTTGACTAGAACTGGCATTACAGGCGGTTGGGTAGCAAGGGATACATACAAACCAGATTTACCTGGTGCTACACTAACCTTAAATGGAAAAGCTGGAAGTTTTCTCTTCTGCTGCTTGTAACAGAATGGATTTCCCGTGCAAAAAAAAAGTCAAGAAACTTAAAATGTTTCAGGCTTACAAGTCGCAAATAAGATATCTACTTGGACACTTGTATGGAAAACAAGAAATATACTACTTTGGGTTCACTGCTATGACCCAAAATGTGGTCATTTTTGGACCAGATTCCCAGGCCTGTCTCCACAATGTTGCATATGCAGTGCTCTCACTGTGAATGTCTACACTTGCAAACTAACAGTTCTGGAAGAACCTCTTTTCTTCCCAGCTCTGATTTAGTGTTCATTTCACCATACACCTCAGCTTTCAACTGTGTGCAAGAAGCAGGTAGTGCCACTTGTCTTTTTGTGACCAAAAAAAAAAAAGAAAGAGAACATCAAATCAATCCCATGGTCATACAAGATAAGGTAGTGGATATGGGATACTGAGTTACACCTTGGTCAGTGCAAGACTGGAAGGCATGGTTAGGGGTCTGCTGGTAGCCTCTTCCAGTCAAAATACTGCTATACCCAATTTAAGTTTGTGCAAAGTACCAGTGTTCCTCATTTTTCAGATGATGTGAAATGCCCAGTTTAAGACAGCGCTGGCTGGCTATGAGAAATTATTCAGTTCAGTTCAGGCAGGGCTCTCGCTGCTGTAACACATTTCCTCCTCAATCCCTCAATGAGGGCTGGCAATGTGAAGAGTGTGAAGCCATCAACACACGTCAACCGGTGAAACCTAGAAGAGTGCAAAACACATATCCATGCCAATTCAGTGTCCATCAGATCCATGTTTCCCTTCTCACCAGAATTAATGCCTCAGGCCCACCTCCAGTACTTCCAACACCTGTGACAGACAAAGGAGTCTCCTCAGCTAATTCAGTAGATGCAGGGAAGGACAATGTCCATGACTGGAGCTTTGCACTATTGTGAGTACATCACCAGCGTGTGAGAGGGTGTTTGGCCCAGCATGCAAGGGCAACAAAGCCCTCCAGAACCTCCAGATCTCAACTGTTTCATCTGAAAAGCCAAGCTGTACTTCCCATTTCCAATTACGGAAGCAGGATGATCCAGGTGTGAAGACAACTCGGTGGCATCCTTGAGGCTAACACACTTCCTGCAGAGGAAGAATGGTGAGGTAAACAACAAGCCACAAAACCTCGGTGGTGTGGGCCACGGCCCATCCAACAGTGACTCATGCCATATGGTGCTCTCAGGTGTAGGGAGGAAGGATGGGATGTGACCCTTAATGCCAGGGTCTAGTTGACGTCGTGGTGTTCAGTCATAGGTTGGATTCGATGATCTGAGAGGTCTTTTCCAACCTAATTGATTACGCGATTCTGAACTCGAGGGTCAGCGGCCAAACCGGACCGATGGAGCCCTCCCTTACCGCCCCCGAGGCCGCCGCCATTTGCGGCCGCTTTGCCGCCAAAACGCGTCGCCGCGCGGGCGGGGGAGGGCTCTGTCACGTGGCCGCGCGGGGGCGCGCCCTGGCGCGCGTGGCGTGGCGTCACGTGAGGCGAGGAGGCCCCGCCCCCTCCCCGGCCCCAGTCCTTTGCGCCGCGGGGGGACGGCGGGCGGTGCGCGCGCGCGCGCGCCGCGCGCTCCCGCGCGTCTCCATCTCCTCCGCACGTGACCCCCCGTCCCTGGAACGTGGCATTGTGTAATCACGTGACCTGGAGCGGAGCGGGGGGAGTCGGGGGAGGCAGGCAGGGAGGAAAGGGGGGCGGGGGGGCTGCGTACGCGACGGAGCGGGGTGCGAAGATGGCGGACGAGGAGGCCGAGCGGGAGAGCGGCGGCCCGGGCGGCGACCTCCTGGAGCTGCGGCGCCTACGGGAGCGGCTGCTGGAGCTGGAGACGGGGCTGCGGGAGAGCCGCGAACCGGCCGTGCAGGCGGCCACCGAGTACTGCAAGCAGCTCTGCCAGGTCAGGCCGCCTCTTCCCTTTTCCCTTCCCTTCCTCCGTGCCCTGCCCCCGCCCGCTCCCTCCCCTCCCCGGCGGGGTGTGTGTGTGTG
The DNA here is from genome assembly GCF_023055355.1 of Agelaius tricolor. Lineage (NCBI taxonomy): Eukaryota > Metazoa > Chordata > Aves > Passeriformes > Icteridae > Agelaius > Agelaius tricolor. The sequence goes on along the minus strand of NW_027269261.1, from coordinate 91,219,041 downwards.
AGAGAGAGCTTGGCGAGGCCGGAGCGCGGGCGCCGGGCGGGACCAGCGCCGCCCCCGCCGCGGGGAACCCGCAGCCGGCGGCCCGGTGCTGCGGCCGGCGCGGGAGGGGGGAGCGGGGACTCAGTGCTCGGGACCCGGCCGTGCGATCGATGCCCCTGCCGCCGCTTGTTGTGGGCTGAGGCGGAGTGGCCCCCGCGCCCGCTGCCGTTCCGGCCCGGCCCGTAATCCCCATCCCCCGCTTCGCCTCCCCCCGCCCCGGTTCTCGCGGTCTCCAGGCCCCTTTGTTGTGCTCTGCGGCTCGGCTTATCGAAGGGCCCTTTGTTCCTGGCGGTGGCGGACCGGGGGCCCCCCCGTCCCCGTGGCTCCGACACCCCTCCTCCCTTGGGGGCGAAGGGAGGGAGGCGGCGGCCCGGGAGGTGGGGGCTCCGCCGCTCCTCCGAGGGGCCGGGCAGGAGCTGGAGTCCGTCCCGCGTCCCTCGGCGCGGGGCTCCTGCTCTATGTCCCCTTCCTCTCCCCGCTCCCTTCCCTATCTCGTACACGGGAGGGATAGTGGAGTTTCTGCCATGCTGGGAAGGTGAGGGTGGTGGTGGACTATACAGGGTCGCTGGTGTGGTGGTGGCAGGTCTGGGGTGTTGCTCCCCATGTTCTTGCCCTATCAGTGGAGCGCAATCCCACCTCGGGCGAGTGCTCCCGAGCCGGCACTGTTTGAAGCACCATTGTGTGTAATTATTCAGCCGTCGGAAAAAGGCCCGCTTCCCGGAGCTTGGGCTTGTCCTGAGGCAGGGCTTGTTTGCAGGTGTTTCTTCTGAGCTGGTGAACCTGCTGAGCATATGTTCCTAAACAAACTTTGTGGTACTAGCTCCACGGACTGCTAAAAAAGCAGATCATTTTACTCATATCTATGTCTATACATGGCCTTGATTTCTCTTAGATATCCTTTCTTGGATAGCACTGGGTGCATCCCAGTGTATAGAACAAGTTCTCAAATATTTTAGGCCACAGAAACCGTTACTTGTGTAGCTTTACTTTGTTTAATAGTCTGGCTGATACAAGTGATAGTGTTTGTTTACACATTACTGTCACCCATTCATGGATGGTCAGGCAAATTATTAAAAGGTGGAATGGGTAAGAGTGAATTCACATGGTTAGTTTGAAATGTGTTTTATTTATGATTTTGTATCTAGTTTGTTAAGGAGTTGATTCTTGGTGGCCATTGTAGCATGCTAATTTCGCATCTGTCGCTTCTGGATTAAACTGGGCTCTACTTCCTACTAACCAGGAAGATTTGCTACTAAATATTTTAAGCATAGTTTTATTTTATTTTGTATATACAGTATTCATATGTCAGGTTCGTTTTCCTCTGGTCAAAATTTATCATGTTGTGCCTGGTTAGAATGTCCATGTTGATGCACAGAAACATTGGATTAAGCACAGAGAGATTGGTTTTAGTTGGTTCAGATCAGTGTGTTCTTAGTCTATTTTATCTTTGTGTCTACTTTCTTAACTTCTTACACTGAGAGGTGGAAATCTGCCTTTCCTGGCTCCGGCTCGACTTGTGAATGAGCTGTTCATTGAACTGAAGTAGTGTTGGGTGGGTGGGAATGAAGACACCATCCTTGACATGTACGGAGTAGATTACTGATGTCTAAAGCAGATTTATCACTGAAGAGTGGTTGCGTGTTCTTAGCGAGTGGCTTCTAGAGTTGATTGATTGATTTCAAGTTTAACAAGTATGAATATTCTTCTCATTACTTTAATGACTGTTACAAAAGTCCATTGTAAAGCTCAAGGTTACTACGTTTTTTAACCATGCACCTTTTCAAAACAAGTCTCACTGACCAGATCAGTTGTGTAGAAACTGACATAGAAATCATGCTGTTTTGAAACGAGTTACTGTTCCTTCCATACCAAGATTTATAGTAGGGCTGTATCTGTTTTTGCGGGCTGAAGGCTGATGTGTAACCCTGAGGACTGAGACATGCCATTCAATGTTGAAAGATCTTGCTTTTCAAATTTTGAACAGAGGACTAAACAGATGCTTAATGTATTAAAAAGTGTTGTTATGCAAGCATTTTTGTACTGGTTCAGCAGGCGTTTTTAAATCTGTTCACCTGTGCTTGTGGTGCCAGAATACTTATCCAGCCTCTTTTGCAGTTTTAATCCTTTATTTGGGCTAACACAAAATAGTATTCGTGATTCAGAGAGTAGGCTTAGCTACTTAGCTTGCACTGCATGACACGAGTTGTAGAAAAACTATGTAATATAAAAGCCAGCTCAAAAATCTCTTCCAAATAACAGTTTAAAGGTATCTGCCGTGCTTTCTAGAATCAAGTCTTTGAAAATATATGCATGAAAGAAGGATTTGGTCAAATATATGAAACTCAGAGTTGTTATTTATTATATATATATATATATATAAATTGAATATATATCATTTATATCTTGGGTCTAGAAGCTCAGTAATGAAGAAATATTTTAGTATTTCTCTCAGTATGATTTCACATGATTTTTTTTTCCTTCTTAGTTCCTACTCATGTAATAACTGCACAGATCTTGGTCTGGTGTCCTTGTTTTGGTTTGCCAGGTGGTCATTCTGGAGCCCAGCAACCACCTAGCTTGTTGCCATGAATTAACTTTTATTTTTTTAAATGAAGTGGGTAACAGTGTTCAAGAAATAAGCTTAATGTCAAACTGATGAAAGCTGAAGAATGTGCAGTAAAGCGTGGAAAGATCCTTAGGTTCAAAGGCAAATAAAGGATTTAAGTATTCTGTTCTTATTAAATGAAGTGGGAGCTGTATAGCCAAGTCCTTTATCTGGTTTTGAAATACCTCAGTTTGAAATACTTTATTGTTCATAACCCAACAGTGTAGAATAACTATTAAAACCACAGAAAAACAAGACCCTTGTACCTTGACAGAAAATGTTATAGACCTGTTCTCTTGTAGGAATAAAGTTTACTTTGATGTATTTTATATGCAGCATTTCATTAGCTATAAATATGTTTGTGTGTTGCTGCTGATTGCTCTGTGAAATGGTGCAATTATTCTTAAATTTTAAGGGGATTATAGACTGGGCCTTAATCCTGTACTAGATCTGTGTGATTGTAGTTCTGTTCTCCATTGTCAGCCTGCAATAGAGAGCATTATTTTAATTGTTATCAAATGGAATTCACATCCATGTGGGTCCATGTAAAATGATTTTTTAATTGTGATTTGTGCTCTTCCATTGCGATTCGATAATGAGCAAATCCTTGAGAAACAATTATGTTTTCACAAACTATATGAGTGCAGACTGTGGCAGACAAAACAAGTGTCTTCAGTTGTAGTGACTAAAAATTACAAGTGTAAATTTTGCAAGAATTCAGAATGATCTGAAGAAGATTGCTATTCTTGTCACCATGTGGTGACTGATTAGATTATTTTCAGACTTGGCTCTTAAAGGTGACCAGTTGTTTATATTCAGTTGGAGGAGACCAAAATGTGTGTCCAGGTTTTTGTGCTTGAGAGCTGGGTGAATGTGCTGCTAGTGGGTATATCAGAGCTCCTCACTATGGGCTGTGTTCCCTTCCAGTTGTCACTACACAGTGTGCCTCTTTTTTAAAAGTTTATTTTGTATAAATAAAAACAGATTGCAGACTGGTAACAAATTTTCTGTTGTCACCAAGTGGTTGTGAAATCTTTGTGGTGCTTCTACCTCTTCTGACTGTTTTTCTGTAGTTGGCATGTTTTGAGTCTTCCCTCCTTTGTTATTTTGACACTTCATTTCTTTCCTGAATCTGCTTCTAAGGGTTGGGTTTTTTCTCTCCTGCTGTACTTTGTGGTACAAATTCTCCAAAAGTGTAAAACAGTTTGGTTTGTTCTACTAATGTACAAGTTGTGAGCATAAAGTGGCCTGTATTATAAGCATAAGATACAATTTGGATGGTTGTGTGGCCTTTCCTCAATAACTTCAAATGCATTTTTGGTTCATTTCTTGATTGTCTTGTCATGTCTGCCTGCTATGAAAAAGATGTGTTAAAATGTGTTAAAAGTGTGCTTAGCTGTTAGTAGACACATTCATATCCTTCTAGTGTTGGCAGTTTACCCAGTAGTAACCTTGAATATTCTTAACACTAGTTGCAGAAAAGGTGTAATGATGACAGGAAAATTGGGGGGGGGGGGGTAATGAAAATTTTTGGGTGTTTTAAAAGATGCCCCAAAACTTCTTATAAAGAAAAATTGTTTTTAACTGCTCTGCCTGTACAGTTTGTTCTGACTGTTTTAAGCTGATTTTTACTGTGTGTCGAGGTTCTAGTGAAGTATTGGGACCTTAAGGTCTTACCCTGTTTTTGGGTGTGCTGTCATGCTAGAGTAGATCTTGGTAATATTTGGGGATATATCATCTAAGACGTCCCTCCTAAAAGCAGACCTGCATGTCTCTACATAAAAACGTTTTTATTATTATTATTTTTACATATTTGTAATCACTGCATAGTACAGGTTTCTGCTAATTATTTGTTTCTATTGGAGGTTAGGCTTATGTTTTCTCTTACAAATTCTCCTGTTAATCTTACTAGAATTGACATTCAGTTTTTATACCTCACAGACTTGACAGCTTTCTGTTGCTGTCACCCTCTTCAACTGTCATTGTCTTCCTCACTTTTAATCTCTGTATTCTCAACTTCTTCTTCAGACACAAGATGACAGAAATAATCTTCAGTTCTATCCATAAAATTTGAAATAAAGAATTTCTTAAACCTTTTACCTAGATGTTCTGGATTTATCCAAACCTAGAGTCTTAGTCTGACAAGGAAGTGTTTCAGTAGGCTGCTTTATTTTTTCCTGCAGGAGTTAGAGTATGATCCCTTGCCAGGAGTAATTCTGTGTCCAAAGACTTCAAGAGCCTTTGAAGGATGTTTTTTGCTATTTCATTGAACACCTGCAGTTGTGATGTGACCATAAGATTAGTGTTCACTGATGGTGAGAAACACCACCAGCAAAACATCAGGTGCCTTTTTAATATAAGTAAGAAGACATGTTTTGTTAATATCCTACCTGATTTCTTACTCCAGACAACTTTAATCAAACTCTTCGCTGAGTGGATAGGTAGATATCCATCTTAGATTTTGTTTAGCTCAACAGACATAATACAGGCACAAACTGATGGAATGTAATTGTTAGTAAGTTGATATTTTTTGAGCTTTCATTTCAATTATGCCCTGTCTAATCAAGTCTGTGTCTCTTCTTTTGGGCATGCATGGATTCCATAGCTTCCACTTTGAGTAGAAAGTGTTTTCTGTTGAGTCCAGTGAGGGATTTTTACACTGAGGTAACACTTAAAAGTTTCCGTTACGATGTTTCTGTCTTTTTTCATTTCCTATTTCCTATTCCTATTCCATTTTTTTCCACTTTCTATGTTTTTGTAAATACATTACCACAAGTGCAGGATTCCCATTATAACTTCCAGTACCTTTGATTTTACTTTCATACCTGTGACCTCCAGATGTTCTGGTATTCAGGGAGAGATGTACAGCTGCCAGAAATAGCAAGGAATCTGCTAAAATATAGTACATCACACAGATTCCCAAATGCATGAAGAGAAACACCTGCCACCACTGTGTCATCATGCAGACTTTCAGCTGCCTCAGGCATTTTTGTGCTACTTCATCACTGTGAGACCTGACTTGTCAAACAGTCACATTATCTCTTTGGATGGATAGAAGCAAAACCCCCTGATTTTCTTTTTTTTTTTTTTTCTTTTTTTTTCAAGCTAAACTGCATGAAGTTTTAGGGAAATTGTCTTGCCTTCAAATAAAACAGTAAGTGTACCTATCCAGTTAAAATGTGTGTAATAAATTTTTAGAAGAAAGCACCCTTGCTGTTTAGGGTAAATCTGATGAGTGAGCATAAATGTTCTAATCCTTGTCCTCAATAATGGCATCAAGCCCCAGCATCATACTGGATTGGAGCTGGTCTTTGTTAGAACTGTTGAGATCTGTACTAGAAGGTTTTATTAATAGATGTTCCTGTATTGAAATAAGCTGGGTAGACTGTGATTCCAAAGCAGCATTGATTATTGATAGGCCATAGCTACAAATGCTTGTTTAATCTGTTCTCAAAACTATCCATTGAAGAAGATTCAAAAAAAGCTGCATAATACGTGTCAGTTCAGTTTTCTTTGCCTTCAATAATTTCTTCCGGCCACCCTTGCAGTATAACTTAATATCTTCTTGCAGCTTAAGACTACTGTGATTTATTGTATCCCATGTAGATAACAAAAAGTAGCATATTCTCTTTCTGTTGGAAGCAGCTCCTATATTTTCAATGCTATTTTCAGTTATTTTTTTACTTTTGAGAACAGTTTTTGCAGTTCTTGATGTTATTTTTTTCCTATTTTCCTCTTTTCTTTTTGCTTTGTTGCTATATCTTTGGAGCATACAGGATTTTTTTAGTTCTTAATTGCAAGGAAGGTAGTAATTAATAAGAATTTGGTAAGAAGGTGACAGTCTGTCTAAGACTTAGGATTTAACTTAAAACATTTCTCCTTCCAAGTACAAATATTAAAGAGAAAAGTGATAGTTCTCTGAAGCTAACAAATTAAGGCAGTTAAGAACATGACAAAACATAGATGGAGGGATAAAAATTATTAAAACTTCAGCATGTTGACAAAAGCTCATCTTTCCATGTAAGTTCAGCAAATAGATACTTAGTGTCATAGTTACCCTGATGCACATATTTTGCGGAGTTAAGTTACTTGGTGCTTTTACTGAAGTTGCAGAGAAAACCCCTTCTATCAGCAAACCACCATTTCTCTAGGAAACACTTCTAGTGAAAAGTTAATACTCAGAGGTCAAACATTTTTAATTGGTGTCTTTTAAAGGCCTCCATGCATATCCTTGCACAATTATAATACAGTGTGTTTATTTCTATAGTTTTCAAGAGGTTCTTAGGCCACCAGCTTCTTTGCAATGATGACGCATAACAATTTGCAAATTTTAGTTTAAATACCAGATAAACAGTATGGCTTGAAACTGTCTTTTGAGATAGCATTTCCCATTTTATTAGGTCTGTGCTTGTTGCATTGGTTAACAACTTAATGTGTCACATTTTAGGAAGTATGCAAGTCTTTTTTTTCGAGGTATGAAATCTTTTTTTATGTTTATTCTTCCAAATATGCATTAAAGACAACTCCAGGGTATTATTTCTCAGGTCTTTCATCTCTAAGGGTGAAGTACACTGCTTTCATTTGTGAAGAGTTAATCTAATAACACCTTGTACTTGGCAGAGCAAAGACTTTCAGAAGGAAGATATACGTAATGTCAAAAAGGCAGTGGAGCTTTATAAAACTGTTCTCTGAAAGTAGACCTGATCCAGTTGGTAATTGGACCAAACTTGCAAAAACGCGTGCCCATTTTTGGTGAAAATAGTTTGGTCAAATGTCTCTTCCATCTTCTCTTCTGTTACTGTTGTACAGTCTTCTGGTATACAATATTTCTAGCTTTCTGTTTTCCTGTATGTAGGTAAAGTAAACTAAACATTCATCAGAAAAATAGGAAAATCCTGTGCTAATTAATGTAGCTCTCACTTGGTTATTACTCATTCTGAACCAGTCATACAGTTCTTTATTCTTATAGGAACTCATGTTACATAGACAACTACCAAAGCTCCATCCATCTTCAAACACTGACTCCTGGTGTTCCTTCTCTCCTAACTGCTGGACAGGTGCATTTACTGCTTTGAGAACCTTAACTCCCTGAAGTAAAATTCTTTAGGATAAAGACCAGTCTTTATTTGTAACTCTCTGTTGTCTTTTGGATGAACAGAGCAGTTTTCATTTGAGCTGGTGTAGCATTCTCAGTGTCCTGTATATATATAAAAAAAAAAAAAAAGATTCTGGAAGGATTCCTCTTCTGTTTTTCAGAATGATGGAAAGAATGGGTTCTGTCGAGTAGACAATCTAACAGACCAAATAACTGTTTCGGTGAATTGGTAAAGTACATTCAGTGATCGGGCATTAAATCATTAATAAGGAGTTCCTCAGTCTTGTGATTCATAGAATGTTAAGAGGTTGGAATGAAATTTTAAGATCATCTAGTCCTAACCCCCCCTTGCCATGGGCAAGGACACCTCCTACTAGAACAGGTTCCTCAAGGCCTTATTCAGCCTGGCTTTGAACAGTGCCAGGTTTGTGGCATCCACAACCTTCCTGGGCAGCTGTTCCAGTGTTTCATTACCCTCACAGTAAAGAATTTCTTCCTAATACTGAACCTTAACATTCCTGATTTCACTGTGCACCCATTACTTCTTGTGCTATCACTACAGTTCCTGATTATGAGTCTCTCTGGATTCCCTGTAGGCCCCTTCAGATACTGGAAAGTTGCTATGAGGTTTCCACACAACCTTCTCTTCTCCAGGCTGAATGGCCCCAACTTTCTCAGCCTGTGTTCATAGGTAAGGCACTCCAGTCCTCTTGTCAACTTCATGGCCCTGAACTCTAACAATTGCTCTAACAATTCCATGTCGTTCTTATGTTGGGAACCCAGAATTGGATGCAGTACTGTAGATGGGGTCCCACAAGAGCAGAATAAATGGGAAGAATCACCTCCTTTGACCTGCTGGCCATGCTCCTTTTGATGCAGCTCAGGATTCCATCTGGCTTTCTGGTCTGTGAGCTCACCCTGCTGCTCATGCTGTCTTCCTTCAACCATCACACCCAAGTGTTTCTCTGCAGGGCTGCTCCCAGTGACTTCTCTGCCCAGCCTGTCGGTGTGTCTGGGATTGCACCAACTCAGGTGTAGAACCTTGCACCAGTAGCACCTCTTTGAGCTCCATAAGGTTTGCACAGCCCTCACCTCCATCCTGTCAGGGTCCCTCTGGGTGGCATCCCTTCCCTCCAGCATGTTGGCTTCACCACACAGCTTGGTGTTATCAGCAAATGTGCTGAGGGAGCGCTTGGTCCCACTCTCCCTGTCACCAGCAAAGGTGTTGAATCAGCCCCAGTACTGACCCCTGAGGGGCACCACTGGTCTCTGTGTGGACAATGAGCCTTTGACCACAGCTCTTTGCCTGTGGCCATACAGCCAGTTCTTTATCCGCAGTGTGGTCCATCCAGCTAATCCATGTCTCTCCAGTTTGGAAACAAGCGTGTCAGTGCAGCAGAGCATCAAACACTCCTGAAGTCCAGGTTGCTCTGCCCTGTCCACCAGTGCTGGTCCTGTCATAGAGTGCTTGTTTCAGGAGCCTGTGGTGATATACTGGTTTTTAATACAGGGAACACAAGGATAGGTACAAGCAGAGAGTAAATGTTAAGAATCACAAAAGACACAATCTGAACTTCTTTATTTTTTTTAATTGTTGGAGGGTTGGTCTTATGAAGAGAACTGTAGGGACAAAAAGTAATTTCTGTTTATGAATCTGTAATAGTTAGCACGATAAAACTTCAAAATCCCCATTCTACACACTGGGAACTTGCCTAATGTTTTTGGTGAAACTTGTGCAGTGACTGAACCCTGCTTTTGGGTACCCAGTCAGAATTGGTCATCATGTCAGTGTGACAGCAGGAATTCAGAGTTCTGCTCAGGTTTGCCAGCATATTCAGGAGAAAGTATTGCCTTGGCTCCTCTCCTTTCCCACGTGGACATAGTGGCAGTGCTTTGAGAACTGGTAAGAGGACACTGGTGGTTATTAGACACAGTGTGGTAGATGTTGCCTTGTTCTTTCACTGGAAATATCAATCAGATGGAAGGGCATCTGCCAATTTGACAGTGCTGAGTAGACAAGTTTAAAATAGCAATTGAGTAGTCTCTCTGTTGAGGATGAAGATTATCAATTAAGTTATCATCAGAATTAAAAGGGCAGTGGGAGAAGTTGATAAAGATGGCTAATGCAAAAATGTAATCTAGTTGAACTACAGAAGTATCATAATGTCTCATTTCACTTGATGAGAGAGCAAGTTTAAGTCACCTGTGTTGCAGGAAATGTACATATTTCCAGATTAGACACAGTTATTTCTGGCTGTCTTCCTATTTTTAATCTGCCCATATGCTAGTCTGATAATTAAAAGAATAGGTAAATTAGATTTCCTGGCAGTGGATGAAAGTTTACTGTAATGAACATCCCGCCACATTCATGAAATGCTTGTTTAATAGCCAACTGCTGAATGCTCTTTTTAAGTAAACAGACTAAAATGAGTGTTGGGATGACAACATTGAATTGAGACATGATTGAATATCTGAATAGAGAGAAATGCAGCCTAGAACTATAGCAAGTTCACTTATGTTAGGATGCAAGAGAGAAATTTGATACCAATGACCCAATCAGAAAGAGCCTGTTAAATGCAAAATGTTGAAAGATGAAAGGCAAACCTAAAGAATGGTAATTTCTGTTACTGTATGTGACAAAGCATGAGGCTTAATGAAATTATTTACTGGTGTTTTAAATAACTTTATTTGTTCTAAAATAATTTATGGATGTAACCAGAGGCTCTCCATACATTTTCTAGGTTTTTCTAGGTCTTTTTCTAAAACTAGCTGGGGTTTGAATTCTAAGCAAAATAGTGCCTAAAAGATAATAGGACAAATAGCACCAAGGTAATTTTGCTTTTGCCTCTTTCAGTTTAATAATTAGCGAGCTAAGCACCTTCACTATGTGTTCAGCATGCCCAGATGAAAAACATGCAAATTGTTTGTGCCTTTTAACTTATATTTGGGGAGAGAAATATCTCTCTGTCAATTAAGAGAAGGTTCTGTGTATAGTAATTAACTTTCAGTTGTCTCCCTTTCCTGTGGGTTTTTTTTTTAACTTTCTGGGTGATGGTATATGACATAATTACTTATGAGAGTTGTAGTAGAGCCCCACAAGCTGTTTTTCTATTTCTGCTTCTGTAGTTGCTGTGGTGCTTTTTTTCAAACCTTCCTCCAACACAGACTTTGTCTTAAAAATATAAATATATTTTCCAACAGCATAGTTACATCTCTTGGTTTTGTATCTGTAAATTGAGGGTAGTGGGTACTTCCCCTCTACACGGTTATATGCATTAGAGAACAAACCTGAGATTTTTTTGTTGTTGTTGTTACGTTATCTGCCTAGTGATGTATAAATAATGGATTAGAGGCATGGCTAACTTTTTATGTTTGTGTGCCAAAGAGTTGGGGTGCTAAAGTTCCTAAAAATTGAATTATAATAATAGTTTAAAAAAATCCCCAAGAAGTTGATAAAGAAACTTACCCTTAAGATTATGACAGGGATTCTTCCCACAATCTGTCTTAACTCAGTTAGAGATGTACAACCCTGAGAGTTACTGGCAAGGAGTTGTAAGAAGTCATCAAGGTCATTTACACCTTAGGTGGTGTAAATTTGTATAGGGAGAGCAGAGGGGAGTTCAAATACTCAGTGCACTCTTGCATTTTCAGAGTCGTGTAAATCTGTTTGGTAATTGCATATTAATGGTAACTAGAGCTGTAGTGAGTTTTATTTTTAAAAAAATCCACAGAAGTGGCCTAAGTAGAAGTGGTTATTTGAGGCGAATCTGTTTAGGCAAGAGTTAAAAAGCAGCTAATGGTAATTCTTACTAACTTTCTATGTTTATTCAACTTTCATATTTTCTAATTTTGTGCAATGATAAACAACATAATATGTAGTTACTTTACAAGCTACTGAATATATGTATGAATGTGTAGTGGTGGAACAGACTGAGAAAATGAATCATTCATTGCAGGGTAGTTGGTTACGTTTACTGGATTTCAAAAGTATTCTAATTCTTTCTAACAAATCAAAATTAGTCAGCAAGTAGTATCAGTTCTTTAACAATTACCTGTTCTCTCTTTGTATTCTGAACTGAACTGTTGTCTCTAAAAAGTCTCCAGGGAGGATAGCTTTCCTTAAGTATGAATAGAGGAATGAGTTTCTGCATGTCTTCATTTTTTGCTGTTTCTGTAAAGTTCCTTTTCCTTTTCTGATGGAGCTTGAACATAAAACCTAGATGTGTATTAATTTTTCCAGTTAATTTTTCCAGTTTCACCACAAAAAAAAAGTTCAGTTATAGATCAGTTATTTCATTGTATTCTGGTTTGATAGGCAAGATTTTAGATTTACTTGATCAGTCTGAGAATAAAAAAAATTGAGAGGATGATGAGGGGAGAATGTTTATTAAAAAAAAATGTAGATGGATAGAGTTTTGCAACACTTTTACGGATTGCCTTTAAAACTGTTCAGGAAACTAGTACTTGAAGGTATTTGAGCTCATGTTTTCTTTGTTTAGATAACACCAAAAAAATCAGTTCTTATTAAGTGATGGGTATCTGTATCACAGAGTGCATACCTGTGTATCTGGGTTCTGAAGGTACCAGTAATAAAAACCAGTGCTGCCTTGTAGATGGTACTTCAAATACATGGGTGAGCAGAACTTGGGTGGACTATTTTTTTGCCTGTGGAAAGAGAAACACTGTTATACAGACAAGAGTGTGAAAACATAGCTGCTCATACAGTCTAACAAAACTTGCTTGTAGTGTTCTGAAGTTCTCTCTTCAGTAGATGAATGAGACAGTGGTTGAAAGAACAGTTTTAGAAGTGTGAACCAAAAGAGTGAGTTCCTATATGTTAATACCCTGGATCAGACACAGAGTTTGCTTTGAAAGTGATCTGATCATCCCTGTTAGCACACTTCTTTCTACATTGTGGAACAGCTTTGCAGTGTGGAAATTTTAATGTCTTTTGGATGAAACTAAACCAGAAGCTGTGCTCCAGAAGCAGTTGCAGACAGTCTACTTCAGCTGCTAACGAGTATCCAGTTAATGGAGCCAGGTGAATGCCAGTCTGAAATACAACCGCTTGGGATGGGTTCACTGGAGACTTGGGTTCTCAGAACTCTCCTTTCTGCTGTATTATCTACTCCTTGTGCATTGCACTGGGATGATATAGTCGTGAGCTTTTTGTGGACCAGAACCTAATTGGGAAACTCAGATTCTGGTTTTGAAATTCATCTCTGAATGTGTGTTGACTCGCTGATTCAGTATTTGCTAATCTTGACATGACTTCCCTTTGCTTTCAGCTGCAGGGTAGGGAAGCCATTGATGGATGTTAGGATGGGCTTGCAAAGTGTGAAAGCAGCTGGAGTTTTCTGTTTGAAGGGAAAGAAAAAAAAACAGTAAAGATTGGAACTGCAGCCTGTCAGTGGAGGAGAGGAGTTGTAATGGGAAAAAAATTGGATAGCTTTGCACCATGCCTGTTGAAATTGAGAGTGAAAACAATTGTTTAAATACAATCTTGCAGTAAGTGATGGAATTAAGAGTCTGGCTTCAGTCCTCTCTTCTGGGCACAACTCAATATCTCCATTAGAATTAAAGCATCATCATCCGATTCTTCAGCCAAAGGAGTCTTGGCTTTCTAGAGCTATATTTTACTTAACAACTTTATTGTGAAACAATTCAGAAGACACATTCTAGTAAAAATAGCATAGCAACAACTTAAAATCTTGATAGGCTTTAGAAATGAAAATTGAGTACAAATTGAGATTGATGTTCTTTGTTCAGTACCATAATTTAAATAGTATTTGTCCTGTAGAAAATACAATTGCATTAGCTTATGTCATCCACAGTTTTGTATATGCAGTCTGATGCTGTGTACCTACTGGAGTTTTGCTGTTTGATTCTGGATAGTTTTGTATTATAATAACGTGTAAGAGCTAATCTTGCAGCACTTGTGTAGCTACAAAATCAAGGTAATAGTGCTAAGCCTTGGTAAACAAATACTGAATCAGTTAAGTAGTGCCACTTTTAATTTCTATCATTGAACTGCTTTGGAAATTATTTAGAAGTACAGTGCTGTGTTGTTTTGATGTAAAATGACCTCTCTGTGTACAGTTCTAAATAAATAAAAAGTGGTTTTGTTGATTTTATTACGGCAAATCTGTGGTAGCAGTATTTTAGATGAGTGCTCTTCTGTCCGATGCTTGTGGACAGGTTTAAAATATGTGTTTTTCTATGTAAGTTCTGTTCTAACCTAAAAATCTGTAAAATAGCCTGTACGGTTTCCCAACTGAAAAACAAAATAGAAACAAGTAATTGATGTTTGAGCTTTTCTGTTGGACACAGAGGTGAAAGGAAAATCAAGATTGATTATGATCATGGTGATGTGGAGAATGTTTTGATCAGAAGGTTGTCATACCACAGCAAAAGCAATAGATACTCATACTTTTTTCTTCCTTCATTTTCCCCTGTGCTTTTTTTATATGGGAAAGAGATGGGGTTTATCCTATGTAACCATTTAGTTTACTCTTAAATGCTTTAAAAATCATGTCTTATAGTATTTCTAATGCCTAATGGTAAAGTCTCATGGGCAGTCTGAGCTAGACTTGGTTTAAATTAGACATAGAAGTAAGGAGTTTTTTGACATGCAGAACTAGTTCAAAAACTGTCCAAGTTTTTGCTTGAATACTTTGTTCATTTAACATCTTAGCTGGGTAGTTTGTCCTTAAACAAATTAAATGTAAATGCTGATTGCATCCCAGTGATTCCTTAGCTGCCTCCACTTTCCTCAAATAAGGTGGGAACCTTTCATGGGAACCTTAACCTCACAGTTTAAAAAAAAAAAGAGTTGCAGCAGTTGGCATTTTATGTGGTGAAGGGCTTGTTCTCCATCTTCTGGTAAAACACTGAACAACAAGAAGGAGAGAAAGGCAAGGAGAGAAATCACAAAAGTAAAAGATAGTTTTCATCTCTAGAAGCTTTAGATCATCAAGGCTGAGAATAATTGTAGCATAACACTGTAAAGATTTTTGTGTGTGTGTCCCTTTAGGTTGTAACTTTGCTGTGGGACTTCACAAAGACATCATCTGGTACTAATGTATCGGTAGGAAATCTTCTTGACTGCAGATATGTCTAAATTTGGATTTCTGATTTATTTTTAGTGTCTCGAATACTTAGTTAAAAAGAACACATGTTATGAAGCTATTCTGAACCAGTCTGTTCATTTTCCTTACAGGAGAGAGGCACACACAATGTTGCTGTGTTCTCTTAAGTTCTGATGGTCTGGAAATGCTTCTTGAAGCAATTGCTTTTTAGAAGCTGTGAGGACGATTGCCCAGTGCATGGTCTTGTGCTCATTGGTCATGCCTGCTATCATCCTAGTCATCTTCTAATTGAGTTCTTTGACACTGAATTCTTGGGGTGGGGATGATTTTACTATTGCAAGAGAGGACTGATACTCTGTGTGGAAGGGGAGATCCGTTCACTTACAGGTTCATTTCTATTTTACCAGTTCAGTTCTGTGCCTTCATGTGATTCGGTAATGATGCTTGCACAGCGCTGGAATTGCACAAAAGACTCAAGGCCAGCAGGCTGGCATAGTTTGTAAACTATCATAAATTGACCTTAAAAGCAGACAATTATCAGCTTTTAAGGAATTTGAACAATGCTGTCTTCATCACATACTCAGTTCTTTAATGGTTGTAGTAGTCAGTGAGATTATGCATCAGGCTCACAGATTTACTCTGAAAAATACAGCTTTCAAAAATGAACTTGTCTTGAATGAGATGTTTAGTCTCAGCCCAAGATTCAGTGTAATAGGTTTGTTTCCCAGAAAACAACCCAAACCAAAACTTTTTATTCTGCTATTGTAAAGTCAGAAGATAGCATCACCATCATGACTATACCTAGCTGCTTGATCAAGAATCCACATCAAGTCAGCATGTTCCTTGTGTCTCATGTCTTAGGATTCAGAGCCTTTGTCACGGACTAAGCTGTCTTGCAATTTCTAGCACTTTCTCCAGTATCCATGATCTGTTGCCATTCAAGGGCTTGTTACCTCTGCATGCAATTTGAGAATTTTTTTCCTGGCTATCCTAAAAAGACTGGAGAGCATTTAATTCTGTTGTCTTTATTCCCCAAAGCAGTGTTTTAGTGGCCATTCAGCATTTTTTGACTCCTTTTTTAAAGGTGTTTTATTTCTCACTATATTCTTCTGTTCTTGGTCTGAAGAATTTATGCATATACAATAAATTTATTTATAACAGCTTTATGTTTACCTTGCAGTTAGAATATAATTCAGAGATGAAAAAAAAAACCAGACACTTTTTGTTCATCTATATTTAATATAGGTATTTCAGTTGTGAATTTATTGGTATTAAAAAGCACCAGTATATTCATTTTTTAAAAGAAATTTCTTCATCTTGGATATCTCAAAGCAACTGCATAAACCTATATATTTATGAAATGTTTTTAGAAGTTTCTGTATCTGCTGGTCTAGCTGCACAAATTGTAGATCTCAAAATACTTGGTTACCCTAGTATCAGGATGTGTGCACACCCTTAATGTGACACCATCTGGGAGCTGTGCTTGTGCACAGTTGCCTTGCATGCTTCTGGGATGGAGTGCTGCACATCTGAGATTGCTCAGTATTTCCTGTTGTTGTCAGTTGTCAGTGAGCTTATCTACTGGCCAGATGTGAGTGGTGGAGATTGTCAAGTTCGAGCAGAGAGTTGTGTCTGTGTGCACATTCCAGTACTGATGAACAGTCCTTGTGGAACCATGGATACTGCAAGAACTTTATTGAATATTTCATGGTGCTCCTAACTCCCCTGAGAAAGGAAAGTTCAACCAGCAGTTTCAAATCTGGTTCTGTTTTCTTTTGAGTAATAGTTAAATGTAAGCAGTTAGTTGTTGCTTGTTACTACCATACCTGAAAGGTCAACAATGTGAAGAACATGCATGGGAAATACTTTTTCAGAGAGAAGCAGGTAAGTCAGTTTTCCTTTCTAAAACTGCAACCTAAGATTATAGACCCTTGGAGTTAGGATTTGGGGGGGGGGGGAAGTGTCTTTAATCTTACTAATTGGGTTATTTTGGTAATTGAATAGTAGACTGCTTCTTTGTTGGAGAAAAAATACAGCAGAGAGAAATTATCTGGGCCTCTACTAGTCAGACTTTCAAATCCATGTCTTCATTTAGTGATTATCTTCAAGGTGTGGAGATCAGTGCAAAAGGCAATGAAAATGAAGTACAGAATCATGAAGGGGAAAATATTTTTTGCTGGAGATGTAGTAAATCTCACTTTTCTAAGCTTCAGTAAAATTATAAGTGTCAAAAGCAGAAAGATGGCTGTTCAGGAACAAGTAATTGCATCGGGTACAGAATATTGGGATAAATTTCCATTTTAATTTCAGTTTAGGTTTAAATGGTAAGAGTCTTATAGCTTACCTTCAGGGCTACACTTTGTTTTGTAATACAAAGAGAGGATTGTGCTGGTAATACAAAACCAGGAGGTATCACCTGTTCTGTTTGCTTCACAGGTCAGTATGGCTGCATTGTCAGTGTTCTTCACATTCAGCAGCAGTCAGCATAGGAAGATTTTCAATAAACACAATCAGTATTTTCATACCCTTACTTCTCCAGTGTCTTGCTTTGCCTGCTTCTCATGGCTCATTGTTGCATGTTTTAGTAACTTGCACATTGAGAAGCAGGGATGAGACTATTACTTGCATTACATTCTTAAAATACAGCTGTCTATATTTGAAAGGTTGTTCATGCTCATCTGTAGTACTACACAAGAAATTTGAGGAAGCAAGAGTTTAAATAATTGCAAGCAGACAGTAATGTGGAAGTTTTAAAGGTCAGTATTAGAATTGCCATTATCTTTTTGTGCTGTTCTTTAGCTGACCACAGGCAATGTATTTCATGACCTGAGGGAAATAAATACAGCCTTGTTTTTCTCAGTTTGCATGGAAAAAGAAAACATCTTCTAGATGATGAGTTGTACTTGAACAGTACATATGTGGTAGAAATAGTATATGGTACTATAAAATAGTTCCTTTCCCTTTTGTTATATGTATTTAACAGGCAATGTCTGGCACTAGATCTGATTTTCTAACACGATCTAATGTAGAAGACAACCGTTCACAAAGAACATCTATTTAAATCATATCTCACTCCCCATGTCTTATTGTCAGATAATAGTATTGCCATGGTAAGCTGATTTATTCCTTAAAAAAAAAACCTAAGTCCTTGTCTTTCAGGTTGTGAGCTGACCATTGACTTAATTCATTGTGATGTGTGTATCTCTGTTATTACAAACTAAATTAACAGAATTGTCTGCTTTTCAGAGTATCTGAAAAGTGACGAATGATTTTGACAAGAAACGTGTACTTTCATGCACTTTTTGAAAAAGGAAAACTAAAGATTTTGGGACTTGATGTTTTTGAACTACCTTTGGCCAGAATAATTGTGTGAGATCTTTCCTTAGTAGTCTAGTAAACTTGCAGGCTTAAACAGACAAACTTCAGATATTCAAATACTGAAAGAAATCATTGTTATATCTCTTCCCCTGCTTTTTAATTTCTCTTGGTTATAATCTTGTAGGGAGGAATAAGATAGCACAAATCATTTTCTTGTATTGTCTCACCATAAGTCAGGGACTGGGAGATCAAAGTCACTCTTAAGTGAAGGTCAGGTTCATGACCACCTGTGAAACCTGATTGTGCAAAGTTCATTGAATCATAGAATGGTTTGGGTTGGAAGGGACTTTAAGATCATCTAGTTCCAGGCCATGGATGCCATTCACTAGATCAGGTTGCACAGGACCCATCCAGCCCAGCCTTGAGCAGTGCCTGGGATGAGACTTCACCGCCTTCTGAGTAAAGAATTTCTTTCTAACATCTAATCCAAACTCGCCTGCTTTCACTTAAAAGCATTTCTCTTGTCCTGTTGCTATCTCCCCATACAAAATTTCTTGCCCCCCCACTTAAATACTGGAAGGCCACAGTGAGGTCTTTCCAGAATCTTTTCTCCTGTATGCTGATCAAGCTCAGCTCCCAGCCTTTATTCATAGGAGTGCTGCTCCATTCCTCTGATCCTCTATGTGGCCTCCTCTGGACCTGCTCAGCCAGGTCCATGTCTGTCTTGTGCTGAGGACTGTGGGTGCAGCACTCCAGGCTGGGTCTCACAAGGACAGAGTAGAGGGGGAGAATCCCCTCCCTTGATCAGCTGGCCACTTCTCTTATGGTGCAGCCCAGGATGCAGTTGGCTCTCTGGGCTGTGAGCACACCTTGTTGGCTTATGTTCAGCTTTTTATCTATGAGAACAAGCAAGTCCTTTTCCTCAGGGCTGATCTCAATGAGTTCTCCCAGTTTGTACTCACATCTGACCGATGGGCAGCACCTTGTACTTGGACTTGTTGAACTTCGTGATGTTCTTGTAGATGCAGTTCGCAAGCTTGTCCAAGTCGCTCAGGGTAGAATCCCTTTCTTCTCGTGTCAACTACACTATTCAGCTTTGTATCATCTGCAAACTTGCTGAGGGTACTCTTGATCTCAGTGTCTGGGTCATGGATGAAGATATTGAAAAGCACTGGTCCCAAGATAAAGTCCTCAGGGACACTTACTCTGGATCAAACTATGCTATGTGTCTTCTTCCTTTCAGTCCATTTAAAACTAAGCATCAAATTGTAAACCAGTCCAGAGCAGTCAGTGGAACTTGATTTGACTCAAGTGGTTATGTTATCTGGCTCATTACAGTGTACAGCATCTCTCTCCATCTTCCTCTGTGTGGTGATACCAAACTCAGGATCTCCAATTGATTTTCATTTCCTCATGGTCCATCATCTAGTGACACAAGCTGTAACTGGTTATTAGAACATACCTGTCACCTTCACAGGGGAGAATCTTAAGCCAAGAAAAATATTCTTAAATCATGTGCATGGTTTATATGGGAGACTTGCTCCACTGGTTTTCTTCAGTTACCCTTTCTTGACTGGAACCCTCGCTTTCCTTTGAAATTTCTGTTCATGATAGCAGAAGCTATTCTTCACCAGCTTTGAATAAAGCTTGATGTGTTTTCTTGAATCAGGCCATTGGTGGTTCCTCTGAAGGCAGCTGGTCTTTTGTATGGGGTGGTTGTTGGCAGGTACTGGTGGAGTGAGAGGTGAGGTTGTGTTGAGGGGAGCCCTGCCTCTGTGGGAGTGCTCCATGTGAACACCAAGTGGCAGAGTGATCTCACTGGGAAGTGCTGGAGCTCCTGCACCTGCCTGCCTGTGTGTGTGGAGCTTTGTCATTTCTTTGCTGCCTCTGCCACTGTGGAGTTTATTTCATGGAGAGAGTTCCTTCAGCCACTCTTTGTGTGCAGCTCCCTAAGACTCATCACATAATACAGTTGTGTCATTTTATTTGGATTTTCTCCTGTGTGGATGTGCTTGAAGAAAGTCACTGAAATAAAGGTTTTGCTACTTACTGCAGTTGTTTGAGAGGTGCAGCTTACCTGTGTGACCACTGTCTGTCACTTTCCCAGCCTCTTTGTCCTTTGGGTGTAGCAGGGAATGAAAATGACAGTCCCAGGCATGTCCTTACATAAATTTAAGTAAACTTACCCATATTCAGGTGTGTTCAGGGTAAGAATCTGTTCTTCAGAGCTGAAGAAACATGTAGGTGTGGACCATACACGTGTAACTCCTGTTAACAGTTAATAATGCTGCCTTTTAATATGAAACATATTTTACCACTGCTTTGGTGTTGTAGGGCTAGTTTTAGCAAAGATTGTTCAGTACAGCATTCTCTGGTGGGTGGGTTGCTACAGCAACAGTCTTGTAAGGGTTCTGATAAAGATTGAAAAGTAAGGTCTGAACCTTACCTGTGGTTGTATATTTTTTTGCAGTTTAAATCACAGGTATAGTACATATTTTTATTGTACAGGTCAAGATCATTCCAGTTTTAGAGGATTCTTGACTGTGTAAGCTGCTGCTAAAATAAAATGCCTGTTTCAGTCTCAAAGAGGAGCAAAACTTTTGCTGCTGTGCTCAGAATGCAGTACTTGGCTTGATTAACAAGCATGTCCTGACTAGGGAGATAAATAACTTAATGAGGCCCAGGGCTGGGGGTAAAATTCTTTCTTTTTATGGTTGTAAGCAGAGCACAACACTGATTCATTAAGCAAAGCAGAATGAATTTGATTTTCTTTGTATAATGGCAGTGCTGTATAGTCTAAAGACATCCAGACAAGGAAATCTGTCATACTGAGGAATATTTTTGAAGGGTGTGGTGGGTGTAAATGCTTAATATAGTTCACATAATGGCTTGGAAGTAGCTGATCTATATATATGAGATAAAAATAGTACTATTTAATGCTGAAATTAGTGCCACTGTGTTATAGTGCAAATTTCTTCCTTTTTACATTGTGTTTGCCACTTTAAAAAGATGGTAGTAACAGGTCACCAACAGTCTGAAGACTTTTTGTTAGATGGTGTATTCTGAGAATTTGCCAATCTGTTGATTATAACTATTTTGACTAACTGCAAATGAACTTCAGATCTTAAAAATGAGATTTTATTTGCTTCAGTTTATTCTTAATAATCTGAATGTAGATTGAAGTGGTCTTTATTGGACTGTCATAGTTTCTGCCAGTGCTTTTATAATTCTTCTATTATCCAATTTTCTGGTATTAATGACTGCATGGTATTTCTGCAAAGTTCCTCTTTGTCTGGGAGAATTTCTGCTTGGTTGTGTCATAATGGGTCAGCAGTCTTTGGTATCCCCCCATGTGCAGATTGGATGGTGATACTGCCTACCTGGTGGTTCTTTACCATGCTGACCACCAACCATGAAACTTGAGATCTCCTGATCTTGTTGCTGCAGGTCTCAGTGGTCACTTGCCATTGGGGTCTCTCTACTGAGCCTGACGGTTTATTCCTTAGGTTCTCATATTTGCAATGGCAGGTGAGAATATTCTCGATATTCTTCAGTCACACTTCTCAGACAACCAATTGTTTAGTTATATCTTCCTGCCTCCTTCTTTTTTCTTACCCTTTCTTCTTCTTTCTTGTCCTCCACACTTTGGACAATTCCAGGATATGTTTCTTGGCTTGGTAGCAAAGTTGGAAATGTCCTTAATTTACCAAAGCTTACATTAATCTTGCTGTTTGCTGTCGTCTTTTGAAGAGGACATGAGTAAAAGTAGGTGCTACTGCCTTGGTCTTATATGTTAGCTACCACTTGGGAGGTTGGTTATTGTTGTGGTTTGGTTTGGGGTTTTTTTTATATATATTTAGTCTAAAAAGAGAAGTATGTTTTTTCAAATTATTCAGAAAGGGAAGTAATTCTATATGACAGTGTTAGTTTTAACTATTTATCACCAATTACAAAGCTAATTGTCTGAGCTAAGTAGCATTCCATACTAATGCAAAGAATTTTCCCAGCATATCTGTGAATCAATATGAACACTAAGCTGTGCCGAATTTCAGATTAGTATGTTTGTCCCTCTTTTATTCAGTCTCACCAGCGGCTTGTTTTCACATTTTCCCTTTACTGGGAAAATTGTCTTTTAAGCAAGTGTGAAATCAGTTATGCTGTAATACTCTTTCAACAAAAAGCACTTGTGTGGTGTTTTCTCCAGTACAAAAATGCAAGTCATTCCAAAACACTTAAAAGAAGAAAAAGTTTACTCCAAAAGGAAAAAGGATTATATGACTGTGCTTTTTATTTTAAATTTTCTGCAAGTATTATACCGTAAAAGGTGCAGTATTGATTGCTCTAGTGAATTCTTAACAAGAAACAACATCAGTTTGAGGAGAGAGGGTTACTTTTACAGGTCTCTGGCTTTCATGTAAACTGAAGCTTATGCAATTCACTCTTTTAATGTGACTACTTATATCAGCTAGACAAGGGGAAGAAGTTATTACCTTTTCTATCTAAAACACTGCTCCAAGACCCAAAAAGTGAAAAATATAAAGTATACTTTCCTGGGCTGTTTTTTGTTCAGCTTTGCTGTTTTGCCACTAGCATCCTTAAATATGTTGCATATGACAAGTCAATAATGGAAATCACAGTATACTTCTGCGTATGAGAGTATTAGGACAAAGGGAGACTTTTTTGCTGGAGTTTCTTTCAAGATTCTTTGAAGGCAACTGCTTTGTTCTGATCTGATTATTCTAGTGCATTGAGCAAAATTGCCAAGTGGTACTGAAATACTGTTTGCTAATATTGTTAGCTTGTTTATCTAGTCCTCCTCTGTTTTTTCTTACATGCTCCATCTCTGTTTTGCTCTTCCATCTTTTCTCTGCCATGATCTGTGAAGCTTTTTTGCTGCTCTTATGAGAGCATCAAATTGAGTATTACCATATTCCAGTCAGGTTAAGGGTTCCAGTAGGAAGCACTCGATGCTCAGAAGCATTTTCTGCTGCAGGAGAGGGATAGAGTATGTAAGTTCTTTACATATTGATTGTGTGGTAAGATCACCTTTAAAATCAAACCTTTAATGCAACACTTTGCTAAAGCTTTCATATTTCTTACCTTTTATGTCCTTGAATGAGATACCTTTGGGTTTTTGTTTTGGGTGAATGATATGTAATGTGGTGATGGTATTGTAATTGCAAATGACCATATGAAACAGATTTCTGATTCAGTTCAGTATAGTTGACATTTTTTATTGAGAGGATTTATTTGGGTATTAAAATATAAGAATTTAAAGTATGTTCTTATTATTACCACTGACTAAGGCAGTACAGACAGACAATGCTGAATTTAACTTAAGCTTAGCTTTTTAGCTAAACTAGATTTGAAGACAGGAATAAACCTAGTTTTGTTTTGTCTTGTTTTTTTTGATATGATGGCTTGCATTTCTAAAATAGTTAACATTGATTTTCTTACTTTCTGATACATAAATTTGCACCAAGTTCTGTTTTATCATTTGAGTTGCATTGTATCCCAAATATAGCAAATTCTTTTAGATAGTTGTACTAATATGTTAGAAATTAGACAAATTTTCAACATTTGTTGTTAAATAATTTGAGAACCACTTTATTCTGTTTCTTATTCAGGTGTGTGGGAAACTCTGTAGCAGAAGAGCTTTGTTGCTCAGAGGGCTCTGATTTTCCTTACCAGAACAAACCTTGTCAGAATTGAAAAAATGTTGTCAAAATTAGTTTAATTACAGCTGACCTTAAAAAAAAAAAAGAGAACTGTGACTTTTGCTAAATGTCCTTGACACAATGAGCTCTGTAACATGCTTTCACACTGACAAACCTGATTTCCTTCTGTGCAGACAAGGGGATAATAGCAGATGTTTTTCAGCCAGACACAGACATCAGCAGGTCCTATTATTTCATTTCCCATAGTATTCTTATAAACAAATCTATGAAATAGTCCCCTGCCTGAAGTGTGGGTCCCAAACACTTAGTAATACAAAGTCCAGATGGCAGCCAGCTGCTTGTGGCTTCCTATCAAAGCTCAATACTGGAGCAAATAGTCTCTTAACTTCTTTATTACTAACTGAATGAAGGGACAGAGCATATCTTCAGCACTTTTGTGGATGATAGTGATTTGGTAGGAGCAAGCAAGGTAAGAGAGAGGTCAGAGAGACTGTTGGGAGGGAGCTCAGCATCTGGGGGGAATGCACTGAGTTTGGCCAAGGTGAGCACAAAGCTGGAGGGTGGGAGGGAGTGTGGCCCCATGCACCAGTAGAGGCTTGGGACCAGCTCTGGGGCAGCAGCCCAGCTGTTCTCCTGAGCAGCTCCAGTGTGCCCTGGCTGAGCACTTGCTACACTCTCAGCTGTGCTAGCACCAGTTTGAGGGGGATTAACCCCTCTGTTGAGAACCTGTGGGACTGCTTCTCTAGGTACTGGTGGAGGAAAATCTTAATAAATGGAATTCTAAACACTCAGAAACAGGTTGCCCATAAAGGCTATAGAGTCTCTGTTCTTCAGGATACACACAGCTCCATCAACATATTCCTCCAAACTATATATCATAATGGCCCTGCTTTTGGTGGGGTGTCAGACAGCCAAAACTGCTCTCTTTTATTCTCAGCTTTCTGCATGTTATGCCCCTCAAGAAGCAGACAGCAAAATTGGTCATTGTAATATGACAGACTCCATGCAACCTGCCTTGGTGTAGGGATTAGTTTGCAATCCATCAAGTTACCCTAGGCATGATAGCAGAGATCCATGGGGGATGTGGCTGGGATGATGACTGCCTAAATGTGTGTCTGAGTCCCCTGGCATTGACTGAAATGAATAGAAGTCTTCTGCACTTTGGTTGCTGATGTTTATTTCATCACTTTCAGGAGTTTTAGTTTGAAATCACGATTTGTAGGTATTCATGTGGCAAGTAGGAAAGCACTTTTTTTACTAATGAGATTTTGATGTACAGATGGTATCTTTAAAATGCATAGAACATATTCCTTTCAGAGCCCGTAAAAAGTAATGTCCTGAAGATACCTGTATCTTCAAGGTGGCAAGGCAGGGGAAAAGCAAAACTGTTCCTGGAAGTAGAAAATTAAAATAAAGACTAATGCTTTCAAATTTACTTGCTTTAGAAGCTGAAATGTAGAGATGAATGTCTAAAAATGACCCTTAACTATGATATGCTATTCAGGCTTCTGTATTTGGATAATAGGAATATAAAATGAATCATATGATGTTACCACAGGGAGGAAGTGTCAGTCATAACATTTTTATATGATCAGAGAATGATTGTGTGTGGCGTCTAAGTGTCAGTTGTTAATGAAACAGTAAATTTTAAGGGGAAAAAAGCATGCTTTGAGAATATGTAATTCATATTAAGGAGATCTACTAGTGAGAAATTTAAAATTTTAAACTTACATTTGTTCCTGATTTTTGGATTGTTTTTTTCTTTTTCCTGAATAGACTTTGTTGGAATATGCAGAAAAGTGGAAGACATCAGAAGATCCTCTGCCTCTGTTGGAGGTGTACACGGTGGCTATCCGAAGTTATGTTAAAGCACGACCTTACCTTACCTCTGAGTGTGAAAACGTTGCCTTTGTGCTTGAACGTTTAGCACTGTGAGTATGGTGGTTTGGTTACTGAAACCAGTCTGTATGGTATTAACTTGTCATTGCCTAAATGTTTTCCCAATCCAGTTATGAGCACCTGTATGTACGGGAGAATATCTGGTTGCTGAATTAAGGCAAGAAGGATTCCTGATCTAGGACAAGCCAACATTCCTGGCTTGAAACACTTTGCTATTATTGATCTGCATACAATCTGAAAGGGCATCAATTTGCACAGGCTTTTACAGAGTTGGATTCAATGATGGTTTTTTTTTTTTAATAGTGTCTTTTAGAGAACTTGCTTTTACATTTTCTGCAAGAGTGTTCATGGCCTCTTTTTCTTTCTGTCTTCAAAAAAGCAAACTGTTCTGTGGCTGGTGTTTCAAACAACTATTTTGATATTAGAATAAGGAATTGTTGATTATACAATTTCAACGTCAAAAATTTCCTCAAATAACATTCCTTTTTGACTTCTAGAAGCTGTATTGAACTTCTACTGTGTCTGCCTCTGGACTTACCTGAAAATAAATGGGAAGAATTTCAGGCTTTTGTACAGGTGAGTTTAATTCATAAAATAAAGAAAATAGCTTTTCAGAATGGTTTGGAAACCTAGGGATATTAAGTATGTAGCCTGTCTGTAATGAGCAAGGCCTTCAGCTGGAAATCCTGCGTACTCTGCAGTAATTGCTGAAGGTAATATCATCTGTCTGCATGCAGCAGCTGTGGAGAAAAGAAATAGCTATAGATTATTGAAATAAGATTCATGTTTTAAAATATAGTTGACTATTAACACTCTTAGAAATTAAATATTATCATATAAGTCATTCTGTACTATATATGGTTGTATGTTTGAAACTTATGAACTTCAGTTGATACTGGAGGGTTTTAAATCTCACAGGGCACTGGCTGGTTAAGGTTTGAGCACTGCGTTAAAGGAGGGTGTTGGAACAAGTTCTGCTTCTCAGTATTTATCAGAAATATGTAGTGGGAGGTCCAGCATACAGTTTTTAAAAAAAAGAAAGTGGGGGAGGGGGAGAAAAGGATAATAATGAAAAGACCAGATACAGTTACCTCAGGATTCTGAGCCTAAATGACATGGGAAGATGAAAGGCTGATTATTTTAGAGTGAATTCTGACTAGCAATTGCCTTATATAAATCAATTCTAAAGAATTGATTTATATAAGGCAAACACATCTCTAAAGAGATGTGTTTGATGCTGAGGAGAGTTCCACAGCCTTGAGAGCAGGTGGAAAAGTAAAAGAAAAATGAGCCATTTCTTGGCTGTTTTTTTTTTTTTTTTTAAGGACCAGTGTAAGTTGTGCATTGCTACTTAAGCCACAGAATTTTGCAGGTATTTGTTTTGCTTCCAAATGTACATCTGCTCACAGAATTTATTCTAGTATATAAATACCATGGAAGATATTTTAATTGATTTTAAGACTCCAGCCTGTTTATTCATATTTGCATAGAACTATGCAGTGAGATCTTAACAGCTAAAATCTTTCGACATTATAAAAATATTTTTTTCACTGTCTCCAGTACGTAGAATTTGAGCCGCTGAAGAGCTTGGGAAGATAAAGTTTAAGTACCTGGTACCAGAACAATATGTGGACTAGAGAAATTGCTCATCCATTTTTAAAAGAGAGGCCTTTTTCAAAATTTAGTTTCAGAAATTTCAGAAGTAGCCCTGTTAATAAATCTCAAGGTGAGTTTGAAGCACTCAGTTGTTTTGGTTTCTCAGCTTATATCTCAGGCAACAGAGGCAGAAGTAAAATCTGTATAGGCTGAAGGTTAAGGTTGTTTTGTTATACCTGTAACTCTCCATCTGGTAAGGCATTAATGTGATAACATAAGGTACAAAGGAGTATGAAAGACACATTATTTATGTCTTTTTAAAACAATACCTTGTTTTGTAAAATATATTATTCAGGTGGCTCATAAAAACTTGATGGAAAATGGCAGCCAGGAACTGCACATTTTAACAACACTTACACAAGAGAAAGGAGTGTGGAAGAACCCAGTATTGTGTGGTATTCTGTCCCAGGAACAATTGGACCCAGATAAAGGTAAAATTCAGAGTTATTTACTTCAATTTCATGGTATATTGAAATATTATTATGATCAATGGAAGCTTTTTGTTCAATACAGTTTGTGGTAATTTATAAGCTATATAAATAAGTATGCATGTAGCATTTTCTGAACTATTAAGATAGTATGTTCATGGTAACATACAAATAATTTAATGTTGGTATTTGGCATAAAACATAATCATGCCTCAAATTCTCTTGCCATTTTCTTTATAAGCCATGTGAAGGGAGTTTACATACAGGCTAATTTGTGATGGGGTAAGTTCAGTACTAATATGCAAAATTTATTTGCCATAAACACAAAAAATAAAAACTGCATATATTTTTTTTAAATGAGAATGTCATTTATTCAGTTATGAAATGCCAAGAAGACCTTTACTGAAGTTCATTGAGACCTGAGTTCTGAGAATGGCTAACAGTAGTTGGCATAGGGAAGAGTATATGATCAGCAGAGGCTTACAAGGATAGTGCCCTGATGGGTTATTTTTGTTATTTTGTTTTTTTTACCGCAATTCAGAAGCGGTATCCTTGTGTGTGAATAAATCTTAGTTGTTTTTTTGATTCTTTAACTAAATGGTTTTAGAATCTGTATAAAGCATCATGCATGAGCATCTATGGCAAAGTTGCACAGTTCTTATATCAAGTGAAGTAGTTCCTCTTAGTGTCTGCCTCCTTTTAGCCTGGTGCCTGCTTATTTCATATGATATTTTCTATCTATTAACAAGTTAACTCTTCTCACATTTTTTAATGAATGCCTCACAAGACCTGATTCGATAGACTGCTATCATATCTCATCTTCTCTCTTCTGTAGTGTCTTACATGTCTTCCAAATTTACTGTCCCATTCTTTCTATGGGGAACTAAAAGTTTATTCAGCAGTGAATATGATTTTCTGCTTTCTGCAGCATTCCTTTCATAATATTTAATAATACTTTCATAACATTAGCCTTGCTTCTTGACTGAGCATTGAAGCAATGTTTTCTTAAATCAGAACTAAACAAGACATTT
The DNA here is from genome assembly GCF_023055355.1 of Agelaius tricolor. Lineage (NCBI taxonomy): Eukaryota > Metazoa > Chordata > Aves > Passeriformes > Icteridae > Agelaius > Agelaius tricolor. The sequence continues at coordinate 91,190,204 of NW_027269261.1, read as the reverse complement.
TCTTGAGGACTAGTACCTATTTCAGTGTTAGCTTTTTCCCCTATCATGCCTGTATGTACATTTAGGCTTGTATTTTTTTCCTCCATGAAAATAATTTTGGGGGTTTTGTCAATATTTTAATTTTATCTGTTATGCTGTGTTATGGACTGTTGGCATGTTTTTACTACCCTGCTTTTGTCAGCACATTTTGTCATGGTTCTCTGCCCTTTTCCAAATGTTTATAAATGTGCTGGACAAAGCCCGTCCCTGGTACAGATCCTACAGAAACCCACTGAGAGTTTGTTTGGATTTTTTTTTTCTTTTTCCATTAACTGATAATTTATCTGTACAAGGCTCTTCTTTTTACTGCCAAGAGAGCTTGGTATCTTTAGGGATTTGATGGACTTCTTTTAGTGCTTTTAGAAAACAAGTTGGGTCTCCTTTTATTCAAATTACCACAGCTCCCTTGGATAAGTCCAGTAAATGTATAAAATGATTTTCAATTTTTTTTTTCCAGAAGTTGGGCGTACTCTTCCACAAGATTTGCATTTTGTTGCTTCTTTTAATTACTTATTCTACACCTAATGCAGACTTTGGATTAGTATGTAGTCCTCAGAGTCCCACAGAGTACTCCTTTACTAGCTTCCTCTCAACCACACTGCTGCCATTGTAACTTGTAAGGTACGGGTAAGAGGGAGGTTTAATTAATATTTCATTGCCTTCTATTTGAGTCTTTTTAAGACCCTGCTCATGAGTTGAGTATTGGATGAGGAGGACACAAGGCAGTAAGTAAGATTGTGACCATGGACTTCAGGAGAGCTAACTTTACCATCTTTAAGGAATTTCTTGTAAGAGTCCCATGGGAACAGGTCCTGCACTGCTATCAGACATTGCATTGCATTGCATTTGCATGGTGACTGGACCTGCTATTACTTCAGGTTTCACCTGCATGACTTTTTTTTTTTTTCTGAAGATTGCATATGATAGACAAGAAACACTTGTATTTGGAGAGAGGAATTTTCTACATTTCTCCACTTCATTAATTGGTTATGGAAGGAAACCTTAGTAAAGTTGTCTTAATTTTCTCACTTCATAGTGGGTCTTTTGTCTTGCTGGCCTCCTCCTGAACTACAGATGACTTAATGTGAGGTCAGGACTGATATTAATCTAGAATTGAAACTGATCTGAATTAATGACAACTGAAAATTAGGTTTCCTGAAGTCATGTGGCTGTCTGTGTAGCCTTATTTCTCAGTGTGCTGAAGACTGAAAGTTGAAGTACACCAAAGTGTTTAAGGTTATGCCATAGCCTGTGCAATGTTAAAACACTGCACTTCCATCCTCAATTTCTGTCAGTGTGGCTTGTGCTCTTTAGCATGAACTTTGCCATCCTCGAGGTTATAATTTTCTTGTAGTGATGGTATAATCCTTCAAAACTATCATTGGTATCTCCTCTGCTGATACAGAGGGTGAGTGGAGGAACTGTCTAGAGGAAAAGGATCTTTGATAACCTTATGAAAAGCCAGGCTGCTGCTGCTTTTTTGGTATCTAATTCTAATTATCCTTAGAGATTTAAACCTGGAGCCAAGAGTTGGGTTCTTGAATTTTTCATAAGTTTAAATGTAGTAGGGAGGCTTCTAAAGAATATCTCACTGAAAGGAGAATCTGGATACAACCATCACTATCCAGAGATTGTCAAGGTGGATAACAGGCAGAATGTAACAGCCAATGTGGATCTATTTTCAGTAATTAGAGCACCTGTCACCAGAAGTTGAATGATACGAGTAGCCTCAGTTTTGAGAGAAGAAAAACGTGTTTTCATCCTGGGTATATTCAAAGCAGCCATCTGGAACTTCTTGTACCCTTTCTCTAGACACTGTGCCACCACAGAGGCATCTAGGATTGATGCTGCATTCAGCAGAATTGTGCTGAGATGTTTGCATGAAGGATTCTGAGTCCCAGCTCCTGGTAGATATGGAAAGCATCAAGTCAGTTCAGAGTCACTCACAGTGTGAATGCACATATGGACTAACACTTGAAGATGATGGAGGAGGTGTCATGGCTCAACCCCAGCCAGCAGCAAAGCCCCACTCAGCCACTCTCTCATTCCCCCACCAGCAGCACTGGGGAGAGAATAGGAAGGAAAAGGTAGAAACCTCATAAGCTGAGATAAAGACAGTTCCATAGGGAAAGCAGAAGCCATGCACACAAGCAAAGCAAGGAATGAATTCCCTGCTTCCCATGGGCAGGTGGGTGTTCAGCCATCCCCAGGAGGGCAGGGCCCCATCACACCTCAGGGTCACTTGGGAACACAAACGCCATCGCTGCAAACGTCCTCCCCTTCCTCCTCCCTGCCTTATATACCGAGTGTGATGTTCCATGGTCTGGAATGTCCCTTTGGTCAGCTGGGGTCACCTGTCCGGGTTGTGTCTCCTCCCAGGCACCCCCAGCCTCCCCAGCCTGGCAGCACAGAAATCAGGAAAGGCCTTGGCTGTGTAAGCCCTGCCCAGCAATAACAAAAACACCTCCACATCATCATCACTGTGTTCAGTACAAATCCAAAACACAGCCCTGTACCAGCCACTGTGAAGAAAATTAACCATACCCCAGCCAAACCCAGTACATTGTTTCCTGACTAGCAGCTGAAGTTCTTGGAGATGGATTGTCCATGTGTATATTCACCTCCTGGCTTCATCCTCCCTGGCTAAAGCAAGGCTGATAAGACATAAAGGTGGTGGATTAATCTGTACCTATGCTACATCTGATGAGGGGTCTGGTAGTAGGATTATGAGTGCTTTGTAAGGCAAATATTCTTTGTGCTCTTTAAGTCAGCTAAAACATGGCATTAATCTGGACTGTCTTCCACAGAGAACCTGTTAGTGCCTGGAGTTTATTCGTGCTCTCATGTGCTGCTAATCTGTGGATTACGTTTTCTCTGGTTTAGTCCGTGTATGGTACAAGCAATTCCTGTAGTAAAAGTTCATATCCTTCTTGTGAACTTGGCATGGAATCACTTGGTAGTAGGGCCTGATATTCCAGCTATGGAATTCAAGGGAATCAGAGGGAAACTGTCTAAAAGCTTAGATCCCAGTCTGTCCAAATTAATTTGCTAGACTTAGTAGATTGTAGTACCACCTGTCAGATGCTATCTGCACATCTTCATTTTCCCTCATGTTCTGTAATTTTATATGAATTTTGCACATCTTGCACAGACATGCTTGTGAATTTTAATGGATGAGGGAGCATTGCACAAAAATTAATTCAATATTTTTTCCAATAATTGTTCCCATTAAATATGTCAGGGTTCACACTCATAAAGGTTAAGCAATTTTTTCTAGAAGAGCACTTGTGTCTCAAAGCCTTTTTATAAATTACTATTGATATTGTAGGCTAGCAATTTGTCCACAATAACTTTTGAAATTGACTTTGTACAATAAAATATATTTATCAAATATTTGAAAATAAACAAAACCTTCCTCAGTAACCTCAAAATCTTATCCTTAAGACCGTTCCCCACCATAAACTTAGTCCTGTAACCCCAGCACTGTTTTTTTTCTTAAAATGTCTGCTTTAATTCAGTTACAAAACAAATGTATTAAAATTCATGTTTTGAATGAGCTTTCAGATGTTAAACATAATGGTTATAATCACTGGGATTGGAATAAAGGCTTAAGAGCTAATATGTAACTGGTAACCCTGAGGTCTTCCTGTGTCTTGTTGAGAAGATAACAGAAAATGTGCTGATGCTTATGCAAGGTAGGCTGGCTGAAGCAGTAAACACTAAAGGAAGGGGATTACTGAGAACTAGCAGATAGAATGTAATGTTTACAATATTAAATGCAGCAATTATAGTAATAAATCGGAGTGAAACATCTTGGATTACCAATATATCTTAAAGTCTAAGGTCTTCCTGTATCTTGTTACAGAAATAAGGTAAAATGTTCCGATGTTATTCCAGACAGACTATCCAGGACTAAACGTTGTGGGCAAAGGGATTATTGGTACCTGGTGGAGGAAGAGCAAGGCTAGGCTATTGAATGTGGTTAGTCACAGGGTCATTTGTGGGTTGGCAGGAGTGTGAATGTCTTTTATAATGCATTGGTAATGACATTAAAGGAACATTTATCTACTGCTTAGAATGTCCTCTAATAAATACAAAAAAATGTTTACTCATTGTCTGTTAGTGTGCTCTGGTTTTCCTTTGTTACTGCGTACGTACAAATCTGGTCGTACCTTCATTGCCATGGGGAAAGGAAGAAGGAGCTCATTTGATTTGAATATTCTTACACATCAGTTAGCCATTGCTGATCATCTGTAACGGGGTACAAGGGTATGGACAAATAACTAAGAAGTTGGTTGAGATGATACTTCAACCATAGATCTGAAAATGCCTGAAAGATAATGATGGGGTTTTACAGGTCTGACTTCTGCAAAAGGCAACATTTTCTGCCTAGAAGTCTTGTGCATTAAAATGGTAAAGAAAATGGTTGACCTGATTCTGATTTCAAGATGGACTTTTAGTAATGTTCCATATAAGCAGCTAGAAGAAGGAGAAATCATGAAATGAAGACAGTAGTGAATCAAACTAAATAGTATGGGAAGAAGCAAAGAATGAGATGAACTTTTTTTTTTAATCAAACCATGTTTTGTATTCTACTATTTCAAGTATTACAGAGAGAATTAATTTTTTAGATGTTGAAAGTACTTACTTCATCAAATTGAAACAGGATTTGAAAAGTCAAGAAAATATAAATTAAGTGAATGGACAACATGATTTAGTCGGAATTGAGGATGAGGAAATTAAAAGGTATATGATGACAGCTATCAAAATGTGTCAAAGTGAGCACTGCAGATGACTAGAAGGTTTTGGGACTACTCAAAGGTTGGAAAAAATCTCATTCAGAAATGATCAAGATTTTACTCCTAATACTGAAAGCACATACTGAATGTGCTAGTTTTCACAAAAGAAACAAAAATCAGTAGAAAAAGTCTGCTGGTTTTAAAAGACATGAGAATGTGTTACGAAATTGAAGTGAGGGCAATTGAAAACCAAGGGGTTTTTTATAGAGTATATATCTACCTTGTGAAGACAGGGTGGGAATGATGTCAAAAGGATTAGAGAAAAGTGATTGTCCATGTGTCTAGTTTTAATAATTGACTTTAAATGTTCCAGAGGTAGTACTAAACCGCATGCTTCAAAGCTGAAGCAATTTTGATCTTGAAGATCTGGATGAGACCCGAGATGCATATTTAAGATTCAGAACGTTAACTTGTGTTCCCCTTTTTGTGGAATTTTTATGCCTTCTATTGAGCACCTAGAGTTAGGCTGTTAGTGTAGACTACAGAGTTTAACTCTGGTGGGAGCATGTTTGAAAAATCCAGTTCAGTACCTGTCTCTTTTGAGTTTTAGACTATGCACAGTCAAATCATGCAATATATGCCTCTTTTTTCAAATAAGGAAAATTCTTTGGTTGAAGAACCGTAAAGTGTTTGACTGTATTCTGTGGGTGTATAATACGAAACATTTCACACCAATAAAAACAGGTTCAGAAACTTCTGTACTTGTCACATATATCTTTCAATAGCAAGGTCTTTAAAAGGCAACATTAGCAAAGGCATAGCACAAGTGTACAGAGGATCTAAGAGTAGTGGCTATGTGTTGTCTTTCTGTAGAACTATAATTAAATGGTATCTAAATATTTTAATATTTATTGGTCTCTAAGTCTGTTTTGTGTGCAGCTGATTAGCCAAGAAATTAGAATGAATTAAAACCTGCAAGTATATAAAAGGTCTGTGACAGGGAATCTTTATGATAAAGAAGTGCAGTTCACTGAGAAGATTTTCCCTCATCTTTGCTTCGTATCTTTTGTATATCTGTTTTGATTTGTGTAAATTTTAGGGTCAGCCATGACGAGTAAATGCAGTCCGTTAACTCTGTAACATGCATGTAATGTTTTGGCTTTTTTTTTTTTTTTTTTTTTCTTTTTTCTTTTTTTTTCTTTTTTTTAAGTGAATGAATTTTTAGTGTCAGAAGGCCCTGTCCTGCTGGATATGCGTATTAAGCACCTAATGAAAACAAAGCAATTAACGCAAGCTACTGCCCTGGCAAAACTCTGCTCTGACCATCCAGAAATCAGTGGGAAAGGCAATTTCAAACAAACCTACCTGGTCTGTCTTTGTTCAGGATCACCAAATGAAAGGCTAATGGAAGAAGTAAGTAAATAATAAAGAACTTTTTTTTCTTATACTTATTTCTTTAATGGTAGTAAAGTCAGTAATCATAAGCTGGTGTTCTATAGAATAGGTTTTTCTTTTAAAATATGATCTAAAATATTTTTGGTGTTTTTTTCTTTTCATTCAAGTCACTTTTAAGCTGAGTAATGACTCAAAACACTCATGGAAGTGTATTATTAGGTCATTAATGGGCCTTTTCTGGCTGTGCTGTAACTTTGTGCTTGATTTTGCTTAAAGTATTTTAAAACTCTGCCTCGGACCTCCTTAGTAAAGTGAAGTTAATAATTTTCCCACTCTTATTACTTGAACTATATTGTTTTTTGTGTATACCTAGTACATAGAATGGGGCCCTTTAGATGCTGCCTGCAGTTCAGAGAATAAATGTAACTTCACCTAAATTCCTGGGCGCAATTGAAGGTGAAATCAGATCTTTGATCTGGTTTGTAATATAAAATCCTTCTAATTTAAATACAGAAGTCAGAGAGGAGATGACAGCTTTGCTCTTTTGCATTCTTTCAGGTGGCATCTTCATCTCTCACTCCAAAGTTTTAGCTGAGCCTTTTTCCTTCTTGAAGGAAAACGAACTGCAAATGTCACTTTTCTTGTCTGCCAGTGTCTCTGCTGTCTTTTTGTTGCTGTCATCTTTTTATGTTAAATATTAAGCATATTGCCATTGAACCTAAAGGGATAAGAGTTGTGCACTGATTAGAGCTGGAAAACTTTCCTGCCCTAGATACAGATGAAATTCTAAGATGACAGTTTCTCACTGAGCGTGTTCTTCAGATACTCAGTAGCATTGGATCAGTTTTGCTCTCCTCCCAGCTCTGGCTGCTGTAGACCCTGTCAGAACAGGCTCAGGAGGGGTTGTGACAGGGCTGTGCAATCTTACCTTTGTTTGCTGGAGACATGCAATGGAACTTTGAATTTATGACCCTGCAAACAGGCTTCCTTCATTACTCAGCCCCAGCACAGAATGGGCTGGTTCAGTGAATGAACTGTGAATGCGCTGGACAAAAGGAATGGGTTAGCCTTGTTTCTTTGGGTGCCATAACATACAAGTTCATACTGGGTTATCAGAGAGAACCTAATCCAGGTATTTCTCAGCTTTGGATTGCTTAGATTAGCAGCTTTGGCTAACTGTTTGCAGTATTGCTAACAGTTTTGGAAAGATCATGTCTTACTAAGAGAAAGCAGATAAGCTTTAACATGTCAGGGTGGACTTAAAAACTGAGAAGGACTGTCATTTTTGTAGTGTGAGAACAGCAAGAAAATAGTAAAAAAAAGGTGCAAAAAAGTATATTATTGGTGTGGAAATTTTTATATCCATTCAGACTAGGTAGGAAAGTAACATTTAAGCAAGTTTTCAGCATGGTTTCCTAGTAGTTTCCTTCAATAATGTGAAGAATTCAGACCTGCAGTATGTGAAATGCTAGACTGACAAACTTGATGTAGAAACCTTTGTTAGAAACAGGGTCCCTTAGGAAGTGTGACAGGCTGGAAAAGCTTTTAATGAAGTTCCCTTATTATAAGTTCAGTTTGCTGTATTCTTCTCTAAGCTTTTAATTGACAGTCCCTGTCTGAGATGGGGCACTGAGCAAAGCAGACCTTCAGTCTAAATTGCTATTACATTTATACTGTTCCATTTTAAGAAATCCAGTTTTCTCTACAAGATGACTTTGAGGTTATTAAACCTCCAGTGATATTCAGTGAAGGGCTATTAGTATATTTACAAAGTGTCAATTTAGAGGTGTGAAAATAAGTAGTTGTACTATTCAAAATTGTAGTTTGGTTGCTGGATACCGTGGTGCCCAATCCAGCTGTGCTGCCGCCTTACCCAGAGTGCCGGACCAGCTGGGTGTTTGGGTGAGCACTTCTGTTTCTTGCTTTGGGTGGTCTTGTGATTTCTCAAGAGAGACTTCCAACAGTGCTGTTGTTATAGTCAAGCTATTCTTCAGCTGCTGGTGTCAAAGAATAAATACCAGCATGTCCTGCCAGATGCACTAATTGATGTAATCAAACCAGTCTGCTGAGAATCAGATTAGACAGTATTGTTACAGCAAGTGCACTGATTCAGTACTGATATAGCTATCTAGTAGTACTGGGCAGCTGTGATTTTTCCTTTGATTTGCCATAAAACTAAGTACTTCCATTGGTACTTGACAAATAATTTATATTGCACAGACTGTAGTGTTCCTCTAGAACAGCATTCAGATGACCTGCTTCTTACTGTACAGCTTTCCTTTTCTTCATATCTTTGATTTTTTAAAAAGTACTAGAACAGTCATGTTAAACCTCAGATTCATTAACCATCCAGCTCATTGTATTAAAGCAGTAGTGACATCACTGACAAGTAAACTGGATTAGAATTACAAGTAATTTTCTTTTTTGTGTTAAGCTGCAATTTAAAGTTATAAGTCTTCATATCACTATTACCAGATGTATGTGATATATGAATAATTAATATACTTTAAAATTCTTAGGTGACTGGGACACTAGATACAAATAAGTCACATCTAAGAAAAAAGTTTATGTTCACTCTAATAAGACAGTTTTTCTGGTGACATAATGAGTTTTGATACTAGATTTGCTTTCAAGCTCATCTCTAACTTAAATTAAAGTTCTGAATTATTGTCTTGCAAAGGCTAATGTGACTGTGTGTTTGAAAATGCAACCGCTTTCTGAGTCTTGTTCTTCTCTTTCTTCTCTTCTAGATTGCAGAAGTAGATTGCAAAGATGCACTTGAAATGATCTGTAACTTGGAATCTGATGGAGATGAAAAAAGTGCTCTAATTCTATGTGCAGCTTTTCTATCTCGCCAGCTGCAGCAAGGGGAGATGTACTGTGCCTGGTGAGTTTGAATCTTGTTTTCTATCTAAGAACAAAAACTTAGTCTGGGAAAGATACATAAGCCATAAGTTAACTTTCTTTAGCTTGATAAAATCTGTGAGCTAAACAGAAAGGAGATAAGACTCTTGGAAAGCTAGAAAAGAAAATAAATGGATTTTGCAAGATAAGCATCCATTGCAGAAATTTGAAGGGTATCTGTATGATGAGGCAAATACCAATAGCTGGTTAATAATTTTTCCATATAAATAAGAAATTTAATAACTGCAGGCAACTGGTCAGCATTATGTCAGCATTTAATGAGTAAATACTGTTCTTTCTGTCCTGTAACAACGCAGTGTTTCTTTTTCTAACAAACTTAGAAAGGAAGAAGCTCTTTACTACTACTGTAACCACAATAATAAGCTAGATGAAGATACTTATTGTTTAGGGCTTGCTTTCTTAACGTAGGAACAAGTAACTGGTCTTTGTTGGCAGATATTTGAGCTGTTAGGGTTTTAATTTCCTTCTGCTAACTAGCAAACCTGTATAATTCTTGAAGAATTTGCTTTGTCTGTGCATCTCTGTTTTATGTGCAGCGGCAGGAGAAAACTGCTAATGCAGGATTTTGCTTTAAGAGATTCTGCTAAAGTTTTGGGTGTTACAGCATTTCACAAGGTACTAGGTACTTTTGGCTCTTTGCACCTGAGGAAGAATCATCAAATAAGATAATGTAGGTACTGTGATACTGTTTGGCTTTAGGGGCTAATTCCTTGCTAAATCACAGTCACATCCAGCTCTTAAAGCAGAGTAGCTTTAGAAAAAGTGTATCTACCACAGAGAGAAGCCAATCTTCTGTAGGTATTAGTAATTACTAAGAGTTCAGAAGTATATAGTTCCAGTCTGTGAATAGTAAACTACTGTACAAGACTTTTTTTTTTTCAAGGCCACATGATGAGTAAATTATGTAGCATAAGTTGTGGAATACAGGTTTTATTCTGAGCTGTCCTTCTGGAATTGAGCCATTGTCATAATTTTGAAATTTAGATACTTAATAGTGTGGATATTTTAATAAAAGATAAGGTGTAAATAAATGTCAGACTTTTTCCTTTCTCAAAGACAAAATGGAAACTGTTCTTAGCCTTGCATTTCTTGTTATAAGACTAGTGGTTGCATTGATGGCCCTGAAATATTGTTCTCTTGTTCTAGGGAACTGACTCTTTTCTGGAGTAAACTGCAGCAAAGGGTAGAGCCTTCTATTCAAGTGTATCTAGAGAGATGTCGTCAACTTTCTGTGTTAACTAAGACTGTTTATCACATTTTCTTCCTGATTAAAGTAATTAATTCAGAGGTAAGGATACTCCTGAAAGAATATTTTTGGCATTTTCAATGGAATGGTAATTAGGAAAATTTTTGAAAACTTCCTGTCTTTCTGTATAGTATCAGTTTCAGGGCAATCCTAATTGGTTTTAGGAATGGCCATAGCAACTTCCTTCTGCAGGTAAATTATAAATTGATTCATTTTGAATCATTAAAACTTTGGTTCCTTTGCAAAAAGAGTAGGATTAAACAGAAAAGCTGGATGCCACAACTGAGATGAAGAAAGAAGCAAAGGTGAGGTTATGGCCTCTAGGTTTGTCTGTGTCCTCTAAATGTGGTATTTTCTGTAAGGAGGCCCTAACATTCCTCACTGTTATTTTCCATATTTCAAAAATTACAGAAAATTGAGAGGATCAGCTTATGAGGAAAGGAAATGAAGGGTGTATGTTAATATATACGAAAAGGAAAATTACAGGAAATTAGAAAGAAAAGAAGAAACTACAAAAAAACCCCAAAAACTACAACTCAAAACCTTTTGAATTGCCACTTATGAATGCAGTTTATTTTGATAAATGAAATACTTGTCACCTGTGGGCTTAGGTCCAATGTTGTATTACAAACGTGCTCATCTTTCTCGGCTAACCTTGTCATCTAGTTTTCTTAGTTTCTTTAGTAGTTGCAATACTTAATATTGATAGCTAAATTGAGCTCCTATGAAGATTTTTGTAAGTTGGGAAATTAATTCTAAAAATAAAAATTCCTGGTTTTGTTTTTCAGTGTTCTGGTACAGCTAATCATGGGCTTCTAAATTTAAAGATTTTTTGCCCCCCTGTAAGATGTGAAATAAATTGGAATTAGAGAGGGGGAGGAAAATAACTTTCACAGAGTCTTGTGATATTGATATCTCTGCCTGCTCTGTGCCATATTGATTTTTCTCCAGTGAGCATTTGAGCATTTACTTGTTGGCAGAAATTGTAGACCATGTGGGTAGTAGACTTGTACATTCATAAATTTGCTGAACTTTATTCTCATGTATGCCACAGCCCCTCTCATGCATCCCTGGCAGCATAAAGAGCTTGTAAAGTCAATGTAAATGTAAATGGTGTTGCCTTAGGGTATGAATGAATAAAGACCACATGACTGTAGAACATTCAAATGATGGAACATTTAACAAAATGTAACTACACTCACTGCTTTCAGTTGGACTGAAGCCGTGTGTTCAGTTGAGGTCAGTTGACTTTGAAGTGACATAATTTTTAAAAATAAAAGTAAAGCTTTTACTTTAAGTGATCTCTAAGTTATAGATCTTTCTGAAGACCACGTGTTTTTTTCTTTACCTGTAGCAGTTTCTGCCATTTGATTTCTACCCAGTGTTAAGTTGATGTTTCGTAGAAGCTCATCTCAAATACCTGTGGCACAACTGATAGGCTTTATTCCAAGGAAAAGGCTCAATATTGTTCTAATATAAACCAAACGCCTCTAACATACAGTCCAAAAGTGCTCAAACTAGACAGGACATACAGTTAATTGGTCTTTAAGTTGTATGTAAACGTCAACATTTTTTAGTAGCATGAACACAAATTATGCAATTTAAGGAATAGCATCTGAGGAAAATCCATTCTGTTTCTTGAGGTAAAAAGTATTACTGTGAACGCCAGGTGCATTTTTTCTGACACTTATGATTGAATAATGACATCTTTTACTTAAAAGTATAGAAAGAGTTAGATAAAATGACTTACTAAAATTAGTCTTGCTTTACAGATTGATGGTGCTGGACTTGCAACATGCATTGAACTGTGTGTGAAAGCATTGCGCTTGGAATCCAGTGAAAATGCAGATGTCAAGATATCTATTTGCAAGACTATCTCCTGCTTACTTCCAGATGATTTGGAGGTGAAACGTGCTTGTCAGCTGAGTGAATTTCTTCTGGAACCCACTGTGGATGCGTATTATGCTGTTGAAATGCTATATAATCAGCCTGACCAGAAGTACGATGAAGAGAATCTTCCAATACCAAATTCTTTGCGCTGTGAGCTCTTACTTGTACTGAAAACTCAGTGGCCTTTTGATCCAGAGTTCTGGGACTGGAAAACTCTGAAGCGTCAGTGTCTGGCACTTATGGGAGAGGAGGCATCCATTGTGTCATCCATAGACGAACTAAACGACAGTGAAGTTTATGAGAAGGCTGAGGATGACCAAGAAGATAGTAAAGAAACTTCTCTGAATGGCCTTGCTGGCATTGATGAGGCTACCAGCCTTCTTAGGGGTATCAGAGATGAAAAGCAGAAAAAGAGAGAAATCAAAAAACTCAGAGAGAGGGGGTTCATATCAGCTAGATTTAGGAACTGGCAAGCTTACATGCAGTATTGTGTGTTATGTGACAAGGAATTCCTAGGTCATAGAATAGTTAGACATGCACAGAAACATTATAAAGATGGAATTTACAGTTGCCCTATTTGTGCCCAAAATTTTAATTCTAAAGAAAACTTTGTTCCCCATGTAACTTTGCATGTGAAAAAATCTAGCAAAGAGAGATTGGCTGCTATGAAACCACTGAGGCGACTGGGAAGACCTCCTAAAATAGCAACTGCCAATGAGAATCAGAAAACGAATTCTGTATCCAAACAGGAGCAGCGACCCATTAAGAAGAACAGCCTCTATTCAACAGACTTTATTGTGTTTAATGATAACGATGGCTCAGATGATGAAAACGATGACAAAGATAAACCTTACATACCAGAGATAGTGCCAGTTCAAAAGCCACCCCCTGTTAATGAATTTACCTGCCCTGTAACACTTTGCAAAAAAGGCTTTAAATATTTTAAAAATCTAATAGCACACGCAAAGGGCCATAAAGATAATGAAGAAGCTAAACGTTTTCTTGAAATGCAGAGCAAAAAAGTGATTTGTCAGTACTGTAGACGACATTTTGTAAGTGTTACTCACCTGAATGATCATTTACAAATGCACTGTGGCAGCAAGCCTTATATCTGCATACAGATGAAATGTAAGGCTGGCTTTAACAGTTATGCTGAGCTGCTGACCCATAGGAGAGAGCATCAAGTCTTCAGAGCTAAGTGTATGTTTCCCAAATGTGGCAGAGTGTTTTCTGAAGCCTATTTACTCTATGATCATGAAGCACAGCACTATAATACCTATACCTGCAGAGTCACAGGCTGTGGGAAGGTGTACCGCTCACAGAACGAACTGGAGAAGCATGTTGAGGATCACAACAAGCAGCCTGAAAAAGAAGAGCAGCCTGAAAACCAAACTGATCAGCCTGATCTTAGTCAGCCTCCTAAAGCTAATGAAAGTACTGATGGAGTTGCAGTTAAAGAGGAATTGACATCTCCTCCAGCTGAAAACCGAAGCAGTTTCATTGAAGGAGAAAACATCTGGAACCAAATCAAAGCAGAACCAGTAGGGAATGAAAGTGTAAATGCATCAGTGAGTGTACTGCAGCAAAGCAATTCCTTGCCTAATGCTGGTTCAGAGCAGTCTCCTATGGGTTCAATAAAAACAGAAGAAACAGTTCCAGCGGGCAGCATTAAGCTGTCTGTTGTTAACCAGAAGATCCGAGATAACTTTGTGAAAAGAGGTAAATTGGCTGCTACTGCCAGTAAAGTAGATACTACTAAACCTGGAGTCCAGCAGTTGTGCCCATCGGTTGACTCTTGTCTTCCAGTTTTCCAAGAGAGAAAGGAGGAAGGCTGTCTCAGTCAGACTCAGAATGTTCAGACTGTCACCTCAGACACATTAAAACCAGAAGCCCTTGAATCAAAAAGCTTGGAAAGACAAGTGAGCATTGTTAATCCATTCAGCATGCAGAATCAGACAGGGTATCGAAATGGTGTACCCATTTCCAAACTTGAAATTGAAGACAGTATTAAAGCTGCAGCTAATCTATATAACCTGCCTTTAAAAACTTTAGAAAGTATTACATTTATTCCATCACAGCCTAACATAAATAGCTCTTTAGTTCCAGCTGTGTCACCAGCAGCCCCAATTCAGAAATTTAATTGTCAGGTTGAGGGGTGTACTCGAACGTACAATTCGTCACAGAGCATTGGCAAACACATGAAGGCAGCCCACCCTGATGAATATGCTGCTTTTAAAATGCAGCGTAAAAATAAGAAACCGCGGAAATCCAGCAATCTCCAAAATGTGCCGAATGATGGGAAGATTGTGTATCTTATGCCATCACAGGTGGGCAATCCCAGTGGTGCTGCTTTTACTGCACAGAACAAATCAAATTTGAATCCCCCCTCTTCCAGTCAAGTGCAGCATGTCTCAAGTACTCTTTTCCCAACCCACCTAGAAAATCTAGCGAATCCTATGTTGCCTATAGTGGAAAGTGTCATAAATCCAAATTTGTCTGCTCGTATTAAAAGTGAGCCTGAGAGTGTTTTGTGTTCACAAATGGAAAATTTGTCTGCTGCAACCTTACCTTCCCAGTTGGATGATCTGGCAAAAACAGTTATGCCTCTAAATATTGATGGTGGTTCAGATCCTTTTCTTCCTTTGCCTGCAGAAAATGGTCCAATGTCTCTATTTCCTTCATCAGCAGAGAATCCTCCAAATTCAGTCTTCTCACAACTGGAAAATAACACAAATAACTTTTCTTTGCAACTAGAAGGAAACGCTAGTTCTACCTTCCCAAAAGAGGAGAGCGTTGATCAAATATTTCCCTCACAACTGAGTAATGAAAATAACTTCAGTGAAACTAGTTCTCAGCACCCAGCTTCAGAAAAGGTGAAAAAAGATCGTGGCAGGGGCTCAAATGGGAAAGAAAGGAAGCCAAAGCATAACAAGCGAGCAAAGTGGCCAGCAATAATTAGAGATGGCAAATTTATCTGTAGCAGGTGTTTCAGAGTTTTTACTAATCCTAGATCACTTGGTGGTCACTTATCCAAGAGGTCTTACTGTAAGCCTCTTGAAGGATCAGAAATTTCTCCAGAAGCTCTGCAGGCTAATGGACAATCTTTGCTTGCCAGTATGATTCTTTCTTCAAATTCATTAAACTTGCAGCAACCTCCGGAGTCTGCCTTCAATCCAGAGACGTGTTTTAAAGATCCATCTTTCCTCCAGTTACTTGCAGCCGAAAATCGTTCTGCACTGCAGACTATGTTTCCACGCGCCAATGTGACTAACTTTAATACCAGTGGGAATGAGGAAGGTAATCAAATTATAAAGCAAGCCTTGGAAACTGCAGGCATCCCGAGTAGCTTTGATAACACAGAAGTACTTCCACGTGTGGTTACAACAAGTTGTGTCTCTGGTACAACTCAGATGAATGCAGCCGTTCTCCCCAGCTCAGCCACGCCCTCTCTGCTGCAGACAGTCTGTAACCCCAGTACCCTGCTGACAGACCAAAACAGGACCCTCAATGCCAAAATTCCTCCATTAAATGAATGCAAGACTTTGCCTGTTTTCGCAACAGAGGACTTAATGCTAAAGACTGTTGAAAATGGCTTGTGTCCTAGCTCATATTCTAACACTGTTGCAGCAGCACAAAACTTTGCAGGGAACAGTTCACGAGTTTCAGTTATAAGTAGTCCCAAGAATTCGGGATCAAGCAACTTGAATAAGAAGGGAACCAGCTCCTCAAAGAGGAAGAGAAAAACACCTACACCCCTGCTTGTGCCCAACACATCGCAGAAATTAGCAGTAAACAATGCAACAGTAATGGGACTTCTAACCAAAAGCACTGAAGGAAACATGCAAATACAGGGAGAAAGTTTTCAGTCCAACTTGCTGGCAAATTGTGGCTCTCAAACAGTGGTGGAAAACCTTGCACAGAAACTCAGTAATGTTGACAATCAGTTATTCATGGCCAGTATCAAAGATAATTTCAAAACAAACCTTGAGGCTCATACAGTTCTGCCCCCTTTAACAGTAAAAACTGAAAATGGGGATTCCCAAATGATGGCTGCAAATTCTTGTGTGCAGGCAAATTTGGAACAACAGATTTCACAGGACAGTGTTATGCAGAACTTCGAAAAAACCCTGGAAATAATTAAAACTGCTATGAATTCACAGATGCTTGAGGTGAAAACTGAAATTCAGGCTACTGTTGCTGCTTCAGGACAGAACTTGCAAGTAAATAACACCCAGGCTGCTTCAGAAAATTCAGCACACAGTGTAAAACTACCTACTTCTACACAGTTCGCTGTGCACACAGGGAATGTTACTGCTGCAAAGGGTAGCTCTGCTCAGGCTGAGATACCTCACAAGGATGATACTCAAATGTCGGAAATTTTGGAAGGCTTGCAAAAACTGAAGCTGGAAGATGATTCTCCTGTTCCAATCTCTGAGACTGTTTCTCAGTGTCCTCCAGCAGATAAGCTAGCACCAGCCGTTCCTGTTGTATCACTTGAAAATAAACCCCTCATCCAGCTATCTCCAGAGGCAAGTAACATTCAATTTAGTGATAGAGTTAATAAACCTTTTGTATGTCAGAATCCTGGCTGCAGTTACAGTGCTATGACAAAAGACGCATTATTTAAACACTATGGCAAGATCCATCAGTACACTGCAGAAATGATACTAGAAATAAAGAAACATCAACTGAAGTATGCCCCTTTCAAATGTGTTGTAGCTACCTGTCCAAAAACATTCACAAGAAACTCTAATCTCCGAGCACACTGTCAGCTTGTACATCATTTTACAACAGAGGAGATGGTAAAATTAAAAATTAAGAGGCCTTATGGCAGAAGATCTCAAAATGAAACCGTAAACACAGCCCCACAACCTGTTGAAATAAAAACTGTGCAGACACTAGTAATAGAAAACAAAACTGTAGCTCCATTGGTCAAAGAAACTCAGATAAAGGAAGCTGTAGAGCCTGTAAAAGTATTGGAAAAACTTCTACCAGAAAATAATATTCCTGAAAGACTGGAAAAACCTCCCCAGGTGGTTTCTGTGCCACTGGAGCAGCACAATCCAGCATCTTTTGATGGTATGCAAGAACAAGCCAAAGTACGCAAGGCTAGGAAGCACAGGAAGGAGAAAGAGGAGAGGAATGGTAGGAAGCCTGTAACAAAATCTCTGGAGTTTCCCACTAGGTACAGCCCTTACAGACCGTACCGGTGCGTCCATCAGGGCTGCTTTGCAGCTTTCACAATACAACAAAACCTCATTCTTCATTACCAGGCTGTGCACAAATCAGACCTCCCTGCTTTTTCTGCTGAAGTGGAGGAGGAGAATGAGCAAGGCAGAGAGGAACGTGAGGAAGTGGAAACCAAACCTGCTGTCAGAGAGTTCAGGTGTGAGGTGAACGACTGCTCTCGTATCTTCCAGGAAGTTACCAGCTTGATACAGCATTATATGAAGCTTCATGACATGACCCCAGAGCAAATTGGAAGCATGAAATCAGCTCCAGAGGTGGGAAGGTTTTTTTGTGACCAGTCTCAGTGTAAGTCTTCGTTTACAGCATATCTTAATTATGTCGTGCATCTTGAGACGGAGCACAGTGTTGAGATAAAGCCAAACAAAGTAGAAGATGATGGCATGTTCAAGTGTGACTGTGAAGGCTGTGACCGTATTTATGCTACTAGGTCTAACCTCTTGAGGCATATTTTTAACAAACATAATGACAGGCATAAAGATCATCTAATAAGACCCAGGAGGCTGACACCAGGCCAGGAAAACATTTCAAGCAAAGCAAATCAGGAGAAACCGTTGAGGTCTAAACAGAGAGGACTCAAAAACAGATCGGGAAAAGAGGGCAACAGGCTGTCAGTGAAAACAAAACGAAAGAAAAACGTGAACTTGGAAAACAAAAACTCAAAAGGAATACAGGTTCAGGAAAATAAGGCTTATTCACTGAAGCGCGGCAAGTACGTGTATTTAATAAAGGCCAGAAACGATGCCTTATCGGAATGTACCAGCAGGTTCATAACTCAGTATCCCTGTATGATAAAGGGATGCTCATCTGTAGTCACAAGTGAAAGTAACATAATAAGGCATTATAAATGTCACAAACTGTCCAAAGCTTTTACTTCCCAACACAGGAATCTTCTTATTGTATCTAAAAAACACTCTGTCTCCCAAGTAAAGGAAGCCTCTTGTGAGCAGGAGGAAACTGATAAAAAAACTGATGTGAAAGAGCCTGAACCGAGTTTGACAGCGAGCAATAATGATTCAAGCACAACTACCTTATCACAAAAGGAAACTGAAAAAGGTGAGAAGGATGAAGTGGATGAACTGACAGAACTATTCATTACTAAACTAATTAATGAGGATTCTTCAACTGCTGAAAATCAAGCAAAAATCTCTTCCAGTGTAAATAGTGACTTGCAGGAGACCAGCTCCTGCCCCTCAGAGAAGCAAAAATCAAACAACCTGAAAAGAGCAAATAAAGAAAAAAATGTATCTCAGAGTAAGAGAAAGAGAGCTGAGAAAACAGAGGAGGCACTGCCCAGTGGTGTGAGTAACCTGCACAAGGAGGAAGAGACTGCTGTTGCCATTCAAACGGCCGAGGAGCAACCTGCAGCTTTTGACTGGAGCTCGTTCAAGCCAATGGGTTTTGAAGTGTCGTTCCTCAAGTTCCTTGAAGAATCTGCTGTGAAGCAAAAGAAAAACTCTGAAAGAGAATACCATAGCAGTGGAACCAAAAAAGGGTCCCATTCAAACTCTCGGAAAGCCAGCGAGAAGGCCCCCGTAGCAAGCGATAACGTCTCTGGGTTGTGTTCTGAAACTGAAACCCTTGTAGTGTTTGCCAACCCATCACAGCTTCCATGTGGTGATAATGTAAAGATAGTGTTAGACAAGACTCTTAAAGACTGCACTGAGCGTCTGTTGAAGCAGCTTCAGGAAATGAAACCTGTGGTCAGTTTGAGAAAGCTCGAAGGACGTTGGGAGGATAATCCAGAGGTTATAGCTGCAAAAGTAATTGTTTTGGGTACTGAGGAAGGGGAATCAAAATACTGAAAACCTAATGTGTTTAACCATGACCTGTAATAGAATTTATTTTGAATAGGAAGCCATCAAGCATGCTAGTAACTGTGGAGCTCTTTTATTTTGAAGTGATTTAATCTAGCAAAAAACATGACATGAGTCATGTAAATGTCTTATTTGTTTTTATCCCTATGGGACTTGAAGAAAGTAATTGCTTCAGTTTTGTAAATACTTGATCAAGACCTCAACTTTCTATCAGATTGTCCTTTCCATAAACGAAATCTTTGTGAGTTGTCTGTGATTGGTATCTTTCACCAGGTTACTTCTCATGTATAACAATTTTCTTTATTTGTAGATACATTTTTTTGTATATATTTATTATTGTAAATCATTTGCTGCCACCAGCAGTCTGTAAGTCTAAACTATTAAATGACACATTTATATTCGGACTTTTAATTTGTAACTAAGTGAGCAAGTTTTTAAAACTGTCCTTTAATCATTTTAAATTAAGAACTTTTGAACTAAAGCTAGCTAAGTCTGCCATATCCAGTTTATTTTGCATAAAACATTTATTTACAGAAGAAAAGCTGGATAAGATCACATTTCATAGGTTAAACGTACTGACACACTCTCATTTTTGTAAATTTTAACATCCAGTATCTATGGATGATATTCATATGTAGTTAACACATAAATATAATAGTTTTCTTATAGCTACATTTTTCATTGCTTTTAATTGGTTACAAAGCATTTATGATTCCATAATAAAAATGGAAATGTGAATAAAAATAGTTTGCTACATTGAAGATTTAAAACAATATTTGGTATTAAAGAATCCATTGTGAATGTGATAGAAAATTAGTAGTGTGGAGCAGTGTATATATTTGAGGTGGTGATTTGTGAAGTAGCCCAGTATTGCCTTAAATAAAAACACATTTCATTTCTTGTTTTATACATGTGATCTTATAAAGGTTATTTTTGTTTCTGTAACTTAGATTGGTGTATAGTTTAATTTTTGTTAAAAAAACAAAACAAAACAAAAAAACTTCAGAAACCGTTTTTGTAAATAGTGGGTTTATAAAACAGATGGGTTTATTTTGATAATACCAGTTTGGTATCTATCTATAAAATACACGAGTCCTTATGCCATACCATTGAAAACTAAATAAACAAGGCACTTTCTGAAAGGGAAGTGAGATGGTGGTCTTACAGATAAACTCGGTGGTCGTGCTCTGTTGGTGGCATGGGCTCCCTTTGCGCTCCTCTGCCTCTCGCTGACTGCATGTGGCACCAGTCACAACCTCTCTTTTCCACACTGGAACGAGCCTCAGAAGCTGCTGGTGCTGCTTGTAGTGCCGGGATTGGAGCAATTCCTCTGTATGCTGCTAACTGAAATGACAGGTATCCCGTTTGTTGAGTAACCAAAAGTGTGAATGCATTGGTGGGAGCTGTCAGTACCCAGGAATCTTCAGTGTTGGTTTTCATGTGTGGTTATGTTTGACTCAGCCAGCTGGATTGTGTGGTACTAAAAACTTTTCTTGGATTATTATCGTTACTGGATGTGACCTACCTTCAGTAATATAAAACAGTCTTTATCTTGGGTGAGATTGGCTTGATTTTTTTTTTCTATAAACTTGTCTTGCTGTGTAAAGCTTTTGCATTAAGTGCTAGATTTGACTGCTTGTAAGCTATTCACCTGGAATCTCTGACAGTTTTCCTAAATATCAGTGCAGAGAGCACCTTCCTACAACCAAATGAAGTGACTTATTGCGAGAGTGAGGATTATGTGTGAACAGCAGCGGCATTTGACCTGGGGCACAGCCCTTGGTTTGCTACATGGTGCTAAATTGCTTACCTTCGCAGAAAGCCCGTGCTTCCATTTGAACAGAGCCCGTCAGCTCCTCTCACTTTCCATCCCTCCCAAGTGACCAAACTCTTGTTATGCCACGTTAGTAAATCAAAGGTGCAGTCTGAGAATGATAAAACCAAAACAAACCCTTGTATTGTGACTCTAAGAGCGATCATTATAATCATTACAAGTACACAGTGCCATTTTCTACCTGCCAGAGGCTGCTGGTCCCCCTGGATGGAGCTGCTGTTGGATACCAGCGACGGTGATTGTACGGGGAACTTCTGCAGGGGAGAAGAGGGCAGAGATCCTCAGGAGAGGATCCTCAAAGCTCACCTGAATTCTCTTGTTTTCAGCTGTACCTAACCACTTCAGCCACTGTCAACAGACCTCGCAACTGTTAGTCTTTAGAAGAATGTTTGTGTTGTGTAAGTTGAATAGTTTCAACATTCCCAATGATCGATACTGTATAATTTGCAGTTCTTGGACTGAGAATAGTATACAACTATTTAGCTACACAGTGTTATACTAGAATGCTATTTAAAAAAGAGAAAAGGATTAAAAAATCCAATGCCATAAATATTCAGGAAGCAATTTCTGATTTGGATCTGAATTTTTGAGAATAAAATATTTAATATTGTCTCATCCCAATCAATCCAATTAAAGCAGATGCTATACCCATATAGTTAGTACATTCCATGGCACACTCCCTTTTAGGTGGTTACTGACAGCCTGTCCAACAGGTAAGCTAGTATGGGGTTTGTTGTTTCCTTTTTAAATAGCAAACAGGAGTATTTTGAGCTTAAAATGTACCAAAGGCAGGGTCTGATTTAAAATGTCACAGACTGCAGAGGGTACTCTGGTTTGTAAAGCCACCTACAGAAACTCCCGAGGAGATAAATTTGGTGTTTGCATTCAGATGTTTTACCTTGGGTGATAGAGAAAACCTCCCACCCTAGCAGTTGTAGCACAGCCTCTCTTGGGCCTGTAGCCACAGCCCTGCCCTCGGGGCTGCTGAGTGGGATGGGGCTCCCAGGTGGCTGAGCCAAATGTACCAGCAGCACTTCAGCCTGCTTTGGGGTGCCCTAAAGATGCTCACTGCCCAGTTCCCTGTCTTCTGCCTTTTCTTTCTCCTTCCTCTATGTCTCTGCCTTCCAGAATTGTCACCCATTAACTGTGGAGCATTCAAACAAGGTCCTTTCTTTGAAGCCCCATGTTGCCATCAGGAATGTGCTGACTACAGCTGCAGGTGTTGCTGATGGGGAAGCAGAGCATAGACTGTTTTGTGATCAAAAGACACCTTTAAACTGACAGTCAGCCTCTGGTACTCAACTATGTCTGTAAAGAAATCTGCTATTACCTGAGCCCTAATTCAGTGTAAATAAGAGTAGTGGGTTTATCCCCACATGTTTCAGGGTAGTCCTTCTCAGCAGGATGGGGAGACGTTGGCTTCTAGAGCATTCTGCTGGGACATTTGGTTTGGGATGCTGGATAGTAAGTGAGCAATGCTTGTACAAGCAGCACTGGAGTCAGTTGTTGGGTTGGGTGAGGGGCAAGTAGTTGGCTAATTGTTGCAATTAGTTTCTGTGCCAAAGAATTGGTTGGGGCTCCCACCTGTGTGCAGGGGAGGAGGGGCAGGGGCAGGGACAGGCTACGCTGGGGTTTAGGTCCCCACGTTGTAGAAGCACCTGCTCATGCTCTGCTCAGCCCTGCCTGGAGACTTGGTATGGAGATGATACAATTAAAGGGATAGGAAATGGGGCCACTGGTACTGGAGAAGGGAGTAGAGGAAAGAAACTATCAGCAAATAGGGAAATATTTTGTCAGTGTCTTTTTTTTCAAACCTCTTCTGTCCCAAGGCAAGAAGCTTACTTGCATTTTAAGGAAAATTAGAGTCTATGTTAGACACAGATCTTTTGATGTTTGCAGGGATGTTTTGAAATACTAATGAGGTAAATATTTTTGTATGAACATGCATGCAGTGATTATGTTATTTCTCCATTACAGTATGGGCTCAGAGCAGCTTCCTATCAATTGCTTATATCCTTGCAGAACATAGCACTTGAGTTCAATTTTTTAAAATGTTAGTCTGAGTGATTCAGAAGTTTAGGGACCAAACCTGTAAACTCCTTTGAACCAAAAATGTAACAGCAAATGCCTTCAGGGGTGCATGGATAAGCGAAACTTAAACTGGAGAACAAAGGCGTATAAAAGCGGAGAAAGGGAAGGAGCCAATAAAAGACTAAATGGTTGCCAAGAGCAAGGGTTCAGAAAGCAGATGTATTGGTTTCTGTTCTCTCAGGTTAAGTGATGCTCATTTCCTTTTCATTAGTAGCCATGTCAAACACTCAAATTTTGCAGCACATGATACGAAGGCTACTTGGCTATTTGCTGTGAGTCGGGTTATGTGGAGTTGGTCCATAATAATTTTTCATAATATTTCTCATGTAAGGTACTGGCTTTGTCAAATCAAGCATCCTCCAAGACTCAAAACATTGATTTTGGAATTTATTTATAATTTCTTGGCTGTTGGAAGACAGAATTAAAAATAAAACTTTGAATATCCATTTCAAAGAATTAGAGTTCTTGTTTGATGGGAAAATTTTTGGTCTAAGTGGTAATCTCTGACCAGCCACTGAGCTTCAGGGGGTCTTTAAAACCCTTCAAGCCCTGATTTAATATACTTTTTTATTAGAGAGCTGCTAATGCACTAATTTTATCAGAAACCTGTGTTGGCTAAACTGTGTTTGCTTCTCTTCATTTTCTATCAAATAAACCTTACCTTAAAAACAATGAATAAATATTTATTGTTTTCAATAAATAATGTGCTCTTAAAAATCTGTCCACAGTTATTAAAACCCAGATATTTCAGAAACATTTTTGTATTTTATAGTTTTGCCCTTGTCTTAATAAAATGATGCATGAGGGTCCAGACAGGCCAAGGTAATTTTGGGGTTTATTCTCAGTTACTTAAGCTGCAGCAGTTGCAGTTTCACAGGGTTCATGGGCAGTTTTGCTTCAGACACTCTTTGATGGGCTGTGTCCAGGAGCTGCAAAAGACTTTCTAACTGCATTTCTGTCATGAGTCTTCTGTGTTTGTAGAGGTTTAACAGAAAATGTTCTGAATTGTATAAAGTGCCCTGTCTCTATATAAGCACTGATTCAGCATCAATCAAGAGTTAAAACTATCTGGCCACAAGCTGATATCTGAGGGACTGCTGTTGCTGCTAATTTCAGCAGCAGCAAATGTCTTCCCATATTTGATAAAAGTAGGTTTATTTTAGGGAAAAAACCAAACAAACAACAAACCCTACCTTGAGAATCACCATCAAAAGTGCATAGCTTGTTCATTAGTTGCTAACTTTTGTTCTGTACCTGCTACTCATTAAATGTAATGCTTTGTAACCAAAGCCATGGGGCCGGAGGGGGCCTCGGAAAAAAAAAAAAGAAAAGTAGTTAACCTGCTTTTGCCACTGTTTCTTCCTCCTTATTCTGGCACAAACAATAAAATTAGATCAGCATTCAGGCAGCTCCATTTCAGTTGGTGCTTTTCTCTAAACAGTGCATTTTGATCAGGCTCAAAGGTCTTTCATTCCAACAACAGAAAGAGAACACTACCCTGAAGAATGTTTTAAGGCACTACTTTCCATTGTCTTAGAAGCCTAGGTTCAACAGAAGACATGTTTTAGCTGATTTCTGTCCGTTTCCTGTTAGCCCAAAAAATGCAGATAACAAAGAGCAGAGGTGTGTGGTGTTTATGAGGTACTTTGAAATTTGGGGGAGGGAACAGGTGATTCTTTTTTACTTTGTTTCTACTGGAGGCTTTTCACATTTTTATATTTCATGTGTTCCTCTGCAGCAGAGAAATCTACTGAAGGAGTAGCATATTTTCAGCCTTACTAAAGGGACCAGATTCTAGGCTACTTAATACTAGGGACTGCTGGCTACTGTATTGTTCTGCTATATTTTGTGGTCTGCACTTCTCTATTCAGATCCTAGGGAAGTAGGAATGATCTGTTCACCTAAATGCCACAGAACAGAAGACAATGACATGGGAGCTGCTTGGTGCAGGTGACCAGGAGTTAACTCTGTACCCTGGCACATGCTGCTTGCACAAGTTTGAGCAAGTGCCTTTCTTAAAGGATACTTTTAGATTATTAACACCCTAATAGCTGTAAAGGCTCAATTCCAGAAGGAGGTGCTCCACAAACAGCTAAATAACCAAATCTTTATCACATGGGCTAAACTAGATGTGTCTACCTCTTCTTGGTTCTTCTGTTTTTGAGATGTTTTATAGTACAATGGAGTGGACTCGTGACTATCCAGCTCACTTCAAGGCACAGCAATCACTCTATGCCAGCACTTTGCCATTGCCATTTCAGCAGTTATCAGGTCTGATCCACCCACCTGACAAATCCTGTACACCCCTTGCTGTTCATCTTAATCAGTCCCATGTTCTTCCTATCTCTGCATATAAAATGCCTGTTTTTTCTTGTACCAAAGCAATTCTGTGTAATATTCAGTACACAACTGTTTGAGCAATTGTTTCAGCATGATTTATCATAAGCATCTGTGTTTGTATTAAAGCTTCATGGAATTCTCAGAACTTCTACATTTCTTTTTTCAACATGAAAAGGTCTCAATGATTCTATGTACGACATACATAATGTAACCAAATTTATCAGCTCAAGTAATGGGGAACTAACAGAGAAACAGCATTTCCTATGTAACTATCCTTTCAAAGGATAGTTCTGCAAAGCACTGATTGGAAAAGCAATTTGTCAAAAACAGCTTGTGTAATGGGAGGGTGGTCTCCAGCCTTCTTTCAAGTCAGCGGGGAATGTTTATCATGTTCATCTTGCGTATTCAGAGGCAAAGATGATGAGCTGTTGTGGAGTCGTCCTGCAGCTGCTGCTCTGTTGTGCCTGATGAGTTCTGATTCGCAGCAATTGCCTTTTGAGCCTTGCTGCTTCTTCACGTGTCTCTTCAGATAACATTTTACGGAGTATTTGAACATCAGATAACTCAGCTCACTTAGATTTAATACAATGCACAGGCATGAAGTTGCCACCAGGAAACAGAGGAAAATCATTTTCTCTGTGGGTTTGGAAATATAGCAGTCTACAGTATTGGGACATGGTTTTATGTCACATTTCACAAGACGTGGTATTTTGAATCCGTTGTACAATTTATAGAACAGAACAAGAAAAAATATTTCAAGTCCTGTTTTTAAAATGAGGCTGATTAGGTAAGTGCACAGCAATCCACCATCTATCTTTCCTGGATTTTTGTAAAGTTTCTGGTTGTGGTTTTTCTCTCGGTTCTCTCTGTAAGCAACATGAAAGACAACCAAGAGTGAAGGGGTGGAGACCATGATTAATTGCAAAGCCCAAAATCTGATGTGAGAGACAGGGAAGAAATGGTCAAAGCAGACATTTTCACAACCAGGCTGCTTGATATTGCACTCAAATTCATCGTGTTCATGTTTCCAGATGTTTTCTGCGGCAGCAACATAAAGCAGTAAGCGGAACAGGAACACAACAGCTACCCAAATTCTTCCAATTCCTGTTGAGTATTTATTCACTCCACTCAGCAGATCACGTAAGAACACCCAGCTCATTTTTCTCATCAAGGAAAGATGGAAGTGCTCTATCAAAGAAACACAAGATCAGAGAGATGCATCCTCTTGGGTGAAGATAAATGAGACATTCATTCAACATGAAATATAACCAGTAGCTGAAACAATTTAAAATTATTAAGCATTTAGAAGTAATTTAATATTATTAAGCATTTAAATAAGAACGACAAGCTGATCTTATTTCTGATAATTTAATAATTCTGATACATTCTGAGGCTATTGAACAAAATTTATTTGCTGTTTAAATACATTTTGTCAATTAGGCTGAAGTCTAATCATTCTGTTAAGCTGCCCTCTGTAAGAAATGTGCCTGTTCTCCCTGAGCGACTCCTGTCAGGTAGGGCTTTCTCTGGCAAGTTCAGGCCGGCACTACCACTGAATTGCACTCAACTTAGCCCTGTCAGTTATGCAGATACTACACACAGTCAAGTCAGATTTCACTTTCACATTTATGCATAGGAACCAAGTGTCCCATACTAAGTTGACTGCAAAAGTGCAAATTGATTGCTTTTTGTCTGTGGTCTAACTTTTGGGTAAACTTGCGCAATATTTTAAATATTTTCCTGCTTCATTGGATTTTATTTGTCGTATTTCTTACCATTACTCCAAAATATGTGTGCACATTTTGTGTGCATGTGTGTTACAGTTGCTTATCTGCACAAGCCTTCCCCTGTCCTAACTCTGGAACGCTTCTTTTGGAAGAGCTACCTAAGGAGCCACTGGCAGGGAGACTCATCAGAGTCAAAAGGAGACCTGAGGTACCCACCCAGAATATACAGTCACCTTTGCACCTGGCCCCATCTCCGGGTCTGACTGGATCCTTGGGGGTATCAAGCTCCTTTGTTTGTAAGAGCAAACAGTGGATGCATTCCTGGCACACAGAGTAGCTGGGAGACATGAGGTGAGGATGGAAATCAGAAGTTTCCATGTGTTATGTCATTTAATGTCCTCATGGCAACTTCTGCAAGCTCTGCCTAGCAGGAGAGAAAATGGACCCCTCTGTGGCTGCAGTGGCACACACAAATCCCACTGACCCTGCTGTAGCTGCAGCATCACAAAGCTTCATGAAAAGGTATTCAGGCACTGGAATGGGCTGCCCAGGGAGGTGGTGGGGTCACCATCCCTTCAAGGTGTTCTAGAAATGACTGGATGAGGCATTTAGTGCCATGGTCTAGTTGACCATGAGGTGGGCATTGGTCAAAGGTTGGACTCAATCTTGGAGGTCTTTTTTGACTTAAATGATTCTGTGATTCTGTAAGGCTCAACACACATGGAAAGCTCACTGCTTCTTTTGCTGTCCCTCGTTCTGCAGCCCTATGGTCAGGCTTCTGCAGGGAAGCAAGGTTATTTGGATAGTCCTGCATTGCTACCATCAGAGCTCAGCACTAGCTTGAGGAGCTGAGGGGCAGCTGCAGAAATTTATATATTCCTGATTTACACTGCCAAGAATGGTTACCAAGCTACTCCTTTATGCTGCAGATAAAAAAGATAACAGGGAAATGCCAGCTTATATCCTTTCAGACATATGCTCCTGTGCTTTTAAATATGTTTGGCAGTGTGGTTACTTTTTCATTAAAGAGCTATTCCTGTCTTCCACAAACAGAGTTCAAGCAGAAGTTTAAATCAAACTTTTGAAGACATAAGCTTCAAGGCTTTAATGCTTTCTAAATAAGCAATACACAGTCACAACAGTCTCAAAGGAGCTGAACAGCAAACATGAACACACCACCACCGGTGGTATATATTACCACTATATAATAAATCACAGGCAAGGAAACAAAGCGTTCACTGAGCAATGTTAGCACGTGCATGTGCATCTTGTGGATCAGCTGTCCTCTGGAGTTTTGAAGGAAAACCTCAAGAGGCCTCTTCTGAGGCTTTAAGATGTGCACATGGACTGTTGGAGGGAATTATGAATTTTGTTATTCCATGGAAAGCAAGCGTGGCTGCAAGGGGGCTTTTGCTGATGGCCACTATAAGTGCACCATCCTTTTCTAA
This sequence comes from Agelaius tricolor, assembly GCF_023055355.1. NCBI lineage: Eukaryota > Metazoa > Chordata > Aves > Passeriformes > Icteridae > Agelaius > Agelaius tricolor. The sequence goes on along the minus strand of NW_027269261.1, from coordinate 91,161,466 downwards.
TGTAAAAAGCCTGATTCTACCTATCAATCCATGGCTGGAGTTCCACCAGTTCTGAGCCTCCAGGTGAACAGAAATGAAAGATATGCTGGGTCACCAGCAAGGCACAAAAGTCAGTGGGAACCAACACTGGTGGAAATCAGGCCGTGGTTATCCCGAAATACAGATTGAGAAATTTACCTCGAGGTCTCTTTTTCCCAAAGCTGAGCTGCTACTTCCTTAACTGAGCAGCAGAAGGGATTAGAAAAGAACAACTTTACACTTTCTTTGCCAATCCCACATTGAGAAGAACAATATAAAGGAGAATAAGAAGTCCCAACCAAACAAAACAGGGACGAGGAATTTGACTAAAGTCAACAGATCCTGAGCAAGGGGCAAATTCCAGCCAGACAGAAGATTGGATGGATGAAATTCCTGCAAAGCTAATTTGAAAGAGAGCAACACATTCTGTTACCTAGACGTTTAGTAATAAGGCATCAGGGATTCCACAGAACTGAAAGCGTTTCCTGGTCTGTGTGCTCTGTTGAAGAGAAACTAAAATTTATTGAAGGACTGCGTTTCAGTTTTGTGGCCCACAGCGCTTCTGCAGCCAGAGGTCTGCAGAACTTTGGTTATATTTTTTCCAGTTGCAGCCTTAACTTGATAATGAGAAATGGCTGTAGAGAACAACTTTCAGCTTCAAACCTAAAGGGTCACAGAGCCTCTTTTGTAGTACTGTTTGTAACTAGCACAGCTCCCCTGTTCAAAGGAGCTGCAAATGTGCTTTGGAAAGGTTATGTTTGCTTCATGACCACTGTTGCTATAGATGTGGACGTTAACTGATGCTTTTGCATCCTTTGAAAATACAATTAATTCACTGAAGCATTGCAAAGAACACATGGAATGGAAAAAAAAAAAAAGAAAATGGACTTCAAAGACAAGGAGTTACTCAACAGGTAAACAAGAGAGGGACAGCACAGGCACAAGACTGATGAGGGGTCAAGTTAGCTCAGGCTAGAGAAGACACATTAAGTGGGCTGTATGAAATTCAGAGCAAGGTGAGGATTCAGACAATGAAAAAAGAAAAATCATCCAGTAAGCACATAGCTGGGCAGTAGGAAAAATATGACAGTGGTATTTTTTTAACGCTTCAAGAAGTGGCAGTACACATGGCAGCAGACGCTGAGTAGTGTTGGGGCATGATGCTTTAGCAAAATTATATTCTGGCTAATGTAAGGACAAGAGAGGAAAAGTGTGATCCAAATCCTTGCAACCAAGGAGAGATTTTAACCTTAGAATCTGGAGAAGGTTCATGTTGTACAGAAAGAAACAAAGGGAGTCAAGAAGGGAATCTAGCTAAAGAAATTGAGTAGATTGTGGGAAATGTAGATGACATCAATTTGTGTTGGGGTAATGTCCAATGCTGAAGCTAAAAATGAAATTACTCAAAGTTTTAAGAAAGTTACAAAGGCATTAAAGGGGGATCCCCTTGGCACTGTGGACATAAAGACCACAAAAGAGACTTAGCCTCTACTGGAAATTACCAAGGAGGCATTAGACAGAGTTAAACAGTAGAAGAAAGCTTATTTGCACCAAGTACTCAAGGAAACATTAAATGGAGCAAGAAGTGAAAAGCAGGGATTTGTGGTTAGACTTACTTCAACCCCCTGCTCAATACACACATGCACACCCCAGTTTGAACAGAAGCTGAAGATTAGAAATATGTTGATTTTTCTCATTACTAGCTGAAGTGTGAGTGGTAAGCATGAAAACAAGATCTGCCAGTCAGGAAATAGAGCCAATAATCTCTCTTCCTCATCACATACATCCTTTATTCCCTATATGGGATTTAAACACCCCCACCAACATACACACACATTTTGTCCTGCTCATGAGAGGCACAAATGACCAGAAGAGGCTTCCCACCCCATTTCCCTCACATGTATCAGTGACTTGATTTTCCCCCTTGGGGCTGGGCACGTGTTCTGCTGAGCAAACAGAGTAACCTGAATGCACCATTAACTTCTGAGCGTGCTGAATGTACTTTATTGAGTAAAGTGTTTGAATAATGCTATTGTTGTTGAATATATTCATCAAATATTAATTTCTGTCATTCACTGATGCCTACAGGAGGTTGGCTAATGTACATTGAGTAATGCATCCATTGAAAAGCACTGCTCAGAGATTTACTTCACCTAGATTTCAATCAGCTCTGCTAATTTAATTACTTTAAAAGCAGAAAAGGTATTTTTGTGTGGAGGAAAATGGCAGGCAGAAGGCAGTGACAGGAAAGCAAGAAAATGCAAGAACAAACTGAATAACAGAAGAGGAAGTGGGGAAGCATCCTCAGTGTTAGAGGCACAAAGGGCAGGCAACTTGGAGCTCAAAGAGCTGGCAAATTACAGGAAAAAGGCACAGTATTTTGGGAAATGGAGATGGACCAGTGAAAAATAAGAGAAAGAACACAAGCCTCTGAACAGTGGATCTATCAAGTCTGTACAAGCAAGCTAAATTATCCTCACAGTTTGAGAGATGGAAGAGCTCTTTTTTCTGATCTAAACATTGCTGAGGAGTATTTGCTGCACCTACAACTTATCTTTATTTATTTTATTGATTTTATTTGTTTATTTCGTTTTAATAACAGGAAGAAAGAGAACCATAAATAGTGACAAAACATGATAAAGAAGAGAGCAGAAGTAGAAATCACAGAGGATATAGGACCATAAGAAAGCAGGGCTGGTAGCAATCTTTAGAGTCCATTCTCTCCTTTATTTTTTACACTTCAATCAAAACATCATCACAGCACTTTTTTTTTTCCCCAAACATCAAGGATCCTCCCAGTGTTATGAGGAAACGAAAAAACAAGTACTAGCACAATGGTTTCCATAAACAACCAAACAAATAATGAAGCTTATCTTCAGGTGTTCATTTAGTAGCTGCATTTTGCCCTTATCTTTTCTGTTTGTTGATATAAGGAGGCATGCATCCATTTTACGGTTGCTGAGTCTGTTTCATGGACTGCCTACTGCTTCCTTAGTGACTACCAGACGTGTGAGGTCCACAGGCTGAGAAACACTGATTTGCTTTGTTCTCTGGCCCTAAAAAGGCTTAGTTGTGCAGAAACTGTTCCTGGCAGTTCAGTCTATTCTTAAGTTGATGGAAGCTCCACTAGTCCCCTCAGCATGCTGCTCTCATTACTCAGTGCTCTGCTAGAGAAGAGGAGGGATTCAGGAATCCTCCTGGGAACACCAAGGAACAGTAACACTTGATTCAAAGTCACATTACCAAGCTGCACATGTACCAGCTGTGCAAACTATTGCACATCTGCAATAGGAGCTGATAAACTCTTGCTACAAGTCACTAACCTTGCAATGACTTTGCTTCTTGCTCAATGATGAGAGTGCCACGGTTATCTCCAGGTCCTTATGAGAGAGTCAGCAAGAGAAAACAGGAAACATAAAAATTAACTTTGCCTTCTTCAGACAACTCACCTCTTTTTATTAAATAAGTAAAGCTCTAACATTAATGTAGTATTGACACTCATTTTTTAAGGCTCTTCAAAAGCAAGCCAGGTAGAACCTGACAACCCATGAGCAAACACAGCCCTCCTGGGTCTGTGTCCTGGCCAAGCTGTTCACTTCTGCCATGACCACTGCTAGTTGTCAGCAATGCAGCTGCCATGGTTCTAAGGCTGATGTGAGCCAAAATTTTCCCACCTATTTCATCCTTCAGGTGCTTCCAGAGGAAGGAGATGCCCCCAAATGGCAGAGGTAAATATACTGGCAATACCTTGCTCTTCTCATGTGCAGACAAAAAGTAGACACTGTAGATACTTTAGAATGAAATTCATTGATATGAACCCTTCATTAAGAGGTAATGGGGAAAGGGCATCCTCCCCTACAAACACTGTCAATCTAGGCAGAGAAAACGCGCTCTCAAGGGGCAGATGTGGTTTATCCAGCATCACTCAGCACATCAGAGGCAGAGCTAAGAAAAGAGCCATGGTCTCTCATAGCCCAGTCCCTTGCTTTCACCTGCCTTAGCTTGCTGATTGTAACCTCTCACTGTTCCATGCCTATTATTAACTTTTAACTCCTTGGAGCAAGAAATAAACTCTTTGGTCCACTGGAAGATAAACCTCTAACTACCGTGATATTAAAAGCAGAAATAAATAGGGCTTAAAATAGACATGTGGTATGTAAAGACATTAGCCTAGATACTTATTTGTCAACCAGCTACAGGAAGGAAAAGGAAACACTAGATGGAAGATGGCTCAGCTGGGCATTTAGCACAATACTGGAGATGGTTGATTTGGCTTTTACATCTGACTTTCACATGGGTTTCTGCAGTGGCTTGGGGCAAAACTCCTTTTTTTCCCTGTGCTTCAGGATCTTAGTTGCCAAACATTCACTTTCCTGAAAATGCAATTTCTAAACTATGTCAAAATCCCATCTTGTTTTGTACTTAGGGAAACCACAAACATCACTTAAAAAACCAGCAGCTGCTGAGTGTAATGCTTTGCTAATTGCTGTGGTCTCTTCTCTGCAGCAATGAATGGGTTTTGAGAGGGCAGAAACAGTTCACTGTTTTCTTTGTTACTTGGTAAATGATGTATTTTTAAAAAATTAAGCTCAGAAGTAGCTAAAGTTACTTAATTTTTTAAAGCCATATTCCTATCTCACCTACATGACTATGACTTCATTTCTCATCACCTTCATGCCAAACAATAACCCACCACTACCATGCTCTCCTGATGTAAACAAAAATCTCCCTCCACAGCAAATGACCTTCAACATTAATAAATATTCTTGCTCCATTCAGGCGACTGTTACTATTGTCACACTTTAGTCAACTTGTAAAATAATAAAAAGAATTGACAAAGTCAAAAGATTTCCACTTGGACAATAAATTGTCACTGGCCACATCACAGAGATTTTAACTCTGTAATATTATGAAGTACTGCAATAGTGCAACAAAAAACAGATTACATCCATGGTTTATGTTGGCTGATGGGACCCTTGCATGAGGCTACTATCAATCCTATTTAATATTAGAAAATCAACTTCTCATTCAGTGAAACTGAATTTTATAACAAGAAAATCTAACTTACCTGTGCCCCAGTGAATGATTACAGATGGATCCCAGCTTTCCAGTGGAATTAACAATCAACAGCTCATTTCTGAGAAAGGGAGTTACTATTTTATGCCTGGAAAATGAGAACTGTTTATCTCCTAGGTAATACAAACTAAATGAGTGCAACCTGATCATCTCTGCTGGCACACAGCTCAAACCAGAACCATAAAGCAGCTTGTATCATCAGAAAGATATGAGGAAACTGGCATTTATTTGAAGTTGTAGGATTTATCTGCATCGCTTTTGAGCACTCATTGGCATCAGCTCAGATGCTGCACTCTGTGTTTTCACAGTAGCACAGCCTGAAGACATGTACGCTGTGAGCCTTAACTCACACAGTTTGCTCTTTGACATTTTACATCAGATTTGCATTTTGTGTTCTCCTGGGCAAGTCAGCTGTCCACAAAACACACATATTCTTTTAGGCACACGTCTCCCAACAATACATTACACAAATGCTCAGAAAAGCCTTTCTCTTAGAATTTCAACATACAGTGGTTTTCCCAAGCAAGTGAAGCCTGGGTTTTTTATTGAAATGTGTTTTGTTTACTGTACATGTAATCAGTACCCACATTGGCCTACACAGCTGAACCATTCCCCACCAGGAAGCCTAGAACGTTACTCTCAATAACTAAGCAATGGAATAAGTGTTTATGCCCTGCCTTATGCATCTCATATCAGGGCTTTGGTGGCCAATTTCACCTGGGATGTGGCTGTTCTGTGGAGTAACATTACAAAATATGCAGAAAGACTGAACTCCTTGCCTCTTAAATGAATTGTTCACACTCTAATTTATTCATAGTATAATTTAATTAGCTCAAACTTACTGTGGCTTTTATCTGGGAATTAGATGTGAATGTTTGGTAGTTTTACAGAGAGGAAACTATCACATAGCCTACACATGTGCCTGAACCTGCACCTTGGTACTGTCCCCAGACAAGCTGATGCCTTCAGAGGGTGACTAAAGGTGCCAGAGCTTGGAGCTGGACTGCAGGTAATGCAAAGCTTCTCAGATATCTGCTGGCAGCTCATCACAGTGGAGAGCAGTAGGAAGCTCCTGGAGTGTGTGGAAGGTAGCTCCCTGGCACAGCTGGTAAGGGAGCTTGCCAGGGCAGTGCTCCTCCACTGGACCTGCTGCTTGCTGACAGAGAAGGGCAGGTGGGAGGTGTGATGGTCAGTGGCTATCCTGGGCACAGCAACCACAAAATAATAATGTCTGATCCTTGGTGAAGTAAGAAAGGGGGATCACCAAAGCCTCTACCTTGGACTTCCAGAGCATGGACTTTAGTCTGCTCAGGACAATGGCTCACAGAGTTGGAAACAGCCCATAAAAACAAAGGGATCCAGGAAGGTTGGACATACTTTTAAGAAGGAAATCTCAGAGGTCCAGGAGCAGGCCATTGCCATGTGCTGGAAGATGAGCTGGGGTGGAAGAAAACCACCTGACTGAATAGGGAACTTTTACTGAAACTCAGGAAAAAAAGAGTTTATGACCTTTGGAAGAAGGAGCAGGCAACTCAGGAAGTGCACAAGGATGTCATTAGGTTATGAAGAGTGAAAATAAGAAAGGCAAAAGCTCAGCTAGAACTTGATTTGGCCACTGCTGTGAAAGATAATAAAAAGTGGTTTTATAAATACATTAACAACATAAAAAGGGCCAAGGAAAATATCCATCTCTTACTGGCTGCAGAGGGGAACACTGTAACCAAAGATGAGGAGGAGACTGTAGTACTTGATGCCTTCTTTGCTTCAGTTTTCAACAGGAAGACCAGTGATCCTCAGGGTAACCAGTCCCCTGAGCTGGTAGTCAGGAACAGGGAGCAGAGCAGACTCCCTGCACTCCAAGAGGAAGTAGCTGGTGGACTGCTGAGCCATTTGGACCCTCACAAGTCTGTGGGACCAGATGGAATTCATCTGAGGGTAGCGAGGGAGCTGAAGAGCTTGCCAAGCCCCTCTCCACCATTTATCATGAGCCCTGGCTAACTAGGGAGATCTCAGTGGGATGGAGGTTGGCCAGTGTGACTCATCTACAAGAAGGGTTGGAAGGGGGATCCAGGAAACTACAGGCCAGTCAGCTTGATCTCAGTGCTGGAGAAGGGTATGGAACATCTCGAGTTCCATCATGCAGCACGTACAGGACAACCAGGAGATCAGACCCAGCTAGCCTGGAGGTAGGGAAGACAGGTCCTACCTGATCAACTTCATCTCCTTTTATGACCAGCTGACCCACCCAGTGGATGAGGCAAAGGCTGTAACCTGACCTTCAGCAAAGCCTTTGAAACCATTTCCCAGGGCATTCTCCTGGAAAAGCTGGCAGCCCATGGCTTGGACAGGCACTCCTCTCCAGGTTTAAAACTGGCTGAATGGCCGGGTTCAGAGAATGGTGGTGAACAGCGCTGCATCCATTTGGCATCCAGTCACTAATGGTGTCCCACAGGGATCAGTATCGAGGCCAGCCCTGTTCAACATCTTCATTAATGATTTGAACAGGGGGATAGAATGCACCCTCAGAAAGGCTGTGGATGACACTAAGTTGTGTGGGAGTGTTGAGGCCCTCTACTTGAGGGCAGGAAGGATCTGCAGAGGGATCTGGACAAGCTGGATCAATGGGCTGAAGCCAATTTTATAAGGTTCGACAACCAACACTTCCATCCCTGGAGGCATTTAAGAAATGACTGGCCATGGCACTTAGTGCTATGGTTTAATTGGCATTGTGAAATACAAAGCTGTGTTTCATGTCAGGTACATACAGGAAACGTGTGTATTTGTGATTGTAATATGTGTGGAAACCAACCATGGGACAGTTATAAAGATGAATTCTAATAAAACTGAGAAAAGTAAAGCATGGAAGAAGGCCTTTGAACCTATCTTTTGTTTGCAATTAACCTTTATAAGTCTTAAGTTGATTTAGGAGCATTTGAATTAAAGCATTAAGGATGTTGCTTTTTGATAGGAACTTTCTGTAGTTAACCCTTAAAGAGTTTTGCAATAATAACCTTTTGAAGTATAATTTTAGAATATTGCTTGTAGTAAGGATCTTTGAAACTACAGCTTTAGAATATATAAAAAGGAAACGTGCTTATCTCACGCTTTAAAAAAACAGTGAAAAGCAGTTTGAGAAAGGAAGATGAACATCAACTCAAGGATTAATAGTTTCGACCAAGGGAAGCTGGACATCACTGTTATGAGATTTATAATCCTTGCAATCAAAAGGTGGACCCACATCTGGAGAACTGGACCCCACCAGATGGGATACTTCTTCCTTCTTTCGGAAACTGGACCCCACCATCTGGGGATACTCCTTTCTGGGATACATCCTGAGAGAAGCTAAATCACAATAGTGTATAGAATTGTGACCTAAAACTTGGGAATAGAAACTGCTGATGAGTAAAAATCGGGAATAGAAACTGCTGAGAAACTTATGGGTACCCCTATAAAAACCTGTAAGCCTCAACTATGGGGAGGAAAAACTTCCCCTACTGTACCCAGCACTGTATTGCTCATACTTTACCATATTAATTAATAAATTGATTGCTGCTTGAATATTGGCCTAGTCAAGCTTCTCACTTACAACAGCATGGCAGTGTTCAGTCAGACATTGGATTCACAGATCACAGAAACCAGAAGGAACCACAAGGATCATCATGTCCAGCTCTTAAGTAAATGGCCCATACAGGGATTGAAGCCACAACTTCAGTGTTATCAGCACCATGCTCTAACCAGCTGAGCTCCTCTCAGGATCAATGATCTGGAGGTATTTTCTAACCTTAACGATTCTATTATTCTGTGTGGTGGTATTTATATATTGGAAGACAACTGTAAGGTGTAGAAAATCTGAAGAGTTCCAGAATACTGAGTCAGTTTCCCTTACAACAAAGTTTGTTCTGTTGAAACTGTGCAATTTCTACCCTCTGTAGTCTTCTTTGGAGCTGTATTCCCTGCCTGAGATTAGAAAGGGTGCCTACCTGACAAAGGATTTTAAGTTCTCACAGCTTAAACTGATTGGGAGTCCTGGTGTCAGAGGCAGAGGTTAGTCCTGGTCTGTGCCTCTGCTTCCAACTGCCTTCTAACTGCATTGCCCTGCTTACATTAGACTGAAAAATAAACTTTTTTTTTTTCTTTTCTGGCAATGGACCAGGGAGCAAAATTGGCATACTGCAAAGCTGAGCAATTATGACATTGCATGCAAAGAAGTCCAGAGCAATTGCAAGTGAAAAGAGGTCTCCCCTTGCCCTTCCTTTTTGGAGATGCAGTCTTAGTTCAAATTTATCTTTAAACCTCATGTATGTGGCTGTACATTGTTGTAGTGAGAAAATTCAGTGCTGCATATGTGTCTCTGCTCTTCTTTTGTAGTAGAAACCACCTTTTTCTTTCTAGAGGGGATGCTTTGAGTTTTGATATTTTGTTCCTAGTCAGAACCAATTTCCCTACTCAAAAATGAAAGTAGAACCAAACAAAGTGCCTTTTTCCTTCCATACTGAATTCAGTTGAAAAAGATTTATAAGCTTGATCAATGTTTGAAAAACAACAATTGCTTTAATCTTTGCTGGAAAGCACGGCCGAGTGATTTGTTTTGTCTCACAGAGACAGGGCTGACTAACAAGTGTTATGGAAGACATACAAATAATGTTATGAAACACAGAAGATTCTTGGTTTTAAAAAGCATATTGCCTTAAAACTGTTTGGGATTGTAAGTGGTAGGGTCCCCAACAGTGTATGCTGCTGTCTGAAAACAGCTTTCTTTCAATGGAAACAACACAAAGCAGCAAAAGCTGCTGAAAATCAGCATAAGGACTCTTGAGACTGACACGAGCAGAGCAACAACCACACAGAAAACCCTCAATACCCTCAATGCCACCCCTGTCTAGCTGGTCTGTTTGTTTCTCATGCATTTATGTCCTTAATATAGCCATACTGCTTCACATGCCTCAGTGCAACAACGATTACTCTCATCATTAGCTTTGAGCAAGGAGGGAAAAAGTACTTCTAATTACTAATTTTTGCTTTCCCTTCTCCCCCAGATTTGTTCAGCACAAAACCAAAAAAAGTTCCAGTTGTCAACTCCAATTAAAATATTGTGAAACTCATGGTGCCTAAAACATTTAAAAATAATTTTTAAAAGTTAATTTCATGTTCATATATCAAAACTCTAACAAACATGTGATGGTAGTTGCCCCTCTCACTACAAGTCATACCAGTGCTGAAGTTCCAGTGTAGTTGCAAAAAGAATTTTTTCAGCCCACAACAGCTCTGTAACCGTGTCTCTGAAGCAAGGATAAGCTTATCAGTACCTTGAGGCACCCTATCTTTATTCTGAAGACAATGTGAAGCTCTGTTCCTGTGCAGCAGTTGAAACAAGCAGGAGCTGTGAGGTCAGTCAGCCGGGGCAGGAGGCACGGTGCTGCTCCCCGCCCCGCTGTCGCATGCTAACCGTGGCTGCGGGGCACCGCGCCGGCTGCGCTCTGCTCTCTGCAGAGGCTCTTCTGCAGCTCAAATGATAAGGGCATGTGAGCCTCAAGAAAAGCAGAAATTGCTGTTAGGTTGTGAATGGCTGAGGCACAAAGCACAATGCTGAATGCAGAATCCCAAAGGAATTTAGTTGAAAGGAAAATAAATCTCAGTAATAGGCTCAGGTTTAGAAAAGGAAGGGGGTTTTGTGTGATTTCTTTTCAGGAGAGATACTCAGATATTAAGGGGATGGGTGACTCAGAAATGCCACAGATGTTTACTATTCTACACTTTTATAAAGCCTCTCCTATAAAACATACCAAATAACTTCATGAGACTTAATGGATTGAATGTTTCAACATCCTTTGGGGTCAGATGATAGCAACATAATATTCACATTAAAGATAACATACAACACTTTCCCACCGACATAAAGCAAAACTAGAAACAGTAAGCAGTCTAAGCTTTTCATCACTGCACAGTTAATCTGGTTAGTTGGCACATGCTTAACATATGCCAAGTACCAGCATTCACATCAAAGCCTAAGCCCATTTCTACATCCCTCTCTCCTTCTCATTTTACACACAAAGCTTTATCCTGCAGCTCTCCATATGGAGAATACATTCTCTTCAGCCAGTGGTGTTTTCTGTACAGTGTAGGACCTTCCCCTGTCAGTGATGCCTGGGACCTATCTGTCCTTTATAAGATGGGAAGTGCTAGAGACCTAGCAGCAACCTAACAATCCTTGCCACCAATATATTGCAAATGTGTTCTGGCACAAACCCATCCTAACAAAATCTGGAAAAAACTGTCATGTCCCTGGCTGACTTTGGATCAGAAGTTTTATCTGCATGGGTGGTGTAACTGCTGGGAAGGGGTACATGGGCCAATAAGTGAGTGTGCTTTCTCTCTTGTTGATGTAATTCTTTTGGCTTCCAAAATGTGGGGGAAAAAATTGCTTGGGAGCTATATGCAGAACAACTCCTATAGTACAGTAAAACATCCCTCTTCCCCTCAAGAAAACCAGGTTACCTTCCCAAAACCAAGCTCTTGCAAAAACCTCGCATTGGCTTCTTTCAATTAGACAAATATGAAAACAAACAAAAGCAGCTTCACTCAGATTTTCTACTCAATAGTTTCCAAACAAAATCAGCTGCATGGTATATGCCACCAAAACAATAGCTACCAGATTAGCAGATGGTATGTTGTGAATTAATTGTTGACACAAACCCCAGACATACCACTCAATCCTCTCCTGACACCTAAACTTATTTCCCTATTATTTTTCTCACCTCATTATATTTGCTCACAACATGAAAAAAAAAAATTTAGATATTCCATCTGGATTTAGACATGAAAAGTTAACCTGCAATTTGTTATTACTCTGCCGTCTTTAAAAAAAAAAAAAAAGGCAGTTTGACTACTGCAGAATAAAAACATGGAACAGGAAGCTCGGTGAGTCTGGATACCTATACATTTCATAGGATCATAGAATCATCAAGGTTGGAAATTATTTCTAAGATTATCAAGTCCCACTGTACACCTAGGTCACTGTTTTCACAACTGCCACATCCACATGCCTTTTGAGCCATTCCTGGGCAGCTTGTTCCAATGCCAGACTATCTTTTCAGTGGAGAAATTTTCCCAGTGAAATCCAAACTTCCCTGATTCAACATGAGACCATTTCCTCTTGTCTTGTCAGTTGTTACTTAGGAGAAGTGATCAACCCTCACCTCACTACAACCTTCTTTCAGGCAGTTGTACAGGATGATAAGGTCCCCTCTGAGCCACCTCTCCTCCAGGCTGAAAACCCCCAGCTCCCTCAGCATCTCCTCACAGGACTTGTGCTCCAAACCCTTCAATAACTTTGTTGTCCTTCTCTGGACATGCTCCAGCACCTCAATGTCCTTCTTGTAGTGAGGGGGCCCAGAACTGGACCCAGCACTCGAGGTGTGGCCTCACCAGTGCCCAGCACAGGGGAACAATCACTGCCCTGGTCCTGCTGGTCACACTATTGCTGATCCAAGCCAGGATGCCACTGGTTTTCTTGGCCACTTGGGCACACTCCCAGCTTGTGTTCAGCCACTGCTGGCCAAGACTTCTGTTTGTTCCCTCCGGCCTCCCTGGCTGCAATAAGCAGACACTCCACCAAGTGCTCTCACTCACCCTCCAGGTACAGAGGAGTGTGAGCCAGGGCTGGTGAGTCCAGAGCTACATGTGCTAATCCAGCAGCTCACTGCTGCTAAAACTGTAATATTGTCCATCACATCTCGGTTCTGCCTGCCAGTTACCTAAGGGAGCACTGATCTGTGTCCCTCCCTACCCTACAGGTATTGTTTTTTCCAAAATTTCAATTTTCTCCCCTACTTTATAATGTGGCTAAAACCACCCGGTGGCATTGAAGGTAGAAAGGAAGGCACAAACAGTCAGAGGCAACCAGGCTTTGTTTCCTCTGGACTTCAAGCAATTTTATTAATTTTACTGTTTACAAATAAAAGGAAACAAAACATCATCATACAGCAGCATTTACGTAACCAGGAGTTTCTAGACACCCAACATCTTGGGTTTGGATCTACACAACAGAAGTTGGACACTTAAATCGTAGCATATTTTCCTGCTCAACTGACTGTACTCCAGAGACTGTCTCCACATGAATCTTCTTCATTCCAGCACTTGGGATCAACCCATTCTAGGCTCCTCATTTACAGAGATATGGAGCTCCTGGAGTGAGTCCAGTGGAAGGAAACAAAGATGATTTAGGGACTTGAACATCTCTGTCTCACAAGGAAAGGCTGAGGGAGCAGGGCCTGTTCAGCTTTGAGACAATAAATAAAAGGGGGCCTCCACAGCGTCTGTCAGTACCTGCAGGGAGGCTGAGGAGAGGATGAAGGCAGGACTAGCTGTGACCATGGCCAGATGCTAGGAGCGGGCCCAGCAGTGAAGGGCCCGTCTGATCCAGCCAGCTCCTCTCCCCCATCTCCCACTTATTAGTTTGGAATGCTGCGTTGTCTTCTGTGCCCTTCACTTTAAAAAGCACATTGAGGTGCTGGAGTGTGGCCAGCAAACAGCAAGAAGGCTCTTGAAAGGTCCAGAAAACATGTCTTATGAGGAACAGCCGAGGGAGCTGGGGTTGTTTATTCTCAAGAAGAGGAGCCTGAGGGGGCCTTTATCCCTCTCCACAACTCCCTGGAAGGTTTTTGGGGCCGGTCTCTTCTGCCGTGCCTGCAGTGACTGGACTAGAGGGAACGGCCTTGAACTGAGAGAGGGGACGTTTAGATTAGACATTAGAAAAATATTTTTCACTGTTAGGGTGGTCAGGCGTTGAAGTATTTCCCTGCGAAGTGGTGGAGTCACTATCCCTGCAGGTGTTCAAGAGGCATCTGGATCTAGCGCTGGGTGATTTAGTGCTTATGGGTTACAGTGGCAGTGTCGGGTGCACGGTTGTACTGGATGACCTGAAAGGTCTCTTCCAGCCTTGATGGTTCTATGGCTTAGGCAAACAGCTCCACAGCCCCCAAACAACAAAACGCACTCCCCCCGCCGACACAAGGGTGAGGGGAGAGGAGGGGCGGGGAGAGACCCGCGCCGCCGGCCTCCGCCCGTGAGGGGGCGCCAGCGCGCAGGCGCAGCCCCGCCCCGCGGGGAGGTGCCGCTGGCTGGGAGCGGTGAGTAGCGGGGGGGGGGCTATGGCAGAGTGGCGCGCCCGGCGGTAGTGTCCCCCTCCCCCCCCGCCGCGCTGTTCCGTGAGGCGGTGGAACGCGGGGGGAGATCCCCGATGTCCCGGGAGTTCCCACTGGGCTCTTCCAAACTGGGGCCAAACTGCCCCCTTCGTCCCGGTGGCGGCGCCAGGAGCCCCTGGCCGACCGGAATGGGGTTGTGCGACTGCCCTTGCGCTGCCCTTCCCTTCCCAGGGGATCCCCAGCACCCGTGTCTCTCCTGCCCCTCAGTAATCAGGGGTAGCCGAGGGCGTGTTTTTCCACCTTTGCTCAGGTAGTCATAGTATGGTTTGGGTAGAAAAAAAATCATCTTTGGCTTAAAAATCATCTTGTTCCAACGCCCCTGCCAGGGACGCGGATACCTTTCAGAAGACCAGGGTGCTCATAAGCCCCATCCAGCCTGGCCTTGAACACTTGCAGGGATGGGACATCCACAGCTTCTCCGGGCAACCTGTTCCAGTGCCTTAGAATAAGGAATTTCTTACATATGCTAAGTAGCTGAAATTTCCCCTCTTTCATTTTGAACCCAAAGCATTTGCCCAGTGAGTGCAAAAGTGAGACAATGCTGGGCCTGCTGGGGTGGGTGGCTAAAGTGACTGCACTACAGTAGTGCTTGGGCTGGCCTGTCATGTCGAAGGTTTTTTGTAGAAGATTTTTTCCTACTATTGTCTTTTTAGCCAGTGGTCTGAAGACTGATGCTGTTTGGTCCACAGGTAGCTAAAGCATTAGCCAAAGGCAAGTGAAAAACCCTAAGCCCATTATCAGGAGATTTAGATTTGCTGTATGAAGATGTGAATCTCTTAAAGTTAATGTCAGGATGCACAAAATTAAGAAGATCAAAAATCAGTGTGTGCGAGCTGGGAATGTTAGGTGACACCGGAGGTGATCAGTAATATTTACACTAGCTAAAATTGATGCTGTAAGACAAAATGAGTGTGAATTTGCATTCAGTGAATGCAGCTCTTCCAGTTTTTTTACAGAAATTACACCTGTTTTTCATTCTGCTTCTAGGAAGTATTCAACATTAAGCAACATGTCTTCCACCAAACCTCCAAATGAAAATGAAACATCCAAAGAGAGAAAACCAGGACTGAGGAATGTTCAAACAACTATGCTTTTCCGAGCTGTGAACCCAGAGCTTTTCATTAAACCTGTAAGGCAGTCATTCTGAGAGAAACTAAATATGCTTGAAGAGATACAGTTGCTTTGAAGTGATCATTACAATTCTCTGGGCATTATATAACTTATCTCTTGTTATGCAAACCACTCAGAAATGTAACTAAAAATATTTTTACTTTTTTCCACTCTTGACTGTGGAGAGTGCAGAACATTACAATGCTTATTGTCTGATTCTTTTGTACCTAGCCAAGTTGCTTTCAGAAAGACCTGTTTAGAGGTATATTACCCATGTAATTTGGCAGGTTAAATAATATTATTATTAAGTAATAAGAACATCAGGAGTTGTTTTTAGTATTTAAAAGGGAACAAATCATAGAATGCAAACTTTCTTGGTATGAAGTGAATTGATTTTTGGTAGCTTTTCAATATTTTGGATTTTCCTTTTTCTTGCTTTTATAATTAAGTTTATGATACTCAGGTTTTATTTGCATTTGCAGAACCCAGAAATGAATGAAATTTTGTGCTTATAATAAGTATAGATTTAATAAAAGTACATTTTTTGATAAGAATACAAAGTGTGGTTTAGAGGATTGTAATCAAGCAGGACCAGAGTGCATTGTCCCAGTAGTATATCCAGATGAATTCTGTTAAAAGTTTGTAGTGGAGACCTTCAGTAATTGGTTTTGTTTGGTTCATTTATACTCAATCAGCATTTCCAACCAGCAAAATAGAGAGTACTGGGCAATGTGCTGTTCTGTCTCCAGAAAGAATCTTCTTTTTCAAAGGGAATTTCTGTTGCTGTCAGAAAATTCAGTCTGCAAGAAGGCAGTGGTGATTTTTTGCAGATGTCACAATAGTTTACCATTTCTAAGCTGAGATAGGCGAATGTAATGTTTGAGTTTAATGAAAAATGTTTTGACTAAAAACATTTACCACATTTTTTTCTTGTCAGAACAAACCTGTGATGGCGTTTGGACTGATAGCAATTAGCCTCTGTGTGGCCTACCTTGGTTATTTGCATGCAACAACAGAGAATAAAAAGGACCTCTATGAAGCAATCGACAGTGAGGGGTCCAGATACATGAGGAGGAAAACTTCCAAGTGGGACTGAGAATGTAAGAAAGGAAATCAGTAAATCACTCTCCGAACTTTTCCAGGCAACTACTGGTTTTTTCTCTTTCCCTTGAAATAATGGAGAAAAGTCTTGCTTGCTATTTAATCCAGTCCAATCCTTTATAAAATGCTGTGCCTGTACAAATAAACTGCAGTAAAGATACATCTGAAAATAAAAGTGATTTTAATAATTGCCCTCTATGATCTCCACAGAGATCTTTGTCAGAAGATATGAAATCACTTTGGACCTCCAATCAGTGCTGGTAAATGCCTTAGAAACTGACATGATAGTTCAGCTTTCTCTTTGCTTTGATTAAATGAAGTCAGGGGTTTATCTTTTTTTTTTTTTTAATAGAATGAATAATGTATTGTCTTTGAGAAGAAAAGTAGATATCTTGTTGATAACAGTGGTGCAAGTAAACTAATTTTAAGGCAAGGAAGATCGGATAAAACAATTGGTCAACAGTTTTATTTCATAAAGGAAACTGTAAAATAATGGCCAAAATAATCCTTGGATGCTTAATCTACTCTTCCTTACAAATAAAAGAAGGTAAATATCAGTAGCCAAATAGAGAAAAAGTGAAACAAGTACTTCTGTTAAGAGAAAGGTAGGAGGAGCTCAGCCGTTATCTTTCCTGTTTCACACCATATGACAGATCAGTGCTCATGCTGGCTTCAGCCTGCCAGTTCATAGCTTTAGCTCCAGCTTGGCCAGAGTTTGTCTAATATTCTTGACTAGTCAGTAGGACTGGTTTTATTTCAACTGCATTCAAAAACTTCATTTCTCTATATTGCAAAGTACATTATATGATGTTAATTTATTGCAGGTTACTGAACTCAAAATAAGGAATGGAAAGTCTAAAATCCCCAGGTACTTCTGTGAGTGTGGCTGGAGGATGGGTGGGCATTGTGGCGTTTCCTAGCACATGTGGTGGTCCCTTGTGAGCCTTTGAGCAAACTGTACAGGCAGGTGTCTTCCTGTTCCAGCACTGAGTCCTTCTCCCATGAGCTTCCCAGCTGCTTCTGGGTGCCTGACACTGTCTCCTAGACAGTGTCCCATTAACCAGACTCCAGAGCATGTGGTGAGAGGACACATTCCAGGCTGTAACCTCCTTCTCCCATGGACCCTTACTGATTTTATGTTGCAGTTTTCCATTCAGTTTCTTGTATTTACAAACCCAACAAGGGCTCCCAGGGAACTGAGACACCTCTTTGTTGATCCTCTTCCAACCAAGGTGGCTTCTGTCAGGCCAGAGAAGGAACATGCAGGATCTCCTGCTTTACTGTTCTGGGAGTTGCTTTGGGTTTTATCAAAAGATTTTGGTACTGAAGATAAAAAAGGTGACTGGCTGCCTTGAGGGACAGCAGTTGCACCATGGGATTTCTCTCTATCTCCCTCTAAGTCCTTCACTTTGAATCTGTGAGTTTACTCCTGTTCTTCTTTTATAGTTAACTGTATCTTAAATTCAGGGGGGCTTTGGTTAAAGTGCCTCCTTCCTGAGAAGGGAAGTGAGCTCTATCTATAATAAAGCTTTTTTTTTTTTTTTTTTAAGGGGCGTTTTTACAGCCTTTAAAAGCAGATTCCTCTTTGGGAGCCTGGAGCCTGCTGCCCTACAACAGCAAGGTTCCTGGTTTTGTTCCTGTTTTGGTTGCTAAGTTTGCAGGTGAGGAAACTACTTGCCTTTTGATTGGTGAAGGAATTTCCCAGTGAAATGATCAAATATTCAGGACTCTCACATGCTGTGCATATCCTGCAGAATGTTTTTTTTATGTTTGTGAAGGATCTTTAGAATAAATCTGTTCTTTTAAAAATGGTTGCACAGGATTTTAGCTCTTTTCAGTTCATTAAAATGCACAGGTCTCATATGTTTGCATGAATTTGACTAAATTATTCCCAAATCAGTGCTACAAGTAAGTATTTTTATCTGTTTTTCTATAGGCTTCTAGAATACATGCTTTGATCCTCTGCAGATGAATTGAAACCCCATTCTCTTATTTAGAATAATGCAAGATTTGTGTTCTCAAGATTTTCAGTTCTGTTTTTGTGAAGTGAATATGGAGTTACTGGGGAAAAGAAAGTGGGACTGGAGGCATAAAAGATAATAGACTGACCTGGATAGGGTGTAGGCATGTACATGCCAGTGACACTTCCTACAGAAGCTGAGATAGGGCCTCTTGAATGTTGGCTGGACTCAAGTTGACCACGTTACTTTAGAACTGCGAGGTTGAAGAAAGAATGGATATTTAAGTTTGTCCTATTATTTCTTTGGCAGCTGCTGTACAGGTAACTCTTAATGATACACAATTTATATATAAAAAAGAGATAAAGCAGTGCAAATACAGAGAGGTATGTGGTAGGTTAATGAATGTTACAGTATCAACACAGGCATTTGCTGGTTTAAGTTCCTGATTTTTATCATAAGAACAATGTGTGTATAGGGATTAAAGAGAAAAAAACCCCACCCAAACAAAACTGCTTTGATACCAAAATTTGTTTGCTCAGCTCTGAAAGCGTGACACCCCTTATGCATCTGGAGTGCACACAGCACAAGTGTAGTTTCTTTTGTTCTGTGTTTTTCAATTTCAGTCTTCAGTACAGTGATAATTATCTATAAGGGATGATAACTGGCTTGACAAAAACTGTGAGTCAAAATTATTTCCTGGGCAGAGGCTCTTTGAGGTTTTTGCCAGTTCCTTACTGTCTGTGCTGACTTTCACATCTTTTTCCAAGAACAGCAACAAAATGCTACGATTAAAATATCCAAAACTGTAGCTGTTGTACTGTTCCTAAGATCTCCTTAGACTGTGTGGTGTGAATGGGACTTGTTGGCATTCAACAAAAAAAGCAATTAAACAATTAAAGGGCCAAAGCCTACTGCGATGCTGTTTAACTATTACCAGGGAAAGTTAGTTCTTTGTGGGTGAAACCAGCCCTTGCCCAGTAACAGTTGCTACACAGGAAGCTGCATTCAGGCTGGAAAGCCTGAATTCATGAAACCCTCCCTTATCATCTGTCTCCTGGCTGTTACTGAATTGTAGGCATGTTTAAATCCTAATTGGAAAGCAAATGTTTCAGCTAACTTGGTAAACAATTGCCAGTGATTTTTCTATTTTTACCAGCTTGCGTGTTTTCTGTAGCAACAGTAAGAGTTTTGCCTGCAAATGAGATCTGTCAGGAGTAGAGTTCTGACACTCTAGTAACTATTACAGAATGACACTGGAACATCACAATGATTTGAAGTTCTGATCTGGATTCCTTTGTTGTGCTGTGTGTTCAAAAAGGGTACCACCACCACCTCCCAGTGCTGCTTTTGATCAGATTCAGGAGTACAGGCCTTCCAGAACACAGCATTAAACTCATTGTAAGGTACTGGGAAAGTTCATTTCTGAAATTCCTTTCTTTTATTGCAATCTGAGATTTAGGAAAACCCAAAGTCCTCTTGCTTCTATGTGTTCTGGCCAGTCATGAATGCATTTACATCTTAGTAAGAAAGAACTGCTGCATATTAGTAACTCCAGTATATTCAGGGAGGAAAAAGGTCAGCTGTTCTGCAGTGTATGAAACATTCTGAGTTGGGCATAATGAAGCATGAAAGGCAAAGGAGCTGCAAGACCATTAGCAAATGTTTTCTGAAGCTCAAGTACTTAGGTAAGAGCTATGTTTGATTTAACATTTGCACAGATCATCCCATCATCCTTCAACAGGACATAGCTGGGATATTTAATCCTGAATCTCACCTTCTTACACCTGATTCTGGCTCCTGACCTTAGACTGAAGCTCTGTACAGTCTCTTGAGGTTTGATTTTTTCATGGCATACCACAATGATAACCTCAGTGATGAAGGGCTCATGGTAGCATTCATATGTTTGAGGATCTAGGAAGAATCTGAAGTATATGCTGTGCCTGATTGTCTTAGAAGTTTCTGATCAGCAGTGCAAAGTTTTGCAGAAATTAAATTGTGCATGTTTTTTTAATGTGTGCTGTGAAGAGGAGTGTTTGGTTTTTGATTTAAACAATATCAAGAGTTTATCAATGTCCTGAGGGCCCTGGCAGCAGGGTGAGTGCCATGCCTGCTTGGAGGCATGAGGCTTCAGCCTTGTATTGACATGCACAGTGTGAAACATACTCAGAAGACCAGAGGCCTTCTCTTTTTCAATTATTTTCTCTTCACTGCTTGATAAAATGGACAGGGGAAGAGATGTGTCATCAAGGCACAACATGCTTTCATTTCTGTGGAAATAGCCAGCATGACAGAACTGAGTGCTTGACAGCAAGATTGTAATTCTGAATAATAATAAATAAAAAAGTTTAGTTTGGATTTTTTTGGGGTTTTTTTAATGCTTGCCATAGCCAGGACCTTTATTCACCTGAGATTTGAACTCCAGTGCCAGAAGAAGTACTTAGCCTGAAAAACGACTGGCTTTGTGCTTCATGAGATGTGAGCTTGAGCTGGCTGGATCTTTAATTCACTTTTGAACATTTCACTACCTTTTTTTATTGCATGAAGTTTATGGACTTTATTGTAAGTTCATTGTCAGGCCTTGTTTCATTATGAGGTACATTTCCTAAGGGCAATAAAGTACAGGCTTAACTTTAAATCTGTCCTGAAGGTTTGTGTCCATCAAAGCTAGTAAAGTGTATAACAGATTGGCTGACTCTGGACCCTAAGCGAGGAGCAGGAAAACTGCCAACATACGTATATTCCTAAATGAAGCATGCCAGCTGTAGGTTTATGTTTCTCTATATGCTTGACTCATGCTTTATATGGCTTTTTGGATATCTGAGAAAAGGCTGAAATACACAAAGAGATCCTTCTGGATCTGAGCCTTCCTGCTTTCTGCACCACTTCAGGGGCTTTTCACTGCCGGAGCACCCGAGCGCTCCTCAGGCAGGCATTACTCAGCGCATCTGACACCTGCCATCCGTAGTCTTGCAGCCTCCCACCAGATGACAAACGGCTCACAGAGAATTGCTGGAGTGTTTTGCTTTGGAATTTTATTTTGTACAGGTTTCTAAATAGCTATCTGTTTATACTGCAGGCAGTCAGAGCAATGCACTTGGCACGTCAAGAGGAAAAGCAGGCAGGTTTATAGTGGTCTTAAGTTTTCAACAGAGTTCATTCCATTTAATGGAGCTGTTTTCCAAGGGAGCTCTCTCTCTTGCTGTCATAATATCTGCTGACAGTAGCTGGCAGAATCTTAGTTCCTCGTGTTTAACCATTCAGTTATTTGGGATAAGAGTGTTACATATTTTCATAGACCTGAGTGCTCAGGATTTGAATGCGTACCATTTGCCCTGATAATATTGGCTCCAGGGACTAAGGGCTGGGGAGAATTCCCAGGTGGAGAATTCTATAGCTGAAACAAAATAAGAGACAGATATAACTGAAGTAATTGCATGTTTTATATTTGTTGGCATTTGTTTCTTGCAGTTCATCTTAAAAGGTGTGTTAACCTTAGTGAGCTAAGTGCTAACTAACAGTGAGCTTGGACAGCTGGTAGTGGAAAATTTATTCATCATCTGTCTAAGCAAATACATCAGTGCATGAGTGATTGAAGTGGAGTTTTAAATGTAGAATAGTTCAAAGTCCATCACTCTACCAAACTAAGAAGTGAGGACAGTGAAGTCACTGCTTTCTTGTGGAACAGTTTAATTCATATAAAATACTTCAAACAGATATTTGGCACACTCTGGCACTATTTCTGACTGACATGTCTGTAAAGCCTTGCCTCTCTGAATTATGGAAGCTCTGTAGATAACTGATGTTCCATGTTTCATTTCCCTCTCACATCCATGCTGAAAAAATCCAAACTTCATGTTCACAGTTGTCTAATTAAATGCATTAACTGCACAGAACACACTGTTTGCGTGCATGTATCTCTGTGTGTTAGGCAACATAAGGGGTAATTCTGCAAGCTGCGTGTTAGAAAACCAAGATAATATTGAAGTGTTTCAACTTTCCTTGAACAAACAGTTCAACAGGTTCTCTTATACTGATATCTAAGTAGATTTGTTAGTTCTTCTCTACTAGGGAGGGCATAATATATTCATCATTCTGCAGTGCCTTACTGATCACATGGAAGAAAGAAGTCACCCTGTCTTAAAGGGTTTAAAAAGCCCACATTTTTTTCTGAGATACAGTGGCAGGGACTGATACAAACCATGGGTGCTACAGGAATAGGTGTTGTCTGTGGTGGACCTTAGTCCTGGGCACCTCATTCATCCAGACAAGACCAAGGGTCCTGGTGAGTGCACATCCCAGGCTGTTCTTGATCTACAGCCTTTGGAGGCATATTTGGAGACAGGCATCAGGAGCTTCAGATCTGGCCAGCTGTGTCTGTACATATCCATGCTGCCGGCATACTCTACTCGGGGATGGACTTAGTCAGCACTGTATGCACAGCTCATACAGCTCATAACAGCCTGTCAGACCCTGGCATTGCTTCTCATTGCCTCTTGGCAAGGGAAAAACATTTTGTTTTACTGCTTTCAAGTGTTAAGTTGAAGGTGTGTTTGTTCCACTTAGAAACAGCATGTCCTCTTAAGTCTATGTGCTTGGTTTTGGAGAGATGAAAGAAGCCACAGCTTGGCCTAAATGAGTAGCTTGGTAATGTAGATAAACAGACAAGATAGCAAGCAGTAGGATTGCTATGGCATCTGGAGGGCTATTCACCATGGACACTATTTGGTATTTCAAGGAAATATTTTAGCAAGTAAAGTAACTAAGTGCAATTTAAGAGATTTTTTTTCCCTTGTAGTTGTACTCACTGCACAATATTAATTATAATTGACTGGCATGTTAAAAAAAAAGGCCATTTCATATTCTGTAGATTTCTGCATGCCAGGTACTGTGAGTACATGAGCTACTGGTAGCTAAAACAAATTGTGGGCTCAGACATAACAATCAAGCCTTCCATTGCATGAAGCAGAGACAGCATATGTTTGTTGGCTTGATTTTGTTCCTGTTTGAGAAGTATTGCAGCATAAGAAGTAATACTACCCTTGTTACTTGCAACTCTGATTCTGAGGGAGAATCAGAATCTTTATGACTGTTATGTCTGAATGATGCAAATAAAGAATCTTTCAGATAACATCTGGACGCTCGAGTGCCAGTGATGGCACATATTGACAGCAGAGTGCATGAGACAAAGCCTAGAATGGGGAGCTGTAATACTGCAGTGAATAATACAGAAAGCAGGATTTCTCTATTAGTCATTCAGGAGATGTCTGATAATTGCCAGAAAATACCACAGTCTTAGGAACAGTCAGACTTTCTCTCTAAGGCAGTGTTATGGAAGACTGAAAAGTGGGTTGTCTAATTACTGTAGCTGAGCAGCTGAACTAGTAGAGAGCTGTGGAGTATGGCTGAGAAGTAGCTAATTAATAAAATAGAGACATCTTGCTCGTTAATCCCTCAAAGGTCTGCAGAAGAGCTCTGTGACATCTTAAAAGGAAGATATGCAGATTGTGAAACCTTTGAATGCCTCACATGGAGAAATGAAGTGTGAAAGGAACTAATGAGGCTGGTAGCATTTGGAGTGTGAGTGCACACTGTCTGTGCATGTGAGGCAATTAAGGAGCCGCAGTGCCTGATGGGCACCAGAGCGCAGAATGAATGCACCGTGGCTGTGCTTGGGTGGAGGGGTGGCCACAGTGAGAGAAACCCAGCCACTGGGACTGGAGTTGCTGGTGTGATTTCCTTCTCTGGGCTTAATTAACAGAAGTGCAGCATTACATTTGCTGCTACTTAAAATCCATATGGAGGAAAACAAAGTGAGTGACCGATCGCAGAATGCAGCAAGTGTCTGGTGGGAGATGCACGTATTGGAACAGCTGGCATTACTATTGGCTAGTAGGTACAATACATGGGTGTTCTGGGGATATCTAGGCAGGGTTCTGCCTGGGCATGTGTTAGCAGTGACCAGAGAGAAAGACAAGTCCTAGAAGGAGGACTAGAAGGAGCCAATAACAATGATGGCAACATCCTCAGAAGTGAGAAAACCTGTGCTCCCTTCATTGCAGTTTACTGGGACTAGCAATCAACTAGCTGTCTTTGGGTCTGTGTGCAAACCAAGAGTAAAGTAAACAGCTTGACTAACAATAGCTAGTAATGCAACTCCAAGCTTCATTCCTATTGCTGCGTCTTGCCTTTCTTTTGTATACTTGGACTTTTCCACTGTGTAGCTGCAGTCTGCTGTTGCTTTTCCTAAAACTTGAGTGACTAGGGAAAAATCCTACTCATCAAGGTGTCTGAGCACCATATTTTTCCATTATTTTTCTTGTAAGATTACATTATTCCTTCTTCAAGTCAGCTTTCCAAAAGGCACAGGCACTTCCAATGTGTTTATTCAAAAATTTAATCCACAGTATAAACAGAATATTGCTGGCTATTCCACTTCATTCTGTTTTCCTTCGTGGCTTCTTGGCAACTTAAACTGCTGATGTCAGATTAATTGCAGAGCTCTGGGTGCTATATCTGCTCGTGATAATAACTGCAGTCTCTTCCCTGTGTTGCCTGTGGTATCCCACAATGATACCTGGGGTTTTGGGATTTTTTACCTGATGTGCTGCAGGAGTTAGATTTCAGAAAAAGAGTAATTTAACTTTGAGTCTAGCCAAGTACTGCAAGTAATAGGTTTTGTAAAAGAGTAGTTTAACTCTGAGGCTGGAATCTGACCCACTTTGACTCTATACCTAAGGTGTTAACCATCTTTGATATGTTTCTGATAGTCCCTCTTTATAATCCTGATTTATAGCCAGTTCTGATTTTCAATGTGGATTTAAAAGTCAGGGATCTGGACCTTCAGCCTTAAACTTCACCTTGAATGATTTTATCATTTCATTATATTGATAGGAATCTGATGCTGAGACACTTAGCTATTCTAGTGAGCACCTTAAGTACTTCTGTCACATTCCCATTAAAATACTAAGTATGTCTGTCTGCCAAATACGCTTATTTCTGGGTCAGCTGACTAGATGATTCCATCGTATCCTGTTTTCTGCTCTCCTGCTTCTACCGGGACAGCACCACCATTCATATTTAGTGACCTTTCAGGTGTTGCATCTAATTTCTCTGTTACAAAGGACATTTCTAGTATCAGTAATGATCTCAACTTGAATGTATCTTTCCTATATTTTGAGGAAAGTGGTTTTCTGTGTACTGTTGTATTATAAACACATTCTTCATATACAGGAATGAAATTTAGGGACTTTTGAAAAAGGTCATTGAAATAAGAGGAGATTAATTCTTAGGTTACCTGAACTAGAATCTTTAAATGCTTTAAATCTTTAGAGCTGTCATGAGAAAATTACTGAGGAGTTGGCTCTCAAAATAATGTTCAGCGCGATACACATTCTCTTACATTTCCAGTCTGACTTGAGATCTGATCTACTTAAGCTGTTGTATACAGACATAGCTTTAAGTAACCTTGGAAATTGTCTCTTGAAGCTCCCAACCTCTTCCTCTAAGGCTTAACATCTTCCTTCAGAACACCAAATGCTCTTTTTGTTGGAGGAATTGAGATGCCAACACCTGTTAAGTAAGCTAGCTAGAAGGCCTCCCTAACCATAAATTCTACATTCAAAGCATAATTCTGGGGCACTCAAGAGCTTTTCAATAAACCATGAATTCAAACAGAAGTGTTCTTGATCTTGTAAGCAGTGGTTATGTGAGTCACTGCTGTGCTTGTGTCCCATTGCCTTTGACTTGACTTCTAGCCCAGATGTGGTGACAACATCACCACAGGTATGTTCCTTTGTCCTCTGTGTCACTGCAGTGAATCCTGGTCAGACTACCTGGCATAAGCATGTTCTTGCTTATGAACCCATGGCTATGAGAATGTGAGTGAATCCTATTTAGTCTAAAATCAAAATTGCCTGTAAATGTAATACACAAGAGCCCTTCGTGTTTGAGGAAGAAGAAGGTGTTAACACTGGAAAAGTACTGCAAAGGGAGATAGTAATGCTTCTCTGAGCCTTTTCATTAGTTTGTTAAGTAGAACCAACACAGAAGGTTTTGGGCGACTGCACTCTCAAAGCTCATGTTCTCACAATTCTCGTTTAGCTACATAAAAGTAGAGCACATTTTCTTTTGGGCACTGGCTCACAGTATTTCAGGCACTTTATAACCAAGGCTGTGGTACAGTTTTTATAGTAACACCTTAGATAATGAGTTACAAATTAAATATTTATACAACTTACCTCGTACTTCAGCAGAAAAAGTATTAAAAATCCATAGCAGAAACTTGTGGAGGCTCTTGTGAAGCTGTAGTAGGAGCTGCCATGGTTGAACATGCATACCAGTCATCTAAAGATGGGCAGTCCTGGGGAAAAAAAAAGTGTAGCCTGTGGCTCTTATGAAGAAGACCTTTATGAAGAGTTGCTGTCAAACGCTACATAAGGTGTCATAAAATATGTGAGGCCTGCACACTTGCTAATCCCAAAGAGCCATGGTGCATGTGTCTCAGATATGCCAAAGCATAAACTAAAACCTGAAATATTTCCAGCACTGGCAAGGCTGGTATAAAAATAAATGTCTGCTGGGTCAGCACTGGAGCTCAAGTGTCACTTTTCCTCAAGGTACACACTCTAGGGCTGCAAGGCAGCACTAAAGAGAATCCTTTAGGAGTAACTCTTAGTACAGCCTGTCCCCCTTTGTACAAAAGGAAAGTTTTTTTATTAGAACTGGAAAACTATTCTGGATTTGGAGCTACATGTTGAAAACAGACTAAGCTCCTTCACTTTCTGAATCAGATATTAAAAGTACCCTCACCTTGCTAAAAAGACATTAGCATTACTCTCAAGTAACACCACATTTTCACATAATGAATTCCATTTTAAGAGGGGAGAGTTGTGAGTCCAGTCAACACAAATATTTGTAGATCTTTTTTATAAAACAGGATCTTTGCTCTTGATTCAATAGAGAACAAGGTAAATGCTTGTTGGCATGTTTAATGCATTGTCATTAGTCATGGGAATATAGAGGAGAAACTGGCTGCTGCTGTAATGTCTGTGTTAAACTTCTCCTAAACTCTCTTTATCTGTGAGATTGACTGTTTCATGGTGTGTCTATATGTGTGTGTTTGTGCGTGTGCGCGTGTGTGTGTGTGTGTGTGTGTGTGTGTGTGTGTGTGTGTTAAAATTCTTTCCCCACTAGAAATTAAAAGTCACATTAGTGGTCACTTTTGAATAATAATTTGGATGAGCTTAGGTTAAAGTTAACTCCGTGAGGTGTGTTTCTTTTTACAGGGCAACTGCTGAATTCCACAACAGAAAAAACACCCCAAACCTGTAAATGTGTTTTTCTTCTGACTTTAATCCATATTTATACATTGCATCCTTGTACCATTGAAAAAACAGAAAGCAAAGACAACTGGTGCCATCACTGTGATGAGGAAGAGGAGCCAGCTCAAAGAAATGAAAAATCTCCCCATCTCTTAATGTGTTTAATCAATATCAGAAGATAGCTGTGAAATTATTATTCTTGTAACCAGCTTGTGTTAGTTTCCCATTTATATTTAGATACTGATTAAATACAAATGGTAATTTGTCTATGGGTAGTTGAGAATGCAAACTGATTAACATTCAAGAATATAGGTATATATTCAATAATATTCATCTCTTGGTTATTAAACAGATGGTTTCTATAGAAGGCTTGCTGACCTCTCCTGGATAAAGACTCCTAAATGGTTTGGAATGCTGTATTTGTTAATGAGAGAAATCTGATCTCCATCACAAGCTGGACTGATCCTTTCATCTGTTACAAACTACATTAAATGAAAATGATTGCTGTAGTCAAGAGCAGAAAATTCCCATTCCATCTCACAAACCATGTGAAAGAAACTGTGTTTCAAAGCATGATTCAGATAAGGCTGTAATACTGAGTTCAGTTCAATAAGCTGAGCTTTGTAAGTGAAAGCTTAGAATTACTAACTTTGCTGCCAAGGGTAAGTTCTTATTCTTTTAATTCTGCTGCCAAAAAGGGCTCTATTGACAGGTACTGGAGAGTTCCTGGGTGACTTTGCTGGAAACCTTGCAATGTTACAGAAACCACCAGCCACCCAGTCTGCTGCATATGGGACATGAACTGTAATTCCCTGACATTATTGCTGGTCAATTAGAGGTGCACCCCTGGGACTGAGGCCTTGATCTGTGTCTCTGCTGTGCAAGCTGACACATGCTCTTGCAGGCTTGCCAATTCTGCACTGAGCTCTGCAGAGATCATCCTCTTCAGGGCTTTCACCAGTGACAATGGGGAGTTGGATTCCTTTCATAGTATGATGTGGGACCACTATGATCTTGCCAGAGGATTCCTGGGAAGCTGCCAAAAAGACAGCAAAACTTTCTTTTATTCCATTCAGAAGGAAAATATCCTGGGATTCTCTACACACACCACACTAGCAGAGGTCTTTTCAGTATGTGCCCTCAATCTTTTTAACTTTAAATCCAAGGTTAAGGTGTTAGAATGTATATGGTTCAAAGATCCTCCTGAACAAAAAGCTTCTAATACTGTAAAAGCCTGAAAGCCTCAGTTTCATCTGTTCCTGTGCTTGGTTCTATCTAAGCAGCAATATGTTGAGTGACTTGGAGTGGGTCTTGAAAGTCTGGCAGTGTAAAAGGACATACATGGTATTGAAAGACTTCTTGAAAGAACTGAGCTCATTTGGAAGTGAATAATAAGGGTTGAAGTCCATAAGCCCTTTTAAGCTTCTAAAGGCTGGGCTGCTTGCATCTTTTTTTCTTGTTTACTAAAATTATTTTTCCTTTAATAAGATTGTTCTTCCTCTAAGAATACTAAAACTGCATATCTTTCTGTTCCTCTAGTGAAAAAACTACTTTTTTGGATACTGTAACTGTAACATAAAATCATCTTATTTTAATTGCCTTGCAGCCTTACTTAGGACAAAAAGATCTGTGTTCCTGCAATTTACTTATCTGTTCTTACCCAAATGCTGGTACAGGAAGCAGGCTGGAAAACGTGAGGGGTACAATGCTGTCTAAAGCCCAGGGGAACAGTAAGAACCATTATAACCCCACAGGAGGATGGCAGCTGGTGTTAGGTGGTGGCTTTTTCTTGGTTCTCAGTAGGTTCCTGTCAGGCCTCTTTCCTCTTGTACATAATGTTTTTTGTTAAATCCAACATATGGCATTGAGGAGTTTCTGAGTTCAAACATGCTGTGTGGATTTGTCACTGTGCACTGCACCAGGTCTCCTTCCACAGCTCCTGGCAATAATGTTCTTACAGCACCTTCTACCGAACTCTTTTAAAAATGGAAATTGTCCTTCCAGAAAAAAAGTAATGCAGGCTTGATACCATAATGTGCTGGAAAAGCTGGATGTCAGTGGGTATCAGTATGACTTTAAGCTGAGGATAGCAAAACTTTTCCCCTTTGCCCTTTCCTTGCAGGCTGTCTTAATGAATCTGATATGTGTAGACCAGAAATGGTGAGGTTGCCAAAGGATTTAAAACACTGGAAAGCCACCCTCTTGAATGTATGCTGGAGGCAGGGATTTCTTGAATATTTTGGAGGAATTCCTTTCTCCCTCTTCCTGAAAGTGACTGTGCTGCAGTGTCACTCTATGTGCACATAGACAGAAGCAGCCACAACTTTTTTTTTTTTTTTTTTTTATATTTAAGTGGCTTTGACTAATCTACAATTGTTAGAGTCAAAGAAACCAGAACCAGTACCAAAAAGTGCAAAAAAAGTTGCAGAAATTCTGAAAAAAATTGCAGAAATTGCAGGAATTCTTCAGTGAATTACAGTGTCACACCGAATCACAGAATGGGTAAGATTGGAAGGGACCACAGAGGGCCATCTGGTCCACCTTCCTGCTCCATCAGGGTCATCCTAGAGCACAAGGCACAGGATTGTGTCCAGATGGTTCTTGAATATCTCCAGTGAGGGAGACTCCACAACTTCTCTGGGAAATCTGTTCCAGTGTGTGGTCACCTGCACAGTAAAGAAGTTCTTCCTCATATTCAGGTGGAATTTCCTGTCCATCAGTTTCTACCCATTGCTGTTTGTCCTATTGCTCAGCACCACTGAGAAGAGCTTAGTTCAATCCTCCTGGGCACCCTCCTTTCAGAGACTGATAGACACTAATGAGATCCCCTCTCAATCATCTAAAGGCTGAACAGCTCCCTCAGGCTTTCCTTGTAAGAGAGATGCTCCAGTCCTCTCAACATCTTTGTTGCCCTCCACTGGACCTGGTCCAGGAGCTCCATGTTATATTCACATGCACAGTCATCTCTCAGCTTTA
This sequence comes from Agelaius tricolor, assembly GCF_023055355.1. Classification (NCBI taxonomy): domain Eukaryota; kingdom Metazoa; phylum Chordata; class Aves; order Passeriformes; family Icteridae; genus Agelaius; species Agelaius tricolor. The sequence goes on along the minus strand of NW_027269261.1, from coordinate 91,130,701 downwards.
TTTCCCCCTCACACATACACCTCACACTGTATGCATAGCCCATTTTTCTTACCTGTTGTATTTTCTTCTCTTGACTTCAAATGGTAGAAACATTGCCTGTCAGTACAGATAACAGGCAAACATCTTTCCTGCAGGCCTCTAGTTAGACCCAAGTCTTCAATGGGACATGAAAACAGCTTTGTTTTTCATATGCTGATCATGAGTCCCTTTGGCAGCTCATTGCAAGACTGCTCTGAGTCACTGGGATAGAAAATTTTTGACCAGTAAAGTAGTCCAATGACTGCCTCACCCACAGATGTGTCTTCATTAGAGGTAGGGGGTGCAATGCAGGAGCAAAGCAAGAGGCTATTTCTTGCAAGCCCTAAGTACAATAGCATTCCAGTCAGGTATTGTGTAAATGTTTGATCTGCTGCTCATGTTTTAAGGTGTGACTTGGGCAGGTTCTACTTGACTGGGACATAAACAGATTTATTGCCAGATATACCCATTGATGTGGAGTCATTAACTCAAGCTTTTGGAGGAAGTTTTACATTGTGGGTATTTTCCAGACAGTTCTAGAAGAAGTCTTATATAGAGAGGATACAGATCTTAGCAGGCTGTAAACTTATATTCTTCCTTTTGGTATTCTATATTTATTTGCCCATCTAGATGTCCATTATCTAGAATGCTGTGAAAACTCCAGTGTAAGTGGTCAAAGAAATGATCAGTCATCTTTCATCAAAACACCCTTCCAGAATTTCACAGGCACTTCTGAGAGCAGTTTGTGCATTAAGGGTCATCCATAAAGCTGAGAAATAAGCTTTTAAAGTCAGTGTGGGCTTCCTTCAAAAATTTTAACTTTAGGAGGAAGAGGATATTTTTCAGGATGAAGTAAAAGGGGATGTAATTTTCAGAGCTGGCTGAAAATCTTGAAGGTCTTCAGAAATAAAGAATTGCAACAAGTGGAGTCAATACAGGCATGAAAATCCTTGCTTTGCTCCAAAGGCCCATTTCTCTAAATCTGTAAGTCACTGCTTTAATAGTGCAGGTCAAAGCTTGATCCTGAATTCTGTGTTTATGAAAGACACTCGTATCAATACTTAATGTGTTGTCTTTTAAATCTCATCCTATAGGGTGCTTACATTTTAAATTAATTCTATCCCAACTGAATTTTGAAAAGAGGTTGTGAAAGTTGTCAGTTGGAAGTTCTCAACCTGGTGTGTGCAAGCTTAAAGCTTAATATGATGTGTCTTGTATCAACACAAATTATTCAGTCCTTCAAACACTATAAACCAAAAATTTTACAACCAGATTAAGTTGATAATTGAGAGACCTATTGGGAGGAGCTATACTTGTCTAAGAATAGAACAATGACGTGAAATTGAGCTAGGAGCAGCCCTTTAAGGTCACTACTGCTTAGACATCAGGAATATGGTGACACACAAGTGGAGAGAATTACATGAAGTTCAAACAGATTAACGAAACCAGACTAAAGATAAAGCCCATCGAAAACTGATTAAAGTCACAGATTAAAAGTAAAACAAGAACTTCCTTGTCTGTCCTATAAAAGTGAACATACCCAGATGACTACAGAGATGACCCATCTTAGCTGTTTCTGAGAACAAATATCCTTTGTTCATTATTGGAGAGCTTAAGATTGAAATAGCATGATGTTGCACATGTATTAAAGTAGAACTAACTATGAGGAATAGCATAAAAAAAACTCGGTTGAAAGAAGAGCATTATGCACTATGGTTACCTGTTTCAAAATTTGTTTCAGTAAAAGAATCCTGTTCACTTTCAAATGGAACAACACAGAGGTTCAGCTAGTCAAAGAAAATCAGATTTTAATAGAAACTATAATGAGGTGCTTTTTTTGGTACATAAATATTGTGTTTAAATACGTATGTTTTAGCCTAAAAGATCACCTGACAACAAATTGAATTTTCTATAAAGCAAGGCCAAATATTCTACAGCAGAGATAAAAATCAAACTCAGATTTTCAGATTATGGTGGATTATCTATAATGCCTCTTTGTCTCACGTGCAGAATGTCCATGATTTGCAACACTATAGAATCCATATCAAGGCAGATGGAGGTGCTTACACCACCCTTAGAGTGGGATTTAAGGAGCTGCAGGAGTCACAAGGCTTGTGAAAGCCAAGAAAGGACTGCTTTGTTCCAGCAGGAATGAAAATGATCTGCCCCTAGAAAGCAGCAAGGGCACTTCTCGTGAGATGCCAAATACTGGCCATGCATTCTCTTGGTCCATGTCTGGGTGAGGAGAAGTCCCTTGTTGCTTGGGCTGGGACTGAAGATTTGGACTGCAAGGTAATACCCAGGGTCTGAAAGGCAAAAATAGGAGCAGAAATCAGGGCAGGTGATTTGCTCACCAGTGAGTGAATTCTGCAAAGATGTAAAAAAGGCTGCCTTAAGTAGAGGCCCAAGTCGGGTATATGAAGTTTCTGTTTCTAATGCAGCCAACTGTAAGTAGCTATCTAGTTAAAAGACATGTAAATACTGACTAGGAATTCTGGGAGCTGTCAGTCTGCCCTGGGCTAAAAGATATTTCTTACAGCTTTCTGCTCTTGGTTGAAGCTTCAGACTGAAAAAGCTATTAGCATGCTGCTTCCCTCATGTGCAGGTATCCATCCATATGTGCATGTCAAGATGTGTGTAACTTATTAATAGTCTTTCTCCAGGTATCATTACAGATATCTCTAGAAGAAATTATGATTAAAATGAAACGTAATGTTTACGAAAAACAGGGTTGTGTGAAAAGGAGGTCTTCTTCAGGATGAGAGAGTTGTAGCATTGGCTGGTGACTCTTTTGAAATGATGACTACATCTAGCACTTCAAGGGAGCATGAATGCTCATGATTGATGGTCATGTGTTTTACATCCTTGTATCTCCACAGAGAGCTGTTACTGAGGAAATGCCAGAGGATACAACTGGCAAAGCTGTAGCATCAAGGACTCAATGTGAATGTAGGGATTTTCTTTCTGCTTTTTCCAAATAGTCCTAGATGTTGCTAGCAACCAACTCGAAAGAGTTGCCCAGAACCAGGCCTTTTTGGAAACTGTTACTTCTCATTATATTTCTCAGTAAAGCAATATCTTGCTGCAGCACGTGAGAGCACTTGTGTCCTACATTTATTAATATCGAAAACTCTTTTAATCTGCTGTTAAGTTTTACTGTGCTCAAAATGATCTGCCAGCAGACACATTTCTAAGTACCTTAAAGCTGTAAAGGATGGGTGTTCTCTTGCCAAAGTGCTGCTGATCTTGGTGTTGTGGTTGTGCACTTGGATCAGCCTGCAGGTTTGTATGGCTTCCAGCTTATACTTTGATAGAGGCTTGGAGAAAACTCCAGTTTCACTTCAGTCATGGGAAGGAGCTGGGGAGAAAGTCACATGGTAAACTGTCCTAGCAAAGGGCTAGGACATGTTTTTTCAAGACATGCCTTTGATTCAAAGTAAGCCCAGCTTGTGCTTCTCAAAAGTTTGTGCTTGCCAAGGAATAGGACTTCTGCTCTTCTGCCAGCAAGATAGATTTGATGACCATCACTAAATCCTTTATTCAGATTTTATTGCTATAGTTGAACAGTTCCTTCTATAAGATGTTTTGTGTACTTGTAATTTCACAAATTAGTTTCCTACCTCCTCAAGTTATTTTCTATCCAAATAATGTTTTCCATTTCTATCATCAAGATCAGCTGACATCCCACATTGAAAAAAACAATCACAGCTGGCCAGTGCTGAATATCTAAAGAAAAGTCTTAGAATTCATTTCTAAACTAAAAGGTAAGAAAGAAATGCTATTTCAGCAATGCTTCTGGTTTTCTGAAGGTTATTAGACATCCCATGATGTTAAAATACCACTTTTTTTCCAGTCTGCTTTTGATTTAGTGCTGCTTTTGAAGATTGCTACGAACAGGCACAGCTCTCTAAAGAGCTTTCCTGACAAGAATTCAGCACAAATTGACAGGGTCTTAAGCCTTAATAGCTGCTTTAAGGGAGCGAGGCTGCATTGGGAATAGAACTGCTTTTGGGGAAAAAAAAAAAAAACACCAAAAAACCCCCAGAATTTTGGAGAATAATTGAAATCTACACGTAACTACAAGGGTATCTATTTGGTTCTCAGCTCATTTCCTGACATGGGAAAAACATTGCAGGGAGGGCTCTGCAGTGCTGTGAATAAAAATCCCTGTCTGATTCACTGATCATTCCCTTCCTTTCTGACAGATGAATTAAGAGCATCCTTGTACATCAGTGAGAAGCCTATAGCTGAATAAAAGAAAGCAGAATGAGAAGTTAATTTACAAACTGTAGAATAACCACATTCCCATTATTAGTGCACTTTTTCTTTTTGCACTAATGGAGTCAGACACAGCAGGATATTTGCTGTAAGATTTTCTCCTTCATCTATTTATTGGATAGCTGTAGTTCCATAACTTTGGAATAAGTTCCTGTAGCCTGAACTGAGAAGAAAGTCCTCAGTCCTGCATGAATCCCCTCCCTGAGTCCTCAGTCCTCCATGAGTCCCCATTCTCCTGATGAATCCCATCAGTGCAGGCTGCTGCCCAGCAGTTGATTCTTACAATTGTTGAGCTCAAGAGAAAATTACAGCACCAGGGATTTTTTGCTGTTGTGTTTTGTTTGTTTGCTTTTGCATACTGATAGGATATTCTATATGTTGAATTGACTCATCTAAACCTTGTACAAGGAGGTGGTTACCTATAAAAAAAAAATAATGTTTCTGAATTATTATCAGGCCCAATCTATCTAGGTATCCCATGAAATAGCCAAACTCTGGCCAAACTACTGCTCTTTTGAAACACAGCTCAGCAGGAATATGTGGCAACTTGATATAGATTGAGTCACAGCTTGGACAAGAGCACTCTCTGCTGGGTTAAGAACTGTCTGAATGGGTCCAGAGAGTGGTGGTGAATGGTGCTGCATCCAGCTGGTCTCCAGTCACCTGTGGTGTCCCTCAGGGGTCTGTGCTGGGACCAGTTCTGTTCAATATTTTTATTGATGACATGGATAAGGATATTGAGTCTTTCATCAGTAAATTTGCAGACGACACTAAGCTGGGAGCATGTGCTGATCTGTTTGAAGGTAGGAGGGCTCTGCAGAGAGACCTGGGATGATTGAATGGATGGGCAGACTCCAATAGGATGAAGTTTAATAAATCCAAGTGCCAAGTCCTGCATTTTGGCCACAATAACCCCCTGCAGTGCTACAGGGTGGGGATGGTGAGGCTGGACAGTGCCCAGGCAGAAAAGGACCTGGGGGTACTGACAGCCTGCTGAACATGAGCCAGCAGTGTGCCCAGGTGGCCAAGAAGGCCAATGGCTCCTGGCCTGTATCAGGAATGGTGTGGCCAGCAGGAGCAGGGAGGTCATCCTTCCCCTGTACTCAGCACTGGTGAGGCCACACCTTGGGTGCTGTGTCCAGTTCTGGCCCCTCAGTTTGGGAAGGACATTGAGATGCTTGAGTGCATCCAGAGGAGACAACGAGGCTGTGAGGGACTGGGAACACAAGCCCTGTGAGGAACAACTGAGGGAGCTGGGGTTGTTTAGTCTGGAGAAAAGGAGGCTCAGGGGTGACCTTATCACTCTCTGCAACTCCCAGAAAGGCGGCTGTAGTCAGGTGAGGGTTGGTCTCTTTCTCCAGGCAGCAACTGACAGAGCCAGAGGACACAGTCTTAAACTGCACCAAGGGAAATATAGGCTGGATATTAGAAAAAAGTTTTTTACAGAAAGAGTAATAAAGTACTGGGATGATCTGGCCAGGGGGGTGGTGGAGTCACCATCTGGATGTGTTTAAAAAAAGACTGGATGTGGGACTCGGTGCTGTGCTTTAGTTGAGGTGTTTGGGCATGGGTTGGACTTGATGATCTTGAATGTCTCTTCCAACCTAGTGATTCTGTGATCCTGAGTCTAGCTTTGAGCAGATTTTTTTTAGAGGGATGATTAATGCAAAATTCTCTTGATTACTTTTATAAATGCTTTTAACTGAAATGGTAATTTAATGTTAATATTGTTTGAGAGCCTTAAGTAGTGATTCTTCTGAATACAGCTGAATAATGCATCTTTTGCAGGAGTTTCCAGTTGAGGCACTGATGGTATGTCTGGAATCTCTCCCTCTGTACAGTGACTGCCAGAGCTCTCAAGGTTTGAAGGACAAATAATTGTGCTCTGCACCTTTTTCTGTAACCTGGAAAATACAGTGCATCTATTGTGCCTGCTAAGGGATCCAGGCTAACAATAGTGCATTTATTAACTGGGTTTTCTATACTTCTGGGGTTTTTTTTCCAGAAACACTCAAATGAAAGGTAAACTTTTTGTGCCATGTTATCTGTAATTTTTTTCTATTTCTGAGTTAAAAGACAAATTGGACTTCTTTGTCCAGCAAAATCTTGCTGCCTTGGTGACGGTTTCATCCTGGGAATAAATTGTCTTCCCTGATCTGAGACCCCTGTCTAATGCTTAAGTCTAAGGTCCTTTCCAGGCAGCCTCATATTGCAATGAAACTGTGATACAGTGGGAATTAGGGGGAGAAACAGCACTGGCATCCTCAGACATCCCTTCTTTAAAGCAGAAAAATGTTGGAGCTGGGAGAAGTAAATAGAAGAACAGTCTAACATTCTTTATCCTTTACCATATTCCAAAAGGGAGGGTCAGAGCCTAAACTATATGCTAAATAATTACTATAAATGTTGACTGGGATTCCTTTGAATGTGAACCATTAGTCTGCACTGTGCCTCAATGAGTCTGCAGTGGTTACATGCCTAGCACTCACATAGCTTTTCAGGAGAGTCATGGAAGCTTTAAATAGCACTGCATGCTCTTGTGTGACCATGTCATTAAAGCTGAGCTGGTCAGCACAGTTGGCCAGCACCACAGCATTGTGCTTCAAACAAGGCAGCACAAGCACAGAGGTTTCCATTTGTTGATACACAGATTTGAGGAGGAAGAAAGAATAAAAATCCTTGCACCAAAACATTCACAGCTTTGAAAGTCAGCTTTATTGTGAACTAATAGACAAGCTAAAAAAGGTGGCATGACTTGTCTGTCCTCACAAAATGCATTTCTGACTGTTACACTTCTCCATGACACTTTGGAAATAAAGCCAGATAGATGGAATGTATTTTCCTCTCAAAAGAGACAGGCCTTAGATTCCTGTGTGAAGACAGGCTTTCCTTGGACTGCTCCTTTGAAACAACCAAGTGTAATCAAGTGGACTTTAATTTCTGCATCAAGGTGCAAGGTAATTTCAGGCCTCTGAAGAGTAGAAAACAAAAACCTGAATCACCCAGTTTATGTTTTAACTTCAGAGATGAGGAAAGGGACTCAGGTTCTGCTTGTGTCCTGCCCTGTCAGCTGTAAGTCCTTGCACTTAGGTGTATCATCTTTGAAGAACTTTAACCAGTGCCTTGGAGTATTTATGGCAGCAGAAGACCTTCAGGCCAAGGGGCTGGTGCTCATTCACCAGCAGGGCATCCAGTCAGAGGAGACCTGAGTGCAGAGAGAGACTAACTGAGCTGGAAGTTCTCTTTCAGATGAGCCATGAGTGGGAATGACTGGAGGGTTAGTGATTGCAGAATCCCTTGGTGAATGTGGCTGTGTTAATGGAACTCAGACAGACTCTTGCTCAGCCCAGCATCCCCACTGGGCACAGGGCAATGGGTGAAGCTTCAGCAAGCAGTGCTTTTTTCCATTCTGGAAATTGTTATCCTCTGGGGTGCACTGCTGAGTCATGAGCTGCTTCTGGGTTGTTTCCTCTGCAGATCAGTGGTGTAAGAGCACCCAGCTGCAACTTTGTCCCCACACTAGCAAAATGAGGGTATGTGCTCAGACTTGAGCATCTTGTTAAGTAAATCCCATCTTCTGTTTATAGCAGGATAAAGGAGTGACTTCCTAGACGTGATACCCAGTTTAATGTGATAGCAAGTTCATCAAATAGCTGATATGCTTTCCCATGAATAAAGCACTAGGGTGTCGAACTTTACGAGATTTAAAAACAACCGTGTGTGTTGTTTTTAATGACTCTTCAAACTAATCCGGGAATTCCTCCCATCACAATCCAGGAATCTTTTTACTGACCGTCTGTCAATGCCTCACATATGCCGCCAGGGGGAAGAGTTTATCTGTTTTTCAGGTACCAGGCCTCAATTCCCGGAACTGCTTAAAAGTTGATACTAATTCTACAAGAGAAATCCAACTGATTTGGTTAGAAAACAGTGTTGTGCAACCTAAAGTCTTCGGTAGGTTACAAATAAGTGAAAGTAATTTTTGTGGTCTAGTACAGATTACAAACTTTCCCTGAAATTATGCTTTTCTTTGGAAAATAAATAATTCCCTCCCCTCCCCTCCCCTATGTGAAATATAGGTTAATACTACTGAAATGCTTAAAACAATAAAAGAATTTAAATTCTCAATATGCTAAACTGAAAATATATTGTTCTCTCCTTCCAGCCTGTAGCCTAACAGTGTACAGGCAGTTGGACATTTCCTGCTGGGATGTATGGATGTGAGCTAGCCTGGTAGCTTTTTAGAAAGCTCAGTTTTTCCCCAGGAAATACTCCTGTAGACTAACATGACTGTGAATATTGGGGTAGGGGGAAGTGGGATGTTAAGGTGCATGGTCTTTTAATTTAGGATCAAGCACCTGTTCACAGAGAGAATCTCTACATAGTCCTCATCTGCTCTGCTTTGGTTTGCACAGTACAGCAGCCTTTGAGCATGTGAATATTTTGTGTGAAATTAACCTTGAAGGAGATCTCTGGCAGTGCCCCTAATGGACTTCAGTCAAAAACAAAGCACCAGTCACCAGGACCAGACCAAAGCTAGGCTGAAGTAACAACTGCTAAAGTATGTATGTTGTGGCTGTCAGGTCCTCAGCACCAAATGTTCTGCAGAGATTGTGCTAATTGCAGATGTAGACACAGAGACATACTGAAATAGTCTGTAAACCATCTTTAGAGTCCTTAAATTGCTAAGCCAAAATTGCACAATTACACATGCTCTGCATACATACTAAAAACCTGGGCAAATCCTACCTGCAGATTCCTGCTCTCTCTAAAAATACTCGTGTACTAAGCCTGTGAAGGTGTCAGCAAAAGTCTCGCTGACTGTTATGGGATGGGACCTGACTTTCTGCACCACCAAAGCTGCAAGCTCCACCTCCATCGCTACTGCTGACAGTGTTTGGTTGAACTCTGTACAGTCTGTAAGACTGTCTGCTTGTAGCTGATAATCTTTTCAGGAGGAAGTGTTGCCAGCAGTGCTTTAAGCACCAAGCTTTATGACTGACTTGAAATTTGCTTTTGTAGGGGGAGAGCTGGCATTGGCACCTTCTCGTACTCCTTCTAATCCCCAAAAGTACATTCTTCTTCTTCTCCTCTTCCTCCTTCCCACCTGCATCTGCAAAAGAGCTGGTTCTTGTGTGATTTACCACGAAGCACAGAGGAAAATCTCTGTGACCCTAAGCTCACTAACAGCAACACACTTCTGCTCCAGGAAGGGCCCCAAAAGCTTCTCATCCAGCAATTTGCAGAAAAAGAGGTCCTATAGGTTTTTATGCTCTTGATGAAAGTCTTGCTATAATTACTGAGCTTAAGGGTGCAGAATTTTAAAAATATCAATGCAGAGGACATATTAAGAAGCCCCATTAGCTGGGCTACTAGAATAAAACCTAAGACTTCACAATGTGTATTGCAGAGTTGTTTTCATCCCTCTTCCACAGATCTTCCCAAAGCATTTCCCATGGGTTATGCTGGCACTCCTTGCACTGTACCTTTGTACACACACTGGCAACATGGATGTAATCCTGCAGCCACTTGCCAGGTAGCATAGTATCATCTTAATTTTACTGATAAGAGTGACTTGTCTGAGGTCACAGTGGAAAAAAATTATCATCTTGATCTCATCATGATTTTCAGTGGAGTTCCCTCTGTCTGACAGCGTAAATCAAAGGGAAAAAAATTAAATCAGTGGAAAACTGGTGTAGCTTTTAATCTGTTATCCCTACATTCCCTGTGCCTTTTGAGCTTATTTGATTGCCTTTCAGGGACATGGCTTTTAAATTTAATTAGCATGCTATTACTCTTTCCTCTATCTGATACAGAAAAGCTAGAATTAATTGCATATTGACTAACTGAATCACTTACAGCAAGGCAGTGCATTCATGCAGGGGTTTGCCCACTGGTGTGTGCAAGAACTTGGGGCTCACTGGGCTGCTACTTCAGGCTGTGGCCTGTAGTACTTGCAGGCACTACACCCAGAGGAGCTGCCACCTCCAGCAGCAATCATGAGACCTGAAAGCAAAGATGGCTCTCTTGCTTGTGTTGCAAAGTTGCCTCGTCTGTGCTACCTCTGCCTACAGCACTCACTGTGTACCATACACACATTTTGTTTATACATGTTTGTGTGAATTTATCTATGCATTGTATGCATTTATGGCTGTGTAAATACATTTATCCGGATCTGGCTGGGATGGAGTTAGCTTGCTTATCAGCATTCCCTGTGATGCTGTGCTTTGGATTTGTGGTGTGTTGTCAACACACAGGTGTTTTGGCTGTGTGCTTGCTTGGCATGAGGGTTTTCTTTTTCCCACTCTGCCCCCCTCAAGCAGACCATTCATAGAGAAGTTTGGGTTGGAAGGGACCTTAAATATCACCTAGTTCTGACCCCCGCTGCCATGGTGGGGGGATATATATTGTATGTATGAGTATATATGGGTCTAGAGGAGGGCCACAGAAACAATTTGGGGTCTGGAACATCTCTCTCATAAGGGGAGACTGCAAGAGGTGGGCCTCTTTAGTCTTGAAAAGACTGAGAGAGGATTTCATTAATGCACATAAATATCTCAAAGATGGGTGCCAAGAGGATGGTGCCAGACACTTTTCAGTGGTGCCCAGTGAGAGGGTGAGGAGTAGTGGCCATAATCTCAAGCACAGGAAGTTCTACCTTCACGTGAGGAAGAACTTTACACTGAGGGTGGCAGGGCCCTGGAACAGGCTGCCCAGAGAGAGATCATGGATCTCCCTCTGGAGATGTTCCAAACCCATCTGGACACGTTCCTGAGTAACCTGCTCTAGGTGACCCTGCCTTGGCAGGGGGGTTAGACTGGATGATTTCTATAGGTTCATTCCAACCCTAACAATTCTGTGATTCTATGATATTGAGGTACATATACTTATGTACTGTAGGTATGTGTCTTTATACATACATATATATGTATATTTAGACACAGCTGCATAAAGCCATAGCTGCAGACGTCCACAGCACGGTTTGTGTGCGTGCCGAGACACTCACACCTCCGCTCCTGTGCCTCCATAGCCGCGTCCTTGGAGTACGTGCAGGCGTGTGCGTTTTGCACACACACCGCCCCATCTATCCTGCTCAAACCCTGTCTCCCTGTGCTCCGTGTGTAAATTCCCATCCCCGCCTGCCCTCGCCGCTCTCCCGCAGGCCGGGCCAGGCCGGGCCGGGCCGCGTCCCCATGGCAACGCCCGGGGCTGGCGCTCGGCCGCGGCCGCTCCCGCCCGTGGGCAGCGGCCGGACGCGGGGACAGCGGCACCGGGGAGCATTGGCACCGGGACAGGCTGCTCAGCAAGCGGCGGGCTCGGGCCGGCTGGGACCCTCGCTGAACTGAATGTAAGCCGGTTAAGGCCGGCGTGCTTGGCCAGCATGTCCGGCGAGCTGACCCAAAGTGTCCTCAAGAGAATAATCCGCCAAGTGGGCCTGGAGTGCGCTGCCCAGGGACAGAGCCTCTCGGAAACCTTGGTGGCCTTCATGGTAAGCGCGGAAGGAGGCGTTCAGGGGCTGGCGGCAGCTGAGGCTGGCACGGGTGACCTGAGCTTGGAAATATCTTGGTTTCCAATTGCCTGCTGTGAGGTATTTTAAAGGGGCACTCAGCGACATCCAGTACTGAAAAAGTGTTTTATTCCCCTGAAAACTTCCGGGAATAAAATGCTCCAAGGAGGCTGCAGGTCCTGAGTCCCGCAAACTCTGAACTCCAACTCGGAGCTTTCTTCGGCAGGCAGATAAACCATTGTTTTCTTTCAGAAGTGAAAAAGAGAAGTTTTACCAAGTTTTAATAATGTTTCTTCACACTCTCATAAATGAACCTGTGATGCAGAGGTGAATGTTTAATGCAACAGCTATGTTTATTCTTCGATGTTCACCTCCTCCCTCTCTTGTGATGGATAATTTTGTTTCTCTGCTCAGACAGGGCCAAGTGCTATAAATGGACTGAATATTTGAAGGAATTGGCTTTGATCCCATTTAAAGTGAAAATTTAATGGATTCAATCTCAGTATTGTCCTTGGTAGACAACTTTAAGTATCCTAAAAGTATTTTGCATTTTGGCATCTCTTAGGAGACACAGCACTGCTGCAGAATATAGTCTGGATGTGCCTGCAAAGCTGTGTCTGAAGAAAGATGGGCTAGATTCTTTTTTTATTGATGATCAGCTCTTGATACACTTGTATATAAATATAAATGCTTCAGAACAGTACTGTTAACATGCTATTTTTCCCCCTAAAGGTGACACTGCAGCTTTAGAAAAAAGATTGGGCTCAAAAGCAGCATTAATCAATTAAGCAGGAAAATTTTAATGAGTAAAAACTTTTACCAGTACAAGTGGCTGGCAAGACACCTAGCATGAACACCAATTGCAAACATGCACTTATTTTCCTGCATGTAGAACACCATGGGTTTTTTTATTCAAATGGTAAATGTTTATATCAATGCATATAGCGCCAACTTAGAAGTTTATAAACAACCATGATGGATTTTCAAAAAATGTTACTTAAGAAAATATTTTTCCAAGTAAATTTTAAAGGAGCTATATTTAAATATTTGTATCACAAATTTATTTTTTTTATTTGTGCCTGAGAACTGAGATTGAAACTCAGTTTCAATCTCAGGTCTCAGGCACAAATAAAAAATGAAGGCAAGATGTGAAATGAAGTAATTTTGTTTCATTATCAAAGACTGAAATGGATAAAAAAATAGTAAAGAAATATTGAATGCATCTGAGATACTTCAGAAAATAAAAAGTGAGTTGCAAAGATGAAATTTTGTGACATAAATTAGTATCTTTCTTTTGGCAATCTCTAGGTGAAAGCTGTTGTGTTAGATCCAAGAAATGATTTTAATATGGATCGAACCTTTACAGAAAATGACATGCAGGATCTTATTCAGGTAATTCTGACATGATGTTGAGAGTCACTACTTATCTAAGACTATAGCATTATTTGCTACCTGTTCCTGTTAACTGAAATTACATGAACACTTTCAAAATTTGAGTGCTGCTTTATTCTCATGGGTCTGTAGCTAAAGACTGGACTATGTTTCCATAAATAAATGCCTTAGAAAAGCTTTATATGGAGAAAATGGTAGTGAGGGGGCTCTACAGCTGTTGTGAAACCTTTAGTAGATCACTGTCAGTTCAGATGTTTCCCCAGAGATGAGAAAGAACTCACTTCTCTGACTCTCTTTTTAGCTCTGTGTTACCAGACTGCTTGACACAACAAACCCATCCCTAAGCACAATTAAGATGCAAGTTTACTTTGATATGAACTATGCAAACCGAGGTAATTTCAAATATGTTTTCATAGAAGTTGATGCTGAGTTTATAATTTAAGAATAGTGATTACTGCTAAATGAATCCTGTCAGTAAACAAAATAAAATCCCAGGAGAAATTTACTGTACAGGAGTCTGATGTTTCAGTATGGATATAGTAGGGAAAAGTGTACATTAGATTTGAGAGTACACTCTTCTCATGCTGAGAGATTTACTGAATATAATGTATTAGGTTGCTTGAGGACACTTACACTTTCAGTGGTTAGCTGCCTTCAGCAAGAAAAGCTTGCACCTGTGTGTCTGAAGGCACTCACAACTCAGTATTTTATCAATATCCCTAACTGAGAGATTTAAGTAATCTTGAACAATTGGTTACAGCTTTAGCTGAGTACGTTTTTCTCTCATCAGTAGTAATTTCACATGGTCTGAGAATGAGAATGTGAAAATAAAATGAGATGGGGAAAATGCCTTTGCTGTAAATGTAATTCCTGATCTCAAAGGAACAGTGGAGGCTGGCTGGGAAATAGAAGACACATAACAAGCATAGATGTGACAAAAACATTTCTCTGTGGGGAGATAATGAAAATGTTTTCCTGTTAGCATGGATTAAAACCAAAAATTAGCAACATGGGGAGCTGCTCCTAAATCCTCTGAACTCTATAAGCTCAGTAACTCCAGCAAGTTTTTGAGATCTTGAGTAGTATTCAGACATGAGCATGTAACTTCAGGTGTCTTTGAAATATTGTGTGTGTGTAAGTTAAGTCCTCCTACAGTCAGAGGAGTTCAGAGAGCCAGAGACTTGCTGTCTAGTTTGGCCTGAACAGTTCTCAGGACTCTACTGACTGATGTTAATCATGCTAATTAACATCCCATTAATGTTTAACTCTGCTGGTTTTAATTCTAATGATGTGGGACTATGAACATCTCTTTCATGTACCTCTGTTTCAGAAACCTTAAGTTGGTGCTCTGACTGTGGAAATGAATTACACCCTCTGTATAAGGCAGATTTCAAAGGATTTAGATAGCACTTTTTAAGTGTCCTTCTTTCCTAGATGAATTACTGAGTGAGCAGGAGCGTGTTCTGGAAGGAAAACTGGCTCCTGTAGTTAGAGCCATCACTGAGAGTAGTCCACGTACGCAAGAAGAAATGGAGAATGTGTATCAAAAGATTGTTGCCTGTGTGCTGCTGAGATCTGGCCTGGGATCCCCAACAGATATTGAGGCTGTCAGGGAGGTAACAGGTCAGTAAACACCCAGCTGTGAAATTGGGCTTTTCTTCTTGAAAAAATAAAATTTCACTTCCTCTTCGCTGATATTTAGATACAAATGGGGTAAACTGTGATGAATGCTTGCTATCCAAACTGTCACTGCTCAGCCTTGAAGTGTAAATTTCCCATATATTTCTTACCTTTTGCATTTGTTTAGGAGAGTCTATTTTTTTCTTATTTAATGATTTTCTTTTCTGTTCCCTCACACTGAGGGTTTTCTCCCACATTGTAATGCTTATAGCTGCCTTGCAGAGTATATTCCCCCAGACAGAAATGATTACTTTCATCTCACTCAGTAAGAAGGACAAAGAACAACAGCTGAAAGATCTTGCCATGCTAGTGACAGGAATTCGTTTGTACAACAAGCAGTGCCAGAAAGGAGGAAGCTGCATTGATGACTGTAAGTAAACAACTGCATTTGAGCTGGGTATTCCCAATTCATCCTTACTGGACTTCTTCATTGGAGCTGCTCCAATAATTTCCCATCTCAGGGAGGCATGTTATTGTTATTGGTATTTTGCAAATTAGGAAACCGAGAATTGAAAATTGTGCAGATACTCTCAGGAAACCCATGTCAGTTGTAGCAACAGAGTTGAATCTACCATAAAGCAAGTTTCCTCACATTCCTTGACTTGACTGTGGTATTTCCACACTTGTAATTCTAAATATTTGCAACAACCTGACTAGTGAGATAGAGTGATTTAATCTGGTTTGCAAGAACTTGGAAATGCATGAATATAAGAACAAAATGTAGAAATCAAAATTTAATTGGAAGACCATTATGCTCAAGTCTTGCACTTTAACCATGTGATTAATTCATTCATTAATTCTTTTTCTGCACATTTCATATTTATTCCACATGAACAGTGCCGAGCATCCTGAGCGAAGCCATTCCCTCGGCTACGCGGACTCTGGACGAGCGTCTGAACTCCTGCCAGCTGCTGGCCCACCGCTACACGGCCCTGCTGGAGGCCATGCAGGAGGACCCCCAGAGGTTCTCCCAGCTTAGATTTCTTAAATTAAAAGAAGCACTATTCAATGTGAGACAGTATGAAGCCTTCCTTTGCATCCTTCAGGTGAGGTGTTATATCCTGTGGACTTTTAATGCAGGTGGATTGTCTTCAAGTTACCTACTTGCACAGGAGAGAAATATAAGAAAAAATATTTGGAAATAAATGAAATAAAATAAAATATATCTTTAGATAAAGAACCAAAGATTGTTTAGCTTTGAAAATACCTTTAAAATCATTGAGTCCAACCGTTAACCTATTAGCCTGGCACTGCCAAGTCCACCATTAAACAGTTCTTTGCATACTAATTCTCTGCCCCAAAAGGCATGAGAGAAAAAAATCTCCTTGATCAATCCATAAATCATCTCAGTTTTAGTCTGCAGACACCCCCAAAATATATGGAGTCATCAAAAGTCTTTGAAGAATACAATTTAAATTCTTGTTTTATTACTGAAGAGCTTTTCATTTGTCTCTTGAGAATCTGGAGTTTTTTATTAGTCTTTCCTGTATAAGGCATTGAAAAAAAGTATTTTTTTTCTTTTTGTTCTCTTCATTGGGAAAATCCAGAGGATTTTCTATAAAAATTGGAAGTTTATGTGTGACTGAAGTGCCTGAACACCTGAACATTTAAGGAAAAATGTATTCTGTGGATAGCTAGAGTACATTTTGTTTCCTAAAACAATTGTTCTGAAAATAGTTGAAAGAAGAGGCCCGGGTAAATACTTATTACCAAATACTTGATTTTTGGAGTGTGATACATTTTACCTGTTGTTCTCTTTCCAGTCTAATGCAGTTACAAGTGCTCAAGAAGTTGAATCGTTGGATGTTCAGTTTGAAGCAGCAATGATGTTATTGAAAAACACAGTGCAGGATAAGACTTCCATAGAGTCCAGAGAAGTTTTTGTAAGTATTATGAATAGGAAACCCATTACTTCTTCAGTTGAAAACATTATTAAAGTAAGATACTTTGCAGGTGTGTTTTTGAGTAGTTTATGTTTAGCAAGAGGCTATAAATTTTCTCTCTATTACAATATCAAAAATCTGTGATTTTTGAAGGGGCAACTAAAAGACTTGCTCTTAAGGTAAAAAAAAGGTAAGGTACAAAAAGGGAGTAAAGGAATTAAATGGTATTTTACTGTAAGTGTCTTGAGTTGTCATTATTTGTAGATTTCCTTTTTTGTGTGTGTATATATTCTTTCCTGTTCATTGCAGAAACTGTAAGAACATAATGATTGCAGAAAACAGCACAACAGAGTATGATTATTTTAAAGTTCCCTCACATAGCAATCCCTGTAATTACAGTATGAGTCATTGATATAATTTTTCTGAAGAAACCGGGTTTCTGTGATGGGTGTCAGCCTCTTTTCCCCTCCCAATAGCTTCTCAACCTGTTGGCAAGTTTCAGTCACATTTGTCAGAGTCAAAAGATCTCAAAATACGTCATTTTCTTCAAATTTTATGGGGGGATAATAAGAGCAACTAGAGACACAATTAGAGTCTTACCAAGATCAGGTCTGAAATGAAGTTTGTGTGCTCTTTGGCCAGTGAGCAGCCACTGAAAAATTGTTATTCTGCACTATTGCACCCTTGGTTGGGAGCTACAGGACATGGGAAGGAGGTATTAGGGGGAAAGGGAATGAATGCTGTGAACTACAGGTATTACGAGGGAGGCTGCTTAATGAGCCTGTGAAAACCTGGGAATATTATGATGGCATGTTATAAAGGAAACAGGAGAGAAATATGCTAGAAACCAGCTTCATTTAAATTTGCTTTTCTTGTAAGAGCTCGTTATTTTGTGTGATTTGATTATCATTCCAATTCCGTGTCGTTGGCTGCTGCACCAGCATGCAGTTTCATACATGTTTTAGGTTATTTTTAACATTCTAAGCTAATTGTTACAAAGCAAAATAAAGCCTACTGCAGAGGAAGAGGAAGATCATGACCCCCACCTACTCCAAGTATTTTTTACACTTCCCATAAGAGCATCCAAGCTGGAAACTCATGGGAACAGCACTTTAACTGAATGATCCAAACTTCAATTTATGTATGCTTTTGATTTTATAAACCAGATGTTCTCGTTTGGAGAACATTTTCCCCTTTTGTCCAGCTACTCAAAGCAGTTTTTCCTCTTCTGTATCTTTGTGACTGATATATCTTACCCTTTTCCCTAAAAGCTGTCTGTTGTTGTTTGCTGCCTTCCTGGAATTCTTTTCTCTTCTGGTTGGTTAGTTGTTTTGACTTCTCTGCTGAAGACAAAATATATAATGCCTTTTGATTTCAGATCCTTTTCAGGTAGAGATTTTTTTTATTAACACACTATTTAAATAATTTTTCTTGTCTTTGGCTTGTTGCTGACAAGCTGGATCCTCTACAAAGGTAGAGAAACAGGGCATTCTGTCTTTTAAAAAGCATAGGATAAGGCCTATATTTGTAGCAAACACTTGTTTTAGGAAAAACAGTATATTTCATTAATATAATTGTTTATTCTATTAAGAATGTTTTTGGTCTTCCTTTAGTTTCTTCCATTTTTGTAACCATAACACTTCCACAGCATTAGCAATGCCGATGAATTTCAGAGCTGGCTCTGTTGGCTGCTCTTATGATAATGTTGTTAGCATGCATAAAATGTGTGGTTAAGTGTGCATTTCAGATTGGTTGAATCATTTGCTGTAAATGCTCTCTGTGTGTTGAGGTAACAGGGCACATTTTATGTCACTGTCATTGAAAACAGCATTTAAACTTAAAGCTTATAGGCTGCTACTTTATGTGCCTACACCTGTATGCCAACAGCATGTCAGTGCTGGGAAGGGCAGCCTCCAGTTTTGCCTTGAACCCTGGACCACTCTGGAGAGGCCTGCACCCCTTCCATTTGACACACATGATGGCCTGGGGCTGTGCTACCAACTCACTATGGAAGCAGGGCAGACAAAATAACAAAAGCTGGTAGTTTATATAGAGGTGTGGTTTTAACTACTTTGGTAATTAATCAGGTGTGTTCCTTCTGGTCCTTAGTCCTGTACACCATATTTTCAGTTATAAAACTGTATTGTCAGTGAAGTGCTAAATTCAAAGCATGGTCACAAAGTACATTTATTTGAGAAAGGTTCTGAAGTAACATATAGAAAAGTACAACTCTTGCCTGTGGGTTGACATGCTGGATATACTTGCTTTAGGCATATATGATGGAAGCTCCTCTTACAGTGTCCCTGAGTTCCCCTGGAATTTCTGGTTGCTGAAGACCTTGGAGATCAGCCCTGCTTTGTTCATAGCTGAGATTGTTGTGCACAGTGCTTGGGTTACACCATAGACATAAAACAAATCTGTATTTCAGAGAATTTTCTTTATGTTCCAGCCTCTGTTTATGGAACTTTCTAAGCTTTGGACTGGCTTTCAGGATGAAATGCTACTGCTAAGCTTCCTCACAAATATGGCTGACAATCTGCAACAATTCTTGGAAATCCAATCACAGCTTTTTCCAGAGGAAATGCTAACATCTTTTCTGGAAGGAGTGACTGTGAAAAGTGATGAGGAAAGGATAAAAGAAACCATGGGTATGGAAAGTTGAAACTTTTTGATTTTCCAAGATTTTCCAAGATTTTGTAGTTTGAATTTTCTTTACAAGAGGTGCTTTACAGAAGGTGCTGTATTGATTTTTTTATACTCAGAATTTGCACAGTAAATTAAAATGAGCCTTGTAGGGTACAGATTTACATTTTCATGTAGTGTAGCTTGTGATCCTATTTTTACATATAAAACTAAAATAAAGCTTCTAGATACAAGTATACCTTACAAAAATTTCAGAATGATCAGAGAATATTTATATTTTTTTAAGAAAATTTTGAAGTGTATTAATGTCTTTTTATACATTTCAGAACTTTGAAAATTGAGGGGTAGGGTATAAACAAAATGATTTAACAGGGCTTTGGTTACCAGAAGGGATTGTTTGTAAGATGGTATCCCCAGGAGCCAAGTTTTATGCCAGGGAGTTTGTAATGCATGTGTGGGTGAAAACAAAATCAAAGATTAAACTATTATCTTCCTTTTGTTGTCCCATGTTTTCAAAGAAAACTGATGCTACTGAAGAAGGTTCTCGCAGGACTGATTTTCAGTAGGTTTGCTTTCAAGGCAGGATGAAATTTTGGCTTCTGGGATCTGGGCACTGCAGGTCATCCTGTCAACCAGAGTAATCTGGTCATCCTGTAATATCATTAGCTTTTAGACATCTGATATTTTAATATTGAAGTCCTTCCTTTGTTTTACCTTTTCTTAGCAACCAGAGTGAATGTTTCTGATTTCACAAACCAAGAATGGCTTTTTCCAGAGACTACTGATAACTTTGATCAGTTGCTGATCCAGTACCATGGTTTCTGTGCACGTTCAATTGGTGTGAAAGGTATCACCCTACCAGGTATGCTTTGTGGTTAGATATTTTCCATACAATATATTTACACAAGGATTAGGAAAAATGTAAAGGCATTCTGAATGCATCCTCTTATGTCAAAGCTGGAATACTGTTTTTTCCATATTTGCAATTTTCACCCCAGGTAACTTATTTCCCTTGTTAAAATATCTTTTTTAAAATACACAAATTAACTGCCCTTAGTGGAAGGCAGGATGGCTTGAAGAGGAGCAGGGGCAGAAACCAGATGGGATGGATAAATGTTTCTTCCTGCTCTATATGAGTCTGTATAACCTACACTGCAACTGAATACAGGTTTGGTTACTGCTGTAATGCAGGCATAGGGAAATGGCAATTCCTTCTGTTTTGTGCATCCATATGTGTAAACATAGCCATTCATGCCTACTTCATATGTATTTTAAATAGTTGTGACAAAGTACTAAAAATCTTTCCTAAAAGAATGCAAAAGTGCACTTGATTAAGTCAACTAATTGTAGGAATTTTTGGTCTCTCTAGGCTCATCTGTCTTGAAAGTTAGCCTTATTTCAGCTATCCTAGTTCATGTTTCCCATCTTCCTGTCCTTTCTAGAACCTGTCCATATAGAATTTTTTAAACCTATGGGAGTTTGGGAGGAAAATATGGCCCTTTACTAGTCAGTATTAAAGAACAGATATTTTTATGGCAATGTAATTTACTTACACTTAGTATTGCACATGAGAACAGCTGTCCTTAGTTGGATTGAAGGTCTCTCTAGCCCTGTATCTGATTACTGCACATGGACGGTCATGAACACTTTAAAATTATGAGAATTCAAGTCAGAGTGATCTTTCCTTAATTATATCCCTTCAATCCTAGAAGTTGATGGTTATGGGATTTCCTCTGATTAATGTTGAGTCTGTAACCTTCTGTTGAATAATCCTTCAAAGAGGTTTTAATTTATCTAATTGATTTTGGAATCCATCTAGAGTTTGTCATGGGATGTTCTTATTCTCAAGAGCCCCACAATTATACATGCTATGAAAAGGTACCTCTTTTTGAGATGGTTTTAAGCTCTGGCTTGATAATTTCAACAAAGACTTGATAGTCCTTCTGTTAGGAAAATTACTAAATAGTTATTTTATATTGCACACAATTCATGGTTTTATAACCCCCTATCATATTATTTCTTTTTTTCTGTTTAATGCTGAGGAGGCTTTCTTCTTTAACCCCTCCTTCTATGAAAGGTATCACAAGCCTTTGATCATCCCTAGCTCCCTTTCACTTGTTCTGTTGTGTTGGAACAAAATTATTGTATTGTTATTAATTATTTAAATATTAAATATTATTATTATGTAATTATTATATAACAGAATTGTTGTATTATTGTATTATTACAAACATTATCACGGGTTGTTATAATATTGGTTTTCTTCTCTTCCTCTGTTTGCATACTAATAATTCCTTTTTTGACTGAGTGTGTTCAAGGTCTGTGATGATTCTGGTCTTTCCTGGGCAATGACATCTGAAGCCCAACCTGCTACTGTCCTTGAAATCAGTTTGTATTTTCCTGTATAAGTTATTTGGTCTTTATTGACACTTCCATTTTCTCTCTTAATTTGTTGTTTGGCTTCCCAGCTGCTTTATCTGCTTCTTCACTTCATCTCAGTGTTATGCCCTTTGGTATAAATGCACTACTGATCTGCAATCAGATATTTGTTGAAGATTTTAGGGGAAACATTTGAGGGTAAAGACTGGTTTCTTATGCCTTTGCTATATGTGTTTTATCTGTTGTTTTTCTGAGACATGCACCTAAGGCATGCTGGATGTGAACTGATCAAAAGCAGTTTTACTGACCTAACAAAATAGAGTTTTCTATATTTTAAAAAAGCTTGCTTTTAAGGGTTTATACTGAGTTCAGAAATGAAGGAAGTGAAACTAACTTGAGGTAAACACAGAATCTTGATTACAAATGTCTTCTGTATTGGATATCATACTGTTCACTATTTTAATTTGTGGGGCTTATTTTGGGTTAGTTTTTCTTCTCATTTTTAGGAAATCCTGCTATTGGAATTTTGAAGCACAAGGAGAAGTACTATGTTTTCAGTTCAAAAGAAGATGCATACATCTTTGCTGAAGATCCAGATAAGTTCATTCAATTGAATATAGAAAAAGCAAAAAAATATGCAGAGCTAATTCAACTGCTTGAGCTCCATCATCAGTTTGAATACCTTGTTCCACATACACAGGTACACACTGCCCATGCCTTTTGCTAAACAGCTGCTGGGTCACTGGTTGGTCTGTCCTTTCTAAAAGGAAACAGGTGATATCTATCTTTAGGAAATAAGTAAAATCCTCTGCCTGTCTGAAGGTCCATCTTTTCCAGGTCTTCAGAGTGTTGAAGAAATGTTTCTACTTAGTGTCATTCTCACCTTATCTATTCATAGGAGAATATGTAAATCCAAAGCACTCTGGCAGTGATAAAAGCTGCTAGTCCATAGCCTAGGCAGGTCTTGTGTCTGATGTTTCTTTTCCTCATTTTTGCAAAAGTAGCTTAAAGGACCAGTAAATAAATGCAACAGAAGATAGGTCAGATATCATGTTAAGTGGAGCTTTAGCTCAGCAGTCCATCCATGTGTGCTGGATGAGGGTGTAGTTGTATCTGGGGACAGGAGTTATGGAACATATTAAAAAATAAAAGGAGAGTCACCAATAATGAATGTGATGGTGTTATTCTGGGAAATTCAAAGACTTGGTTTGAATTTATAGGCAACATTCTCTGTGATCCACTTGTGAATTTTAGATCCCTAGCAGTGGAAAGAATGTAGTCTTGAACTGGCCCTTGGTTTGAAACATAGTTTATATTCCAGCTATAGCAGAGATGTGTGCACTTCTCCCAGTTATGATCTGTGATTTTTAGTCCATTCAGGAAGACAAACTGGGGTGGCTGCATCATAAAATACTGGTGATGGGACCCATTTTTTCTAAAATCCAACAATTAAGCACTCACTCGGTAGACAGGAGCCTGCAACTCAGCTGTGGCCTCTGCCTCAAAGGTTTTCTGTCAGAAATTAAATCCACCAGGTGCTTAATGTTTTCCTTTTAGTGGGAGCATGGGGAACAAAAATATTGATGAATGTAAAAATCATTATCCACTTGTGGTTTGCAGGTCTCTATTTGCTTTTAAAAAGTACTATACCCATATGCTGTTTCTGTGTATTCTTCTCAATGCCTTGCTTGGCTTTGGTTGTTTCTTTTCATCCAGGCCAGAAAGGCGAGCAAAGGTTCAATGAAACCACCCCTAAAACGTGAGAGTGGTACTCAAACTGATACTCATATCTTGCCTCCAACTATTGTGAGATCCTATGAATGGAATGAATGGGAACTGAGAAGAAAAGCTATAAAATTGGTTGGTACTGTTATCAGATTTTCGTTGTTGGATATAACAAATCTATAGTAAATTATTCTTAATTTTTGTTCCTTGAAACATAAATCTAACCTTTTATTCAATAACATATACTTCATTACAACTGCTCCAATTTTTTTTCTAGATATTCTCTCTCCTTATTTTTAGACTTCTCTCACTTCTTACATATTTTTCCCTGTTTTTTGAGCAGTGCTTCCACTTCTGTATCTCTTAATTTCAAATTTTTCAGTTGCCTTCTTTATGTAATAAGAGTTTGTTGTTTTGAATTGAATTGCAATGGATATTAAGGTTGTTCTACATTAAAATCAATTTATTTGATTGAAGATACTACTA
Source organism: Agelaius tricolor (assembly GCF_023055355.1). NCBI lineage: Eukaryota > Metazoa > Chordata > Aves > Passeriformes > Icteridae > Agelaius > Agelaius tricolor. Next base: position 91,106,710 of record NW_027269261.1, on the reverse strand, counting down.
TATAATTTCTTTGTGAGAAAAAGCAAAAGCAAATGTTTGTCATACTATCAGGATTTTCTGATAGATTGGAAATCACAGTCTGTCCATAGAAGGTTGACCACGTATGTACATAAAAACTTTTAAATTAACAGTAAATATGTCAGAAGCTTCTTTCTAGGGTTTGCCAGCACATGTAGTTGTCAAGGTATAGCACCTGATTTTCAGAATTCAATCAAAACAAACAACTTGTGAGTACAGGGAATATTGCAGTGAACAATATCAACTGAACATATAATACTAATAGGTTTTTTTTACTCCTGTGAACAGATGCACTGTGGAGGTCTGTGGCCTACTGGGCAGCCTATTTCCTTTCTGTTTTCCTTTTTGCCATGAAATCTTTAACATTATGAAAGGAACCAAAATTTTGGACTGAGGAGTCTTGCCAGTGTTGCTAGCTCATAAAGGATTCTAAGAAATAGTTGTTACTGAGGTATCTAAAGAAGCCAATTAGGTTTACAAGAAGCCTAGCTAAAAGCCTCTTTTGCTTCTGTAAAGGTAAAAAGTACAGAAATAAACATAAGATGTTTATGTCTTCAGCATAAGCAAAAGTGGATATTTTCCAATATCTGGTCATGAAGACCATTCACAAACAAATTTATAGCTTGTTAGTTTGAAATATTTAGAGAAAGTACTTTAAAGTACTAAGGGTGTTCTAGCCTCAGCTGTCCAAATGTGAGATTAGTGATATGGAGCTGAAAAAAAAATCCCAGATGCATGCAAAAGTGCTTTGACTATGCTAATTTGTATTATGGAGATGATAAAACATTTAATAACAAAGTGATAAAATAACAGAAATAGTTTACCAGTGCATCAATGAATTTGATACTTCAGGAAAACATCAGACATATTTGTGGGTTTTGTTAGAGAATGAGCTCATATGCCTTTGGTGTTTTTTGTGTTGTTCATACTTAGCCAAAAAACTTGTAGTGGTATGAAATATTAAGCTATTACTTTGTTAGAAAACCTATATGATGTTAGAAGTAAAATTTTTAGCTCACATTTGTTTCTCTGTGCAAGCATAGTTCCTTGTAATAGCATACATTCCATCATTAAAACCCTCGGGAAAAAAAAAAAAAACCACAACAAAACAAAACTTAATTGTCTTTCTTCCCATGGCATCTTCTCTATAAGATGCCTTATTGTTCTTTGCTGGATTCTGCTTGCATATAAGATTCAGTTGTAGATTAAGGTACCAAAATGTGCCTACATTTAGGTGCTTCACCTTCCATTCCAGCAGAGAGAGACCTCAGTGGTGGAGGCTGGAGAATATTTTAACTTGCCCTGATACAACATTTAGGACATTTGGCCAGCTGTATCACTCTCCAGCTTCCACTGACTCCAGTCTTCACTGACTGGGCTGGACTCCAGGGACTTCCTCACTTACTTGGAGGGGCCTGAATTCCAGCATGAGACTGTATTTTGTGTGTTTTGAGGACAACATTATATCATAATTTACAGTGTTTTGCATTGTTGCTGACGCAGAAGGCTCAGTGGAATAAGGAACATTTTTTTTGTTTTAAGTGCTGGCATTGGAATATCAATGCTTTGTGAGAAGTAGTTTTGTTGTTGTATTTATGGCAATTTCTGTGAATAACCAGCTTTAATCATAAATTGCCCTAACTTTTACCCCTTGTCAAGGGGCTAGTGAGCAATGTGGTATAAAAAGGCATTTTTTCACTTTTATCTGATAATTTGTGACACCAGCCTCTAAACTTCATCACATTTGGCAGAAACCAAAGACCGGAAGCACTTGTGATGAAAACATTTTATTCTAACGAAACAAAGGTGAAGCATTTAACAAAAGTTGAAGGACAATGACCAGTGGTATGAAAATATTAAGAGACTAGTTTAAAATTGTATGGGGTATCTAAAGTGCTGTTCACACATCCTGTTAGATCAGGATTTACCAAATCACAGTCACAACTGTGTATTGACAGGAGGGTAAGGTGGGCCATGTTCCAGGTTTGTGAAGCCCATGGATCTAAAATAGACAAATACTTCTGAGTATATACTGGTGCTGAAATGTTCAAACAAAATTTTGCTTAATCTGATTCTTTTTGTGTCTTTAGGCCAACTTGCGCCGCATGTTAACTCATTCCATGCAGACTGATCTCAGCCACATGAGAAGGGAGAACTGCACCCAAGTGTACCTGCCAAAAGATGCTGGCACCCAGACTAAGCGTGACAACTCAAGCAATGTACCCAAACCCCAGATTTTCTTGAAAGGTCTCCGAGGAGGATCATCTCCCACTACTCATATGGTCGCAGTAGACTTAACAAGACCACTGGATGAAACTTAAGTAAAAATGAGAAACCTGAAGCTGCATCTTGAATGTGTATATAAAAATCCCTGAATATATGTGAATTTAGACACTAAAGATTTTGCTGTGTCTCTTGATTCCAGGAACAGTTGGTCTGTTTCATTTATCTTATCTGTTGGGACTGCTGACTGGCATTAAGTGACGGAAGTGATAAGCCTGAAGCACAGATTTGAAATAGCAGTTTAGAATCGAGATGTTCCCAAAGACTTTCACTTCTAACATTTAAATATGTAGCATTCTGGGATTTTACTGAAGTTTTAATGCAACAATTGCTTGTTGAAATACTGTCTTTAAGTGAAAAAACTTAGCCCAGGAGAGTCATTCGAATGTCACAGCTCCAGCCTTAGAGCAGAATTGTCAAGAAGGCAAAACCAACAAAATGAAACCAGTCTGGGTCCTTGGGCCTGTCTGTTTGTGCTGGCATTAACCCAACCCAATGAGTGCAGACCAAGGCTAGGAGGTTGAGAAGAGGGCTTCTGTCTTGGGTGGTTCTGGAACCCTTTTAGGTCTCTAGCAATTTCTTGGCTGAACAGTGTACTGGTGAGCACACTGAAAACCATAGGGGAACTTGACTTCAGGGGACCTTTTTGAAAGCTGTTTTGCTTGTGTTTGAAAAACTAAAGCACAACAGAGAAAAAGCTTTTAGCTTTATGTCACTGTGGCAAAGAATTTTGTGCCAGGTCTAATCAATGCAACTGCAGATGGTATTTCTGTTTGTGAAAACACAAATTATTTGAGCTTCAGGATGAAACATCTTCTCAAATGGAGATGGGTACTTTAAAACAGATTTTTTTGATGACAATAAAGACTTCCTCAAGCCGCTGTCTGCACAATGTCCAGGTGCTCAACTGTGATTGCATAGGGTGTGCTGTTTCTAAATTTATTTTTTTGTGTATGTGCATTGTGATGCAGTGTGGTTTCCTGGCTCATAGCTAGACAAGATTGTGACAATGAAGATTCAAGCTGCTGAGTGATTTTTCTGTGGCATTGTACAGGATAGCACTCTCTTGTTGTTTTCCAAGGTATTTGGCTTCACTTTTAAAAGTTACACAATAGGGACTAATCCCCAAAGCATTATTAAAAAAAACAAAGGAGTGTGAGGGGAGCACTAAGAAAGAACTTTGCTAAATTGTTTTGACCACGTGATTTTCCTCTGTGGGGAAAATAAACTAATCATCAGCAGCTAGATGTGCTGCTCCTCCATGTTTTTAAATTATGAGCGGGCACTAATGATTAGATTTATTAATTAAAATATCAATGCAATTACTAGCTGCAGCTCTTTTCTTTTTTTTTTCCAAAGAAAAATACCCCGTCACCTCTTTATTATTGCTGTGATGTCTCTATATTATCATAATTTGCTTTGAAGCTTTTATGTTACAGTTCTTACCAACAAACTGGTATTTCAAGAATCCAGAAATACATTTTGTTTAAAAGTAAACCGATGATCGAAATTTCATTTTATTCTACTTTGTTATTTTCCACTGGAGAAGGTACTGCAGTGCTGTAAAATACAGGGGAATACAGTTGTAACCTCCATCTCGGTTTTTCTCGCGGCAGAAACGTGTCGGTGGCTACGAGCTTGCTCCTGGCAATGAGAAATACGCGTGTGGGATTCCTGGATGTTTGCTGCCAGTGAAACAGCTCCGGAACGCGGCCGGGTGGAGCAGGATGCTCTCCAGGATATCCAGGCGGGACGGAGCTCGACTCGATGGTTCGGCGCGGGCGGCGGGGCGCTCTGGGCGGCCGCGCCGCACTCTATGGTGCGATGGGAGGAGCGGCGGGGCACGGCGGGCGGCCCCGGCCCGGCGGTCCTGAGGCCTTCGGCGAGCACCATGTCGCCTCCGAAAGGTAAGGCCGGCGGTGCGGGGCTCCCGGCGGGTCCTGCGGCTCCAGGTGGGCGGCACGGCCGGAGAACGGGGACAATTTCCACCCGCTTTCCCAAGAGGAAACGCGACCCGCGCGTAGCCTCCCCCTGCCTCCCCCGTGCCAGAGGGAGTGGAACTGTCCTCCCCGCTGGTGGCTGTGGCACCGGGCGCCACCACCGCGGGAGCGAAGGGGAGAAGGGGCTACGCGGGGCCGCGGGGTCGCGCTGGGGAGGGGCTCTCCCCGCCTGCTTTCCCGCCCTCCCGCTCTCCTCCCGCCGCCCGGGAGCTTCTCCTCGCGGTGTGGCACCGCTGCGTCCCCTGTGTGTGGGGGGCGGGTGCTCCCGGTACGGGGCTTGCCGGGTCCCCGGGACGCCTCCACCTTTAGGATCCGCCACAGTCGTCCACCAGTTCCCCTCTGGGAGCGTCTGACCGTGCCGCAGCATCTTGGGGGCTTATCCCGGGGCGCAGGCGGTCAGTGCACTGGGACATCCACTGCGCCCACCCTGTGGGCACCGCAGGTGTCCCTGGAAACGCCGCCGCGCCCAGGTGCATATTGGAGTGTGCTTAGGTTGGACATTAGGAGGAATTTCTTCACAGAAGGGATGATTAGTTGCTGGAATGGACTGCCCGGGAAGGTGGTGGAGTCACGATCCCTGGAGATGTTTAAGGAAAGACTGGATGCGGCACTTCGGGGTACAGTGTAGTTCACTTGGCGGTGTCCGGTCATAGGTCAGTCTCGATGACACCAGAGGTCTTTCCCAACCTAACTGATTCCCTGATTCTCAGGGATTCTGTGTACAGCGAGGCCACAGCTCACACGGTCCCGAAGCCAGAACCTCGGGCAACCCAGGAGGGTTTAAATCCGCCCGGACGGCGCCGCCTGCCCCTCTTCCAGCTGCCCCATGGAGGGCCTTGCCCGGGGCTCCCCAGCTCCGGCGGTGGCTTGGCGGGGCCTGGCGGGGTGAGGGGCAGGAGGCTCCCAGCAGTGTGTGCCGGGCACCTGCCACCCCAAATTACCTGGCAGGCAGCGGGCTGTGCTCCCATGCCAGGCTTGGCCCGGGGCTGCCTTCCAGGAGCCCTGGCGGAGCCCTGAGATCAGCCGTGGAGATGTGTGGGAGGCTCGCACTTTTATCCTGAGGCTTTTGGCCTGTCTGGTCCCTTTTTGCCAGAAATAATTTCATCCAGGTGGGATTTACTGGGAAAAAACCCGAAAGCTTCTTCCAGCTTTTCTTTTCTTTAGGCAGGTGTAAGTTCAGATTTATTCAGCAGAAGTTATGGGTGCCCCAGCTATGCTTTCTTCTGCTCCCCTCGCTGCACTGGTACTGATGCAGACATGGGAGCCAGCCAAAGAAATGTCCAGGCCGAAAAGAATTACAAATACCTTTTTACATAATGTTGGAACTATCTAGTCTAGATACTAGATTTGTTATGTCTTGCTGCCTTTGGCATATCCAAGTTTCCAAACCATTGCCAAATTGGGGCTTTTTTTTTTTTTAAGAGTAGTTACTAGAGGCAAGGATTAAGTTTAGCTTTAGTTTGGTGGTGCATAGACTTAAAATCTTCATGTGTCAAATATAATTTCTGTCAGCACTGAATCATCATTTGAAGATACGTTTTTGTAAAACCAGATGGGGTTAATTATATTTCCTGGTTGTTATGCCCCTGCATTTCCTCCCCACAATCCAAATTTAATTTAAAAATGGGTTACAGCTTGTAAGTCTCTTCTAAGCATTGTTAGTCCAAAAACTAATTGCCTCTACCTTTTAAAAGTGGTTACTGACGTGGGTAAGATTTTTATCTATGAGGAAGTAGCTAATTTAAATGATTGCAGTGGCAGGAGGTATTAACTGTACCTTGCAGAAATGTTACGCAATTGAAGACATCTCTGGTTTGAAAGTAACATGAACCAAAGCATTGGTCACACTGGATTCAGCAACTCGTTCCTTTATTAAATGAGCTAAGTTATTACAAAACTACTTATCCTCTATCTCAATCCCTAATCAGCAGAGGAATACAAACTTACACCAATTAAAACACATTTCTTTAGGATATTTAGAACATGACAGTGGCCCCAAAGGTGCTGCTGAATAACCAATACCCACCAGAGAGATGCCAAACATAGCAATCTACCAGTGTGAAAAAAGATTTTGTAGAAGGTACACATTTGCTGATGTCTCTTGGTGGGCTTTGCCTTTGTGCAGAGGAATCCCATTTGGAATTGTGTGCTGTTCTCCCAGCTGGTTCAGATGCAGGCTCAGCATTCCCTGACCTGGCAGTGCACTGGAGTGGCCTGATGGAGCTCTCAGGCCTTGGAGGAGTGCAGATGGATGAAAAACTGCCTTCTTCAGGGGACCTTGGACAGGCTAACTCCAAAGTTTTGCAGGATAGTAGTTGGTCCGGGTCAAAACTGATTCAGGTATTGCTACTGTTGTACGAGTATATCAGTGGAGAGGACAGAGGGGATAACACGAATGATATACAGTCCTTGTGTGATTTAATTTACTGCAAGAGCCTTAACCTTAGACCTTTCCACAGGGATTTTTTCAAGAAAGTTCTTTGTGTGAAGTCCCATCACCATTCAGAGCAAAATCTTCTTTTACTAACTTAGGTGGAAAATAGGGCTGACAGAAATGCTGCCTTTTTAATTAAGATTTGCTAGATTTCTTTGCTTATATTGAACTTTTCCTCTCTTTTTGGTTTTGCTAGTCTGCCAATGCTCTTTGTGTCAGAGTTCAGTGTATTACACGGGGAGGATCAGCTGCCATTTCAGAGCAAGTGCCTACTGTCAGCTAGAGAGCAGGAAAGCAATGAAAGAGTTTTTGATTGTTATTAGATAAATGTTAATGTATTATTAGTTTTTTCTGGAATGAAGGATGATTACAAGGGCAAGAGAGCATCTCATTTTCAGACACTTGGGGTTCCTGTACAAGCTTCTTTGAGAAGGCTGTAAAATTTAACCACAATTTCTTTATGGGAAGTGTTTCCTAACATTGTAATTATTGTCTGCTGACACAGTGGTGTTTGTTACACCTCTCCAGCTGGAGAACACACTGTTTCAGTTCTTAAATGAAAATGGGGGTCACACTGAGTCTCTCTCTGTTTTGTTTCAGAAAATGTCAGCTTGCTGTTCAAGCTGTACTGCCTCACGGTGATGACCCTGGTTGCTGCCACGTACACGGTGGCACTGCGGTACACCAGGACAGTGGAGACTGAGCTCTACTTTTCAACGACAGCTGTGTGTGTCACTGAAGTTATCAAGCTGTTCCTGAGCCTGGGCATCCTGGCTAAGTAAGTGTGGGAGTGCTGATCAGTGTTTTGAAAACCAGTCCTTGCTCCTAACCTCAGATTCTCGGGTCCTGAAGTGCAGGTATGTTTGAGAATGTGGCTGGATAATGGTGCTCAGGAAGGGTAATTTAGAGCAGGTTAGAGCTTGTGAGTCCTCATCAACTGAAACTGCTTTGTATACAGCACAATATTCAGGTGTATCCTTTCTACATATTTTCTATTTTTGGAATCAGTTCAGAGTGTCAGCATGGATTATCCATGATGTTTTGGTCTTTAAGATGTTGGTGTAGATGAAACTCAGACTTTGATCATCTGCTGTGAGCCATCATCTGATGAGTTGCATAAAATTCTAACGTTCCTACTAATAAATTTTCCCAAACAATGTTGCAGACAGACATTTTTCTGTCTCTAATAATTTGCAAGCCAATGATGAAAGACTGTGATCAAAAAATAGTAGTCTCTGTAATCCCAGACTGCTGCTAAGAACTAGAACATTAGTCCAGGCATGAGCATCTCAAATAGGGAGGCTATCAGTCTGCTGCCTTTTCTCCTTTTCAGCTTCCCTGTGCTACATCCTTCCTAGGAAGAATCTTTATATTCTAGGAATATAGAGATTTTTTTCTATATTTTCTATTTTTTTTTTTCTATTTTCCAAATCCCAGTTCTTGCTGTTGTGATAGAATTTGTTCTTTTAGGGTCTCTGTCTCTCTTTGTGGCATGTGGTACATCAGAAGGCTGGCTGTTATGTGCTCATGGAGTCACATGATGTACTTCAGATTTTCATCAGATCTTTTCCTCTGAACACACACATGGCATTTTACTTGATTTAGATGTGAGGCGATATTTGAATTTGGTGAGGCAACTGTGACAAACTGCTTTTTTAATTTAACCTTTCATTAAATGGAATGTGTTAGAGAAGGCAGATGTGACCAGTGGGGAATGTCTATTTTTCTTTACATACACCCTGGACTTTTCTGTCAGCACAAAATGCTGGCAGAAATGACTCTGCTGACACGTGGTTCTGCTGTGGTTCTCACTGTTGTGACCAATGAGGATCCCACTTCCTCTCTGGAGACTGTAGCAGCCCATGCTTCCCAGTAGTGAGGGTAGAGAGCTACTTCTGGGCAGCCTCACCTGTGTGGGTAATTTGTCAAATCTTGTGCACCTGGGACTCAGGCTGTTTATAGTACACCTAGTGCAGCAGGGTAAGCAATCCCCTTTGTTAAGGGTCTGTAATATTTTGTTCATTAAATGTATGAATGGTCTTTTTTACTTGAAATAATTAAAAACTTAATTACTTATAACTCAGAAAGAAGTCTTAGCATGTTGATGTTTTTAGAACAGCCCAGCACAGCAAAAAGTGTCTGTTGCCCATTATTTTCCCTTAGTCAGCAGAGGATGCGTGGAATGGAAGTGTAGCCAAGGGGGCAAGCATGGGCTGAGCTTTCCTTAGCTGGTGGCAGTAACTTATGGAGCCTGTTGTTTTGTGTTGACAGATATGATGAAAAATATTTCCTCCTTCATTTTGCTTTTCATAACTCTGTAGATCTGCATTTTCCTCACTAATTTATTTTCTAAGCCAGGAGCCCTAGTTTAATTTTTCTGGGATCATCATAGTACCCATCCTTAGAGCATTTCCAGTATTGTTACATCCCTTTTGAAACAGGATCCAGAGCTGCATGCTGTATTCAGGATGTGAACGTGCCATGGCAGAGAGTGAAGGTGTTTTCCCTCTTGGCCGCAGTTCCTTTCCTAAGGATTCTGCTCATTTCTCTGAAGCTGATGCCATCCTTGAGCTGGTGCCCTCCAAGAACTACTTGCATTTTTTTGCCAGGTCTCCATAACTAGATGAGAGAGGGCTGCTGTATATAGGGGTGGCCATTTCTTATGTTCTTTTCATTTATTGACACCTGAGCCTTACTTACCAGTTAAAATGGGAAGAATCAGATTCACTGAGCTGTTTGCAGGTTGTAAGGTCTATTCTGATCTGGTCAGCTGGTGGGGTTTTTTCTCTATAGCTGGGGGAGAGATGGGCACCATCAGGCACTGTTCATCAGGCCAAGCTCACCTCTCCTTGGTAATGTGTCTGGCATCCTGATGGGTCCAAATTTGCCAACTTTCTAGTAACCTCCCCTTTCAGATCACTTATGAATATGCTGAACAGCATCAATTCCAGCACAGCTTCTTTCTCTGTCTCCTTTACAGCTTCCTTCAGTTTTAAATCCTCACCAATTTGTCTCACCCAAGGTAAGGTGCCTTTGTAGTTCAGGAACCAGTCCTGTTTTTTTACTGTACAGCAGCATACATTTGTGTGGGTACCTTTGCTTTTTGAAAGAGATAGCATTGGTAACTGCAGTATACAGGATGCTAGAGTACAACTCTCCCACTGTTCCAGCTGCCAAATTTGTTTTCTTACACATTATTACATGATGCCTTCACTGTTTACTCTTAAAGCATCTCCTGGAGGGCACATTGAATGGATGAATACCAAAGAATTGTTTTTCAAAAGAGAAGCTTATGATAGTTTAAGCTGTGCTAATTGTTAACTGAAGTATACTCTCCGTTTCTCATGCTTATTTAAAGTCCTGTTCACTATCTGGTAATAGCATTTGCTACATTCTTAGCTGGTACATAACTACTTAGTCATGGATGAAGAAAAGCAGAGCTGTTTTGCAAACTCTAGTTTTAACTTCAGCTTTTCTAACAAATGTGTTTTTCTGTTGCATAACTGATAGTTATTAGTATCTCTCACCTTTTCATACTTAGAAATTGGCTTTGTCAATGGGGTAATAAATTTATGAAAGGGGAAATGGCTTTAAAGTGGAAGAAAATAGGTATTAGGAATAAATTCTTTAGTGTGAGGGTGGTAAATCTCTGAGACAGGCTGCCCAGAGATGTGGTGGATGCCCCAACCCTGTAGATGTTCAAGACCAGGCTGGATGGGGCTTGGAGCACACTGGCCTAGTGGGAATTGTCCCTGCCCATGGCAGGGAGGTTGAAACAAGATGGTCTTAGGGTCTCTTCCAACCTGAACCATTCTACAAAGAAAATTGATAATGTTTTAAAATTCAAACCTAGATCAACATCAAGAAAGCTGAATTCAAGCTAGATAATTGTTTATTTTCTAATTTGATCTTGCAGTGTACTTCTTTGGGCACCTAATTTTACATTATCAGCTGTACATGGAGGTTTGCTTTAAGTTGTTTTTTGGTCATGTACTGAATTCAACCTACAGTTAGAGATTCTTGGTAAGTGCCTGCTTCAGAAAGCACATCCACTGCACAGATGAACTATTAGACAGTTTATCATCTTGTCCTCAAAATCTGAAGGGAAGATGGTGATTATTAGACACATGTTATTCTTCATTGCTGAAATTTTGTTCTTGAAGTCAAAGTAGGCAGAAGTTACTATTGCTGCTGCAACTTTAAAAATGTGATCAGCAAATTCAGTGAGCATGGTCTGGAACAGAGGCAGTTTAAAAATTATTTTAAATATTATTTTAAAATTATTTTAAATATTGTTTTATAGTTTAAATATTATTTTCTTGTTTGACAGCCCACCTTAGTATCAATGAATAGAAGAAGTTATTCCTGTGTGGGTTTTTTTTTACTTCTTATTTTCATAGAGTAGAACCACGTCTGTGCTAAATATTTTATTTTCAGTTAGACATTTGAGATAGAAGTACTTTAGTCCAGCTGTACTTGGGAATGACCCAATTTTCTTATACATCTTATCTCCCAATCCTAGACAATGTAATAAATACATTCAGAAATGGAACAAACCAAAAAAATCTGCCCATAACATCAGTGACTCCTAACATTTTATACAGTTCTGTATCTAGTGCAATTAACCATGGTGAGCTGTAGCATGAACTCTTCCCCTTTCTTGTACTGCAGACTTCACTTTAAGTGCTATTTGTCCATGGATTTTCTTGTCACAGTTATTCCCTGTGGACAGACATGTCTGGTTTTTTGTGTGTTCTTTTTGTAACAGAAAAATGCAAAAATAATCCCTTGCAGCTGCCTCTGCCTAACGACTGCTCTCCCTACAGGGGAAAATAAAAGAGGAAAAGGAAGTAAATGCTTGGTGAAAGTAGGGAGGAAGGAAAGGAAGGAGAGAAATTTGGATGGAAGGATCATGAGAGGGTAAAGCCTGTAAATCTTCAGAGAGGAAAAGTTGAACAACTGGAGTGCAGAGTCAGTGGTTGATCAGGAAAGGAAAATATGCTGAAACAAGGTGGTTAAAGCTGTTTATTCATACAAGTGTGCAATAGAAACACAAAGAAAATTAAATTTAAGAGCAGTACAGCTTACAAGTTGAAAGGCCTGTGAGAGGCAGGAATGATTTGGGATGTTGGTACTTGTCAGTGCTAAGCGAGAGAAGATTGGAAAGGGGAGCTCTGGGAGAACTGGGAAGAGGACTGGAGCAGCAGCAACAAGTAAGCAGCAAATGTCAGATTGATGTACAAGCGATGCAGGAGTACCAGTAATGCAGAGGGCAGCTGTGAAAAGCTGAGGAGCAAACTGCAAAAGCAGCCAGCAGCAACACGTTCTTCCCCATTGCCTGCTCTGTCACACGCTGTAATTACTTGAAAGAGACGAGTGAAAGGCAAAGACAGGGACGGGCGACAGGGAGCCCCCACACGCCCACCAGCCCTCTTCATGTGTGTGCTGCTGCTGGTCCAGCCTCTCCCACAGCACAAGTGAGACTGGGAGCCCATGGCTGCCTGAGGAATGAGAGGCTTTTCTAGGTAAGAAGTGTGCAAGGGTACAATGCTTTTTTGACTGTACTGTGAGGCCTAGTTTAAAGGGGATCTGGAAAATCATGGGCATTTGACATCACACACAAACATTAATACCCAGTAAAAAAGGGGAGATGTGAACAACAGCCTTCTGTTCCACTGCCTATATTGACACACTGCTACATATTAATGCATCTAACTTCCTGATTCCAGAATGTTTCTCTTGCCTTCAGGGCTTTCTACTTGTTGAAAACCTCACTTGTTTTTTGCCAGTTAACCTTTTTTTTCTTTTATGAACAGAAAGTACAACTGATTATGGAAGACGAATTTTCAGCCCTCCCAAGGGATTCATTGATTTGATTTCTGTTTTAAAATACCAGTTTAGGAATGCCCTCCATTATGCTAATATTTTATTTTGCAGAGAAACTGGAAGTCTGACAAGATTAATAACATCTTTAAAAGAAAATGTATTCGGAAGTCCTAAAGAATTGCTAAAATTAAGTGTTCCATCTGTGGTATACGCTCTCCAAAACAATATGGCATTCGTGGCTCTTAGCAACTTGGATGCTGCTGTCTACCAGGTAATACAGGTTTCTGTCAGTAACAGACCTGGAAATATATTTCTCTTTCCTGGTTCATTAGGCACATGTGTCAGGTATCTGCCTGGCATGCAGCACTCTGTTCAGCCTCAGTGTTAAAAGCAAATCTGTGCTTTGTTCTATTCAGAGCATACACTCTGCTGCAGAGCTCTGGCTTTCTGAGACAAGCCACTCACTGCTAGAGTCACTTCAAATTCACATTGTTGTAGTTGGAGATGAATATGTAGGAAATCAATGAATATAAAAATCTGTCATTCTGTAGCTGAATTTTCTATTTTATTTTGTTGTTTTGGAGGAGTTTATAAAACCATGTGCTCTACACTACATTCCCATCTTTTCTAGGTGACATACCAGCTGAAGATCCCTTGTACAGCTTTATGTACAGTCCTGATGCTGAGCCGTACCCTTAGTAAGTTGCAGTGGTTCTCTGTCTTCATGCTGTGTGGTGGTGTTACCCTGGTTCAGTGGGAGCCTGCTCAGGCTACAAAAGTACAGGTAAGAGTTAAAATTTTCCCTCTTCAGATAAAGAATAAATGGTGCTTGATCCTTGGCTTTCACCTTTACTGTGTACCAGTTCAGGCGGGCTTGTGGTATTGCTCTGGTCTCACTTTTTTGGAAATGCAACGGATTGCTACAATTAGTATAAATTACCACAACCATCATAATCTAATGCACCATCCTAGGAGTGTCTGAGTAATAGATTGTTTCCAGCAGTTGGCCTTGGTAACATTGTAATTGTTGGAACAGAGAACTTGGAATTAAAGCAGTGCAAGGAATAAGGAGCGAAACTCCGGGGAAGTGTGGGTATGTCATTTAAACACACCCTTCAGAGGCACTGACCTAATACTGTTGTAGGGAGAAACAAGTGTCTTCTGTTTCTTAGGTCATAGCTGCTGCTCAGCTGCATTAGTGGGAAAGGTGGGTCATGCCTCTGGGAGTACTGGCCACAGCCAAGTGGACAGTGCCTCTGAGCACTGTTAGAGCACCCACAGAAAGGGAAACACCACCCAGCTACACTGGGCTGATCTGAGGGCCAGCCCTGGATCAGCAAGGGCATGTGGTGCTGCAGTGAAATGCTAATAATTTTGCTTTGCTTAATGAAGTAGCTCTGTGCCCTTGTTTTGGCTGGGAGAGAATTAAATTCCTTCCTAGTAGCTGGTTCAGTGCTGTGTTTTGGATTTAGTATGAGAACAATGTTGGTAACACTGGTGTTTAAATTGTGGCTCAGTAGTGTTTAACCATGAGGCCAGGGCTTTTCAGTGTCTCCTGTTCTGCCAGTGAGGAGGGGCACAAGAAACCAGGAGGTAGCGTGGCCAGAAAAGCTGACCTGAACTGGCCAAAGGGATATGCCATACCATGGAATGTTACACCCACTATGGAAATCAGGGAATTTGGCCAGGAGGGGCTGACTGGTGCTGCAGGATGGGCTGGGCATCTGTCAGCAGGTGGTGATCAATTACTTTGTGCATCGCTTAGTTTTCTTGGATTTTATATCTCTCTCTCCTTTAGCTAATACTAGAATTATTAGTAATTTTTATTTTGATTTAGTTATTAAACTGTGCTTATATCAACCCACAAAGTTTACCTTTTGTTTTCAATTCTTCTCCCCACTGTGGGGCTTAGGGGGAATGAGTGAGGAGCTGGTGGTTGCTGGCTGAATTTAAACCACAGCACTCTGGAATTGATTATTGTGAATGACTGAAGTGTTGTATCCTTTTTAAAATAATGGTTGATGTTTCAGGTGGAGCAGAACCCATGGCTAGGGTTTGGAGCAATTGCTGTGGCAGTGTTTTGTTCAGGATTTGCAGGTACGGTATTATTTCTGTATGTGGGCTGTATCTAAAGGACTGGAAAACTCTCAGTGCCTGAAACTGAATATTCTACATTTGTTAACTGTCTTCCTCTAATAGCTTATTCCCTCTGCCCATAACTGTCTTCTACTTTTGGTAATTATGGCAGATTCATAACATGATTACTCCCATTGTCAAGCAAATGATAGGAGCATGTACCATTGGTTTTACACAATGCAACATAGAGGGCTGGTTTGCAATTGGAAGTGTCTTTCAAATGCTGTGAATAAGACTGTAGGGAGCAGCATAATGACTCACTCCGTGCATTTAATTAATGTACATCAATTTTATAAAGTTTACTTTGCAGTGAATAGCTCCCCTTTGGTGATCACATGAAATACTTGCATTTTTTTACAAGGGGAGCTGAGCTCCTCACTCAGTTCTGTACCAGCTCAGCTCTGAAATATACATTGCCATAGTTCTGTAGGTGGAAAATCTAAGTGGGATGTAGAGGGAGCATGTGGAAGGCAGAGAGTTAGAGTAGTAGCAGGAAGCCTGGATAAACTCAGTGAAGGATTTTTGGTTTTGTTTATTTTTGCTTTGTTCTACAACCAGTGTCTCCTCTCGGTGTAGTTTTTACTCTGGCTTCTGGAGAAGGACACTAAAACTTTGGGACAAGTGAACTGGTGCTCAGAAATAAAGAAATGCAAATTACTTGTTAATTTGAATTTTGACTCACAGGGGCATATTCCCCTGACTGTAAACTGGATTCTTCTCCTCTCCCCTGTAAAAAACAAGGTACTATCACCCACTTCTAGTACTGGAAAATCTTGCAAGAATGATCTTGTGCTGTGCATAGATGCTCATTACTCATGGAAAAACATTCTGGTGGGTAGAGGAGGAGAGTGTCGTTCTTATTTGGTGTCTTTTCAGTAAAATAGGCATTTTGAAGCAGAAATACTAAATAAAACAATGTAGAGCTCAGTCAGCTTTTCCTGGAAGGTTATGAATTTCCTCATTTAAATAGGTGCTCCAAAGCTGCAAGACAAAATACAGCCTTCAGAGTCTCCTAAAACTCCTGCTTTCCCAGATAATGTGGGCCAACAGCTGTGCTTCCAAAGACCTGCAAATTCAGAGCACTGACAGGCTGATGCAGGCAGCTTAGACACTTAGGGCTTTCTTCTCCTGCAAAAGGATTGCAGCTTGGGTTTCCTTGCTGACAGCTGAAGCTCTGGGGCAGCTGGGAGGGACTGACTGTGTGTTTCATCCACAGAGCTCCTTGTGCCCTTGGGGCTTTACATGTTGAAAACATAAATTCTTTTCAAATTCCCTTCCTGTTCTTCCTTCCCACGCTCACATGAAGCAGTTATTTTGCGTTAGACCTCCAGTTTCTGGACTGACCATGTTTTACAGAGTGTTTCGTTAGTCCAGCAAAATGTAAAAAAGTTTGTGTGTGTTTGTCACTTAGAGATGGAAAAGAAGCTTTTTCTTCAAATTGCTGATCCTGTGATAATTTCCAAGTATCTGGGGCCTCAGCAATGCTTTTAAAAGCATTGGAAGGATAATTTAACAGCAAATCCTTTGTGACTTAAAACAGTTCTGAGGAGTAGGTTCTCCTCATCAGCCCCTATTCTTTCCTTCTTCTTGCCTAGTGGATTTGTGAAATGTGTATTCACAAATCTAGAAGCATAGTTTTATTGATTTGCCTACTGTTTTCTCAGTTTATAACCTGTACAAGTATGGTTCATACTCAAGCCAAACTTCTGTTATGTTGATTACACCTCGTTGTGCTCTGTGGGTCTTCTCAGGGGGCAGAAATCTCAAGGTAATTATTCTGGGTTATTTTAAAGGCTGCAGTAATTAACAGTACTAGTTTGTTGTTGTTCACATTTCAAAAATTTATATTCTTATGAGATAATACAATATTTCCTTGGTTTTATAATTATTTGAACCCCTGGAGTATAAATCTGCCTCCTCATTTATTCACCATAAGTACTCACTGTATTCTATTAAATTATAAATTGGATTTTTCACTAATAAAAGAGTAGAAAGATCTTCCTTGAAGCTAATTTGGGGATTTTTGTGGGGAGGAAGGGGTGTGTGCCTAGGGCTTCTAACACACGGATCTTTGTGCCACCTTTGTTGGTTCCATATTAGTTTCTCATATTGTATGAAGGATGGTGTGTGACACTAATCACCAATAAACTTCTAGTCAATAGGGCTCTCACCAGAAGGTCATGGAAGTCACTGGTAAGAGTTCTGCAAGCTGCTTTCTTTGTTTTGAAATGTAGAGGAAATTCCAGAGCTTGGAAGAGTCCTGGTTGGGTGAGCAATGGTTAAAAAGGCAGGTGGTGAGGGCCTTGCCAAATGTCTGCCTCTTTGTCTGACAAATGCCTCCCAAATAGAATAATGAAGAAGTATTTGGGGAGTTTCAGTAATGCAAAGCATAAAAATAATGCTCTTCAGTGTAGTATCAAGAGCTAGAGCTTTAGATTAAAATGAATTCCACTTCCTCAAAACCAACCTGTATTTTCAATTAGCAGAAGGCCTCGGTTTTGATTTGCTCTTGTAATCCCTTGAAGCTGTGGTTTCAAAACCAAGTGCTCTGCCAGCACAAAGCTCCTGAGGAGTTTTCAGTTTCAGTACTGAGGTAATACAGATCCTCCCTTTCTCCCCTACCCTCCAAGAAAAATTGAACTAAAATAAATCTAAAACTAAAATCAACATAAAATTATTTTCATGGAGGCTGTGGATTGAAAAGGGGTAGGGATAGGAAAGGGTAAGGATAAACAGGATTGAGGGAGACCTTCCCGTGTACTAAAAGCGGATCCCCTTTAGGCCTGAAGGTTTTAACTGCACTTAAACCTAACAGCCCAATTGAAACAATTTAGCAAAAGATTCTATGAGACAAAGGTAACTCCTTAAAGGGCTGAGTTAGTTCCAAATCTGAAGTACTTGAGAATGTAAGAGAGGAACATTCATAGTCCCTTTGCTGCAGCAGATTTGTGCTCACACAGATGTAAAGGAGTTTGTACAAGGGTTGAGCCTTGAGGTATTGTGGCACCAACCCTGGATCCATCATTGGTGTTCAGCAGTGGTCGTCCACAGACAGTGAACTTGAGAGCTTGCTGGCTCTAAGAGGTTGTCTGGTTTTAAAATGCAATAAACCATGAATCATTCTTCTCACTGAAATATTTTTGGGTTTTTGTTTGTTTTGTTTTTTTCAGGAGTTTATTTTGAAAAGGTGTTGAAGAGTTCAGATACTTCCTTGTGGGTGAGGAACATTCAGCTGTACTTATCTGGGATTGTGGTGAATTTATTTGTTGTGTACATGTCAGATGGAGCCAAAGTTCTTGAGAAAGGGTTTTTCTATGGCTACACATACTACGTCTGGTTTGTTGTCCGTAAGTATCTTGTGGTTTTTGTCTTTGACATTGTTTTTCTTCTTTAACAATGATACAACTGATTGCAGGAAGCTACAAATTCAGTATGACACACTCTTAACTGTCTTTTGAGGGATTTTATTTAAAAGTAACATTTTCTTAGAAGTTATTCACTTATTCAATTTAAAATTGTGCTGAAACAGCAGCCTAAATAATTGACTAGCAAGTAGATCATCTTTAAATGAGTTATATCTTATTTACAGGATGCCATGTAGACATCCCATTCCCCTGAATGATCTATTAAATCATTAAATAGGACAGTGTAGCACAAAGCAGGAGCACACTAGTGGAGTAAAATGCATCATTTCAAGAGTAACCTACTGCACCTGTACTTAAGGTAACACCTTATCTGCTTCCAGTTCTGGCCAGCGTGGGTGGCCTCTACACCTCTGTGGTTGTTAAGTACACAGATAACATCATGAAAGGCTTTTCTGCAGCAGCAGCCATTGTTCTCTCTACTGTGGCATCAGTCATCCTCTTTGGCCTCCAGATAAGTAAGTGCCTTTTTGCCTTTGATTTGATTTGATGACTGTGCACGTTTCCTGCCTGCCCAGCCTGCTGCACGCAGCTCCTACCAAAGCCAAACCTCTCTGTTTTTCTGGTTTTAGCTTCAGGTCTTCTCCAGGACTCCTGTGCACTAATGCATCATCGGTCCCTGTTGTGGTGCACAAAGGTGCCTGATGACTCTGCTTTCAAAGGCATCGGTGCTTTGTTCTTTCAGAGGCATCTACAACTTCAAACAGAAAGAACCTTTCTGCTTTAAACAGCTTTATTTTCATGCATCACTTTCTGATGCAGTTTAGTGTATGATACAGCTTTTAATCTGGGACTGCTGTTGATGGGTTATTATTTCTTGTTGGGTTAAGTACAGCCAGTGCCAAATTAATTCCTCAGCTATTCCTTCAAGGGCTTTACACATCCCTAATGAGTTACACCCACTACTGCATTAACTTCTACTTTCTCCATCTGCTGTGGACACCACCGTGAGAGAAAGTCAAAGAGCACCGGGGGTTGTGACTGACTGACTGATGTGGTGAATGTCTTTGAGAGGAAACAGCAGATGGCTCTGGGCTGTTCTGCAATTTTCTCCCCAGTCAAGTCTGCGTCTGATACAGTGCCTGCTCAGTCCTTCACTGTTTAGTTGTGGGTTGTTTCCTACCTTAATCCAAAGATGGTGTGGGAAAATGGTGGGAAAACTAGCTTTTTGATGTATTATTAGTGAGACAAAACTTAATGAAAGTTTGCATAAGGAGAAAATAATCAGTGTTTGGCTACAAATGAGCACCATAAAGCAAGGGATAAAAAAATTTAAAAAACTTACTTGGGCAGTGTTTTCTTGACAGTTGACACAAACCTGGACTAATGATCTTTATTAATGAAAGCCTCATTAATAGAGTTTCCTAATAACTCTGTCTAGACATGGAAAGGCAAAAAAGGTATTATCACAGGGTACTTCTTTACATACCCTGGATTTATGATTTAAGTTTATTGTCATGTAAGCCTCTACAGATGGCACCTGGACTGCAGGAGATGCTTTACTCTTGCTTTTATGACCACCACCACCACATTCTTACTATGAGACCGACTGGAACTGTGTGGGGATTGCAAACACTCAAGAGATCCCAGGGACAGAGGACGAAGCGAAATGCTGTGACTTATCAAGTTTAATGTCTTGTTTAGTTTTGAATTACAATATTGTCATTCAGATATCATAACTTACATGGCTTGCTGAAGGTTTCTTATATGAATGGTTTTATTTAAACTATTTTGTCTCCTTTCAGCTGTTACCTTCTCCCTGGGTGCTCTCCTGGTGTGTATTTCTATTTACCTCTATGGATTACCTCGACAAGACACCACAAAAATCCAGCCCTCAGAGACTAAAACCTCTAAAGAGAGACTTGCTACTGTGTGATGTCCATAAAAATGGACGAATGGACAAGAGAAAAAATAGACTTTAAAAAAGACTACTTTTTTTTTTTTTTCAAAATTAGCCTTAAGCTAGTCATGAAATGGTTTAAGTGGGTAGACTAAAAGCAGAAGTTAGTTCTCTTTTACATGTGGAGTTTCCAGTGGCGGACACTGAGGCTACACTGCAGCTGAGGAGCTGGCTGGGTATTTTATGGAAGGTATTCTTCATTCACATCAATAATGAAGAGTCTCATTTACAAGGAAAACCCAATGAAGGAACTGATCACTCAATTGTATAAAATGTATATAACGGTGGGAAATCCGTTCTTTGTGTATTTGATAAACTGTCTTGCTCTTTGAGGGCAGAAATGCCTGAAAAGCTTCATAAAAAAAACTATTAAAAAAAGCAACTACTGCCACCATTTTCTCTTAAGATACTTGGCAATTGCAGTTTGATTAATGACAGGAAGAGTTCTTCTTCTAGGCACTAAGCACAAAATGATGCAACTCTACAGGGAATATCCCTGCTTTGAGCATCACCTACCTCAGAGTGACTAGAGGTAGCCCTTCTTGTTTGGTTTAAAAAGTCAGATGAAAGACTCTGAAGCTGTGACTTTCCTTTTACTCTTTAAGTGTTTTTTAAATTCAGCTGTAGGTGTTCTAGGGATGCTCTATGCATAGCATAGGGGAAAGTTTTTACTTGTTCCTGTACCTCTGGCTTAAGTGTAAACAAAGTTTCTGTCTAGATCTTTTCTCTCTCAACCTCTCTGCATACAGATGCTCAAAAAGGGCTCCTGTAATGCATGTTATCTTTTAATTTATCAGTGCCAACTGTGCAACTTCAATCTCCTTTCTCATCTTCTGAGGCCTTCCAGATATTTCAACTCTACGTTGAGGAAGAACTGACCCTGGCGCATTTGGGCAACTTGTTGACATTCACAGTGGAGTTGAAATGCGACCAATTTCATGCTCTTGACTACATTTCTTTAAAGAGGAACTGTTTTACTCAAAAGTGGGGCATGTTAAACACAGCAGTAACAAATTCTCTTCCTAAGTGCCTAAATTCTCTTCCAGTGGGAGAGGATGGTCCCCTCTGCCTTTTGCCAAGTGTTCCACTACAGTGTTGCTCTTGGGAGTCAAGGCTTCCATGGTGGAAGGTATTGCCAGGCACCTGCAGGACCTCACAGGTGCTGCTCCACCTCTCTACAGCAGTGTGAGACTGAGGGGTGCCAAGCAGCACCTGCCACGTCTGCCTGTGTGCACAGTGCTGAGGGAACACCGTGCTTCCTGTTCCACCAGCTGGGCAGCAGTCTCTTCGTGCCAGCCATCACATCAGTGGGTCTGAGGAAGGGCTGAGGAGCAGGGTGTGACAGCTGGCAGTTGGGCTTGGCTGAGATTCCTGAAGGCGGAATGCAGCACAACACCCAGGAAAAGGGCTCTGCAGGGTCTGAGTAACTCCTTTGGTTACAACAGACAGAGAACTTGAAGCCATTGTGCCATTAGGCCTTTGTACACAGGGAGCGGAGCACAGTTAACACCACTTCCTCTACTAAAAGGATGTGATATTTACATGGCAAATACACAGCAGTTCTCTTTCATGGGAAATTCCAGGTAGAGTAGTGTCTTAAATACACTGCTGCCACCAAAGGTCTGAAGAGAATGAGTGTGATAGCCTTGCCCCTGTAAATGACTGTGCCACACCTGCCAGCACAGATGGAGCTTCCAGCCTGCAGCAGCAGTGACACACAGAAGAGGATCCATATTATTGTGGAAAAAATCATTTTACTATGAGATATGACTTGACATGGGACATGGCCTCGTTACATTTGAGTTACGGGTGTAATGCCAAGAAGTTTCATTCCGTTGGCAAGAACTGAGCGTGCTGCATGGAAGAGACAGAGCCGTGCCTGGAAAACAAACAAAGTCATTTTAGGGTAGTGCTAGAGAATAGGGTGTGGTTCTTGGGACAGCAGTTAGATGCTGAGGTGAGAACACCGTGTGCAGCCTGTTCCTGTGCAGTCTCAGCCCACTCAGATCTACACAAAACCTGGGTATTGAGGAACATGCCAATGCTGCCGAATTCACACCAGCTGTTGGCAGCCCATTGCACTGTCAACAGAGGAACACTCTGTCAAACAAAGGAAGGTGGAAAGGAATGCCCAGCCCAGCCCTCGAGGCAGAGCAAGCAGAGATGCATGAACAAGAATGCAATGACTAAAAGCTGAAAATCTTTTATGCACCAGCAGCTAGCATAGCCGGAGGATACTGCTGGAATCCCTCCCCTCGCTGTGCCTGGGTGACAGGCTGTCAGGCAACTATGGGCTGCTTTGAAAATTTCACTCTCCCTCGTCCATGTCTTGGCTGTTACACAGCTGGCTGTTTGGGAAGGGCTCTATCAAGCTTGCTCCAAAAATCATAGCTCTTGAAAGCTGTCACATGGCAAGATACTTATTTTTATTTACAGGATAAGGAACTGAGGTTTTCCTTGAAGTTTGATACAAAGGAATGAATGCCTACAGTATCAAAGCTCAAATACAGACTGCAGCTTCACCAATTCCACGGACTGTTTTTCCCCCACAGCACAACTCAACATTTAAATGTGATCTATGAAAATCAAATAGGTAATTTCTTTTGAAATAGATGAAAGAAAATAAGAGAGGCAGTGTAATTAATATATCATTTACTGAGTTGTTAGGAGGTCAAACATTGCCTGGGAGATCAGTAAAAAGAATTTGCATTTATTTGGAATAGCACATTAACAGTTGTCAGCCTCTGTGCTTTAGCTAGAAAGGCAATACCGACAACTTGGGTTATGTAGGTGGCAAGAGGGAGGAGACAGATTCAGTTCTCTCCTAATTCTTTATCTTCCCACATAACCACTAAAGGAAACCATCACAAGTCAGTGAGCAAATTAAATGCTCAAATGTTTACTCTTAAAACATTTAGAAGGAAAGGTGATGACAAGGTGTTTGCCTGGGTCTAGAGCAGTTGTCCTTAGGGAGTGTTGTGTTTTTGGAGGATCAAGCAGAGCAGCCCTTTCCGGAAGGCACAACTGTGAACAGCAATCCCTGCCTTCCCTAAGCAGTTCCGCCCACGGGAGAGCCTGGCTGTTGGCTCCTCCGCCTGCGGGCTCGTATTCCCCCCAGTGGTGACACGGCTGGGCTGGCAAAGCCCTGATGCATCCTTCCTCCAGGAAGGGGAGCAGCCTGGGGCCGCCCCCCAGGCTCCAGCCCCCAACCCCGCTGTGCCTCACCTGTGCCACGGCAGGGGCGCTGCCTTTCACGGGGAGGGTTTTGTGTGCCACGGCTGCCAGGTGGCTGCAAGGGAAAACACGGGAGAACGGTGAGAAGGAGCAAGGCACTTGACAAACGCAGCAGCGCTGTGGGCTACAGAAAGCAGCAGAACTGGAAGAGCTACCCACAACTGCAGCATGCCACAGGCTGATTTCCAACAGCCTCTTCACCTGGCTGAAGGAGGGCATGGTTTTCTGTAGCCTGCATGGTGTTGATGGTATGCCCTGACAACTTCATTCTCCTGAAAAAACCCCAAAAAAACCATCTCCCTGCTTCACACATACCTTCCCACTCCCTGCCCTCTCTGCCCCCAAAAAACGCACAGAACGGTCTCAAGACTGATCTGGGAAGATCCTTGAGAGCCTATCCTATCATTCCCAAGATGCACGATTCTTTGCACAATTCTCCTTAACTTGTTAAAGCCTTCCCTATCCACAGGCTCTACAGCTTCCTCCACCAAGCCAACACCAGCATTTCATGGCGCTGTCCACTCCCTCTGGGAATCAGATCCACAGTATGGCTTACACTAATAACAAGCTTTGTTCATGGGCTGAGATAGTAGTTAAAAGTGGTTTGGATAAAATTTCCTAGCTGAAATGTTGATATTGAGAGGATGTTATCAGCTAAAATCTGCTCCTTAAGACATCATTAGTCCAGCATGATTTTGGGTTCAGATACTGTGTTTCAGCCAAATTATTATTTTTTCTTAAAAGCTGTTAAGTTTCTCAGAAGGATCTTGGCTCCAGCCTTAATCTCAACTATTTATTACATTATTTGCTATCCTACTTTATATATTTCCTGCTGCAGGGAAACTGTGCCACAAATTTGCATGTTCCCACTATTTTTACTCTTCAAAGCAGTGCAGATGTGAGGGCTGCAAAGCCAGCTCAGGAAGACCTGTCCTCACTGGAGACATGGCCAGTATCAGCAAACACCTTACCTCAGTGTGAGGAGGTAGCTGACAATGTGCTTGGGTTGCAGATCCTGAGAAGATCTGTACAGGACCTCATCATACCTGTGAAGGAAGGAAAGGATTGTTTGGTGCTGCAGTGGTACAAGGTGTACTCAGATAGAAGGCTCATCAGACTTGCTGAAGTCAGAACAAGCACACAACCACAGCTGTAGAATTAGCAAAACTAATCTTCTGAAGCAGACCTAAGCCATGTCATTAGCACACAACTGATTATTCCTTCCTTGTTCACTTATTATTGAAGGAGATTGCTTCTGCTCCTCATCATGCAAACAGCTCAGAGAGGCAGGCTATAGCAAACACAAGAGCTATATTTGTTCCTGGAACATTATGTCTGGTTTTACATCTTAACACTAATTGTACGTTTCTAGGAGCAAAAAATGTGTTAAATAACCAAGGAAGTCAAAATAGTCCCTTAGAGGACATTGCCTTTAGTAAATGCAGCTTAGCATTTTAAATAGATAAAAGGAATCTTGCAACATTAGAAAAAGACAAATCCTGGAATACAGAATCACACAGAATAATGGTTCAAGTTAGAAAAGACCACAATGGGTGATCTGGTCCAACCTCCCTGCTCAAGCAGGTGTTGTATTGCACTAAATAGTTTATTTAGTTGTTGTTTTGCACTGGGTGATGGAAAATTTGTACTGAGTATGTTAGGTCACAGAGATTGTTATTCCCCCTTTCCCATTACATGGTCTCTCCCCTATGCACGCCCCTTTCTATATCCCCTGGTGGTCTGGCCCTTGGTCACCCCTCCCCTCATCCTTCCCCAAGTGTATCCCATTGGCCACGGTCCTCTTTCCCTGCCCCCATCCCTTGGGTATAAAACTCCCCTGCAAGGGTGCCACACCCTCTTTTCTACCTGGGTGGTTGCTGCCAGCAGAGCGTCCCCTCCCAAGCCAATAAACAGGACACTCGTCCCCACGTGGAGAAGAGCGCTTCTCGTCTTTTACTTTCTGTCCATGCAAATCCGTGTGGGCGTGGGTTCGAGCAAGCCGGATTGGACCCATACAAAGCCCAGAGACTCACGGATTGCTGCAAGCAGGGTCATCCTACATAACTTACACAATACACTTGACTTTGTAAGCCAGTATTAAACAGGGTAGTACAGGCAGTCATGACAGCTATGTTTTTTCTTCGTGTGTTTTGCTGTCCTTTTTCACAGCCTGCAAGAAGGTACCAACACCTCCAGGGCTGAAGAGATTTCAAATTCAGAGTGGGGACTGGATTTCCTGTCTCTGCTCAGCTCCCAGGCCCATCCCTGCCAGCATGTCCAAGCTGAACTGCCATGGAATTTTCCATTCTTTAAGACAAGCTGCAGAACTGGGGAGCACACAGTGGTAACAACAGCTCAGCAGATATGTAAGAGTATAAAAAAGTCCCAAGGAACAGCTCACATGTTTTCTGTGAAATACAATGGAACTGCATAAATAAGACACTGCTGGTCTTGCTGAGAGCTGGCTGGTCCTGCTGTTGCTCAAGAGAGCGTGCAGCAAACGATGGGCTGCAGGCAGGCCTCTGGAGGCTGTCACAGTTCATGGCAGGGCTCTGCAGCCCACACCTGCAGGTCAAAGGAGCCACCTGGTGCACTGGCATGACTTTTGGAAGTCCTACTTTTAGACAGATGGCCTCAGGAAGGTCTTAGTAGGGTCAAAAAAGTTCTTGCTGGCACTGCACAGTGTGCAATGCAGTATACAGGAATTCTCAGTAGGAACTCTGAAAGCTTCAGTTGTTTCTGACTCCATCACAGGCTGTGCAACACTGAAAACTCCCTCATCTCCATAGTTTAATTACACAACTATGAACTAGTGAAAACAGAATCTGCTCAACCTTAAGACTGAATTAATGAAGAACACCACTGTTATTAACAGGTACCAGTTGTGCATGTTCAGTAGCTCTGAAGGATGCTGAGCCCCCAAATGTGCACACATACTCCATGTACCTTACCACCGCTCTCCTCACCTGACAAAAACAGAACATGAGGGACCAAGCAGATCTACAGCTAATATTTATACAGAGCTGAGTACACTTTTGAGAAGACAAGAATAATTAGGAGGCTCATGTACACCAAGTATGTTCCAAATACTGCTTTTTCCATCATATGGCTTCTAAAACCGTGAACATTTCAAATGCTGCAATCCATGTGACACAAAAGGCAAGCCACTGCCTCAAACAAGCCATTTTTTCTTACAATCTGTAAGGGCACAGTCTGTGCCCTCTCAATAGGTCAGTGGCATATCCAGATATTTATTTGAAGGGAAATGGAATATGGAAAGAAAACTAGACAAACCTGAGAAGGTGCTGAAGAACAGAGATGGCATCTGGCTCTTGCAAGCATGACACATTCACATCAGTTAGCTCTGCATTCCCATGCATCTGTTCTAAACTAAAACATAAGAATGGAAAACAAATGTTGGATGAAAACCACCTCTTAGCAATGCTGAACAGAAAAAACCACAGTAATCTGTGTTTTTAAGGAAACAGAGCAGGCTCAGCTCAAGCTGAATGGAGCACTGAAACAGACTAGCTGACTTAAAAAAAATGAAAAATGTGTGCTGGCCATTCAGTTAACAGGATTAGACATATGCATGGACAACAGGTCCAGAAGCTAAAAGGACTAGGGAGGTAGACAATCCCCCACTATGGTACCTTGGAACCACCAATACATGACAAGGGAGTACACCAAGAACAGACCAGAGAAAAGGATCAGGCTTGCACGTTCTCTCTGAACACCATGTCCTGCTAACATTGCCTCACACCTTTGGTCTCACCCAGGAAGGAATCATACATGAAAACACATACTGAGGTCTGCTCTGGCAGTTCAGTATAATTGATAAAACTGTTCAACATGGACTCTTCTGAAACTCTTTAAAAAAATAATTAAACAAGTGTTTGACCTGAGTCAATAGGAAGGGATCTCCTTTTAATCTCGGCTATCAACAGTGGGGGAAAATAACAATGTTAAAAATAATCCACTAGTTACTGTGGGTAGCGAAAACATCCAAGTTCTGTGATGTGGTGTGTTTTACAAGTGTGGGCATTTTGGCTTTCACATCAGTTTCATTAGTTCTAGGCAACCATTCCTCATCAGTGACACCAACCACAGAGAAGCTGTTCCTAGAACTGAGAAACTACATGAACAGTTAGTTCAGTTCCATGGAAATGAGGTAGAAAATTTAAAATTAATTGGCCTGATCTTCTGGAAAGTCTCAATGATTTCTATCTTAAACTCACACTTCTGCTGAAAAAGTGAACATGTGTCATATTTAAGGAGTTAGCATTACTACTTAGCAAAGCAGAAAGTTAATAAGGTTAAAATTCATGTCAGACTGTGCTGTGCAGAAATGCTCCTCTTACCTATGGAGTCTGGCATGGGTGTACTGCAAGAACACCCCTGTATCTCCCCGACTCTGGAGAGCTCGCTCCCAGCTAAACTGGTAATCAGATGACAGAAGGCCCCGGAAGTCCTGGAACAATAAATTGATGTCACCCAGACACAGCTCTTCTATCTCAGTTTGCAACTTCTCACAGACACTGCAGACACCTCGTCAGGCAGCTCAGACTCACCTGAATTATGAGTGCTGCAAGACCAACCTTCTCTGCTGTCTCCACAGGATCTTGGGTCTCTTTGGTTGCTGAAGAGAAACAGAAAAACATTGTTAAGTCTGCAGCACCATAATGACTCCTGCTCAGACTTGGAGATGCCAAAAAAAGAGCAGGCAGATCTTCCATAACTGTAAACTAGCAATATGGAAAGCTGAAAACAGCTGTTTCACATGGGCTTTTTCCCACTTCCCCTTGTATGTGTAGCACAGATTTGAAGTGAGGAGGGTGCATTACGACAGACTATGCAGGCTACACTGAATTCTTTTTCACAATTATGACAGCCAATCTCCAAGATCAGGGAAATGCAGATTTTGTTGAAAAACTGATAAATAGCTCCAAGTGATAACAAGATGCATAAACAAAAAAAGTTGTTCCAATGGCTAATGGACTATTTGGATGTACATTTAGGGAGTATTCATGCCATCCACTGTAAATACCTAAACTGACTATGCTGAGGGAATCTGAATTGGGAGAATCACAGAATGCTTTGGGTTGGAAGAGACCTTTAAAGATCATCCAGTCCAAACCCCCTGCCACGTGCAGGGACACCACCTCCTTGTCCATTTTACAAGGAAAATCGTCTGTTTCAAAAAAGCTGAGGAGGCAGAGCAAGGAATATGCATACTACTTAAGCCGATCAGATCGCTGGCTCAATCCAGCACCTAACCCCAGAGAGCACAAGAGGGGGCAGCATTTCACTAGGAACTGCTTGGATCTGTAGTGCATCAGGAAGAAACGATCCTGGAGCCACAGCCCAGTGAGGTGCAGGCAAACCCCCCCTTCAGCACAATCTGGGGCAGAGCAGTGACCTCCCTGGCACTCGGGAACAGCCACGAGGCCGGCAGGGTCACACGGCAGCAGTGGCAGGCAAGCGAGGGTCACTCCTGCCAGAGAAAATTGCCAGAGCTATAAATCCTTTGGATGAAATCTGACTGACTGATCCCTCAACTCCAGCCCCAAATCTACTACTGACTAATTTGTCCCTCCAGAAAAAAACAATTGTCCCCAAAAGGCAGGTACCTTCCTTCTCAGGGCATGATAAAATAATTTCACTGAATTTTAGAATTTGTAAATCTGCAATTTGGGGGAGTTCACAGAGTTGCAAAGAATTATTGTAATGTTGCTTATATGATGGTTAGTACAAAAAGAAAGGAAAGGAGCATATTACTGTGATTAGTGCAATACAGGGAGAAGTGAAGGGTGGAAAAGATGACACAATGTGATCAACACAGAACATCAAAAGAAGCCAGTAAGACCTGAAATAGCTAACTTTTTGTGGAAGTCATGTTTTGTAACATCCTTGAGCGAACTTCATTTAAAACATCTTCCAGAAAAACTACTTCTCCTCTCCGAGTCTTCATTCCTTGAACTAGACCAAAAGACACATGCTGGCACCTGTGTTGAGAAGCAGTAGGATCAAAATTATATTTCAATCAAGAGAAACATTTGCAGTGCTTTTTCAGAGCTGGATTCTCTACCAGGAAAGAGCAATAACAGCTGAATAAATAACACTCCAACGTGGGAAGCTCAGTGATATAATCAGTAACTCTCATTTCAGCAAGCAAGCTCCATACTTATTATATAATGGGAAAATTATGATCAGAGTTATGATAGCCTGGTCATTTGTGTGCTCTCAGGAATCTCTTGCTACTAGCTTTAGTACAGAAGCCTCAATGCAATAAACTGCAATAAATTGAGGAGAGGCAGGATGTAGACAGATCAAATTACTGTGGCAACAGAGATCTCTTAATATAATTAGAAAAGGAGTCATAATAATTCTATTGTGGCCACATTAAGCTAACAGTATAATTAATCATTGCTAATAATAAAGCATTCACTGTTTCTGCTCGTAATAATCCCAAGCATTATTCTTGATTCAGAATCTAAGGTAATTTTAGCCCAACTTGAAGCACTGTTAAAGGGGGCAGGTTGGTATTCCTGAAGGCTTAAACCCTATATATAACCACAAAAGACATGCAGTCTGGCAGAGAGGAATATGATTTAGTCTGGAGATCCATTACTGACCTTTGCTCAGATTGCTAACAAGACTGGTAATTACAATGAATAACAGCAGGGATACACTTCCCTGCAATAGATACTTCAAGCCTGAAGCATGATTCACAAACTCAGATTCTGATCTCTGCTAAAATAAAATACTTTAAGAGGTAATAATTTGTGACCACACAATATCCCAGAAGCTATGCCATGAAGTCTCTTAAAAATAGTTTCCCTTTTTCACATCAGGCAGTTATGAAAAACCTGTTAAATGAGAGACAGGGCTGTTTTTCACATCCAGAACACACAGCAATGACTCCATCCACAAATAAATCAGACCGGCAGGAGTGGACACACAGAATGAAAAGGCTGCTGATAAGGACCTGAGGCCCACACTGCACATATTTCTAAGGGTTTGCTTCTCTGTTGGACTAGTACTAGTTGGGTTCTACAGGCAAAATGTCTGCTTGTACTCTGGAGTCCATTACTTGCACACCAGCATCACACCTTGTAGCTTAGTTTCATCCAAAATGCCTACATGATGTGTGCTATAGCATGGTGGCGGATGGACACCATCAGGAGACTCTCCTCAAAAGAGCACTCAACTGAAATCCCAATGTACATATTATATACATTCTTGAGGAAAAAGAAATTAACCACCAAAACCAGTATATAATTATGATTTTTAAGTACATACCTTTCTGCCCAGTCATAACCCATGAGCTTCAGTATTTGGAATAAATGTTGAAAGTGATTACTTTGGCTTTTATCTGTCTAAGGAATAGAATTGACGCATATCAGAAAACACTACAAGTCTGATAAGCAGTAGCTTTTAACACACACTACCACAATGCCAGTAAATCATTGCAAGCAAAATTAAGACTCATGAAGACAAACAAGACTTGAAAATTGTGACAGCTGGAATCTATGGCAATGGGATTTTGAATTATGTTAGAAAAAGAAATCCACCTTTTCAGAAATTATTATTCTCAGGTCATGAAGGCAAAGACATTAAGTGAAAGGAAACAATGTTCTTTAATTTCTCATAATCTGAGAGCTGCCCATCAAACAAAATATCTCCATTTTCATTTCAGAACCTTGCTGCTCTTGTTATACCCCTGGGTTCTATCACCAAACTCCAAGGGTCCTTTGGCTTAGAAACAGAACTCCTCTTTGGCTGCCTGCCTCCAGAACCCAGTAGTTTCTATTGTCCCCAGCATGATTTGTAGTTTTACATCATAAGGCAGATACATAATTCAAAAAAATGTAAAAATGATCACAATTTCATGACAGTGGTGCAACTTGTGCTCTCTTCCACTTTCATTTACACTCTCATACAAATTGAAGTTATTTCTGACTGTATGTTATGTTTAACAACAGCCTTCACATGTGTTTCTAGCTACAGCTGCTGCTGCTCTGAGGTTCATTTTCCTTCCTAATTGTTTTGACTGCCTCACTCAGACCCCTTTTTATCCCTCCTTATAAAACAGTGCAGAGATAACCAAATAATCACTATTTCTCATTTGTTTGCTGTTCTGGGACAAGGAGTGAAATGCTTGTGTTCCTTCTCAACTACCCCTGTACAAGCACCTGCCTCCTCTCTCCTAGCTCCTCATAACCTGCTCTGCTCCTGGGAATCACCTCTCCATGCTGACTCACAAGCAAGGCTGGTAAAAGGACAGCTGATAAATGTTCAGCAGTGGCTGGTGCTTCAAACAAGGCTTTCCAAGTCCTTTTGCACGCACCTTACAGACGATGTGCATCTCTGCACAAAGCCAGACCTCTCTCATTAAGTGTCTGGCTTTAAGGTAGAAGTCTGCAGTCTGACAGCATGGATTATATTTAATTCTTCATTTCTAAAAGCATTTTCATCTCCTTCTTGAGTGCAACATTCAATGGAATCTTAAGTACCCCTTTCATACCATGCCACACATTTTAAGATGTTTTGAATATTTGCCTCGTACCACTGCCTTTTTATGAAATAAGTAGGATTTTTTTAAAACCTAAACTGGTGAATGCACTGATTTACAGCATTACAAGTAGTAAACCCATTTAATGTTCTTCTGAAGAAGCCGATGTGATGAAAATAAGACGATCTTGTGAAATAAGACTCTAGAGTCTCTAAATAATTTTCTTGTAACAAGATAAGCATTCTGAAATATGTTTGTATTTAATTATTAAAGACTAAAATCATTAACATGCTCATTTAATCCCATGAAGTCCTCCTGCCCCTGGTAACACTGAGTAAAGTCCTAACTCACTACAAAGCAGTGCCACAAAACAGCAGCAAAGCTCAGCTAGGCTGCCAGTGCCCTCACCAGGCTGTCTGTCCCACAAGAGTCTCCTAAAAGTTTGTTTCACTCTTTTATTTAATGACCCACTTTCTCAGTCCTCAGAAAGTCAGAAATTATAAAAATACTAATCATGTCCTCTGAAAACCATACAACCTGAGCAAGGCTGAGAGGACAGGACAGTCTAATCTGTCATTTCCCACTTGGATGAGACATTGGCTATGATGGACACGAGTCACATCACAGTCTGGCTGTGCTGTGTTTCTCTTTGGACTGAGAGGAGACCAGGGAAGCCCAGGCAAGGAATTAAACAGTGACTGGAGTTCAACTACAGCAGCAGTCTGCTCAAGACTCTTGTTCATATGCTTGCTCATGCCATTAGCTGAAAGTTCAGCTGACATCCTGATTTGTGCAAAGTGGACAACTAATTTTTTTCTAATTCTTCTTTCTCCCTTGGTCCCTGCTACCTCCTGGAGCACCAAACACATACCTGCTCACCCACGTGAACCAGACAGGAAGCATCCTTAACATCTAAAGCATTGCACTTTCACAGCCACACTGCCCTTGGATGCTGATGGACTTACTGTTCCAGCCAGCAGGGGCAGAAGAGCTCCCACCAAAATCACACTATTTCCTCCCAGAATAACCAAAAATTCCCTGTTCTACGACAACATGTAAGAATGGCAAGCTACAGGAAACTTCCTGAAGACTAAAGCTAAAAGGAGGAATGTGATTTAACTAGAAGTTGCACTTTAAAATGTGTATTTAATGTTCTGCTTACTGATCTCTCTCCCTGCATCTTGTTTTGTGTCACATTATAATGACTTTTGAAAAAGCTCTACAGAGAGGGTACAAGGACATTACCAAACATGACCACATACAGATTTTTTTTCCACATGTTACTAATTCTGGACTTGATATAAAAGAACATGGCTTTTGTAATTTTTTTCTAAATCTGAGAAAAAGAAGATTTAAAAGCATCACATGATACTTTCTTGCTAATATGAGATCAAAAACAGTTTCAGAGAAGTAAGGAGACAGTCCTGCTATTCATATCCATTACTGATACTGCTAGAATTGTGAAAAAACAAAATAATGAAACCAATAAATATAAAAAGATTCCCTGTCTACAACTGCTTCATCCAGATTGATTAAGTAGTACTTTATCTGCAATTTCTACATAATGAAACTAAGGCATTGTTCAAAGCCATAAAAATGTACATTTCAGATAAGATATCAGGACTTCAGAGTAGACTTAGTTTCATTTTAGACCATTAATTTCTAAATTAACATTTTAAAACCCTTTATAATAGTAACATCTTTTTCTGGTTTGTTTACTTATTAATTACAACATCTATAAAAAAAAAAAGTCAAATCAAGTAAGAGATCCTTTCAAACTAATTGCAATGAGTAGAGAATAACTCCAGAGCTAATTTCCATAAAATCATATAAAGGCTTGGAAGGTACCTTAGATCATCTTGTTCCAACCCTCCTGCTGTGGGAAAGTATAGTAGAGGAAATGTATTGTATTTGAATATCTGTATTTGAATATCTGTATATAGGCTTTGCCCCAGGAGGTCCCGGTTGTCCTTGATGGGCAGCAGCTGTGACCAATGAAGATAACTGGGATAAAAGGGGGTGGGTTAGCCAGTCAGGGAGAGCCTTGGAGGAGCCCTGACCTGAGAGAGAACAAGATGCAAAAGAAGGAGTCTGGGCTGTGAAGATCTGCAACCATAAGAACACACCAAGGAGGTATGGACTTCAGAAGTCTGATAACAACAGTATGGGACTCCAGAAATAGAACAACAATTGGTGACCCTGATGTGATAGTTGGTAGAAGATAAGACAGCCAAGAGCTGCAGTGATAGTTGGTAGAAGATCAGACAGCCAAGAGCTGTGAGAGAACATAGCCTTTGAGTCAAGGAGCTGTGACAGAGTATGGCCTTTGAGCAAGGAGCTATGTGTGTTGTACGTGGCCTTTAAGTCATGGGAAAATGTATGTATTGTATGTAAAACCTGGTTCTGTAAGTAAAAGAAAAGGGGGAAATATAGTAGAGGAAATGTATTGTATTTGAATATCTGTATATAGGCTTTACCCTGGGAGGTCCCAGTTGTCCTTGATGGGCTGCAGCTGCGATGTCCTTAATTAGGCTGCAGCTGTGACCAATGAAGATAACTGGGATAAAAGGGGGTGGGTTAGCCAGTCAGGGAGAGCCTTGGAGGAGCCCTGACCTGAGAGAGAACAAGATGCAGAAGGAGTCTGTGCTGTGAAGATCTGCAGCCATAAGAACACACCAAGGAGGTATGGACTTTAGAAATCTGATAACAACAGTATGGGACTCCAGAAACAGAACAACAACAGGAAAGGGTGTCTCCCACTGTACCACCTTGCTCAGAGCACCATCCAGCCTGGCCTTGAACACTTCCAGGGATAAGGCATCCACAGCTTCTCTAAGCAACCTCTTCCTGTGCCTCAGCACCCTCAGAGTGACAATTTTTTTGTAATATCTAATCTAAACCTACTCTTTCAGTTTAAAGGTATTTTTCAGCCATTCTGGGGGTCATGTACTGAAACAGAACCAAGGAACACAGCCACACAGAGGCACAGCTTCTGGGCAGTAAGGGCATCCATTTTACTGCCAAAAATACTGTGTGCCAAAGTCATGTTGCAAGCCAGAGGCCCCTGGGTTACTGCAGGGAGTCAGCACCAAAGTGTGTGCTGAATCCAGAATTACTTACCACATAAATCATGGTATCCCAGCTGTGCTTATTCATTCTGTCTATAGCAGCTGCAAGATCTCTGAAAGAGATAATGAGAAACTATTTGGACTTTTGCTCAGACATACCTCACTAGTTGCCTCTTAGAAAAATAACCTGCTTTTTATGGAGGGGAGAGGACTTCCTGAAAAGAAGGATCCATGTATGCCTTACACATAAAAAAGGACGTGTACTTTGCTGATAACAAGTCTGAAATGTTTTTTTTTAAACCACTACCTAAGAAAGTTGCTGAGGAAACTGTTCTTTGGTGCAGAGTAAGTCCAGTGTCTGTCTGCCTGCTGGGACCTGAGAGAAACAACCCTTTCCTGGAAAATGAACCCATGTTCAACCTTAGCTTAAATGGTACAAAGCTCATCTACACACAGACAAGCACACAGGACTGTCCCAGGAGAACCATCAGCCTTGTACTCCAATCTGAAAAAAGCATTTGCAATTGCACAAGACTTGTTATGGAATGCTGAGGGGAGGGACCAAAGATAAGAAAAGATCATAACAGGGATGGGTGGCTTTTAAGTCGATTGCTGGTTATATGTTTGTGTAGTTCTGTCCTGCACCTCTTCAGCACAGTCTGTCTTTCCATGAAACTCCATTTCAAACTCTCCTGGGGTGAGGGGGCTCTCTCCTCTGTGTGCACACATTTGGAGGGTCAGCAGCTGCAGCTGGGACTACAGCTCATGTAGGCTGTGCATCTGTGGTGTCAGAGACTGAGGGGACTGGGCATGAGTGAAATGAAGCAGTAACAGCTGGAGCCTGACCAGGGGTCACAAGGTGTCTCAGCTAACAGCTGGAGTGAGGGCACACACTTCCTCCTATGACTGACAGCAAGTACCAAGCTGAATAGCCAAGCAAGCAGGCAAAGTATCCCAGAAGTCTCCATATGTGCCTGCAGAGATGGGGCACCCAGAGCAGTCTGAACTGTTGGCATCAGAGGGTCCAGGCTGACTGCTGGAGAGACCACAGGGGCCTCCAGCTACTGGGGGATGCATAGTGCATGTGCAATACATATGTATATTGATTAAATTATTCAATAATACACTCAGCATATACATAATACAAGTATATCTATCACAATATATATCACATACACATATGTATCTATGCACGTACATCTATTTCTTCTCAGGAACAGACAGATACTCATCCTAATCATCCAGAGGGGAACAAAGTGCCCACTGTGCTGAGTGGTTTTGGGCCTGTGGAGATCAGGTGCTTATGCTTATTCCTAGCTGATCTGTAGGCATGCAGCTGTGGCATCTTTGTCTTCATTTGGCTACAGGATTCAGCAGCTCCCTAATGCACAGGATTGACTGTAGCATCTCTCTAATACCCTTGCCTTGAAAAGCTGTACAGTTTACCCTGAGGGCTAGACACTAGATTTATTTACATTCCTGGCACAAAGAAACTGTTAAGGCTTCCATATTAAAATACCCATGAGGAATTTTAGGATACTGATGAGATGGCTGAAAAACAGCAATAAAATTGATGTTACAGCACTGGTGGTCCACTGAGTCAATGAAGGCAAGGCTGAACAAGCAATTTTTTCCTGCATCACACCATCAACCAACACTTTAAGCAAAGGTCTTTTAAAACCTTTATTATTTGGCAACTATTTATTAGATCCAGAGATTCTAGTTTCATTTTCAGTTAGTAGCTGGAGGAAGTATTATCATTTATGCAAAGAGGAGATTTACTAACATTACTTAGGGGGAGGAAAAGTATTTAAAAGATGGTATTTCATCCCATCATAGTTACATTATTAGTTTCACTTACAACCATCCTAGAAATAAAAATCTTCATAATCCATGCCATCAGTTATCAATGTGCTGATGTTCAGAAGTTCCCTGGCAGAATGACTGGCAGGGAGCACAGATGGGCTTACTTGCCTTGTTATATAAAGAGATGTCCCATCACTGCGCATGACGGTGGAAACTGTCAAGAGGTCTTTCTTCTCTGAGAGATCCACAATTCCTGTCCCTTTTCTGTAAGTCAAGGGGAAATACTGATGGCACTGCAAGCCATTACACAGGTAAATTCAGGTAAGACTGAGGTCAGAGCCAAAGCCAAGGCCTCTTGCCACAAGCCCCCTTCCCTCTAGAGTGTCTCATTCCTTTTCTTTGAATGACCATCTCCTTTAAGCCTTTTTGAAGACCGTTCCTGTACGTTTGCGGTCACCACTGCTGATGTCAGGGAGCAGCCTGCCCACATTTTGATGCATTCCATGATTACAGCTTCCATCCCAGTTCAGCCAGGCACCTCCTTCATCAAGGTAAGGATGA
Source organism: Agelaius tricolor (assembly GCF_023055355.1). Taxonomy (NCBI): domain Eukaryota; kingdom Metazoa; phylum Chordata; class Aves; order Passeriformes; family Icteridae; genus Agelaius; species Agelaius tricolor. The sequence continues at coordinate 91,069,507 of NW_027269261.1, read as the reverse complement.
CATCTAATTCTATTCATTAAATGGCACACAGAGCTACCAAACCAATCAACAGCCTAAAACACCATTAGGAGTTGAACACTGTCATTGTACCCAATTTGTCAAGGCCAGGCTTCTGTGCTAGTCACAGAAAAGGAAAATGTAAATTTTAGCTGTGACCGCACAATCCTGATGGTCTTCTACTAGAACAGCTACCAAAACCACGTAAAGAAAACTCTTCCCCTCAGATTATGTACAAACCTCACTCATCTTATCTTGTTTGAAGTGCAACTGAGATGTTAAATAAAGTGCACCAACAGATTGAATGAGCTCATACATTGTTTTCTGAAGGAGTCCTTTATCTTCCAACATCTTCAGAACTTCCTGGGCCTTCTCTTGGTAAAATGACTCTCCAGAATATTCATCAAAGTGCACTCCTAGACGCTGAGAAGTTACAAGAATATCAAAGAAGGGTAATATAGTTAAGATCAAGGCTAATTATGTTTCTGTAATTCAGATGATAGGTCACAGATCAGATACAGTGCAAAGATTAATGTTATTCCAGGAAATATCACTTAATTGTTAAAAGGAAAGGATGCTTGGATTTTGATTTAATCGATTTCTGCACTAGAATCAATCTCTCCCTGAGGTGAATATGATGTTCAATGTAACATTCATGAGAAATCAGGCATAAACTGGTTAGAGCAATTCATATACAATTCTGAGGCAAGTCTCTTCCTTGCTGTGCTCGAGGTGAAACCAGTGGGGTGCAGAGGAGCTACCTGGACATGAAACCAACCCTATTTTAAAAGGATGCTTAAAAGAATTTTGAAAAGTAAAAGCTGCTCACAAACACTGCTGAGCATACAGAAATTAAGTCTGAGGATACATTCAGAGGAGACAAGATGACCTTAACTATCAAACCTGGTCAGTTCATCAGTTTTTAAACTTTTTAGTTTAATTGAAATTGGGAGAGAAAGACCTAGCTGTACCAGTCATCATGTGATTAGTGATGGGTGACCTTCAAGATGCAGCTGCATATACAGCCCAGTACCTAATTACCTTCAGAGGCCAGCTTTCCACAAGAATTATCAAGTGTCTCACTTCGGAGATGTTAACTTAAGAGTCCTTTCTTGGCTCCAGTGACATGCTTCAGGGAAGAAGTTAAAGCACAGCCACATTATCTGGATTATAAACGGCTTTAAAATTTTTAAGTTTTTAGTTTTAAAATTTTTAGGTCAGTGGCACAAACATGTCCCATGAAACAGTGGACACTGGCTCCACTCATGAGATCACAGTGTAAACAGACAGCTGTGTATTAGCTCAACTCCACCTGCAGGAACTCCTGCTGCTGTAATGTCTTACACCCAATTTAATAAGCACCATTATAACATTAGATCAGAAATGTGAAAGGGTAATCTTCTAATAAAATTTATTACATGGAAACTTCTAAATTTGGTGGGTTGTTGCTGACTTCAAAGATAAAGCAAAACCAAGCAGTATTTATTCAACACTAATTTGCCTGGCTCTTTAGCACCACACTTTGAGCTTCAGGACTTCTGAGAAGGGAGAATTAGTCTAAAGGCCAATTACCTGGACTGTATTAAATGAAACATATCTAGCACGTCAGCAACTGTAGTGACAGCCTGCCTGGATGAGAAATCAGCTACTGTGCTTTTTCCCAAGCAGAATGAGACTTAGCCTGGCATACTGAGAAACAGCTTCCTCACAACATTCTAAAGTTTTAAAGTTAAGGGAAATGAACTGGTAACCTTAGAGCAATCTCTGATCCCAAGTGAGTCCACTGCTTGGCAGTCTCCTACATGAAAAGGCACTGTGCACTGTCAATGATGTCGATGAAGCAATAGAGAAAGAAATCATTTTACCAACAACACAGAAAAAGTATTTGGATGATTTGTACCTTATAAATCCGGACGTATTCCTCAATACTGAGGTCTCTAAACTGCTTCCAAATTGACAATGCCTGCTCATCATGTTCCTCCAGTTTTCTGAAGAAATCCTTAGCCAGCTTTTTTGTGTTTTCATCTTCTGCTGCTTTGTTAATCTGCACATACACCTAAAATATGACACTAAAAATGTTGAAGTAGTATAATCCTGTCCTCCAATAAAAACAGTTCTACAAGAACAATACACATTTAAAGATTACATTTTTAACATTTTAAAAGACTTGTTTAAGCAACACATTCCCCATTTAAAGAAAGAATGAATAGCCCAAAGCCCAATAGGAAAATGTGCAGCTTATCTTGAAAGAAGACTAATGCCCTAATTCCTTACTGCTGCCACTATTATCCTCTTCATAACCTTGAAACAACTGCAGCAGCAAAATTTGGAAGAACTAATTTATGCTTGGAAGGGAACCTATCATGGACTTTTAAACCACAGCCATGTCTCCAAAAGACCAGAAAATTGACATTTATGGCAACTGCACTGTCTAAAATTGAGATAGCAGTTGAAGCAGCAAAATCTTTGATAGACTCAGTATTTTACAAACTTATATTCATAGGAAATATTGATTTCACACCCCAGCAGAAAAAGCACCACTTTGAAACACATCTCAGTTTTTGATACAGCCAGGCATACAGCTGAACAAACACTTAAAATTTGGGAATAACTGAGAAACTAATTTGGTCTCAAACAACTACTGTTTCAGAATTTTTTGCATCTTGACTGAATATTGTTCTCTACACTTAAAGGCAATTTTTTAAGGTCATAAAGCCTACATGCAATAGCTGGTATTTTGAAGCTTTAGTGCAAAATTCAAGCATAAAAAATTAAAATTCTAAGAGTAGACTGAAATCATACATAAAAATGAAGTAATACACAGTGATGCACAATCTCAAAAATATGACTGCTTCTTGTTTTCTCTTTAAATCAGTCCTACAGCTCTAAAACTCCTCAGAGCTGAGAATCTATCAACTTAAATCCACAGGGCTCAGGAACGAGGGAACAAGCAAGTTCACCTGTGTCAATGAAGGTGGCAAGTTCAGAAGGAGCTACCCTGCCATAGAAACAGTTGACAGACATGCATTCAGCTGCTGAGTACCCAAGTATCCAAACACAGTTTGTTCCTTTGCCACGAGACAGATTTGCACAGAGCAGTTCTCCTGTGGCACGCTGCCTGAACAGCAGCATCAGCCACAGCTCCCATACCCAGCTCAGCTCTGAGCTAAGAAAACACCTCAGAGTGCCACACAGGAACCCTGACTAAGCCCCATTAATATGTGAGATCTTTTAGAGGATGAGGGCTTGAACATAAGCCATCCTCTCCTCAGGGTTACTGGGTCTGTGCAGGTCAGTACATAAATCCCTTATGTGTTTTCTATCTATATCACACACAAAGTACCACTTAAGAGTACCAAAAAATCAACAAAAAGTAAATGCTAACTCAGATGGTATCAGGCATGTTTGAATGGAGCAAGCCAACGAACCATAACGTGTTTAATCCTGCAAAGACAGACCTAGTTGGTCTTCTCTGAACTTACCTCAAAAAGGTGTTGCAAAGGACTAGATTTCAGTTTTTCTTTGTTGCCAAAGGATTGGAAACCAACACCCAATAAGCCTTGAATAACAATTACATATAGAGTCAGACAACAGACCAGAGTATATTGACAGGTTATTTTGGTAAGTTTAGTCTTAACACTGGAACATTTTAAAAGACTATAATGGTGTATGCTACAAAAAGAAAATCAAAAGCATAATCCTATTATTCCACTGAATAAACATCACCCCCCTACCAGAAATATAACAGCTAGAAAACAGTAAGAAATACTGTGTTAATTTCTCAATTTCTCATGAAAGGAGAATTTGTGTTTCTGGACTGGTACAATCATCTTTTACACAGCAACAAGATGTAAATAAGAAGCCATGCAGTGGAAACTGTCCAGCAACGGAATATACGCAAAAATCCTTGTTTTGTTTCCTCCCTTATTAGTTTTATCATTTTAAGTATAATAAGAACTGGGATACAACACAGAATTCCTCATACCACTCATGCAATGTTTTCAAGGGAAACTTTTGCTGCCTGCTCAGAATATGGCTTTTTGTGAGCATCCAATTAGGTTTCAGGACTTTCCAAAAGCCATCTTCAAGGGAAATAAATTAAAATCCCCATCTTTTTGTCTAAGTGAAAAGACCCCATTGACTCCTTCAGTCTGTCTCTCAGATTATCAGAGACTGACTTAAAGGCCAGCTTATCCCTCTGAGCTGACAAGGACCAGGACTGATGTAGGAATAGGTATGCAGGTATCCCTTTGCAAAACTCTGCAACTGAACAAATAGCACTGTCTCAAGAATTTCCCTCTTAGAAACACTGAATACAGAAGAACAGAAGAAGGCATGGCAGACTTAAAGAAAAACAAGTCAGGTTTTAGGAAATAAAATTAGTATTGTATTAGTAATCCTATTAAAAGGAAGTTTAGTTAAGGACAGCTTGTTCTGTGAGCAATCAGAGGTGGGTTTCCTAATGATCTCTCTTAGATATTAGTGTACCTAAACATTGCACTATTCAGTACTGACTTCACACTCCAATCTCCAGCACAACTGTCAGTCTTTATTCAACCCAAACACATCCTTCCATTTCCTGTCATTCCCACATTATCCCCAGGCCTTGTTACACTCGCCAGTTAATGCTAAGATGCAGCCCATGTTGGAACTGATTCTGACTTAGGGATGCTGACTGGTTAGCCAGCAGGTTAAACACAGAAGGTAACTTTCTCTCCCAGAGGTCAACACATTGTATTCCTGCCCTTACTGGGCTGCCAACTGTCATAATGCCAAAAGTAATTCATTCCCATGGAAATATTTTTCTTTGTCAGATATAGATAAAGTTGCCCAATGGGATCAAAATTTATTAGGAGCAGAGTGACAGGAAGACAGATGGACAGATAGTGTGACTGCATATGCTTTGTTACCTTAAGAAACCTGCCCCAAAACTGCCTAAAGGCTGAGCCTCTCTGCTGTGTTTCAGGAAAATATGTTTTCAATTCTTACATTTTAAAGCTTCTGACAATAGCTGTTGTAAAACCAGCTGACAGATCATTAATTACAGCACTGCTTCTGAGAAAGGACCATTACAGTAATACTGCTATGCTATAATTCTGTGAAGCAGGACCATTATTTGTTATAATACTGCCATATATTTGAGCTGAGCCAGACCAAATAAAGAGGGGAGGGACTACCTACTTTGAAAAAAAAATATAGTTGGAACTACTAGGTCAAAAGCATGATTCTAGGAGTTGTGTGCTGCACAAAGGGCACACATGTAAATAACAGGTAGTGTGATTGTTATACCTTCAGGAACCTTTATATTAAAATACATTAAATTCTTGATATTCAGATTTCAGAGTGCTACTTAGCATCTTCAAAGGCAGACTGAATGAGGTCAGCTGAGAAGCCTTTTATCCACACAGCATTTCACTGCTTAACTGTCATTGCCACATTTATTATACAATAGCATGGTGATAAAATTATGTCTAAGGGGCAAACGTGAATGAAATAGGATGCAAGGATGAAATTTACTCAATTTTTGGTGAACCCGTTGTTCATTTCTTATGAAACAAATCATAAGTGAAACAAAGCTCTGCTATAAGCTACAGTTTCATGCTATCAGCATGATCAGGAAAGACAACCTGCAGGGGATATAATTTAATAAAGAGTGTTTTATGTCCTGAGAATGTTACACTGCACTCTCTAAAACCCAGGAACTTAGTCTAGAATGACAACAGGTAGAACTGAATGTATTTTAGTTATCTACACTTACAAATATGAATATACAAGTGGAATGAAAGCAGGGTATTGATTTTAAATTTTTAACCTGATTCTGTTAATAAAATTGATTCCTTGATGTCCACAAAACCAGCAGTACCATTGAAACTGGAGGGGGCAGCATAAGGGCTGGAATAACCAAAAGTGACCACTGCACTTTGTGTTTGCCATTTAAACATCCATAAATGGACAGTTTCCAGAGCCTACTGCAAAAGAAGTGAGGATTTCTGGTTTTAAGAGGTGCACCAGCTTTCAGGAATGAAGAAGTGGGCATGATTGCCTTTTTTTAAATGCCTAAAAATATACCAAAACCAGCTTTTTGGAGGAAATTAGAAAAGGAGAGGAGAATATAGATCAATTTGAAATGCAAGACTAACAACATAAGTCAACGAAGTTGTGAATACTATGGATGGGTCAGTTGCCATAATACAGAGATAGCTATAGATCCAGCAGTGGGACATAAATGATCTCTGGTGTGGCAATAAAGATCAAGCCATGCATCCTCAGGCTGCACTTGAGAGGACTTGTCAGTCCCCACTGATCTGATGATTTCAGAAGAGATGGGGGTGCCTATGTGTGAGCATGCTGGACTGAGAATCTTCCAATCCCTGTTCACTTGCACATTCTCCAGCTACACACCTCTCTTCTGCTACACTTTAAGTGGAAACCGAGTATTTTGGGGAAAGTGTAGCAATGTCTTTTAAGATATAAACTCTCTGGGCCCCAATGTACCAAAATGTGGTTGTTGTGGAAATTAATTACACTCTATGAATAATGAGAAAAGGAACAACAAAAAAAAAAACCAAACAAACAAACAAAACCAAAAACCAACCAAAGCACCTCAAAACCAAGCAACCAAGAGCCAAACCCCAAACCAAAACATATAACCCCCAAAATACACATTTAGTCTGAGAGACAAGCTACTGAGGGACAGTTGGATAAAACTGGTCCTGTTATTTTTTCAGCATCAGTACAGGTCATACTGCTGATGGATCAGTCTAGATTGCTTTGTTCAGATTTTTTAAGGAAATTAACTATACATTACCCCCATGAAACAAGGTATCATTCCTTATGAGCACAGAGTGAATCCAATGGGCCTACAAAAACTGAAGCTGGAAACCTAGACCATACTATACAGTAAAAAAGAGCACAGCATAAAAAATATTGAAACATACCAAACTGCATGCCCCAGTCACCAAGGTAATTTATTCTTACTACTTCATGTCCCAGCGCTACTTTGAGATTTGCTATAAAATTCCCTGGTAATGAAACAAAAAATGCTATTATTATTCAGTTGCAGGTAATCTCTCATCCCTATGGAATAGTTTTCTGGTTTTGTAATCACCTGTATTCAAAATGAAGAGGAAAAGAAATCAGATGGAATACTCCACAGCATTTGCTAAAACACCCGACAACTGAAAGCAGCAGTAGCAGTAGTTGTAAAAAGCAAGTTCCTTTGTGAGCAGGAAAAGAAAAGCTGTGCATCTCAACAGTGCCACAAAGTGTCTCACACAGCAGGGACAGAAACATACATAGGTGAATGGATTTACATGCACATACTGCCAAGTATAAGTTCACAAATGCCACAAATAAGTGGCATTCTACATAATTCCATCACAGTCAGGCACCCTCATACCAGGTTAGGCAAGCACTCAAAATTCACAAAATGCTGTTAATTGTGATGCTAAAAAGAGAACATCAAGTCCTGAATCTCTATAGACTGCTGGAGCAGTTCTGAGCTCTGCACTTAACAGACTATGCTCCAAACTTGTCATATCATGTAAGGACACATAAGTAAGTTCCAGTGCTCATACAACAAAAACCCTTCATCTCTCCCTGAGCTTAGTTATAACCTTAGAATGACAAAGAAGAAATACCCACATCCCTTCCTCTATTTTCCTATGCTTCAAGGGTACCTTTTAATGACAATACTGTTGTAAAGAATGCAGAAAGCTCTCTCTTCTTGTATTGTTATAACACCACATTATAGCTTGCAATTACTTCCAATTCCATTCTCTGTAGTTAATTAATTGTCTTACTCTGGGACAACCATTGCTCTACAGAACTACTTCTGAAAGAGGTTTTTTTTATGTAACAAAGGATCCAGAAATGGAACATAAAAAAACCCCAAAATACATCATTTCACTCGACTATCTGTCCATGGAAGAAGCAATTACTTTACATCATTAATAAATATAAATGATTAATTAAGTCTAATTAAAAACTGATAAATTATTAGATACACAGATTTTGTAGGATCTTCTCTTACAACCTACTAGTTTTTATTGTGAGATCAGGAAATAAGGGACAAATACAGTTTTCCATATACCATTAGAGCCCTGCACAAGGAATTTATTAATTATTCTATTAGAAATTACAGCGACTATCTCAGTAATACTGGCATAAAGTTATTAGCATATAAAAGCAAGCTTTTTGCAGGACAGCCACCAAGACATAACGATCTGAACTGCTCTGCAGTCCAGTACAAATTGAGAATGTAAAATTCAAAGGACTCTCCTAACACCTCAATAAAAACTGCCTTGGGTGTCTTTGAAGACCAATTTGAAGCTACTTCATTTAATATTCACAGTCATAAAACTATATTATGTGCGACTTGATAAATCTGCCAGCAACACAGCACGCTCTTTTCTTCCCTGCATAATGAGCAGAAAGGTTTTAATTAGCAAGGGGCCCTGACAGGGCCACTCACACCCGAGCAGGGAGATGGCAGCAGTGCTCCCTGCCAAGTGAGGCAGGCAGACAAAGCAGCCCTCCCAGGAGGCAGGGAAATGCACACTCACCTACTATGGTGGAACGCAGGTGTCCTATGTGAAACTTTTTGGCAATATTAGGGGAGCTGTAACAGATTTTAACAAATAACATTTGTTCAGTGGACAAAACTGCCAGATCACCAAGTTAAAAGAATCCAACTCATCCTTCTAGAAGAGCTGAAATAAAAGCTCCATTTTCAGTTTTCCCATAAGATTCCCTGATTAGCATCTGTCCTAGACAGCAAGTTTTCCTAGCCAACCAGCTTTCCTTCCAGCATCAGTTAACACTGTTGTGATTAAACCATCCCACAAACAACTGAAAAAAATCTAACCAAAGCCCAGTCGTGCTGGTGAAAAAGAACCAAAAATATCTTCTCACTTTTTACAAGCTTTGGACATATGGATCATTCTCCCAATGTCTTTTCCAGAGATAAACCAGGACGAGAGATTTTGTGTACAAGGATCAGCAACCAAAATTACATCTTTCCAGCAATGCCTGCTCCCACAAAGAAAACAACAAAAATCCAACTCTCTACACAATGCTTTGCCCAGATAACAAAAAAGAAAGTTCAGCTATGAAAATTCAACCTCCAAATTAAAGCCAAGTTCTTACTTTCTACAACTATCAAAGCCTGCACAGGGAATATCACTCAACAAAAATATTTATACATAAAAATCTGAGTCAGCCACTTCTCATTCCATGAGTAGGTGACAGTCAACAAAATTGTACTGGAAAAAAATTTTGGGGGCAGCAATAAACAAATACCTGCCTGCTTTAACAAGTCAGGGAAGAAGGTATTGAGGTGCAAAAAGAAATTCATTACTGCCTGGAAATTCAGATTTTGTTTCTTCACAAGATAAAAAGAAGCTTTCTTAAAAACTGAATGCTACTCTGTGTTAAATGAGAACATCCTTAATGGAAGGCTGTGTAAGGCATGAACTCCTTAAATACCAAAAACATGTTCTGAGAAAAAGCCTCAAATCCCTGAATATAATTTATATTCTACTTGGTGAACATATCAGAGTGTCAAATACAGCTAAATATAATATTGGTTAATATGGTTTAACACCACAGGCATCCCACTTTACGGCAATGAATATCAAGCAGAAAATACCAATCATCAGACAAGGAACTTGTCTCAAAGGACCCCTCAGATGTGCTTACCTGAACTCAACCACTGCCTTTTGTCTGGGAACTGTAGAGAAAAGTTCACTTTTTACTCCATACTCTGAGCCATCTTTCCACACCTGCTGCAGCACAGTCTAAAGCACAATTGAAAAAAAAACAAAACAAAAAAACAACCACACAAGAGTTTCATCAACAGAAAGCATTGCCAGGAAAACTGTTTGCCAGCCACAAAGGAGACTGATCCCACATCCTTTATTCACATTAGTAATTAGATAGCTGGTTTGCCAAGCAAACAAGGTCTCATACACAGATAAAAACGCCACTAACTTTAGAAAGCTGTATCTGATCAAATAAAAAATCTAAGAGAAACTGTTGGCAAAGTTCTGGTGAAAATTAAGACTAAATTTTGTGAAAACCTTCTACTCTTTTAGTGCCAAAGAAAGCCAACTCTTCCACCCTAATGTGTCCAAATAATTCTTCTTTCTCTCTCCCACCTGAAGTCTGTAAGGCCAGTATGAATGATCTGTACTAAAACATGTCTGCTTTCAAAGTCTGGAGGCTGTGTAAAATACCTTAAAGTATTCCTCAAGACACTTTGTGTAAGTTTTGTCAGTAATGTGCTCATAGCACCAAGTCAGCCCCTACATAAACTGAAATGTGTCAGGTCACACAGGCCAGTGCACCACAGACCTAATCTATGAAGCTGTATGAACTAGACAAGCTTCCTGAAGATAACAGAAGCCTTTAACAAAGTGAAATAAAGTGGAAATCTCACTTCATTCAGTGGAAATTTTTCTCATTTTTCTCACTCAAAAAAAATCACTTCAAAGTTTTTCTGCAACAGCTGTTTTTTGAAGAAACGGCATCTGAAAATTCTGTTCTTATTATAACACCTAAGAAGGCAAGCTAGACATATACACAAAATTGACCTATAGACCTATTCTCTAATAGCCATTGGCTTGGTTACAATGTATATGTATACTACAGTCAGGATATTGAGGAATACATCTTCCCTTTGGGACTTTTTCCCCTTGATTTTTTTTCCAGCAAAGTGTGTAATAAAAGATTTGCTATCAAATACTTCTATGTCAGACAAAACCAAAAGTATTTATAAGATGAAAACTTTTGAGTTGTACACTGTAAAAACTCAAAGTAGATGTAATAAGCCTGCATTTTAAAGCAAAGAGAGAGATGAAAATGAAACATTATGATTATTAGTGAACAGTAGATGCATTGTTTCTTCACAAGAGGAAACTTTCTTGAGCCTAATTTCAAATTCTAGGCCTACGTAACAAATCAGCAACAGGAATCCTCAGGGAAAACTTGTGAAGGACAATTTTACATAGAAAATATCTTTCTAAGACAATAAATAGTAGGTATTCTATAGTTTTATACTGAGAAAAGTTATTTTTACCTTAAAGCACTTGAAAGACACTACTCACCTTTGCCAATAATTCTCTGTTTATTGTAAAATTCACTGTTCCTGGACCAGCGCTGATTGCACTCACTACTGAATCACATTGTAGCTAAGAGAATAAAATAAAACAGGTACTTGGAATGAAAACAGGTGACCTGGAAAACTGTCATTCAATCCACTGTGAATATTAATTTAATCCACTGTAAACATTAAATGTTATTTATTTGTTTGAAGCAATCATAAAGGGATCATTTCATCAATGCTGTTGGAAAAGGGACAATTGTATTATTTCCCATTCATGCTTAATAAGCTCTGAATACAACTCAGCTTGAAATGCCACACATATGTTCCACTTCAAACCCTGCCTGTGCACACTCTGTGCTTCCTTTTGATTGGGAGCAGTAGTTGAACTCTTTGTACAGACAACAGCTGAGATACATTTGACAACTTACACAGTAGCTGCCAGCACTTAACAAAAAAAAAAAGTTAAGTGACAACATTCTGTGGCACCCCATGTGACAAAATAAAGATATTAAAGGCCAATTTATGAAAAATCTCATGTACAATTCCCATAAGGCACATGTCTTGAAAATTCTGAACCTGGCATATTTGGCCAACCAACACCTAATGTCAACAGGAATTTGGGTCTCTTCACAGGCCAAGAGCTTTGGATCTCAACCTGTCAGGTCTCAGTTTCTTACTAAACTAGCTGTCTTTCACAGTCAAGAAGTTGTCTAAAAAAGGAAGAAGAGGGATGAAAAGCATATAAAAATATGTCACAATCACCTTCTCACTCGGTCAGCATTTATGAGAGAGGCAAGCTACGATCCTACTGAAGCTCATCACCATGAAGAGGAAATTGTACCCCCATGCTAGATCTCCAGCTTAGACAGTCACCTGTCCAGGAGAAATCACAGCTAGCTTTGAAATGCTTTTATTTTCACAAGCTCTGCTAACAACAAATTCCAATGCTAACTCCCAAGCTACATGAAAAAAACATTTACTGTGTTGACACTGAATTTTCCACCTTACTGTTTTACAAATGGTCCCTTCTACTTATGGGGTGGAGAGAAAATAGAAATACCCACTGGACTTCTCCACAACATTTGTTTTGATAAATGTTTTCCCCATAATCTGTCAATTGTCACATCAATAGTTTTTATCTCTCTTTAATAAGAGTGCTCATTTACCCTCTGGACAGCTTTAACCACCTCTTCTCCAAGTGCCCCGTGGTCCTTTAGTAACCAGATGTCCCTGTGCCCAAGGCTTGGACTAGGATGCCACTGTGCAGTACAGAAGCACTAAAAAACCTAACACAACGTCCCCTCCACGAAGAAGTAACAGTACTTCAAAAATGAAACAGGAACCAGCCAGCCAAATGAAATCAAAAGCCCAGGGAAACAAGACCAGTCTGACTTTCTATAAGACAATTTTCAGTACTTCAAAGCACATTGCCTCATCTATTATCTCAAGGCCCTACTATTTAAGTTAACTGGAAAAACTTCCATCTCTCTTTGTCTAACCTAAATACCTGCATTTCAAATATTGTGGCCCATTTCCTCAGAAGCACTAAGAGCATTCTGTTGAACCTTGAGGCACTCCATCAACTGTTTATGATGAGAAAAACTGCCTGCATTTTTTTTTTTTTTCTCTCTGCTAGTTTTTGATACATGGTTATATTTTGCTAGTTTAAACACTACTTACCTTCTTTGGAGATGACATGACCACTCTAAACAAAATGCATCTCATTTATTTACCACCCAACAAAAAAAAACATTCCTTAGAGATTATGGATTTTTATTTTCCTTTGCCTAGCTGGCATAGTCTGTTTAGTGTGGGGGCTTGTATTGATGGCCTGTTCTTTACTGTTGAAATTGCTCCTCCATGTAAAGCTGTAGAGGTTTGTTAATGCTTCAGGATTAACAAATGTTTCAGGATTATTTACTGAACCACCAACAATAAAGAAGGGAGGAAACCTGCAGCTTCCTAAACACTGGGAATAGCAGATGTTTTTAAAATTACACACAAGGAAAAAAAATAAAAACAACTTGTTACTGTGGTGATACAGTCATTGAAACAGATTGAGATGGAGGCCGTCAAATCCTTGGAGGCTTTTAACACCTCATTGGATTTCAAAAGTCCTCAGCAACTTCATCCAAAACACCTGCACGGGGGAGGATATGGGAAAAGATAACTTCCTGAGGTCCTTGCCAACCTGAATTATTTCATGTTTCTAGACAATCTTTCAGTTGTTTCAGAACTTTTGGTTGTATATCTGTGCATTGTCAGGTCTTCTTCCACCCGAATCAGAATATTTATCTTGCTAGAACAGGCCCAAGACATGGATAACTTCAACACCTCAGCAGTGAAGAATGGCATGAGAAATAGTTTAGCTCCTCAGCAGTATCACAACTGGTTTTATTTGTCCTTTTTTCAGTATCAAGACCCCAACTACTGCCATTTCCCAACCTAGCACACCTAAAATAACAAGAAAACTCAATTTGAAGCAGAAAAGGATTTGAAAGTTAGGCCTGTTTGCCCCAGAGGCCAACTTTATCCATTGGCTTTCCAGAGCTGGGTTTTGCAGTCTAGTTTTCCAAGCTACCACACATTGAATTTCTTCCTCAACTTCACCAGCACTGTTTACTTCAAACTGTTTGAAAACAACAATTTCACAGGACCCTTAACCAAAGCTGCTTCTCCAATCTCTGTGAAGATGCTGTGTACACTCACAGTAAGTACAGCCATCAAACTATTCTGACCCAAACAGATGCTTGCAGAAAGAATACTTTTTTAATCTGATTATGCCCCTTACACCTCTAGTCTGTAAGTTCATTATTGCATACATATCATATGTGATGAATTCATGAGCATACCCTTTCAGCAAGCTGCTGGGCTTGAAGATGCAGGTCCTGTGCTAAACAATCTCCAGAACTGTTTTCTATTACAGAAGCAATGGAGAGCTGGAAATCAGCAACCTGCCTGAAAAAAAAAACAACCAACATATGAAAATCAGAAAAAAACCTGCTGGGGACATTTGGCAGATCCAACCTGACTCTGCATATGGCCAAGTGCAATTGCCAAGCATAACCCAGCCACAAATATCTGAAGATCCAGAGTATTTAGAAAGCTGGACAAGAAGGCCAAGTATCACTTTTGCTCTAATACAATCAATAAGTAGATATGGTGAGAACACCATCAGAATAATCAAACACCATGCTCATTAAGAAGTAAAATTTACTTGCTAACATTATTGCAACTCTCGAGCAGGACACTGAAAAAAAAACCCAGATAACTTCACATTGGCTCTAAGGAGTTTCACATTCAGATCATCAGTGTTGAAGAATTTGCCATCCATGCACTGCCAGTAATTTGTACAGGCTTGTAAGCAATTATATTATATTTACTTTGAGCTTTCTTGAAAAAAATACAGGATTAAATTCAATTGAACTATCTTACACTTACTTTGGAATAAATGGTTTGGGGTTTTTGTCTGTATTTTTCCCGTAAAGCCTTGTTAAGCTTTTGCAATAATAGGCATGACATAAAATAATAAAACATGACCAACACTGTAAGAAAAATGTAAACAGCTACCGTTTTTTGGACACAGGAACTGCAGATATGGACTTTATTAAATTCTCTGGTGGCAGATCCAAAACTTTTGAAAGCTAAATTGAAAAATGAAGAAAAAAATGACTTAAGCAAAAAGACAAAGATGCAAGGAAAAATACTGCTCCCTGTTTAAATACCCACGGGGGATACACCTGTTATATCTGAAATCTAATTTCAGCCCAGGTAAAAAACAGCAAAACTACAATAAAATAGAAACCTAAAAGGTGTTAAAGCAACCTTGGAAAAAAGGCAAGTCAAAACACCACAGAAAATTTATTTTTTTCCTCACGAAGGATCCCATCGAACCTCATGGGATCATCGAACCCACGGGATCCTTAATGGACTGAAGTAATCACGGAATGACAGAATGGTTTAGATTAGCAGAGACCTTAAAGATCATCTCGTTCCAACCCCTGCCATGTGCAGGGACACCTTGCACAGCCGGCCAGGCTGCTTAGAGCCCACCGCTCCGGCCTGGAGCACTTCCAGGGATGGCGGCAATCCCTCACACCCTCACTCCATCCATCCCGATCCCTGAGGGAACCCCAGAGCGCGCCCCCAGCCCGCGCCCGCGGGTCGCGCCCACTGTGAGCCCCCGGGCAGGGGGGACCTGTGGTGAGGGCACAGAGGGGACACCTGGCTCAGGAGGCACTACCGCTCCACGCCAGCCGTGGGAAGGAGCAGTGCGTACCTGGAGGGCAATGCTCTTCCGGAAGGAACCTGCTGCCATGGCCACACCGCCCGGCGGAAGCTCCACGGCCGACCCTTATCCCCCCCCGCCCCGCTCCTTTCCGCCCGCCCAGGGGCGGGCTGGGCCGTACCATTCTCAGGCTACAGGGGGAGGAGGAGGCCATTGATTGCGCTGGGGGTGGAGGAATCGCGCGGCGCAGCGCAGAGGGGGCTGTACCACTGCTCAGGGAAAGGGCAGCGGCGCGGGGACGCGCAGGGAGGGGGCGGTGCGTCGGGAGTGCGCGTGCGCGGGAACTCCTCCTCCTCCTCCTCCTCCTCCTCCTCCTCCTCCTCCTCCTCCTCCTCTTGCTGCTCCTGGTGCTCTCCGGTACCGGCGGGCGCGGGGCGACATGAGCACGTGCTCCGTCTCCAAGGTGAGGAGCGGAGAGAGCGGGGGGGCTCCCCAGGGAGCAGCGCGGTCGGTGGGAGCTGGACCCGCGGCACCGGGCTCCGCCGCCTCCTGCGCCTGCTCCTCTTCCCGCCTCCTCCCGCCGCTACCCTTCCCGCCTCCCTGGTGGTGCCCAGGCTCCCGGTTGCCCTGTTCCGCTGCCCAGCCCTTCCCAAAGCCTTGCTGCCTCTTCATCCCTGCCCGGCCTCGCCTTGCCCAAGGCGCTGCTTGTCCTCACTGCAGTCAGTCCCACAGGATCACGGCGTTTCCTGGGCTGGAAGGGGGCCACAAGGACCATGGAGTCCAGCGCTTATCCCTGCACAGGGCAGTCCTAGAGTAACACCGTGAGTGCTGAGTGACCCCGCAGTGTCACCTGCCTTCCTTCCACAACAAAACCCGTTCTTAATTCCAGTAAATCTCACCCAGAACAGAGCCTGGGCTATGTGGCTGAAGGTTTTGTCACTTCCAGGTGAAGTCTGGTGGCTTTGCTTGCTGCCATCTTCATTGCTTCTCTGCCCCAAAACTAATTCAGCGAAGAAATAGAAGTGCTGTCCCCCACATGTAGTGTTAAATATTTGTTATTCCCTTAATATTTCCGAATTGAAAGCTTTTATGTGGGCTGTGTTCAGAGCGGGCAGTAGGGATAGTGCTTGCATCGTAATGTTGGATTGAAACACAGCTTATTTCATCTCTTGTTTGGTCATACAGTGAACAACAGCAGTGGTTCACAGCGTGTTTTATCAGCACAGGAAGACTCCTGCCCCTCCCATGTTTTTCACTGGGTTGTGATATGCAGCTGCATCCTTTGGTGTGGAAGGCACCGTGCAGGTGATTGCTTCCAGAAGTGAAGTGCTTCCAAACAAACTTAGGAGTTAATCTGAAACAGCTGGATTTCACTTTTGACAGTGGCTGTTGCCTGATAGTTTGGCAGTGAATCATGTCCTTCACCTTGCCTCCCACATCTTATATGTAATACTTCTTTGCAGTTTTACGTTCTAGTTTTATTCTATTTTATTCTCAGCCACATTTAGTGGTGTGGAAAAGCCAATGCTTGCAAAGCATTCAGCAGCATTTGTGTTTGGTTTGATTAAGCATCCACTCTTCTTTTTTGTATATGATTTATACTTCCTGTGGCCAATTCCATTTGTGCATGCAGCAGCACAAATAAATCCGTGGGACACCTTTTTGCTGTGGAATTGTTCCAGAGTGTTTAGCACTTGTAGAATAACCACAACTTTTCTCCAGCTGTTTTTAAATGGTCCTTAACACACATGGTAAAATGGGATGTGTCTGAAGGCATCTCCAGTTCATGAGGCTGTTTTTCAGAGAGGGTCAATATAAATATTGGTGTTTTACTCCAGTTTCTTGCTTGTGGAAGAAAGGAAATAACATGTCTGAAGTCACTCAACAGACTGGTGACTGTGATCAAAATTGAACATACCTCTGGTGTTTGATTTCCACTACATCATTCTTACTTTAGTGTCTGAACTATGCTAGCTTGAGTTCAGCAGTCCCTGTATAAGCATCTCCATTGAATCAATCTGTTTATTTCCAGCACTTAGGTGTTTCCTTCCCCTTGCTGTAGCATAGGAACCTCACAAGAGAGTTGGGCAGTGCAGTAACTCTTCAAAAGAGATGAACTTCTGTAGAGAGGCTGGGGGAAGAAATTTCAGATTTTCTAGAAGAAAATGAAAAAAATCTTAAAGAACTCAAAGCTTAATGCTTGAGTGATGAAATAGGTCTAACTGGGAGATTACTTCTCTCTACAGGAATTTGTTGGAACAGAGGGTTTTATATGAACCTTTTCCCAACCATTTGTCATTCTGCTTCTAACCACCTACTTTTTGAGTTGGGATGCAGTTCACTGTGGCTTGGGCATGTCATTTCCTTTTGTAAGTGACTTAATAATGCTCATTGCATTATTCTGGATTGAGTTTTCCATTAATCTCTGCCTCTTACCTTTTGTTTTGTATTTAACTGAAACTGTACTGAGAAAACCGTACTGATGTGTCCCCAGGGAATAATTTCCTTTTAATTCTAAACCTGTTGGAGGTTTTGAGACATTTAAAGAATCTGCTGCTGGCCCAGTTGATGGTTGAATTGCAAAACATACTGGAAAGATGAAAAAATTCCTAACAAGTGTGCTGGGTTACTGCTTCCACTAGTGTTCCAGCTTGAAGCACAAATACAAAGGGGCAACGTGTAACTTGATACTCTTAAGAGGCTGGCAATTCAGTGCAAATTATTGTTTTAATGGAGCACTGAAATAAAAGAACAATGAAGTGGCCTCTGGAGCCAGTCAGATTGATGCTTGTATTGAAATCTGTTTGGGTTTTTTTTGCTGTTCTCTAGGGCTGCTTTGTTTTTAAACCAAGTACCAAGAAGAGAAGATTGTCTGATAAAACAGGTTAGTACATTTTCATTTATGTTTCTGTTTTTGAGAAGGGTTAATCCTGAAAGCTTTATCATATCTGATTGAGTTCATATCATGAGTTCTGTGATAGTTGTGTGAGGTTTTCTCTTACTGTTTGATTGCTGAAAACTCATTCCTTTGGAGGAATGCAAGCAAATTATTGGCTAGAGTAAATACTGGGTTTTTCTCATCTCCAGCAATCAAGATTGTATAGCCATCTTTGTCTTTTCACTTTTTTTTACAAGATGACTCCTCACCATGCTACCATAAGTATTTTGCTAACAGACAATTCACCTGAAGATCTGAATGAGCCATTTTTAAGCTCTGGGAGTCAGACATTATATCCCATCCTTAAAGCTCACATTTTGTATTTTATATACAAAATACATTAGGTATTTTGCCTAAGTTTCTTTTGGAAAAGAAGGAAGAAAAGCCACTTGTGGCTTCTGTCCACTAGTATTTGCTGTGGATAGTAAATATTTGCTATACATTTTCTCTAGATGTGTATGCATGTCTGTTTTCATTTGAGGACTGACTCTTCTTGGAACCAGAAATAATGTATCTTAAATAATTGCAATTTGAGACTCAGTTGGGAAACTTACTGTTTTTATTCCCAAGTTAAACTACTTTTATCATCATTAGAGCTGTCAAATGGGTTGACAATTTATATGAAAAAGATGGAGAGGAAAGTAGTGAGGTCACATTTTCGTCATTGCAGCAACCAAGGCCTATGCACTTAGACCACATTGAAATTTTACCCCTTACTGGATATTATGGTTTTGTTTTTGTGAGATTAGACATGCTTGGATAAACTACTAAGCATATTGTTCTAGTTAGCAAATGCTTTGAGGTGGAAAAATAAATTTGACTGGAGTAGCCCTAAAAGAGAGAGGCAGAGGACACAGTTTCACAGCAGTTGGTTAGAGTGGTGTTCTAAAATATGTACTTGGATGTGCATCTGTCCAGTCTGTAAGCCCAGTCTTGTCCAATGGGAAGTTTTAGTTGTGGAACTCTTCTGCATCAATAGTTGATAATACTGTCACAGCCCACAAAAGGCCTTTTGAGGACATCTGTGCCTATAGTTTGAGTTTTGGTAGTGAAAAAAGGATATTATGCCTTGGTATGTTATTATATGTTACCAGATAATGTGGTGGCTGGATTTTCTTCAACTAAAAGTTTTAAGATCTGTGTAATCAGAGTTGGTTATGTATTCTAAGTGATTTTTCTTGGGGGGTACAAGTGAGGTGATAGAGGAGACAATGAAAATGGAGGTGGAGGGATGTCTCTTATTTGTTATTTACAGACCTGGTTTGGGTGGGTTTAGTGCTGTAGGAGATTATGCTCATCAGCTGGCTCTTTTCTAGAGATCAAGCCACAGCTGGTGCTCCATTGAATGGCAGCCAAGTGGACCCACAAAGCTTTGTGAGACAAGAGCAAGATGATGATGATGTTTGTTTTACTTTATTGTTATAGGCTGTTTGCTCTGATTTAGTCTTTAGCTTATCTAGGACTTGAGATAGAAACCTCTTCTTTACCTTTTGCCTGCATACTTGGGTAATAGATTCTGCTTGTTCCCTTGCTTATTCTACCAAATACCAGCAATTAATTAATTGCTTAAGAGAAAAGTCATCTCCCTGAAATATATATGTACAATTGGGCCCTTTTTTTTATTCTCAGGAAAAAAAGTTTTGTTTTCATGAGTTTATTTGTGCTTTCATTTGCTTTCTGTGTTTCCAGCTCATGATTTCAGATGCACAAGCAATGATTCAGAGGACACTGAGCTACGGTTTGTCACCTGTCAGTCTTTATGGAACCAGATCAAATCTGAAACAGAAGTGAGTCTTGTGCCTCACACCAAAGTGGTGCTTTGCATTTGTAACAGTGCTGCTTGCTTCTTTGTTTCTGGGGATCTTTTTGACATGCTTAAAAATGTATGGCAGTTAGTTGAAGCAATGGGATGGCCAGAAATATTGACTGTCCAGAATATAAAGTAGTAATAATAGATGCATCAAGTATACATTACTTGTAACCACAGAACTGTACACTTTTGCAGCTTCAAGCTGCTGCTTCTAAGCTTCTCTTCCTACTAATTGTCTTCTTTATTAACTCCTGGCATACTGCTGTTTTAGTTCAGTTAATGCTTGCCAGCCCTCTGAGGATTTTGGGCTGGTCTTGACCTCAGTGTTCCAGAATTCATACACAGCAGCCCAGGATTCACAATGGATTTATGTGAACACAGCTGCATGGATGTCAAATATGGAGTGACACTGCTGCAAATATGGCCTGTTGAATTAGTATGGACGTGTGAATGGAGTCAGAGTTAATTTCAAGCTGAACTGTGGCCTCCTGACTGTTGTGTGTTACATGGCATGCTGTTGTTGTGTCCCTACAGCCAGCTGGCTTGCATTATAGTATGAATAATTGCTTCCATACAGCAGATTTCCTTCCCTCCTCTATTCAGTGTCATGGATTCTAGGCAAGTA
This sequence comes from Agelaius tricolor, assembly GCF_023055355.1. NCBI lineage: Eukaryota > Metazoa > Chordata > Aves > Passeriformes > Icteridae > Agelaius > Agelaius tricolor. Next base: position 91,048,805 of record NW_027269261.1, on the reverse strand, counting down.
TTCCATATTCCTCTGCTTGCCCTTGGGCTCTATAGACATTAAGGAGAATGATTTTTCCAAAGTTTGTTTTTGAATGTGCAGTAGAAGCCAGATGCATGTAGCATAAAATCTGGACCCTTGGGCTAAGCTCATAAATTCCTCTAATTTTGTTCCTACCCTTGTTTTCTCTGAGGCTGATAGGAGTTTTCCAGATACTTTCTTCTGGTCTTACTCCTCCTGATGGAAGACAATTCCTCCCATTCTGACATATTGATATGAGTATTTTTTTAGAGTTTGAATTGCCCAAGGGCAGATTAACTGAAGTTATTTCTGCTTCTACAGAGACTTTTTTTCTGCCTCTGGTGTATCAGTGATATCTTTCCTACTGAGTTTTGAATCATCCTTTTATTCTGTTGTTGGCAAACATGGAGCTGATGGTTGTTCTTACATCTAAAAGAGTGTGGTAATTTAGGTTGCAAGGGGCCTTAGAAAGTCTCTAGTGTGAACTCCTCAGAGCAGCATCATCTCTGAGATCAGACCAGGTAGGTGAGGTCTTTAGCTAGTCAGGATTTCATTTCTTAGGTGTTTTCAAACACTAGTGTAGCAAACCTGACCCGTGGCAGAGTAGGTGGGAAGCATGTGGCTTGCTGGTTTGGGCTTTTATTCTAGGGGTTCTGGTAGCATGCTAAGGGAGCCTAGCAGGACATTCTCCAAAGGTTTTGCCAGGGCACTGCTGCCTGGTGATTTTTTGACAGGCCTTGTGCTTGTGTTTTCCTGGTTCTCTGCCTGAGGTGTTCAGAGAGGATTTGCCCTCCAAGGCGCTTTGTTGTAGAGCACTCTTGGCCTTTGTATGTCCATCGTAAACTGTGCTGTGGTTGTGACAGCACCATCTGTCATCTGGTGATGACATCCTTTCATGCTTCTCACAACTAAAAAGCTGGCAGAAGTGTGGCAGGAGCTACCCTTGGTTTTTGGAAGGTGAATTTTAGACTTTTTTTAGTTTCAGTATCACAGTGTATCCCAGTTTTGACTTCTGGTGTCAGAAGTGGCCTTGGAAATGTTCTTATGATAAATCTCCTCAAGGGCTTACAGAAACATTCTTCTGCTGTGAGACGAGAATTTGTTCTGCCAGGATCTGGGCTAGAAACAAAAAAGCAAAGTGCAGGGCTAAAATACAATAATTTTTGCTCTAATATAAAGATAATGGTTTTCGGACCACATAGCAAATAGTCTTGGTGAAACCTGGTGTCATGGCAGTAACTGAACTTCCAGTTCCCATGACTTTTCCAGAGTGAGAATGCCATGGAAGTAAGTGACTTGGTCACTTGAGATGCAGAGCAGCCTGGTGAACTTTCTGGAACATTATTAAAACAATGCTAGTAACAAAGTTGTTTTGCCAAGAAAAGACTCTGATGTATTTTAGAAAACTAGGTAAATGTGTAATGCTGTGGCAGACTGAATTCCATTGGCACAAGTGCACAATGTAAGAAATAATATATACTGTAATCATGCAGAATAAAAATTGAGGTTTTTGTTAGGTCAGCTTAGCAAAAACAATAGTGATCACAGGAAGTATAGGGTTTGATGGAATCTGAAACAGAAGCTCAGAAAGATTGTTAAAGAATCTGTGGTAATACAGGAATTGTTACAATGGTGTTATAATGCTGGTGATGTAAATTCTTCCCAAAATGTCATGTTGCAATTTGTTCTGAGTTGCATAGGATTTATCAGGTGGGAGTTCAGAGCTGCACAATCAATATCAGAAAGGCCAGGAGAATATTCTTCAATAAGTGGAGGATGAAAAGACAAAAATTACTTTGTGTACAGTTTTATCAGTTGTTTAGGAGACCAACAGAAGCCCATCTGTATTATGGAAATGGAGTTCAGGCTATTGAGCAGGCATCATGTGCTACCTCCTGGAGATGTGACCGTCACTCTTTGATAGTGACCTCTTTAATGCTGCCAGAGACAGCCTTTGCCACTTTGCTTAAAATCAGGTTCACAGCTGTGTGTGTTAATTTTTCTTGCTAATAAATCTTGATGATGATTTTGTTTGGAGCAAGGGTTTAATCTTGTTTCTGACATGCGTGTTCTAGAGTATATATTGATATCCTGAACTTCAGAGTACAGGAGGGTTTTTTGTCTGTTCTAGCATAAGGCATATCTTGGTTGAGGGACAGATTTTCAAAGGCACATAGATAAAAAAAGAAACACAAAATACTACTGACATATATTTGCTTTTAAAAGTTTTATCTCCCCCCCTGCTTTCTGTCACCTTGTTGTGTGTTCCTGCTTATGCAGATTGTTGTGTGAAAATAGTCCTGAATGTCAAAAGGCAGTGTAGCAAACATTGGAGTCACATGGTTTAGTATTTTTCCTATAAAACATACTTAATTATTTCTTTTAATACTGTTTTTACTTCTTTCATCCCAAACTAGATTCAGAAGAGCAGAATATTTGCTCTCATTTAGATCTCTCAGAAAAATGTGTTTTCTAAGGTGAGCAGGAAGAATAGGAATTTCCATTACCATTGTTCCAGAAACTAATTATATTGGGTTTTTCTGCCTGCATCACTGAGGCTTTGTCAGTATGTTGGTTTTTTTCTCCTTCTTTAAAGCCTGTGCTGTGACAACACACACACACTTGCTTTTCAAATTATTCTTGAGGCACTTGACCAGAAGTTCCAAGATGGGAAATGGCTGTTTGCCACACAATTAATAAGTTAGTGTGGTTTATAGACCATAGGAGAATTTTAAACCCTGGGGTTTTAAGAATTAAAGATTATGCAGGAAAGGAGTAGAAAAAGGACAATGCAGTGGTGTTTTTACATTTTATAGATCAATTCTCTCTGTGTATGTTTGCAGAAAATACAGGAAAACTTGAATAAGCAGTTGCTTGATAATCTGGTGCGTTTTTTGAGCCGGTCTCATTCTGACTTTCAAGAGAAGAAAACAGAATGGACTTGCAGGATGAAGTTCAGAGAAATCCCTACTGCAGCTCTTGTCTTAGGTAATTTTTTTAAGATATTTTTTGTAATGTACATCTGATTAAATGTCACAGACACATCAAAGAAACTTACTGAATCCCAGCAATTACTGTGAGCAATATCAGCCTCAAACATGTCAACAGAAGAGCTTGGGTGGGGAGAAGGAAGTCAGATAAAACCTCCTTCCCCTTTTGTTTATGTTGTTTAATAGTCCAGTAGGTCAACAACTCCCCTACAGGTCTCTCTTAAGCAGCTGGGAGCGATTTGAGGTTTTTTGTTGGAGGCACTGGAGATAACTTTGATTAGGTCCCTGTTTCTGCCACCAGCATGCTTGGTGGTTTCTACTACTTAACCATAGGAATTGTATAACTTCTGATAAGTGTTCTTGCAGTGCAAATTTACATGAAGGAAAGTAATGTCTTTGTCTTGGGAAAAGAGCACAGGGGGGAAAAAAATAGCTGGAGATGAAGTTATTGAAGTTCTGAAGTATTTTTTTTTTCTTCCATTCTCCTTTTTTTTGGAGGTTTGTACCTATAAATCCTAAACCTGATTCAAGGCATGTTGATTACATTTTCAGTGGATTATTTTAGGGAAATTAAAATCAGGCTTGTGCTTCAAACTGACCATGTAGGCACTAACAAAGATTGGATGGTAGTCAACTTTTGTAGGCAATAGAAAGTGAAAAACTACTGCTTCAAATATTTCTGTGGACAAAGTTCTGAATTGCCTCCTTGAGGGGCTTGTTCTTTTTTTTTTTCTGTCGATTAAGGATATTTACAAAGGCAGTAAATACTAGGTAGTTCATAGTGAATTCAGACTGAGTTTCACAGCAAATTACAGTAATTTTCCTCTTTACATGAGCCATGAGAGGATCCAGGTATGGATGCAGTATTCTTCTAGAGGAGGTGAATTTAGCTTCTTGTCTGCAGGCCTTACATGGCTGTGGGTGGCTTCTGAGGGATGTTAGAAAACCAGTCCTTATTGCAAATTTGCACCCTTGGAAAACTTTCTTTTAAAAACCCCACCAAGCTATATGATGAAGGGTATTCACAGTGACTCCTTGTTACGCTTAATCAGGGACTGTCAACATGTATGTCTGATCTTGTGCTAATTTTTCATCTTTCCTCACAGCTGATATGATACTTTTCATTCTTTCCTTAAATATTTGAGGTATCTTCTGGTTTTTGTCTACTGTTCGGTTTATTGTCCAATCATTGTGCTCACAAGTCATGAGAAAAAATTACTTAAAATTTTAGATTTTAAAATTTTTGTCCTTTTTTTTTTTTTTTCTAGGTGTGAATGTTACAGATCATGACTTGACTTTCAGAGGTCTCTCAGATGTTCTTCAGGATAACATTACTCCTTATGTAGCCTTGCTGGAAGCCAAAGATTGCCCAGGTAAATACTGCAATAGTGTAGCTGCTTCTTTTGAATATGGTATCAAATCAAGTAGGAACTCTAGCTTTTGCCCCTAAATGCAAGAGTAATGGACAGAGGGGTCCTGAAGACTTTCCAAAGATTTGCTCAAACCTATGTAAGCAGAGCAGTAATGCCTACTGTATTTTGAGAGGTATCCAGTTCAGTTTAAAACACTGAAGATTGCAAAGCTCCTTAGCTGTAGCATAGCAGTTAAGAAGATGGAAGACCAACATCTTAACCTCAGTTGTTGCCATCTAGGCAACTTGCATGAACAGCATGCATATCATTAATGCTTTCAGGAGCATGAGATGTGCATTCTGGAGAGAGAAGGAGAGTAATTAGAAATGTGGGAAATGATAACTTTGGGGTCATTTCTTATAGCATGAGACAGAGAAGTGTTGCCAGATAACCAAATGTCTTTACCACGTTTCTCAAAATGTTTTGTGAAGGCATAAAAAATCTGATGCAGAAGCTGATGGGACAGCTGATGAAGTGTGATATAGATGTGGACTCACTGGAAGATGAGGACTGTGTGCAGGTTTCACAGAATAGAATACGTTGTTCAATGCCTTCTCTCATCAGCTGGTATGACAGTGTAACAAAGGTATGTTGTTGGCCTTTTTTATCCCCAGTTTATCAAAATGTCTGACCTTCAAAACAAATTTAATAACCCAGCTTTGTGTTTAAAACAGAAATTTAATAATTCAGCTCTCTGTGAGAAAATGCCGAAGGTTAATTTTTTAAAAATAACGTGATATTGAGGTGATTTGAATATAATATGTGACACATAGAAACATTGTGGAGTTAGTTACTATGATGTATGAATGTCAGAATTATCAAACACAAGCAAGAAGTACTATTTTATCATATGTTTAATTGGGAACTGGAAGCTTAAAATGCAGTATCAGCTTCATGCCAGATGCTTTTCTCCCAGGAGTGCTGAGTTATTTTGTTTATTAAAACAAAACTTTACAGAAGAGCAGCCATCCAGGGCAAAGGTACTGTATTAGTGCTAAAGGGCCATGATGTCATCTGCAGCCCACACTACATTGGCAAGCAGTAAGGAAATAACTTTCAAAATGTTTTTGTATCTTTGTCTTCTAAAGCTATTGAAGTTTTAAGTTTTGTTTCTGTCATGAATACAAGTTACAGCTGATTTCCTGATGACTTCATTAGAGCAGTGTGATAAACCAAAGTGTACTGAGTGCATGGTCTTTTTATTACTGGGTAAAGATATAGAAAATAAGCAGTGTCTGTGTACACAATTCAAATCTCCTGCATTCCCAACAGAACTCCACCAGTTCTCTCTCTCAGAGCTATTTTTGTCATTGTTGGATTGTGTGTTTAAAATCTCTTTATTCTTTGTACTTCATGCTATGCCAAACAGAAGGAAGAAAAATGGCAGTTTTGGGTGCTAATAATAAATACAGCTCACAAAAAGTTAGTCATGTCAATTTGGAGTACTGTAATATCATAGATATGATTCAGTCTTTTTTATTTTGCTGGCTTCTGTGTATTAATGTTTAATTAATGGCTTTAAAGAAAACAGATTCTGAAACTCCAAGCAAAAAAAGAAATTCCTCCTCTAGACACTGGCAGTCTCCTCCAGTTGTAGTCATATTCAGAGACATGGAAAGTTTCACCACAAAAGTTCTTCAAGACTTCATAGTCATCAGCAGGTAATGTGACTTGAACTTTAGTTCTTCCACTCCTTTACCTGTTTTCTGTTTGCAGCTGTTTTGAAATTTAACTTAGGCCAGTGAAGCATTGGAATCAAATATTGTGCTGCTTCTTTGCAGCAGTGATTGAGCAAAAACTACTTGCTATGTTTTAGGGGTAAATTACACTAACGCTAAACTTCAGACTGTGAACCAGAGTGCCTAAGGGCCAGGTTGAGATAAGGGGTGGCTGATTGAATTCTTCACATGATAGGATTTACTGGTACTAGTTGTTGAAAAATTTGTGAATGTGAAACTAAATTTTCAAGATGTCTAGATCTTTTAAAATTGTTTGCAGAGTGTATTTTTGTGTGACTACTGAGGTGATGCTGCTCCTGAAGGTCACTAGCTTACTAATAGGGGTGTATATAAAACTTCCCCAGCTGGCCAGGATCTGTAAGCAGCAGCTGACTACTTCAGGTGCTCCTGTACTTCTGTTCTTCTTTAATGTAATCTGTCTTCCTTCATGTAATTCTGTTTCTGTCTTCCTTAATGTAATCTCAGGCATGCTGATCAAAAACTCATGCTGCTTTCCAAAAAGAGCACCATGCACTTAAGTCCATGGTTGGAGCTGTTAGAATTGGGGCTGCAATTCCTCAGCAATTCACTTTTTGTGCTAACAGCAAGAAATTATATAGCTTGTGTTATTATCTTCATCTCAGTCTTAAACATGTTTAATAATAAAGGTGAAGTGGACAAATGTGAGAAATTCCTATGATTTGTTGATCACAAGTTCTGATTCCTTTTTAAGATTCTCTAAGATTATCAAGAGTGGACAGTAATGTATGAAGTTTATTGGTTTTATGTTTGTCTTCAGCTATTTCTTTTGAGGAGTTAGAGAAACAAAGTAATTGTGGGATAACAATTAAAATCCAAAGTCAAAAAGTTGCTGTGGCAAAAACAAAGGAAAGGAATAAGTTGACAATTTTAACCTAGAAGGTATATAAGATAGCATATTTTGTACCTCCTTGAAACCACTAAAAATGGAAACACTGAAAATACAGTGAAAACATTGTATTTTGTATAAATTGTATGCTGTCCTCAAGAATACACATTCAGTCCTGATTTTCAGTTCTAAAGCAAATACTAAAAAATTATCTGAAGTTTAATCTGGAGAAGTTGGAAATTTTTTAAAGTGTAATTGGAACACTCACTATCTCTGGACATTGGAGATATTTCGTATTTATTTTGACTTTATTAAAAGGTGTAAATCTTGTACGTTTTCTTGGCTGTTACCTATTTAATGTAGCTTTTTATTTTTTCTTTGTATCTTTTAAAAAATCCTATTTTAAGACTCAGCTCTCTGAATATAACTTTTTGGGAAGCTAGGATCAGCACAAAACTTATGGAAATGATGCTTTTTGTGCCACTTTCTGAAATCTGAATCTGAAAATGGAGTTTCATTTTCTTATCTACTTTAGGGCTTTAAATAGCATCCTTTCTTTTTAATTTTATTAAATTAAAAAAGAATTCTTCTTTTGGTTTATCAGCAGCAAATCTTTTAATTTACCCCTTTCTGCATTGAAACTCAGTGCTGTAGTAGGAACATAATGCATTTGTTACACAAGCTTCTATAATGTAACTATTACTTTTTTTGTCCTCTTCCCCCATTATCCAGTCAGCATATCCATGAATTACCTCTAGTGCTGATTTTTGGAATTGCTACATCACCAATGATTATCCACAGACTACTTCCTCACTCAGTGTCCTCTCTGCTGTGCATAGAGCTTTTCCAGTCCCTTTCCTGTAAGGAGCACCTGTCTACTATAATTGACAAGGTAACTCCATTTCTAAACAGAAATGAGGAGTGTGTGTGTATTGAAACACAGTTTACATGCGTAGCCTTTAGATGCAGGTTTGTTTGAAGGTTTTGGAAAGGACTCTGTTCCTGAGAGCTGTGGATTTTAGATGTTTCTACTTGCAGGTGCAGAGTAGTGTAATAGTGAGAGCTCTCTTCTCATACTGAGACACACATACACACACCTGCTTTCATCTTCCATTTGCATTGCCTTGTGCAATTACACTTTGACATTCACACTTCTTCATTAAAGTTGAGCTGTAATTTCAGTTTTACTTTGTTCCAGAAAAAGATAGCTTTGAAACTTAGCTAAAATTCTGAAAAATAAAGTTCAGCCTGAGTTTTGCCACCTGTCAAACATTAGCTGAGTTATCCATATGTTCAAGCCATGTAAATGTTGTGCCTGTGGATTCTTGGTAGACCACAGGATTTTCAAAATCTGTTAACACGTGCTGAAAGTAGTGGTATCATTGTTTATTACAGCAGTCTCTGTTCTATTTGTACTTTTACAAAAATAGCATTAAGCAAAATTAACTTAAAATGTTGCATTAGTGAAAGATACTTAGGAAAATGCAGTAAAATAATAAACTTTAAAAATCAATCTTTGCAAGGATATTTTAGTAGAAATACTGTTTTTAGAAGCTGGCAGTGTATTTAGTATCTCATTTAGTTGAATGTTAACACATACTAAGAGTTCTACCAAGTTGCACATATAAGTTTTACTGATTTGAATTCAGGAGAGAGTTTCTGCTGTGGCTACTTCTTCTTTTTGTCTCCCTTTTAGCTGCTTCTGACATCCCGGTTTCCCTTCAAACTGGGAGAAAAAGTTCTGCAGGTTCTCATCAATATATTCCTGTACCATGACTTTTCTGTACAGAATTTTATCAAAGGATTTCAGGTAGGCAGTGGTAACAAGAATTCAAATAATGGTTGTGAAAACACTGAGTAATTACTAGGCACTGAAAGATTTCTTATGTCCTAGTACTTCTGAATTGCATGAAAAAATATCCTTTTGAAATATCCTTGGATCTGTGAACAGATGGATATTTTAAAATCTTTACTGATAAGGGTTTAAGAGCAAACTTGTAGGACCTGTATGAAGAAGCAAATAAAAGCTTACTGTGCCACAAAACCAATGATATTTTAAGGTTAGGTTTAAAAGGGTGACCTGGCTTAGTGGGCAGAAAGAGCTGTATTTTGCTATAGATTCATTTGTAGCTTTCTAGCACCCCTTACAGAAGTCCCCAGTTCTGATCATCTGTACCAGCTCCTTGGTCTCTGGGTTGTGTAGGTGTGAGTAGGCTACAGCAGAGTTTCTTCCCCACTTGAACTCCTCTGGCACAATTTCTGGATGCACATTTCCTGCCTTTTCAGGGAAATAGGAGCTGCAGGGTCATTTACTTGGTGCCTCAGAGGAAGTAATACTTGTGCTCCAAGCAGTTGTGTAGCAATGTGGGAGTTATATTTACCCTCTCTCAGGAGACAAAGTGGAAGAGCTCAGAGGGTTTCCAAAAAGAGTCTCTAGAGAGCATGATAGTTAAGTTTTTATTGTCTTGTATAGTTCTTCATATCTAGATGTATTTCTGTGTCTAGGTCTCCTTGTAGTTTTTGTGGATTGCAGACAAGAGTTCTCTGAAGAATTTGTAGGCCCTGTCATCTGTTTTAATGCAGGCTTGTGAAATGGTTTCTTTCTTACCTAGTTCCATGTGTGAACCTGCTAGTAAAATATGCCCTTTTAATGTCATATACATTTAGAATTTCTCTGATTTTTTGATATATAAGATTCAATGATTACAGGTGGCCAGGAAAAATATCCTGGCCATAGTACCTCTTCTTGAAGACAGACCTTTGTGGTCTTTCATAGGTTTCAGCTCCTCTTATTTGAAAGAGTCATCAAAGTTTAGTACTTCTGCATTGGCCTGACATGCACATACAAGTTTTAGACCGTGTATGGCTGTGTCCTTGTGTGTAAAAGAATTCAAGGATGAAGCAATTGCAGATCAGATTTTCGAAGTGATAAATACAAGAGATCAGCATCATGTCATTGTAGCTAGGTGTGATGTTACATAAGAGGGGGAAAAGCTGAGGTACTGAAAATTAATAGCACATATAGCAAAGAAGGTTATTATGTGACTGTAACAACTGTATAATCAATGTCCTGTAGTGACTTATGGAATATTTATGAATTGTAATTAATTTTTTTAAAGGAGTGCCATTACTACCATTGTAGTATATGCAATGTATTAGTAAGAAAGCATTAAAAGGTAGATGTAGCAGGGAGATTGAATTTTATTAACATCCCTAGTTCTTGGTTTGTTTTTCAGCTCTGTATTGTGGAGCACTTCTATTCCCAGCCTCTCAGTGTACTGTGTTGCCACCTGGCAGACATTAAGAAGAGAGTTTATTCTTTATCACATAATCAGTGTGAAAACATTCGAAGACTGCCCTCTTTTAGAAGGTAAGGGTGGAAATGCATTTCTTGGACAATCATGTATTGATTAGCTTTAAAAAAAATTAAGAGAATCTATAAATGTGGTTCTGTGAACACTGTAGCTCATTTGTGCACTTTCTATAGCAAAGGTAAATTGATCAAACAGAGGACATTTCTAAATAATTTCAGGAAGCCTTAATGTTCTAGTTTAGAGAGTACAGCTTCTGTGATGTGTAATCACTTGAATTTACTTTTTTTTCTTCTCATTCTTAATACAGAAACAAGTTATTCTGACAAATAACTGTAAATTACTTTTGAACTTGTTAAGCTGATTTGAAGCATAATCTCTAGAGTTTTGGAGTGGCCTTTCAACTTGTTGGATTTTTGAATCCTTTTGAATCTTTCCAAAGAAAGATGCATATTTCTTATAGCAGCATAAGCATTTTAAATGTTTTTCACCCTAGGATCTTCCTTTACATTATAATTTTATGTTGGTTTTATTTTTTTCCTGCCAATAAGGTATGTGGAAAAGCAAGAGTCAGGGAAACAGATTGAACTGCTGACAAACGACAGCTTCTTAAAGGTAAAATTTTAAGAATGTCTTTGGAGAACAGAAATAACTTGCCCAATATATCACTTTGTGGAATATAATAAAATACAAGACCAAGACATATAGTTCTGTTTAATATCTTTCATACAGAACATACTGTGCTTTGTGACCAGTAATGAAGAATTAGGATTGGCAGATCAAAATTCCAAATCTCTAGGGTTGCCAGGTCAGCCTTTAGATGAAGCTGCACAACTTTCTTACATCAACTTTTAGCTATGTCTAGAAATATAATTGCTTAAAAGAAGGATACAAGGTTTATTTATGACCAGGTCTTTTCATGCTTGCCCAGACTGACTTTCTTGGAAGGTCAGCTAAGTGTTTGAAGAATGTGTAAGTTATCTTGGAGGTTATTTCATAAGCTTTTAATCCTTCATAGCCTCTGCATAGTTTCTGATTGAACTCAGTAGAGCAGAGTCTGTGTCCCAAGGCACACATTCACCCTACACCTCATACAGGATTAAAACTAATTTGTTATATGTTTATCTGAAGCTTTGCCAATGGGTTGAAGTCAGACTACTACTATTATGAACCCTTTAGGAATTCACCAACAAAAATCTGTTGGTTATTTTCACCATCTGAGCCAGTCCCAGTGGAAGCATTGCTGAAGATAAAGGGTTTCTCCTGACTCTTCATTTCAAGTATTTGTAACCTGTCAGGCAAATGGTGTACTTGCCTGGTGTGTAAGTCTTTTTCAAGTGTGAAGAACAATGGTAATGGCTGGAGTGGAGTTAGGAGCAAGCAATATGGCAAGTACAGTTAGAGTATTCAAGATGAGATACGATTTTACATCATTTTCTGATCCATTGTCTTCATTGGCAAAAATAACTTAAGTTACAACTGTTCCCTTGCCCTTTATTTACACCTGCTTTGAAAGCTGAATAACCATCAGCTTAAACTTTATATGTTTAAACATATAAATATGTTTATGTAACATATATATATTAAACATGACTTTACATGTTTAATAATACACCCCTTATTTCACAAGCCTCAACTTTTAACTTTGGGAAGGAAACTGGAATTCTCATACTTAGGTGCATATGATGCTTCTCACAGATTTTAATTGCAGACATTTATTCTAATCTCCACAATAGAGGTGGGACCATTACTGCCTTGCCAAGCTGGCAGAATATTCTGCCTGGGAAAAAAAGGTCCCACTGCTGCATTAATGAGGTGCTGTTTATTCTGATGTCATGCTAATCTACAGTGTCATGCCCAGCTTTGGAAACACTTTCAAAATCACTGTAGTAATCTTTCATGTGAACTTTGTGTTTCAGCACCAGGTCACTTTAGTCTTTTAAGTCTTCCAGCTTAGCCTCTAAACCTGCAATACACTTTATCAGCCTCATTTATATTCCATGTTGTTACCACTTTAATATTTATGGAAAGAGTTTCACCTATTTAAAATTATCAGTTTCGAAAGCAATTTCACATCGTAATTTTAAACAAATCTGTCTGAAATGTTTCACAGCAAATTTAATTTGAAACTATGTAAATGTGGCAATCTATGTCTTTTATCTCTGTTCTGGAAATAATATTGCATAGTCTTTTAATGATATTTTCAAACTCTTCTAAAATGGATTATGCCTTTTCACTTCATTATTTGGCAAAATACATTGCTATTTACTTATATTAACTATATCTGTCTTGAGCTATGATCAAGATGAGGGAAATACAGATGTGTTAATTCTTGGGGTTTGGGGAAATAAGGTTGATGAAGCAGCATTGAAGAGAACTTGTTTTCTTTTCTTAGCTTATTTTGTGGTGGGGATAATTTTTTTATAATGATCCTACTTAAAATACAGAGTTGTGAATGTCTGCCCTAAGGTTTTAGAGGGTGCCTTAACAGTTGTTATATCAGTGACTCTTAAATTTCTCTTAAATGGGGAGAAAGATTGTTAATGTTTTTAATCATTTAAAACTTTTTTTAACATCAGAAAGCTCTCTGTAGCACTGTCTTTGTTACTTTCAGTCTTTTCAATGTGATACCTTTTCTTTCCATACATCTGTACCTCCTTATATTGCCTGTAGACAAGGTTTTGCTTTTCTTTTATCTTTAATACCCTTTGTTTCACTTTCAGTCTAGAAAACTTCAGTGGCTTATTTTGTTTTTCTCTTTCCATTTGGAATAGTTTGCTCAGAGTTAGGCAAAAGGGTAATTAAATATGTAGAGAGGATTCTGTGGGCTTTCCCCTTTATTTTTGACTGAAGACAGAGGAAAGATGATCTTTTGATTCACAGACTTAAATGTAATGACCACAAAGACTAGATGACTTCAGTACAGGTACCAGAATTTTTGAATGTGGCTTTCCAAAAGCAATAAATGCTTCTATGGCAGGCCAGTGATAATGTGGTGCCATCCAGAAAATTCAGTAGCAGTAGTCAATAATTTCTGTTTCTTAAATGTGATTTTTTTTTTTTATTTCTGTTGTTCTTGACACATGAATAAGCAAAATCAAATTAAACACACATAGGAAAATCAATTGAATATTTCTTTGTTTTATGTGAGCTGGTCTTTTTTTGTACATGTAACTAATAAAAACAACAGCCACCCACAATATAAGAAATTAATTTTAAATGCATTTGCAGTATAAAAATGCAAATTTTCGAGTAAAAGTAGCTACGAAACTTCTCATTGCCTGCTAAAGGAATAGTGTATACTCTCATTGTTATGAGATGACATTTCAAGTCTAAAGGCCTAAATATAGTTGAAAATGGTAGAATACTAGTGCTAGTCAATAGCAAATCTCTAGTGAGGTGGAGGAAGAAAGTGAAGGTAACAATATGCAATGAGAATGCAGTGTACTGTTGAAATACAGCTCATTTGCTTAGTGGTCTCCATTTAAGATTGATGATTTAAATCATAGCACAGTATAATATCAAAAATTCAGAGTAATTTTAAGTGCTTTATGGGAGTTTTAAATGGATGTCAGAACTACTTTTTAAATCATTCTATCACTGTAGGAAGAAACAGAGAAGTTGCTGGAGGACTTACATGTTTACCATGAAAATTATGTTCGAATTTTGAGATGTCTTCATGTTTTCACATCTTCTCTTCCGAAGTATCCTTTGGGCAAGCAGGTGATGTTCTGTTATATTTGGGTCTTGTTGGGTTGTTGCTATTGTGGTTTTGGTTTGGGGTTTTTTTTCCCTCAAAGTATGAGTTAAATAAATATTTACTCTTTATTTATAATGTGCTGTTTTGCCCCCTGCTCCTTAAAATGGAGAGAGATGCTCTCTTTCTATGGGCAGAGGATGAGAGTTTGTGGTTTCTTTACTGGCATGGATGATACCTTGTCAGTCAACAGGAAGGAGTTTCCAGGAGGAGGCAGGTGCACAGATCAGCAAGAGGATCCACACATTGACTTTCCCACATCTGAGGTTACCTGTATGCATTGCTGTGTACACTCTTCTACCACCTATTGGTTCACTAGTCAAATTCAGATGAAGAGACTGAGTGTTTAGCAGCCTTCTGTACAGAAAAAAGCAATTGTAGGAGGAACAGTGATAATTGCTCTGTTAATAGTCCTATTGCTCTGATGTCATTTATTCCACCTTCTTATGCTAAGCAATTTCTTCTGCTAGAAGAGCAATTATATATTCTGTGCATGTGCACCTGTCTCTCAGTTCTCAATGTATTCCATACTGTTACTAGAATCTCTCACTGACTACAAAAGCATCGTGAACTGTTTGAGAATAAAATGATGTTTTAGCTGGGGTATTTGATTGGAGTTCCTTTCTGTTCACTGCAGTTAACTTCACCTGAATGTTAGTTGTTTGGAACCTGGTGCAGAGCAAGTCTCCAGCAGAAGCTTAGTTCTGGAAGATATTAAGAGCTGTCATTCCTTTTGCAATCATTCTGCATCTTTGGAAAACAGGCTCTAAAGGAATTGCATATTGCTTTGAACAGCTTGTTGTAAGATTCCCGTATTACTTTGTAAAACACTTTATCCTTTCTTCACCTTCTGCATAACAGATCAGGGAGTTGCACTGTGCTTGTTTGGAAAACCGAGTGTGGGAGACAGAGGAGTATGAGTCATCTCTTCAACTAGCAAGGTGATTTTTTTCCCCATTTTGTTTTAATACTGCTGTACACATGGAAAGTATCAGTCATCAGTTATTCTGGAACTTAAAGCTGAGGCTATTACCTGTTCACAGTTAGTTTTAGGGTTGTTTGCAAGTGTAATTGGCTGCTGTTTTCAGTTTGGTTTTCTACTGATTTCTGTGAAATTCAGGCAGGTTCTCATATCTCATATGCCCTGAGTAATTTTGCTGAAACCACTGAGATTACTTTGTGTGAATGAGAATGAGTCGGGTTTTGTCTTTTAAAGTATGATTGTGGTAGATATTATCAATCAAATTATTAGTCTTAGTTGTCTTAAATTTTAATCTGTTGTGAAAATTAGAATCTCTTCCCAATGAATAGTAGCTGAGGCCTTTCTTTTTTTATTTTACTGCTTTCCTTCTCTTCCTGATTTGCCTTAACAGTTTTTACAGGGACTGAGTTATTTTTTTCTGATACTGTGAGCATAGGACTTTAGGAGACGCTGTACTTGTGTTGTCTGTCAGTGTTTAAAATGCCAAAGTTGTCAAAGCCACTTTTCTTGATAGAAAACCTTTCAATTGCAATGTTGCAGCTAAAGACTTCTAAATGTGCTTTCAACAGACATATGGCAATGTCTGTCTCCTGATACTGCACTCATTCAAATGATCCCTTGGCTTTGTCACACAACCCCATAACTGTCACTGCCTCTCCCAGACCCCCTGAGCTGCTCAGGTTTGATGTGTCTGGCAGTAAAACTGCACAAAAAAACGATTTCAGTGGTGGATGGAGGGTAGCTTTCTGGGCTGATACACACACACACAAGGAAATACAGTCTTTAAACTGTACCTCTGCCATACTGAGTGGTTCTTGCACATAGCCACTTTTCTGTGTTCTTTACCTTCATCCCTTTGAAAGGATTACATGCTTGAGTTGTCATTTCTGCAGTCTTTCCTTTGTGTTCCTTCTCTGATTCTCCTGAATCTTGACAGCACTCAGTCACTTCTCGGCTCTTGCCCACAAATGTGTCATTCTGCTTTCTCTACTGTCTGTCTGTAATCTCTTAATAACTCTTGGCCTTTTTCCCCTCTCCTTTTTCTTCTCCTTTGTTTAATTTGCTTTCATCCTCTCTGAATTCATCTGTCTCTTCTCATATCTCAGAGTGGATGCTGCCATCAGATTCTGGCTTGCTCCCCTTTTATTCTTATCTGTTCATCTCCCTCCTGTTGTTCTTGTGGTCCTGGCTCCCACTGTGGGAGCCTCTGATAGAAATACAGTGATCATGGGCTCTGCTTTCATAGATGGTGATTCTATGATTTTTATTTTTTTTTTAATTCAGAAATTCTGCCATTTTCCTAGCAAAACTTGTCCAACACAACTTCTTCAAGTACTTGGAATTCTAGCTGTGATTGTCATTTTTTCAGCTTTTAACTTCTGTTTGCCTTTTTACAAATCTTCTCATCTCTGCTTTTTCTATATAGAATCTTGCTGTTATCTTTTAGAAGAAAATTATAAAATATGGTCTTTCCCCTTCTACTCAAATCTTTTTTTCCCCTTTTGCTCAGGTTTAAAAGTTACTCACTGTTCCTTAATATCTCTGCCTTCCTGGGAGTCACATCACCTATTGATATCCTTATGTTCACCCTTCCCCATCCATTACTCCTTTTCAGTGTTTTTCTGGAATCCATCTTTTTTTTCCTTATATTTAGAAAGTAAAAAATGGAGAAGCTTTAGATCAGCTTATTTCTCATTTTCTAACCGAGTACCTCTTTTGCCTTTTATGAATTATGTTTGAATGCAAGGTTTTAAGTTTCTGAATTGTGTTTCTTTCATGATTGGCTTCTCTACCTCAACTTCTCCCTGGACAGGCTTTTATGCCGTCTGCTAGAAGTGCTCTTCCCAAAGATGGTGTTTCAGGTAATCTCACTTGAGCAATCTAGACAGTAGTTACTCTACCTGAGTTTTCCAGAGTGTAAAAGATGCCATGGGGTGACAGAGAATGTGTGAGCTTCAGTTCATTTTGCATTAATTCCATCACAAGAGGATTGGAGAGCATCTCACTCAATTGGTTATGTGGAGTTAACTAGCTGGGACATCTCATCAACCTTTTGGGTGGCAAAACTTCAAGGACTTGTCTTCTGTCTAGATATTGTACTCTGGTTTTTGTCTGCTGATTATGGGTGGCTTTTCATCACATACTGCTTATCACAGTCCTGCCCTTCTGTGACCGGTGCTGACCAACATGGTATCGCTTCTTCAGGTGATTTCCCTCTTCAGCATTCAGAAGGAGTTTCTGTGGACTTCATTGTAGCTTCCTTTCTTCTCTTGTATAACTTGTCTGAATAATCAGAGTTAGATTTATTTGCTGCCTTTTGGTAATCTGAGATCTTCCTTCCTGCTTTAAGCCTGACTCCTCACCAAATTAAAATCTTAACCCCACTGATACCTGGCATACCTTGCAGTAATCTCAAACCTAAAAGGTTGCAAAGGATCTTTACTGTTTTCTCATATGTGATAGCTGTCTTCTTGCCTTGTCTTTGGGCCCTGTAATCCTCCCATTGTTGTTGTAAATAAGCTTTTCTAGAACTTGCAGTTTCCTTTTGAATAATTGTAGGAAAATAAATTTGTTCTTTCCCATTCCCTTATTTTCTCTCCATATTGGGTGTTTAACTGCAGTGTTTTGTCTGGCCTGGAGCAAGGCTATCTTGTTTACCCGTTATAGTACAAGACAGTTTCAAAATGTTTTGTGTGGTCAAGGTCACACTTTCTGTTGTTAACTCCTGATGCTTTTCTGTACAAAACAAGTGCATCTGAATGCAATATCTTATTTGCAAAAATCTGTAACCCTGAAGCAGATAAACTGAAGTTTTAAATTTTAACCTTTTAAAGCATTTAGTATCCATTGCCAGTTAAAAACTAGAGCTCAAATTGCAGTTGTCCCTCCAGATATCCAAAGAGCTTCCCCAGCTTCCTCTGAATTCTTCCTTAAATTTCTTAGCCCGTTTTTAGGTAGCTGATATGGAAACCCACTGCTTGAGACACTGACCACCATCACTGCTTTGATATCTTTTACATTAAGATTTTGAGACTGGGCAGTGCTCAGTGACACTTGGGAGAGGCCCTAATAACTAAATAGTAAGTAAATGCTGAGCTGGAGGTTGGGCTAGATCTCAAGAGTTTCCTTCCAACTTGAATGGTTCTGGGATTCTAGTGACGGTTATATTTACAGCAATTAAATACAGAAAAAAGCATACAGATTTCATTTGAGAGTCATTCTGAGTCACAGAGATTAATTTTGTGGATCTGTTTACATAGGGAATTTTTTTTTACTATTTCATTTACTGGTTTTGAGAATGAATTTTGAACCCTACCATGACTTGGTTTTGAGTGTTGGGTTTTTTTTAATTTTGGTTTGATGTCTGACTCACAGTTTCAAAAATTGCAACTCCTGTGTCCAGCAAGTGTTTTTGGATAATCAGGAAAATTACTGTTCTGCAAGAAAACATGAAGGACATCATCACCAAAACTAATTGGTTTGTTTCTTTCTATTAATGATAGCAGGAAAAAAAATTGACTTTGCTGCAAGACTGAATGCTTGTAATCCTGGAGATTTTTTCTTTTAAAAGGAGTTTTTCAATTTGTTGGGGGTTTTTTTAACTTTTTTCAACTAAGAACATTGAAAGCTGTTTCATCATTCTGCATTTCAACTTCAGCCAACAATTTTGTCTTTTAGGATGCTGAATAAGACTGATTTGGTAACCATACTCCAACAATGTGTGGAAATTTTGATGTCATCTTCTGGAAAGGAGTTTGATAGGGCAGTAGAAAAGTTGAAGGAGTTCCTGACCCAGTTTCAGAATCTAGAAGGTGGGTGTGTACCATCATGTATTCCATTACAGATTATATAAAAGCTATTTTGTAATCTGACCATTTTCCCTGAGATAGCCTGTCATCATATTAAACCATCATATTTGCAGGACTTTTTTTTTAATACATGCACAAATTTAGGAAATGTTTATATTCTCTACTGGTATGTGGTCCGTGTTTTTTATAATACGGAAGAGTGATGTAAGATAAGAAATTGGACAGATCAGCAAACATTATCCCCTAAATCTCTCATACATGTATTTTGAGCATTTTAGCAGATGTTGTAGTTGCTAAAAACAAACTGGTTTTAAAGATAAATAGCAGCAGACAGGCAAAGACTGCATAAGCAGTCCTTATGACATGGAATTTAATCCAAATATAAGTTTCCTTCCCCTGCACGTTTAGAGCTAGGACCCCAAGTGCCAGTTGTCAGCTCTGCTGTGACCTGTCAAGCCCCTAGAATTGATTGTTCATGGTCCAGGACATATTTCAAAGTTTGGCAAGGCAAATGAGTAGCAGCATTCTGTCTTTCAGAGGCAGGTTAACTGAAACTGCTGCATTGTCTCTGAAACACGAGTATGATGTATTCCAGCATTCTTCTGGAGTAGGAATGTTCTTGCTTTCCCTGGATTATGGAGAAGCACTCCACAAAGATTGGCTTTTGAAGATTAATTGGTTATAATCTGGTCTGTTTTATGCATATTAATTAAGCTCATTACTAGTGTGGTTGCTGTACAGCATTGGACAAGATGCACTGATTGCATCCCCAAATGCAATCAGTATTAATTAAAGTAGTCACATCACACTGTAGGGTTAACTGGGGGTTGTCCAAAAGAATCAGCTCTTGTCTGTACTGTGTATTTTTTAATAGTTGTAGTAAGAGCAGAGCTGTGGTAGAGAAAATAGGTCATCACTTTGAAAAAGCTGTGTATGTCACTGCTGGTACCAGCACTGAGGAATCTGAACTATGATGGAAAACCAAAGGTTTGTCTAGTTTGGAAAAAAAGAATTCAAGCAAAAGGCTTTTAAGTAGTTGGATTCTTACCTTGAGGAAATGAATAAGGAACAACAGCTCTGGGGGATTCAGAACTTGCAGAACTATAAAGCAAAAAAGACAGTATTTATGTTTACTTAGGATTTGAAGATGAGTTTAAAATAGCGAAGGTCTACTGAATCCATGAATGATCTTAGTTTCTTTTCAAAGTGGATTTAATTTCATCTCCAAAGGAGAAGTGAGAAGGGGAAGTTAAGATATACTGTATGTGAATAGATTGCTGCATTAGATAACTTTTTACTTTATATTTATGTGATGGTGTTGATCTTTAGTGAGGGTTCTCAGATGTCTACCAAAAATGTGATGTACCCAAATTGCCCACCGAGCTCTTAAAGTGAAAGGATAGTCCAAAATACTGTATTTTATAACAACAACAGAGTCCATTGTCCTGACTGCCTAATGAACTGAAAAACATGAGGTAACACTCAAAATCATGAAGCTTGAACAAACAAAATATCTTCACATTCAGTCTATTTTGAGCTGCAGGATTTGGAAAATAAAAAAAATATATTGTTGTACTAGTGGAGAGGAAGTTTTCTGATTTGAAGTCTTCAACATTCAGATGAATGTCCACAGGACCCTGGAAGATACCAAATTGTTCTCTGCAGGTCACCAAAAAGCTTTTAAATATCATTATTGTCACTGCTGATAGAGCTTTACCTGTGATGTGTGGGTGGAATCTCCATCTGCCATCTTCTTGAATAAGGCAAGAAATCTAGATTCCTTTTTTTCTGATTATCACTCATCCTGGCACTGATTGTGCTTTGTGAGGTTTTGCTTTTTTTGTTTTTACCTAAAAATTACTAATAATTGGTGTAATTGATCACCGAACTACATGTCCATGAAGATATAATTTTCTTATAAATTAAAGTGAGAAAAAAACTGGGCAATGAAGTACCTTAGCATGCTTCTGTTTGCTGCTCTGGTTGCAGTTTCTGCATTAGGTAGGGAGAACTCATTTCTTACTCATTATTTTTCTGCACATGAGAAGGAAAAAAAAAATGCAGCATGTGGCTTTTTGAATATTCCAAAAGCATGAGTAGTACCTAGTCCTAATCTGTCAAATTAACAAATGTTGAGGGTATGACCTAGGATGACCTAAACAGAATTAAAGTGATGTGCAAGGCTTGTGCTGGGCCTTTGCTCAGGGCTGAATTGTTACTTAATCACTGTTGGCTAAGCTGTACTGCAGACTCCTTTTTTAACAATCTTCTGCAAGATGCAAGACCCAAAAGCTGCCTGTGGTTGGGTCTGTGTGAACAAGGAACTGCTGAGTACTTTGGAGAGTGCTTGGGGTTAGGAGGTTTATGTAGGAAAAGTCTGCCCCACATATCAAACATTAGTTTTGTTCTAGTAGCAGAAGCTTCCCAAGAACGAGATGTGTCCATATCGCCACAAAAGGAGCTCCAGAAGAAGACAGACCTTTATCACCTTCAGAAGGTTAGGCCTGCCTAGGCTTTACTGACTGGTTCCTTAAATTAATGTTTTAAAATGTTCATGGTTAGTTCTTCCCAGGTTGCTGGGTCACTGAGTAAAGGGTTGTGTGTGAATGTCTCATCTTAAAAATGAGTGAATAAGTACCAACTATGTATTTCAGGCCTTCTTGACACATAGAAAATTATAGAAAATAATCTGTCATAAACCAGGATTTTAAAATGCAAATTAGATGTTTTTATTTAACTTGTAATTTAGACATTATGCCTAACACATATTTCTTTGAATTTTTTTAACTCCTACGGATTTGAGAACTGAATACATTGGCCTAAATAAAAATAACTGCATTATTACATTTCAAACATCATCAGTGAGAACATGCCAGCAAAAATTAATTCTACATGTTAAACACATAGATTGTGTTCTCCAGAGAATAACTGCCTCCCATGTAGTCTTATGCACCACTTTTTTTTAAAGACTTTGTTGGAGTTGAAGGAATCAAGGAGGTCTAAGAAACTGACAAAGTTTGAAATGCTTCGTTTTGAAGTTGTTGACTATATAGACAGTCTTGTAAGGTGAGCCTTCCTGTTTTATATTCCTGCATTAGTTTGCACTATAAGTTGCAAGTGAAATTTTACTAACATGTTAATCTTGTCAAAATTGTGTCTCGCTCTCTGTGGCACACTTTTTTTTCTCTTCCTATTCCTTCTTTGAGGGCTCTAAAAATAATAACTAAAAAAACCAAAACCAAATGAACCACACCTCTGTTCCAAGAGATCAGTTGAAATAATTAGAATACAAATGGACCAACCTACTCTGGCTACTGAGACAGTGTTGAGGGAGGAGTGGGTATAAGTGGCAAAATAAGGTCAAGAGTCTTTACCCTAATCTTTGCTGATCTGTTCTGCTTACGAAACTGTACAGATGTCAAGTGTGATATCCTGTCCATTTTGGGAACTGTTTTGGTGAGCAAGCCATAGCAGATGCAGTTTTGGAGGCAGCTCTGCAGTGGAAAATGTGAAAGGCTTGTTGTGGTGGGGGAAGAGATGAAGGCATTTGTTAATTATAGAGGGTGGGGGGGAGGCAGAGAAGCTAACAGAAGTATCACTGCCAAGCAAAAAGCTTCAGCTAGGAAGGCCAAGATGAGCAGAGACTCATGGTGAGGCCTTGAGATGGATAAATAAGATCTGTGGAGTCCTTGACTGGGTTAGCACTGTAGCTGCTGCCCTTATTTTTGAATTTATCAGTGTCCCAGCTAGAGTTCTGTGCTAAGTCCATTAGATATAGGGTTGATAATAACAGGCTTCTCTGCTTAAAAGTTTATTTCAGTGCTGTTCATCTTGTATTTCAGAGATTTTTCAGTATTGGATGGGAAACATGCATTTTTATAGTCTGACAGCAGTAGACTTGTGTTGTTTCCCTTGAGCTGAAGCTTGTGTCTCCCCCACACCCCCCATACCCCCTGCTTTTCCAGAAGGTACCTTGTTCCTGCACACCAAAGGACCCTGCAGGAGATTGTGTACTTCAACGGCGCCGCCGTTCTGCGGGGGCACCTGAACGCTGCCCCCAGGACCGCGCTGCACACGGCTCTGAACAACCCCCACTGGTACCTGAAGGTGAGGAGCTGCTCCCGTGCTGGGCTCCTGCGCCAGGCTGGGGGAGCACGCTGGGCAAGGCTGAGTTCGCTGTTCCATCAGTCTTGGCACGTACTCAGCTGTTTTTGCAGAGAACTAGCAAGTGCTGATAAGCACCTGGGGACTTTGTTCAAGGAGCTGGGGAATCTGTCTGGTGAAGGTAATTCTGGAAGGGTTCTGTAGGAGGAATCCATTTTTCAGAGTGTGTTCTAGCCGTGATATTTTCTTTCTTCTGTAGATGTAGCAGAAAACTAATTTTGTCCTCCACTGCAATTAGGATGACTGTCCACAGGGAAAAATAAAGTGACTCTTTCCAGAGACTTTCTTAATAGGGCTGGTGCTCAGTCCTCACTTATGTAGATTAGCTGTAAGGTAAAGGCTGTTCAGGTGGAGTCATAACATTAAAATAGCATCATTACAGTGTATTTGACCAAGTCCTATGTTTTCCTCTACAATTTTATTTTAATCCTTGTTGTACATTGATATCCTATGTTTTCTGAGTCCAAGAAAAGGATCAGCTTAACCCTGTCCTTTTCTGGAAGAGAAAAGCAGACTGTTCTCCACTTCTTTCATAAGTCAAACTGAAAGGATGAACAAAAGAAAGAAATAGACTAGGATTTGGAAAAGGAGTGAACATACATTTCTTTTTACAGAAGGTGCTTGAACTTGTTCTTATTGCCTAACATTTTTCCTAAAAAATGGATCATAATTTTGAAGAAAATACTGGTTGTGGCTGTATCAGAGTAATGCACTACTTGAATCAAAGCTAACACTTAACAGGAACTGTAAAGGCTGATAAAGATCAGCCTTTGAAATTTACATTTGTATTGAAATCTGATTTGTATTGGGTTTTCTGGCACTGTCCTCGATTTGAATGAGGATTATTAGTTTTGCTGTGTGCAGGAGTTATTACTAAAACCATTTACAGAGCTTATTTGTGAGAACAGAAGTTAGCAAGTTACCATTAAAGAAACCTAATACGAACCTCAGTAATTTATATTTTTAGAAAACTTGTAAATACATAGACTAGGACAGCCAAGAAAATGTAACTACTGATGTCTTTAATAAGTATTCTGTTCTCTTTGATGAGTTGACAAGATTCAAAGCCCTTTGTCATGCTGTACTTTGTACTTGGACATGCTTTAACATATTTCCAGCGTTTTCTGAGAAGATTGTGAAGTTTTGGCATAGCTTCTAACAGTAGCAGTATTGGCTGAGTACCTTGCTTAGCATTTTAATCCAGTGAGTCAAATATTTTCTGTCTATGACTTCTGCATGGTTTGTGTTTTTCTGCACTGTGACCAGAGCAAAGTTCTCCAAAACTGGAGAAGAAGGCCAGGAAGGCCTTCCAGAAGGCCAGGACAGAAAAGTGCTTCAGTAGAGTACCAGTGAATGATTAATTTGTGATGCACTGCTTACAGGAGTCCAGTTAGTTACTTAGCAAAGCGTGAACCAAGGGTCATATTTATCAGGCTGGGGGGAGAAGAGAACCCAAAAAAAACCTGCATCAAACCCAGCGTAATTCTGGTTTCCCTGATCCCTTGAAAATTTAACAAGCTGAAACTTGGGATACAACTCCCACATCAGGGAAAGAGGATTTGGTTCTTGGGATAACAGCATTGATTCCAGAGCAAGGAATCCTCTGTCTAGCCTTGGGGCAGGGTCAGGCAAGAGCAATTCCTTATCAGCTGTGTTCTGGGTTGCTCCCACTCCTTTTCTTTTGGGAGCAGCACCTCTGTGCTGTACAGATGGATTCACAGCTGGCTGCTCGTTGTAGGGCAGCTTCCTGCTCGTCAGCCTGGGTATTTCCTCTCGGGACCACACGTGTGCTGCAACCTCAGAGCTGAGGTTTCCCTGCTGGCAGCTGCAGCTCCCTCCCAGCTCCCTCCACTGCTCTGCAGAGGCTTGGCCCAGCTACCACAGGGGAGGCTGGCATCTCTCAGGTGCTGCTACAGATGAGCCTGTTCCAGGAGTGTGCAGTTGCTCTGGAAGTTGCATCCTCTCTTGGCTGTGATAACTGTCCTGACCTTAAAATTCAAAAAGCAATGCAAAGGGTCCAGCATTGCCAGGTTGGCACATGGGTGAGTAGTAGAAAACCACAGAGCTGGGTGCTGTAGGAGAGGGGAAAGGGAAGGGTGTAGTGTTGTCCTTTTGGGCAGTGGTGAGTCACAAGATCTAGATCAGCCAGAAGTGTAACCTCACGTGTGCCAGGTACTAACACAGGAGTACTGGAAACTATTGTGGTACACTGCTGAGTTACAGAACTGCACCATGATGCCTCTGAGTTCCTGATGAACTAATGTCAGCATTGTAACACTGTGAGGGGTTAGCCATATTCTCTAAATTTTTCTGGAAGCCCTCTTGTAATGAACTGACAGATACTAACCTAAGGTCTATAGCTTTTATGTTCCTTGTAGAGGAGAGTAAATAAACTTGAAAATTGCTAGGTGTTCTGTAAATTGTGAAATGTCTCATAAGTGACAGAGTCCAAACTGGAGCTGAGTCTCAAAAATTGCAGATATTGAGATCTGTGGGTAAACTACAGATTCTTGAGCAAAATTTTTTTTGCCTAGCCTTCTTTCCTGTCTTGAAAAGCATTTTTCTTTTGAAGATATCTGTCATTGCTATAGCTTGATAACTTCCCTAACGTTGCTTGTATATTTTACTAACATATGAAAGTGTTTTAGAACAAATGTCTGTGACCTGAAAGGAATGATCAGTGGTTGTTTTCATGTTAAGACAGCTGACTTAAAGAGCATGAAACTGAAATGAAATGCTGTCAATTTCTGCAGCTGTACAGAGACTTTTGCCTCTGGCTCCAGTGCCCTCAACTTCCCAAGTAAATGGTTCAGTGCTGATGACCTTGAATCCAGGAGGCTGGAAAGCTGCCCAGCAGAAAAGGGCCTGGGGTGCTGGTCAGGAGTGGCTGAACATGAGCCAGCTGTGTCCAGGTGGGCAGGAAAGCCAATGGCACCTGGCCTGGATCAGCAATGGTGTGGCCAGCAGGGCCAGGGCAGGGATTGTCCCCCTGTGCTCTCAATGGTGAGGCTGCATTTTGACTTCTGTGCCCACTGCTGGGCCACTCACTTTAAAAAGGACATTGAGGTGCTGGAGCATGTCTGCAGAAGGACAGCAAAGCTGGGGAAGGGTCCTGTGAGGAGCAGCTGAGAGAAGGATTGTTCAGCCTGGAGAAAAGGAGGCTCAGGAGAGACCTTATCACTCTCTACAGCTGTCTGAAAGGAAGCTGGAGCCAGGTGAGGATTGGCTTCTTCTCCCAGGGAATCTGCAACAGGACAAGAGAAAATGGCCTCAGGTTGCACCAAAGGAGGTTTAAGTTGGATATTTGGAAAAATTTCTTCCTGGAAAGAATCAGCATTGGAACAGGCTGCCCAGGGAAGTTGTGGACTCACCATCCCCTGGAGGGATTTAAAAGACATGTGGATGTGGCAGTAAAGAACACAGTTTAATGGTGGCCTTGGCAGTTCTGGGTTAATCATTGGACTCACATGGTCTGCAAGGGCTTTTCCAACCTTAATGATTCCATGAATTTCCTGAAACATAGTATACTTAGTGAGAAATTAGACTTTTGCCTTTACAGATGCTGAGTTTCAAGCTAGAGATAAATGATTGTTACATTTCAAAGATAAAACTCTGAGATAAGAGAAGCAATTATTTTTAGTACATATGACAGATCTATAGTAAGTCTTCCTCTTCCTTTTAAGGGGCCTGGGGGAAAAATTATACTTTCCTATTTTCTACATGGCAAATCATGACTAGTTTCTTCTCCTGACTCCATAAAATGGAGTATTTCTCTCTCATGTGTAAATAGAACTAGCAAAAAAATGCATAAAAGAATAATCAGATAATCACTCATTACAGCACATGCTGCATAAGTGTTATAGAAGGAACACCCGGAGTGAAGTAGCTGTAGGAGGGTTTTGTTGGCTTTTTTTTTTTAATAGTGTGCTTATTTTCCTGTTTGGTTTTGTGGTTTGTTTTTTTTTTTTTCCTTTGTACCATCAAGTTGCCATTAAACACACAAACAGTAAACATTTGCATAAAATACCTACTATCTGAATTACCTGAAATAATGTTCTGAAGATTAGACACTGATCAAAGTTACTGCCTTCAATTTTTTTCATCAGAACCAAGCTCTGAGATGTGACGGAGGAGGCATTTCTAACAAAGCCCCTGACATATGCATAGTGTATAAGCTTCATTTGGAATGTGGCAGACTGATCAATCTTGTGGATTGGTTAGAGGTATGTGATGATGCCAACAGTGCCTTCACCTGCTTTCAGTATTCTGATTTCCCTTTTTCCTGCATGGCTGCTTTTCTTCAGAGCCCCTTCTGACAGCTTAAATCATTGCATACCTTGGTCCACAAGACCACAAGAACCCACAGTTACTCCAATAAGTCTTTCTCTATTGTGAATCATTTATTTCCAGCTCTGTTAATCTCTGATGAAACTATTTTGCTTCTGCTTCTATTTTAAGCTCAGCACAGGTCAGATTTTGTGCTTAACAAAATTGCCTTTCTTTTTTTTTTGTCTTTAAGTATTCTGTGACACTTTTATGGAAACAGGCAAGGGGGGCTCTTGGAGAGAATGCTTGTGCCAGGAAAAAGCCTGGGTCCTTCTAGCTTGATAACCTGTCTCATACTGTAGCCAAAAGCAGAGAGAATATAGCAAGAGAACATACATAAATATGATAAAGTCTCCCTGGCTAACAATCACATTTTAGCTCTAAGGTTTCCTAAACTTGAGTGGTTCTTCTGTATTTCATAAACCTACCTGGATGTCATTACCAGTATATTTTAGCAACCACAGCATCCTCTGCAAGAAACTGTGTAGCTTAACCACCTGCAGTTCAGAGGATATGCCTTTTACTTCTTCCAACTGTGTTTTGTTTGCTGCTGCCCTGGTTGTGTATTGTATATTCCTACCCAGACTCTTGCTGTCCCTCAGTTTTATAGATTTCTTCACAGCCAACTTACCTCTATCACTTCCCCAAAATATTTAGCAGTCTCACCTTGAGAATATTTTTTCAGTTCTGTAGTTTATCTGAGAATGGGTCAGGACCCAGAACCATTTGAGATTTAAAATGCAGGCACAGGAGTTCAGAGAGTGATGTCTTGTATTCTGTATTCCTGCCATGGTAATGTGTAACCTTGCTTGCTCTTTGATTGCTGCTGAACTGACACACTCTTGGAGTTCTCCTTCCAAGATCTTATTCCCCCTGAGTGATAGCCTTCAGCTCAGAGGTCACTATTTTATATGCAGATCTATCTGTCTATGAACTGGAATAAATCTGTGCTGCTTTTCCCTTTCTAGGCTTTCTCAACTGTAGTGATGGCAGCTGAGGAAACAAATGCAGATGCAGCTTCCTCAGACCAGGTGGATGATGTTATCCAGTATCCTTTCTCATTTTTCTCAAGCTTGACATGGAAAGCTTACAGGATTTATGAACCAGGGGTTTTAAAATACCCCTGTATTATTGTTTCATGTGCACTGATTCATTTCAGAAAAATTACTTTAAATAACCTTAATATATTGAAAATGTCTAAGAAATAGATCAGTTTAAATAGTTGGGCTGGGAATGGTGAGGTAAGAGAGCAGCTTTGGTCTACAGGAGGTGTTTGGGTCTGAAACAGAACCAAAAGTCCATAAAACAAGTTGAAACTGTTTGGGTAAATCATCAGAGAGTTGGTATAGCTGCTGGATAGGGGTAGAGCATTACTGGGAACAGATGGGAGGAGGGCTCTGACCTAGAGAGCACATGGACAAATAGAGCAGTAGTTCATTATGTTCCAGTACCTTGGAGTTAAGAACTTACTTTGCACAGGACACCCATTCTGCTTGTTACTTTGTCCTGATCCTGAACTGAGTCTAAAAAATATTTAATAGATGAGCATTAGAACCAAAACTCATGGCTACAACAGTAGTGCTGCCACAGAGAAGAAATGAATAGTTGTGCAAAAATAGGCTTAACTAAAGGAATTATAATTATATGCTCTAATACTATACCTGGCTTTCCTGGCCCTTCCTTTTTTACAAGCTCTACTGTTAATTGTCACTCACAATAAATTTAATTCTCTAACTCAGGAATATAAACCTGTATGTCAGGGAGGCAGCAACAAAGGCAGAGTGAATATAAAGGAGAAGGTGGTGCCATGAAACCTCAGAAAAAAATCTCTGTAATTATCTATCCATTTTTTTGTCAAGGGACATAAAAGTATAAATTCTTCTGAGACACTACAAAATTGGTATGGTTGTAGGCTTTAAGCTTCTCTTAGCAGTGGGAAAAGGAACTCTTTGCTGTCACGTTGTATGCATGTGGCAGAACTACTGATGAGATTGAAGATTTGTGTTTCTGTAGGCAGCTTGTGCTCTGCCCTTATTTCCAACAATTTTATTGTGCAACATGTTGTGAAATCTGTGCTTACCATGACTTAGAAATCTTGCCCTCCTAGAGGAGAACAGTGTGTCTGTCACTGTCTCATCAAAAGCATACTTGGTTTCTTTCCTTCACTGACATGTCCAGCGCTCGCTTTATTCGAGCTGTTTCTGAACTGGAGCTCCTGGGCTTCATAAAGCCCAGCAAGCAGAAAACTGACCATGTGGCAAGGCTGACATGGGGAGGCTGTTAATGTGCCACCAAGGTGCTAATAAACTTCCCAACAGAGCAAGGGCTCTGTTCCCACCACTCTACTTCTTGCTAATTTTGCATACTGAGTCAAAGTCAGCAGTGCCTGAATGTTGTGAGATACATTCTGAGTGCCTGGGCAGGCTTGAATAGAGATGTTTTTTAATGCTCATCTTCCCTGTGTAATGTTCTGCTGTATTAATGCTCATGTTCCAAATACTATATTGTTGTGCCAGTTTCAGTCTTTGATGTGTGATATTTAACAGTCCACTGATACAACTCAGACTAGCAAGCCAAAAGGACAACACTGGCTGTGTCAGCCAAAAAGTGATGAAGCAGTATTATTAATATCCTTATAAGCTGATAGGATTTGAGTCATTATTATAAAATGTCTCCTTGATCCTTGAACTCAATTTAAAAATAAATAAAATAAGTATGGTAAAGAAGACAATGAACTTCCATGTTCAGCCTCTGCTGTGTGTTCTTCCAAACTGGTCCTAACTCCCTCAAAACTCCTTGAGGAAGAGGACAGAATAATTGTGAAGATGCAAAGTTTTGCCCTTTGGCAAGAGCAAAAGTGAACTGTTTTATTCCTTTTTCTAGTTGAAGTTGATGGGTACTAGCTGACTCCTGCTGTTAGGAAAACCTGTGTCAGCAGACTGAGACCGTGGCAGTTGTGCACTCGGGTGGAAGGTAGGAAAATCCCCACCTAAAGCACATGTTGTAACCTCCCTCTTCGCCAATGGCTTGTGCTGCATGCAGGCAAAGGAAACAGCTGTGTGAGAAGCAATGTAGGCTGAGCGTGTACCAGCACCGCTCATCTGATGATCAAGTCTTCAAAAGCCTTCTCAGACCAACCTTTTCCCTTGACTCTGTGTAAGGAGCAGATGTGTTTATGCCAGTGTCTGTGCCCTGTTCTTCAACCATGGGAAAAGCCTTAGGAACCAAAGGGGAAGAGCTGCATTGCCCTCCAGAGCAGTGCACCTGCCATGCTTTGATAAACCCTCTGTAATCACTTCCATAAACCAGATCTGTACTGGGAAGGGGAAGTCCTGGTACAGAACCAGTGACTCAGCCAGCTGTTTCCCCAGCAATGTATATAAGGTTTGTTTTAAATACACAACTCAGGTGTATTGGTTTGTTTTAAATACATAGCTCCTGCCCTCTCTGAGTGTATTTTCCAGCAGCAGGAATTGCAGTCACAGCAACACGTCCTCTGCGTGTAAGTGGGGGTCTGGTTCTAAATGCTGCCAGCCAGTTCAGGAGGGGGAGGAGGACGGGGAGGAGCTTATCAGTCTCTGCTGCGAGAACATACAGCTTGGGAAACAATGACAAAAAACTCAAGAGCATGAACTTTTAGGATCGCAGTGGAGCACTTGCAAAAGACACAGGTAAAATATTCCCATTCTTCCTTGGTGAGCAGGCTCAGGGACCCGGTTCAGTAGCACATACAGACAGCTTTCCAGCAGCAGAGAGGAAAGCGAGGCATTTCAGCACAGGGGAAGGCTCAACACCCCCATCCTGAACCTCACCCCATTTATCTCACAAACACACTTGACAAATGAAAGGGAGCAGCACCAAATGGCTCTGTGATGTGCAAGAGGACAAGAAGCCAAGTGCTTTGCTGTGTGGCTGTCTCCTGCCACCCCACTCTGCTAACCTCACCCCAGGTAACTTTCACACCCCCAGCGGGTAAAACATTCAGAAATAAAGAGAAACCAGCCTCAACAGTGTGTGGCCTTTAATCCCCAAATGTGCAGGCAACATGACATTAAAACAGTAAAATTAATAGTTAATGGCTGTTTCTTCCCTTAAACTAATAACAGATTTGTACGGTTAAAGTCACATTTGCTGTGCTACATACGGTTTCTCAGATCAAATCTGTACTTGGCGCTTCATTTTCTTCAGCAAGGAGGGTAAGAAGGTTGAACAGTTCAAAACACAAACTAAACTGGTCATAAATTTAATTTAGTCCACCTTTCTTTCTTCAGAAGCTGGACTTTGCAATCAGTCCTACTTTCCTGGAAAGAGCTTAACATCACTTACTCTGGAACCAACATCAGTAACAACTGAGACACCCTCATATACCTTAGCTGAAACAAATTCCAACTGGAAAATGAAAAATTAGTTTCTACAACTGTCTGCATAGTAATTATATGTTTTGCAGACATTCCAAAAAATCTTCACTGTCTGCAATGTTCACTTAAAGAAAACAGGACAAAAACACCCCAAAGTGCTAATATCTGTAGTAGTTCTGAAAGTCTAGTGTAAAGCCTCACCTCTGAACTAACTGTATCATATTCTTAGGTAGCCACATCTTTCAACAGAACTACTGCCAA
Organism: Agelaius tricolor; assembly: GCF_023055355.1. Taxonomy (NCBI): domain Eukaryota; kingdom Metazoa; phylum Chordata; class Aves; order Passeriformes; family Icteridae; genus Agelaius; species Agelaius tricolor. The sequence goes on along the minus strand of NW_027269261.1, from coordinate 91,016,849 downwards.
AAATCAGACCTGAATGCAAGTTAACACTCATGAAAATAATTTTCCAACCCTTTTTCTCTACTGTTACAGATGCTGTTCTTTGACACTTCTTTACACTACTGCACTACTGGTTTCAAACACAAACTTTGTAGTTTTTCTTTATCCTGAAGCCTACAACAGCAATAAACTATAAGAACAGCCCAGGTGCCTGTAAAAGTCATTTCATCACTGAGAATGACTTCCAATACAAAAGTCACAAGCACTGGTTAACAAGAGCATAAACTTTTAATGCTTTACCAGCCTCCATTTTTTCTCCCCACTGTGGAGTCAGAAAGCTTAAATCCTTCCCAATTCCCAACTCGGGAACAAAGAGAGCTTTCACAAAACAGAGTTTTTTAAGCAGAATCTGTGACTGGTCATGCTGTTCAAGTGCACACAGGCAAATCTCAAACATCAGCACATAAAGATTGCTTGAATCTCCTTCCTTTGCAACCTTGAAAATTGCTGAATCATCTTAGGGTCTCACATCTAGACACAAAAATCAACACACAGGAGACGTACACGCTGCTTTTCAAGTACACAGTAACTGAGATCTGCTTGGAAAGAAATACATCACTACCTTAAAAACAGGTTAACCAAGATCTTTGGTTTCACTCTGTTAAGTTCCAATTAACTGTTCTCAGCCTGCTTGGCTTTTGGGTAAGACTGCAGTTACATACAAGTAACAGAAATATTCTACATGTGGCCACCACAAAGTGTAGTGCCAAGAACTGCGTGGTTACTGAACTGTACCCATTTCCCCGTAACTCAAGGGCCTTTGAAAAGGTTCTGCAAAGCAGGTTGGTTTTCAAGCACCAGCTGGCTCCTCACAGTACCCCAATTTCCCCAGTTCTTTCAAAGCCATCAAGCTGCCAGCCATTTTCCTACTGGAAGAGTATGACTCGTTAGAACCAGTCTTTCATGTGCGATTCATCACACTAGATACTGGCACTGAGATTAAGAAAAGGAGCCAGTTTGAAGTCCAAGATAGAACAAGCAGCAGGTTAAAAAATGAAACATTTCAAAGAATGCAACCTCATTTCCAAAACAGGCACAAATTAAGCATACCACAGCTGTGATACATCAGCACCCACGGTGCCATGCTTTTCATCTGCCACAAGACTGCTTATTAGGCATCAATTTGGAGCAGTACAGGAGTGGCTGGGTGCTAGCATGACATCACTTCTTATTTGTAAATCTTAATATCCCAAGAAAAGTAAGAACACAAAAAATACATGAGATGCATGAGGATGCCAGAATTTGCATGGTGCTCCACCTAGCAGCAGTGATTTTCCCAGCTTGGGCAACTTAATAAAAGGAGGTCAAAAAGTAAGGAGCAGGAAGGAGAGGGACTGAGGACTTCAAGGCAGACAACAGAAATTACAGCCCTTGACAGTTTTATCTTCAGTGACAAAAGACCTGAGAGGGGAGTCTAGCACAGATTTCTCATTTCTGGGATTCTGAAAATAGAGATAATCCAAATATATAGGCAAGACAGGTTTCAGGGAAGTGAGCAGAAAATACTTGATACTGTGGCAATGTTCCAATTCTGAACCTTCAATCTCACTCCTAAGTGGAAGAGTTCACCGAGAAGTAGAGCTCATCACAAGGTTTCTCTGATACCGTAAGTACGCACGAGCCAACTGCCAAGTTCATCTACCAGCTTCAACTCAAATTCCTCTGTTAATCTCAGATGGGACACAGATCTATCACAGGGCAGACTTCCCTTTAACCAGAAGCTGACAGTAAATTAGAGAAGACAGCAGTTTATAATGAAATTATTATTTTGGAACTGCTTTCTTGTCCCCAGAGCAGGTAACTGAAGGCCTTTGGTAGCAATACTCCCACCTCACAACACACAGATCTAGACTTGCCATGTAGGAAATTTGCAGTGATTCAGATACCCAGCACTAGCCAGACAGCAGCACCAACACAGCAGTCTGTCAACAGCTGAATGCATCCAACAAGGCTCTCAACCCTTAACAGGCATTACACACCCTCAGCTCTTGCAATAGCTACACTGTTCCAGTTTGCAGTACATGCACCTGCTCTGTCTCATGAACAGATTTCCTTTAATGTGTCACTGAAATCTGAAGGAAGGCAAGTGCAGCTGCTGTTTGAGTCAGCTGCAGCAAGTTACATCACCAGTTTTCTGTCCCTTCTGTACCAAACAAGCTTCCTCAACACGAAACACTACAGCTGATGTAAGAAAGATTTCTGTCTCTGAAGAATGACCTGAGATTTTACTTCACCTCCTTTTCCTGATCTAAAACTGACCCACCCACTATTGCTAGTAAATAAAATTTTCATTTAAACACTCAGATTTAAGTTTATTCATACACAGCAAAAGTTCCACCTGCATATTAAAAACAAACAGATTAGAAGTAAATGTTTTATTCTTCCAACTAAATTCCAGTACTACAAGGGCAGTAAAACAATGATACACTGAAAAATTGCAGCAATAAACATTTGTTAAAGACTGATAGAATAAATAAAAACTACAAAAATGAGAAATCATATAAACCCATTCTTAACCCCCAAAAAAGTCATGGAATACAGAAATGCCCTCCTTCACTATTTCACAGGCAGTACTGTGGGCTATTTGCTTAAAATTGTCCTGGGATTACATTCTAACTTAACTGTGATTACAGCTCTGTTGTAGTGCACAGTTATGAAAACCACACTAACTTCAGTCAGAAGTGTCATTCTACATTTTTATTTACACAACCAGTGAAGGGCAACTTCTAGAACACCAGCTTTAATCCTTTACTTTTTCAAACTTATTAACATAAGAAGCCAAATCGTAATGATACAGCAAATGAGGCCACTGGTATTATTACAGGTAGCAAAGGTCCACATCCAGGTGGTACTGACATCAGGGAGCACTCCAAAACCAGTTGCTGCATAAGAGTGGTTGCCACTGACAAAAGCTTGAAATAACCTGTGTTCACAGGGGGGAAAAAATATGGCATTGCTGCAAGTCTTTACTGGGACAGCTTGCAACAATAAAACAGGGTGTATAGGGCAGCCCACATATGCAGAAAGTGTGATTCATGAAACATCTGGAAAGAGAAAAAAAAAGAAGAGTTAATGACAGCACTAACAAGTATCAGCTCTGTGCAAATCTTCTATGGGAGTATCAAAACTGGTTTCAAAACTAAACTCCAGCATGCTATGGGAAACCAGGTCTAGATGTTTTAAACACAAGCTGCATTTTCTCTCACACCTCCCTTTCCATCTCAATATTCCATATTCTCAGTTTTGAATATTTTACCTTGGGGCATAGCAGCTTAACAGCAAACAATGGCCATTTAAATTATTGAACACTTGGTAATTCAATGCTGCTACAGAGACCAGAAGAAAGAGATACTCACAACTGGCAGGCTGTTCTCCATATCGTCGCATGATCTGATCATGCGTGAACTTCACAAATGCGTCATATTGTTCTGCAAGGATGAAACATTACAAGTATGAGTATCAAATTTAAATCCAGCAGAAGAATACTCAGGGCTAATTTTTATACACAGAAATCATACAAGTTAAACACACCCCCAAACCAGCAGTAGTTTTAAATAACTTAATACAGTTCATAGCTGCCATTTCTTTTTTTATCCTCCAGAACAATTAAGCTAATGTCCCCTTAATTAAAAGGCTCTCCCATACAAACTTCTGTAAAATGAGAAAGATGGCAGTAAACTCAAAGAGAATTATGCTGCATGTAACAAAGATCTCAATATACCTCACACTTGCTAAGTATCACACACTGTATTTTGAAGAAATGAAGTGTGCCCATTTTACAGATCCATAATGGGGGCAGAGTAGAAAACACGGCAAAAAGGTCAGTACTAGGGTTGGAAACATAATTTGTCTGCTTCTACCACTACCAGATGTAAGAAAATTAATTTAATGAAATGGAAACACAAAAGTACAGGAAAGGGATTTGCTACAGAGTTAGAAACTGTATTTGCTGACTGCCAGAAAATCAAAAGCAAACAAGAAACTAAAAGGATGAAATGCTAAGTGACTAACTTTAGAGTAATTCTAATCACAGAAGCAGCTGCTGTGGGAGACATATAGTTAGTTGACTGTGGATTGCATGAAAACAGTTACTGTGTCATCTGAAATGAAATTTTTATATGAAACATACTTGGCTTTGAACTAAGCACTGTTTGAACTGTTATCTCCCAGAAAGGTTATTCTTTATATACACACATCCATACAAATACATTTGCAATATTTTATTCAGTTTTAATACTGCACTCATCAGCAGAATATCACCTTTCAGAATTAGGAAATTGAACAAGGAGAGTAATATCTACCAGATGCCGCTCCTCTCCATTCCCCTTCCTCCCTTGTGGAAAAATACATGTGCAGCAATGTGGGGTGTTCTGAGAAAAGGGCAAGGTCAAAGAAGGCAATCTTCAACCAAAAATGCAGTTAGATTTGTAGTGGTTCCTAGTCCCACAGGTTTGCCCCAATAAAGTCCCCATCCTCTTGCAGGGATGAGCTTCACCTTTGAAGTAAACAGGGTGTCAGTAAATCAGCAAGCAGTGCAGCAGCAGCCCCAAGCACGGAGCGGACCCAAAGGTGGAAGGACATTCATCCCTGACCAAGGGGGCCTGCAGTCACAGTGGCCAGCTCAGCTCCCCTCTGCCCACAGGCAGGACCTGCTTCACTGCACTTCTGACCAGCGGCTGTTCAGCAGCCATGTGAGCTCAGCCAAACAACCAAATAACACAAAGAGCAGACTGAAGGATCCAGTGCACTGAAACCCTTTCAAAAAGTAACACCAACTAGAATTTTTCCCAGAAGTATGTATTAAGGGCCAAAATCAAACTTGCAAATTAAGGTGGAAGTCAGCATACACAGCTGCTTTGTAACATCATCTTAGTTAGAACTACGGCTTTGCAAATTCTTTTAAAATCCAATTACCAAAAAAGCCCCGTTCTTCCGACATTCAGATTCAGAAGTTAAGCAATCCAAAGGTAGGAGCAGCCTACAGTTAACTACTTACATCACTGTATCATATACATCCTAACTATGTTAAGTCAGGTGGCTAAATGACACAAATATAATTACACTACTATAAAAGGCTGTTCTTCAGAAATTCTTTAAAACCTTTCAAGCTAGTGTTTGAAGTGCTAAGGCTCTTGCAAAACCAAGTTTGCGCTAGCACAGCAGCTTCAGGTAACAGAGGCAGGAAGAGAAATCAGGGCATTACAATGATCTGAGTTTTCCATTTACCAAACATTTATTCCGCATGAAAAGCAACTCTGCTTGCAAGGAACATGGAAGAAGAAAAGAATAGGCAATATCTGGCTAACTACCTACATGACAACTCTGATTCAGAAAATACCCAAGATGCAAACATTCAGTTAAGTAACTTGAAAGAAGCTATTCAACTGAGATTTATTATGGAATTTCCAGTTACATTTCCTTTGACTTCACTTTTGTAACAAGGAGTATCACCTTACTGCATGAAGTTTAGAAAAGGATATAACCATTCTGTCAGCAGACAACCATAACTGACCTTCCATGTAGGGAATGTCTAAATTCTTTCGCCAGTCTTTAAATTCTCATATAATGCTGAGAATGTATTACTGGCTTAATACATGTGATGCAGTAACATGATCTTCCTAATTGCTCTTTTGGTGAGCACTATGGTAAGAACAAGCAAACCTAAATCATCTCACTAAACCACAACTCCCAGACAGAATTCATCCCCTCCCTTTCCCAAAAACAAACCCAACAATGCTCCTTTTGGGACTGAGAGACAGAGCACATGTAACAAACTTGACAGAAGGGCTTCCTGTTTGTAAAGAATTTCAAGCTTGTACTCCAAAGTGTCTGGAAGAAATGTAAATCTATCTGGTCTTCAAATGGTTATGAATCCTGCTAAATGAAATGAATTTAAGAAAATCCAGGAAATTACTCCTAATAAATTAGGAGAAAAAGTTCTATAGAGTCCGAATTCATCAGGCTGAAGCAGGTTAAAAAGAACACCACTGGAATGGAACACCAGGCTCAAAGCAGAAGTATTCACTGCTTTAGTTATAGTTTTAAATAGACGTAGATTTAAGAGGGACATAGAACTATAGCAATTTCTTACACAGAAATAGCAGATCAGCAGGTGCAGAACATGAACAGGATCTCGGGTGCAGAGACAATACTATCACAAGCAACCCACAAGCCTGGTGACTTTCTGCATGTGCATGCCTGTAAAAGGTTTTATTCCCACTTGAAGAGACCTGCCAACTTTAATTCTGATGTGTTTTCAGGTGGGAAGCACAACAGCTGTAGGTATTCAAGAGCACATCTGCAGAACTGTGTGCTCAGATTTTCATTATCATCACACTAAATATTAAATTAGACTCCACATCATACTGTGAAAGCACCTACCTCTGAATGCACAAGAATTTAGGTGCTCAAATGCTAGCAAGAGGCTTATAAGTAAAGGACCTCAAAAACTGAAGAAAGGTCATATTTACAATGCTGACATTAGCATGATCTTGATGGAAAGTTAAGCTGGCATCAGGTGCCAAGAATTTCAGCTGAATTCTAAAAGAATTCAACATGGAGCATCAGCAAAACAGTTGAACTGACTCTCAAGCAGATATCAAACACTGCTGGCAGCAGTGTAATGCTAAGTACTGGGAAGAGAAAGGGAAATCTTAGGTACTGTCATCTTGCCAAATTCCAGAAAAAGGAAGTCAGTTCCCAAGCAGGAAAAAAACAAAACAAAACAAAACAGTCCTTCAAAAAGAGCTCTCTACAGGCAGTCTTTCTGAAGAAGAAGGGAAAAAAAAAAAAAAGGGGAAATTGTCAATTCAGACACAGTAGCAAGAGAAAGTTCTAACTGAAATAAAACGACTGTCTTCACTGAGTAGTAATAAATAAGAGTCATACTTTCTATCCAAAGCCGCACAGAAGGAAAAAACCTATCAAAGGGAGTAAACATCATTTTTTCTGTCATGTATGCAACCCCATTCCTTCATCAGAATAGGTCAGAAAAAACCATACACTCTATAACAAAAGTAAGAGAAGTTTTAAGCTTTCAAAATCACTCTGACTTATATTATTCTGAACTGTAAGATACCTGCAAGTTTTGTGGTCAAAATTTCTTCATACTCTTCACGGATTTTCTCTTCACGTTCTTTCAGCAAACGTTCACAGATCATTCCAACTTGTCTGAGAGTAAACAAGGGCTGTTCTTTTTTCAATGGTGATGATGCTGCAGATGAAGTACCTAAGAGTAAATATTTGGGCATACCAATTTACAATTACAAGTAGATCAGAACTAATTTTTTATAATCAGTTTTTTTCACACCTTTTACATTAAAGGAACTTTACAAAACATTTGAAGATTTGCTCTGCTAGTTGATCCTTGTAATTACTACTGAAGCAGGACTGGATGATCAAAAAGGAAAACATCTGCAATGGACAACACTCACAACCATCAAAACCCCAGGAGCATCATGCAAACACCGTGAACACCATTTACATGGCAGTTGCCACATACAAATTTAAGCTTCTATTATATATAAAAATTATAGTAAGTATATTGGTGCCAAGACAGCTGCTCTGCAAAAGCCTATTACAGTACCAGTGACAGCAGGCAGGATGGTCTGAAAACAATGCCAGGTTTTTGTCTGACCAATTTTTAAAATGCAAAGCTAACATCTTCCAGACCAATAGCGCTACTGCCAAAAAAAGCAGCAGTAACTAGTGGGAATGTGTCATAACACAACAGGTAACAGGGAGAATTATTTGCTCAAATGGAATCTGACACAATAACAGAATACAGCAGAATTACACACAATTTATGGCCAAAAAACAACAGTAACTGGTGACAAGGTGCCATAAACCACCAAGTAACTAGAAAAAGTTGTTTACAGAAGCAGAGTCTAAGAAAACATAGGAAAATTACACAGAATTATCTGGGTACCTGGCAAAGCTGGTCCAGTGAGGAGAAATGCATGTGGCTGTGCATCAGTAGAACAACAAGGATCTGTCTGTTGGAAGCTATTTTCTAAATGTCTTCTCTTCTGCATGCGTTTGTACTCCTGTTTTATGTTGTACAGAATTTGTTCTAAAAAGAGGGAAAAAACAACAAAAAACCCTAAAATTATTATCTTTACATTTCACCATTTTGCTTGATTTCTACTCAAGCATCAAATGCTGTAGATAAATAGCAGATGATAAAGGATAGGCAGACTCTTAAAACATGACCTGCAAAAACAATGTCTTACCTAAGACATAAAACATTAAACTAATTAAAAGAAAGGTAACCCAGGCTATTTTCACCAGGAGAACACCAGCAAAAATGTTCTTATTTGAGGTCAAGTATTGGCACCAGAGTACTGCTAATAAAAAAACCCAGCATCCTAAAATTTAGGAATGATACAATGTGCATGGATAAAAATTTGGCGATAAAACTTATACTTGTATTAATTATCTTCACTTCATATACTTAATCTTTAATTTAATCTTTCATTCCTACACAGCATTTATCACTCACAGAATTAAGAGTAATAAGACACTCAAGAATAAAACAGCCACATGACATGCCATTCCTCTCTGCAGGCTGTACTACAGGCAGCACAGTGAAGAGGAAAACACTATTTAGACAACATGCATTTACCACCTACTGCTTAAAATATCAGACTTGGAAACTGACAGGAAAAATATACAAAATTTATATATATATATAAAATATATAAATATAATTATATATATAATTATACAACATTTTTGACGGTCTCAAATTTATCCAAATAAAATACAGTGGATGGATCAACAGTCTCTTTCAAAGGAGTATGACAATATGTACTGCAGCTTTTGATTGCAATGAATGAAGTACAGCAAGTTTTTTAATAATCTCATCTCCACTGTAGAATCATAAGGGAAAAACTAATCCTTGCAACAGAACCACCAATCCTGGGTGCCTTCTCTCTGAAATTCCACATACCAAATGGCTTTCAGGTGCATCAGTGGCCTAACTGCATATCATCTGGCAATGTAAAATATTCAAGAAAAAAAAAGGAATTTTCTTTTTTTTATATTCTTCCTATAAAGAAATTTCCACAGATTCTCATCCTTTATGAGAACTCTTACTTTTAAATGCTCAAATGCTTCAAGAAAAAATTACCTGCACAGCTGGCTCCCAATGACACTTCTAGACTTTTTAGCAAGGACAACTTTCCAAAAGTCAGGTACATATAAATTCATAAGATCACGTCAGAGTTACAAAGGACTCCACTCAGACCCTTCCTATTTCTGTCACATTTTGCCAATACAATGGCATGAAAACTTAAATCAAATTTCATGTTTGTAATCCATGTGCTGCTGAGGTTCCATATCTGAACATTTCTAGTAAGGAACCATGTGATGCAGGTACCTTCAGCTACCACCTTCTTCAGTCAGTGACTGAAGCCTCTGCTACACCAAGTGGAAGCAAACACAATTCTCAGTTCAGATGTTTAAATACAGTCATGGTTCAATTCCATGAGTCAGTCTAGAGACTTCCAATTTACAAAAAGAGAGAAAACTGTTTTGAGTCAACAGGAGTGTGTGTCAGCAAAGGGGCTTCTTGGATTTTGTCCATTGATTAAGGACTTCATACCTTTTCAATCCCAAGCCTGCAGCTATAAAACTTTCAACTCTCTAATGGGAGGTCAGTAATATGGTTCAAAGAAGCAGCAAATGCAGAAGAGAGTACTAAAACAGTAATAAAAAAGCACAGCAGGGAAATTAAGAGAAGAAACCACAAGAAAGTGATGCAGGGGGATGGAGGATTCATACTTTCTGTAGGACAAGATACAAACACTCCTGTAGAGTACCAAAGTAAATAAATAATCTTAAACCAAGATACAGCCAGGCTTCCAAAATTAAACAGAATCCCATGCAGAGCTGATCATGTGCATACACACATCACTCAGAGAGTGGCCTAACAATATTTATACCAAATGGTATTATGGTGGCAGAACAATACTTCTCAAAATCAAGTGCTGTTCTGGCTCCAGTGATACTGCATAATTCTGAATGGGAACCAAATTAGCTCATATGATCATCTGTCCTAAAGCATGTTTACACTGTGAGAAACATGACTGCACATATTCACACTGCATTTCTATTAAGTGAAGAACATAATAGACCATGACCATCCTTCACTATGACTAATTTGGCCATACTTTCTGAACTTCATGTGAACTGCAAAAAAAATCAGCCAAATTTCAGGTGTAAAAACTAGAATAAAACTTCTAAAAAATATTTTCTATACTTCTCCTTTCATATTTTTGCAGAAACATTTCAAAGCACATTAATCACCAAAATCATTAAGGACAAAAAAAGTAAACAGATTCTGGTCAACTGATGAAACTGCAAGAGTTAAATCAATAATCATATGCTATGTCTCCTTCAGTCCTAACAAATGTTAAAATACCAGCCAGGATAGAAGGAGCAAAAGCAAGGGGGGAAACAGGAAGAGGAGGCAGAGAAATCAGGTGTGGACTTTGGGAAAACAGTAACAACTAGGATAGAAAATCAAGATTTGTGCACCAAAGATACATTATTCTGAATTATACTGAATTGTGGACAAGAAGTCTCTATGATATTACAGCAATTTCATCTACTTCTAATTTGGCAATGCTTTTTAAATTGCCACCTTCAAATCTTGCTGTGAAAATCAAAAACCTCAAGAAACACTACTGACATATCCAGGAGATCCCCATCCTGACAAAATCACTTTAACAGCTGGCATTACTATGACTTCAGCTGAAGGTATAGAACTAAGCAAAGTTTAAGAGAAAGGACTATTTAAACATGACACTGACTACAGTGCAAGGAGGAGAAAAAAAGCCTGAAATGTTAAGCACTGACTGAACACTTGCTGAGCATGCCCATAACCTGGTTTGGTAAATGGGATTCCTCCATTCAGACTAACTTAGAAGATTTAAGGCACAGCTGCTCAGCACAGAGAATGGACTGCAAGGCATATTCAGTACCTTGCTGATAGCAGGCAAGGAGACTGACTCATCTCACACTTCCCGATTACCACCACTCATAAAAGGGAGAATAACAGTCAAGAAATGCAAGTTTAACACAGCACCAAACTGATATCTCACATGAACGATGAGACCAGGAATGCTTTAAATAAAGCAGGCACATTTTTATATCAGCAAAAACTAAGTAGACTTTCTTATTCACCTACAGTAGCATAAAATCTTAGACTTAAAACTATTTCACTGTGAAGTGAAATGTAAGCCTGCAAATATTTATACCTCATTTTAAATGAAAATCTGAATGCCAAATTAAAATAATCTAATACAGTAAGAAAAACTGCTTAAATGCACCAAGTTACTTCTCCCTTACTGTTCTGTAATGCCACACAAATATATTAACAACATTTTTATAGCATCTCAGCACTTGCAGGAAGCCATGGAATATTAAGGTAGTGCAAACCAGACAACTTCTGAACACCACCTATACAGCAGACATCCGACTGTAAAGAATTTTAAAACTGACCCAGTTAAAGCTTAGAATCAGTAGATCCAACCTACTTTTGCCTCCAGAAAACCTTCCTGCTTTTTTAAGTTCAGTTTTTCAACTTCTCCAGCTTCCAATTAGTTCTGACTGTTCTCTCTGCAGTGCACAACTGACTTAAAATGTGCACTGAACTGGTGCCAAATAGCTCAGTTTTTTTATGTGCCTCAGTGTGGAGGCCCAAATTGTCCTTTAAAACAATGACATGCATTTTAATTAACGTATTATTTTATATATAAAAATTTAGAATCTGAAAGTACACTCATTAAAGAAAATCTACTATCACCTTCTCTAAGACTATAAAATTTAAGCGAGAACTTGCATCACGTATATCACAACTTATTCGATATTTTTAAAAAAAGCTTTCATCCACCTTGAACACACACTGAAGTTCAAATCAGATATTGTACATTCAAATACATCGTACATTTGTACAATGATATTGTACAAATCATTTCAGACAATGATTTGATCTGAGATTACAAAAGGAATATATTTAATATGATGAAACACACATCATTGTGGCCTATCCTCAGTTTCTTCATAATCTCAGTCTGGCCCCTGTGCTCAGTGTTTTTTACTGGTTAGAGATGCCTCTGAAAGCACAGAGCTATTTAACAGGAAACACCAGGCAGAGGTGCTCAAAGTGAAAATTAAGACTTGCGAATATGCTGTAGCAGCGAGAAAAAGCCACACTGCTAACACACCAAAATGAATTAGTACTTCATAAATAGCATTTCAAATTCAACAAGACTATGAATCTCTACCAGTTACACAATAATCTGTTTTATGTCCCCCTTCCCTTCAGGTTCAAGGCTAAGACCAAGAATGACAAATGAAAACTGCTATTGTCTCACCATGACCACCGAAGGCATCAGGGATTCAGTCAAATATACCAGAATATAATGAAATACATGGATACTCTTTTTTTTTTTTTTCCAGAGCTGTGTACTGAAAGCATAAAGTTGAGTACACAGGTACTTTAAATTCTGCATTAAGATCTTTCAGAACCTGAGATGCCATTTGGAGAACAAAGATTTCCAAATGAAGAGAGGATGAAATATGAACAGGGTAAATTAGACTTCAAGTTTGACATCTGAAATATAATTGTCACACTAATGGATTGCAAAGCCAAATATTCATTTCCAAGGAGTGATGTAGTCTTCCTACATTCTTTAATTCATGATAAGAAGTCAAGTTAATATTTTTCAAAATTCTACCATCTAATTACTTCACCCTGACCTGTAATTACCTAGAAATTACATACAAAGGAAATGGCAGTTCAACTTAGAAAGTTTAAAAGGCAAACAATTATTTTCTTCATTTTAATAAATGCTTATCAATTATGAAGGTGCTGGTTGTTTCACCTGAAGGACTTTCTTCTTTGGGCTTGATTTTAAACTATCAATCTCACATCACAGTTCCTGACTTGTCTCATTTAACTAAAGGAAAATTCAGCAAAACACACAGGAAGGTGACTCAATGCACTGCAATCAGAGTAGCAGTCTTCCAGGCCTGAAATGGAACCTTTAGCTCAGGTTTCACTTGGCAATGTCACCATTCAACATATGCATTCAAACTTGAACCATGCCTGAGATTTCTTCTAAGTAATCAATCAAATGCTATCCTGATGTCAGTGGCATACATCTTTAGGGATTTCAGCTTCTGTTAAAGCAAAACTGCTCCACTATCCTAGTTCAAATTAACATATAACATTTCCATTAGGCCTTCAACCTTATTCAACACCTAGCTGATGTTACCACATTCCTACTTTTGGTCACACCAGCACACTACTGACATACAATGTTAATTTTAGGATGCCAGATTCACCTAAAGGCAGCACTGCAGCAGAGCAATGGATAAAGATACTCCTCAGGGTTTTTTTCTACTTAACCAGGGAACCCTGGCAGAGACAGAAATTAAAACAACCCAAATATTCTTCTTACTCTCTTGCTTTAGTCTCAGATGTCAACCACTCCACTCATGCTTCTCAGTTAGGCATGTTAAGAGCTTTGTAACAGGATGTATACTTTTGGAAACCATGCTCCCCCTCACAGGAACATGCTCTAAGCCAGAGAGAAAACACTGATAACAGGTACATGCTGACACCTCACAGACACCGGCTACAGCTACAGAAGGGACAGAAGCAGCTTGCCACAGACTGGGGCACAGAGCAGGCCACCTCAGGAGATCCAGTTACTCCAGGCTGACAAAAATTCTGGTTCTCCCACAAGTTGGTTGCTCACATATGCATTAGCTCATTCTGCAAATGTATTATTTCAGGAAGTCCCAGTTCTCCTGATCAAGGGATTGAGGAATGAAAAATAAATCAAGCAATGCAAAATGTATTAGACACAGCAATTACATCTTTCCCTTCACATAAAAAATTGTCACACTGCATTTATCAGACTTGTCATTGAAACAAAAAAAAAAAAAAAGGCTTCAACATTTTATGACATCTACAACCAAGGCTATTTAACATTTATAGTCACCACAGGCATCTATACAGAAATTTCTCATATAAATTAAATTATGAAGTCCAGATGCAGCCATTACATGACTTTTTTAAGGGGTGGGAATGTTTTGGTTTTTAAAATCCTAAAATGATTTCTGCAATACTGGAGCGCAATGAGAAACTTGGCATTTCACCGAGACAATTTAGCAATAAATACACATGTGGATAAGTTAACAAAACAGAAATTAAGCAGAAAGAGATGCAACACTACTAATATGTCACATTCCAAAGCCACTGGATCTGTTCATTTAAAAGCCAAACCTATGCTTGGCCATTGCCTGACCAAGTTTCAGACAGAAGCAGTTCAGTTTGCTCAAGAGGGCAACTCAAAGGTCGTAGGAGGACAGCCCACAGGGAAGACTAACAGTTCCTCCTATTCAAAAAGGTCAAAGACATTTTCTAGCATTAACTTTGAAAAACTGTGTCAATTACATCAATCTCTTTCCAGACTTTTCTGTGAAAGAAAAAGGACATTCTAAAGGCAAATTTATCTACCTTCTATTTGTAAAGAGTCCCTCACAGGAGGCCTGTCCCAACAGCTCCACCCACTCTGGGTTTTACTCTGCAACATTAGTTAGTTGCTGGGGAAGTGATGAAGCAGATGAATGTTTCAGATGGAGGAAAAACTGCATGTGTTCAAGTCGGTGGACTTTCAAATGATTTCATCCTTTTTGACTGCACAGAGGTCTTTCAAGTTAACCTCTGGTTTTGGATGAAGTGTGGAAAAAAAACTTGCTATCTCAGTCTGTTTTCAGTGTTTCTATGTACCAGGAATTAGGAGATTTAAATCCCCAAGATCAACATTATTTCTCCCTTGTCCCCCCAATTTCTTTCAACTGTATTTCCCACTGTAGCTTAAATCTCAGAAATGTCCAGACATGCAGGTTTTCAACAACTAACCTGCCTATGAATTTAAAAAATTTAAGTGTAGTTTTTCTTTTTTTCTCCCCACTCCCAAACAATCTTTCATCTGGGTAAAACTGCAAACAATGGTTCCAAAACACCCAACAGAGAACAGAAATAATACTGCCAATGTTTTCTCCTTTCACCCTTGAATTCATTTAACATCTTTGAAACAGAAAAGCATCCTCTGGACTTCAGAGGAAACCCAACAAGTGTATCCATAGGCAGCATCCAGACCCAGGTGCAGTTAATCTGATTACACAAAATAGTCGCATTTATAGCTAGAACTTACATGAAACTAAAACTCATCTGTAGTATTCAAGCATTAGAAAAATATTTAAGAGCAGCCATTCTTTCAAAACTAAACCAGTTTTACACCAGGCAGGTATGTTCTGCACTGCTTATAGTGAACACAGTTTTAAAAACATCATTCTACATGCAAATAATGCTATTCAAAAATTAGCAAACATACTCATGAGTATGGCTCAAGCCAGTAAGCACAATTCCACAGAAAGTACAGATTGTAAAGCCACAATTACATTTTGGCTGCCAAATTCACTGAGAAACTGGAAGTGACCTAACAGCTGTTCAAATAACCACAAAATATTAAAACACTCTTGTGAGAGATAAATTTCATCTTGAATAAGCCTATCCTCTCTCCAACAGACATTGGTTATTTGTCTATGACCACTCTATACGGACAGCTGTTTTCTCATCTGACTCTCACACTGTATTCTCAGTTCCTCACACACCCCTCAATCAATCTGTAACATTCTACTTCCAGATAATTCACTTTTGAAATGAGGAACGATGTGGTAAGAAGTCCTGCTGCTGATATGGTCTCCACTGTGTGAAGTTAAAACACTACCAGGTCAGAGTATCAGACAGAAGAAAAATGTTTAAGCATGAACTTAAAGTCTAAGCATCAGGTCCTTCATATCCGGAACTCTGACTTCATATGAACGTTCATTTTCATTACACAAAATTCAGACAGACTCTTGTTAAGTGCTGGAAATCTAAGGATTACAGTAACAGGCTGAGAAAAGCCCAAGTCTAGTCAACTGAATTCTGGCTGTTGTTAATAAATTTCCCAACACAAAAACTAACACGGAATGGTGACTTGGTAACACTTTTTAAATCGGACTGGAATTCTTCTCACACATACAGCAAGATTTATCTGACCCTAATGCAGACATCTGCATCAGAAATGGTCATGTGAACTCATTTCAGAGTTAATGGAAAGCAATATATATTTCTGCAGCACACTAGGCCTCAACCTAAGTCAGAGCTCTAGAATAAACCATCTGATTTTTCCAAGTGACTACCAGGAAAAATTCTAACTATTAGTTCACAGGTACATTTACAAAATTAG
Organism: Agelaius tricolor; assembly: GCF_023055355.1. Classification (NCBI taxonomy): domain Eukaryota; kingdom Metazoa; phylum Chordata; class Aves; order Passeriformes; family Icteridae; genus Agelaius; species Agelaius tricolor. The sequence goes on along the minus strand of NW_027269261.1, from coordinate 91,000,500 downwards.
ATGAATCACAGACATCCTTTCAACAGGCCTCTTTAAAATTATGAGCTCTATTTTGCTTAGTGAGGGTTGAAATGAAATATATACAATGTGATAATACCACCAAATTCAACTGAAATTTAAAGCTAAGCAAGCTGATTAACAAATGCATTTATACCAGCACGGTATAAAGATTTTTTTTCTGTAACGGAAACCACAGAGGGAGCTTTTAAGCAAAACCCATGTAAACGTGAACAACTTATAAATGCTTCACGTTTTGCTTAGGAGTATTCAAGTGCTGTAGGAGACATTTTGATTTACTGTCATTCACTCTCCATTATATTAAACACATTTTTTATACATAAAATACACCCTTGTCTGTACGCCAATCACCTTTTCACATGGATTACCACCTGCACCTCTGATTTTCTCAGGAGACAAAGAGGCCTGTATTTGCTCAATTTCAGTAACATTTCAGTTTTTAAGCCCTTCAGAATGGTTAGAGTGGAAGCTTAGGTATTACCTCAAAAACTGCTCTAGGTTGTCTCCTGAAATTTTTATTGATTTGTCTCCTTTCAGCAATACATATTTACTGGCCAGACAATATTTATATCAAATATTCATAACCTAAGCTCTCCAAACCCTAAAGAAATCAAAAGAAATCACTGCAAAGAAGCAATACTTATCCTCTAAAATAATTAAATTAGGTCTGATTTTAAATATCTATTTCAAAGTAGATGCAATGCCTCGCTGTACCAGGGAGTGCCATCCATCACAACTCTCATCCCAGACCGCTGACTCATTCAAGATCCTTTCCTAGAGGTTCAAAAAAATATCAAGCACTGATGCCAAGTTTTACTCTGTATGCCCTCTATATTTCCTCATAGCCATTTTTTATTATAGGAGTAAAAGCGCTAAAAAAAATGTATTGTAGGGTACCGTTTTCCGAACTAACAATATTGAAACATGGCACTGTCCTACGTGTAGATAGCAATTGGAACATTAAAACTTAGAGCTTGGTAACCTAGAGCCAACTTGTGTTATAAAAGGGAGTACCCAACACAACAGCGGAAGGAATTCTGCTGCAACAACTGCAGAGGGCTTTTTTTTCCCCTGCACACAAAGGACACGGGTACATCCATACCTCGGTGCTACAGCCGCTCATGGCCGCGAGCTGCACCGTCCCTGAGTGCATTGCTGGAAGCTGCCCACTGGACTAAGCATGGCACGGGCCAATCAATCCTTCCTGCCCAACCAAGACTGGCTCCTTTCTTCTCTCCCTACTCGCTGCTAAAAAGAACTCGGCTGGTTTTTAATTGACAACCATTACACAAGCAGACCTCGAGCTTTTAGGGCCGCCGGTTGACTCATCTCTCGCACCTTTAAAAATGTAAAAGGGTTTCGTTCTTGCCCTGCGTCTCCCAGACGAGAGCAGGAGACCGCCCGATCCCATTTTATCTGCCCTAAAGGCAATTCTCACCCTTGCACACAACCACTTTTAACGCTCGGGTTTCCTAGGGAACTTCTAAGGATACCACAGAATGGGTTACCCGGGACGATAGCCCGTATTAAGGAGCTGGGAAGTGGGATTACCCCTTTGTTTTATTCGCTTTTGCCTTTTCCCACTGGCGTTTTGCGGGTGATGGATGACAGGCCGGCCTCCCCGCCCTGCCCCCCTCGCCCTCCCCCGATGTCTGAGCAGCGGGAGGAGGTGCCGCCGCCTCGACCCACTGATAATGGCTGCGAGGAAGGGATCGATGGGGCCCCGCCGACTCCCGACCCCAGCCCCACCTCGGTCGCACCCCTGTCCCCTGCCGCCCCCAGCATTTCCGGAGCTCGGCTCGCCCCTGCGGCTCTCCTTGCCACATCCAAGCTCCCGTGGTACAAGGAGGAAAAAAAAAAACCAAAAAAAAACCAGCCGGCCTCCTCCTTTCCTAGGATCGAGCTTCCCCCCAACAGCACCCCCATTCCCCACGCCACTCGGGTGCCTTTCTCCAGTCTCATCTCACCCTCCCCGCCTTCACCGACCCCTTTCCTATGGCCACCCGCCCGCATCGGCTCAACCCGCCCCCCCTTCTTCCTCCCCGTCCCTCCTCCTCCTCCCCCTCCTCTCCTGCTGCAAACGGCCATTTCTATTGTGTGTCTCTCGGTACCAAGCCGAGCAGGGATCGCCCCGGCCGCTGCCAGCCGCACAGCCCGGCAGAAAATGGCTGGAGGGGGACGCCAGACCCACCCAACCCCCCCTTCTCCCTCCTCCTCGCTTCCCGGCCGCCTTCCCGGCCCCCTCCCCGCCGAACTGCCCCGGGGGGGCTGCCGGGCGCAAGGAGTGCCGCGTCCCTCACCTGTGGTGAGCCGGGACGACACCTCTCCGAAGGGCGAGGGCTCCATGCGCAGGTATTTCTGCGGGGAGGAGGCAGCGGCGGCGAAGGAGGAGGAGGCGGCTGAGGCCGGGGCTGACAATGGCGCACATCGCCTTCGCTTCGGGGACGCCGGGCTCAGCAGCGGGTCGAAATCCAGAGTCCTTTTCAAAGTGGCGCCGCAAGCCATGGCGCGGAGCGGCCAAGGGGGCTCGGAGCGAGGGGCAGCGGTGGAGACAGCAGCAGCCGGCCCTGCCCAGAGGCGTCTTCCCCGCTGTCTGGAATGGGCTGGGGGGGAGGGAAGGGAAAGGAGGGGGCGGCTGCGTCAGGGCCGCCTCCGCCGCCTCCCCGCCGGCCTCTCTCTAGGGACCGGCCCCGGCAGCAGCAACCCCGGTTTAGTCCAGCTGGATTTCTGCTCTCCTCGCCCGCTCCGCCCTGCCCGGCCGGGACAAATTCCGCCCGCGGCCGGTGGCGGGACACGAGCAGTGCCAAGAGACGCGGTGCCGGTCCCAGGTGCGCGGTGCGGGGCGGCCGATGCAGGGCGATGGCGATGGCAGGGCCCGGGCGGCGGCGATGGCGGCGGTGATGGCGCTCCCGGCCGTAACCCCCGCACCAGCAATATGGCGTCAACAACAACGCCGCCGGTTCAAACGTCGGCCCCCCCCTCCCCCCCCCGCAGAGGCTCACGGGACTCGTGGTTTCCCCGCCCTGCCCCACGCCACTCAAAGGCAGGATGGCCGCTGGGGAGCTGGGACTACAGCTTCCGGCGTGCACTGCGCTGGCAGGGTAGGCTTCCGGGGTCTGGTTTAAATCCCCCCTGGGAGGGTGCGGGCTGGGGTGAGGATGGGGGTGCGGTGGGCTCCCGGGAAGGGCCGGTCGGTCCCCTTGGGACGCGGGGACGCAAAAGGGGCGATGGGTCTGTTCTGCCTCCTGTTAGCGCAGGTGTCGAGCGGCCCGGGCGGCGGATGTACGTCCGCGTGGCGCTTGTCTGCATGTGAAATTGGGGGCAAAGTGCGCTTAGTGGCCTCCATGGTGAGGGCAGAGCAGGGAGCGTACGGGAGTCCGAGGTGGCACCTAAGGACACGCACGGAAAGGCCTCACGATGTCGGGATCTGTGTCACGGCGTAACCGAGTGGTTTCCTTGCAGTTGCATAAAGCACATTCTTGCTTAAGGAGGGTGGTGAGGGAAGAGGTTTAAAGAACTATAAAGCTGCTGCTGGGAAGAGCATAGCTCTTTCCTGTGCAGCTTCCTGATTGAAACAAACTGTGTTACAGGTCACCACAGTGGGAAAACTAACAGAGGTTTAGACCCCCCAAAATATATGTAGCTTCTATGTTTTCTGTGTCTAATTTTGGGTATTTAACCATAAACACGAAGACATGTTGTCTTTGAAAGGCAAAATTATGAATATTCTGTCATAAAGTTTTAGCACTTTGGTGTTTTTGATTGTGTTCTGAAGTGTGAGCTAGACTTTCTCTAATGGTATTAAAAAACCCCACAAACCTTACCATCCTTTGGAAGCAGGATTTGTTGTACGTGTTTGGTGTGTGGCATGTATTGTTAATTCTGTCAAAGCAGCACCCAGGCAGTCAAAACACCAATCTGACTGTGCTGGCACTGTGGTTGTGCTGCTTCTGGGGCAGCTGAGGTTTCAGGTGGTGGGGTGACCTAGCAGAGCCTTCCTTCTCAACAAATGATTTGTTTTCTGACAGATAGTTTGTGACAGTGTTGGTGCAATTAGGTGAAGTTTATCTTATGCCTGTCTGAGTTGCCTTGGCCTAAAATTAATATGGCAAAATTGCAAAATGAAACCTCTGCTGTGAGCTGTTCCTCTGAAGAGGAAGTCCTTGGAGTGCTTCCTTGGAAATAAGGATGCTGACAAGCCTTTCTAAAACTAAGACAAGTTCTGCTTCTCTGCAGCAAGATTCAGGAAATGTACTGATGTTATTACAGTGTTACAATTGTCCTACTATTAGTGTACTGGTATAACTACTTCTGTGGACACTCTTCTTTGGAATAATGCTGGCTGGTTTTCCATCCATTTAATTCTTCATTTCCATTACATATCCCTAAGCATATAGCTTTCCCTGTGTTTGGGCACCAATGTTAAATATTCTTACCAAGCACTCAACCCAGCAAGACTAAGGCAAAATTGCTCTGGCAGGCTTTGAATTAAGGGAACCCCAAGTGTTTCTCAGTGTGTGTATGATGTACCTGTTTAGTTTGGAGTGCCCTGTGGCCTGCTTCTGCCATCACTTGTATGCTGAGAAGTTTGGGTGTGGTAGTGGAAGAAAAAATGTTAAATTTCAGAGTAACCAGTACTTCTCCACTGAAATTATTATTTTTGATATATATTCTGCATTCAGCAGCAGAAGCAAAGTCTTGGTGACATTAACCATGTGGCACTAGATCCTAAGGACCATTCAGGCACAATTTAACTCAATTAAGACAGTCTGAGGAATCAGGTGAGACTTCATCAAAATAAGGATCTAGAAAGTCAGCTTTTGCTAGCACAGGCAGCACTATAATTGTAAGCAATTGATTAGAACAGTGATTGTCCTAATCAACAGAGTTATTTGGCTTTTATCTGACCTTTAATTTGTTGAACTAAACTGAAGCAAGTCTGATTTAGGTCAAAATAAGAATTCACATAGCCCTTTGCAGCAAATTAAACCCAGACAAACCAACATAGCTTTGCATGTAGACAAGCCCTAAGGCATCGAAATGTCCAACAGCAGTGACAAAGTGCTTGATGGTTGTCAGGGAACATGTGTTTTTACTTTCATTGTGGCAGGAAACACCATAGGGTCAAGGCTGCAAACCACTGTTTATATTGTTCTTTCTTCTGCTTACTTATTATATAACCAATTTGCAGTGCCCCATTATGTGCTACATGGGGTGCCTTTAAAATTATATATTATAAACATCTTTTTAAAATAAATTGTACCCACAAATTTTATTAATACTGGGAGTGGGAGAGCTGATTCATAACTGGCATTGTGCTAGATTTTATTGAATATGTACTTTGAGCATGACACCTGTTAAAAAGGCAAGTCCTTAGACTCAAGACAATATTTTGACCTCTGTACAGCCCTGATTGAGGTGGGAAGGTAACCCTTTCAGTGTATTGCTTTGGGATGGTGATGGAAATATCATAGTGGACCAAATATTAGGCTTTGTGCAGTCCATTTTCTTCTTTTCTTCCCCTTCCTTACCATTTTGACTTTGCTTCCTATTCCTTTTTCCTGAGACATCCTATTCATGTGATTCACCATCCACATCACAGGCCCCATCTTTTCTTCTACACCATCTAACCATGATCTTCTCACTTCACCTGTGGCTCATTTCTCATTAACCAGTCGTGCTTGCCAACACGGGACCACGGATTGGCTGAACGGTTTCTAGGGCTCGTTCATTCCTCCACAAGTGAACAAAATTCACTTTAAGTGGTGTCATGCCACTTGAATTCGGACATGGGTGCCAAAGATTTCTTACTTATGTATTAGGCACATGCTGTAGTAGCAGATTTTGTGGGCAAATTGCAGTGGTAGTTATCTGCCATTATGTCAGTGAAGTGTTTGTATTATGCCAAGTGAGAAGGGATTAGTTAAGTTGAAAAAAAAAGGAGGTTAGTACAGGAATTGTAAGGTGGAAAAACCAGCTGAAAGAAAACTGGAATAAATTTCTCAGTCTGCTTTGCTATATAGGAATATAGATGGTGCTGGCCAAAGGGAAAGGATACACAGGAACAGGAATGAAAGGCAGAGATCAGTGAAGTTCAGCTCTGCTTATTTAGATGCTGACTTATGCTGATAAACTGTACCAAAAATTATGACCTGAACTTATAATATGCACTGACTTTCAATAGGACAAATCTGTTTCTTAGGCCTGAGCTACTAAGGAATTGCCAACAGAAGTACAGAAGTATATTTCCCAATATAAAAGACATTCAAAACACCTATTTCCTCTAAATACTGTATATAATTACACATATTCAGAAAAAATTAATTAAAACCAGAATCTGTTTAGGAAAAGATAAGTGAGCTGATTAGAATAATGTAAAAGGGAAAAATTAGCCCCAGGAAATTAAAGTGTTGTTATTTAAATGTTATTGCCCCTACTAGTTGTTGAATTCTATGATTTTTCCCTAAAAGCACAAGGAAAAAATAAGTTCAGGACATCTATTTTAGTGATGAAGACTATGTTGTGATACAGGAACTGTCAGTTACCCCACCCAAACTGAAAATAAGAGGAAGATTTATAGGTGCCAGAGGAATGAGTTTCCAGAACACTCTTCCAGAAGCACCAGTATGGGTGAAAATAAACCCCAATCTTTAGTTGCGGGTTAGGTGGGCTTTAGGTAAGGCTTAGTATTTTTACAAAAAGGGATTCTATGGTATTGATGTTTTCAGTGACGCTACTAGGAATAACCCAGGAAGTTTTATAATACAAAATTACAACAAAATCAAAGTGGAATTAAACATTTTGCAGGTGTGCTGGTTTTGGCTGGGATGGAGTTGATTTTCCTTTCAGTAGCTGATGTGGGATAAGTTTCAGATTTGTGACCAAAACAGTGCTGATAGTACAGGCATATTTTCATTTTTGCCGGGCAGTGCTCCCATAGCATCAAGGTCTTTTCTGCTTCTTATCCCACCAATGAGGAGGCTGGGGGTGCTTAGGGAACTGGGAGAGGACACAGCCAGGACAGCTGAAAGGGGCATTCCACATCACATGGCATCATGCTCAGCACATAAAGCTGGGGAAGAAGTGGGGGGTGGAAATTCATAGCTGTGCTGTTTGCCTTCCCAAGTCGCTGTTGGGTGTGATGGGGCCCTGCTTTCCTGGGGGTCTGAACGCCTGCCTGCCCACGGAAAGCCATGAATGACTTCTTGCTTTGCATTGTGTGCGTGCACAGCTTTTGCTTTCCCTATTAAAATGTCTTTATCTCAGAAAACTCTTATGAGTTTTCTCACTTTTACCTTTTCAATTCTCTCCCCCATCCCACCAGGGGAGTGGCTGTGTGGTGCTCAGTTGCTGGCTGGAGTTAAAATTTGACAGTTTGAAAGGATATGAAGCAGGAATAACCCATTTGAGTCAGTTCACCTATATTCAGAATAATATATTGAAGCTATAAAAAGAAAATTACTAAACTCACTGGTGTATATGCATGAATTGTGCTAACAGACCTGGATATAGAATAATTAGGAAGCACTGAGTAAAGTTTTGCAGCTCTGATTACTGCAATTACCTCAATGATTTCAGGAAAGCATCAACTAGCAAAGCATGGATCAGTAATCTTTTCTATCTGTTGTTAGTCACAACCTTGTGTAGGATCACCAAAAAAAGGAGGGCAGTGTCATAAGGTACTGGAAATGCTGCTGCAACATAAAGAAAGATTGCCTTACATCACCATGTCCTGAATACCCTTACACCCCAATTTCAAATATTTTTATGCACAAACGTTTTACATTGTGCCTATCGGTTTTCTACCTCCCTTTTACTATTGTTAAGAATTCACATTTTTAAACTTCACATATAATTTTCCCTGCCTGGATTTTGGACAAACACTGCACCAAACTCTGCTTTGCCTTTGATCTTAAAAAAAAAATGGTACAGTGCTTTAGCAGAAAGGAAAACTGTAGTTCTTATGAAAAGATTTTTTTTCAAAAATGTTCTCTTACATCTTTGTAAAGAACTTTTCATAATTGATTCTAAGGGTAAAGGAGCAGCATGGTATTGCATATTAATTGGAGTGTAGAATTTAGTCAACTGAAAATATAGAGCTGGAATTGTAAAAAAAATTACAGGCAAAGTATTAATAATGTGAGTAATACTGAACATGTAAATTAAGAGCCATTGAAGTCAAATATGCTGAGCTGTGAACATCTTTCTACTTTTTCAGTGGACTGGAGCCTGGATCCTCTGTGAGCTTACACAGCTGTGTCAAGCTGAGATATGGTAAAGGTCAGTTTTTCTTCTGTGCCAGTATGTTAGTGAACAAGCCAGCATGGGACATAGTGACAACTCAGCTATCTATTAACTATCTCCTATTGACCTCCTCAGAACTAGGAGGAGATGTGAGACACTGTTCATTCTGTTCACTTGCAACACATAAGAAATGGGCAGGTACTTTCCCCTGTTGCCTCCGTGGAAATATTGCTTGTATTGAGCTCAATTTTCTGCATCGAGCAATGAAGAACTGGGGACTTGAGTTAAAATTCCTATTTTTCCAGATTGTTTACTAAGTGTTCAACTTCTGTCACAATCTTGCCTGTCTTACCATCCTTCTGTTCTTTTCAGATAGTACCTGGCTACATTTTATTCTCAAAAACTTCTTCCTGCCTGCTGCAGCTGACCTCCAGGATGCTCCTTGGTCTCCCAGGCAAGGTGCTATGTATGTGTGCTCTACCATCTATACACACCTATGGTTTAACCTACTTCTCCCCCTCTGATCAATCACTTCTCTCTTCCCCTCTGCCAATCCTCTACAGTACTTTTCATTTAGCATATCTTTTCTATTCATAAAATGAAAGATAGCACCCATCTTCTGCTGGCAAACCCACTCCTTGTCCTTTCTCCACCACCACTAATCCTTCAAGCTGATCTGCTCCTTTTTCCTCTCATATAAAAGCTAGTTTTAGGTCATGGCTGCTCTTCTGTGAAGTATTTCCAATGACCTGTTTCCCCACCTCAGACCTTGTTTCCAAAATTCTTCCCCAGACTTAGGTCACCTTTAGGCTGCAGATGCTCATAAATTACCAGCTTTCTAGAACTTTCTCCCAGGGAATCTTTAGTTTCTCCTTTCCACCCATAGTTCAGGGTCTCTCTGTTCACCAGTTCAGGAGACAAAGTTTTCACTGCCCTCCTCACCCTTCTTCCTTACGAATCAGGAGCATCTCAGCGCCTTTGCACCCCTTCTTGGATGTTCTTGGTTGGTTTCAGGCTTCACCTTTGGGGCCTGGCATTCCTTTGCTGATGCATTAATTTGGGGTTTATGTCAATCCCACACATTCTGGTCCAGTCCAGCTTTCCTCTAATAACTTCCTTCCCTTCTTCATTCCCTTCTCCAGCTTTCCTCAGAGGACTTTCACTTGTGCTGCTCTTTTTTCTTTAAGCCTGGAACAACTGCACCCATCTTGCAAGCCAAATCCACACTGCCTTCATTCAAATTTCCCCATAAAATGTACTTTTGCCAGAACACCTATCCAGCTCAGATTCTTCTCCTGAAATATATCCTGTTCTTCTATAATAAAAACAAATCCTGTTTCATAACAAAACAAAAAGAACTGAACAAGAGACTGACTACGCAACTCATTTTTGGCAGTTGCTTTCTGCCAAGAGCAACATGCTTGTTCTTATCCCACTCCTTTGGATTGTCCTCCCCGTGTGCCTCCTGTTTGTCCTTTTGTTTTCAGCTTTTGATTCCTTCCTGAGGGCTCCTGGCCTGATCCTGTGCTCACACTGGTGTGAAGTGAGGAGTAGCTCCGCTGCAGCAAACAGAGCTATGCCAAGGCGAAATTTCTGTGGAAGACGATCATCCCTTTGTTTTAATATTAGCTAATAAAGCCTGTGCACAGCTCCAGCACAGCGCTCTGGTTTTAATTAATAAAAATTAGCATATACAGCTACACACACTCTTTCCCTCAGCTACTTTGAAGAAAACCCCTTTGTATGTCTTCCTGGTTGCTCTGTGTATTGACATTAAAAAAACCCCAAATGAATAAAACCCCAAAACCAAAGTAGCATCAAACTCCCACGCGAACAAAAGGCTTGGGTGCTGCCGGTGGCGGGCAGCGCTGGGAGCAGTCCCGGCCCCCGGCCCCTGCTCCCGCCGCCGGGGAGCCGCGCAATTCCCAGCCCGCCGTCCCTTCCTCCGCCTTGCACAATCCCACTGCAGCGACTTCCCAGTCTTAATTGGAGCCTCTGGGCATTATTGTATTATTATTATTTAATAAACAACCACATAAAACACTGACATTTAAATAAAAGTAAAGAAAGGAAAGCTCTGACTCCTAAGTCTGTTTTTTTCTGTTGGCTTGGGTGGAAGCAGGAGCAGGTTTTCTCCACAATACCCATGCTCACAAAACACAAGCTTACATTTCATGTTATAGGAAAGAGAGCCCACTGTGGATGAGCAGGCCAGACCTACTGCAGCTGTCAATTCCTGTTGCAACATAAGGTGTAAAATAGAGAGTAATAAACCGAACATTCCTGAATAAAAGGCGCTGCTTTTCTTTCCTGAGCTACAATTTGCAAGGGTTTAGCCCCATTTTCTGCATTGTGACCCCCAGCATGTCCTTTTGAGTGGTTATCTGAAACTCACAGCCACAGGGATGCTATTAAAAATAATAAATAGAAAAGATAGTTTTATTTTTGCATTTGATTGTTTGAGGCATTCCAGTGTGAGAGCTATCATGACAAAAGAAAATGTGGTATTCTTGAAGTGAACGCGGAGGAGCACAACTCGTTCAATAAGTTTTTGAAAGAAAAAACAAAGAGCTAAAAGCCAGATCTGACTCCTTTAGAAACAAGTTGAAAATGAGACAGGATTCAAAGTGCTTAAAATACTTTGGTGGCAAGCAACAAAGAAGCGTCTGTTACTAGAATTGATTGAATTAAGGAAAGGGAGAGAAAATCTTGAGAACTTTTAAAAAGTGGTTTTAATGTGTGGGGAGTATAAGGACAAAAATTCTCCCGGGCCACAGCTAGAGCCCTGAATCAGCATAGCTCCTTTTCTTGAAGAAAGTGAAAACTAGACAAGGGCGAGTACGAACACCCTCATTATCCTTTTTCATTGTGGATCAAAGAGGAGGAATTCAAAGGGCTGCCAGGTCTCCACTTTCCTGCAGTGAGTCTGGAGTGTGGGCTCCGTTTATTTCCCTCGCATTAGGCAATGCTCCTCTATTACTCTAAATGATCCAGTCCTGAAATGGACTTCTTGTGAGATCTGAATTCTATTTACTGGTTTGTGTTTTTCAAGTACTCAGTAGGAATGAAACATTCCAGCTGTTTATAAAAATTATGTATATATGTGCTTTAATTCTAGGGAGTTCACCCCTCATTCTTCCCACCATTTCATTACACATTTGCTTTCCTGGATTATATAGTAAAAGCTTAATGCAGTGGCTCACTTGCATTTACATATAAGGACTGTAATAATTCTGTGATGTTGCTTGGAACTTCTGTATGAACATGCTGTATAGAGGCAACATGGGCATGACAAATGCATTGTAGATTTTTTTGTAGATAAACACAGTCAGTGAATGCAAATATGAGTGAATTTGTGTGCAAGTTTTAATAACTAAGCAGAGCTAATAAGTGCATGACACCTGTAACCACAACTGCCACTGCAAACAGGGAAACTAGTTTTAAGGCATTTGCACTGTTTTAAAAGTACTGGGCTTTGAAATATTTCAGCTGTAATGGTTGGGAAGTGTTCATCCTCCAGCAGGTATTTAAGTGTATGGACTCTGTTATTAGGAGTACTGAGTTTATTAGCATCTGATATGCAAAAGTCCTTGTGAAAACAAGTACCAAAATGGTGAGGACTGCCTTATGAAGCAATCTGTGGCTTTTAAAGACATTATGGAAATGTTACTGCAAAATGGATTAAAAAGTGCTGGTTGATGATGAGGGAGATGGGTGTTAGGCATGGAGATTTCTTTGGAAAGCAAAATAGGAACTTATTGGAAGGGTGCTGTATTTCCCTGAGTGGCTGTATAGCCAGTAGTAGCCCTGGTCTAGAAGAAAGGAGCTTGCTCAGGAGAGGCACTGCAGGGACATAAAATGTAAGGAGGAAAAGTTATGTGTTTGAATACGGGGTATAGTAATTTCCTAGAGGGTGATGGAGTGACTGCTTTTTTTGAGAATACTGAGGCAAAATATATTAAATTGTTACCAAAGTTGTAGAAAAGTATGTTCTGTAAAGCTTTCTAGTGCATTTTATCAAAATCATTTTATCAAGGCCAGGTTGGATGGGCTCTGGTGGAGTTGGAACTAGATGATCTTTAAGGTGACTTCTGACCCAAACCATTCTATGATTCTATGAAAGTGTTCATGTCACAAAAAGGAGAAACATGCAAGTCTAAGACTTTAATCGACCAAAAGGCAAAATGAACCTCTTTAACCTCTTTCTTTATTCATGAATACAAATCTTTGCTTATTTCTGTATTTGGTAGAGGTAAAGTTGTCCTTAATTGGCCTGCAAAATATTTCCTAGAGATGTAGTTCATGTTTAACATGTGAAGGAAATTGTTTTGAATTCACTGGAAGTCCACCAGCTCTTTCTAAATAAAGCCATATTAGTGTAGATGTTGAAGTGCTACAACAAAAATTATGTTTCTCAGAGAGAGGAAATTAAATTGTCTTTGTATTTGCATTTCTTTAGAGCTCAGTCACAGTGATTTATTGATGGAAAATGAGAAGGAGACAGTCTTCAAAATGGCCAGTCAACTGAAGAACCCAATCTGGGGACATCTGTATCTTCCCACTTGAAAACCTCACCTGTTGCTTGCTCCTACAGAGTACCTGGAAACACTGGTAAAAAACAAATTACAGTAGTGCCATTGTATTTTAGCAACTCTTTTTTCTGTATAGCATTAGAATGATGTCAGAGGTTGATGACATATTAGGTTGTTCCAGTGAGAACAAATAATTTGGGGGCAAAAACCAGTGAGGACCCCGTCAGACACTGAACAATGTTTTTGGTTTTCATGTACTGATTCATCAGTGTTTATAGGCCTCCAACATGTAAATCACCCTGAGGTAATCTGGAAGGGAAGGATATGAATAAGCCAATTAAATTGGCAAAGAGCCTAAGGAACACCCTGTTTAGGGATAAAATCACGCCTCTCCTAGTGCCAGTATTTTTGGAGGAAAAAATAGACTTAAAATCCTTGCAGAGTTAAATTTCTTTGTAGAGAGAACCAATTTAGAAGACTTTGGTCTTCTTTTCTTGTATGTGTGAGCTTGGGTAACTGAGATAAGGCAGTAAGTGATGTGTTTTCTGCAAGTAACTTTAATTTTGATGACACAGAAGGATGTCATTCAGGTTGCAGAGGGTGTAGGAGCAGTTGCCTCATTTATGGCAATTATTTCATATTCAGTTTTATGATATGAGCATTCAAAGGACTGAATTGCCCTTCATCTTTCCAAGTACCACCTCTTTTCTTTCTTTTTTTTTTCCCAAAGGGAGGTACAATTTTCCATCAGGAAGCTTCTCCACCCAACTTAGCAGTTACTAGCATACATTAAGGTGCTCTATATCTAAATAATAACAAAACCAACTACTCTTTTTTTGCCATCTGCCAGGTCTGTGCCTTCAGAGGTGTGATGTGACAGGAAAAGAGGCAGAAGTGAAGAGAAGTTTTCACTGAAAGTTGAACAGAGGGAAAAGTATTTCCATTCTCAGTTTACTTCCTTACAGTATAAATGGATTCTCTTTGAGTTTTCAAGAAGCTTGCTGCTTGCTGGAAGACTGGCTCTGTTTTGCTGTCATTCCACTCAGGTCTTTGAACTCACATTCAATTCCAGTCAGGAAAATAGATGTCTCTCTAGAAGAGACATATCATGTGTGTGCCTTCTCTAGAGGAAAGGCCCAGGCAGAACTCAGATATGACACCAGACACTTTATGTGGGAGTGGATCATTATGACCTCTTCAAGTGCCAGAGAAGCTGTAATTGGCATTTGTACATTATTAAGCGCCAGAGAATTTAACTGTAAACAGGAATCCATAGGAAATCAGGAGTCACCAGTCACATTGCTCATAGAGCTACTCATTTAAGAGCAGCTTTTGGACATTTTTCAGATGCCATTAAGAGTGGCATCTTTTTTTCTTCCATCATCTTCCATCTTCTTTGTAATTCTAGAGTCATGTTCGTGGTTGAAGGGGAGTAACATCCTGAAAACAAAAACAGGCAGAAAGCAACAGAGACATGAGATCACTGGAGACACCACTATCAGTCCTCTGAATGCCTTGGAATTGACAGCATCAGGAGATCCTAGCTATAAATGCCCCGATGGACAAAAGACCCAGATAAACATAGCTGTTAAGATGATTTCAGTGCCTCTCACCTAACCCCAGCCTGATAGCTCAGCATCTAGCTCATACGAGTCTTCACACCCTATGGAGACAAAGAGACACCTTCCAGGAGCAATCTGTACCAACCCAAAGTAGGAGTAAAAGGGATGTGATGTACTCTCTTTGTCTGTCTGTCTGCATTGTGTGCTGAGGAGGGCTAGATGACCATCTGAATTTTTTAGACAGCAGGTGATCAGTGACATGATTCCCAAGTTTACTGTTCAGCTCTTGCCATACGTTGCTGGCAGCAGATCAAACTCCTGTTACTAGATGAGGATGAGAAATTTTGCACCACAGGTTTAATTCAAGGATCCCTTTTGTTTTGAACTGGAACTAGAGATTCACTCATCTTCTAGGAGGTGTCTCTGGCTCTTATTCACTTTCAAGCATTCAGGAACTGCTCAGAGCAGTGGAAAAACAGAAATAGCTGCTTTCACTTCTCTTGTTGGTGTATGTGCCCTGAAGAAACAGGAAGCAAAGTAAGGTTAAGCTGGGTTTAAAGGAACAAGATAATGTTTGGTAGAGGAAGGGAAAAATGCATAAGCTGGCCATGTCTCTAACTTCAGTGTACATAAACTGTTGCCAGGTCCTCAGGAAAACAAGGGATTAGGGAAATAGTCTAAATCTATGCTGCATGAAACACAGAGCACATGACAACAGCCTGAGTCCCTTTGTCTCAATAGACAGCACTCTAGAATTGGTGTGACCTTACTTCTGCCCTTGTTAGTCTGAAATATGTAGCACAGCTGTAGGACGTGGTTCATCATTTATCAAGGGAAAATACAGTTCTGGATGGGAACGTGGAGGTGAAAAGTGTTCTGCACACCACGTTCACTTTCATGTTGTAACTTGCTGCTTGGAAAAAAACAGAATGTTTTGTCTTCTTGTAACACTGGTGAACAACTTCTTATCATAACCTTGTAAAAGGCTTCAAGTACATTCATGAATAGGAAGATGATTAGGATGACACATCAAGGTTTTCTGAATACTTTTTTCTATTCATATACATCCTCATATTTTTCTTAGTTTTCTTTCCAGAGCAAGGTGTTTCTAATCTCTGGTGTGATTGGTAGATAACATCCTTTCACTCTTGGTGGCTGAGCTTGCTGTGAAACTCGAGCTGAGCAGTAGGAAAGTGAGTTTACGTGAGGGACTGTCAGACCTAAAGCAGCTAATTTAGCTGGAAGGCCCTGCAATGACCTTTGCAAAAGAGGCCACTATTGCTCTGAGCAGTTACTGTGGCAAAACCCAAGGATAAAACCCCATTTAGCCTGACTAAAATGTTTAGTGGGAAAGAACTTACATGGGGGATTTAAAGGATCTAATTTGTAGGGTAGAAAGAGGATGATATCTATGTAGCTGGGGAACAATCGAAAGTGTTACTCTGAACACATCCATAAATCATCATGCTAGGTAGTGTATTCTCCCTTCCTTCAAGTATTTCCCAGGCTGGGAGTCTGCTTTGGCCACAGCTGCTTCTCTTCAACAGTCCATTAGAGTCCTGAGACTGGGTTTTGAGCCAGCTGTGTAGGAAGGCTGTAATACTTCTCTCAGCTTGCAGCTGAAGAGTCAAGTATATAGCCTGATGTGCTTTTTTTGAGGAGAGGACTCATATTAATTACCCTACATCTAAGGAAATCTAATTTCAGAGCACAAGGACACAGAGGAAAAAAGGAAGCCTGATTTTTCCAGGGTTCAAATGATCATATTAGTGCAGAGATTTGTGTCACAGGGAATGCCTCTGGGCCTTCTTGCTACCGGGGTTGTTAACAGAGGGCAGGAAATCAACTGAGACCAATGACTTCAGTGACAAATATCAGGGGAGTAGAGGTGGTGTCTTTGGCATTAGGCTGAGGGGGCTACAGCTGGTGGTGCAATGGCTGAAAAGTTTACCCTGTGTCTCATTGCTTCTAGGGGTGTAAATGAATGCTGACCATACAGACCAACAGCACAAGTTTCACCACACTTGTGAAGTTAAAAACTCTGGTGGTTCCCTCTTCTCTAAAGTGTTCTGCAAAGCCACATTTGGGGTATAAATGGTATGGACATGTCCAGTTCAGTGAAGTAGAGTTAATAGAGGGGGTAGGTTGAATTTATATTGTAGTCTTACTTTCTTGATTTGACAGAGCAAAGAGAGAAATCCCAAAGCCATGTATTTTGAGATTTACTCCAAGTCAGTTACAGAGAGTGAATGAAAAAAGTAGATAATCTTTTTGAGATCACCACTCTGATATCATACACTCCTGTCTGCTTTTCCAACTCAGCCCACTGTTCCTAGCCCTGTACCTGTGCAGCCCCAAGGACCCAGTTAACACCTGCTCCTTGCTGTCTGGTGCCCTCTGGTGCTGCGAGTACCTGTCCAGGCTACGTCCCGTTGCACCCTTGTGCAGCTGTGGGAGCCAGCCTGTACCCCAATGGGGACCCAGGCTTTTCCCCACTGCAGTCTGGAGGTGGCAAGGGCACTCTATTATGCCTTGGAGCAAGTAGGATAGGCCTGGGAAGTAGGAAAAAGCTTCTCTATCCCTATGTCTGTCCTTAAAGGAGGAGAGTGGGAAGTGTACAGAATCCCCCTGTACACTTGGACTGGTCCCCTTCCAAGCATATCTCCCTTGCTTTACTCCCTTTCCCTTGCTTTAGCCTCTAACTTCTATCATCCATACTCTTTTATTACTGTTACCTTCACATAGTTGCCTGGTCTCACTGCTGTATCTTCCTCCTCCAAGGTATAGCTTCTCTTCCCCCTGGCTATTCCCACCACACACTGATCCTGCTCCAGACACCTCATACTGCAGTGCCCATGGCTCAGTAATGATTGGAGTTTACACATGCTCAGTTTTATTGTTCAGAAAACAGGATTACAGTATCTTTGCTGTCATTCTTCTTCCCTTTAATTTATCAATGCTAATTGATTGATTGATTGATTGGTTGATTGATAGTGGCTCTCTGGTTAAACAGTCTCCCAAGCCCAAGCAACAGCCACATGCCTATCCTTCCCACATATTTACCTGGAGCATCCATAATGTATTAATCTCTGGAAATTATTTAGGGCCTTTTCTAAATTAGTTTGTACAAAATTGGCAGGGCTCATTTTGTTATACTTACAGAAAACTGATAACAGTAACAGATAGCAACAACAGGCTCACTCACAGGTTGTTCTCTTAATTTGGTCCAAGTAGTTTTTAGCTTTTCAGGGAATGAGTGGATCACTCAATGACTGCAACTACACACTGATGGCAGGTTCTTGCCTGCAAGCCTACTTCACCACACCTGATGCTTGTGCCCTGTTCAGTTTAGTTCTCCCTTGAGATGGTCAAATGCTGTTCCTGATGATGTTGTCACAGTCAGTGACACAGTCAGTCAGTAGCTGTATGGAAAGACCAAGCTTCAGGATGTTTGCAATCTGATTAGCTGAAACATCATTAGCATGGGCTTTCCTGGCAGATTCATGACCTGAGGGCCTTCTGCCTGACAAATTTCAGTTCTCTGCCACTAGGAGCTATTACAGGAAGAAATCCACAAAATTTTTTCCAATTGTTTTTGTTTGCTTTTGTCTTTCGTTGTTTCTTTATTTTTGATAAATATCTGTTGGAAACAGCTAAAGTGATTAAACACAAAATAAGATATCTGCCCCAAACTCAACCAAACCAAATAATCAAACCCAACTAGCAGACAATGAGCTGTTGGCAGGACTAAGCTTGAAACTTGTGAGCTGGAACTGATAAAGGGTTGGCAGAGGTGTAAGAAACAGAAAATAGGACCTTATAAAGAGAAGTTGGGCAACCTTCAAAAAAGTGGTGCTACCAGTCCTGTCAATGAATACTTAGATATGGCCCTTGCAGATTGCAGGTCTTTGATGCAATGCTCACTGGTGAGTCATTTGGAAGATCACTAATTGAAGGATAGAAACTGGCCTGCTGTGGCCTGCAGCCATTATGAGCTGTGCATTTTTTTAAGAGGTGTTTGTTGCAATACCCTCTATTTTCTGCAAATGGGGTGTGGCTCTCCCATTCCTGGTAAAGTGACTGGTGCAGCTTTTGGTTGGGAAAATATGGGTGCTGTTGCATGACAAGCTGGACTTCCCCTAGGAGGGAAATCAATTTCTTCCTCTTCAGTACAGCATCTGGGGTGTGACAATTCCCAAAAATGCAATGGAACTGCACAGAAATCTGGCAGCTTTACCCAGTTTGTAGTTATATGGATCTGCCTCATAAAAACATCTGAATCACACATTTCTCACTACCTATCTACCTGCATAAACACAACCCCATCCTGTTCTCAGGATCTGAGCCTTATATTCTCAGACTATGGCTCCGTTTCCTTTTTTCATCAGAGGTCTTGTGACTCTCACTCCTTATGTAATTATTTGGGCTTTAGTGAAAACAGCTGTGTTTCGCCTGCAATCAAAAGTGACACTGTCACTCTTTGTTCATGTTAAATACAGGCACACAAAGTTTATTTGGCTCTGATGCATTAGAGAACTCATTGTTCATGCAGGATGGAAGGGACACCACACTGAGCCTCGCGGATGACAAAGCGCAGATAAACAGCCATCCTGCAGCTGGTTCCATGGTGGATAAGACAACCCCTACACCTCCTTGACTTCTTTTCACACTTCCACCACTCTGCTTTTCCAGACCACTCACTTTGCCGGTTGAAGATTGCCCAGTCAACTCTGCTGGAAGCCTGGGATCATGGAGAAGGTGACAGACTGCAGCACTGTGCTGCAAGTATGGGAAACATGGAATTAGTTTTGGCGAGGTTGCAAGGAGGGAGCAGTCTGGTGAGTATTCACAGACACTGCATCCAGTCTGGTAGGGAGAAGCCAAAATGTACTTTCCATGTTTATGGGAACATGGAGGTTGCTGTGCAAAGCCAAGCTGATTAAGTCTGGTATCCTGCTACAGACAACAATGAACACTGGCTGCCAGAGGAGATGCAAGAAATGCTGTAGTGAAATAAAGATTTTTCCATGCAGCATGGACATTTCTTGTCATCCTACAATATCTAGGTCACTAGTTAATCATGTCAACAACTAGTCACCAGCATGAGTTGGGAAGGGTGAAGGCTTTACGCTGAATTGTTCTGGTCAATGCCATACATGATTCCTCTCACTTAGCTGAAACAATAATGAACAAAGAATGATACCCTCCTCATCCTGTTCTTTCTGAAATATGTGATGAACCCCATATTATTAGCAAAGGTGTAGGTTCAAACCTGTCATTATCTCATGCAGAGCACAGTAAATATCGTGACTAAGCATTAACAGTGTGTCAACAATGATCATCTGTAAGTCTCATTGGCATGCTTGATGTGAACTGAACCAGGTTGTCAGCTGCCTTCTTCAATGAGAGTGCAGCAACTACTCTGAATAACCATCTTCCATCACTGCATACTACAGGTAAAAAATGCAGGTGAACAATATTTTACACACACAGATATGTAACTGATTATATTACAAAGAAATGCAATAACATGTAGTTTGTTTTACACTTTTAGGAATTTGAATGAAGAAATCTCATTACCCAGAACCAGCATGCATCTAGCTTGGCGAATACAATAAAAAATGCGTTCTTCAAATCACTAATCCAGAAGCATTTCAGAAAGAGAGAGAGTTCAGCTGCACAAGAAAGATGTCTTATTCCTAGAAATCTCCACATTCAACTGCTGTCCTGTATCTTTCAGTGATTCAGTAGCATGGGAGTTATAACTGAGCACGCACATACCTCTGTTAGTAAACAGGAAGAAGCTGTGCAGCAGCACCAAGATGACTTCGGGCTCTGTGAGTACCAAGGTGGGTGGTCACACCTGATCAGGGCTGTGAGATTGCTGTGAGATTTGGGTAAGGCAGTCAGGGCTACAGAGGGAAAATCTGAATTACCTGTAACTATGTTGTGATAAGAAAGGAGGATGCACAAGGAGGATGGTAAGCTGGGGGGGCACCTAACAAGGCAAAAAGGAGAGAAAAAAATACTTTATTTATATTTCTTTAACTAGTAATTTGCTTACTTTCTCCTCTAGATTGAGTAAGAGAAAGCACTGATTGAAGCAGTGAAACAGTATGTTTACACTATGTTAGTGTTCTATTACAGACATTGTGTGAAGTGATTGGAGAGAGGATGGACTATCAACAGGTAGCCAGAAGCCTGGGGGGAGTTTTTTAAGATTTGTGTTGCTCCCTTGTTCATCTCCTCAAATGCAACCCAGTCAGCTTTGGGGAAAAAGCACCAACCTATGACTGTGCTCTATTTATGAAAAAAAAAAAAAAAAAAGTTAAATCAGGACAAAAACATAAGACCCATGTAGTTCCTGAAGATAGGAATTACTCAAAGGATGTTGCTAGGGCATCAGATAAAAATTTTAACAAATGGATGTAAAATTTTTATCACAAGTCTCTGTTTAGAAACCATTGGAACTGCTTGTATTTTCAAAAGTGTGTAATCATGGACAACTTCAGCTGCTCTCTTGCTCTCTTCTTCATGCTTTTATTTTGTGAATGGAATAGAGCTCAGTTGTTCAGGGTTTCTGTAAGTTTTTCTACTTCCCTGAATTGATAATGATACAGTCATAGACTATCCTGAGTGGGAAAGGGACCCACAAGGACCATCGAATGGAGTATCCTGATTAGGGAGGGACCTACAAGGATCACTGTAATCTAATTCCTGGCCCTGCACAGGATCACCCCAAAATCACACCACAAACCTAAGTGCTGTCAAAATGCTTCCTGAACTCCGTTATACCTGGTGCTGCCATCAATTCCCCAGGGAGCCTGTTCCAGTGCCCAGCCACCCTCTGGGTGAAGAACCTTCCCTGATATGCAACTTAAACCTCCCCTGACTCAACTTCCACAGGCCATTCCCTCTGGTCCTCTCACTGATCACCACAGAGAAGAATATCCATAAGAGACCATAAGATGAATCAGCTACTTTTCCTGTCCTTTATTTGAAGTTCAAATTATCAAATCTCTGCCTATGCACAAGCTATCAAAATGTAAATAAATGAAAATGAACAGAAATGAATTTTCTGTTAAATGCCTTTCCACTCCCACCTCCTGGTTGCAGCTTCCTTCCTATCAGTCAGATCCCTACACCAGTCAGTGTGTGGACACACACTTCCTGCCTCCTAATGGCTCCTTGGGGAGAGAAAAATCTGTCCAAATAGTCCTAAACAGAGATTATGTCTTCACTGATTAAACTTTTTGAGGTAGTGATGTGTCCAACTGGGCTTATGACTGCAAATGATTAGTTTCAAGCATAGTCCCAAGGACAAAAAAAGGCTTCACCTGCCAAATTTGGTTAGTTTTGCCAGCTGAAATGTTTGTTGATGACTTGAACGTGTGAATAGGTCTTGTTGATGAGCTATCTTCTCAAACATCTCAGTTATATTTGTTTTATTGCCAACTTCTCTTGACAGGCTTTTGGAAGGAAGAGAGGACGCCATGAATGCAGAAAAGCATCTCCATTAGTTAGGTCATTTTCATTTTCCCAACACATGGATCTAAAATGGCCCTGCTGCCTTGTTGCTGTTGTTTGATTGCATGGATTAGAATTGAGTTAGCATTCATTTTCTGGCCCTAAATATTTGAAGTCTAGAGCTATTCCAGAGAATAATTCTATTTCATAACAGCCTTGCTGTCATGAATATGTCTTGATCATCCTTATTTCAGCCAGAGTCTAAGATTTCAGTCCATGTCTGAGCTATTCTTGGTAGTAAATGGTTTCTGGCAATCAGTGCACAGAGATTTTTGAAATAAGATCATTTGTAGCAGAGAAACATTAGGAAAGTTGTGAGCCCATCAGGGACCTGATAGCAAGATAGTATTGTCCTGAGTCTTCCATTTTGTAATGTGGGAGACCCAGCTGTTTGACAAGCCTAAGTCGCAGTGAAGCCTTGGGTGACATAACTGATTTCCCAGTGTGCTCATGGTGATCAGTGCAGTGGACCAGACAGCCCAGGATGTGGCATTTCTCCCTGTCTGTGCATTGTAGGGGTGTAGGCTTCAGGGAGCTCCTTCCCCACTGCTGGAAGAATCAACTTTATGCTCACTAAGTTCAAAAGAGGAACTTGGCCTCTAGACAGGTGTTCTGATATGTGGGGGATGTCTGGGTGTATGTGGTATGACAGCTGAGCAGAGGCTGTCACTTATGGGCCTGTGTTTGGAGAAGACTCGTAGGAGCGCTACCAACAAGCAGCTCTTGGGGCCAGCCATGTCTGTGTGGTGCTCTTAGGTGTGCATCCACTTTCTCTTGAGCAGCTGAGTGAGTGCCCAGAAAGTCAGATGGATGCTGTGCCCCACACATCACTTCCTAAACATTGCCCTGTCTAATCCACAGCTGCTGTGGACTTTCAGCATAATGTTGCTTTGTCTGAATAAGCAACAGCATCTAAAGAAGCAATAGATTTTGAGACAACTGGAGCAATCATTCTTTGATCCCTGGCAAAGCCCAGGGGCTTGATTATTATCCAGTGGAGGGAGCTGAGATAAATGAGTTTTCAGGAGTAGGCAACTCAAAAGAGGTCAGGCTGGAGGAGGATTAGAGTGCAGGGTGAGAGGGTGCACCCAGCTCCCAGGATAATGAGGTCAGTCATGAGCAAGCCACAGGGTCCTCTCAGAGCCCAGTGCTTTTACAGGGCTCACATGCATTTCTAGGAGCAGGCAGCAATGCTTCTTTCCATAGACCTCTGTCACCTCCTTGGAAGCTGATCAAACACATTTTAATAAAAACCACTATTTGACTCCTGATGTTTTTATACTGATTAAGAACATTGACTTGGCTGACTGAACAAGGGAACTCATTGTAGCTCATTCACTTTATGTCGGAAAAGCTTTGATCGGACTGAGTGGGAGTTTAAGGTACTCTATAAAATGAATTTTGGTGATAAGCTTTTAAACTGAATTTGAACCTTGCACAGGCTCCAGAGGTAAGGAATAAACAGCTCCATTTATATTCTCTAAAGATACACACCAAGATGTCCCTTTAACCTTTAGTTATATTGCATCGGGGGTCAAACTGTTTCTTAAACTATTTGAAATTATTTGTCTAGATTAGCTGTCCATCCTGAAGATGGAGAGCTTTCAGGGTGATTCCCAAGAGCCCCGAAGCCAACTATAATGAATGAGTTTGGTGCTTTACTTAAAGAAAAAAAAAGCTGAATGAGTTATGGAGCTGCTAAATAGTGCCAGTTCATTCACACAGAGTTGAGGATGATGAGCTTATCTTAACATAGTATTGTTAGAATAGCTTATTTCAAGGGCATTCCTGTCTGACATCTTCCCTCCCTCATTACTTATCAGCCTCTTTAGTTATATATGGAGGTTTAGGAGACACTGGTATCTGACAGAAACCCTGGGGAACATGTAGGATTCATCTCCCATTTCTGCTGAAGCTGGTGATCAAACTTGCAGTGCTTCAAGTGGAAGCAAGCTCAGGTGGTCATCCTGTGAAATCCTCTGGTCTAATACATCTGGGGAGGCTGTAAATGTGCAGAAGACAGTCTGAGGAGTCTGCTAACTGGTCAAGTAATTATTTACCACCAGTGGTGCATTCAGCACAGATCCCAGCACATCCATTATGGAGAGTCCAAGGCTGCTGCAAACCCCAGGAACAAAGGAATTGCACATTGCAGCAGCAACGCGGTCTTTGCCCAGAACAGATTTTCTTTAGAAGGTGAGATTGTGATCTGTATGAACAGATGTTTAAATACTGTATCAGAGGATTTATCCCACTGATACATAAGTCTCACAAAAGGACAAGACACTTATGTTTTCATTTTTTCAGGATGGAGAGTGGAAATGAAAAACCAGTATTCTGGCTCTGTAATGTCCTGCATATCTGTGGGCAAGTCACTCCCACTGCCATTCTGCTCCTGAAGTCTCTCCACATCTACTCCAAGAGATAATTGCTGAGATCTAGCAGCAGCCTGAGCTTCTGCAGTCATTCCTCCCTCCCATCTTCAAAACAAATACACTCCATTTATCATAATAAAAGGAATATTTTCTTTTAAACCTAGATGGCATTGTGTACCTTTCATATGTGCATATGCCTCTTCGACCCTAATACCCAACTCCAGATAAGTATAGAGGCCTAAGTGGTATCAAAGTTACATTAAATTTCCATGACATTGGGAGAATTAATTAAAATGTCATTTCTCCTGAGAGCGAAATCTTACCAGATATCCAAGAGGAAAAGGGATAGAGGGACAGAGAAAAAACCATAAGAAACAAGGCTTCATTTTCTCATTCTGTTGCACACAATCATTTTATTTTGGGTTTTCTGTTAGTTTTCTCATGACCCATCATTCTCTGAACCTTACTTGTGATTTGAAGTGTAAATTAGTATATTAGTAATCAAATATTCCTCCCATGAGCCCTCAGTTGATCTCTGCATTGTATCTGGAAAGGGCTAATTCTCACCTGGTGTTGACTCTCCACCCATGACAGTAATAGAATTTAAGTAACAGGGACACTGGACATACAAAGGGAACAAGTCTGTTAGGAGCTGGAGAAGGCCCATTCATTGACCATTTTCACTATATGCTAAGGGAACACAATAATACATGTCTAAATTGGAGACAAATTGCAAAAACTAATTTGTGAGCTGGGGTGTCATTCATTGGATCTTTTGCCTCCCTGCCTTTGTCCATATAGAAACAACTATGGAAAAATACAACACAAACCATCAGCTTCTGTGAGCCTTCTGAGGGCATAATTAACTTCTCCACATGCTCCCATTCAGGAATCATAGACTTCTGAACACGAAGTTTTGAACTGACTAGCTTTACCCTCAGCCTGCTCTATTCATCACACATTATTTTATTCATCTGCCCTTAAATAACAAGGTTTAATTGCCAATCTGGTTCTGATTTACTAATATCTCCTTGTGCATGGAAGGAGACCTCAAATTCTGTGTACTCATTCTCAATCAACGTCAGCTTGGTATTAAGTCAGTGTTATTACATTATTGATTTTATTCATCCCAGGAGCTACATCAATTTATCATGGAATTTACACTTCTTTAACAACCTACACAAATCAAGACCATTTGTTAGACTTTCAGTGTAGAGTAGAAGGTTTTGGGAATCTGATCCTCATTTTCCTTTACATTTGTTTAGATTTCCAGTTAATCTGAATTCCTATCTTGCCCCTTTGAACTCCCAAGCAACTGTAAATACTTTTGATAAATTTCCATGCTAAAAACTGTATTGCAACACAGTTCTTAAAAAGAAAAAGGAAAGCCAACTGCAAAATACCCAGTGCTTTATGATGTATTGATGTAAACTGGTTCGGGGAAATAAACAGTCAGCTGCTTTAGGTTACACAGTGGCCAATGTAAACAATAAAATCTGTTTGTAATCTCAATCATGCATTTGGTTCTGCTACACAGTATAACCATTTGCAGTTTTAACTCATGTCTTGAAGGTGTGTAGTGAATTTAAAATGTCCTTTCCCGTTGCATTTTACTGTCTGATTTATTTGAAACAGATGACAAGATTCTGGGAAAATTAATTGCCTGCTTCTGCATTTGTTCAGTCTTCTTCTCTGGCTGGACTCTGTGATGGCTGGAGAGATACTGAAAGGATTATGTCAGAAGAATGGGAAATGAAAGCTGAAGGGAATTTTAGCAGATGCTTTGAACTGTTGATTTAAAAAATAGAGTTAATGACTACATTAGCTGAAATGCTGATTTTGTACTCAGATGAAAGAATATGGGACACCAGAGAAGTCACAGCACTGACTGGTGTTAACAGAAGTACTTTTTAGAGGGCTAAAGCACCTCTATTATCTTCCTTCACATCACAGGAAAACCCACTGCTGGCTGGAGTTTGAGGGACAATTGTAAACTTTGCTAGGC
Organism: Agelaius tricolor; assembly: GCF_023055355.1. Lineage (NCBI taxonomy): Eukaryota > Metazoa > Chordata > Aves > Passeriformes > Icteridae > Agelaius > Agelaius tricolor. The sequence continues at coordinate 90,974,237 of NW_027269261.1, read as the reverse complement.
CATATAGTAATTTTATCACTCTGCTGTATATTCATCCTGCTCTTGCATCTGTTATCTAAGTATAGGAAAACTGAAACTTTCAGGACATACTGTTGCTTTGTAGTAGGTGGACCAAGATGAGACTAATTAAAATTAAAGGACTAGTTTAGCTGCATTTACCTTAAAGCACATGAGTAATCTAGAAGAGGGAGGATTGCAAAATGTGTGTGTTCATGGCATTGCCAACCTTCAGTGTTGCCTAACACTGTTGGGATTACATCATCAGAACAAACTTTCATCAGTTCATCATGGTTTGCTTATGTCACACTATTCTGAGCTCAGCAGGGAAATGATGCTTTCATGGAAATTTGTCCCTTCCTGAGTATTTCAAACACTGTCAGAAACTCCATTCTATATTACTACAGCTTGCCACAAAGTGTCTAGGGGAGAGAAGGCCACTCCACTCAAAAATATCAGATAAAAGCTTTAGGAGCTAGAGGATTCATGCAGACTTTCTCTTTGAAGTCAGCAAAGCAGGAATTTCTTGGCCTTGTTGGTCAGAAGAATTTCAGGAACATGTGTTATCAGTAGTTTCCACATCAATATCCTGGTTTAGGTCTCAGCATTTCATACGGTGGAGGAAGGTGAATACCTGAGCACCTGAGTGCTTGTGAGGTTTGAAACAGGGACATGAAAGAGACAGGGAAGAGAAGACCAAGAACTTCTTTTGGATTGCCTTGGTAGACAAATCAGGGGTTTATGTTTTTTCTATGCTGATAGCACCGCCAGCTTGCCCTGTGCCAGAAACCTTTATGCTCTGGCTGTTTGCCTAGTGGCAGCTGAGATGCTCAAAAGGCTGTAGCAAGATGTTCGTCTTTTCTCAGGCTGAGCAGTGGAGCAGGAACTCTCCTCCAGGTTAGACCTGGGGGTACCAAAACACCACAGAAGGCACAAACCAGAGGAGCTCTGAGGTACTGGGGAAGCAGAAGGAAGCAGAGCAACTGTGAAAGGCATGATATGCTCCTGCCATAATGTGCTCTGCCAGTCAGTGGCTGAGTGAGAGAAGCTGTTGTGCAGCTGTAGCAAAGGCTCAGCACTCTTCCATAGAGACTGGCCAATGCATGGGATTTGACAAGAGTTGAGATGGTTACCCCAGCTGCTGCTTCAAGGCGTGTAGAGGGGTTGCAATTTACCCCAGTTTCTTTGTCACCATCCAGGTGCACACATAAGCAGGCTCTGGCCTTTGTCATCTTCTCAGATCAAGCCACAGGAAGCTCTAAGCTCTTTTATAAACCCAGGCTGCAATTCCACAGGTGCAGGGCGAGAGCAGGCATGCTCTCAGATTAGCTATTGGATTAGCCACTGACCTTATGCTGTCTTTTCAGGCTCCTGGGAGGATGTGATGCAGCACAGAGGCAGAGCAGCATGAGCAGTCAGTGCCTCATCCAGCACCCAGCAGCTTGTACAAGGTTCACCCAGCAACGATTTTAAACAAGCCTGAGTAGCCAGAGCTGATTAATTAAAGCTTTGCAACATGTGGCATTTGGCTCTAGGTAACCTAGTGGTGGTTTCAGTGTGTTGCTGGATCACAGGTCCAGCCTGTGGCTTAGCCAGGGTGTTTGGATGGGTTGGTAACGGTGCTTGGCTGTGCTGCGGAAGTTTTGGCATGTTCATCTTTGCAGCCAGTGCTACAGCAGCATGTAGGCTCCAACTGCTTCAGCTACAAATCACTGAGCCCCCTGGGCCAAGCCCTTGGGTTCTGCAGGGGGGTGTGACCTGCAGCAGCTGCACTGTACCACTTTGAACATTGAAATATCTTCACTTGTTTTTCAGACTCCCTTGTTCTCCTCTTGCTGGCTCTGCGCAGCTCAGTGCTGTCTTGGGAGTCTGTCTCAGCAAAGGTCACCCAAGTCATGTTTCCACTCACAGGGAACTTTTCTCACCCTACACGGTAACCATGGTGATTTGTTTTCTTTTAAATTCTTTTCCTTTAAGTTCAATGCTATCTTTAGATGTCATTCTGTTTTGACAAATGTCCATGTAGCTCCTGATACTATCAGGGAACTGTGGCATGACAAGGACTGGCTTAAGTAACAGCTGCATAACTCTGTCAGGAATGAATGATGCAGCCCATTCCCTTTTTGGAAACCCTCCCATTTTCAGTGATTCTTGCTCTGACACAGCATCCGGCAGCCAGTCATGGTCTTGCTTGCCCAGGTTTTGATCTTTCCTGCTGTTATTATACCAAACCTGGTAAGCATGAAATCTAAAGAGTTTTGTTGTCTTATTATTCAAAGAGAACTTCACATTTTCTGTACTGAAGAAAAGTTAACTTTTTTTTATTGTTTCTTACAACATTTTGTATTTAGCCACCGATGCTCTGTATATAGTCACCTGTCTCTCTGTAGATGTGTGTTTATCAGAGCTAACCAGCACAGTGCCTTTGCTTATTTAAATGCCACAGTTTTCCTGATGGTTTTCTCTCAGCAACATGGAAGTGAGCAGGAGACACACCAATTCTAAGTCTTCCTGTCTTACATTCCTCAGTTCTTGCTTGTGCGAGGCTGTCTTGAGGACCTGTGCACATGTCCCCTTGGAGAGATGTTTTGCCAGCTAGAGGATGTGCACAGAGCAGCAAAGGGGCAGCAAGGCTGTGAGCCTCTCCTCTGGCATCTCTGGCTTTTTAAACACCCTGAGTTTAAGGAGGCTCAGAAGTCTGACCATTCAAGTTCATACTTCAGAGTAATCAAATCAAAATATTATTGGAAATCTGATATAAATTATAGACCATACAGTCTGACATCACCTACAGCTAAATCACAAGATGACATTTCCATCCTATAATGGACTGTATAAACATCAGCTAAAATAGGGAACTAAATTATCCCATCATTACCCAACTGATATAATGCCAGTGTGCATTCAGAGGCACAGAGGTGATCTTTAGCATTGCATGTCAACTTTATGTTTCTTTAATTAACTGTGTCATACTTCATATTGGCAAGAAGCTGTAATGAACCTTTCATCCTTCCATCGACTGAACATCAGAAAATTGCAGTGATCATACTGTCAAGAGACAGACTAGATCTTGATTTAAGAACTACTCTAAATACCACAAAACAAAATCCCTTTTAATAGTTCAATATTACATCCTCAAAATGCTTATGCTGTAATGAGTTCCTCAGTATAAACAGCTGTGACCAAAATCAGTGTTATAGCTGGGTCAAACCTAGCTTTACAAACAGTGGTTTGGATCCAAATAGCTGAGAGCCTTGAATGTTGTGCAGCTGGTTGTAGGTAAGAGGTGCAAAGTATCATTAAGTTTGGTCAGTTGTGTTTACTTATGAGAAAATACTTGGCTTTGCTTAAGACACAGTGAGGGTTCAGGATGTGTTGGGCTTCCTCTCCAAGGATTGCCTGCATCCTTGGAGGCAGCTTTTCTTCTGTCTGGCAATGTTTGGTACATGCCTGGCTCCAGCTCCAGCCCTCTTTCTTCCTCTGTTTTTCTGCCTCTCACTGCCTCAGCCCCAGGAGCCCTGCTGCTCTCTGCCTGTGTATCTCCTGATGCTGGCTTGATGCTAGGCCTGGCTCAGGATCCCAGCCTGGCCTTAAGCCCCTAGACACCTGTGGAGGCACTTCCCTTCGATTCTGCTCAGTAATGCTGAGGCAGCCCAGGCTGGCATGCCTCCATGCCCCATTCCCTGCTTACATTTCAGGATGTAAGCCTGAAATGTAACCTGCATTCCAGGAGACAAGTACTTCTGGTCTGCCCTCAGGTACTGGGCATTAAGCAGAGGTGATTTGGTGGCAGTGCAGCTGAGGGCTCCAAAAGTGGTGGCTGTGATGTAGCTATCAACCATTATATCCTTCAAAATAAGATCTGAACAGGGTGAATCCTCACCCTGTTTTCACCCAGGTGGCTTCATGGACTGAGAAGCTTGATTTTTTTTGTCACCCTGGGCCATTGCAGCTGTACAGGCTGTTACACTTTCTGATCTGAATCCAACAGGTTTGCTTCTATGTCTTGCCTCCCTGTTCCTTCCCCTTCTGCTGCCTGTACTCAAGGTGAGGTGCAGGGTACAGCACTCTGCATGTTGCCTTTGTAGGAAGTCTGAACCAGAAATTCCTTTGCCACCCTTGTCCCTGGCAGCTCATTCCCAGTGCAAACCTCCAGGCTGATGCCACAGGGGCAACCATTACCATCCAAGGGCATGGGAAGGGACTCTCATCCTCCTGGAAAATGCATAGGCAACTCCACCCTTACCCTGCCCAGAATTTAGAGCAGCTTCAGGTGTTTGATTTTGTTTTGGGTTTAAATATCTGCTTAGCTATCTCTCAGAACTATCTCAGATGAAGGGGTGTGGTGAGGCTGCATAATTTAACTCAGCCTGTGACATCCCACAGATGGGTAAGCCTGTCTCCTGAAGGCTCCTTCATTTGGGTTGGTTTAATAGCTGTCCATTTGATTCTCTTATTGCCACTAATTTTTTAGCTAAGGAGGCATAGTCTTAAGTTAGTCGGTAATTGAGACAAAGGAAATAAACCCTCCCAGAAACAGATAAAGCTCCTGCCAAAGAGAGCCAGCCTTTCAGAACACCCCTTCAGTTGTCTTCCCAAGAGGAAGGATGTTCTGCGTGGCCGAGTTCCTACCCAAACTTTCATGGCATACACTCCCTTTGTCACTTCCTGTCCCCAGGGTCCTGCAAAACTCATCAGCCAGGCACAGTGCCTGCTGTGCCAGTCACCTCCTTCACATGTCAGTGGAAATGCTCAGGCACCGACTTGAGGAGCCTCATCCCCACCCCACTGGAAAAATGAAAGCCTCTGGCTTTCACAAGGTTAGGTTTCAGCCTAACCAGCACTCTCCAGTTGAACAGCTACAGGCCAAGCACACCCACAGGATCCACAGCATATATCTCTAGCAATATGCTCCAATTTCAAAGCATTTGCATATAATCTTATCAATGAGGGTTTTTCCACTAAACTCTTGTTCTGACATGATGAGGAATGTTTAAAACAGCAAAATGGAAAAGACACTAGGGAGATATGAATATCTGAACAAAGAGGGCAACATTTTCTCTCCTGCTGGCCCCATCACCATGGGTGTTGGCTTCCAGAATTGTCCCACAGTGGTCCTAAGGAGCATGTGTGACAAGTATGGGCAGCAGCATTCTGGTCCTCATGCCTCTTCTTTCTCACTGTACATTGTGATGTGCTGAGTGTCAGGCACCAGCCCATCACATCTGCATGGAGCTTGCATTCAAATCACTGACCAAGGTATTTTTTTAATCCAGAACCAGGTGGATCTCCACACCTCCATAAGGTGAGATCCCATTTGAGGGAGTTACTTGCTGCCAGGGATTTACAAAGTGCAAGAGGAGTGATGTGTTGTCTGTTAGGGGCAGAAGGCAAGAGGATAATTACAGTGTCATTTTTGATAGCATAGGGCAACATGCCACTAAAAGTGTGGGTTTAGTCTTCAAAGAGATGGTATTTCCTTGACTCTCTCTTTTATGCTCTGTCTTTTAATTCTCTGTGAGATAGATAAGTGCTATTACCCATTCCTCTTAGGCTGAAATCACAGAGTATGAGAAAAGTGAGAAGCTGAGCTCTGGGATCTAACCATCCCCCTTCAGTATTGGACTCTGCCTTGGTAAAAGGGCGCCCTTTCTCAAGTGCAGCCAACCTGACCAAGACAGTGGCATGATATCCTCATAGGTAAACTTGGGAAGTGGAGATTAGATGAGCGGATGATGAGGTGGATTAAGACCTGGCTGAACAGCAGATCCCAGAGGATTATGAGGTGGGAATACAATTCAAGGGCCAGCTGCACAGGATACTGACTAATGCATCTTTTTCCCTCCAGACACAGCCCTGTCCAAGATAGGTTAAATACAGACCACCAGCCATACAGACTATCCCTTCATTATATCTTTTTTCCCCCCCAGAAGCTCTTGATTTGAGATGTATTTCAACTAGTGACCTTGACTGGAAGAGTACCAGATCCCATGCTGTGTATCTTGGGGATACCCTGTCTCATTAATAAGTACCTTCATTTCAGAGTATTGTCTATTTATTTTGGAAGTTTTACCTCCCCTTGATGAAAAAAAAGAGATGAATTGGAATAAATACAGGCAGGAAATGGTTTCCATGGCAACACTAAGACTACATAAGAACAATCTCATCATTCACTTTTATTCCTTAGATACACTTTTAAAAGAAGTTTGAGCTACATTAAAAGACGTGTCCTGTTCACAGCACATCACCCAAGTCAGCAGAAATAATCAGCTCTGATTTCACTTTCAGTGAGATGGGAAATAAGTTCCTTTAAAAAAAACAGGGACGAAAGGTCTTAGTTTCCAGGGAATGAAAGCTCAGTCAAAAGAGGAGTTCATTCAGATTCAGTGCTGGTCAAAAAAAAAGCTGCTTTACACAACATTCAGCTTTGCTGAAGTGCAACTCACACTAACAGACTTTCAGTGTATCCTGCTCAGAGTCTTAGGTTTTGGTGAAGCCTTGGGTCAGATTGACTGTAAGCAAAATCCAGTCTAGTTGTGTGACAGTACTGGGAAGGAAATCCATAAAACTCTTTCTGAGAGCTTATTAGTGGAGACATGAAAGCTTGGTGCGATGTGATTTCTACTACTGTCACATTACACTGCTGTGTTCACCCCTCCTTCATGATCTCCTTGCCATTTCTGCCTGCCTCCCCACATGCTCTAAGGTGAAGGAGAGACATTTCAGCAACTTGGATGACTTTGCCTTGCTTCTGGTATGGTGTGTCCAGCCTCAGAACCCAGGGGAGAGCTCACTAGGCACAATCTCCTCACCCGAGTTAGTCTACAATCTGTTGGAAAGGTCCTGAGGGAAAGCTGTTTGGGAAGCAGGTTTCAGGCTTAGCTGCAGCAGATTTCTACCTCCAGAGGAAGCAAGATCTTCCATTTCTCATCATGAAAGAGGAATCAGATGGGCCAGCAAAGGTCAGAGCATACCAAGGACCTGGTGTTCAATCTGCTTCCTTGTCTCATGTCTCTTCCAAACAACAAACCCATACTGCATGTAAGACCTATTTTCTTGGTTCTCAGCTGCCTAAGCAGCATTAGATTTTTCTTCAATAATGCTGGGGGTTAATCTCCAAGTGCAGGTACACATCATTATCTACAAGCTGTTTTTTTTATTGATGCTAGGGAAGGAGGACCCATTGCTGATGACATGTGGAGATGATGACAGGGAACGCTTGTGGTCACAGGAGGATCAGTGGTTTAGCTGGGTATAAACAAACCACATGTGCTTCAATATGTGTCTCACATGAAGTCACAGATCTAGGAACAGATGTGGCAGAACACAAGAAGGTCTCAAGGACCTGTCTGGTTCATTGGAAAGAATCTGGTCTCATTAGACCCCTGAGAACAAGACTGGTGACTGCTTACCATTGCCTGGATGAAGACAGATACTTGATGGCCAAATGCTTTTTGTCCTAGGTGAATGGAAAAACTGGGTGGAAGCTGAAAGTAAGGAAACTCAGACAAAAATAAGATGCATTTTTTTATTGTGAGTATAATAGTAATTGGACTTTAATGACTTCAAAAAAATTGAAGGTTTTTCCCTCATAAGAAACTTAACAATTGTAGTGGTTTTCTTAAAGACAGATGACTTCCAGAAGGTCCACTGAACCGGGTTATGAGGGAGATCAGGAAAGATAATCACAGTGGTACCTTCCTGGTGCTAGAGCCTGCTGCATGAAGAGCAGAGCAGTGGAGAAGGTAGTCCAATACCATGGCCAATCTGGTAGGCTCAGTCTTGCAAGGACTCATGGGAAGAAAAGGGAATATACAGTACACCCACATCCTGTAAGGGCTCTGGTATTTGCAGAAGATTGCTGATACACATCTTCCTGTTCCTCGGGCCTCTTTGGAGACCCCCCCAAGAGGGAGAGTCTCTTGTTCTACCAGTCCCAGTTTATTTGGTCTGGTCATGAATTTATCTCCATTGATGCCTTGTATTAGTGGAAGGGTTTCATAGTCTCTTCTGAGCCGGATTAATAACCTTCCTTTGAAGTAGCTCAGTGTGGCCCAGCTGATGGTGCGCAGACAGCACACTGCGGCAGCGGCAGCGGTGCTGGAGGAGCTTTGAAGAGGATGAAGGTGTGAAGGACCGAAGTGTTGAGTTAATGACTCGAAAAATGGGCAGTTGCAAAAGCAGTAGGGTGCTTTGCTGAGGCCGGGTTTGCACACCCAGTCGAGGGGGAGAAGAGATTTTTTGTGTGTGTGGTGGCAAAAGCTCTGATCTGCATAAGAACAGCCCAGGTGGGGAGAGGGTGCGCTCCCACCGCCAGAGGATGACCGAGGTAAACCGACCTTTGTTTAGCAACAAGCTGGGTTTTGAGCCAGATGGAGGGGAAGGCCGATAAGAAACACATCCTGCAGAGGTGGGATAATGCTTTTTATCATGACAATGTCCTCTCTTACACAAGCAGTTCAGGTGTAAATCTGCCCTGCCGAGAGGTATAGAGACATTCACATTCCCATGGGCCTGAAGGTTTTCATCCCTTCTGATGGGGCATAACTGGCTGAACTACGCTGGCCTGAGGAACAGCAGTCAGGTCTTAGGGGGATTCGTGAAGCATCAAAGACCCCCGAGGCGCCCCCAGGCTCCCTTTTGGGGGCGCTTCGGAGAGGACTGGTCACGATCCACAGTGTTTCAACGCAGTGTAAAACTCCCCCCTCCAGGGGAGGTACATGGCCGTTCCCATCTGAAGCTGATCTTTTATTAACCCCTAGAACTTAATGTTCTGTGGGCTTCCCCCATGTCCCGACGGATCAAGACTGCGACCATCACTTGGACCAATGTTTGGCTGGAGGATTGCTAGTACTACCTGCCCTAGCTCTGCTCCTGCCCAGGATTAACTCTGCAAAACCCTCACTGATTTGAGCAATCAGTGACCAATGGTCACTTGGACCAATTGCAACAACCGAGTCCTGTTTCTTGATCCACTACTACTCTTATCCTTTTATTCTTGTTTTTTTCTTTTCCTTAAAATTGTTCTCAAGTGGTATCTTTATACGTTGATATTGTTGCACTTTTACAGATAGTAACAAAAATAGCTACATAACTTCTTTCAATTGAAACCAAATTGTTCTAAAATAAACCCGACAAATATATATATATATATATATATATATATATATATATATATGAACACCGGTCATTCAGTGTCATTTAACCTTAATTGGCCCCGAGGGATCTATTAACAAGAACCTCAGTTACCCTTGCCTCCAGGGCTGGGTTGTAAAATATGGTTACTGGGAAGGTTAGGGATTTGCAAAGAGCCCCAAAACCTGACTCTGTTTCCCACTGATGTTGTGCCACTCTAGATTAGCTCATAATAGGAAATGATGCTGTAGCCAAAGACAGCCCTAGAAACTAATGTAGTCACTTCCTTATCTCCAAGACTCTGATTGAACTGAGAAATTATTTCTAAATCTGCTTCTGCATTTTCCATCTGAAGTATCACTAACTTCAAATTTAAAAAAAAATCTGAAATGCTGCAATACAGTAATGAGGAAATATGACTGAGGTGTGGGTGGTTTTGTTCTGTAAATGAGTATGCATTGTTTGTTTCAAGATCCAAATACAACAATTGTATATAGAATTTCTGCTCTGTGGGGTGAGATTTTACCATCTACAGTGCTTGGTGTCAGGGATGGACTTTCTTTATCACACTGCACTTCTCAAACAAGATACTTCTCAAAGATAATATCTTTGTTCAAAGAGGGTTCAGTGCTGGGAGGCCAAATGAACCAGGTTACATAGACCAGACTGGATAACCACAGCACTCTCTTTCTGGTTTAATCTGCAAAAGAGGATTTCCTGACCATGAGGAACAGGACAGTTAAGAGACACAGTCTAGCATTGTGGCCAAACACCGAGACCCATCTTCAGAGAAAGAGACCCATCTTCTGAGAAGAAAAGAGGAGGACTTCTCAGTGGGGAACTTTGCAAGGCCCATGCTCCATAAAGGGCTTCTGAATGCAGTGTGCAAGCCAGCCAGTGGAGCCAGAGCAGCAGAAGCCATGGGGCATGGCCCAAACTTGCATGATCCATGGTGACGAAACATGTGGAGCTCCTCTTTTGGGAATGAGATCCCTAAGGGCCTGATTGTGCCCCTGCCTGCCCTGGGTGTGTGGAAGGAGGAGGTATATACACTCTTCTGGGCTAAGATACAGCAGGGTTTGGCTGGAGGATTGCTAGTGCCTCTACACCTGCCCTAGCTCTGCTCCTGCCCAGGATTAACTCTGCAAAACCCTCACTGATTTGAGCAACTGTTGCCTAAGCCCTTCTGTCCATGTGTCTGTGCTTCTCTACCATGTCTATCAATTAAGCAGAAGACCCAGACATCCTTTTGCTCATACAATGCTTTAATTATAAAGTAGTTTGCTTCTGATTGGCAATTATTCTGCCTGGGAATGGGCCTCACAAGTGGGTGGGCTTTTGAGACCTGGCTGTCACTCATCTGCCTTGTCCCCTTCTCCATCTGGCTGCTGAAGAAGCATGAGCTCTTGCAGACTTTTCTGTGAAATAAGAGCACTAGTTAAGAAGTGGACTAGATTGGCCTTCACTGAGGCAGTATCTTTGATTTGTTTCTTTGGTTTTTTTCTCTCCCTTGTGACTAGGAAAGGTCTAATACTCATTGCAATTCCTAGGCTGACCCAAGCACACCGTGGCACCTGGTTCCTCCTGCCAGATGTGCTGTAAAGGAGAGAAATGAGAGCCATGGCACACAGAGAGCCTGCCACTGACCACTGCTGCTAAAGGCTGTGGGCTATGCTAGGAAAAACACTTCTCAGGAGCACCATCCCAAACCCAGATGCTGGAATCTTTGTGAGGTCTGAGGGGTCACCATGGGGGTCTGTGCAAAGGGAAAGCAGGGGGCCCGGCTGGGTGATGGGAGCAGACTGGGCCTTCTTCCTCTGAAATCCCTGAGCTGAAGACCAGGGATAGAAATGCAAATGTGAAGAAACTGGAAGTCTTTTCTGTATCCCGACTCAACAGTGCAGCTTTGCAAGCTACCCTGGGGTCCAGGATGGGTGCAGGAGCCTGGGCACTGTTTGTGGGCCTCCTCCTGGCCTGGGGAAGGCCCCTGCCCTCTCTTGACCTCATCTGCCCCTGGTCCTGCACTCTTCCATGCCATGACATCTTGCCTGCTGGCACAAACCAGTCCCAGCTCAAAAATACCATAATGAATGGAAGTGTCAAACTGCAGGGTTGGCCTGATATGGTCAAAGGCAACCTGCCACAAGCAGGAGTCAGCCACTGTTGTAGTGGTCTTCTCATAAACTTTCTCTGGCCTGTGAATCTGGGTTGTGCAGCATGCTCTCCTATGTCATTTGACCCTTCAAACCCTATCCTAGCCTTTCCCACATCAGCAAGCATCTAGAGACAGAACCTTTTCCTTTTGTAACTATAAACTCCACAGTGTTATGTTAATACCCTGCACTTTGGTTTTGCTTATTGGAATCAGACCAGTCATAGTCATTCAACAGTGAGTATTGGCAAAGATCAAATATTTTGTGGCACAAAGATTAGGAACTGAGCACATTTTTGATGAAAACCTCCCTTTCTTCAGCAGCCTGTGGGTTTTTTTGAGCTATTTAGATTCAGCCACTAGAGAGCAAACTTCTTCTTTTTATCAAATGGCAATTTATATATTTTTACAAAAAAGAATTGTACGGTTCTTCAGGCTAAAGCTCATGAAAATTGAAAACAGCTCTAAGTTTACAGAAGAGAAAAGAGGCTTGCTTGCTTGCTCTTTCTATCTGTCTTTTTCTCTTTCCCTCTTTCTTTCTTCACAAGCTGTGGTTTAGGAAGAGAGAATAAACGAGTGTGTTTTGTTGTAGTGAAGGCCTCTGTTAATGACTGCTGAAGCTCTCTTCCTTCGTGTCAATCACCAGAGGTAATTGTTCATCCTGACATTTGGAAGCCCCGTGTGAGTAGAATCTCAAAAGGAGGCCTTGGGATGCCAATAGGCAACATGTATGCAATTGTGCCAGAGTTAGAGAGGAGGGGATCTGCAAACTATCAGGATTACACCCATAAATATTGGAGCCTGCCTCTTTCTGGATTAGTGCTAAGCAGCTGGGGTCCTTAGACCATGTAGTTTAAATGCCCTTGAGATGTGACTGCAAACAGAACGGAGAAGTCAAATCTTTCTGGGAGGGAGTCTTGAGCCATGGGCTTTCATTTGTCCCTTGGTCTTTCACAGCTAAGACTTGCTCTGCTCTGATGGTGAGCTCAGGTATGGAGATAAGTGGTTTAACAGGAGACAAGTCAGCACCTGATGAAAATCAGCCCTTCCCAGGAAAATGGAAGGGGATTTTATGAAATACATAGTATTGTCATTAGTGTGTAAACAGTGGGTTATCTCCCTGCCTTTCTTTGTGAACTGACCAGCTGCAGGTGCTTGCTGTTGCCTAATGTTCAATGAGATGTGCCCTTCTGGTGGCTCACAGGCATGGTACTAGGCCCCATGAACTGCCATGGACCTTTACAAAAGGGTCCTCCACTGTCCTGTGGGTGATATGTGATTTGACTGCTAAGAGGACAAGCCCTACCATTTAATGTCCTATTGACATTATGAATTGCCCCATGGGGTGATGTGGCCCAGATTTAATCAGTTTAATCCATTGTACCAACGTGGGAGCTAGTGTTCTAGACTGAAACTGCTTTATTATCCTTGTGCTACAGTCATCAAAATGAAGTGGCTATGAAATGAATTAGTTGTACCCCTACCACGTGCTGTGAGAGACTCTACAAGCCAGGTGTTTTTCCAGATCCCCAGGCATCTTAGGATTTTGGACTCAGTCAGAGCAGCTATGAGAGTCACAGTTGGAAAATCTCACCAGGTCATTCTATTGCTATTTAAGTTTCTATATTTCCTGTGAAGCCAGTGATCTTGAGACCAACTACATCTTGGGCAAGTGCTCTACAAATGCAGGCAGCAGGTAATAAAGTCCTTTTACTTCTGTCTTGGGAACATCAAGGTGTTGGGGAGTTGATGGGTCAGTTTGGAGAATGTGGTACCTCCATCCCACTTTTTGATGCAACTTAGCTGCAACTACGACTTCAAAGATCTGTCACTTCAGGGGCTTGGATGTGAGCAACTTCTCTGTAAGGTCACAGAGATCACAGAGGTACAAAGAGAGAAGTGAGGACAGAAGCAGTATTGGAGTGTCCCACACTGCCAGGCATCCAGACTGCCACAAAGGGTTGGGTATTGACCTGCCCAAGCAGTGGTCATAGCAGGTGTGACACCTCCTCTGACCCTCCACTAATACCTGCTTTGGTCTCCTCTGTAAATAACTATTAACCCTTTGTGAAGTGTGGCTTTGGACAAGCTTGCTTCACCAGAGAAGCTCCTAGCTGGTGCTCAGGTTAAAAACAGCCTCTGGACAGAGTAAACAGCTCCCAGGACACATTGGCAGCGGCTGCATAGCTCATGTCTTTGCTCTGTGTTTGACAGCCCAGTGCACTGTCAGTATAAATCCAGCCCTTGGCACATTCAAACTCTTGTACACTGTTACCTGCCCAGCTGGCTTTTAAAACTGTGTCAGAAGCAAAAGCTGATTATCAGCTTAAGCAGTGCTGTTTCTCCTCTTTGTCTGTAAACTGTGGATAATGTTGGCCACAACATTAGCAGGGGCAAAACCAGCACTTTGTACTTCCTCTAGAAAAGACCTCTGGAGGAAGGATAGGAACTGTTTAGGCACTCAGCATCTACTTCATTGATAGGTATATCAGTAGCTTTAATAGGATACATTTAAGAGTGCTCTGTGCAGCTTCCATGTAGGGACAAGGATCTCTCTCTTTTTTAAAAAATAAGGCCGTGATGATTTTTATTCTGTGTCTGAAAACCCATTTTGTGCAAATGTTTATGTGTCTACAATTAGATCCCATGAACTCTTAATGGAATGGTCTGCACACTTTTCCCCAGGAGCTCTTCTAAATGTCTGTCATAAGTGATTGTTTTCAAAAATACATCATGGTTTTGATTATCTGCTTGTACTTTATCCCTTTGGGACAGTCTGCATTGCTTTTACCGTGCTGTGGTTGCTGAGGTCTCCATCCACAGCACGTGTTGGTGCTGGACCACCTTGGCACCTGCCCTTTGTGCCTTGCATGAGTCAGAAATTGTGTGCAGGGATGGGAAGGAGATGCTTGTCTGGCACCATGGGGGAAGGACGATGCTTCTAAGTTGTGGTGGGAGTGCAACTTTCTGTGGACTCTCTGCATGACTTTGAACTATGGCTTCCCCACTCCAGGCCCTGAGCTAAAGCACTTGCCTGTATTTCTCTAGTGCTTTTTGGTTTGAAAATTCTTTTTATGAGGAATTTTTTTTAAATGGAAAAATTAAAGACATTTCTTCCTAAATCCTATGGAAAATATTTTGCCAAGCATTGTGTTGTGCTTAACAGAATTTCATTCTTGGCTTCTGTTCACTCTAAAACACTCTTTTTAACTCCCTCTTTATACATCCCTTCTTTTAATACAAAAAAATGTATCACTTTTCATAACTTTTCTGTCTGTCTCTCTGCCTAAAGTTAGACAGCCACTTTCCTTGTCTCCATCCATCTCCATAGTGTTATGCCTCTCCATTTCTTTCCTTTTTTTTTCCTTTGTGATTTCTTTCTGGAAGACATGGCTTGCAGTGAAAGTTTACTGATGCTGGAAAGGAAGATAGAACAAAATAAAAACTGTTCTCTGTCTTGCTTCCTTTACTCTTCATGTTCCAGGAGTGTTCAGTTATTTGTCCTTCAGCCAGACCTGTGAATCTCTCCCAAGGCCTTATCTTTGTTTCTTGCTCTGAAATGAGAATCAGTATCTCTGGTTAGAGGAGACTAAAACCAACATGCCCCTGCTGTCTGATGTGCTCAGGTCAGTCCAGGATCTGCTGCAGGGTCCTCTGTGTGGGGATACTCTAATGACATTTGGTGTCATTCCCTCTTTCAGTGGGGTAAGGCTGGTTGTACATGACCTCGGGCCTTGCTTAGCAATTCCCTTGAGTGGTTTTAGGCTTAAGCTGGCAATTAGAGCTGCTCTCCTTTCAGTGCATCAGCACGCTTGTCATGCAGAGAGCATTGCTGTCTTGGAGTGGTCCCAGACCTAGCCTGGGGGGGGAGCAGAGCAGGGAAAGGAAATGGGCTGTGGAGGGGTGGGGGGAGAGGACAATCACCTTTGGCATTATGAAACTTATGCCCTATAAAATATTGCAATTATATTGTTTTCTGAATCCAGTGGGAACCATTGTTTTTCAAGCAATAAATATCCTCCTGCAGTGTTGGCAGCCATAATATGGCAGCTCTGACAACCCAATAGTGAAACTCATTCCAGTAATATGAAACAAGACTGATGTTAGTGACTTTCTATTAGCTAAGCTGAAAGAAACAGTCAAAAAAGGTAAATAAATGGAATGGTCAAATTTGTTTTCCTCTTCCCATTTAATAATATCTTTACAGTAAGTCCAAGACCTTCACTAGCAAGATGTTTTTGATAACATTTTGACAACAGAGCCTTGAAAGATGCAGAAGGAACCAGTAATAGCTGACAGACCAAACCCAATATTTTTTGTTAAGAATGATGCTCATTTTTTTGTACTTGAAACTTTTCAAGGCAAGATTATATAGGCAATCATTCATTCTTTGAACACCAGCAATATTTTGTTTTCTCATCTCTCAGATGTTTTGGTGTAGGATAAACAACACTATTGGTATTCCTGTAGCAGAAATTCAAATGAATAGCAAATAAATTATAATGAAAAAAACCAGAATGATGTGATTAAAGTGAGGTTCTAATGCAACAAACCTTACTCAGGTTTCAGCAACACTAGAATTAGATGCTTCTTGGTACAAATAGGAATGAATGTGCAGAGCATTTCACAGTTAATGCCATGCCTAAGCTCCATGCACTAATATGCTATAATAATTAAACCACTTTCCTATGGGAACATATTTGCAGCTTGATTGGTTGAATAACAAAATTTCTAAGCTAGGTTTTCACATTTATGGAGAACTGTCCTTGTGCAAAAAATCCCTATTTTGATGCAGCCTTGGACCGTCAGGTAAATTAGTTGGGTCTGTGTGTACAAACAAGCCCATTAACATGTTAGAGCAGATAATAAAATTGCAATACAAATGTACCAGGCTACCTATGTAGTGGTGTTGAGTTGTAGTACTCCTTGGGGAAACCCTTACTGCCGTGCAGATGTTGCAAACCCAGGTGGATCTCACATGCCCCATTTTTCTTATGGGCTGTGAGTTGTACACACTCACATCCCTTGGCCATCATCATTACAGATCCCAGCCTGGGCTCCAACACCAAAGACAAGGGTAGACCTAAAGGAATATAATCTCATATTATCTAGTTAAAAGAGATGTAGTTTGCTCTACAAACCATTTTTCTCTGGGCTTGAACACTGAGTGCCATTGTTGCTCAGACGTTTTTGAAATATATCCATAGTTCTCACACTAAATCTTAGTTGACAGGCTATGTGGTGAAGTAATTGATCCCAAATTAAAACTTTGGGTTTTCTTCCTCTGTGTCCAGCAAATTAGAAGCCACAACTGACTTCAAGATGTGCTTAAATGTGAATAAAGTTTGCAACAAAACCTTCCCTATTGCAAGAACCTTGCATATACATTTGTAATTATTAGTGCATTACCAGAGATGGTATCATAAACATAATAAAATGATTTATTTTATTTTCCTGCCAGAGCATGTGTATGTCTTAATTGTGTATCGAAGATACACTTAGAATCCTCTCTGTCATGTAAATATGCTCATTGGCTAGTAAATATTAATGCTGCATTCTGGCTCCAGCTGTGAGAAGATTTTATTGTCGTGTTAGTGGTTTTCATTAACCTCTGAAAGGTTTCACAGCATCTACTCTATTTATTTGAAACATACAGAACTGCTGCAAGCAAGGGCTGCTACCAAAAAAAAAAAATCATACACTCTCTTTCATTGTTTTTAATTTAGTTTGTGCCTCTTTAATGTTTTGGAGTCACTCTGTATGAAATTCCAGAGACAGGGAAGGAGCTGCCTGGTACTTTTTAGTTCCAGTTTTCGGCAGACAGTGCTGAAGTAAAAGGAACATATGTCACGTCTTCCTATTATTCTCCCTAATTGTCATGGCAATTTACCCACGAACTGACATGATAGCCATGGAGGGAAATGGAGCAAAACCTTTCACGTAACTCTGGGCTCCAGGAAACCATGGAGACATATGGAAAGGGGAGGATTGGTGTCTGCTGGGCTGCGCTGCAGGGGCTCTCCCCCATGAGTTCAGCTGACAAGGTTGGTGGCCTGTTTTGACCTTCCTTCATCTAGCTGATGGAACAAAATCCTCCTCAGCTGTCCCTGCCATATCCCTCACAGCAGGGCACAACGCTCTGCAGAGTTACCCGAGCTGCTGGCGCTGAACGTCTCCCTGCCTGCTGGACTGGTGTCTGTGGGACTGGTGTCCACCCCGTGCAGGGATCCAGGTGCTGTTGTGCCCATACCAATGTGGCTCTTGATGGTGAGAGGCACACTCAGTGGCTCCCAATTTTTGCAATGAGAAGGTTGTCCTGAATTCCCACATCATAAAGAGTGGGTGAGCTTGTGCTGTATCGCTCCCTCCTGGCCCTGAAGAGGTTTTCTGGAGAAATGAACAGCAATGATGTGGTGATCATATCCTTTCCCTCACCCATGCCACCACGGTCAAAATACTTTGGTAGTGTGAGCTCTGGTCTGCACAGACAGACAACCTCAGAGGAAAGGGTTTTGCAAGAAGGTAAATCTGAGCTTGGGTGGTTGCTTGCTGGGACAAGCCTAGTTATTCTTGCAGGGATGATATTTCTTTTGCCCTGTGATTTGACTTTAAAATTTGAATTAAATATGCCCAGCAGGCATTGACTTCTGAGCTGGGAAATTGGGCACTCTCCTCTGTCAGTGAAACATCTGGGACCATTAGCAGTGTCTGCTCCACAGTGAGGTCGACCCAGGTCAGCTGAGCTACACACATAACATCCATCTTCTCCTGAGACTTCTGTCCATGAGAAATCCAAACCACTGCACCCTGGTGGGTTTGGACATGGCTACTTTTACTTATGTGACTACGTCTGGATTTGAGCCAGTTTCTTGGAGCTAAATTGCCAGTCCCCGGTGTCAGGCAGTCTTCCCTAACTTGCTGGATGTTTGTTTTTTCAACCCAAAGACCTTTTTTCTGAGAGCCATTTTTTAAAACTTGGTGCATTGGTGGGGCTGAGCTCTGCTAGTAAGGCAGTTCTCACATGGAGGTCACCTTCGTTTCTAACCTCCTTTACATAAACCATAATTAAAAACCCGCAATACCTTTGCATGCTGAAGAATAAGTCTTGTTTCTATTATTCAGAAATTGCCACATTTTCAGCTGATCTTTTAAGTGGTTCCTAATAAAATTGTTAGGACTGGAAAATCTTCAATAACGTTTTTAAATGCAGCCCAGCTACACGGTAATAAACTCAGCTTTTAACAGTCCTCATTTATAACAATCCCAACAGCAAGAACTAATTTTCCCTCTGATAATGAGGCCTATTAGCAGGACTGTTCACACAGGGCTGACCTGGATTCAACAGTCATATGATTTTCTTTTGTTATTTTCAAGGCACATTGTTTAGCCAGTAAACATACAGCTTTCCCTCTTGTTCTTGTCTCTACTTGTCTCTTTAATGATTGTTTGAAGGTTGCTAAACAGAAAGCACAAAAGTAAAATGCAGCGATGTTCTATGCAAATAGCAGCTTTCTTCATTATTCTGATGCAGCTAATTGCTGAACCCCACTACAGTGTGTACTTTCACAACGGGAACATTCATCCTGTTCCCACTGGGGTTTGTTACGGGGAGAATACAACATTTCAGCTTTTAGTATGGGCAAAGGACATGATCATTTGAATATGCTGACAGCATTTATCATTCCACATAACTGCTTGCTATAGGCTGCAGAGCTGGAAGATGTCTCCTGAAAGCAATGGCGCAACTCCGATTGCTTCCCACGGAGCAGGGTGGATGAGCAGTTCCTACCAAGTTTCCTGCACCAGAACTTGCAGTGTCCTCTCCTTGCCGGTCTCCATACAGGACCATGGGAGCAGATCAGCACAAGGGCTCTGCCTGTGACCCGCTCATGGCTCCTGAGTGAGGCCGACTTGGCTTGAGGCTGCAGGACAAAACGGATGCTCCTGGTCCAGGCATCTCGCTGACACCAGGCAGCTCTACCTAAACACCTGTCCTTCACAGCGCACCCAGCATCTTGTGGGGATGAGCTTTGCACATGCTGAAAGGGACATCTCATCAAGGAGAAGTTAGATTTGGTCCTATTGCCCTCTTGTGGCTGCCCAAAAGAGACCACAACTGTCACTGTCTCACCTTGTACAAGTGGTACCTGCCCATTCAAGCTGAAATAACTTTCCTGTAACTTAAAACACAGTATTGGTTCCCTGGGAACTGCTGTGTAAAGTAAGGTGGAGCACCAGCCAGAAAACTGTGACATTTCTGAAAGGGACCTGAATGGGGTGCCATTGCAGGACACCAGACACAAGGGTGCCTCAGGCCAAACCTTTCCTTCCTCCTCCTCCCTCACTGTCACAGTTGCCTTGTGGCTATTTTTCAGCCACATGACAATGGGAAAAATGGTTTGGCAGGGTTCTCCAGGTCTTACATAGCCAAATACCACCATGAAAAATGCCCTGGTAATGCTGGCAAGGCACCCTTTCCTTACTGTCAGACATGAAATGAACCCCATGCATTATCAATAAAGCATACAGTGGTGGCACTTCCATTCCTGTAGCACATGATGTGCACAAGGTGGGGAGATCACTGTTGAAGGGTTTCCCCAAAAAACAATGGTTAGAATTATAACTAAAAAAAAGAGAACTAGGAGGGAAGGTAGCAAAAAACCAAAAAAAACAAAAAAAAAGCCCAAAAAAACCAACACTGTAACTGCCTCAAAAATCTTAATATGTTCATTCATGCGGATGTCCTGGGTTCAACTGCACCTGAGCTGCTTTCTTTTTCCTGCTTCTCCTGTCAGTCTGGCAACATGTGAGCAGCCTGCACACCTCACTGGTCCTGCAGCTGGTGTTTATGCCTACAAATAGCTTGAAAATTTACTCTGAGATACCTAAAAGGACCATCAATAAAATCAAAGCAGGCTTGCATGCAAGTTAAATCTTCTGATAACAAGCGGTAATGTTATTTGGTTTTGGGCAAATAGGGCAATAAAAGCTGAGATGTTAAATGAAAATTTGCTTGCTGTATATTGGCCTCGAAACAGTTTTACTCAACACAGCCTGCACCTAATGGAAAATCTTGGCCAGGATTATAATATACATAAACTAGCTGTGGCTTTCAGCGTGATTTTCCCCAGTGAAAGTAATGCAAGAATAAAAAAGAAAGATTCAGTAACAGTGTAATTGTGTCACATAAAGACCACTCCTGGGAAGCCATTTGAAGTTTTAATGTTTTAAAATGAATACTGAATTCACTTATCCTTGATAAGGCATGTGGTTCCTTTTTCTGCTCCCAGGTGCAGATGTGCTAGTGCATAGAAGGGCCAGAACAAACACCATTTGCAATTCAAGTGCCTTTAGACCCCAGATGAGACTGTCCTGTAACTGCTTCCATGGTATTATGTAGCTTGATTAAAGGTAAGGATTATCCCTTCAGTCTGATGTTTGCCAGTGACTACCGAAGACGTGACTCCAAGGTCTCACTAATGAAAATGTCAGCTCTCCTCAAGGCAACAGAGGCACACATTTACACCAAACCACTGAAATGACACCAGATCAGACTGGACTCTTGGAGCTGGCCATCACATAGTCCTGGTCTCATCTGAGAAAGTAAGGCATTAAAATATCTGGGGTTTGCTTATACAGTCATCACCTCAGGGGGTCAAGAAAGCCTCTTCCCTCTGGGCCAGCCACAGTTGTGCTGTCTGTATGAGAAACCTGGGCTGCCAGCAGGGACAGACATGCAGCTCCAACCTTGGGAGCTGCAAGGCTGAGCTTTGCATGCAGCAGATGTTTAGGTAAGTTTATTTCTTTTGCAGGACCGCGTCCCCAAGCTTGTCCCTGGGCTAAGCTCCCCTGATGGGCCCTGATGATCAGCAGCATCCCAGACCCACCTTATGCTTTCTGAACTCTTAGTCCTCTTCTTTTCAACTGGACATTTGATCATTAAAAACAGCAGGTAGTACAGACATACCATATATTTAGTTTCTGGAGAAATTAACTTTTACCTCCATAGCTCCACCATCCTCTTGCTCTGTTGCCTGTCACTACAGTTCCTTGGCTCTACCATCTGTCTGCATCCAGTCCCATACAGCATATCAATGTTTGACTATTTGAACTCATCACCCCTTTTCTGAAGCCACAGGATCAGTTAAGTTATTTGAATCACACCTTGCAATATTTCCATTCATTATCAGGGAACAGGAAGAAGGGTGGTATAAAAATGAGTTGCATTCATTGTCCGATCTCAGCTGAGGATCTTTGATATTTCTGTACTGGTGAAGTTCAAACATAAACAGTATTGCCAGGATCAGATGAGAAAAGTTGCCATTTGAGAAGTCCCTAGCCAAGTGTTTTTCTTTCTTCACCCAAACATTTCAAATGCAGCAGGAAAAGGTTGAGCTTGTTGCCTTTCTCAAAGACAGACATTTTTTCTTTCCCATCCAAAGGAAGAATTGCAAAGGTTTTAACATGAATTTAAGAAAAACACAGGACTGAATTGTTGAAGTTAAAAATTACCAAAAATAGCTGGGCATTTATTTCAAGGGGAAGTTCTGTAATACTGAACTTACTTATAGAAGGATAGTATCAAACTTATAAAAGGGAGTCCAGGGCTTCTCCAAGCATGCCTGGAGCATCAGATGAGGTGAAGAGGAAACAGCTGGTTGTTTTATGCAGTAGTAACTAATGCCTCTGTGTGATTTAGTAGCACAATTTTGAGTATGAGATCTGCATGACACACAGAGTATTTAATGATGATTCAGAGGCCACCATGGACCGAAAGGT
The DNA here is from genome assembly GCF_023055355.1 of Agelaius tricolor. Taxonomy (NCBI): domain Eukaryota; kingdom Metazoa; phylum Chordata; class Aves; order Passeriformes; family Icteridae; genus Agelaius; species Agelaius tricolor. The sequence continues at coordinate 90,952,174 of NW_027269261.1, read as the reverse complement.
CACTGATAAGTAATCCAAATTCCCATTAATATTTTATAATCCATGCTCTTAGCAGAGTGGCTGTGTCTTCTTTGGATTTGTACAGCCACAAACACAATGGGATCTTGTTCCTGTCTGTTGCACTTCTTGTTGTTTGTGACTGGTATTTCTTCAATACTATCCCTAAATAACCACAGAAAATGGAAACACTTGATAAAAAAATGACCTTTCTTGTGATTTCCACCTGTACATGGGGACTTTCAGCAGTACCTGGCATCCTCTGTGAGTAGAGTTGGATGGGAGTTCTGATAGCTTCACAAGAGGCAAAGGGAGGCCATTCAGTCAGTCCCAAAGTTTGTCATTTCCATGTTGTACAGAAATTGAAGGATCTGCATTTGAGATACAGAACATGTCCTCCCCAGGAGACTCCACCAGGCCCTGGGTCTGTCACTGGCCTTGTATGTGCACAGGGAGGGGAGGGGACACTGGCTCACCCCTGCTCCTGTGCTTTCCTCATGCTCCTGACATGCTGGAAAAAGCAAAGGTATCTCTCTCTCTCTCTCTCTCTCTCTCTCACCTCTAGCTCTGTTTTTCTGCTCCATCATCTGAGGAACAGACTTGTGAGGTGAAGGGAGAATGATCCCAGCCTTGTGCTTGGGCAAGAGTGATGTTGGAGATGGATTTTGTAATCTCAGTGACCTGGGAGCTCAGGCAAGCTCCAGGTACTAATCCATATCAAACTGTCCAAGGCACAGTTAATTTCACAGTTAATTTCAGGATGCACTGTCTGAGCCAGCTATATTGCACATGTTGCATGCTCATGCTTCTCCTGGTCCTGCTGCAGAGCCAGCCTGTGTCTCTGTGGCTCCATCCCAAAGAAGGCAAGAAGGATGCTTTCCTTCTTCCACCCTGCCTGGTTGTCAGAGGGGATTCCTATGCTGGCCTGTGTTGGCAGACGTGATTCTTGTGTTGTAAGAGGGCTGGGAGCTTTCCTGGGAAGGTTAATGTAAAGGTATTAGCTCACTTCAGCTGGGTTACTTTGGAATATTAATGAGTGTTAAGGTCAGAATATTGATATTGTCAGCTGTGCAAGTGTGCTGCTTGTAATTCATGATGAATGTGCTGAATAATAACATCATTTCAGTGCCATAGCACTGAAATACTTCCATTTTCTACTGGAAATATTCCATTTTCTGACTATTACTTGGTCATGGAGTGGGAAGTTTGTCATGACTGGGAATGTGCACTGTCCTTCCCTGCTCAGAAAGGGCACACAAGCATTGAAAGTCTCTGAATTGTTTGCATTTAGTAGACCCAATAAGTTTTCAAATCAAATAACATCTAATTTTTTTTCTCTAAGAATAAAAAGATTGTTTTAGTTAATGTGGCCATGAATAATAGCTTTTTCACAGTTATATTTGCTGCTTCTGTTTAATTTCTCTGAGATGACTAATTGTTTTAAGAGCTGTATTCCCAGAGCAAAACAAACAGACAAACAAACAGCTCCCCTCTGTTTCATTCCCCAAAGCTTAAACCAGCCCAAATAAGGACAAAATAGATTTTGCCATCTGTAACTGTAAGTTTCCTCTTCCACCAGACTTTTGCTTGAAGCAGATAAGGCTTTCTTTGCATTAGCAATTAGGGCACTATCTCTTTTTGCACAGATCTGAATCAGCCATCATCCTAAGCCAAGATCAGAGACATAGGTAGTGAGACTGAATGCAAGTTCAACAAAGTAGAAATTCTAGTTCAAGGAGATGTTTATGAATTCAGACTTTATTAAATTAGAAGGAAAAATTCTCTCAGGATCCAGCAGTCTCCAGTGAAAATGTGTTCAAATAATTTTGTCAGTCTACGAGCTCTCTTTCCCTTTGGCATTACTATAATCAAAGCAGACTAACAAAAATACCTTGTTCTGTAAGGATGCATAAGTTGTTCCACTGTTGTCTGCTTTGGTAGCAGGATGCATATTCATTATTTATGATACAAAAGTCTGTGTCCCTGAAGGACTTCTCTTTAGTCCACAAAGTCTAGCATTTCCTTCCTTGTGGTGGTGGCTGAACTTCCTAAATTTGTTTTCTCTCTTTTGCTGTGTTTTCCTGACATTGCAGCTCAGAAAGATGCTATGGCAACATGATCAATCTGCAGCAGGTACTGGGGTCCCGGGGAGATGGCAGGTGATTGAGCAGAGCATTTCCCAGAGCAGACAGAAGAGTTACCAGCCTGCCTGGCATAACCCTCACATGCCAATAACCCACAGGTGTTGTGGTGGAAGTGTTGGCACATGGACAAAAGAAGGTCCCACTCAAAGTTTCTTCTCTCTTTTGTGTTCCTGTGGAAGCGATCCACATGGAAAACCAGTGTCAGTGCATTCAAGTAGGGTAGGATTTATCCCACAGAACTCACTTTTTTTTACTTGTAAAATAGTTACCCTGTTGTTGGAGTGAGGCAAGGATATCTACAGGACGATCTGGATCATCAGACTCAAGCCCCTTACCTGTGTCACAAGTTATTGAAGTACCTAGCTCTCTGCTGTTTAAAGAGGGGTCAGAGACAGTGACACCCGAATTTTAGACAGACAGACTTAGGGAAATGAGTCCTGACATGGTGATAAGCTGCTTTCATGTCAACCATGCTGCTATTTTGGAATAAACCCTTCAGATTTCTGGGACTTTTATGCACTAGTAAGCAGCAATATTAAGGAGTTTGTGGCCCAGTTAAAGAATCCACATAATTCTCTTTGTTTTATTCCATTTCCATCTGGTTTTTGTGATAGCCAGTGACAGAAATTTCCCAAGTGCTTTCAATGTAGAAGTACACTGATGCTGAACCTCATCTGCCTGCTGCAAATACATTGATATTCATGCAGTGACTCCAGAGCTGCATTCCCGAGGAGAGTGAGACTAAAGCCAGCAGACAATTCTTCAAGAGTTGTTTCTGCAGCAGCCCATATAGGGACCCATCTTCAGAGCTGGGACAAACTAAAAAGAATATGTGCAGAAAGCACTGTTGCAGAAAACTTTGGGTTGTGCAGTTGGGTTGTGCTGTCTTACTGGGGGAGATCTGTGTGCCCCTTCTTTTTGTCCCTGGAAGGATTTGGACTTTCTTAAAAGGAAAAAGCATTTCACAGTGATGTTTCAAGGTGACTTAGCAATGTTGGGATGAATTAACTAATGTAAATATTGCTGAAAAATCCCTAACAGTAGGGTATTAGCTACTTTCTGAAATGGGCAATGCAACTTCTGTGTTCATGGACTTTAGTGCTGCTCCACTGCTCTGATCATTATGAGTAACCCATTCACACTTCTAGTTAGTCGAATTGAGAAGGAATATGGATCTGTTTCACCATGTTCTGGGGAGCTGAATGACCAGAAGAAGTAAAGGTATATGGAGGATGTTGAGGGTTATCAGCAGCTTCCTGAAATTTCTGCATGTAAGAAATGTTGCCGTCTCCAGAGGGGAAAAGTCTCTTGGTTTTCATCAGGGAAACAAGGAACAGTACAAGACTTCCCAGGGCTTTTCAGACAGGAGCCATGATGAGAGTTTAGCTCTGCTCTACCTGTGGCAGAGGGAGCATATAAGACAGTCAAAAGCCCCCAAAACCCAGAACAACACAGTGCAGTGATGATGAGACTGTATGATGTGTGCCACTGGCTTAGCCCTGTGTGAAAGCAGAAGGAAGTTGCTGCAGGTGCAGCAGATGAATCTCAAGGATATTCATCCGTTTCTAGCGTGCATGAGGATGCACTACCCCTGTATCTCAGTAAAGTTGCTTGCAGATTAAAGAACTGTAAAAAGGAAGGTGATTTTTTTGATAAAAAAGTGATGATCAAGTAGAAGTTTAAAATGACAGACCACATTTCATCCTGCAACAAATATTTGGTGTAGGCAAGCCTTGGGTCAAAGACAGTGAGCAGAGAAGCACCACAACTATCCATGCATGAGTGATAACAGAGGCCAATGTTTTCACATATGGAAATCTCCAGAAGTACTAAATGAGGAGCCTGGAAAAATCTACAGATTTATGAATATTATTAGCTGTGAACTTTAATTACACTGACATTTAAAATGAACAGAAATGGCACTTTAATTGCACTGTAGCCACACTTTTATTGCATACATTTAAATACATCAGAAAGAGGTTGGATCTGTACTGTGCTGTATGGGACCAGTTCAGTCAGTTAGACATTAAAAAAATGGAAAATAAAGGAGATTTCCGAGCTGTACCTCAGCTAAGAAAAACTGGTTTGGTAGTTCTCTCTCAGTATCATAGAGGAGCAAAAAGAAATCTCCAAATTCTCCAAGGAATTCTAGGCACTGGATTTTAAGTCTGCTTGGATGAGTCTGCTTGTAGGCTTTAGGTAGATGGCCTTCTCTGTGATGCTATTTTCAAAACAGACAGAGGTTTTTCAAGTACAGCTTTGCATAATCCTGCCCTTGGTACAGGAAGGGTCTCACACCAGCCTCCAAAGTATCTGAGACAGCTATCCTTGGAAGTAATGGGCTGGATGAGATGGGTGGCACTCCCTATCCAGTTTGGGAAGGCTCTGTTGAATTTACAGATCTGAGGATCTGACATTGTCTGTCTGTGACGCTGTAGTAGAAATCAGACCCACCTGCATTTTCAGTTTTTGGTTGAGAATGCTGATATATGGAGGTCTGACATTGCACTTCTTCCTTGCAAACCTTCTTCCTGTTAGTGGAAAGTTGTTAGCAGGAAATTTAAAAAAAGTTCTGCTGTTTGATGAACCCTTAGAAGATATGTTCTGTTAGTGGTTCAGGCACTGAAGAACTTTATTCAATTCTTTAGTTTCTAACTGTCTCTGGGCAAATGACTCCATCTCAGTAGTCTCTGCTCAGCTGTGCAGCAGTAATGATTTCAGAATGGAGCTCTCAGCCTCAGCTCTTCAGCTGTAAAGCCATACTAGTCCTTTAAACATAAGCATTATTTGTGATCAGACATACTGACAAGTTGGAATACATAAGACTTGCTTGCTTAAAACTTTCAGAAATGGAAACCACAGATTTGTGCAGTTTCTGTGCTACAGGCTAAGACTTTGAGAGTTTGAAATGGATTATTGCAGACTCCTCTGGGGACTGCAGCATTTTGTCCCCTGTCCTAAACACCTGTCTGATGCCTTGAATACACAAACCTTAATTCTGCCCTGTGTTTGACAGCAGTACAAACATCACTGCTCCTTTCATTGAGTAAGCAATCATGCTGATAGTGCAGATATTAGGTGCTGATATACATATATCCTATGATGAGCAGGTGGGAAAGTATCTGAAAGAAGTGCATGGGTGACCTCCTAGAAAAATAAAATGTCAATTTAATTTAACTTGGGAAATATTTATGTAGGAGACATTCTGACTCTTTAAAAGATCCCTTCCTTGGATATTTTTTTTTCTGTTTTGTGATTCACTGCTTACTTAAGCAAGTGTTGTTGTTACACCCTACTGTGGTTTTGCTTCAAGATCCCTTTCAGTGGGTTAAGTTGGAGAGTCCCCATTTCAAAAACACATTTCCTCATCCCACAGGTGTGATCTGTATTCTTAATTTCCAAAGATGCTTGTGATGTGTGTTTTGACATATTAAAACTCATACTTGTCAGATGAATCAATTTTACAAAATTATCTACACCCCTTTGTATCATTGACTTGTCATTATTACATACATGACTTTTTGTACAACCCATAAATGTTACTGGTCACGGCTTTAGATTTTCTTATAGATTAAAATACCAGTAACTATTACACACTCTAAAGAGATGCTATAATTGTGCTGTAACTCCATTCTGTGTTCCCACTGATGACTTGGATGATGTATATGAACTGGTGAGGAACTGCTAACATGCTGAAATAAAGGACTAGAAATTCGTAATAGTCTTCCCAAATGAGAGGCGTGGTCTGAAAATAAAGAGGGTCAGTTTCAAGAAGTAAAAATTCAAGGTAGCACACTCGGATAGAAGTACCCCTGTACAGGAATATCTAATGGAGAATACTTGGTTTTCAGCAAATCTGCAGAAAAGACTGGAGTTTTCCACGAATTGCAGGTTCAACACGAGGCAACTCTGTCTATATGACGAGAAAAGAAAGAGGTAAGTGTTACAGTGGGGAATATAGAAATCTGTTTAGCCTGCAGCACAAATTAAATATTCCTGCTGCTCTGGTTGGCACTGGAAGGGCCTCTGCTGCAGCTCTAAGATTGATTTTAGATGCTGCACTTCAAAGCAAATGGAATCAGCTGGAGGGAACCCATAGGAGAACACCACTGCTGACACATCTCAAAAACATGGGCTCCACAGGAGGACTGAAGTAACTGGGTCAGCAGGGTGTACAGAATGAAGGACTTATACAGCCTTCAAATTTGTTAAAAGTCTCTTTGAAAAGAAAAACTTCCTTGCCATGTCTGTAGGACAAGAAGTGCACAGCTTAACTTGCAGTTACTGGAGGCTTTTATATATGGGGTTAACAAGCTTTGTGGGGCTGGAAAATGTATCATTGAGTCTTCCTTGGGACAAGGGTGTTTTGGATTAGCTACCAAGTTCCTCCTGGTCCTCTTTTGCAAGAGTGTAACTACTGACGTACAGTTCTATCGCTGATCTCTTTTGCTATATTTGCCATAAAACTGAGTTTTGGAATCACAAATGCCTTTGAAAATTGTCATTGGATTCTGGCTCCCTATTTACTATTGCTTTTCAAATCCATCTGACGTGTGCTACTCTGACTTACACTCGTGTGGGCTCTACATCACATGTTGTGGTTGGGTGAAAATACAGTAAGTTCCTTTGGTTTTGAGGCCACTATTTTGGGGCCCTCCCAGCACATTTTAGAGATGTACATTTCATTTTTCTCATGCTCTAACTTTGACCCCAAGCTTCTACTGAGCAAGGTGCTGATGTATGCTAATGTATGCATGCACCTCTAAACACCTTGAATAAAACCAGAACTTCCTGAACTGTTTTGTATTAGGTACTTTTTTTTAGTTGACTTAACTTGCTGTATTTACATGGTAAGCTATGTGGTATGTGAATTTCATGGGACAGAGGCCAAGTTCACTTCTCTTTTACATGTCTGAATGTGCTTTTTCAAGGTAGCAATTGCATGAATGCCAAGTACTTGCTCTTGCTACATCATTCTGGGACTTGTGAAACCTGCACACAGATTTTTTTAACTGGAGGCACCTGGGCACAAGGAGATGGGGAAAGTGGGATACCCCAGCAGAAGAAAACACCCAGAGAGTCTCAGAGCTGAGATGGTTTCTTGAGTTTTCTAGAGCAGCTGCTTCCCAAAGGACTAATTTGCTCTGCAAATGCCTGGCTCAGGAAGCACTGAAGCTATATTGCTTTGGCCACATGCAAAAGGTGCCAGTGGCCACCAAATATGATTTGGTATCTGTGTTCCTGTGACATGATTTGCCCATATCCAAACTGGATCATATCATGGCCTGTAGTTTGCTCCTGTACTGACTGTGCTTTACCAGTCATTGTTGCTCCTGAGGTGCAATGGCAGGAAGCATCAGGAACAATTGGAGTGTGTCAGGGGCTCCTGTACCAGTTTCTTACTTATTTGCACCCCTGTGATGTTTGCCAGCTTCTCTGGAGTGAGTTGTTTCAGGCGTGCCTGTTAAATTGGCAGTGACTGACACTTATTGCCAGCACCCAGGGATTCCCTGTCATTTGAGAACCACTGGGACTTGTCTAATAATCACACTTTTCCCGCGCACCTTCTCGTCCAAACCTTCCTTCAGCTGCTGTTGTCTAATGTGATCAAAGCCTTTACCCATCACATACTCCCTCTTCACTTTGTCGCTGGTGGGGTCTGATGAATCACTCTCGTTATTATTCTGAGCCTGCAGGTCACCCAGACACAACACAGTGCCCACACAATGGTGACAACTGAATTTATAACAACTTCTCAGTTTCCTTTGCAGCACAGATACAATATTTATGACACTATTAATGCATAGCGCTGTCAAGATTTTTAAAATGAGAGTAACTCACCTGCCCCTGTCACACACTCATGTCCTCCATGTTTCAGAATTGTCAGGAGAATCCTTATCAATTTTTCTGTCTTAATAGTCTTCTGCCATGAAGCCTGAGTCAAAAATGGCAGGTTGTACCACAGCAAATTCTGATGTATCTTTCTGTGGAGACATCTAGCATAAAACTTTCAGCTGTGTTGCTAAAGCAAGTGAGTTAGCCTTGAGGCCCTGGGGATGTATAAGCACTATTTCACCCTTATCTCTTCATTTAAAGCAGAATTTTACTCCCAAATAGCTTCATAGATTCATCCCATAACCTTACAGGGCACTTGTTACTTCACAAAACCAATATGTGACACGAAATTCTGGTCCTGGATCAGAAGGACCAAATGACATTGTGGTCTTTATGCCAGCTTGGATGTCAGTTGTCTCCATAGGGTCAGGCATGGAGCTGGCTGGCATCAACCCTGCAGTTTTGTGCTGCGGCTATATTAGCAGAAATAGGACTGACTGCCCTTGACTGTGGGTGATCTGGAACATATTTGTCCTGCCAAGGGATGGGAAAAGGCAGGTGCTTGGAATGGATGGATATAGCACCTTAACTTTAAGCTCCCACTCCACCTGGCTCTGAATGTAAGAACTTGTACCTACAGTCAGACACTCTCACAGTAACTCTGTGAAAATTGTGCTCAACTATTTCTGGCCATCATTTCTCTTCCAGCAGAAGTTGCAGTGACCAGTGACTTGCCTGTCGACCTGTATATCCTTTAGGTACTTCTGGATTACTCTCCTTTCACCTTCTTTAGCTGTGGGTTCGTACACAAGTCTAGGAAAGAGCCTGGAGAAAGCTGCAGAGGTGGGGGAGCCAATGTACCACTGGCCTTCCTCATAATTTCTCTTAAAAACTTGCCTTTATTTTTGAATTTGAAAAGCTGGTTATTACATTTCCTTCATGTTTTTGTACTGACCTGAACAATAATTGAGCTCTATTATAGTCACTAAATAAATCTGGTCTGAGTGACCCCCATGCTACTGGCAAAGGACATTTCATGGCACAGCCTTTCACTACCCTTCTCGGCCCATTTCTTTTAAAATGACAAAACTGCATTTAGAAAAAGTAAATTTACTGTGGCTTTTCTGTGCAGATGGTGATAAGCGTGAGTTAGCATTTGTAAGCTTATAAGCACATATGGTTTTGTACATATCAATTAAGGCAGTTGGCTAATCACTCTAATATCATTACTGATTCATCTGTATTCCTTCAAATAGACATTTATGCTCAGCCTGCTGGCTTTTATACGTATGGACTGGATTGTGCAATTCTCCCTGTCACCGTTTGTAGTCAATAACATTTCCTTGGCACCAAAGGGAGGAAAAGGGTACATTTTAGAACTGTGTGGGTAAGTCATTTGGCCCATGCCTTATGTATAAGGCATGCACATAAAATATTTGTGCGTGTGTGGTTTCTTTTTAAAGGATCTGCTAGTCATGCTGTGGGCTGAGTGACAACAGCATTATGTTTGTGCACATGGGACATACATGCAGATTCATGCATGCACTCATCCTGCTGTTAGAAACACATCCTGCTAACAACACTCATCCTGTTGTGCATGGCCAAGCATCTTGACCCTAACCAGCCTCACCTCACAGCCCTGATTTGGCTCACCACCTCACCCTGATTTGGCTCACCACAGTATTCCAAGGTACCTGAGTCTCTGTTTGGACTCTAAGAGGTGTTTGGGATCAAAAAGTCTATGAGAGCTTTTGGAAGGTTTTAGGAACTGGATTGTTTTCCCACTATTTGGGATGAAATGGCTGGGGTCATTCCCTGGTACAGGAAACCTGCAGGACTGGAGGGCTGTGTGACCTCCAAGGTCATCCACTGACCAGAAAAGGTTCACCCCATCTGCCCTGATCTAGTTCATATGTTCTCAGAGCTCATCATCCTGCCAAAAATGTGGTGCATGCAGGCTGTAAAATCACCATTCTTGACAAAGATTTTTAAGAAGGGACATGGGGATTTTTCCAAGCTTTAGATTCAGGCAAAAAGTAGTTCACATATAAACACTCTATGGATTTTTTCCTTCCTTTCTTTCACTTTTCAAAGCTTCATGGCCACTTATATTTAGCTTGTAGGTGAATGATGCATAGTCTCACCAGGGAAGAGGTAGATTCCCTGGTGGGCAACAGTGGACACTTAAGATTCAGAGGGACAGTGTGCTGGCCCATCTTGTCTAGAACATGCTTTTGCCAAAGAAGGTTGAACCAGATGATTTTTGAGGTCCCTTTCAACCTATAATGCCAGTTCAGAGCCAGGAACCCGTGCATTTTAGAGAACATAAGATTTTTGGGAGTGTCTTTACCTCTGTTTTCAAATTGTTTTTAAAATTCAGCAGTATCTTTAGTCAAGATTTTTTTAGAGAAACTGTTTTTCTTTGAAAGTTATTTCTGGTTTTGATACTAAACAATTCCCTAGCTATGAAAAAGACCTGTTATGTTTTTAGAAGAAAACAAAACTAAAAAGGACATAAAATGAATGAGATGTTCACTCTCCCAGCTATGGTCCCAAGGGAAAATTCTGTGTTAGTTCCTCACAAGAGTTTATTTATAGATTTTTGCAAGCCATGGTGTTAAAGCTGCTATGGAGTGGTAGCAGGATGGTATTTTTAGAACCCTGCCTAGAACCTGGTGATTTCCCCAAAATCCCCTGGCAATTGCATAATGGAAAATGTAGTTCAGCTATTAGCAAAGTGAGGATGAAGCTGATAGTCCTGCAAATGTCCAGCACAGAGCTCTGCTTTTGCGTGGTTGCGGGTGAGTTTGCCTGTAATGGAGCCCTCCTAGAGAGCCAGCAGTGTGATGGATGAACTTCCAGCTCTTCTCATCTCCCTCCTTACTCCATCCTTAGTTAACTGTGCAATTAACTGCACCTTTGTTGGCCCAGAGAGACCTGTGTCCTGTTGGTGCCATACATTCCAGTTCCCCCTGATGTTAATTGAAACTGGGGGCACTGAGTGCTCTGGAGGTCGGGTACAGTGAAAGGCTGGGCCAGGTTCCCATCTGCACATTTGTCATTGGACAGACTTGCCCTGTGTAAAAACCTACACCTTGCTAGCAAAAGGGTCTTTCCCAATGACATTTTTCAAAGGAACTGAAAGGGAGGTGGGCTAAAGTTTTCAGTAGAAAACACGTGTGGTTTTGAGAAAAAAACTTGAAATAGTCAGATCCCCCTTCTTCCCCACTTTGGCTGCGTTGTGTGATTGTGACTGCTGAGGTGGACCATGGAGTATCCATGGGCTGTCATGAAACACCTGTCAAAAGAGGTTTTTTGGCTGCTGATTTTGCTGACATTAAAATACAGGAACATGAGGAAACTGGACTGTGTACAAAACATCTCTTCCCAGTCAAAATACCTTAGTTGTCAATGTGTAAGAATAGTGCACTTGCTCATAATAATTTTTGCAACTAAATTGAAATCTCTGTAGAAATCAGACAGTGGTGAAATATTTAATATAAATTTAATTCCAAGGGTTTTTAATCAGAAAATTGATTTCATTTCATCCCAGAGCCAATCTTGCTGTCTTGATTAAATGAGGCAGAGAGAGTATTTGCTGGCTGCATGCATCTCTCTGGTCCCTCATTTAGAGGTGTGTTTTTGGAGGGAGGAGATTTCTTGCATAACATCTTTTCAGACTTTGGCCACCCTAGCTTCTTTGTGACACACAGCTGAGACAAGCTGAGGCTGTTTATTTTCCCTAAGAAGTCCATGCCCTCCTCACTGGAGTGTTTTGGACAAGACATTTAAAAATCACAGCTTTGACAGCTCCTCAAGGCCATCCTCTCCTGGTTTTCTTGTATGTAAGCATAGGTCCTGAAATGTTGGGCACTTCATCCAAGGTAAATGTCTAAGCCTCCTCTCCAGCCAAGCAGAGATGGGCACCTCTCAGAGAGGTGGTTCACTTGTCTGTTTAGGAGGGGATAATTGGAAGTGACCTTATTCATTGCCAAGAGGGAGAGGCTGACTTATACATGGATAACAACAAGTGAGATAAATCTGACCTGAATTGGTCTGAATTTCGAGCTTGTGCTTTATTCTTACTATAGCCCTCACCAACTTCTTAGACCCAAAGGCTGATTGCATTACCCTGTAGACACATGGAAGAGGTCTGAGAAATGCAAATGCATCATTAGCAGCAATAGCTTAGCTTCCCTCACCCCCTTAAAAGCTGCATCATCTTCAGTGGGGTATTAGCCAAAATTTTGGCATTGCCAGATATTGAGTTTTGATCTTGAAATGTAACATTTTCTTGGCAGTGTAATTTGTACAGAGTAGTGTACTGAAAAAGAACCTGCTCACTTGAAACTGAATCTCACCCATGCTTTGCTTTACTTTGAGTAAAATTAGTCTGCAGGAGAAATCCTGCAGTCAGGGGATGGAGAACAAGAGGGTGCATGACCTCTATTGCAGTTTAATTTTCAAAAGTGCGTCTCTTACAGTTATAAAATGCTTTTTGATGTGCCAGGGGATCCTGCCAGCCCACAGGCTGCCCCTTGTGATTGGGTTCATTGCAGCAACATTTCTCTGCTTCCATCTCCTGTCCAATGACCATCCCATGGCCCCATGGGACAAGGGCAGGTCAGCAGTGGCTGGAGGCTGGAGAATCATTTCTCACCTTCCAGGACTTCTCCCCAATATCTGTGGTCCCAGTGGGAAGGGTCCCTCTCCAGCTCCATCCTCCCTGAGGCAGCCCAGTCCATGAGGAAATGTGGTGCCCAGTGGTCTGCCCTCCATCACTGAATTTTCAGGTAAGATTTCTCACATAGGGCAGCTCTGCCCTCCTGAAATCCAGACATCTGGAAGGCCCCAAAACAGCCATGAATTGTCATGAAAAGCCTTGAGAGATGCTGTATACTGACCTGATGTCATGGATAATGTATATTTTATTTTATGTTTGCTACACCTCAGGTATCCACAGAAAACCCCTGAGCTTTGTCCTCATGGTTACCAGTGTGTCCACTGAATCCCTCAATGAAGTAGAGTACAGTAGTGCCAGCTGGAAATATTATACCTAAACTTCAGGAGACCAGGCCATTATCATGCTCTGGTTTCAATGACTTCCTCACTCTCCTCACAAGAAAAACAATTTCTTCTGAGCTTAAACCTGGCTCAAAGGATATCTCACAGAGACTGAGTTTGACAATATTCACTGCAGACATTTTTGACTTTGAAAAATAAAATATAAAATGGAGCTTGGCAGGTTTAGATTTCTTGGGGGATGCTTTTATACACTCACAACTCTTTTGTCTTGGAAATTAGTTCTTTTGAAGAATTGGATCATGGATGAACATCTTTTATTAGAGAAAGAAACAAATATATTAATGAGAAAACTATGATACTATTATATTTTAATATATTTTAGTAATTTATATTTTATATATGACATTTTATTATCTATTGTTACATTACATTATATACAATATATTATATGTGTGTTATAGTTTATTATAGATTATATTTTTAATAATATATTTAAGTTACTTCTCTTTTGCTTTAGAAAACATAATTTTTCTGGAAAACAAAAGCTGGGTTTGTATATTTTGCTGCATTTAAGTTGTGAAAAGTACCATTTCTGATGACTCTGGACTGCCATAAACCATACTCATATAAATAATTTGTCTCAAAAGCTGAATTTTCTTTCATAAACATAATGCTTTGAACATGCATATTTTAAATTCTTGTCTGAAGAAAGGTCAGTCATACAGTGATGTGATTTTACTTTTAGAGATTTTGCTTGGTATGATGTCTGATGAAAGACATTCAGTTTACCTATTGAATGATTTTGGGGGCCTGAAGAACTGTTGTGACACTATTTCCTTTAGGTGCTTCCAGACTCTTTCATAACCCATCTCAGTTGTTTTATCTTCCTGTAACAGTTGTTTATAGAAATATGCTGGCTTTCCTTCACATTTCATTGGCATTTAAAATATATATTGAAATAATACAAATCACAGAATGGTTGGTGTTGCAAGGAACCTCGGGGGTCCTCTAGTGCACCTCCTTCCTCCTGCTCTAAAGCAGGTTCCCCTGGAGCAGGTTGCACAGGATCACATCCAGGCAGCTTTCAAATATCTCCATGTTTCAGCCAGCTTTGCTCATAACTCATCCACTTCTCTGTCTCCCCTGCTAAATCTGATGGCCACATCTCTTTTGGTAGAGAGACAGCACAAAACTGCAAGGAGAACAGGGGTACAAAGAAAAGAAATTGGCTTTCAAGAAAGCCTTCCACTTCTTCTCCAGGTAATTACACTCCCTGTTGCTTGTAGGTTTTGCAGCTCAACATTTCAATATATCTCTGTTCACATTTTGTTCACTGTTTGAGGTTTACAACAGGTCATGCCACTAGAGCAAATGTTATCTGAGACTGAGATCCCCTCTTCTAGTCTTTTCTAGAAATTATATTGTTGTGGTCACTAATCAAACAGACCTTCTTCTTTTCCCTCTTTACCAAAGAGGTTTTTTCATAGGTGTAGTCATCACAGGAACTGCAGTGCTCTCTGCTGAAAGTCTCCAATTTTATGTAAAAAACTTTTAGCTTACCAGAAGAATCAGCAGTGCCTTTAACAGCTAAATAAATGGTCTGTAATGTCCAAATTTTCTTGACAATATACACTGAATTGTAGGAGCTGAGCATTTCTCTCTTCAGCAGCTTAGCACAAGAGTACCAGGCAGCCTCACTGCTCAAGAAGAAGGGGTAACAGATTTCCAGCAAGGGGAAATGGATCCTTGCTGCATCCCCCTGTGCCCCTAAAAGCAGCTCCCCATGTCTTCAGTGGCTGTGAAAGTGGCCTCTCAAGTGACATTGTCCCCTTTCTAATAGCTGCAGTGATAGGACAGTGATGTTTAACCCATGGTCAGAGATCCCTGAGAGGGGCTGTGGAGTACTTCAAGGGGTACATTAAAGCCAAACAAGAGAGCTACCTCCTGCAGTTGACTTACACCTGACTTCTTGGCTTCTGCACCTTCCTGGAAACCATGGACATGCCTGTGATGAATAACATCACAGGCTGAAAAACACTGGCCCACAGCTAGCTGGCAGAGCTCCTCACTTCCCCACCTCTGCCACTACTTTTTAAAAGTTTCTAGCATTCTGGTCTGTTAGTAACATATTTCTTCCTTTGTACATGGGTAAAAAGTGAACCCTAGTAATAGGGAAAATGAAATCCACCAAACTGTTTTGGACTGTGTCAAATGGAAAGAAATAAGCTAGACACTTTCCAAGGGCTGGAAGTACTGCCCAACTGCTCCTCTTTGCAGGATGAGGTGCCCCTGATGGGCAAGTGTAAGGAATTTCTTCTCTGGTTTATTCTGAGTTTATGAGCCCTGAAGCAGCTGAATGACCAACAATTTCAGTGTGTCTCCAGAGCTGGTCTGCTCAAACCCTTGAGCACCTGGAGGAATAAGCTCCCGTGACTCCTGCCCAACTCTGCCCACAGCAGTCCTCTGTAAAGCAGCTTTACTTATGCTCATGGGGGTTGCACATTCCCTGGGGAAGGCAGGAAGGGGGATATTGTGTGGGAGGGAAAGGCATTTTTCCACTGAGACTGTCCAAGGTAAAAGAGCATCAGCCCACTGATTCCTGCCCCAGTGCCTGACCATTCCCATGCAAGGAAGTTGTGGCCCTTCAGAGTTTGGGAAAGGCTTCCTTCCTGTGGCCCTTTTTTGGTTCCCCTCTTGGTTCCCTACATCTTACACTTGTGCTTAAAGAACAGGGACACTGTGCAAAATGTTATGACTAAACTTGTAGACATTTCCTTCAAATACTCTAAGCACTAGATTGAATATTGCTCCTGCAGATAGGGGATGAGTGGTACTGCTGAAAGTATGGCTGACATCTGAATTTGGCCCAGAGACTTCCAGGAAAATTTTGTCTGCCTACTCCCAGCTACATTTAGCACAAGCCAGTCATTTGTGACTGTAGCTTATAAATACTCTTAACTTCTGGCATACAGAATGGGAAATAAAATACGTCTTATCTAAAGGCCAAGTGATTATTTATTACAGTCATTATTCATTTCCATTGTCGTTACTAATGAGGCTTTAACACTTGCTGGGCCATTAGCTCAGCTAAGGCTCCCAGATTTCCTTAGCAGAGCTATCATCTCTTTTATCTGATATGTAATTCCTGGCTGGTACAAACACAAAGGGGAACTGGGTATCAGAAAAAGAAATTCACACTTATTATTATGTCCCACAGTTCATTATAATGCTATAGTTAACCTTTTTTTCTGTTTCCTTCATTTAATTCCTTGTAGCCAGGTAAGGAACATTCTGAAATGAAATATTTTTATTAGGCTGATCTGTGCTGTGTCTTCTGACTCTTTAGATAGCATTGCCAAATTAAAAACAATTGCTCCCGTGTTTGTGTTTAATAAATATTTCAGTGCTGCTCAATAAGGCTGGCACTCCTGCGTTAAGGACATTTGGAACCATGTCCCACTGACTCACGGCTCTGTTTCTTCCCTTCAGAAGGTGGCGTGTGAGACTGAATCACACCACTCACGCTGTGTGTACAGAGGGCTGAGCAGGGAGACTGTCAGCATGACAGGCATATCCCTTGTATATCTGATGGAGTGAAAAAGTGAGCAATAATTAATCATCTTCATTCACTGCCTCCAAAACCACCCAGTTGCATCCTGCCTATGAAAGGACAATTGCTGTGAGCTTAGCTTCTCTTCCCCTCTCTGAAAGCTCAAAAGATAAAGGAAATGCCTTTTGCCATGAATGTAACGGGAAATGGATCAGCCACAAGCTGGTATATGTTCTCTAGTGGCTGGACTGGTTTTAGCAGCTCCTGCCTACTTTATTCCTAGCCAGGGGCTCATGAAAGCTCATTGCCTCCTGAGGTCTGCTGCTTTGTCTGCTTGTGGGACTGTGTGTGGAAAAGGCACAGAAGTGGATCTGGCTAAAAAATCAAACCAAAAAAGCAGTGGACTATTCTCCTTCTCTGTAGGCTTGCAAATAATCACTCCAGAAGAAATATGGGAGAGCAGCAGGGTTGAGTGGTGTGGTTGGGCTGAACCTGAAATGCTCGCCAGCTGTTGCAGCCATGCCTGAGGGCATGATTCCTTCATTCCCTGGTTGTGCAGAACCATTTCTAGCTGACACCCAGCCATCTGTATCTGCTAATATTTTTAATTTATTTTGCACAGCAGAAGGGTGCTGGAAGGAGTGTAAAATAGTGGAGGCCAGGACTTCACTTTCAACCACAGTGCACAGTTAGGTCCTATTAAATTCAGGGATGGCAACCAAGTTAGAATCAAGTCATGGCCAGAACATGAGTGGGACCAGACAGCAATGGGCCTGACACTAAGCCTGAAGAGGATATAATGAAACATCAAAGAGTTGTGAAACCAAAGTGCAGACATGACTGCGATCTCCTATCTGTGGCATCCAGGCCAGTCATTCATTTCGGCATGCCTATTTCTTCAGCTGCACCCCTGAAGCATCCATACATCTTGAAAAGAGCCCAGGAAAATCTTTGGTGGAGTACCTTGCTGAACCCAGAAAACAGGACCCTCACTGAGGCACTTGATACTTCATGTATCTCTCAGCCGTGCATTGGAAAGCCTCTCACTGCTGTCATTCCAGGTAAAAGGGAGAAGGAGCACCCACTTTGACAAGCAGTGCTGGCACAGCTGCACTGAGCTGAACGACCATCACACACCCAGCTCTCAGTGCTGCTTGACAGCGAGCATGCTCAGAAACCATTCTGTCCATACTAGTGTTTCCCAAGTGCTGCCATTGTGCACAGAGGCACAGAGCATGGAGGCAGGGGCCACAGCCTCATGCTAGCATGCCCCTGTGAAATACAAAGAACCATTTATAGCTATTTCCAGAGGGAATAGAATTAGGGACATGCAATCACAAGAAAGAAGGTGACTTACAGACGATCAAATGCAGTCATCTCCAATAATAAGCAACTACGTCCCTTAAGTGATGTCAGACTCCACCCTGAAATCAGACACGTTTCTTTACCATCTGTTCCACAATTCAGAACCAGTTTAATTAGAAGAGAAAGTCTCTTGCTATTCAATGATCATTTTGTGTCTTTACTTAATAATTTTTCCAATTCTCTCCAGACTAAAAGTTCAGGTGTCTGGTTGCTGACATTTCCACTCAAAACTTATTTGCAGTGCAATAATGCAGGCACGGTTTCTCATCAGTGCTTGCAGAAGTGGAAGTTTGATTAATCCTTACTTGAAAGTCTGGTCCTGAGGTCTTAGTCCACAAGTTGGCATGTACTAGGGATGGAAGTTTGTCTACCAGCTCTCTGAAATGCCTCTTCACACTGACATTTGCTTAGTGTCTTTGTCACCCTAACTCTGATTTTTTTCCCCCTTTCTAGTGAATCATTTATGCGCTTTGCTGCTATCAAAGAAAAGTCTTCATTTTCAGCATGCTGTCAGGAGAAATTCCTTTGAAAAAATCTTACTTAGGCAAGCCTTTCAAATGAAAGAAAAAATGCATAGCATCACTTCTTCTTCTGAGTTTTATAAAAAAAGAAGATCTTTTTAAGTAATTTTGTCCATCTCTCTGCTCTCCATTAGTATTATCTCCAAGGTCAATTTAATACTTTTTCATGGTGATCTTTACAATTGGATTCCTCTGGGGGGAAAATTACTCTATAGGCTGTGGTGGGCTGTTCTCTCTCTGCACAGGGTGGTTGACAGTTACACTGACTCCTGCCTAGGTAATAGCCATTGCATACTTTATACCTTTTTAGTTTTTGTCATCTAGCACCTGCCTATTTAACTTCACTAACCTTCCCACAGGACTCCGTGCGTGCTGTGAATAGGCTGCCATAACCATGTGCAAGATTGGAAAGTAACAAAATTGGCCTGGTTTCATTGGATTTCTCACTGCTCTTCTTTGAACTCCTGACTACTGATCAAAATCTATTATTTTCAGAGAAGAAGTGATCTTAGCTAAAGAGTGACTGCATTAAAAGCATCACTCTGCTGGAGCAATTACACATGGTAATTTTCTGTGTAGAGAGGTCATATGAGAGAGAGCAGGTCCATTACCATGAAAGAGAAAATATCCTGTCTTACAACATAATGTCCTCACTGAAGAAGACCAAAATGGTATTAATCTTTATTTGTCTTTACACTTCATTGTCAGTTAATAAGCCCTGAGCATTGTCTCTGCTTGGTCTCTTGATATTGCTGCCATTTCACAGACTGCTCCTTTTGGTAGGATGTTTTTATTATGCCTAACTGAACCTCCCTACATAATTAATTACATTCTGCCTGTGACTCAGTTCCACTTGATTAGTGAAGAAGGGGGACTGGAAAGGACCATGTGGGTCACTGAGTGCTATCCTTAGCAGTTTCAGATGATTGTGCTGTAGATATAAATGTAGGGTACTGAATGATCCCAGAACTTGTTCCTTTCCATACATATCTTCCAAATATCCTCAACCTACCTTGCAAAGAAATGTTTAACCCCAAAGATCCATGGCTGTCAGTGGGACTGAGGCCTGGCTATAAAAACCATGATGTTGGACACTATGACAAAAGCAATGCTGGACAACGACACTGCTCTCCAAAACACTAAACTTAGAGGTTCCTGGGGATTCATGGACTGAATGCTTCAAAGAAAGGGCAGCACAGGGTGCTCGTGGTGAAATGAGGGAGGCAGCAGTTTTCAATAATTGCTAGTCCTTTTAGCCTGTTCATCCATCATGACTGCAGGGTTGAGGGGACATTAGGAATGGGAAGAAAAAAGCCCAGAGTGATTAAATCTTCCCAAAAAACTCAGGGATTCCTGTGGCTCACCAGAACTCCTCTGGGATGCAGGGTCCTGTGGTATCAACAACCCCAGGCTTGCTGTGGCCTGCAAAAGTCTTTTCTAGCACTCATGCTGTGGCCTTGCTGCTTTCTCCAGCAAATAAGGAAATCTAGCCATACAAAAAAAAAAGTGATATTGCTATGAAATTATTACTTACAGTCATGCTTAAAAAATGCTCTTGACTTGCTGTAAAATAAAAGGCAAACTATGAATGTGTTTCAGACAATGAGCCTTCCCTGTGGGTAAGGGTCTAGGATGCAGAACAAGGTTAACAAAGGTAAAATTAGATTTTGACTTACCTGAGCTCCCCCAGGTTTTTAGCTTGGCTAGTGAGAAGACTAACCACAAAATGTTGGCACTGCTTTGGATTTGGGCTGGTTATTTACAATAGGTGTACAAAGCCCCATTGATCTGAATGTTGCTGGTGTGGGTGAAGGTGAGAATTGTGTTTCTTAGCTGACAGCTCATGGCCTTTATCCCTTTCTCATCCCAAAATCTTCAGGTCGTGGTAACTCTGCAAATCCTTCTCTGATGGGTCCTTGCCTTTCTCTGACTGCCTCAGTGACATTTCCCACCCTTCTCATGTACCTCTGTCCTCTTCTGAGCCAGTGGGATGAGGTTTGCTTAGAGGTGATGGGCAGTGTCACCTCTGCCTACACAGGGTGATCATGGACCAGGCTGAAAACCATGCTATTTATCTGCTCAGCTGTCTCCTGCCTTCATCTGCTTTCTCCACCATGGTGCTGCAACAGGCTCCTGAACCTTGTCCTCTTGCTCTCTGTTTGCATTTGACCATATGGAGACCCTCCTGCTCACACCACCAGGTCCTGACTTTGCCTTGCTGGGTGTATCAAGCAGCTTTTCAGCTTTTTCAGCTCATGCAGGAATATTTCAGCCTCTGCAAAACACTCAAAGCACAGCTCTTGAATCCACCAGCTTAGCCAGTTGCTAGTAAAACAATAGCTTTGTTTTGTGGTTCATTTTGACTGCCCTCCTGATAACAAAAGTTATTGTGGTTTAAGCCCAGCCAACAACTATCACTCCCCACCCCTCAGTGGGATGGGGAGAAAATGGTAAAACCCATGAGTTAAGAATAGTTTATGAATGGAAATAAAGTAAAATATAATAATAATAATAATAATAATAATAATAATAATAATAATAATAATAGTAAAGAAAAGGAGAGCGAGAGACAGGAATAAAACCCAAGAAAACCAAGGGATAAACAAGACAATTGCTCATCCCCTGCTGAAAGATATCCAGCCTGTCCCACAGCAGTGATCAGTCTCTCCCAGCCAGCTCCTTCTAGTTTATACACTGGGCATGATGTTCTGTAGTGTGGAATATCCCTTTGGCCAGTTCAGGTCAGCTGTCCTGGCCATGCTCCCTCCTGGTTTCTTGTGCCACTCCTCACTGGCAGAGCAGGAGGCACTGGAAAGTCCCAGACTTAGAGTAAGCACTGCTGAGCCACAGCTAAAACACCAGTGTGTTACCAACATTGTTCTCACACTAAATGCAAAACACAGCACTGAACCAGCTACTGGGAAGAAACTCAGCTCTATCCCAGCAAAAATCAGGAAAAAAGTAAAACTTAGTTGTGTGTACTTCATCAAACTTTGAGGGATGCCAGAAGATGATGGCTCCCCACACACCAGAGTGCTTGCAGTGGATTTTTCAGCTTCTGCAGTTTCTTTAATAAACACTCTGTATTGTCAGGCAGCAATTTAATGCTTTGTACTGTAACATCCCCCACTGCCAGTGAAAGCCTCTTCTCAGAAAAAATCACTCTGTTAATATCTTTCTGACTGACTGAGAACATAAAGTAACTTGTGTCATGGTCTTGTCCTGCGCATCCCAAACCTGACCTAAACATGGGAACACAGTGTCTGGGCAAATGAAGAAAAAACCCAGTAACACTAAATAATCAATCTCTTTCTTTCCTCCAGCTAAGTGCTCTGACTCTCAGAGGAAGGTCATCAGGATATGCTTCTTTCCTTAGTTCTGGAGGTGCTGTTCCACCTTATTGCAAGGCCAGGCAGCAAGAAAGGGAACAAAATGGGGTTTTTGACTGAGCTCAAGAAATTTGGGAGGACAGGAAAGAGAACCTTGGAAAACAGAGATAGCCTGTTATTAGTTGAAACTTTGTGAACATCTGGCAATTTTCAGAAAGGCACACCTTCTAAATTGAAAACCAAATCCTGAGGCATTTGGGCCAGCTAATGATGCTTTTTGTAGTCCCATTCCATGAAGATTAAAACAATTACAGATTGGAAATTGTTAGTTTACTTACTATTACTTTTTGATGATAATGTTTGTAAACTTGTTTGGTTTAAAATGTCATTTCATCTGGTTGATTGCATTGTCCTAAGCCTGGGATATCCTAAGGTTTAGCAACCACACCATGTCATCACACTTTTATATCCATAATGAATTTTTGCATGCTAATAAAGTACCAGTGTTTCAGCTTCCAGAAAGCTCAGAGGCAAATATTTTATTGCATCATGAAATTAATTTTTATTGCCCTTCTGTTCTGCGAAGCAGAAACACAGAGCAATATGAAAAGAAAATCAACCAAAGTGGCCTTTTCAGCAGCTTTGCAGCCAGAATTTCTTTGTTAATCTCCAAGGTGATATCTCTTCAGATTGACGATCAAAGCTGAGGGGGTAATGACACATTGTACAGACGGAGTCTACTGAAAAACTCTCTCTGGTAAGGAAGCATTCACCATTATGGGACCTCACAGACCATGTTGCTGTCTTGCTCAGAATTACAATGGTGTTGCTGCCTCACAGGCTAGTGGGAGATGAAGATATAAGTGCCTGCTTTTGTGCCTGATCATGGTGAGAGCTGACTGGATGCTGCATTACTTGTTGGAACGGTGGAGTTGGAGCTCTTCTGTAACATCTGCTGCAGTTTTGGGATCTGACTGATGCAGTGTAAATACTGAATTATTTCATTTAAAAGAACTGCTTGTGGTTTATCCTCCCTGTTTGCAGGAAGACAGGAGGTGTCAGCCAGAGAAATGCATTCACAGGCACTAGGGCAGTGCTGGCATTGCATTGGCAGTGGTCAGGGGATGCTGTAGCTCTTGGGGACACCCAACAGATGCAGCCAGGGTGTGGTGTGGACAGTCGGCTCAGACAACCAGCTCAATGCTTCCAGGAGGTGATGTCCCAGGGCTGGGGCAGACTGGAAGCTGCCTCACTCCCAGATGTGAGAGTCTGCTGCCAGATGAACTGGCCATTTAGGTAGCTATGTGCCCCTGTTTATGTATCCATTTGCTGTGGCTCCACAGGCAAAAGGGAGCGTGTGTGTGCAGCATATGAACAATTAAATGCCTTCAGATGCAAATGGGAGCTCTGTGCATCCTGTGCTGTAAACACGGCAATTTTTGTGTGCTCATGCATGTCCTGTCAATGTTTGTTTAATGCTTCAGTTGCACTCACTTTTTCACTTTTAGTTTGTGTTTTAATGTGCAGGCATTTGCTGAAGTGTATCCACTTAGCGAACATCTGGCCTTGCTACGTTTTTAAACTGAACACACATTCTAACAACATCTGATTTCTCAGTCAGCATCGGGAAAATGCATAGATCCAGTAACTTTTCCTTTCCTCCTGTGCAAGGCTGGCTGGTGTTCCTACCCTGGCAAGAATCTATTCTGTGTGTCCCACCTGGGTCTGAGGGCTGCAGCAGATAGTCGCAGCCAGCACCTTGGCTCTGCTCTGCTTCATAAACCCTGCAGGAGCCCTGAAGCTCACTTGTGGCCTTTGGACATTATGAGCTTCTAATTGACTGAGCATGGGAAGCCTGACTCTTCTTTGGTAGAAGATACTTTTATTTATTCTGTGCACCTTCAAAAGCTGACCTCAAATTAAGGATTTAGCTAAGGATTTAAATTAAGCGAAGATCTAATCAGCACAATTATGTGTTATCAGACAAGTAACAGGGTTGACACAGTTTGCTTTGTTGGGTTAGTATTTGAACAGGTTAATGTGGAGTAAAGTGACATTAATGAACAGACACAAGATCCAGGGAAAGTCAATGGGACTTTCAATCAGGGAGCCTTCATTGGACAATCAAAATCTCACTCTCTTTGCTCGATGTGATGCTCCACAACCTGGCCTTCAACTCTTTCTTACAGATTCCTAAAGGACAAAATAACTGAAATTTTCACAGCCTTGTGCTCACCATCTTGAGCTTATGTGCCAGAGATGACCTTGATACACTGTCTTCACCCACGGAGAGGGCGTAAGTGATAGAAGAGCAAACTTCTGCACCCTGAGCCAGTGCTCTCAACAGCAACTCCCAGCTGCCCAGAATGGTTCAGCATGCCCATTCCCATGACTGTTCTGGTTTTTTTCCCGAGCTAGTGGTTTCCTCTCAAAGAACTCTGGAGGAGGGTTTGCTGCCTCTCACCCCAGCATCACTGCCCAGGTGGGGGACCAGGCCATGGGTGCTCACCACACAAATGGGCATGTATGGACTTTGAGCTCCAACACCTGCTCAGTCCAGTTTCAACCCTGCTTCCTGGGAATGCTCATGGGTGCAGTCTGGACACACTGCCTTTACTCAAGGCTTTGCTCTGATAAAAGCCTTTCATATGAATATGCAAGGCAGCAAGTACCAAGAGAGGTTGCTGGCCAAATTCATTAAAATCTGTGAGTGACTGTGTCTGGGAACATTCTGGCAGAGCTCATGCAGCTCTCCAACTCATTAATCCTTCAAGCACAGCCATTAGATGTGGTGTTAGGGAGGTACTGATGATTTGTTTTATCACTATTTAACAGTTAGATGAGCTTTGGCAATGTTACACTGATCTAAAGACTCATCATGCAGTTTAAGGGCCACAACTGAGGGTCTTCAGCTGGCAACATGGTCTGGCTACCCCCCTGAGGCAGAGAAGACATGTAGGTTTCCCTGCTGCTAGAGACGTCCTCTTTCCTCTTCTCCTGTGTTTCTGGAGACAGGTCCAGCACCTGCAGTTAGCTGAGAAGATTCTGGACCAAAACAAGCATTATCAGCTGCATTGTCACTGTCTGAAGTGTAGCTTAAAGGAAGGATATAGGAATGAAAATCCTGATCACCTGCAACCCAGGGGTTTTTATAGATATGGTGTTGAACAGTCCTTGGGGACTCTGGAGGGGACTGAGCTCTGGGAAATTGATAGACTCTGGGAACAGGAGTCAGTTGCTTTGATAAGATGCATTAATTTGTTTTACAGAATGTGAAATTGGTTAATTTGGTTAATTGTTTTTTCCAGGGTGTGAGAGCTTTTTGAGTGTAAGACAGGCATTTGCAGTTCACCTGCATCGAAGGCCTTTTCAGCATCAGCAAGGGAGATGAGGAAGATACTTTTGATTCACATACAAGATCAGGGAGTTTAATGAGGATCTGCAGGAAGAAGACATGCATATGTAAATAAGAGAGCAGAACAAACAGACCTCTGGGTACTAGAGGTCTGTGCAACTCTTGATAATTTTATCGTTACCTTTTTCACAAGTAGGTCATAGAAAGTTGCTGATGGGGTCAGTTTCCATCTTGGTATAACTCAATATAATTGATTCTAATGGGTTTGTTAGGTCAAAAAAGGTGATTTCCTTTAGGGCTTCACCCTAAAAGCAATGTTTCCAAAACCCTGGATAAATGAAAAATGTATACTGAAGTGATTCCTATACTCAGGATTTTAATGAGACTGCTCTCAATCATTTTTAAGAGATGATGATGAATAAGTGTTCCAATTCCCTCTACTTCTTTTCCCTAGTATAGGAAAGTATGGGTTTATAGAATTGTAGCTATGAAGTACCAGAAGAGAAGCATAGGAAGGCTAGAAGTTTCTAGAGTATGCATTTCTTCAGTATGTAGATATAAAGTCAGGTGGTCTGCAAGGGGAATGTATCTCCTGACAGCTCAGGTTAGTGCAGCCCCACTTCTAGCGTGCAAAGCCATGTAAAGAATTTCCTTAGCCCCAAGTGGAGGACTGACAGGTGAGAGGACACCAATCCTCTCCAGGTGCAGGGTATCAGCTATTGCCTGTCAAGGGCTTCTGTGGGAATGAGGCATGGATAAGACCAACTTCTGCAGTTCCCTCCACCATCAATGTCCTGCTTGTAACTCTCCCAAGGCCAATTTGGAGCATTTGGGTGGGTGTGAGATGCTCAAAGGTGAGATGCTCACCTTTCCTTCCTTTTCAGTCAGATGCTCTGGGAAGGGAGGGATAGGGCAAACTACCATGGAGAACAATTTAAGAAGAGTGTCATCCCTGAAAGACCAGGACCTCTGCTGAGGAAGAAGGATGCTGGTAGGATTGTTGGACTAGTGGGAATAAGGACAAGGTTTTTGTAACAACTACTACCTCTTTGAAGGGAAAATAAGTTCATGCCTCAAGGAGGGACATCTCTGATGCAAGCCCAGATAATCACAGGATTATGATTAGGTCTATCAAGCCCAGATAATCATAGGATCATAGTCTTGAGGGGTTCTGGACCCTGTATTGCCTTAAAGAGAAAAGTTGAAGGCCAGCCTGGCAAGGGAAGAGCATCCTACAAGCATGAAGTGCTACCTCAGCAAGACCAACCCCAGAGGTTTAATCAGTGTCACGCAGCAGTCCTCTCAAAGTATCAAGGGATTACTTTAAAAGCCAAGAGGTATTTTCCAGGGAGGTTATGACATTTATTATAGACTATCTCTCTGTCCATTAGGCTGATCCACAGGTGTTTAAAGAGAGAAGCGAATCTAAAAATAGTACTTGGTTCACAGGCTGCACAGAAAGGCAGCTCTGCCTGTGCTCCCTTTGGAGCTAGGAGTCCTCTCCCAGTGCTCTTCCATTGTGCTCAACACCTCCCTGGAAGCAGCAGGGCTGCCCATTTCCTCAGTTTGCTCAAAGATACGAATTATGCCTCACTGTATTATGGAGACCCCTTTCACAGTAACACCCTGCAAGGTCAGAAGTTCCCGTGTGGTTTCAGCCTGTCTCTGATGGCCCTCTCCATGCCTGGCCAAAAATACACAGGTGGAGCACAGCCTATCTTCCCGTGATCACCTCACTGCTGAGCTCTGTCTGTGTGCATGCTTGCAGCTCTGACTGTTCTCACAAGATCCTGCTGACACCAGCTTTCCAACCACCCCTTTTCCTTCACCTATTCCAACATACAGAGATTTCCCTCAAATTCTGCTCTGTGAGGCAGCATGAGGAATGGTGTTGATGGAACAAAACTCCAAGCTTTTCCTGTTATAGAAGTCCTTAGGGGAATTTTCCTGTGAATCTTTCCTTCTCTGAGTATGCAAGCCTATCAACATGACAATATCTACTTGGGGACATGCATTGTTTCTTGCTACAGGAAAGGAGTATACATGGTTGGGGTGGTGAATGTGAGAGGACAGAGGTGACAGCTACACCTCCCCAAGCAGCAGCCACTTTGCAGTCATTTCTCTCCTGTCTTCTCACAGGCATCCCACATCCACAGCGGGAGGTGCACCAGGGGGAAGAGCCATGTGATGAGGAAGAGATGCATCTATCCAGAATGGCAAGCTGACGTTTCCAACAATGCTGCCTTGTAGGGATGTGGCAGTCTCCAGCAGGGGAAGCGGAGTTTAACCGTGAATAGCAATGCCACGTGCTGCCAGGGCAATTTTTCCAGGTCATTTAATGCTAATAAGCAAAAACCCACAGCAAAGTTAAAGGCAGCCCATAGCCTAGCCACAACTATGAAGGCAGTAGGTTCAGGAATTGGTTTGCTTCCAGAGATGTTAAAGGTTTGGAAAAATTAACTGCGGTATGTTGATATGAAGATTTATGAGAGGATCAAGGAGATATAAAAATGAAAGAGTCAACAATATCAGAGCATGACACAAGATAGTGAAGTATTTTATTTCCATTGCTTTCAATATTATCTCTTGTGTGTTAGCAGGAAATAATCTGAGCAGGGAGACTGCATAGCAGAGGTACGGAAAATAGATGTGATCATTTTCCACAGACGCAATGAGCACCACTCTAGATATTTTATAACTTGCTAGTGTTTTATGTCATTTCTTCAGACATCTGCGCATTAGAGTGACTGAGAACTGCAAATGATGTATAGTTAAGATATCCCCCTATAATTAAGCTGAAATAATGCTGGATTATTCTAGCATAATTATAGGGGGCTATTTTAACTATTAGCTCATTAAAAAGCTATGATGCAAATCTCATTCTGAAAGAGACGAAAAAATGAGGGTATATGAACAAAATGTCAGTGGTCCTCTGCTGAGACCAGATGGAGAGGTATAACTATATTCCATTTATCAGTCAATATATTTAATTATAGCCAGGCTTGGATGGAGCCTACAATGGTGTTTATTATATTTAGTGTTTGCAGATGAATATGGTGATTCAGAAATGCTGGGGAAGGGAATGTGTTACCTATGCAAAAATGTAGGGTTTAGCTGAATTTAGTCTGGGTTTCACATGAAGTACTGCCATGTGCGCCTCTCCAGATGGGAGCTGTCCTTTTGCCCACCTTGCCCTTCAGGTGTGGCACACAGGGCTCCAGAATTGCGTGTGCCAGGCTGTGCAGTGGTGTTTGAGCCCCACGACGAGGCTGGCCCCAAGGAGCGTGCAGGGAATTGCAGCCGCTACAAACACGAGGCGCTCGCCTGTGTCTAATCTGCTTGGGGTCAGCTTTGGTCAAGTGCTATGGAGCAGCAACATTTGGGTAACAAAAGGGAGGCAGTATGCTTGGCTAGTCAGGTTTTGGACAAAGGGCATCCTGGAAAGGGAGCTGCCTGCCCTCGCGTGCTCTCTTCCAGAGGACAGAAAGTTATTCTCCATTTTGTTTACTCCCTCTCTCCTCAGAAGGACCCCGAGGTGGCCAAGGCATCCCGAGGAGCTGAAGAGAGGAGCTATTGCCCTGTCCCCTGGCACTTGTTTGAACCCCAGCTCAGCTGTGCTAATCAGTGAAAAACTATCCTGGGACAAAATCCTGATCCTGCTGCATTTGTAATAACAAAGGTCTCTTTTGCCTGGCCCTGCATAGAGGGTGGGAAACAGCTGGGGCAGTTTCAAACATTGAGACTCCATGTTTTGGACTTTCTAAGACCTCCAGGATCATTCCCTCCAGAGAAGGGGATCTATGTATGTTAGGATCCATCCCTGGCCTGTCATTAGGGTATCACTTTACAAGGGTCAGGTTTTCCATCCCAGTTCAGCCACTAATGCTGACTTGCTTACAGTGATTTGCTTTGCAAATATGGTTGGGTGTGCCTGCTCTGTCCAAAGGGGCATCTCATCTCTGGCATCCGACAGCAAGCGTCAGGGAGAAATAATAGACCAGCGGCTAAATAAGAAAAATGACTTCTCGCCCTCAAGCATTATGACAACAAATGGTGAAGAACATGCCCTCAGGGAACAGCGAAATGAATGAGATGAATGCCTAATGCCCAATAACTACATGTCAAATCAAAGACCAGACTCTTAAAGCACGAAGTTGGCAGAGTCTGGTGAATGCAAGAAGTAGAGAGTCAGCAGGGAAATTTATTGTTGCACAGGATGGCACAGTATGTAGATCTTGTTGGAGAGCTATTTGTGCTTGTTGTTGGCTTTTGAAGAGTAGGTGAAGAGTGTAAGACTGTTGTATAGCAAAAAAAAAAAAAAAAAAAAAGGAAGGAGAAAAACCAACAAAAAGGCAGAACAGGCAGCTCAGGTAAAACTGAGGTCCCACCCAAGTCTCTTTGTGGTCTAGGACTCAGATGTATGTTACTATTTCTTTTTTTCCCCTCAGCTTGCCTCATAGCTGGCTGCTCAGCTCAGGAACAGCAGTCCAAGTCAACATGAACAGGGAGACCTGGTAAGAAGCTGGGGACATAGCACAGACTATTTTTGTGCTTGACTGAAGAACTCATAGCTAGATGTGATTTGGAAAGGGTGTTCTGGTTTTTCCTCCAAGAAGATATATTTCTTTATTTCAGACTAAAATTTGACTAAAAGCTGGCTGAAAACTAAGAACAAGACCACAAGCCCAAGTGACCCAGCAGAAAGCATTCACATGTGCATGTTGGATGTGAGCAACCAGAAGGGGTGCACATGAAGTGCCCCATTGGCTTGTGCTAAACTTGCCAGTGCAGTGCTGCGCCCTGAGACTGCAGAACAAGTGTTGTGGTTAAATGAGCGAGCTAGTGGTGTGCTTACCTGCACCAAGGTCTGCAAGGGGGTTCAGAGCGTGTTGCTGCCTCAGCCCCGGGAGCACGGCTCTGTGCTGCCCCTGCCCTTGCCGCTGGGAAGATATTTCATGGGAAGCTGGGTGGTTTGGGGACCTGGGGCCCTGTCGCTGGCGAGATCCGCACCCAGCGCCTCGGGAGCCACTGGGTGGCGTATGAACGCTGGCATACGTAAAGGAGCGGGATCCATGGAAAAAACGCACAAAGCAGAAATATACATAGATAATTAGTGGGCTCTCTTCGGACCGGGACGTGAGCAAGGGAAACCAACCTGGTGTACATTAGGAAAGTGGTTGCATGTCATGCTTCCTTTAACAAATAAAAGTCCAGATGATCAAGTATCAAAGAGTAAAGTTCAGAGGCTGTAAAAGCAATCAGCTAATGAAAAATCACAGCACAGCTTTGTCTTTGCCTTGCAGGGTATGAACAGGGGACCGCAGGGGAGCGGCAATTGCAAAGCCCTTTGGCAAACAGCTGCCCAAAATCATTGCTGGTGCTTAAATACCTGCTGGCAATGGCCAGTTGTTAGTGCCTTGCTCAGCTGGGCACTGGTGATGCCACAGCTACAGTGACTTCAGCTGTGCAGTGCCCTCAGGTGCTGATGTGGCAGGAGCACCGCGGTCCCCCGGCACAGCCCTGCTCAGCTCCGCAGTTTGGAGTTTTCATTTCCTAGAGGAGCAGCCACTCCTATAGGAACGGGACATTGCCTTTGCTCACGGGGCTGAGGACAGCTGGCTCACCAGCAGCTGGCTTTGCAAGCCGGCTAAAGCCGGGAGAGCGTTTCCAGCAGGAGTCAGGAGCTAGTAGTGCTTCAATTCAGCACCCTCCATTTTCCTCCCCCATCTGGTTTGTCCCTGTCTGATCTATAACCCTTGCTGCATTTCATGGACTCCTTTCCCTCTGTTTGTTTAATGTGATTAAGAAATATTCATAGTGTTTCTATCCCAGTTTTGCTCATTGCCTGGAATTCCGCCTGCAGAAAAGTTCTCCCAGCCTCGTGCAGCTGGACCTGTGGATGCTCAGAGGAGTTACTTGTTCCCAGCAGGGTAAGGCCACAGAGTGACAGAGAAAAGGAGACACTCCAAGCTGAGGTGAGTGTCTTGAGACACATTTTATCTGGTTTTACCAACTGTCCATATAAATGAACAAGAAGCCCACTTTGAGGCTTTGAGACTCTCTTTTATATGATGCTGGGACTGGAACAGGAAAGTGGGGGGAACAGCACTAAGATAAATTATACTATTTTCAACTGATTCAGATAAGCATTTGTTCTGAACACAGCAGCATCACTATGAATTCCCTTCAGCATCTCTGAGAACTCTGGATTATAGACATGAGGCACTGACATGCTTTTGTGCTGTTCAGGCATCACACAAGTGGCAAGAGGCAGGAAAGTGCAGTTATCAGCCAGGCTGGGGCTATGTTTTCTTGCCACATTCAGTGGACTGCCTTCCCTCATTTGTGTGAGGGGATCATGAGGTATATCTGCTCTCAGCTTCCACTGACTCATCACTGCCAGCCACCACCAGATCACTGGCAGGCAGTGGTTGTTCTCTGCCTGCAGATGTCACAGGGGTGAGAAGGGGATGTTGGTGTGCAGGGGGAAGGAGAAGTGGTTAAGCAGAGCAGTGTGATGATAGCCTTGAAGCATACTGACTCCCCTCTATCAGCCAAGGGAATAGTTTTTCATCCAGCGTGGAGAAAAGAAGGAAATTGGAGGTGAACAGTCCTCTGCAGTTTGTCCATTCCCCAGCAAACCATGGCTAGGGTGTCCTACCCAGCTGTGAGAAGTTCATGTCCCAGCTCCATGACTCAGTGTCCCTCTGTGAGAGGGAGATAATTCCCCTAAGGGCTGAAGTCCTTGCTGCCTGTGACTGGTTTGTGAAACACAAAAGGGAAAGTGCTCTTTGGCTTTCATGAGTCTTGACAGAGACTGTGTTGTGGCTGCTCTTCAGTGGGATGCCTGGGAAGAGACCAGGTTACTGGGAGGTAGCTGCCCTTACAGAGCAATGGATTAACATGCAAGCCCTGATGGAAAATAATGCTCCTGCTGTGAGGGGAAAATCTCTCACTCCTGGGAAAAGGGCTGGGGATACATCCTCACTGATGTTGTCTTCCTGCAGAGGCAAAAAGGTGCTGTCTTCTCTGTCCTGCAGATGGGAAGCTGAGGCAGAGAACAAAACTTAATTGATTTTCATCCATGTCAGAGGAAGTCCTTGGTGGAAAGGAGGCAGAAACCTGCATCTGAGGTTAATGGCCTCAGTATGTCCACTATAGGCTCTCGTGAAGACTCCTGTGGTTTTGGGGAAAATCAGGCTCAGGAAGCTTCACGATGGATTTCAAGTAATAAATGGCAGCAAAATAGGAAAGGAGAAAGTAAAGCCTGGCCCCTGAGTTCCTGAACAGAGAGACATTTGCACACATCTTTATCTGTAAAGGTTTCCTCAGTATTTAGCATTGATGCAAACTCTTCCCTCTGAACGGCACCCAAAATGCCAGCTGGCTCCAGCAGACTGCAGGAAGCACACCAGTGAAGTCTAATGAAAGCCCAGGCACAGCATCACAAAAGTGACGGTCACCCCAGCCTCATGTAGGATTGTGAGCTGCTGCTTCCTCCAGATTAGCAGTGGGCAGTGAGATTCTGGGGGTTTTCTCCAGTGTTGGGGTGTCACTGTTTAGCTGAGCATCCCCTCCAAGTGACTGCAGCCTGTCTGTGGTTGCAGGGTCGATCATGCTGTATGGATCTTGAGTCAGCCACAGAAGGAAGAGTCACTACTTCTTCCTTTATTTTTTTGTTCTTAATTACTTTCAGGATAATAGAGTTCTCCCCTCCCCAGTTTTGTAATTCCCACAAGATCCTGCAGTCCAGAATACTCTGTCCTTAAAGATAAAACGTAAAAATAAGCAGAAATCATTATCTAAGTCAGAGAATATTACAGTTAATCATCAGGACTGCCTGGCTGGCCTCCCTCTGCACTGCCCAAGAAAGTGTCAATAAAGCTAGATAGATATGTGACTTGATCCTGGTGCCTGAACACATTAGTCAATTTTAATCTTTTTATTTTGCAATAATTAAGGCATAACTCTGCCCTTTCTGTCTGAGGGAAAGTTTATAATACTTGGAAGCAGATGGGTATGAAAAATATTTTTTATTGATGTCTTCTCAGACTGTGCTTTGACACCACATTGTCCACTAGGGCCCCAGTGCTCCTAGAGGATGCATTCCCATCCAGCACGAGCCCTAGGCTCTGAGCACCTCACAGCTGGGTTTATGGGAGAGCAGGGCTTGCCTGGTTACAGTGCTCACACAAAACTGGATCCTCTCTTCCTTTGCACCGTGAGCACATGGCCCAGCTTTTCCTGGGCATTTGAATGCCTCTTCCCTCCCTTTTAAGGAGGAGTGCTGAATGTGGCCTGAGGATTAGATGCTCTCCAAAGTTCTTAGGGACCAAGAATAGGCATAATTTTAGGTGAACTAGTGGGAAATCTGAGTGGCTTCACATGCACCCTTGAAGGCGTTAACTCCATTTCTACACTGCTCTAGAGCACCAGCCCTGCCCCTTTGACATCTGAGGTCCACAGCTCTGGGGCTGTGAAAGTGGCACCATGATTTCTATTCACATGTATCACAAAACCTGCAGCAGGGCCTCCTATTTAAATAGCAAACTTTTGCCAAAGCACAAGTGCCTCCTCCTACAAGACTCGGTGTGCCCTCAGCTTGCACCTAAGTGACTCACAGCCACAGGCACTTGTCACCTCCCAGGAGGTGCTGAGCAGTGGGTAGCATGACACCAGGAAAACTACGCTGGGGCAACACAGGTCCATGGCTGGAGGGTGTTGTAAGTGCTGCGTGCTGGAAGTGTGGAATAGCACCTGTTTCACAAGGTCTGGCTGGAATGGATGCTATTAATCCCCTGCTTCCATGGGTACTAAATGCACCCACACAATGAGAAAGTAGCATCTCACTGATCAAAGTCAGCTCTGTCACTTTTGCACCCACTTTGCTATTATTCACACCTCACAGCTGGATCAACATGTGACACACTGCAGTCCTTCATTTTTCTTGCTCTGGTTTACAAGTATATTTAATGTTTACCTGCTTGGAGAAATAACACATTTTACGCAGTGATAAATCTACTTTTTATTTGTTCAGACAGCCAGTTTATATTACTAATTCAAAGATGATCAATGGATTAACTATATGTTGGATCAAAATACAGCAATATATTTTGGGTGTTTGTTACACTAGGGAGGGTGCATAACAGGTTAGTCCATCGAAGATTTATTTTATTTTAACATTTCTTGATTTCAAAACAATAAAATGCTGCTCATGGGTAAACTTTGTAAACAAAGGAGACTGCCAATGGGTCTGACAACGTTTCCTTGGTAACATTTCTTAGCTTTTACCCCAGTGATTGATATCCAAGGATAGCCATTTGCTTTCTGCAGAGGAGCAGGAAACTAGGCTCCATGATTCTCTTCCTGGCTTCTTAAAGCAGAAAGAGGAGAAGCAATCCACTACAGCTGATGTGGCTTTAATCATTATTAAAAAAACCCAAAAAAACAAAGAGGAAAAGGGAAAAAGAAAAACCAAAAGAAACCTCAACAAAAATTACCAGAAAAAAAACCCAGGAGACAAATTGCACTTGGAACCTGATCCAAAAAACCCACTGTACTCGACAGAAAAATTCTGACTTCAAAGGTCTTCAGATTAGATCCCTGAAGTATGTTTAAGACTGACCTTAATGTGAATACATTTATCTGCTGTGCTCTTTGCTTTCTTTGATTAAAAACCTTTTGTGCAAAGTTTCCTTCTTCTGTTTGTGCTTCCAGCCCCATCATTCATGGGGAGCCCTCAAAGCTACCTACCTTGGGAAATGGGCAGCCATGGGAAGCTGGGTCCTGTTTTGATTTTGCAGTAAGATATTCCCAAATTTAACGCAACAAAGGAAAACTGCGTTTTCAAGCCCGGTCAGAGCTAGTCAAAAAGTGGGTTTAGATGTGTGAGGGAGATGTAAAATGCCCAAATGGTGCCACTCATGCCAAAGCCCTTTGCAGTCACACAAGTGACAACACTTGTGCAGTGATTGTGACTGCCCACAAAGGTGCTGGCTGCCAGTGGTGCAGAGGTACTGCCAGCTTCAGTCAATGACAACTCAATGACAACATATCAAATACCACAATGAGCATCAAATTATTCCTGAAGACACAGGAAATAGCTGTCCCTCTCCAGCACACATGGCGCTCCACTGTGGCTGGGGCTGAGCAGGTGAAGGGGATTTGGGTGACTTTGCAGCTCCTTGACTCAATCGAAGGATTTGGAGAGAGATCTGGGAGGGCAGTCATGCTCAGGGACAAGGATGTTTTGGCTCATTTACTCCTCCTTGGCTATGTCCCCAACACAGTTCCATTTGCAAGGGGCTTGAAGGTGTATGGCTCTGCACTATTTGTGATGTCCTTCCCAGGTTTTTTTTCCTTGCTAAGCATTTTTTCCCCATCTTTCCCTTTTTTAGAGTTTGAAATGAAGGTAGTTGAAGCTCTGTCCCATAAAAGAGGGGCTGGCAGCCTCAGCAGGGCAACAGCTTCCTCCACGGGGTTATGGGAAGAAATGGGATGTGGCTATCTGGACATCTCAGAAATCATTGCAGCCAGACAGGTTCATGTAAGAATACATTAGGGTTTTGGATGGCTGCATATCTAATAGGTTCATCCTTCCTTTCTTTCTTGCAGTTTATCCTGTGTGCTTCTATACCCCAATTTTAGCTCACTCCAAGCTTCCCCCAATCAAACGCCCCTTTCCACTCACTCCTCCTAAACCTTTCACAATACTTACAGCCCTTCTCCATCTTTTCTTTTCCTCTTCTACAGGAGCCCTCACTCCTTTGTGGCCCTCTAAATGCCACCATCGACCGTGAGGCTCTTGGCTGACAGCAGGAGACACGCAGAGGCTGGTGTGGCCAGCTAATGGCCTGTTCCCTCAGCCCTGGCAGCAACTCTCACCGAGGATGTGGCAGCCAGAGGCGTGTGCGGCAGCTGGGAGGCTGAGGGAATGACTGATGGACGCCTGAAGGACAAGCAGTGGGATCACAGCATGCCTCACTTCTGTCAGGGAAGGGGCTAAATCGATGAACACACAACAAATCAATTCTGTTGGGGTTTTTTTTTGGTAATGTGATCTTTTCCATTAGGATGCTCACCAATGCTCCATTAATAGCTCATTCAACTGCCAGTGCTGCGTGGTACCCAAGGCCTGAGGAAATGCAAAATTATAAAAAAAAGGATAGTAATTGATCCAGAGAATTGTATAATCATATGATACAATTGGCAGGTTTTATTTTTGTAAGCTGAGTACCTTATTTCCTGAAGCCTGAGATACATTCACACACTATGGAAGCATTATATTACTTATAAAATTATCCAGTCCTTTTTATAATCCAGCATCAGTACAGCCTGTCCCAAATAACTCTTTTTAAGATGCACTCCACAGGCATATTGTGTACCTAATTATTTGTCTTTGTTTTTCTCCACTATTTATTTCATCTGGTGTCTCCCTCTTTCCAGTGACAAATTGTCGGTACTTGGAGACATAAATAAAGCCGATTAATCCTTTAAGGACACCCTCATGTCCCAGCTCAAGCACTCCTGTTGCTGTTTCTCTTTCCTGAATAAAATACATTTCAGTGGAGGGCTTTTGAGGGCTCCGGGTACAAGACTGTGCCATGGAGAAAGGAAGGGGGAATCTGTGGATGCCCTCCTTCCCTTGTGCAGGAGAGAGGCAGATGAGGGACTCTGCACCGTAGGAGGTAAGGAATGCACAGGATAACAGGGGTTTGTACACCGATTCCCACTCCAGGGAGTGGGGCTTCTTCCTCCTTAGACAGAGGATTTTTCCTGAGATCTGGGGGGAGAATGACTTGGTGGACTGAGCTGGGACATGCTGCTGGGCATCCAGCCTGGTCCTGTCTGCTGACATCCAGCAATCCTGTCTGGCACCAGGGCAAGAAATGTCACTGGGGTGACATGCACAGGAGCTTTGGGATTGTTCCCTTCCCATTTCCCTGGAGGGATCACCGAGCACAAAGGCTGGATCTCCAAAGTGGGGCTTTGTGGTAATCTGGCAATGCTGAACATAGGGAAGCCCGGGGCTCTGGGGAGGGCAAAATAAAAAGAAATGCAGTGGAAATCACTGTCTCCCCTTCCTGGCCAGCAAATCCTTCCTGGGCCTGATGATGGCCAGCACATTTTAGGAGACTCAGGGGTCTCTCCTCTCCAGGTCGAGTCTCTATCTACCTACCTCCATCCTCCCTGAGACGCATCCATGCCCTGCACCCTCCACAGGACTCAGTCCCTGGTGACCTTGCCAGCTTCTATGGCCAGCTCTCTCCCATGTGCCTGCTCTCACTTCTCACAACTACAACAACCAGAAAAATAAACTGGGTGGCAGCCTCATGCTCTGCCACCCAGCCACCCCTGTCAGCATAGGAGCATAACATATACACAGCCAAATGCAAACAAATGCATTGCAAAAGCTACATCACATGCTGGAAATGGTGTCAATCTGATTACAGCACCAAACTTTGCTCATGTGCCACAGAAAAGCAGGAGATTGCTGAAAAGCTGCAGATCCAGGCAAACATCCTTTTATCATTTGATCCATGCTTCACAGCTTTACCTGCTCTCATACAGGTGGAAGGTATCTGGAAAAGTTAGCTTTTTGGAACAAAGTACCATCTTCTGAGAAGATGTTGAGTATAACTGGCTTGCTCCAAACCCAGCTAGAACTGACATGGTTTTGTCCCAGAGTTTGCTACTTCTGTTTTTTATGGGAATGGGCAGCCTCTATCCTGAGAAGGCAACTCAGCCTTCAGTGACCTGGTCCCAAATGTTGCACAGCAGAGAAGAACCACCTAGAGAAAAGGCAATACCCCAGGAAGGAGAATCCCCATTGCATCTAGACTATTTTTGAGGTCTTTACTGACCTGGAAGGTGGGGTCAGGACTTTCTAGCTTAAGCAGAAGGTCAGGCTGTCTTTTGAGAGAGAGGAAACTGAGTAAGGCAGCCACTATTCATATCTGGGAAAAAGGATATGTGCTCTCAGCCTTGTGTATACAGCCTGAATTAGTGAAGTAAGTCCTCTGTAAATCATCCCTTCCTTGCAGCTCTGTTTTCCTCCAAACAATGGAATGAGAAACTGGAAGCATGCTGATATGATAAGCAGGGGGATGAGGACAGGCAAGGTCAGAGGTACTCCTATTACTGTCTTCCTGGATATAGACATCCATTCCTCACTTCTCTAAAAGCCAAGGAAGGACTCAGTTTAAAGAACTGTCTTAGCTGTGTCAGACCCTTGTCCTTTCTACCTGGATGCATGTGGCATGTAACTAAGGAAACTAAACACACTGCAGATGCCTTGGTTTGAAATGTCTCTGCCGAGAGCTGGTTGAAACACAGGACTTGCATTCTGCAAAAAATCCTGACATTTGCAAAAGTTTGGTTCAACAGAAAAAATGAGTCATTTTCCCCCTGAAAAGGAAAATCTGTGGGGAGGGAAAAAAAGGGAAAAATAATTGCTTGGAAAAATCAAACCATTCCTATGGTTTTTTATTTTTCCCCCGATGCAGAACAGAGGAACAGCTGCCTCTGTCTCCTGAGTATCCCTCCAGCCATGAGCTGAGCAGATTCAAATCCCAGTGAGCTTCTGCCTGTGCCAGAGCTCCTGTGGCTTTGGCCTTCCCATGGCAGAGCTCAGCCATCTGGGTCTGGGAGAGACTGTCCTCACAGCAGCATCACCTCGAGCTGACAGGGAACCAACTGTGCTGCAGCTGACCTGCTTCTGCCACCTGATTTCAGATTTATCTATCTCCCTCTTGCGTTTGGGACCAAAGTTTGTTGGCAAGAAAATTCCTTACTAGACTTTCTTGACATGTTACATGTCAGGCAGTCACTCCTATGGCTGCTACCTAAAAACCCCCAGTATTATTTATCTGAAGGGAGGAAATAAACCCCATCAATGCAAACTGTCACATGCTTGTGTCAGAGCCCTGAGCCTCAATCCTCATCCGTCGGAAAGGGCCGTGGTGATGGCACTCATGAATGCTGAAAGGCATTGTACTGAGATGCTGGAAAAAACAACCTGTTAAGATGACTGGCTCACTGCTCTGCCCAAAATGGCAACATTTGAACACACAATACGCTCAAAGATGATTAAGCCAGGAAAGTGTAATGATATGTGAAACCAATTTTTATTAATACCAGACTGAAACGCAGTCTTGTACAAGGAAGAGAAATCTCCATGCTCCTAGTAATGGGGATCAGAGCCTTAATGATCATTACATTACTAAAACTGTACACTAATACCACAGCAGGTCATGGGGCTAAGAGCATATGCTCCTTTCTTTGTATTACAGGCTTTTATGTCTTCATTTACTCCACCAATTCTCTCATTATTTCCTCCTCATCTGCTATTCACAGGCATAATTTCTTCAGCTGACATTCCCCTCCTCTCTCGCTAAGAAACAATCGATATTACATCATCTGCCTTGCTGCAGTGCCTCATACGCCACAAGACACATTGGAGCAGGTTCCTCTGGGACTTGTTTTCCAGCCCTGCTCCATCTGAATCAGTAAGGAAAGGAGGATGCTATGCAAAGCCCGGAGGTATGACTGGAGCAGAACTCGGGCAGTGCAGTGGCTGCTGCTTCGACCTCACTGCCTGCCTGTGAGAAATCCATATGCTGCCATTTGTTCTTGTAGCCTGCCTTAATAAGCCACTAATGAGGAAAACAGTGTAACAAATTAATTGAGTCCACCCATGAATTAAAAAGGTTGATGATGCTACTGAGGATTTGCCCCAAGGTAACAAAGCAGAATCTTTATTTATTTGTCCTCCAGAAAAAAAAAAAAATCTGGTGAACATGTATTAGTCCTCATAACCTCAGTGAAAGAGTAGCAAAACTTGCCCATCTGCACTCAGAAAATGTATATTATTGGGGTGGCATGACCATTCTCACAGCTCACTCTCTTGGCTGTGTCACCATAAATTGCTGGGTGATTAAAGCCAGCTCTTTTCTTACAGTGCTTTTTGGCTTTAAGGTCCTGTCTTCTGCTCTTTCATGCGCTGCTATCTTGTAACAGGGTCATATGAAACAGAGACCTTGTATAATTTCAAAACATATTGTCAGCTGGTTCAGGAGGGAGAACTCTGCATTTTTTTTCCCTTATGTATGTTTTTTCTTTTCATTTTATTTCCTGATTCAATACTGCCTTGTCTTCCCTTGCTCTATCTAGCTAGCATTTGCTACTCCTGGGCTGTCTGCAAAGGAAAGCTATCAAACTCTGAAATTTAATAAAAGTCTCTTAAGTGATTTGGGACTGCGTAGGAGAAAGAGAGATCTTTAAAAGCAAACATTACTGCTAGGATGTACATGTAGCTTAATAGGATTTTCTCCTTTGAAAAGAATATGAGCTCTTAATAAGAATCTTCTGTAAATCTGATTTCTTAATAAGACATTCTGAGATTAAGGGAGAATGCGAAGATTTTATTTATTTAGGTATACATCGAAACACATTTTGTGTGTTTTCAGTGAAAGCTGCGTCAAAAGATATGCCACATCTTAACAACATTGAGCTGGGATTGTAATTTTTCCAGCAATTTATTTCTGAACACCATTTCCTCATCCTCTCTGCTGTTTTGTCTGTAATTTGCTTTTGCCTTTACCCAGTCTCTCAAAATTTCTTTCATCATCTTTCTCCCATTTTTTTTTAATTCTCCCAGACCAGGCTGCTTCTTTCTGCAGGATGACTGAGAGGAGTGTGAAAATGAGTCGCCCAAGTCTTACTCACAGTTTCCTCTGTGTTTGCCCTGCATTACTGGGACAGACCAAAGCAGTACAGATGAAAAGAAGCCCACAAGCTACTCTGAGTAAGCTCCTGTTTAGGATTCTTTAGTGCCATACATTATTTTTTTTCCTAAAACAGGATGCTCTAAACCAGCAGCCCCTGTAAAAGATAAGCAATGTAATTATAGCAACAAGATAAAAGCAGAAATGGCTCTCAGACAAAACCTCTGACTATTATATCAGAAGTGATGTGAAAGGACACCCACTGAGGAAAAAGGAACTTGGCACTGATAACATGAGGTACTACCAGACAGACCTCAGAATATCATTTCCTTTCTCCTTTTTTTTCAAAAATAAAAAGCCCAGAAGCTCATATCAAAAGGACTCATGGGTCTGTATGGCAGGTGTTTCTTTCCCTTTTTAGGTCCTCCTTGAATCCAGACCTGATCATGTTCTGATATTGTGTAGATGAAGTGTACGAGAATAGTGAAAAATGCCATATTTTAAAATACAATTACTGCAGCATGTCAGAACTAGAAAGAATGGCAAGGAATATCAGAAGGGTCTTGACACAGCAAGATAACTGGGCAACATTATGGCAAACGAAATGGAGTGTAAAATCTCCAGGAGGCAGCGCAGAATGGAAGAAATAATTGACTGTAGTCACTCTGAGGAAAGAATATATTGGAATCATCAAGGGAAATGAAACGAAAGTGGCTGGTGAGTGCTGATCCAAAAGTAGTTGGAGAATTGCTAAATGGTGAATGGAAAGTGTTACTGGATAAGGCTGACACAATGATGTAAATGAATGATATGACTGACCTTTAGATGTGCACATACATGTGGACTTTGCAAATAACGTAGCAGGAAACAGAAGAAAGTTCAAGAAGGCTGGAGAAAATGCAGAGGCATGGGACAGGTTTGCAAAGAGACTGAAAACATCAAAATCACTGGTCCTAGAGTGAGTATAACAGTGAGAGAAAAGAGAGAAGAGGCCTAGGAGAGGTCAAATTTATTTGCCCTCAAGCCTAAATACACTAAAAGGGAGCACTCAGAGAAGTTAAAACTAAGTTGAAAAACACCCCTAAGTCATCATGCAGCTTATCTTGAGAAACCATCTGCCTTGTGGGCATCCCAGAGTTTTCTTGTTGGGAGCTGTGTGGTCCACATGCTAATGTCAGTGAGGAAGCTGCTGTGCAGGGGTTCAGAGGTGCCACCTCACCTGTGTGACAGCAGCCATCCCAGCCGTGCATCCCGTGGGCCAGGACACAGCGTTTGTCCTGCTGCAGTCCAAGGTGCAGTGCTGGGCCTCTCCTGGAGGAGCCAGGGCAGCCTTAGCCTGCAGGAGGAGCTCAGCACGCTGCAGGTTTGTGACAAACCCTTTGGCTGCCAGAGCCTGAAGGACAGTCAGCCTATGAGTGCTGAGTTCTCTTTCAGTGGGGTGCAGCCCCTGCTCTGGCACCTGGATGTGCCAGTGCCTCTGAGGTGGCTTAGGTGCAGGTGACACCACTGAAGCCACACTGCGAGGCAGCCAGCAAGTCTTGGAGCTCAATGACTGCAGCAGAACTGATTACTCCTCCAACAACTGCCAGCAGTGTCACATGGGAAGTCAATTTTGTAGCTCATTTTTTTGTTGAGCAAACTAAACCCATGGCACAACCCCGCAGCAGGGACAAGGCAGGCTGTGACCTCCTCAGCTCAGAGGGGTTGCAGGAGTGCAGTAGGGTGGAGACACTCCATTCTCTGGTGGGTGGGGAAGCTCTGGCACTGGTTACTTCTTCTTAGCACTGAAATCAGCCTGTTTTTCTCACCCTACATTTAAAGATGTGGAAGGAAAGGAAAGGAAAGGAAAGGAAAGGAAAGGAAAGGAAAGGAAAGGAAAGGAAAGGAAAGGAAAGGAAAGGAAAGGAAAGGAAAGGAAAGGAAAGGAAAGGAAAGGAAAGGAAAGGAAAGGAAAGGAAAGGAAAGGAAAGGAAAGGAAAGGAAAGGAAAGGAAAGGAAAGGAAAGGAAAGGAAAGGAAAGGGAAAGGAAAGGAAAGGAAAGGAAAGGAAAGGAAAGGAAAGGAAAGGAAAGGAAGGAAAGGAAAGGAAAGGAAAGGAGAAAGGAAGGAAGGAGAGGAGAGGAGAGGAGAGGAGAGGAGAGGAGAGGAGAGGAGAGGAGAGGAGAGGAGAGGAGAGGAGAGGAGAGGGAGAAAGTCCTCTAGTCTCCACCATAAAAATAGAAACAGAGCAAGGGGATGCTTCAGTGTCAGCACAGGGCTTAGGAGAAGCAGGTTGTTTTCCCAAACTTCCAGCAATATTTAAGACACATGCTAGTTTCCTGCCAGAAATTGTGGTGAAGACCACATTTTAAGGTATGATCTTGATACTTTTTGACATGAGTATGCCCATGCCACCAAGCTGGATATTTTTCTTTGCATTGGGCTCCAGTCTCCCAGTCACACAGTTTTCACAGCAAGGGAGGCAGGATAACCTCTGATGGGTTCCACTCTCCCTTTTCAAGTTCAAAAGAGATGGGAGCCACTCTTGTACCCCAGGGATGCCCCAGCAGACCTGGAGCACGGTCTGTTCTGTTGAAGTTTGGGATGGATGGCA
Organism: Agelaius tricolor; assembly: GCF_023055355.1. Lineage (NCBI taxonomy): Eukaryota > Metazoa > Chordata > Aves > Passeriformes > Icteridae > Agelaius > Agelaius tricolor. The sequence goes on along the minus strand of NW_027269261.1, from coordinate 90,908,736 downwards.
CTTGAACATAGCACATGCTGGATGCTGCCTGCTGTAGTTGCACTCAGTCTCCTGCAAGCAGCCAAGCCCTCACAGTGTGACCCAGCCAGCACACAGAGAACTGCACAGGGTGGGGCAGGGCAGTGTGGGCTCCACCACGGCAGCCACTGCCACTGAGGGCACCACCTCTGCTCCTGGGCACCACCTCAGCACAGAGGTGCTGCTGGAGCTCTCAGAGCTGCATCAGTGCACAGGGCACTACAGAGAGAAATGCAGAGAGACTCAGATGGTGAAACCCAGCTCCTGGCTGAGGATCAAGGCTAGGGAGAGGTACCACGCTGATGGGCAGCATGCAGAGGCCAGGTGCCACCCCAGACACACATCCCAAGGCATGCACCATACCATGGTAAGGTAGTGCTGTGGAAGGAAGGGGGAGGACAAAGTCTGTGCCACCTGCTGCTTAGCAGATCTGCCATCTTGCAATTTTCTAACCAGTTTTGCTATCTGCCTCCCTCTTGATAACTCACCTCCCTGCCTGCCTTTTCTGTCACACATATTCCACTCCCTGATGCAATTAACCTGCTGGTCTCCATTTCACAGGCTTCAGAAGCATTTAAGCCTTAGAGTAGTTGCCTAATATCAGTGAAAACATTTCCAAAAGTGAGAACTATTCAAGTGAAGAAGAGTTTACCTATAAATTGCAGCAATTTCTCTGATTTTGATTCTGGACCGTGCAGCTTTTTGAGCCAAAAAGTTTAGATGCTTTATATGCAAGATTGTTGCATTTTCCTAAAGCAATGAATGATTCATTCCAGTCGTGACTGAAAAGCTTAGGACTTGCCTACAGTTGGAAATTTATCAAAATAGTTATTCTGGAAGAAGTCTTGGGGTAGCGGCTCTTCTTCTGGAATTGAAATGCCCACACAGTGTTTGATAACACTGTTGTCATTCTGGAAGAGCTGTTCTGCTACATTTGCAAGTGTTCACCCTGGTGTCAGAGGCTGCCAAGCAGGTTATCCTTGCTGTGGGATTTAAGACGAGGAGGTAAGAAAGGGTTTGTTTTGGTGTCTGAGATCTTTTCTGCAAGTGTGTTTCTGAGAGACCCATAAAATGAAATGGGTGGGGACAACATAGCAGATTATTAGCACCAGTCTTCTCCACCAAACTGGAGGCGTAGAAGTGCAGTAGAACTTATTTTATGACCTAATTTCTAGTTTAAGTTTTTCATCAGAGATTGCCTGGGACATAAGGACACATTGCTATACTTTAGTAATATTTCATCCTAGTTTCATGTCACAGTTCCCAGCAGAGAAAAAGTTTTGGTTTGGCCCTTGCTACTTATTAGAACCCTCATTTCACCAGATTCCCAGCCAAACTGATACAGGTACAAGAGGCCAATGTGCTGTTTCCCTGGGAATGTGAAATCTGCCAAGTCCCTCAGATGCTTTATTTTTCCATAGTGCTACTGAGGGACAGAGTCCAAACCCAGCCTGGCTTGTGTTCCCTGCATGTGTAAGGTCCACTTGTACTAATGTGAATCCATAGGTCTGCTGCCCAGCTGCACCCTGTACTACATGATGCTGATCTTCAGGAGCACCAGATTCCTCATGGGGACTTCCATTGGGCTAGATGTGGGCTGCACACACAAAATAATGCTCCAGGAAAAAATGGGTGCAACAACCTCATACATGAGGGTAGTGCCTGCAGTGCCCTGCCTCCCAGCCATGTGTAAGGCTCCTGGTGTTACACCTGCCAAAACAGGAGGCACTACATTCAGTGGGAAGTAGTTTTGACTAAATTTTTGTGTTTGAAGCCTGTGTGTGTGCAACAGTAATTTGTTAATGCCTGAAGATGCAGCTGCCAGGCAGCTTCTGCTGTTACAAGAGGTCTTGCCCCTGGTATGGATCTGCCCTGTGGAAGAAAAGCCTCCAACACAATAAAGAAAGGGAGGTTCAGAATTCCTGGTATTTCTACATTAAAAATGAACAATAATTGAAAAAAAAAAGATTTTAGGTCCACAAAACAAATAAATAAAAGAATAAAAGTGCCAGAAGGCATAATTGCTACCTTTTGCAGCCCCTTGCATTGACTTCTAAAAGTCAGTAGTGGCCAGCAGTGCCACGGCCAAACCAAATCTCCAAGGGAGCTCCATTTCCATTTGGTGGATACACTGGAGCTGACACTGAGTGGAGAAAGAATGAGAAAGAAATAATCCACTTTACTACCTGTGTCATAGCCTTTATTGTTGGTTTTTAAAACCATTCCCATGGCCTAATATATACCATAAAACATAGCATAAACAAATATAAACAGCAATGCATAGGCAGAATTTAAGACCACCCACAAACAGTTCATTTTCAGGCATTGTAAACTGGCAAGAACACATTAAATTCTATGCATATTGCTGGAAAAATATAACTGGGAAGGGTGCCTAGAACATCTCACATGTTTCTGCCCCAAGACAAATGTATTCTGGGCAAAGATTACCAAAGAAATGACTAAGGATTACATTCATGCTTGGAAGAACTGTTATCTGTCCTCCAGGGTGGCAACAGGGAAAGGAAATCTCCATGAAGAGAGAAGGGGGTGCTCTGACGTTTTCTGCTCCAAAGGTATCAATGAGAGGCATGAAGATCAGAAGAAGCCTCCAAGCACAGACTCAAAGGATCACATGGTGAGTCAGAAGGGATCCATCAGGATTTTAAGTACATTTCCTGGCCTTGCACACAGCACCCCAAGACTCACACCAAGTTCCTGAGACCATTGTTCAAATCCTTCTTGAACTCTGTCAGGCTTGGTGCTGTGACCACTGTGCGTTTCTCTGATTTCTCAAGGTCTCTCTTGCAGGGCCTCTCCGCTCTTGAAGAGGTCGGCAGCTCCTCCCAATTTAGTGTTGGAGGCAAACTTACCTAGTTATTTCTTCAAGTCCGGTGTCCAAGTTGTTAATGAAGATGTTGAAGAGAGCTGGGCCAAGGCTGGAGCCCTGCAGAACCCCACCAGTGTCTGGTTGCCAGTCTGATGTCACTCCATTCACTGTAACCCTCTGTGCCTGACCTGTGAGCCTGTTGCTCCCCCACCATGTAACTTGGTTATCCAGTTTGTGCTGGACATTTTTTCCAGAAGGATCTTGTGAGAGACAGTATAAAGCTCTTTGCTGAAATCCAAAAAGATTACTTCAACTGGCTTTCCTAGATCAGCTAGGTGGGCTCTCTTGTCATAGAAGGAAATTAGGTTTGACAAGCAGGACTTTCCCTGCATGACATTGTGCTGGCTGTGGCTAATGACTGCACTGTCCTCCAGGTGTTTTTCTACCTCCCAGAAAAGTCTTTTCCATGATTTTAACAGGTACTGAAGTGAGACTGATAGGCACGTAGTTTCCAGGGTCCTCCTTTTTGCCCTTCTGGACAACTGGGACAACATTTGTCAGCTTTCAGTCAGCTGGGACCTCTGCAGATTCCTGAGACTGTTCAAAAATCAAGAGAGGCTTTGGGATGACATCAGCTAGTGCTTTAAGGATTCTTGGATGAATCCATCTGGCCCCATAGACTTGTAGGTGTCCAGCTGGAAGAGCAAATCCTTCACATTTTCAGAGTCAGCTGGGAGTTGATCATTCTTGCAGTCATGGTCATGGTCCTCCAGCTCAGGGCACTGAGACCCCCTTGGTCTGTCATCTAAGTTGAGAACAGAAGCAAAAAATGCATTAAACACATCTGTTTTGTCCCTGTTTGTGAGGTGACTGTCCTCATCTTGATGTTATTGTTGCACTGCCTATTGCCATTAATATATTTGAAAAATATATTTATTAATATGGACCTGTTCCATAGAGTTGTCATCCAGGTTTTTTAGAAATCTTCTGACTTGGGTTGTAGCAGCTGTGTAGGTGCTCCCAGCTGCAAGTTGAAATCTCCTATAAGGACAAGGGCAGTTGACTTGGCAGTGTCCCTCAGTTCCTCAAAGAATAATTCATTGGTGTCATCATCCTGGCTAGGAGGCCTGTAGTCAGTTCCCACGATGACATCCATGTTTCTTGTTTGTCCTTTGGTTCTTACCAGAGGTTCTCAGCTGTGCCATTGACAACTGTGAGTTCCATACATTCTAACCCTTCTATTACACACAATGCCAGCCCTCCCCCTCTTGTGTCCTGCCTATCCCTCCTGAAGAGCCTGGACCATCCAACAGGGCACTCCAGACACAGTACTCATCCCACCAGGTGTCACACCAGCGATGCCAAATCTCAGGGACTGGGCCAAAGTCTCAACCTCCTCCTCTTTGTTCCTTCATTTGCACCTAATGCCGGGTGCATTAGCAGAAAAACATTCAGGTGTGGTACATTGTAGCCAACACTCTGCGAAGCAGATTGAGGCATGCTATTAGTGCTCTTTTCCTTAAATTCTCTGGATGGCACACCATCCCACTGCTATCACTGGCAAGCCTGGTTTTGTCCCTTTTTGTCCAAGCTAGTTCAAAGCTCCATCAGTGAGCGCTGTTAGCTCCTGTGCTGGGACTCTTCATGCTCTCTGAGAAAGGTGCAAGCTTGTGGCTCCAGCCCTCATGGGGGGAATTCTGTGAGGCAGAGAGTGGGGCTGGGAGTCAGATTGGCTCCATCTCCCTCTGGGCATCCACAGCAGCAGTACTATTGCAGTATATGCAAGGCTTGCACAAAGCATGCCATGATATTCAGTGCAATAATGGCAGCAGGAAGACTCTGTACCTGCAACCCAGAAGCTCAAGTGAAACCAAAATTCTGCCTTTCCCAGAGCCTGCATCCCCAGGTGCTGAGCACTGTCCATTTCTTCATAGCAGCTCAAAGTAGCCCTGATGTTCTGGGCTGCTGCCTTTTTTGCAAAGTGTAATTACTTTCTCTCCCCTCTGTCCCATGAGGGCTGACAGCACAGCTGAATCATTTAAAATACAGAGCTGAGCCTGGCCTGCAAACCAAGGCCCTAATGCAGTTCAGGAGTACTCAGGGAAAACTGTGTCCATTTTAATGAGACATCACAGTTAGATTCATTTGTGGGATTCTTTAACAGCCACACTGCAGAGAGAACTTTTAGTCCTGCTCTGTTGTAGGGTCCCAGGAGTGTCTACTGGGACATGTCATGAGGAAAACATGCCTTCCCAATGGATGAAGGCTAGGGAGGGTCCTATTTTCAAGATATATTTCAGCTGATTTGACTTGTTTGTAAGTCAGATACAAGCATGATGAGAGAAAATTCATGAGAGAAAATGAAATGCAGTTCACCTGTAGATTGTAAAAATGGAGTTTAACTATTATGCAAGTGTTCATTCCAGGAGCTGAGTATTGGAGATAGTATTTTCCTAATCACCACTATTCTCTGTGTACTCTCCTTCAGAGCATTGCATTCCTTGGAAAACTGATGCTGGCTTGTGAATAGTCAATCACTTGTTACATCCTTGTCCTCCTGCCTGGAGGAAGGAAAGGAGGAAGGTGCCCCAAGGATGCCTTTTCATTTCTGGAAAATGGTAGCTTGCAAATGCAAATGATGATATATTTTTTTTTTAATCTTTCAGGAGACTCCAAGCAGAAAATACTTTAAAAAGCAGCCTAGTATAAACTTGCCTGCAGAGGTTAGGAGTGAGACATATACAGGCTGATGCAGGTTTTTAGCAACAGCCAGGGATTCACCAGGTCTCAGGAGAAGATCATGCGATCTGGGGGACATCCCTGGCAGTACACTGAGAAAAACCAACCATGGCTTACCAGAAGTGTGGGATGGAGAATTAAAAGGAGATGAAGGTGCTCAGAAGGATGGCCCATGTCATCAGCACCAAAAGACTGGTCAGCTAACACAGTGAATGGGCACAGGGTAAGTGTTAATGGAGGGGATTGGGCAGATCCTGGGCACTGCCTGGGGACCCCGTGTCGTGCATTCTGGCCCACAGAGGCACAGCACTGGGGGCTTACCCCACTTTCAAGTGGCAGGCTGGGGGAGAGGACCATCACTGCTCCTTGCCAGGAGCAAGACTAAATGGCCACTGCTTGCAACCTGTTGCAAAGCACTTGGCCCTGGGAGTTATTATTTACCTCCAATGCATGCTTTTATTTGCATTTTCTGCAGAGCTAGCTTGTCGCTGTGTGGGAAGAATATTTTCTTTTGGTTTGCAGCTGGTATACCTGGAGGTTTAACTGCAACTTGTTTTGGCAATCCAATAACCAAATACTGAAGCTTTTATGTTTGTTATGTTTACAAGTTGTGATGTTTGTTTTAGATTAAGGCTTATATTTTCTACGGTTCAGCATGAAGCTCACTGCACTTTATAAAAAATTTTAAAAAAGCCATCAGCTTTCAGTTCTCTGTTTACACATCTCTTTTTCAATCATTTGTTAAAGTGCTATTAGAAAATAGGAAGTTGCATAAAAGAACTTGGATCTCTTTATTGTAAATGTGCTGAATGGGATTGCCAACTCAATGAACCTTTTAAATACATTTATTAACCCATTTATCTTGAAATTTATGTGTGCTTTATATGCAAGTTTAATTTTCATATTAAGACTCTTATCTGTAAGGACATAAACTCTCCCTTTAAGAGGGAGAGAGTAACAGATCCAATTGTATTAAATGGTAGCAGATGTTATTTTTCTCAAAGAAATTAATTTAAATAAATTGTAGAGAAACCTGAAGAAAGAATTGGGGAACTGAACCTATGCTTCTTGTAGAAAAATATTTGTGGCACTTGTGTTCTGGAAACATGGTCTATTATAAAATAATTGAAAACTCCAGTTTCTGTAGTAAAGGGTCCATTTTTAATAAGAATAGACTTACTGATGATGTACCCAACAGACTGAAGAACAATTGAAAACAAAGTAATTTTCCCAACCTGCAGAGAGTCCTGCTTGAATCTCAGAGGCCATTTGCTCTCAGATGACTTTCAAAAATTTTAAATCTATCTTTGACATTGCAAGGGAAAAAATATGATTGCCCCAAGCACTCAGCCATAGCTTTAGCAGCAGGCTGAAGACTGCATTTCCTTAGCAGAACTTTTCTCACTGAACAACCAATATATCTTTCAATGACATCTGAACAGATACAACCTGTGGTGGCTTTGTCGAGATGTCACATCTGCTCAGGTGAATATTCATCAGGCTCCAATTTTTCTATGCTTGTCTGGTCTCAAACTGCAATGATTGCTTTTTTCAATGTCTGAAATGTGTTTTCACAATGTTGCGTGCAACCTAGAAGAGTGGCAGCTCTTTGTACAGTCAGCTCTTCCCTCTCCCATCCTATGGCTGCCAAGAATCTCAAATACAGCTGCACCTCCAGTGCAATAAGAAACAAAGAAAAGAACAACATGGTCTGTGGATCATATAAGAGTGGAGCAAGGGCAGCAAGTCAAAGCAATGAAAGTATAGGCTGATTTTTTTTTTTTTTTGCTTTCCACCATTGCTCCTATAATTTAACCTGACATCCAACCTGACAAAAAAGAAAAAGCAGAAGAGTTGTGTGGTTGAGGAAAAGCATATAGAGGAGTTCTCTCCATTCACAAGAGATCTAATAACCCACCTATACAGCAAAAAGGATAAAGATCCCATCATCCTGGGATCCAGATCCCTGATAGTGGGCTGGTTCTGTTCTGTGCCATGGCCCTTACTGCCAGGCACATCTCTGTTTATTCACTTTAAAATTCTCATCACCCTAAGCAGAAGCAGAGTGCACTCCAGGAATATCCTCTCTGTTACTGCTAAACCAGACTGATGAGAAATTCAGTTCTTCTCACCTAAGATCGCTTTCCTATCCTCTTATCCGTACAGGCAGATCCAGTCTGTAAGCTCAGCCATGTCAGCTTAGCAGTTCCTTCTTAACATCAGCACTTGTCAGGGAAATAGAAACTGCAGATTTCCCAGTGCTTAGCACAGAAGAGGATCCTCTGGTCCCTCACTGAGGTGCCTCAGAGGAGTCTCAAGCTAACCTCCATGGTCACCACCAGTGGACTTTTCTGCTGGGACTGAGTAAATCATTGAGAGCTCCCTAGAGGGGGAAAGCAGCCAAAACCCTGCTAATCAAGCATCCAGTAAATTCAGCTTCCAGTCTTCTTGTCTCAGCTGCTCAGGAATAGAGGACTACAAGGAGTATTACTTGGGTCCCATTAGGGGCACAGCTGGCAGGAAACATCTCGTTGGCTCTGATAATCTGTGAGTGCAATGGATCAGCTCAGGACGCTTCAGGCCTTTGGAGTATGTAAAGCCCTGGATAACTCTGTTTATTGTGTACTAATAGCAGATCTATACAAGGGGGAAAGAAGTAAGGGATACAGTGTCTGTTTCAGAAAAGTGATATGCTTAACAATTTTGCCCAGAAATATGTGGGGTAGCATGAAATTGTGAATTGCCATTTATTTTTCCAACATATTTTGAATACAGACCATCAGAACAGCTTTGCAGTTAGGCAGAAGTTTAAAAGCATTTTATTATGTGTGATAATAAAGATATCTCTTTAGCATCCTGTAATGTATTCAGAAGAGATAGCCTCAGCCTTGACTTTCCTTCCAGCAGCACGTCCTTCCCTAATGGCATATTCTCTTTGTTCACATTTTAGAACTGAAGTGCTTAGCGCAGAGACCACTAGAAACAGCCTCAATCATAAGGAGAAAGCAATAAACAGGCTCAAGGATTTGGATGGAGAGAAAGAGGCCAAAAGGAAAAAAAATCTTTTAGTATAGTTGAAAATAGGTTTACTGCTTTCTTCTCCTTGAAACTGGATTATCACATTTCAGATGCATTTTCAGACCCATTTCTCATGGTGTTTTTCAGTCTTCTGGCCAGGAAATATGCCTCAGCTTCAAGGTAAAGTCTTGGATGCAATATGTATCTCATGCAATACAAGGTAATCTATTTTGTTCTCTGGTTACTGCAACTCAGGTTTGTTAAAGGAGAGGAAAAACAGTATCTTCAACTAAATCTGGATACCCAGTATCTGGTTTTCATAAGTTTGTCTGTCCCTCAAAAGCTCAGCTCAAAAGATCTCCTCCAGCAAAGTCTGGCTTTAAATATGTGGGTGGTCCCAGTGAGTTCAACAGAAGTCCCACAAGCTTCAGCAGCAATTTCTACGAGTTGTGGGATTAAGGCCTTCATGTTCTTCCTGTGTAACATACTGCAATGCCACTACATGCTGCTGAAAGTTATCAATTGCACTGTTTTCAAGCAGAGACCTGAGGAACAAGTACCTGGCCAGACCCCTCATGGAGGAACACAGTGGTCTCCAAGTCAGTGCTGCCACACAGACTCAGAATTTTTCAGTTGTGGGTTGTTCTGGACATGCACAACAATGAATTAGTTCTTAGCTCTAAAAAATGCAATGTTCTTAAAAAAAAAAAACAACAAAACCAAAATCTCAGGATTTCTGGAAGTTTATCAAAGCCTGCAGTGTTGTTGGAGTGCAAGAGTCTGGTGGTCACACTGTGTGGCTTTGCTGATGTTCCCTGGGTGGTGTGATGAGAGCTGGCTTCGTGCTAGAGGGTGAACTCAGCATGGAAATTATGGCAATCTAATCTGTATCTGCATGGAAATACATGAAGGGGTTGCCCTGGGCTGAGCTCCTGCCTTGCTGCCTGCCCCACAGGCTTCTCCTGCTACAGGCAGAGCTGGGCATGTTGAGTGGAGGAGGCAGTAACCCATGCAGCAATACCCACTGCCAGCCCACATCTCTTGGAGCAGGAGCAGGGAGCCCTTCCATACTGGTTTCCCTGGTTATACCCCAAACCTAACCCTGTCCCAACCTGACCTTTTCTCCTTCCTCTCCTAAGAGGTGCAGCCTACTAGTCCCCAGGAGGAGATGGTGTTGATCAAAGGTGTGGGAGATGGGAAAAGCAGTGCCCTTTTGCTCTCTGAGCACCTCAAATTCCTTTCAACACCTCTTCACTACAATGGTTCCCCTGAAACACCTTGCACACATGTGCCTTTCCCTTTCCCACAATCTCTCTGACCCCTTTTGGCCCAAGCTTCACCACAGAGAGTCCTCTGACTCTCCTTCAGGTCTTCTACTACCCTTACCATTATTCCTAGTCTTCTATTTCATTTTAGCACTGGCATCAAACTGCATTTTATTACTCTGTGAAGGGCTGTGTCTGGTTAGGTAAAACCAGTTATTTGCACTGCCTGAGAAGAAATACTCTGCAAATAATTAGTTCTTCGTGATTTTCAATCCAGATGGTTCTGCACTGAGTCTAGGGCTCAGGGCTCAGTGTGGTCCTCAGTCAAAGGCAATTTTTGCTTCAGACAGAAAGTGAAAATTCAGCACAGCTTCCATGTGAACCTATAAATCAGCCCAGGTTAGAGAGGAGCCTTATGGACCATTAAATCCACTAGGCTGCTGATCTAGATAAATGTATAATTTTATAGCACTTTCAAACAAGATGAGGTTTGTCTGTTTTGCCTATGATCCACTTGCACAGCTTCAGCAGTAACATAAAGTCCCAAACTCATGAAAGCTGTCGCTGAAGGAATGGCCTGATGCCAGCTTATAGCATCTGAGACAAGCTCTGTCCAGTACATATAATAGCAATTAGAGTGCGGGGTGCGCCGTACATCTGACAAACTGAGCCATGGCATAATCAATAAACTTAATTACCTATCACAGCCTGCCCACAGAGTATACAATTTTAATTCAATTATAACTCCCAAAAAAATGATACATAGCAGAGCAGATATATTTATCACTGAGGTCTAAATCAGCTGTGCGTGTCAAGGCTGACACTTAAAAATGAAGACGTTTATAGTTTCTGGAGCCCAAAGAAACCCACATTAAAAAGCACATTTTTCTCAAAATAACTAAAAATGATGTGTCACTGATGGAGGATTCTTTGCCCAGAAAATGAGTCCAGAACCACAATAAGCAGCACATTGCCTCCCCAGAGCCCTGAGCATAAAAATTAGAGAGGGGAGGAATCATAGGATCATCTCCAATGAAGCAGCCAACAGATTCCTCTCTGCCTCCACTGCCCTGGCATCCAAGATGCAGCAAGGCAGGAAGATGCTTTCTGGTCCAGTGGGGACAGAAACAGTCCCCAGCCTGCCTAGCACAGCATTAAAACTAAGAAACCTTGGTCACAGCTGTACCAAGTGCAAAAACTTTCACATGTGTTCTCATATGAGAGTTTCTGAGTTTCAACTTTAGGGACCTCATTCATCTGTAAATCTTCCCCTGCAGATAAGACGGTTTCAACAATTGCTCCAGTTTTTAATTTTAGTGTAGCCTTTTCTGTGAAGTGTGATTTAGGCTGTCCCTTTTCTTTCTCTGTCTTTCTCTCATCAACATCAGGAAGAGCTTTTGCTGCTTTCCACATGACTCTGTGAGTAGAGGGGTTGGGATAGGTACTCTTGCTCCAAATATGTCTTTCCTATGACAAACACACCAGATGTTCCAGCCTGAGGAGTTAAAAATGACTAGCTGGCAAGAAGCATAAAGCTAATATCAGAAAATTTAATCAGGACCAGCAGATGGGGGATTTGCTGCACAACTTAAAATCAATGGCGTCTCCTGGTCACCAAAGCAAATCCTTTGGTATTGTAGGCACCATATCCCATAATCATATTCACAAATGTATTCATGACCTGTTCATACCCTTTTGTTCTTGTGCAAGTGCTGTCCTTCAGCATAACAGCTGTTTTCCTTCCCTGGTGCTACCCCCAATATGTTTATAGGCAGCAATCAGATCCTTTGTTTTGACAGATTTAACAAGGCAAGATCCTCCTCCTCCTTCTAGGCTGCCTGTTTCCTGTAGCATGTTCCTGTGTCTGTTTCAATTGATTTTGTCTTTTGTGGATGTGGGATACCAGGTTGGCATGTATGGATTGAGGTCTGCCTTCTACACCAGTGTGGATCTTTCCCTTCCTCTTCTGTGAATTATCTGGTGCCTGAATTACTTTGACTGTTTCGGTTTTTTGCAACAGAAGTAGGTGGCTGCATTCACCATTATGTCCAGTTTGACAGAAGTCAGCCCATGCCATATCTCCAGACACTCTCCATCCCAGTCCCTGCTTAGATCCTTCCAGATGCTGTTTGTCCAAGATTTAGTCTTGAAAGGATAAGCTAATTCCCAAATTAAAAATGTCATCTTGTTTCTTTCTTCACCCTTAGGCAAAGCTTATTTCAAAATCCATTTTGGATCTCTGTCATGGAAGTGGATATCATTTGCTGGTCTCAGTTTTTGCTGTCCAGTGCCAGTGACTGCAATGTTGGAGGCACATGAACCTCCAGCTGCCCTGGAAGGAGCCATGGCTGCCCCACAGCAGAGAGAATGCAGCAAGGCCTCTCTGACTGGCATTGTCTTTTGTTCCTAATGTCTTAAACTAAAGCCAATCTTCATCCATGTTCTGCTCCCATAGGCTTGGTAAGACTCATGCAAACCATATTCCTGTGTCTCTCCCTGTGGAAAGCTGCCTTTTTTACATGGGACAGATGTGTCTTGTCTCCTGGCCCCACTTTTGGTTTGGCTGTGGGAACTGAGGAAGTTGAGCAGCTGTTTCAGCTGAGGCCCCTGGGTAGGACTTCTGAGAAACTGTCCAGTGTGCCAGGAGACAGGACAGCCAGAGGGCCCCTGAGAAAACAAAGCTGAGAGAGGCTTGTTCCCCACAACCTCCACCTCTTTGGGACAGAGGTGGCAAACACCTGCCCTGTCAAGTCACTGTGTAATTCGGTTTATTTGCCTTTATAAATTGACCTTCATCAAGGGGAAGCACTGTACTCCTGCTATGTGTCAGCTGTGAATGAGGTTATCAAGATAGTTTGTAGGATTAAAACAAACCATTCGGGCAAGACATAATTTTCTTCTTCCCCATTCTGTTAATTCTGAGATGTAAAGAGGTGAGAAAGGTACAGATTGTCTTATCTTCACTTGGATGAAGCCCTCAGCAGCACTAGTCATCATGGCTGTTGCAAGAAAATGGCATGCAAGAAAATGCAAGAAAATTTATTTCCCTTGAAAATCTCAATATTCTGTGATTTTGTGAAACCCTTTGCTTCTGCAGAATCTGAGCAGCCGTTAAATGAACAAAAGAAAAAAAAAGGAAAAAAAAGAAAAAGAGAAAAGGATTTACAGCCTTTTTGATTACAAATTAACCCCCAAATGTGAGCAGAGTGTAACTGATGCTGTGCAGGCTTCCTGCCGCTCTGGCAGCCTGAAACAAAGGCTTGGACTTGTACAAAATCCACTGCACTTGTCAAGGCACCAGCAGCACTATCAGGAATGCTCAGTGATAACCCTGAGCCTGCCACCATTGCAGTTTCACCTTATCAGGAGGAGTGTGAGCTGAAGAGGAGCCAGAGTCCTGTGGCAGAGAAGGAGTCCTTGCAGGGAAGGGAGGGCAAAGGGAAGAAGGAGGCTGGGGTAGGTGTCTGAAGGACATTGCCACTCCTCTCTTTCCTGGCTCCCTTGGGTCTCTCTCTGTGGAGGGGGTCTCCTGGATGGTTATACCTGGGCATTGGAGGGGACCCAGGGCTAACAAAAAATTACTCTGTGGGAGCCCTGTTACTCTCCTTGCTCCTGCTTCCCATTTCTCTGACACCAGCAGGACATGGTTGCACCTCCAAGGTTAGGACAAAGAATGATGTTTACAGAATAACCTGAAGAAAGGTTCTGAAGATGATCTGGAAGTGCACCTGGGGGCTCAGACTGAGGGCCCTCCCCATTCTCTCTTGGTCAGAACAAATATGCTGGGTGCAGACCAAAATCTGGAGAAAGTCATGGTCCCATTTAGGTACTCTAGGAGGAGTTAAAGACAGAGCAAACAGGGAAACCCAGAGAAGGGTTTTACATTGCCTTTTCCTTCATTTGTTCAGCTTTCACATGTGGCAAGTAGTGAGGAAGGAGATGAAATCGGGGGAAGATCTCACTGATGAGACTTGAAGAATGTGTGTAAGTCCTTCCTGGCACCACATGCTTTCCCAAGAGAGGTACAAGGAAAGGAAATGAAAGGGGCAAGAAGTACTTTGAGCAATCTGCAGGAATTGGAGGAAAGTTGGGAAAGGGGATATGATTACTCTTATGTTTGGAAAAATTTTGTGCTTTGACAGTAGCAGAAAGACTTTTAAATAGAGAATTAGAGAAGATGACAGTTTAGGTAATGCATTTTTTTCAGAAGGGTTTTGGATAGCAGGTTATATGGGAGAGAGGCTGAAGACTAAAAGAGCAGTGGTGTGGAGCTTGGGATGGCTACTCGGTGATGCTCTGAAACCAGAAGTGGCTGGAGGTGTCTCTCAGCTGACTTTGGGCATGAAGATTCAAAATATGTCCAATTGCAGAAAAATAAATGTGTTGAATGTGTGATGGGAGAGAGAAGAGTCAGATCTACCCAGGGGCTACCAATCTGACAGCAGATGAAAATGGCTGGGAGACACTAGGCAGGTTTAAAAGAAATTATGTGAAGCGACCTGCAAATAAAACCAACCTGATACTTCTGCTCCCAGATACAATGATATATTCATGGTGATTATGATGGATGAGCAATGAATGTTCAGTTTTTATATGTTCTCTCTTGACATCTATTCTGATTTGCAAATGATAGACCAACACTCTACTGATTAGAGGATTATATGACTAACTTTCAGCAGGCAAAGAGAAATCTGTCTTTTTTCTGCTTGAGATGGAAGAAAAGTCATCAGCGCTGAAGATTTGGCATCAGGGCTCTGGTTTATTTTCAGCTGAATATTGAGAATTCTGCGCAATCTCAGCACAGTCCATCACATTCAGATTTTTTCATGATAGACTTAGCAAGTTTCATGGCACTGATGGAATGGAGGAGAACGCAAGAATTATTAATGTCAGCAGGATTATGTAGTGCCTGTTACCTTCCTTCCGGGAATAGCAGGAAACATTGCTGACATGCAGTACCATTTTATTTATTTTTCACTACTTAGTCTGTTTCCAAATTTCATGAATCTCACTTGCTAAGGCTGAGATGAGAGGCAGGATGATCTAGGGAGTGAAGGGGAGGAATCTGTGCACAGATTTTCTGTGTAAGATGTACTTCACTGGGATGTCTTGTGGGAGTCCTCATCCCAGGTGGGACTAGCCCCTGCTGCCCCATTTGGTATATCTGCACCATGTTCTAGAAGGATATGCATAATTTGGAAATCCTCTGAAGGTCCTGAGGATAGCTCTACCTTTGCCCCAGCCTCTGCATGGCCATTACAGATTCAATAGTTACTAGTTTTCCTTTTACTTTTCCATAAAATTACTCTTAATATCATTTTGAGTATCACAGCTGTGCTGTGGGGCAAAGTTCAATAATGTTGGGAATACATGCTGGGGTCATATGGCATAAAAAACTCCTGGATGTGCCATAGGCATAGGACCATCAGCCAGAAAAGTCCCTGCTCCTGGGTAACACCTACAGTCCCAAGAGCATGGTGTGAATGAACTGGGGACAGTGAAAGTGTCCACGGGGGAATGTCTGACAGGGACTGGGGGGCAGAGCAGAAGGGGGAGCTGTCATCCTTCCCAGTCCTTCTGATAAATCAGCACCAAATATTCAACTCCTTCACAAACCCAGTGTGGTGATCAGGGTTTGTGCCGTTCCTGGAGAACTAAATGTTCCAGGTAAGTGCTATTATTAGGTGTCCTGCAAGCAGAGGAGCAGAACAAGCAAGCAGCCAGCTTTGTAACCTACGGATACAGGAAGGACAGAAATGAGAGAGACTGAGAAAAAGCAATGCTCTTTCTGCAAATGCAGAAGCTGCCCTGACAAAGACAAGCACATAAAGTTGGCAGAGACACAGGATAGCAGCAAGGTTTGAGCTTTAGCTTAAGTGATCTGACAGTGGATCTGCAGAGAGCAACACTGCAGAAATAGAAATGCCTAGGGATGCCACAGAGCTGTGTCTTTTCTGCTTGGTGAGAGAGTCACACCTAGGAAATCAGAAAAGATGCACAGGCAGCAGCAAACAGGGAGTATTTATTTGCTGTTTCTTGTAACACAGGGCTGGTGCTTCCCCTGAAACAAGCAGGCAGTGATCTAATTCTCACTGTGTATGTGTGATTTTTTTCATCCAGTGCATCGCTAATGCCTTGAACAGATTTTAATGACCATCATATTTAATATGTGATGATCCAGGTACAATCTGCTGTGGAAGCAGATGAGGCAGTTTCTTGGAGCCTGTTTCCAGCCTTTGTTCTCTCTGAGTTTGCTCTCTTTGGTATTTGTGTTCATCCCAAGTGTGTCAGCATGAGAACAGATGAGGATGGTGAGGCAGAGCAAGCAATTCTGCTGAGCCTTTGGGACTGGTGCTCATGCTGTGCTTTGGAGCAGTTCCTCTGATGTCCTATTCTAATTTCAGAGGCTGACAGAGCTGAACCTAACCCAGAGCCAGCTCCTCCCATGCTGCCTGTCCATCCTCAGCCTGCACTTGTCACTGTTGAGAAACTGGCCTCTGGCTGAACCATCTGGGGTCAGACTGAGCAAAGTTACTTGGGAAAAATCAGACCGAGTTAAGGTTCTAGAAACGTCTCCCTCTCGTGCAGTAGAAAGCTCAGTTCTAAGTCTGGTCCTGAATTTGGACTTAAATTTGGTCCTGAGTGGTCCCTAGATATCCCCCAGGTATATCTAGGGACCACTGAGCTGACAGACAGAGACCAGAGCTCCAGTGTAAGCTGGGGTTAATGGAGAAGTACAATTCGGCCCTGGAGGCAGACAGCCCGGCAGGTGTGCTGCCAACAGGGATAGCACATAAGGACCTGGAAAAATTCAAGAAAGGATCCCTTCCCCCAGCAAGCCTCGAAGCAGCTGCTGGCTGTTCAGCTGCTGTCCAGGCAGCAAGCCTGCAGGAGCTGGGGTGAGGAGTGGAGGCTCCAGGGATGGCTCACATAGCTCAGGAGCAGGGAGTCCAGCATGCAGGGCTGCTGTGGCTTGCAAATGAAAGCAGGACTGGGGAGCAGAGGTGTGAGGCTGCTGTGTGACTTATGAGCTCGCCTGCTGGCCTGACACTGCTGCTGACTGCCTGGCTGTGCCAGCCTCAGGGAAACTGGCCTTGCCACCTCCCCATGCTAGGGTCAGGGGGTACCCCAAAGAGCAGCTGTAGGAGCACAGAGCACAGTAAAAACAGCCCCTCAAAGTGTGACACTCCCTGGTCCCCAGGCTCAGGGCTGTGCACACACAGACCAAAAGCAGAGTCCCTGCACCAGAAAGCAGAGATCCCTATGTTCTTCCTGCTCTCACAAAGCTTCCCTGGTGACTGACTAAGCCTAATGGCATGAGCAATAATTGCTGCTTAATCAGGGTCGTTTTAGGAAAAATTCTGTCTAATGAGAATCCATTTTGCATGTAGCAGGTAATTAAAGTATGCTTGAACAGAAAAAAAGAGATATGAGCCTCTGAACATGGCTTTCTGGAGAGGCAGTGCAAAACAAAGGCTAAGGTGTATATTGTGCCAGATGTTTCCATCAGAACCTGAAAGGGTGAAAAATGAGCCCCTTCAGAACCCATGGCCCTGCACCTCCCTGAGATGGTGATTCTGTGCGAGAGTGCTCACGTGTGTGTGTGCAGCCACAGCAGAGAACTACACCAGAGATCAGCAGGACACCTCATGCCTCACTTGGCATGGAGCAGCAAAAGGCAGTGCAGTGACCAGGAAAACCTGCAGCCCACCATTTACATACTCCAAGGATCCCTGTGTGAATCTGAGAAGGATGAAAGAACTGTGAATTGAGGGATTATCTCACATACAGGACAAAACAGAAGGAAAAAAAGGCATTTCCAGTTTTATTATCCTTAAAATCCTATTCATTGTTGTGCCTTCCTATGCTTTCTCAGTTTTTTTTGTTGTTGTTGTTATTTTTGTTTTTGTTTTGGTTTTGGTTTTTTTTTTCTTCATTTTCTCCCAAGTGTAGTGTGTGGGATTGGTCAAGAAATATTCTGACTTTTGGAGAGGAAAGCAAACAGCCTTTGGCACAGATCTCCAATCCTTTTGTGTACAACACGGCACCTCTGAAAAAAAAAAATAGAATAAATGCTCTTTACTGACAAAAAAGGGGAAAGCTTCAGGGAAGGCAGTGGCTTAAATGATACGTACAAAAATATTCAGATTCAGAGAATACTCATCTTTGAAACCCTCTTGTCCTCTCTGATAGTGTCCTTCTAAAGCTTCCATATCTCTGGAGACAACATTTTAAACTCGCAAAAATAGACATGGAATTGAGGAATGGCTGAAATGATGTCAATCCTCTCAGCTCATATCCCTCAGCAATCCCAGAGGTTCCCATCCCCCAGCAGCAAATACCTCTTCAAGGCAGCTCATACCAGCTCTCTTAGATGTTTGTAGCTCAAGGAGATGGCCAAGATGACCAAGAGCTCTGGGAGTGGGACCTTCTCTCTACCAACCTGACAAGGCAACAAAAATGACCAGTTTAGATTACACACCAGGAGAGAGATTGATCTTGCTGAACTTTAAGAACCTGTACCATAATGATAACAGTCTGGATTCTCTTTATAGTTGATGGAGAAAAAACCATTTCTACATGTGATTCTCTGGATCTCTTTTAGACATATTTTTTAGGATGAGATGTGCTTACGCATCAGAAGTGCCTGTTTCTCTCCATTGCCTATAAAGGAGTCAGCATGACTCGCTCAGCTGTTGACGTTTGCACTGTAGGAATCTAAATTTGGGCAGATGAATACCATTTCCAACTTTCAGTCTGCTGAAGTTAGGTAACATGAATTCTACTGTGGGCAAGTGCTAAATATTTGAATAGATGCTATTTTTCAATTCACCCTCTCCTTGCAAGACGACAACATCAGTAGGGTTATCTGTGGGAAGAGGAAGCAGAGTGTGTCATTAAAACCAGAAGACATCCAAATTCTGTACTTTTTTTCTGGCACAGATTACCATGTGAGCTGCAGCAGATTTTTTAATCCCTCTGCTTTTTAAGCTTTACCACTATTCAATTTTCAAATGTTAGTTTACAATTTAATTCCTGAATGTGCAGACAATACTTTTTAGCGCTTCACTGTTCTTGGTTTTCCTCATAACATTTTTATGTGAAATATAATTTTGTGTCCAGATTCATTACATTTTCAGTGTTTTGCCTTTCCTGCCCTTCTCTAGGAAGTGCTATGCATTTCTTTCATAAATATGAACTCTCAAGCCTGAAGAATGGCACTAGTATTTAATATCAGAGCATCACTCCTTCACATCTGCTGGCTCTGAGAGGAGTATTTCATATTTTGTCTCCCTTCTAATTTTCTTACTTCTCTTGAATCTTCAGTTCTTTGATGATGTGTAGGGTGGTATGTTCTATTCCAGAAGAAAACTTGGGAACAAATGCCTACCAGAGAAAAGGCTTTTATAATCTATTGTGTGGGGGCCACTGTGCTAGTTTGACACCTATTTCTTCTTGGCTCACAGTTTCATCTAGGAAAGATTCTTTTGCTTTGGAGACTTGGCAAGAACCATGGAGGGCAACTACTTCTTCCACAGATCCAAACACTTCCTCTTTACCCTGCATGGCAAAAATCTGCAAAAATTGTTGATTCTAAACACTGATTAAAAAATTGATGAATGAGTCTTGAAATCCACCAGAAAAAAAAAGCTTGTTGGAACATTCAGATCATTCTAAGGGTCTGTAAATTTCACACAGGGGCAAACATCACTGCAAGCAGCAGCAGGATGTTCACCACCTCTGAAAAAAGGAGCAGGGAAGCACTAGCAGTTCCCCAAGGAGTTCAGAACTCCCAGTGCAGCCCAAGGAGCAGCAGTGACTGTCGCACAGCTGGGAAGGAACGTGAAGGGAATGCACCGAGGTGTCTTGCTGAGGTCAGAGCTGAATGGCTGGAGAGCAACTGAAGAGCTCAGGACAGCCTTTGAATGAACAGAAGTATTTTTCTAAAGAATGCACATGAAAGCCACAAACATGGAGAAAGTGTAGAACATGCACCCACAAGGACTAAATTTAAAAGATGTGCTTAGCAGGGAACACATGCATAGAATATGGATGCAGCTGATGGAAGAGTTGTTGGACTCAGTTCAAGATACCACTCACATAGCAGATGAACCATAAATTTAAGCTACACATGTCACATTCTTACCACTAAGGTTCCCTTTAGTCATGTGTGAATGCAGCTTAGCTGTTGGATCCTGGCTTGTGAGCTGACTTAGTCTCTGAGCACAGCAACAGTGGTGGGCAGGATTCAGGATGCAGAGGGATCCTCAGCTGCTCGTTACCTTTGTGAGTTATTAGCCTGTGGGCTTTTTGCAGCCCTCATCTTGGCTTTTGTTAGTCCTGGCACTCACTGCCTAATGATGTGGCATGCTGTCCTCCAGCTCCTCAGCTGCTCACTGACTGACAGGCCAGCTTCTTTAACATTTGCCTCAATATATTTTTGGGTATTAAATTAGGCTCCTTGAGCTGATTAAAAGCCTTCCAAGAGTATGTCGTTGCTAAGTCTCCAATGCACACGCACAAAGGAAATCATAAATAATAAAACCTGTTCTGGATTTCTCCAATAAGGGTGCTGGTATCTAAGTCTCTGCCCTCTGGCCAATTTTCTGTATTACTGAGCCAATTCATGTTTCCAAGAGGTACGTAAGAGTGCCAGGTTATTACTCTTCAGCAATTACTTTCTGCTTTCAAAATCTTTTAATCCAAAAACCAGTATACTGATGAAACTGTTAGAAAAGGTAAATATTTACAGAACAAAAATCAGACCTTCTTCCTCTTCCATGCAGCACTGGAATTCTAAGAGATTCCTTGCAGCTGCTTGAAAGCAATTAAAGTTTTAGATTTGCACAATACTTTTGGAAGCTAATTTTATAAGCAGCTGCCAACAGTCCATTAATTTGAATCCGAAATGCCCTCTGAGTTAGACTAGTGCTAAAGAAAGCATTAGTTTCCATTCCAAAATGGGCTTTATCACATATTCCTGGTGCCCCTTTTGCATATCTGTTTGACTCAAGGCAATAGCAGCATAGTATTTATGTGCCAGTTATATTTTGGTAATATGCACAATATTTTACTGGGAAGATGAAAACTGAATGACCTTAAACCTTGTTAGAATGAGAAAGAAAAACAGACTTAAGCATTCATTGGAAGGATTTTTAGGGAAGTCTTGCATATCTCTTGGTAGGGAGGCTTTTTAACATTATGACTAACACTCAGATTTTGTGGATGTACAAACCAGAATGAATTTCTTTTTTTCTAATGCATCTAAATGAAATTAAAAAAATCAAACATGTTCCTCTTTCTTAAAAATCAGATTTCAGCAGAATACTGATATTTGCCACCACTGAATCCATATTTTGGTTGCAGCTGGTGATACCACTCTGTGATGGCAGTTTCTTTCAGATTTGAGGCTGTATGGTAGAAACACAGATGCAGAGGCATCTGTGATATGATTTAAAGGATAACCTGCTGTTGATGATGCTGTGTCTGGTGCAGGATTTGGAGGTTTCTTTGGTGGCGGGTTTTGTTGCTGATCTTACTGTCAATGACTTGTGGCAAAGAGGTAATGAAGAGCAATGGCATGAATCTAAAAGTAAGCTGGAATGCAAAATATAGGAAAAGAAACTATCACTGAGCCAACTAGCAATGGCAGTGTTTTGGTTTTTCTAAAAATATTATGCAGAGGTGAGTACTAGTACCTCTGAGCATATGGAGCTTTTCCCAAAATCCAAAATGCAACATGGGAAAAAGACAGATCTTTTAGGTAGAACAGTTGACTGATGGGCAGAATAGGCTAGAACCATCCTGCAAGACATGGCATGGTCAGTGGCATAATTTATTCATCTAAATAGAAATGGTGAAGTTAAGAAATGAAAGGCCTTAAATGCAGAAGTGAGAAATTTTGACCAAATCATGAAGAGCAGTGGGTTGTGGTCAGAGATAAGTCTGAAAAATGACCTGAACAGGAAATGTTTTAAATTACTTTCAGGGAGCTAGAACTGCCAAAATAAAAGGTAGCGAGAAATTAAGTGTTGATGGCAAAAGAAATCGAACTTCCAGAAAAGTATTATAATGATGGAAAGGTCAAAATCTAGAGGTGGTGTGGGAAGAAAGATAACACATAGAACAAAAGGAAATGGTATCAAGTTGCCTAGGGGAGTTCTAGACTGGATATTAAGAAAATATTCTTCACAGAAAGGGTTGTCAAGCATTGGAGCAGGCTGCCCAGCAAGGTGGCTGAGTCAGTGTCCCCAGAGGTACTTAAAAGACATGTAGACATTTTAGGGACTTGGTTTACTGGTGGACGTGGCAGTGCGGGGCTAATGGTTGGATTAAATGACCTAAAAGGTCTTTTCCAACCTATATGATTCTATGATTTGTGATACTGGAAAATTTTGGGAGGAAAGCAGAGATTCATGTAGAGGAAAAACAAGCATCAGTTTATCAATCCCGAGTTTGAGAATACAGCTATGCAATACATAAGTCCAAAAGAATATTAAAGGTGTGGTTTTCATCAGATGTCTGGATTTTCAAAGCACTCCTGAAATTTCTCATCCCAAAGTAGCTAAAGGTGTGCAAGATTTGACACAGTAGGAGATGGGCCAGAAAGTCAGGTCCTTGCTGGACCCATGTAAACCACTAGAAGTACCAGGGGACCACAACAAAATGAAGGAAAGACAGTAAAGGATTGTGTCACAAAACCCTCAAAGTGAACAGGAGTTTAAGAACACATGGAAGTGAAGTCTGAAAGCAAAGGGGCAGAAGATGTAGTAATATGCTAAGGTGTTGTATTAGTCTGCCTCTAGCTAGTCACAAAACTTGTTCATGTATGAACAAGATTTCATATGTACAGAAAGTCTGTACCTAACAAAATTTTATTTTACTTTATTTTAAATTAAATTTGACCAAGATGTACCTATATAATATTCATGATGTTTCCATTTGCCTGGAACTTGCAAGCCCTTAAAAAGAAGAAAACATCTTGTATTAAATTTTCCAAACAGCCAAAATGCTGCTGCTCTTTTTTTCTTTTTTCACCCTGTGGTTTGAATTTAAATTTATGTTTCTAAATTTACATATTCAAAAACTTAATCTGAAACCTGTTTGGAATTTGGATGTCTCTTTTTATCACATTTCGTTTAATGCAGCTACTTCTCAAATTGAGGCATCACCCCTGCAGCTACTGGATGTCAAAGGACAAAAAAAAACTGCTTGAAAGAAAAACTGAAGCCACATTTCTATTCTGCATTTGAGCTGCTGACATTTTCTAGATAACACCAAGAGATGTCAGAATACTGGCTGTTAAAGCAGTCTATGTTTGGAGCCTATTAAGCTGAAGTCTGAGAGTGAAGGGAAATGTGCAGTCTTCTGGTGGGACTGACATATACCACTGCTTACTATATTTAAATTTTATAGGGAAAAGGAGTTTTCCCCTACTTTCTTTTTTCCCCCAGGAGTTACACTTAAAATCTGGCAGGTCACCGAGTGCATGTAATTTCACTCTAATTTCTCTGTATATTCAAAGGTTACCTAATACAGCCCTTGCCCTTCTGATGAGGAAAGCCTGGCAGGAAGTCCCAGCAGAAGCCTCTTACTCTCTTATTACTGTCAGAGGTGACCACTAGCCTGTCTTCTCCTCTGGCACCAGTAATTCTGCCTCTTCAGTGCTCTCCCATTATGTTGTTTAAGGGGTCCAGATTGTCTGTTCTTGTTGTTAAAGATGTAGCTCCACCAAGGGCTGTAGAGTTGCACTGGTGTAAAGCCATCTGGAAGTAGAAGGGGGACTCTGAGTGTATTGTTCGGGTCTCTTGTACTCCATGTAATGCCACCAGAATGATCTTGGCCTTGCCTCCTAAGCACTCTCTCATCTTCTCATGCAATGGTGAGCATAGGGAGGAAACTGGTTTCCTGTCAGCTGAATTCTCCCTGGAGCTCCTTGGCATGCCCAGGAAGTCTGTCAGAGCACCCCTCCGGAGATCACATTCCTGTTCCCCAGTCCTTGCTCCAGCTCCCCTGCCCCATGCCCAGGAAGGGATGTCTCAGCACAGACCTCTCCCCCATCCACTGCACATGGCAATGAGCCTGCAACATGCTAAGAAAAAGCATGAAGAGCTGAAGAGACCATGACTGCAAGCAGCTATTTACTTCCAGAGCCAAGCTGCTTTTCTACAAGGCCGGTCTATTGTGCTCTGCTGCACTGGCAGCCTTGGAAAGGCTGCAAAGGGCTGGGTAGGGTGCATATGGCCAGGGAGGGTGCACAGGGCTGGGCAGAGCTGTGCCTGGACTGACAAGCCCAGATGGATTCCTTCCAGACCTGTCTGGGATGTCTCTGCCTGCCTGCTAATCTTCATCTTAGGTTAAACAGACAGTTGGTGGCACTTAATCAGAGACACCATTTGTGTAGGCCCTGCACACTAATGAGACTCCTGAACTGTGTGGTGCTGGATAATGCAAATCTATCAGGTGCTTCCTTCGATTGTTCCCGGAGCCTTTTGTGCCCACCAGTTTATAGATTATCCTAAATATTGTTTCTGACTTCAAAGATATGTAAAAGCATTTGAACATCCATCACATCTGAGCAAGAACTATTACAGAACAGCTTGTCCTCCTGCATAGCAGCTGCCCAGAGATTTTCTACTGAAGCTCCTGCCTTAGCATACACTATGATTAGCTTTGATATTCCCCACTTACCTGCATTCGCCTGCCCTTCCTCAACAGCAGCAAGGGTGGGTGCCTGCCTGCCTGGGGTTGCTACAGGGCCACAGAGACCCTTTGCCAAGCCATGGAGAACTTAGAGGAAGCAATCTGAGCAACCAGAGATGTACTAAGAAATGCACGTCTGTCTTGAAGGCTGAATCCAAGCAGAAACAGCCCAAGAAGCTGAAATCCTTTCTATATGCCCGTGTTAACAACATGTGAACTAATTTGAAGATCCTTTCACCAAATTTACTTTCCCACTGATGCTTTTCAGGAACTAATGCATCATTTCCTCAGTTTGGATCTTTATGTTGTGACTTGTAATGATTCAGGGTACAAATGGCGGGGGTAGATGATGTCTTTACCAGCCCAAATCAGTACTGTCTTTAAAAGCACCAACCCAGTCCCTGGGAAGATCTGAGAGTATTTTAAAAGTGGCTCAAGCCTTACTGCAATAGCTATAGGCCCCTGATTAGCTAGGCCAACACCAACTTAAAATTCAGCAAAATGTGCTATTTCAAGGGGAAAACACAAGAGGCTGAATGCTTCTCACCCTAAGCAATAGCCTGTGGCTCTTTCCAAGAGCCAGAAATTATCAGCTTGTATGGGTGAGCTAGCCAGGAAAAATAAGAGGCCTCATTCTCATCTCAGACTAGAATCATGAAGAAGGTACTCCACCAAACTTGCTTCACTTGCATTGCAATGCAATGAAAATGAAGTATGAGACCTGTACAGTTTTAGGGTTTTAACTTTTCTCTTAGTTTGAAGGAAAAGGACTGCTTGAAAACCCAATAGATATGCTAGAGGAAAGTGAAAAAGATGTAAACATTCCAACCAGTAATGCAGAAGAAAAAAGTATTGCTCAGAAAAATGAGGTGATATAAACCCCTAAGTTATCTTCAAGCATGTATTCAAGGACAGGTTTATGTTATTTTGCTCAGTCCATTCTTTCTTTCTTTTTCTTTCTCTCTCTTTCTTTCTTTTCTTTCTTTCTTTCTTTCTTTCTTGTAGAAAAGAGAATTTAAAATAAGAAAAGATAACTCCTTCTATTTCTTTCTATTCAGATTTATAAATATATATACCAGGAAATATTATTATCTTTTATATTAATATTTTGTATATGTGGGAGATGATTTTATTCAGCATTTTTAAAATCCTTAAGTATTCTGTTTATTTCAATTATTTATCATTTTGCAAAGGGAATGCAGGCACGTGGAGCTCAGAAAAAGATCAGAGTCCGGATCTCCACAAGATTACTTTTTCTTCTTAATCCTCAGGGACCTGATTGAATTTTTCTCTGTTTATTATTATTTTATATTTTTTCTTCATATTCTATTTATTTATTTAGATTTATAAATGATACCACCGTGCTAGGGGCAACTGTCCTCTCTGAATCATTCCTCTTGTGCCTGTGACATTTGTGCAAACTTCACGTCTGCCTGATGTGTTTCAGCTCTCAGGCCACTGTAGCATTTAATTTTTTACTCACTTAGCCAAGCATCTTGAAACCAACTGCATAATATTCCATTTGACATTGAGCCTCACACATACCTTACAGTCTCTGAATTCTCTGGGCCAACAGCTGTCTTTTGAAATTATGCACAGTGGGGCTGGCATAATTGGGCCTCAGGCCTCGAGATGGGTCCCCAGGGCACTGCCACGATGCAGGGTGAACTCCTTGCAGCCAAGGAGGGGGATCACCACAGTAAGTGCTGGATTCTCTGTCCCTTGGCAGCTTTCCTTTCCTGCTGAAATGCATTCTACAGCTGAACGTGAGTTCAATGCAGGGGTAAGTGATGACATTTAAGGGTTTAAGGAGGTCAAAAGAGATGATCCAGTGGTTCCTCCCAGCCTTCGATCCATGACTCTATGAATACTGATAAGAGCAAATTTAAAAGCACCTCTGTGAAAAGGTCTCCACAGCCACTGCTTCAGGAATGCTGGGGGAGTTTTGCTGGAAGACTTTTTCAGGGCTTGGCATAACTTTGCTTTCAATGAACAAGCACAACCTCAGGGAGAATATATCTACCTGAGGCAGTGGAAAAGACATCTCTAGAAAAAGATTGCCTTAACTAAGCTGGAGGTGTGACAACTCTATTACTGATTCCAAAGTGGTGACACAAATAAATGAAATAAATTCCCCAAGCACAGTTTTTAGGAGCAAACAACCAGAAATACTGAACAGCATGGATGAATTCTGAATTATTGACTGACTAGCTGTTGACCCTCCTTTAAATTCCCACTGAGTTGCTCATTTCTACTGGCTCTGGGTTAACACTGTAACTCAAAATAATCTGCAGCTAAAAGCAAAAAAAAACCCTAAACCATCAGGACATTATGTGCAGGTGTGGTTCAGGCAAGAGAAGGAGTAGGAATCCTAGACTGCCCAGCTATGGAAAGCATGCTAAGTAAGGCAGGGAATATGCAATATCCCCAGACACCCACCAGTAGGTCTTTGAGGCAGAGCTGAACCTCACCTTGTTCAAGCCCAGAAGGAGATTCTCTGTGGAGAGGTGTGAGTCAGTATATGTCTGGCTTTTAACTTTATGCCCTTGCTGTATCTTTGCAGTCCACTGCCAAAAGCAGTGAATTACTTATGGACATGGAAAAGAGGAG
Source organism: Agelaius tricolor (assembly GCF_023055355.1). Lineage (NCBI taxonomy): Eukaryota > Metazoa > Chordata > Aves > Passeriformes > Icteridae > Agelaius > Agelaius tricolor. Next base: position 90,881,556 of record NW_027269261.1, on the reverse strand, counting down.
CTGCCTTTTCCAATCCTTCTTGCTTGAGCAGCAGGCATCAGCAGCAATTGGCAACAACAGCAAAAAAAACTTGGAGCAACCTCACCCCATGACCAAATCCCTTCCTAAACATGTATTGTTTAGCAAGAAGATAATATTTCTAGTAATGAAACAACAAAGCAAATAGGGTTCAGTGCTCTGTAAACAGGAATGCATACAGACACACATGCACATGAGACTTGGAATAAAATTCTTTGAAAAAGCACTTCTTCCTATGCTTCCCAGTGATGGAGTGAGAATAATTACTTTTAAGAAATTGTTTTATAATGCAAAAACACTGGAAGGTATAGTTTTGACTTTACAGCATAAATTATGTTCAGGCTTTGCTTGAGTCAAAGATGCAACAGGGAGGGCTAGAAATCTGAAATTGGTGTGTTTTGGCTTTGACTCAGCTCCCAGAATGACCCAGCAACAATTCTTCTTCATTTAGCATGTTTGCATTATTTTGGCACAGAAACATCCCTAGTTCTCTGGCATGATTTAGTTAAAAATTGTTGGATCTTCACCTGCACATTTCTGAAAGGTCTGACTTGTTTCTCCTGCTGCTGCATGACACTTTCCTGACTTCTGCCCGTGTTGATGTTGCCATTTCTCTGGGGAGCCCTCAAAGACATAAGTCTGGATGACCCCAAGCTGCCCCGGGGAGCTGTAAGCCTGCAGGACTCCCATGATGCAAGTCAGCTCCTGCCATGGTTTAACCACAGCCAACAACTAAGGACTGTGCAACCTCTCACTCATTCCCCACCCCTCTGATGGGAAGGAGAGGAGAGTAGGAAAAAAAAGGTAAAACTCATGGGTTGAGATAGAGCAATTTAATAATTGAAATAATAATAATAATAATAATAATAATAATAATAATAATAAGAAGAAGAAGAAGAAGAAGAAGAAGTGCAAAATAATAGAATTAGAGGAATAAACCCTAAGAAAACCAAATGATGCACAATTCAACTGCTCATCACCCACTGACAAATGTCCATCCCATCCCTGAACACCTATCAGTAGAACCCAGCCAACTCCCTCCAGTTTATGTATTGAACATGAGATTCCATTTTATGGAATATCCCTTTGACCAGTTTGGCTCTTCTGGCAATGCTCCCTCCCAGCTTTTTGTACACCTGCTTCATGTCAGAGCACAGGAAACTGAGTAGACCTTTTCTTAGGGTAAGAAAAACTGAGCAAAACCATCAGTGTCTTATCAACATGATTCTCCTACTAAATCCAAACGACAGCAATGTACCAGCTACTAGGAAGAAAATTAACTTTATCCCAGCCAGAGCCTGGGCAGCTCCAGACATCTCAGAAGTGCTGGCAAGACTGAATTTTGTTGCAAAAGAACATCAGTAGAGCCACAGGAGGGTCCTGGAGAGTCACTCTTTCCACTCTGCTGGGCCAGGGTTTCAGGGGAGCAAAGGGTGGATGGCAACAATTGCAGGGAAAACCTCAGGTCTTTGCTCTGCTATTGCAAGCCATGGCCCCGCACATCCTGATTCCTCCAGCAACAGCCACCAGGCTGGCTCTCCAGGGCACTCACACTGACAAAAGCACTGCAGGAGCCTGAACTCACTCTGGTTTCACCAGCAGTCTGTTGCCATAGGCAACTGCCTATTTTGCCTATACCTAGAGCTGGCCGTGAGCAGTATGCACAGCAGGATTGCTGTGATGAGATTAGCACACTTTATTATACTATCCCTGCTCTTATCACCAACCCCAGCTCTGACAAATTCAAGATAAGGAAATTTCTCTCATGTACTTACCATGGTCTTGAACAGGACTTTAGAGAGAAGCAGTGAATGCCACAGTATTCACATTTACATGGGAAAATTTAGGGAGTCACTGCTATTTTGTTTTCAGGTCCTCTGAACCCTTTAATGTCCCAGTTCTGGTCTGGTTGCTTATCAGTTATCCCAGCTTGAGTAGCTTGAGGGTGTCCTCTGCACACTAAGATAATGTCAATATGGGACCAAGACATCATAATCCCTTCAACAGTAGCCCATAATATTTTCCATTCCAAACTACCCAGGAATAGCTTGCTTTTTAGGCTGCTTTAACTAGTGCACCACTTCACTTTTGGCAGCTGGGATAGAGAGCTACACCAGGTAAGCATACCTGTTAACTCATGGGAAGGTAAAACATCTCTAATCTCAATGAAAGCCAAAATAGGACTTTTACTCTCTAGAGAGTCAGACAAGAAACCAAATCACCACCTCTTAACATATTACCATCCACCAGCTTAGCAGCTCAGCTGCAGGCATAGTGGCATTGCCATGGCCTGCCTTGAGATCACCATGTGGAAATGGAGCTGGCTCTAAATTAGAAATACTGAACCTAAACCCTTTCTTATATGCATTTTCCATTTAGGTTCCTCACTCCCCATTGAACTACCTTGCTGATTCTGAGAAATATCCCACTGAATGTAGCGCAGGTTGTCAGAGATGTTGCTTGTAAACCAGAGAGGCATGTAATTAATTTGGAAATACTAGGTTTTAGATCATCAATTCTTGCATTGCTCTAAAAGTCTGTACCTCAAATTGGGTTCTGCAAAGAGGTATTTATGTAATGTGAAATTCTGTTGCATTAAAAAACAAATACAGGCCTATGTTGACCTGACAATGACCTTTTCAATAATAGAAAATCATCAAAATAAAGGACAATGCAAATGCAGATGATTTTGTTACAGTAGATTTGATCAAACAAAACAGACAATCTAATTAACCAGTGATTAGATTAAGTAGAAGTCTCTGCATTGAGTGATGGATAATTAACTGGAATTGTATTTACTTATTTTTTATTGTACTGCAGAACAAGGCACATCTTTGCCTTTCTTTCCTTTCACTGCAGCCTTAATTAAACAAAATTATTCCAAATGCCTTACACAGCATCTAGGCCTCTAAGTAAAGATGGCAAGTTAGAAAAGGAAAGCCAGCCCTACACAGAGATTTAGTTGTGGATCAATACTGTTTGGATAAATCTTATCCAAAGGAACAGTTGCAACCCTGGCTTTTCAGAGCTGCTTGGCATTTACAGCTCCAGCTGAGTGGAATGTGAGCTGCAGGTGCTCAGCCCTTCAGAGAGCCATGCCCTTATTGTTCAAACATAATTTATGCTGGAGAATGAGCAAACAAACATATTCAAGGCAACTCCTAATTTCTGCACCTGAGTCAATTCAAGACTTATTTTTATCAAGGCAAATGCACAGAAGGCAATGGTGCACAACTGATCAACGTCTATAACAGAAATGGATCTTGTACTTTGAAGTCCTTATCAGAAACAGTTGCGGTGACTTTTAAGTATAGGCTGTGTGAGAGGCAGTCTTGTAAGATTATTTAATTCCATCTTTTAAGAACATTGATCTGGAAGATTGGTTTGGCTACCCATCACTACTAAGAAAACCCTATACTACTGCAGAAGCCCTTTTGATAACACAGCTTGTCAAATATTAGAGGTAATTTTAATGTTTAAAGAATTGTATTAATTGTGTATTTGCCAGAGGCTCTGTGATATCCTATGAAAATTATCACACCAAGCATTCATTAGGTTCACCATAAACATGGGTTGCATATTCCCACATTTTTTTGTTCTGAACACAGAACCGTTAATTCGATGAAATATCTGGTGGCAAAATTTCTCTCCTAGCTGTGGGACTACTGTCTGTCTAGACACTCTTACTGCTCTCATTGCCATGGTATCTCCATGCATCCAGACCCAAGGACAGCTGAGGAGGAGTTAATAAGCATTACCTCTTGCTAGGTCTCTTCAGAGGATGCTTCTGCCAAACTGCAGGGGACAGCAGATGAGAGCAGACAAACCAGCGTGATTCCTCCATGCGATGAGCTGCCTGATGGGAAAAGGCAGTAGGACAGTGTGGAAGCTCTGGCATCTCTCTAGCAGTGCCTTGCAGGCAGCCTCTGGCCAGGTGGCAGGGCATTCGTGTGTTGGCTTATACCATGCAGGCATTTTTCTCAGAGACTGTGTGCAGAGACAAGCAAAGCTAGAGCTGCTGCAAGCTCTGTGCTAGCGAGGATGCCAAGGAACACCATGTGGAGGCCGGTGGATTCTGGATGAGCAAGTGGGTAAACAGAAAGGCTGAAGTGCCAGGGGTAGCCTAGGGGCATTCCCTTAGGGAACAAACAGCAACTGAGACAGAAAGTAAGGCCTCACTACAGCAACTAGCTTCTGGAACTGCTCTAGGGTATCAGCTAGACTTTTAAGAAAAAGGCCTGGATGACCAGGTGATGCATGTGCTGGCAGTTGCTGCATTTTAAGTCTACAATTTTGGTTCTGAAATGCCAACCCATGAATTTACCCATTTACTTGTATGACCTGGGATCACTTTCATGATGCAGACTTTATTTTCGCTGGCACTGAGTGCAAGCCAGCAACTGATAAAACCACACCTTCTCATCACTGTTGATGCTCAGGGCTTGGGTCTTGGTTGCCATGATATTATTAAGAAAGCTTCTATTTTCTTTCACATGAGTAAGCTTTTAACTAATTCAACTTGTATTCAGTCCTTATTTACACCTGAACAACCACTCTGACCAAAAAGGACTGTGACAGTGGGAGCAAAATGTGACCTCTGGTTTGTACCGTTTTAGCAGGGATTGTCACAGTTCTCAGCCTCTCTCTCCTCTCACTGTACTTTTAACCTTTCTCACTAAGGTCTGTTCAGAGTAACAAGAAAATGGATGTGACTATATCAGAAAGTCCTGATATTTCTGTTCTGAAATATTTAACAAGTACTGATGTTGAAAAGACTGGTTGTCAGGAGGATGTGCACCTCCTAAATATCATGGGGAAAATAATATATTTGCAGCATACTGCTTTCCATGGTTAAAAATCTCAGTTAAATTCCTCCCATCTTTCCCTTCATAAGGTCAAGAATTGCTTACAAGCAATAGTTTTTCAGTGTCCAGCAGCCTAGATGCATCCTGACTCCATCTCACAATAAAGCCCGGACACATTTCTTGTCCTCCTCTCCTACTCCTTTCTCCTCTTGTTTTCCTTTCTAGAAGGCCAAATGTGTAGATGTAGGGCAGGAAGCCTCACTGTCAGCAAGGAAGGAGTTGTAGGAGACAAAGGAAAATTTCTCCAGTTTTGGTGGAAGCAAGGAATAGGGAGAATAAATAGATATGAAATGAGAAATGTCAGATACCACCATAAGAAGAAGTACTGCCCATTATTTTTCTTCTCAGTGATGATATATACATGCAGACACCAGCCTAGGAGTTGAGGGGGAACGCTCATGAATCTCTCTGAGTTGTGTCTATGGCGCTGATTACCACTGTTCCCTCAGAAGCCTCCAATATTTATGATTTGGAGATGTTTTCAGCAGGCAATGAAATATTAGTCACTATTTAAAAATTGTACCACATAATTGCAGAAGATGGCATGTTCCATTCCAATTAGAAGTGGATAACTGTAATACCTGAAGGAGCCTTGTGCATCATTTGTAGGTAAATATGACTCTTTGTAAAGGAATTTATGGATAAAAAAATGCATAATATACTTGTGAATAGTAAGGTTTTGATGTGAAATATGGCAGTAAAATATTCACTATCCCATGGAGAAATCTGTGTTTGAGATATTTTTCCTAAAAGGAGGCTGGCAAATCTTCTTCTCCTTATTGCTTCTATACTATTATGGCAAGCAGAACTTTCTACCTCAGAAAACTTTGTCCTTAGCTTTTCATATTAAATTCACAAAAACTTTAATATATGTCAGTTCTTCATCTTCAACCAAAGCCTGTCTTCCTACACTGATCATGCTTGTAGTTATTCCCCAGTACTGAGGTCAGCTAGCATGAGCAGCTCATATTGCCTTAAAACAGCATGGCTGTTGCAATTTATATACTGGGAATGGGACTGTTCCCAGGAAATAGCTAAAGTAGCTGCTGAGGTGTGTTAGGTTAACTGTTAGGTTATATAGGAGAAGTGTGGGGGCCTGTATTTAACAAGTACACAGTCTTTTGATGTGTAGAGTAGATGGGCAGATTCTAATATCTGCATGTCAAAGGTAGTTGCTGAAAGGAGCAATAAAGTGACGAAATCCATGCTTTTGTAGATCCAGTCTGTAAGAATTTATATAAAGCACATGCATCATTTCCTTGTAGAATTAATACCATTTAATAAGCTTGAGCCTATATTGGAGCAATATGTCAGGTACCTAGTGTCCATGAAACAGCAAGTGAACTTTAAATCAACTGAAAATCCCAGTGATTTGTGAACAGAGCTACATCTGGACCCTGAGGAAAAAATGCAACCAATTCTGCAGCTTCAGTTTGTTCTTGCATTTGTTGAGGTGTTGATAGGACCACTAGGGCCAAATTCAGGGCTTTGATTAAGCAAATATGGATCTGCTCTCTAGACAGAACAGCACTTGCTTGCCAGAGGTCTGATTCTGACCCAAGATCTTTGTATGCCATGTATATGGTGTTTTTTTTTTTTTTTTTGCTTAATTTTACACTGCTGAAAGATCTTTGAACAAACTTGTTTTATAGAAGTGAATACAACTATATTGGGGTATGACTGCAGGCTTACAAGCAACAGAAATACCTGAAAACCCTTCTGTTCTTCTATTGATCCAAAGGAGTGCTTGAAACATTACTATGGCAACAATTCTTACCCAGTGGAAGGAGCATGCCATTATCTTTGCATAGGAACAAAACAAGAGGAGGTATTTTTCAGAACTAGTGCCCACTTCCCCTTGGCCACTACAGATGTGCTGACCTTCTGGCAGGAGTTCCTACTCCAGGAGCTTTCAGTGAAAAATTACTTACAGAATTATTTATTGGTCCATGCACAGAGAATAAAAAATTCTATTGACCAACAGAGTCCTGACATAGAAAACAGCAGTGCTTGGAACTATTGTTTTCTGAAAATATCAAACATCTTTCTTACCTCTTTTACTACCTCGGCTACTGGTGTAAATAAAAGAGACAGGGCTGCTCTGGCTCACTCCAAATGTTGTCTGTGTCATTTGGCTGCACTCAACCTTTCACAACTACAGCTATTAAGTCAGAAAACTATTGAGCACCTAATATTCCCATGTTCTTACTGACAATGAGTTCAAGCTCAAGTACAAATCTGCAGGCATTGAGCTTGGGCTAAAGTACAAATCTGTTGGTGTTATGGTAATGGTGTTACTTGGTCTATTAATTAGGATCTGGACAAATAAATTCAGCAAGAAACTATTTTGCATCATGTGGCTAAATTGAAAGTCCACATCCCATATGGCCTGAAGGCAGAGTTGACAGTTAATCATATTCCAGATGTTTGTAACACTGAAGAAGCTCCATCTGCTGCTCCTAGCTGCATCTCTCATCCCCAGCTTCACATATGGGTAATTTTAAGAAGTATGTGACTCTGCCCCCCTCTCCTAACTCTGGGAAGGAGAGGGATACTGGCTACAAGTCCAGGCAGACTGTTCTTCCTGTAAATGGCTGAGAAAAATGATTGTGTGGGACATGGTGCCAAACAAGGAGAGAAAAGGAGCAGCCTGGAAGAAAGCTTTCAAATCTGCACTCCCACTGCAGAAACACTTTAGGGCTGTCCTGAGGCTGGGGAGAAGAACAAGCAGCTGCAAGCTCTTTCCAAGCTGTTTGTTTGCCAGTCTTCTCTCTGGGCAGCCTGTGGAACAACCAGCTGTGAGAGCAGCACGAGTAGGTGGAACAGCTCTGCCCACTTGGGAGCTCAGTCCTGTTCCAAGGGGCCACTTAACAGCACAAGCCAAGTGGGCAGAGCTGCCCATTGCCATTAGTAATTTTATCCCCTTTTTTATAAAAGCAGAAAGGTAAGAAGTGTCAGAAAAAAAGAAGGCAGAACCTGGGCAGAAGGCAGACTGTAGAAAGAGACCAAGACTAACACCAAGTATGAAGTATGTGAAGTACAAGACAGGAACAGGAAAGACATTGCTACTAACAGTTAATATTGGAAAAAAAGGTACAGAAAGCCATCCACAAGCCATTGGCTAGGTCCTAGCCTAAAAAGCTGAGTTTCTACTTATTCTGTATAAATGGTAAAATCCTGTTTCTTCTAAAGTTGTATTTAACCCTGGTGTTCCTGGAAATTATTCATCTTTTCTTCATGGTAACTGTCTCCTGCATGCCATCACAGAATAGATATGTATATGTGTGTAAATATAGTTTTATTTAACACATACCTGCACATAGACAGGAAAGCATGTAGAAAATGGCTTGATGACATTCTCCTGATGAAGGTAAAACCATAAGACATACTTGGATTTAATCTATTTAAACACTCTTTTTCCATTCTCAGACACACTGGTTTTGTTCAATACTAACTTTTTTCCCTATTTCTAGGTGACTTTGAATCCTGAAGATATTGAAATAGGAGCTATTATAAAGGATACAATTATTATTTTGACAGCATCATCTTTGACAGCTTCATGAATGAACTTTACTGAATAAATGATGATTCATTATCCATCAAATAGTATTTTCCCACTTATTCAGCTTCCTCTGCCGTCAATATCTGAGAGCCTTCCAATTATTTTATAAAAGTAACAACCTTTTCTTGCTTTTAGGTAAGTAGCTTGATCAGGTCAAGGAATTCCCTTCCATATTTTCTGTTGTATAAGTGAAAGTAGGTGTACTGGCAACAAATTTTTAAGGAAAGGCTAAATCAAACGGATAAAATACATGAGTAGACTCAAAGGCAGGGAAAGCTCTATTCATTTTCAACTCACGTGAAAGCAAATTTCAGAGCCCAGGCCCAGTTCTGCACTCACAAGTAATCCCACATTGGCTGGTGGCTGTGTTTCTGTATCCTGGGGAAATGCAACTGCTGGAGGAAGGCATAATCACTGAGGAGGAAGTTCTAGCCCAGATAGCCTGGGCACATCTGCAAAGGCTTTCTGAACACCAAAGTACAGCCTATCAACATGGATTCTATGTGAAATGTGGGAATATCACTTAGAAAAACTGGTTTTGGGTAGCAGGGAAGTTTATTGAAAGTAGGCTCTTGTATTCTCTCCTTCTGACCCTGCATCCTGTTGTCTGATGTGCCCAGTTGCCCATCCTGTTGTCTGATATGCAAGAGCCAGTTTCCTGAGCGTGGGTGAACTTCTTGGGTCTGCACAGGGCTCTGGTAGATGGGGGCTTGAAAGGCACTGTGGAAATCCTAGAGTAGTATTTTAAGAAACTGGAGTCAGCTACACAAGCTTGAATCTAAATCTGCCTTTTCTGGACTTTGGAGAAGAACTGAGATTCCTCAGTGTAACCAAAATGTTATTATCCTGCACCATCTATAGCCGGCTGTGAGGTTCTTTTGGTGCCTCTCAGTTCGCCCCCCATTTGACTCCATGGAACTTGTGCTCCAACACGAGGGACACAGACCAAGGGACCACAAACAGCTCTCACTCTGGCTGCCAGCATGGACCTAGGACTTCATGGTCCCTGGACCTGCCAGCCCACACGGGCATGCAGGCACAGAGGCACAGACCTGCCTGCCCTTCTGCCCCATGGATACTCCTGCAGACGCAGCGATCCCACTCCCACTGAGGAGAACTCGCCTCTCTGGAGTCAGGGGTCACACCCTGAGCTGCAGGGAGAGTGGGTGCTCTCTCCTGTTGAGCTGCAACTTGCAGGCTTCCTGAGCCATGCAGCAATGTCTCCCTGGTGTCATCTGCTGGCAGTGGGAAGGTGTCAGGGTGTATTATTAAACCATCACAGGGCACTCCTGAAGGGAGGGGCTGGGGAGACAGGGAAAGCTCTGGATCTACTCTTCAGTCTCATAGCCAAAACAGGGGCTACTGAGAGCTGGCTGTCAGTAATCATTATCACTATCACTATTAAGCAACAAATTGCACAGGTTCAGAGATGATATGCTCTCAAGTGCTAAGCCAACTGCCCATGGAAAGGTTTCCATCCTGGGAAACTCACATCCCCTTCACTCTCACTTGTCTTACCACTTTGGGGCTAGAGTCAGGCTGCTCCCTCTCCCTTCTGCACATTGACCTTCAGGACTCCCTAAGTCCTAAAGCCACAATACTTGGTAAAAAAAAAGCCCAGCTCAGGAGTAAGTGAGTTCCCACCAGGTTCACAGCCATAACTTTGAGTGCTCTCAGTGGACATTTTTAGTAGGATTTCTGTGGGCTTTTAAAGAGTTTATCAAAATATTTTGCACGTATGCTGTGATGTGGCTTGTAATTAAAGCAGGGTGTAATGGCAAAGATTTCTGTTCTACACAGGTTTTACAAGGCTTCCAAATGTCGAGAGGAATACAAGCTGCCTTTGCTGTGCTGGTACTAATTGCAGCCCCCTGACAGGAATGTAAATGCAGTTTCTTAGCACATTCTTATCACAGCATGTGTGGGATTTACATATATAACTCCTATTAATGCTAATGGAAGCTTATATACATAATTCTTTTTGCGTAGGGCTAACACTATATTTTTATCTGAACCTGATGCAACTGGAACCAGACATCTTATATAAGTAGAAAGATCTGTAGCTTCTTACCGGAAGCTTTCTTAACATTTTGGTCCAATTAAAATGGATGGATGAAATGCAAGTGCAGAAAGCAACTCAGGACTTTATGCCAATATTGTGATATTGGTATTGGAAGTTCATGTAATTCATATAAAAAGTATTATGTTATCTTCAATGATCCGATTTTCCTCCAAGTTTCTTTTAGTGGCTTTTAAAATAAATTTCATTACATCAAAAATCAGGATTGGGGTTTCCTGATTAACTTGCTAATTTAGAATCAATCTGCTTTTGATGTTTAGGTGTGTTTAAATGTTTATTTGGAGTAATGCTACTTAGAAAATGAAGTATCTTTTTTATTTAGAGCTACAGTCAGTTCATCATTCTGAATCTCTGAAAAAAAGAGCCATGCTGCACATTGTGGCTCTCCTGCAGCCAGGAGCATGCTGAAAGGATATCATGGTTGGTATCTTCCACTATTATTAGAAGTTTGCTTTCCTTGATTAGCAAAGTACCTCAACTTCCTATTAGTAATACCTGATGGTTTTTGTCTCTTCTTGTTTCTAAAGGGTTTTTTGTTTTGTTTTGTTTTGTTTGGATTTTTTGGTTTGGTTTGGTTTGGTTTTGCTGGTTTTTTTTTTGTATTTTTTTTTGTTTCTGGATGGGAAATGACATCTTCTCCTTTCTGATATGATGACACCCTGCTGTGGCTACAATCAGTTTGTGACCTCAAAACTGAATTACTGTAATGCCTGCTTTCAGGGTAGATGTTTGGGGCATACTGTAATCTGATGTGAATTCTAAGAAGTCTGTTGTGCTGAGAATTTATGTAATCTGAAGCTGTCCTAGTCCTCTCTCCCATTTGTTTTTGTGTGTTTGTTCATTGTGCACAAGGAAACAAGAGCACCCCCCATTGTACCAAGCTGAAAACAAGTATTTTTAAGCAGGACTGTATTTAGACTGTAGACAGATCCTTAAGTTCTCCTCCAGATTTCTGCTATGCTGTGGTAGTTGTCACCAGACAAGACAATTGAAAGTCTGCCCCATCAATTTAAAAGAAGCTAAGGGAAGCATGATAGAATGTCCATGGTGAGGACAAGTTGTTATTTTTTAGCTAATTAAAGATAGAATTAGAGGATATATTAACCTTTTTAAAGGTTGCCTCTGCTTTCATAGGATTTTACATTTTTCCTTATGTTTTGGCTAAGGCTGGATATTTTATCATTCAGCTGGAGGGTTATTGTTTAAGGATTGTTGTGTGTACACCACAAAACCGGTCTGACCAGCACAGCTTATATGCTGAAGTAAATGTCAAAACCATAGAGACAGAGATAACAGAAGATTAAGATTTTGATGGCTCATTTATAATGTTGAGGAAAAGAGTAGAGAATGCACCCTGCTGCTGCAGAGTAAATCCTTTACAATGGAAGGATAAAGGTTTTATATTTGTGTATCACTTACTGAAAGAGAAATGGTTCCATTCATTTTAACCTGAGAAATTCAAACTTTGGGATAGTATGTGAAAACTGTAAATGCTACTCAGAGATTTAGTAGCAAGAAGTGATATATAAACTTGCATTGCTGCACAGAAATAATGTTCTGTAAACATAAATCTTGAATATAAAAAACTGAGAAACAGTGAAAGCAAACTTTACAGTGGTAAGTATTTGTTATCAGAAAAAAATTTTCTGAGTAGGCGGGACTGGCAGTGTAGACTTGTAAAAACAGTCATAGTGGTTTTCTGTTTGCATTTGGAAGGATTGAAAAGACCTACTGCTTATTTAATTAATAATTTCCAAAGGAGATTCACTAAGGCAGTTTCTCTGTGGAACAGTTACTGTATCTCAGTATGATTACAAACAGACAAACTGCATGCTATTAGGAATAAATATATAATTCAGATTTGAACCCCATATGGAGATGAGAACCTTTTGCTTTTGCATATTTTGGAACCTCAAAACACCATTAAAAGTGGAAGGAACCCAATCACAGTGATTAAAACTCTAGTCCCTAATTAAAATACTGTACCTAGTTGACTCATCTTTGTGCTGGCTGTGTAAACCTGACCTTGAAGAGTGATGAAGGAAAAATCAAGTGGGAAGGCATATGTTAGCCAGAAAGAACAAGGAAACTAGCTAATTGAATATTGTCTAATGAAAACTTTTCTCAAGTCTTTTCAGAGAAGACCTATAATTTGCATAGAACCTAGACACTACACTTCTGAGAGCATTAAGAAGGATAATTTAACACCATGGACTCATTTATAAGAAAAATACATTTTTTTCTTTTAAATAATCATCTCAAGGTTTAAACATGAATGCTCTTCACACTAGATGTTACAGTAAGTTTCAGAAATGTCTTGTTTTTCTGGTCTAGTTAGTGAAAGCAAGAATGTTGGCAAATTTCATAATTTTACTGTAAGTGGGAAAGATTTCAAGGAGTGAATTTACTGTTAATTGGGCATTTCAACCCCTGTCATTGTATTACATATGTAACTTCAGACTTTGTGTTCAGGTCTGAATGCCACTATGTTCAAAGAAGTAGGATTTGGAGAATGCAGTTACATGTGGTAAGTAACAAAGCAGATGAATAAAACATATTGTCATTTGGTTTTGGAAAAAAGAAAAAAAAAAGTGCTAACAGAAGCAATTTAGCAGTTGTAATTTGCTTGCCCTCATTCACCTCTCATTGATTTCAATTGCCAATAACTATAATTAACAAAAACAATCAGGCTGATTGTCATTAGGATTTTAGGTCAGATCTGTTGTTTTATTAATTTCACAGCCTGCAAGCTCCTATTTTAAACCAGTTCCCTATGTTTATTGGCACACGAGCTGCCTTCCCCTAAGTAACAATTTTCGCTATTTGTGAACATCTGTGAGATGTTCAGAAGATGAAAGATCTTCTGATGCTTCTCACAGATGTCTTCCCACATACAATATTGCCAAAAAATTGCTTTCCTGCAGTAGCCTGTTCTGTATTCCACATTGACACAATTTATAAATCGTGCAATAGAGAGGAGAGGTATCATTCTGAAGTAGAAAGGGAGAGAGGAAAAACGAGATGAGCCCTAAGGAGACAATTCTGCATTTGGCATGATGATAGAAACTGCTGTGAGGTGGTAATTATATTACTTAGGAAGCAGTCTTGAATCAGAAATGCTATTTTTTTTCCTAAACAAATTCAGCTTCTCCTAAGAGCATGGAAAAAAAGAAAGAGAGGCAAGTTTTTGTCCCCGTCTATCTGATGTTTTCTAGCATATGCCTTTATATTTTATTCGGTCAGTTTTTCATATTTCCATTGATTGAACCTGCTTGATTCCATCGTATTTCACATCTTAGGACATTATGGGTTTGAGAGATTGTCTTGCTTTGGGACAATTTAAAGGACAACACTGTGGAATGAGTTGCCTCCCTTTATAGTTTCAGCCAATCCCTTTCCACCAATAAGGAATGATTATGAGTAGATGTAAATGAAAAAGTAACAGTTTGCTAACAATCAGAACAGCAATAGTCAGGAAATAACACCAAACAACCAACAGACACAAAACCGGCTAAATCTTGTGGACTCCCCAGAACAAAGAGAGACCCAAAATACAGGAGACACTTCCCCCCACTCAATATGGTGCTATGCAGCCAAACACATGGTTCAAAGGACAAAGAGAAAATGGTGCCACAGATATATTTTACTTATACATTCTTTAATATTTTTTATTCTTCACTTCATAATTTCAATTCTGCTTATGTGTTCCATATGCTGATGCAGTATATGTATGCCCATACTCTTAAAAGCCTAATTTCTCCAATGCGTGCATCTTTTAGATAATAAAAATCTGTTTCTTTTGTCCTATTGTGACCACATGTCTCAAATGTGCTTTGTTTTAAGGGAATTCCCCTAAATTTTGTCTCAGTTTTATCTCAGAGTTAATAATTTTGTGGGTTGACCAGGAAGCCTACAGAAGGTGGAAGCAAGGACAGGTAGCTTGGAAAGAATACAGAGAAGTTGTCCAGGGTTCAGGTTAGGAAAGCTAAAACCCTGGTAGAATTAAATCTGTCCAGAGATATCAAGGAGAACAAGAAAAGCTTCTATAGGCTCTTTGGTGGTAAAAGAAAGACTAGAAAAAATGTGGGTCCTCTCCAGAAGGAGACCTGGTTATGCAGGACATGGAAGAAGCTGTGGTACTCAACCCTTTTGCCTTGGTCTTTACAAACAAGTGCTCCAGTTGTACAACCCATGTCAGAGAAGGCAAAGTCAGGGATAATGGGAGTAGATCAGGTCTGAGACCTGAAGGTGCACAAGTCCATAGGACCAGATGAGATGCATCTGTGTGTTCTGAGGGTGGAGGAACTGGCTAAGCCACTGTCCATCATATTTGAGAAGCTGTGAGTCCAGTAAAGTTCCCATTGTTTGGAAAAGTGGAAAAATAATCCCCATTTTAAATAAGAGAGATCTGGGGATCTACAGCCTTGTCAGTCTCACCTCAATGCTCAGCAAGATCATGGAGCAGATCCCTCTGGGACCTATGCTAGGGCACATGGAAAATAAAGAGATGATTAGTGGCATTCACTAAAGGAAAATTGCACCTGACAAATTTGGTGGCTTTATGTGATGGGGTTACATCTGTGGTAAATAAGGAAAGAGTAACTGATGTCATCTACTTGGACTTGTGACACTGTCCCACATGACATCCTTGTCTCTAAATTGGATTTGATGGATGGATCACTCAGTGGATAAGGAATTTGTTGGATAGTCATTCTCAAAGATTTCCTGTCAACAGCTCAATGCCCAGGCGGACACCAGTGATTAGTGGCGTTCCTCAGGACTCAGTCTTGGGATCAGTGCTGTTCAACACCTTTCTCAGCAACATGGACAGTGGGACTGAGTGCACCCGTAGGAAGGTACAAGGAGCACTCAGCACTCTGGAGGGAAGGGATGTTATCCAGAGGGACCTGGACAGGCTTGAGAGGTGGGTCTGAGTGAACATCATGACGTTCAACAGAGCCAAGTGCAAGGTCCTGCCCCTGGGTCAGGGCAATCCTGAGCACAAACACAGACTGGGTGGAGAATGAATTAAGAGCAGCCCTGAGGAGAAGACTTTGGGGGTGGTGGGAAAGCCAGCCATGTCCTGGGCTGAGTCAAAGGGAGTGTGACCAGCAGACTGAGGGAGGTGATTCTGCCCCTCTGCTCTGCTCTTGTGAGACCCCACCCAGAGTGCTGCATCCATCTCTGGGACCCCAACATCAGAAGGATGTGGACCTGCTGGAGCAAGTCCAGGGGAGGACCATAAAGATGATCAGAGGGCTGGAGCATCTCTCCTATGAAAAACAGGCTGAGTGAGCTGGGGTTGTTGAGCATGGAGAAGAGAAGGCTTTTGGAGAGACCTAATAAAAGTTTCCAGTACTTAAGAGGGGCCTAAAAGAAAGCTGGAGAGGAACTTTTTACAAGGGCATGTAGTGGTAGGACAAAGGGGCAGATTTATATAAGGTATTAGAAAGAAATTTTTGACTATGAGAGTGGTGAGGCACTGGAACTTGTTAGCCAGAGAAGTGGATATTTTATTCCTGCAAGTGTTCAAAGTCAGGCTGAATCAGGCTTTGAGCAACATGGTCTGTGTGGAAGATGTACCTGCCCATGGCAGAGGGGCTGGAACTAGAAGATCTTTAAGGTCACTTCCAACCCAAACCATTCTATGATTCTATGTTTGTCTTTTGAAAGGCTGAAAAGCAGCTTCTTGGTTCTTCCAGTAATACTGTGAACTATTAGTCTCCTTCACAGTCCTTATTTCCTGGATTCATCTATCTAGCCCTTTATATTTCTTGATTTCTGAACTGACTCAACTTTCTCATATTTTTTGCAGTAATGCTGGGGCTCAGATCCATTGTTTCTTTAATCCAGATTTACAGAGGCATTAAAGCATAATTAAAGCATATGTAAATGGTGTCTTGTCATACTTTCCTCAGTTTTGCCTTAGGGTCTTTATGATCTAATTGTTTTGTGCCCTCTTACCTCTAGATTTCTCTCAGAACTGCTGTTTTGGTATTGCAAATTATTCAGTTCTTTGTGGGTCGTGTCTCTTCACCACCCCTCTTGCAGACTGTTAACTTACATTTCTTTAGGGTGAATTTCATTTAGGGAATTTATTTTAATGCAGTGTGGCCACTTTTCTTTTAGTTTAGATTGTATGACTTGTTGAAGTTAAGATTTAATTTGTTAGAGCATCTCAGTAGTTAATTTCCTCAGCACTGGCAGCAGCTAAGAAGAGGTGGGGGAATGAAACATAGAAATGAAAGAAAAAGCTTTCCAAAAGGAAGAGGCACAGAGAAGCACCGAAAGAACTTGCAGATCTAATTAAAAGAGTTTTTATTCACCAACATTTTGAGTATGATATACTCCTCAAATTTTAATATTGCCATAGATAAGACATGGTGAAATTTTTTCCTGGTGAGTGTGACTACAGTTGCCCAGCACCCAGATTTTTGTCAGCCTTTTGTCTTTTCATAGATTTCCTGTCTTTTTCTTGGCTAGAGCAACCCACATAGCACTAAAGAAAGAGAAATGCCTTTAATAAAGGTGTCAGTTCACTGCCATCTACACCTCTGTCTCTACATCTATGAGACATTCTCTGGAGCAGAAAACGATCCTTGTTCTGTGTAATTTTCAGTAAGTGGTGGTGTCTCCCTCTGTCATTTGAAGTTCTGTGTCACATGATTTGCATGGCATCTCTGAAACATTCTGAAATCCATTTATTTCTATAATACACATTTAAGGAAGGCAGATGTATCATAAGTGCAATATTCAAACCAATTTCCTGTTTATTATTCCACTGCAAGGGGGTTTTAACTCTCCTTTTTCCATGTTTATTAGTAAGCAAAATGTTTCTGGAAAAATGGCAAAACCTTCAGTGTTTACTGGGCCTAAGCATATTATTTTTGCCTCCCCCACAAGCTATGTCATTCCAATGGACTGTGTACACCCTGTTTGGCAAAAACAATTATAGCACTTGTTTTGAATATATGTGTAATTGCTAAAATGAGGATGTTCCCATTGAAATCCTGATAGTGAGAGCAAACACTTTTTGCTTCCCTCAATGTTTTGTATGAATTTTCTTTAGCTTCATACATGTCATAGGTTACCTCCTCTTGTCTTCAGTAAGACCCACCAGTCCAGGTAGTCAACGCTTGGTTTCACCTGTTTCTTTTAAGAAACTTTATATTACCCATCACCAGCCTCTGTGCTCTGGGGGGCTTCATTTTGGAGGCTGTTAGTGATATTCCTGTATCATGCACTCTTGGACACTGTTAGCTAACTTCAGACTCCTCAGTTCCAGTACCTTCAGGATTTCAGTGCCTTTGATTTCTGCTGACCTTGGTGGGAGTTGAAGACACTCAGTCAGTCACAAGACTGGAGGCAGACTGAGTTGGAAGTCTGTAAAGTATTCTCTGTGCCATCTGATTTGAGCATTTGAAGGCCAGGAGCCTGAATGCTTTGATATTTGATATTTAAAGTGAATGAACTGTTTTGCAGAACATATATTCGTTTCTTTTAAGTGTTTATGCTTCAAGGAAAGTCTTGAATTAATTTCAGTTCCTTTTCTGATGCATGATGATTCGAAGAATCTGTCTCTGTAGGGTGCAGAGTCTGACAGAAGTGGATGTTGTATTGATATCTTAGACAGCAGCATGGGATAGCTTTAGCAGGCAGTCTGAAGTCTGTTTTGCCTGGTGTTTGGTAGAAACATCATATTAACAGCCAGGATAAAGAGAGAGAAAGCAAAAACAGAATATGAAGGAAATGAAGAAAGATTTTTCTTTTCCCCTCAAGGGGATCAGCCTTTGAGAAGTTCTATTAACTAGTGGATGCCCTGGGACTGGAGGAAAAAATTATTGTCTCTATGGAGGAATGCTGTGGGCCAGGTGATAGTGAATCTAAGTGAAACACTGCCATACAGTAATGGAGAGCATATAAGATAATTTAAAAGAAACATTCTCAGTGGTGGAAGAGGAATGAAGTGATAGCATCTCAGTGTTTCAGTGGTGGAAGTGGAATGAAGTGATAGCATTTCACCCTTTAATTACCCTGTTAAGCAGTCCAGTAATGTTTTAGATATCTTTTCTGTAGTGATATGCTCTTGATTGAAGTCCCTGTAAAATACTGGTTTTGTGCTAGATATCAAATTCTAGGCATTAGACCAAGCAAAGTGTATTTTAAGTAATCTTAAGGGAATGAATCATTTCCAAGTAACATTCTGTGGTTCAAAGGATTATGAACTTATGATCTATACAGAGATGTTTCATACAGTTGATGATATACCTACTAAAGTTTCTTATATAGGGGAAATACCATTTTCTGAGGGCCTTCCTGGGTGAAGGTGTCTTGTACTTTTATACCTCTGGCATATTTAAATATGTTTGGAAGATGTTAATTCCAAACAAGGTCAGTAAGTGAATTACACTTTGTGCAAAAAAAATTGATATGGCATGTATTTACCACATTCTCCTTATGAATTGTGCAGACTTCTGGGCAGATAATGTCCTCTGCTGTCATAATGCAATTAAGCCTTGATTTCTCGCTGGTGAGTTGGTAATACTCACATGACTTTGCTCCATTATGCAGCTTCAATTTCCTGCTTATGTGAGGGAAACAATTATCTTAGAGAGTAATGTTTACTGTTATTTCAGAAGAATGGGGCAGAGTGCCTGATGAACATATGTGCAGCAAGACACAACCATATTGCCCTTCCTAATTGTTCAAGTAGGAGATGAAGAAATGGGAGAAATTTTCCCAGCAGCCAAAAGGTCATGACCAACTGGAAGCTGTTGGAGTAGAATAAGAACATTTCTGTGCATCTGACACAATACAACTTGTCTTTGCAGCTCTATTAAAAAAAAAAAAAAAAACAAACCCAAAAAACAACAACACAAAACCCCCTCTATTTTGTTTTTTCTTTTCTATATGGCCATAAAGCCACATTCCTCTCAAAGGTTTGGCTATTATGGAATTTTGCAGTGATACCCATTCAGTCACTTTCCAGCATGAAACCAAGAAAATGGAAATTATGTTGCCTCTGTAAAACACACAGTCTACACATCAACTGGTAGGCTCACAGAGATGCTAGCAGTGCTGTAGAGATATGGCCTTGTGTTTTTTATGTAGTACTCAATCTTCATGGGACTGCATGTCGGTGGTACTATATATAGGCTGGAGCTTGTGTGCTGTGATAATGACAGTCATGAAATATAGCCCAGTAAAAGAGACATAAAAGAGGAAATGACAGAATAGAAATGAAGATGTTCCTAGTGGTAGGAATGAGTCTTTTCTTTATTCTTTGTAAAAATTCAAGCTAAAATAAAGAGGGTTTTCTATTACCTGCTTGTTTTTTTACTGCACCAAGGTTGGTTAGCATAGATTGCTTTTTGTCTCACTGAGTCTGGTAGCCCCAGCAGCACTGGTTCTGCAGTTGTCTCTTTTACACTTCAATATGGAAACAGGAAAACAAACTTTTGAGATTTTCTCTTAGTGGCCATCTGGAATTTCCTTATGCACAATAGATATATAGAAGTTTAACACTAAAAAGAATACATCATAAAACAGTTCAGTGGTACTGTTCTCAGCTGGTATGCTAATGGGATTTTGCTGACTTCATGATGAAGGTAGCAGTGTGCTGATTTTCTCAAAACAGAAGAACAGCCACACAGAAATCTTTCCTAATCAGAGAAAGCATGAAAAATGCCTTGCTCATCAATTTTTTCCCCCTAAATAATGTAAATTGAGGTCTTATTCAAAATTATGGCAGACTAGAAAGAAAGAAATCCATTGAGATACCTCTCCCCATGTTTCTTCCCTCTGTGTTATTTACTAGGTAAAACTGGCCTGGGAATCCTGTCTTATATCTTCAGAAAGACAGACTATTTCTTGTATCACTGTGGTGGCCCTTTTTGCCATTGTACAGTAGCATAAAATTTGTTCATTCATTTTCTAAATCCATATGGCCAGCACAAAGCTTCCCCCCTCCTCTCCTCTGCTTCTCTTATTATTTAGCCTCTCCATGCCTTTTTGTACAGTGGAAGCTTCATTTTTGAGAATAAGCAGAGCACTTAATCTGTTTTAGGTTTAAGCATGAAAATTGTTCCTTTGACTTGAGTCAGTGAGTCACCAATAGGACAACTCATTCATTTGTGTTTAAGCTGTGACTGCATAGACTTGGTGAAAAGTGGTCAGATGAAACCACCCAATGGACCCATTGAGAAATTTTCACAAGGACTGAGATATATTGACACAGAAAATATTTATGATTATTCAGGCAGAAATCTGAGGAAGACAAGCTCTAAGGTATATTAAGTAGATTAAAAAGAATGGATTGTCCTGCTTAGTGACAGATCAGTATCCTTTGCCTTTGTACAGAGATGCCCAAAGGAGTTTCTGGGCTTTGCTTCCCCAGGAGTGACATTGTTTGGACTTCAAAAAAATTATTAACTCTTAATTATGTATACAGAAGAAGTTATCAGCTGAAGAGCTTCTAGTTCTTCTGTCTGTGGACAGTCAGAAGTCTAGCTGGATCAGGAGATTGTATTTACTTTTCCGACAGAGTCAGGAAGAAATGAGAAATATCATTCTGACAGCTTCAGTGGAGGCAACAGGATTCCTTGTGTTTGGATGTAGTTCTGTATAGCTGCTCCCTTGTATTTTACAGGATTGCTTTGTTCTCTGGAAGCATGACTTTCTGTGTTGCTCCAACTGGAAAGGGGCAATGTTTCTGTCCATGGTACAACGCTGCCTTTCCCAGTTCTTCATTAAAAGTCTTTTTGAAATGGGGATTGGGAAATTTGAGACAAGTTTATCACACCTATCAAGCAAAATAATTTCTGTACCCATTCCAGAAAATCTAACTCTTTCTGTCTAGATACCATATTTTCCTTTGCCATTTGCCTATCTAGTCTATGAGCTGAAATGGAAAGAAAGGCATTATTACAAAATTAGTATCAGGAAAAAGGACAAAAATCTCTTCTTTCAGGTAATCTAAAGGAATGAAATGGATTTCTTCCAGCATCCAAAAGTGTCTGAGTACCTAACCTAATCAGCACAAGCTGGGCCAGTGGTGGGGGCTGGCCTTGGCTGGGTCAGTTGGAGCTGACCTGACCTATCTGTGTCCAGCATGGGCAGCCTCAGCCCCTCCTCACAGCAGCAGCCCTGCAGCCTCCCTGCCTGGGCCCTGGCCACTGGTACAACACTGTCTCTGAGGAGGGGGTCTCAAAGATTTTGGGAGATGTCTTTCAACCAGCCAAATTGACAGATCAGTTTTAGTCAGGTAAAGAAGGAGTCCTCTCTATTACCTCCTATTTTTTTTTAAGCAATTCTGAACATCTCTCTGCCTCACTCATGTCAATAAGCTTAAGTTTATATATTTTGTCTTTCTCATTACCTAGATCTCTCCTTTCACTATTCCACAGAGATACATTTCTCCATGCCAGAGTTACGGGATGGGGTAGGAAGTGGAAAAGTGTTTGCTCTACAGCTGGCCTTTCTTCCTGGCACTTTCCTATAGAGAAAGAGCCCTTAAGTCTTCAACAGAGCTAAAAATCATCAATGCAGTTGATGAAGGGTGAATGTGTTTGCTTTTGTCTCATCCTTACCCTCTTACTGGGCTCTGATGCTTTGCCACCTGAGCAGCAGTGGCCAGATTCAACAACACCATCTGCAAACCTGCCCCCAAAGCGAACACTTGAAAATATATACTGTGACACTTTGTGCTTTGGGTTTTAACGTGTGGGAGGTGGGAAGGAGATAGGGAAGAGACACTGCCAAAGGTCGCATAAAACCTCACAGGAATGTTTGTGGATTTTCCATGTGTTGAAACTCTGTATGAGTCAATTTTAAATCTATGCATGAAAAACTTCCATGTGTCCTTTATCTGTGATCACGGTGCTCCTTGGGAACCTTTGGATAAACAGGCATAATGATCTTTTTGCTCCAGTGAGTAGTCTTCAGTAATTTGTCCCTTCTTTTGTTTTCAGAGCTGTTCAGACCCAAGGTTTCTCTTGTCTTTTATAGCAAGAGAAACATATCAGAAAAAGAAAAGTTATCTTCACCAAAAATCGTTGGGATCCCTGTGAGGAAAATCTGATTTTTTTAGTGACTGACATTTCTACATGTCCTTCTTACTAAATCACTACTCTGAAACACTGAAGAGTGTTCCACACTCCTGCCTGTTGTGCTGTTCAGTGTTTTGTGAAGACTTCAGAGCTGGAAGGCATCTTGTTCCTATTTGCTAATAATAATGCTGTGACAAGGGAGGACTCTGCGAGTGAAGAATGCAAGAGCAGAGAGCAATCCTCATTAGGATGCCACATGAAGGGTGTCAGCCTACTGAGAACCCAGCTGTGCTCCAAGCTCCACACTTCTCATGAGTGAGAGGGCAAGCTGTGATGTGTGTCCAGTGGCACTTCTGAGGAGAAGATGGAGGCAAGACATTGCTGTGTCTCTGAGGCCATTGCAGCCCCCAGCTCTTCTGAGTCCCTTTCCTGTGCTGACCTCAGTGCCTGTTCTGTTCTGTTCCTTCAGACAGAAAAGGCACATCTCTGTAACTGGCTACTGTACAAACATGCAATCAGCAAAACCATGTTTGTCCTTCCATTTGCACAGAAATTAAATAGGGAATCCTGGTGCTCAGTGTTACCAGCCTGGATCTCCTCTGTGTGTATGTAATCCTACTCCCCCATTAGTTTAAATCCATCCATTTTAAAATATATATAAAGCCATAGAAAAAGGTTTATAATATTCTAGAAGGGAAGCAGAAAAGCTATGGATCATCATTATATGAAGAGTCAAAACCCAACAGTCTACACAGGCAAAATTTTGTTCCTCTCTGCCAAAGTGATACATATTTCCTGGACCTGAAAACTGGTGGAGAGGTCTCCTGTTGGCTGCTGGATCTTATAAACATTTGGTTGAGCATCTCCTTGTAGATGGAACACTACTGTGCAGTCCATGACAAGATCTTGGAGCAACTCCAGCTCAGTGAAAAACCTGAGGGAAAGGAGGATGAAGAGGAATTGCATTTCACTTAAAGGCACTCCCTTTTTAGCAATGTTAAATATAAATAATCAACAGATAAAGTTAATATCCTAAGTTTTGCACAGAGTTGTATCCAATCTGCTTGAAACTCTAAGATATGTTGTCAATCTCTTTTTCATTTGTAGAACCTTTGAAAATTTCTAGTGGAGCGCATACAATTTTAGTGTGGGTGTTTTTTTGCAACATAATTGTGTGAAATACAGAATAGTGTTTTTTCATCATTTTTACAGTAAAGTAGTACACAGATCTGTTGTGGGCAGTAGACTTCAAGTTGAAAGTCATTGAACTAGACTTTGCATGTGTCAAAAAAAGACTTGTTCTTTCTACTTTTACTAGGACAAATATAGTTTTCTTTCAGGTTGGTATAAATACCTCTTTGTAACCTTATCTGTAAGGTTATATGAAGGGCATGTTCTGGCTGTGGCAAAATCTCACTGGCCAATGTGAGTGTTGCCTGGACTACAGGAGTGCAGTCAGGGCCTTAAAAGTGTACCTGATGTGAGTCTGGCTTTGCTCATTGTGAACCAGCCAGCTGGGAAGCAGCTTTTGTCTGCTTCCTGCTTCTTTGCTTGGAAGGCATCCTTTTGTATTCTCAGTTTGTCTCCTGGGCAGTTCTGGTTCTTGATTACTAGAAGATTCTCTTGCCTAGAAAGAAAACTTGAGTGTATTAGCTGTGAACAACAAAACTTGCTTTTCTCTTGGTCAGGCTCCTGTTACAGCCTGTAAATAGAAGTATTCTTAGAGTTCCAAACTTGCATCTAGCCAAGGGGATAATAAATTACATTAATGAAATGGCAAAAATCAAAGATAATTTTCACTAACGTCCATTCCCCACAACTGCATGCAAATCTTAAAAGACACATTCCAGACAATGAAGTGAATTATTCTAAAAGCAGGTAAATCTACCTTGTATGAAAGCTCCAATATTCAGACTTACTATGTATGTTATTCTCAGCCAGTTCACCATTCTTACCTGTCCTGTATCTCGCAGAAAAATCAGAAGATTCCTATAGATGGACTGTGGTTAAGAATATCTGAATGAAAATTCTGTGATGCAGGAGAATGAAACTCAAATTATGTGATGAAAGAGTTGCTTAGATACTACAGTGATGACAGTGGCACAGGATCTTATATAGAAGTAGAAATAAAGCATAAATAGAAATGGTTTTACAGCAATCATTCTACTGCTCAGAATTCATACCAGGGTGAACATGAGTTTTGCATAGCAGTCAGCAACAAAGTTATAATTTTAAAATCTATATAAGGGAAAATGAAAGAGAAATTAGGGTTGGCTTGTGCAAAACTGTGAAAGCTGGAGAGATCTGGGAAAATTCCCTGATTTGTGTGAATGGTGCTGAACAAATAAGGTCAATTAAATTTCAGAACACGGTGACTGGTTTTGGATTGCAGGCATTTCTTCCTTTGTGGTCAAAAAGCAGATGGGGGAAGTTGATTGATTATCTTCAGCATTTTCCACTCTTCCTGGGTTCTTAGATACATCTTCTAACTGGTGAGTATGGTCTTAGAGAAACAGCCAAAGTAATGGCTCTGTTTCCTTAAATGAATGGTTGAAGAGGCTGCAGCATTATAAAATGTACTCTTGCCTGATATCCTTGCTATGGCTTTCACTTCTCAGACTCATGCAGCTGCTCCTCACTGCAGTGTTTCTGGGCCATGCAAAAGAACTCCTTCCCATGCCTAGTGGTTATTTGCTTTAAATAAAGGCTTTGCAGACCTTGATAGAGACAGGGAACTGAAAAGCAGCACTGGAGTCCTTGAATTCAGTTCTTTTGTTGGCATGCTCTCTTTTGTCTTCATTATCATCATTATTATCGCAGCAATTGCCATTGTTAAAATTCTTCTGCAGCAGGCAAATCCCTTGGTGCTTCAGCCCTTGGTGACAGAGCACCTGGTACCAGGCACGAAACAAAGAACTCAGCCTGACTCAAGTGGCAGACAACTTCTGGTAATTCTTCTGTATCATTCTTGTGTCTTACATTGACACATCTTGAAATCTTTCATTAAAATATTGCTTGAAAGGGCAAAGGTTGTTATATTTGTCACTCAAGATGTAGCAAACAGGTACTTTCTGCCTCTCTTTAGGAACTGCAGTTCTTTGTGTTTTACAGCTGTTAAAGTGACATTTCATACTCCATATGAGTTGATATCTTTCTTTGCATCTTCCTTCATTAGATATATACCTTTGCAATAAAAAAAATGACTATCCTAACTTTTGTTGATACAATAAAGGCCTTAAGGTGGTGAAAGATATCAGATAGTAAATAATCAAGCCCTGCTCCTTTTCAGTCCTGTTCATAAGATTAAATGCTCAGGTAATTTGAAAATTTGGACATAATAATGATTATGTACTTCTTTTGTTTGGAAACACAAGCAAGAAAACCAAGGAGAATAGAATTGGGGCTATCAAGAAGAACCAGAACAAAAGTAATTTTGGTCTTTTACCTGGTAACTGGAATACTTGCAACTCTTGGTGTGATCTTTGCTATGATCTTGATGATTCTTCACTGGTAGCTGGAGAGCATACAATGTGATTTATGTCTTATTTGATCAAAATATGCTTTTACTCTTGACAAACATGACCTAAGGTGAACTATTTAACTTTCTCTGTAGTTTGATATTTGTCTTGCCACTAGAGAAAACGAAGAAACTTTTAGGGACCGGGATGAAGTACTTTGCAAAGTTTTACAGTGATGGTGGATGGGAAGAAAATTACTCAGGGCAATTTATATAAACGTACTTTAAAAATATGGTTTTGTTTAATTATTTTTTCCATTTCAGAGCTGTTGTAAATCTACTTGAAAATCAAAATGTGAGCAAGACAATCAAGAAACTGGCCAAGAAAAGATCACTGTGTAACATGGAAGAAAATAGTCTACTTCTCAGGAGGAAAACGTTGAAGATGATTGAGTCTCCACCTGAAGCTACAGTGTTCTCACCATTTGCAATAGCCATGAAACAAGAAATGAGAGAGCACAAGTGCATAAGTCCTTCCAGGACCTGCAACATGAACAGAATTAGAAAAAAAAATTACATGGAAATATTATATAAAGAAGTTAAAATATGTTTAAATTACTGGTTTTAAGAAGTAATTTTTACAGTTTATTCACTATCTTGGACTACTGGACTCTCAACGAAATGGGTAAAAGCGCTTGTATTTTAAGGTGGACATTATTCCTCAGGTAGTTTAAAAGTCTAAGCACCTCTAAACTGTAGAACCAAAGACAGATTTTAGTGAGAATATTGAAAATTATATATTTAACTTCTCTAAATTTTGTGAAACTGTTAATCCGGACTAGATGAAGCTGAGCATATCGTCTAGGCAGAGACTACAAGTGCTCCTTATCTCCTCAGTGGTCTTCAGGCACAATACCTATTATGTAGTGACTATAATTCATTTTCTTCTTGACACGTGGAAGGATGTGTAATGATAGGGAAGTGTCCTGGTTTAGGGCAAATTTGGGAGAGAATCTCCAAAGGGGGCCCCTGCAGAAAGCAAACCCACACATCCCCTCTCCAACCAGTTCAGGAAGAGTTCCTCAGAGAGAAGTGGAAAGAACCTGTTTATTTAACAGGCACAGCACCGCCCCCCAGCACACAAAACAAACAAACCAGATAACACCACTCTTTCACCACTCTGAAAAGATGACAAATTCAGAAAGTCTCTCTCCTGGGGGTCGTCGCTCTGTTATCAGTCCCTCTGGCTCTGGGGCAGCTTCTGCAGGCCACAAGGTGCAAACTCTCGATGTTCCCAGGTCCCAGTCTGGAGCAGGTTCGAGTAGGTCCAAAAAAAAAAAGAGAAACAGTCCAGGAAGAAATTTGGACTGTTTAGCTAAACTAGCTAATGAGTTAGTTTCAGGGAACTGAAAAGCAAGAGCAAGCAGAGCAAAGCAACTGAGAAGCAAGAGCAAGCAGAAGCAAAGCAGAAGCAAGAGAGAGAGCAAAAAGAAAAGCAAAAGCAAAAAAAGCAAAAGCAGGACTATGTACTGCCCCATCTCTGTGTCCCACCAGCCGTGGGGGAGCAGCTGATAAGAAACCAAAACAAAACTTTCCCTCTTCAGAGCCAGTCTTGAAGGCACAGAACATAATATCCAGCATAAACAGCACACATGAATGGGGATACAAGCCTCATAATGTCACTCTAGGACAGGAAGATCATTAAAAGTTGCTTCATAAGTTTCATTAATTTGTCACCTGCACATATGCACGTGTAACCATTTCTGCCATCAAGGAGACTAAAGTATCTGAACAGAAGAATAAGCCCATAGGGAAAGACCAAGAATTCATTTAGCTCTGTAATAAACATCAGTGGACAAAGCCAGGATGCCTAGAAAGAGTACAAAAACCAAACAAGGCTGTATGTTTTATATGTGTTCCTCCAGCTTCTAGGCATTTGCAGGTGTTCTAAACCAGATGCAATTTCTAAGCAGTAGCAATCTTGAGTGGAGTTCTCTTCCATGGGTTTGTTCAGGGTACCCTTGGACCTGTGTAAGCTGAAACATCTTACCGCAGGGAGATCCACAGCCCAACCACATCTTTTGTCCCAGCTGAACCAACTTCCTGCTTGCTTCATTTGTTCCTCTTTCCTTCTCCAAAAGACAGCCAATGTCAATCCACACTCCTGTCTCCCTGACTATTTTCTTTCTGGACTGAAAAGTGCAAGACCATATAGTGATTCTTCATCCTGAAACCTTACCACACCTCTGACCATCTTTCTCTAGCCCTCCTCCATTACATGACTATTTTGTTTATGAAGGTCCTTTGTGTAAATAAAGATTGTTTGATGCAAATTCAAAAGGCCGAGCTGGTGAAATGTTGAAAAATGTACTATTGACTGAACAAAAGGTATAATAGATTTTATGATTAAGATTTTTCTCTTGAGTCCAGTAGAAGCTCTGAAAAGAGGCCAAATACTAAGCCCTCCAGGGTAGAGAATGCTTCGCAGTAAAGAACATTGCAACAAAATTGCAAAAACATGGATTGGAGGTAGTAACTGATCCTCTCAAAAAATTTCCCTTTTCTTCAGATCCTTTCTTGCTGCAGATGTTCTAACTACACCATCTGCACATCCTTAAAAAAGCATTATCATATTTTTCAGAGCTACATCATTTTGTTTGCTGTTTAATGAAAAGATCATTTACATTTTTGCAAATAAAACATCATATTCAAAAATGACGTGCACTTAATTCTATAAAAATATCTTTTTTTAAAAAAAGAAATTATATTTTTGGTAACACTATCATTAGCTATGTCATTTTATATCATTTGCTGGACAAACTTAAAAATCTTTCAAGATTAAGAAGAAAAAGCACACAGAAGGAAAAAGCAGACAATAACAATTCTGCAGTTTGCAAAACTAGCTTACAGATTTTAGGTGAGTTTTTGATCCCATGCAATCAAAGAAAGTGTACTGTGGTGAGTCTGAGATTAAATTTTGAAAGCTGGTCTTAAAAATATAGCAAAAATCAGGTCTCACTGCTTGGGAAAAGGCTCCCACTGAATGTGTCATGAATATGAAACCCTACCATCAGTTCTGCAATTGACTTTTGAACTGCTCTTTTTATGTTATAATTAGGGCATAACATAGCTGGGGGAGAATGAGAGTGAAGTAGAATATTCTTTTCCATACTAAAGAAAATATACAGTATTATACAACCATTTTGTATTTTAATAGCATTCTCAAAGAACCCCCAGTCTTATTAGGGTTGACATTTTGAGGATTTTAAATTTCCATGGTCTGCTAGCAAATCTGGCAGAAAGTAATAGGTACATTAGCAAAGTAGTTGAAGAAATGAAATTCAAAACTAGCTGAACTAATCCATAACAGTGAGTGTGGGGACCCTAGAGTAGGTCAAGGAGGTTTTACTCTTTACTGTGTATGTCTTCATGATCTCAGGAATCCACGAGTTTCTGGCCATTGCAGGTCAAGCAGCCTCCCCATTATGTTCTGTAAAGTGTGATCTGTACAGAAGTGCCAGTGCTTTGGGGGCTCGTAGGGAAAATCTATTTACCCTCATCCAAACGCCTTCCTCCAGCACACCTTGGAGGGCCATCAACCTCAGGTCAGACCCTTTCACCTGTTTTGTCTCTACAGAGGATACCCACTACCTCCTCCCACTGCACCGGATGCTGGACCCAGGATACAGGGGCCAGACTGAAGGTGAAAATCTCATCAAGATTAAATTAAAGGCTGCACTTACATTCCTTCCTGAACCAAGATGTCCTCATACATATGTTAAAGTGATTTTCCAAACCAGGGGCAAAACCACTGTGTCATCCCTTGGTTTCATTTGCTTTGTATTGCTTAATACTGCAGTATAATCTTGTGGATTGCACAATTTAACAGTATTTTAACTACTTACTCACTGTCCTTTCACCCTCCCTTTCTTATTCCTATTAAAGAAAAATCATTTTGGAATGCATGTCTTGTCTGTATATGACCTACCATCTGTCTCAGGAGATTTAGGATGCATTTATATAGTTATTTAAGTCTAGATGCATGTGTAGTTCAATTTATGTATGGACTAATAGTATATATTATAGAAATTGATTTTTTTTTCTTTGACAGCTTTATTGTCTCTTTTTGGAAATGAAACTTTTATGGTGAATTTTGGAGATTTTAATATTTTTTTGGTAACTTCATTTAGTCAAACAGCCTTTACAAAATAATCAGTACTTACATTTTTCCTTTGTTGTTATGTATAGAGGAGGGTGATTGATAGAAAAATGTGGTCATTTTTTAACCTGATGTTTTATAAAGTAAAATAAAGAATTGCTAGTTGAAAACCTGATTCAGTGCTCCATGACCAGTGGGAAAATTCCAGCATTTTGCAGTTATTATAGGGAGAAAATAAGAAAATAATTTGATTTATGATTTTATGAATCAGAAAGGTACAGCTAACTATTAAGTCAAATGTACAGCATTTTGTATGGGTTTTGGAAATAGGGCTCTGCATTTTCCAGTTGTTTTTCTGTAAAGTATGGAGATAGATTTTCAGGAGCTGAGTGAGATTTTCCAGGAGCTGGGCATTCAGCTCCTACTTCATTATAAGAATCTTGTTATAGTAGGCCAACGTTGTTCACATACAATTTACTAAATTTTTTATTTAGCTGTATAGAAAAACCTTTGACTTACAACTGGGTCAGAGCGCTTTGACTGGAAAATTCATTATGGTGCATTTTCAGAACACTGCTACTTTTGCAGGAATTTGTGGTTTTGTTGGCCTTGAAAAGTCAGCTGGAGAAAACCTTGCATGTCTGAAGCAATTAAACCCCACATCCAACATGGCCATATATGGGGAATTGGGCATTTAAAATTACTTAACTTCGCTGTCTTTTGCACTCTATACTTGTGTTCTTATAATCAGAAAGTTGCTGGATGAAATAGGACAAATTGAGCCAATTAAATCTTCATTTGGGACTGTAAGCCCTTTCCCAAAGAAATGATTTTGTAGTATATGTTCCTACAAAGTCTTCTGGCACTTTGTACTGATCCTTATTGAAGGTATCACATGTTGTCACAACATTAGAATGAAATAATAATGGGAAATTGTCATGCAGATGAAATTGCAACTATTCTGGGATTAAATTAAGTTGAATTACACCTAAAATAATGGCAAATTTTCAATTAAGATCCCTTGATAATCACAATGACCCAAATTTTTGCTACCATTAACTGCCAAATTTTTAGCATTTAAAGCAGAATTTTTCCATAGTGAATATGTGATCTTCAAGATACTATCTTTCTTTCTGAGTATACATAAAGTCCAGTCAAATCTGGTTGTTTTGTTGTTTTGGTTTTTTTTTCTTGAGAACACACTCAGTGGAAAAAAGGCAGCTAATCCCATGGAATGCCTAAATCCTAGGAATGCCATTCCTCTTGCATTCCTACTTTCTGATTCCATCCCAGTTTCCCCCTGTCCCAGCATACTTTTCCATCAACACAGTTCTAAACAGCCTTTACAAAATAAGGCTTGTAAAACTAAGATTGAAAGAAAAGAAATGGCACTGAAAAGAAAGGAAAAGAAAGGAAAGAAATGACACTGTGACATGGAGATGATGGAAGAGAGAAGTAGGAAAGAGCAAGAAGACTAAAACAGGCTGGGTGAGTATTTTGAGAGGGGCTGGTGAGAGTAGTGTGGGATGGGAGGAAACTGGGAAGGGAGCAGAGAAAGGCTGAGAAGAAGAAATTAAGCAGTATCCTGAGCTTAGTGAGACAGAGACTATGCTTAGAAACCTAATGGGAGGGGTAAGGAAGGGCAGATACTGGGAAAAGAGAGATGTCTGTGAGCAGGATTTTTGCTGAGGGGAAGAACTGGATGGATAGAAAGCTAGATAGGAATTGTGAGTAATGTGGGGCAAGAGACTGGGATTGTGACACCTTGGGAAACAGAGAGAGAAACCAAGCAGGGAGCCAAACATGCTGAGCATGCAGATGGAGAGAATAAAGGCACGATGAAGATACTGAAATGAGGAAACACCCTTGGTTGCTGGGATGGAAGAGTCAAAGGACTGGAGAGATGAAGAACAAGGCTGGAGAGAAAGCATAGAGCTAAAGGGATAAGAAAACAGAAACTGGGGTGAGAAACCTAAAGAATGGATGCTGGAAATCACTGGCAAGAATTGACTGAAAGAATGAGCAAGAGAGATGTAGGATATACAGCAAGCACAGTTTTTGAAGGGACAAGAAAGAAGAGGTCAGAACAGAGAATTTGTTTGGTAGTACCTGTGAATATTCTTCTTGAATACTCATCTATCATGAACCTGGATTAGAAACATTTTTTCTGAGCTTTTTCTCTGTAGCTAGCAAGCATCCAGAAAAATTGTTAGCACACAGTGTGTATTGGCTCCTGCATTTACAGTTAGCTTGAGGAGTGAATATTTCACTGCATTAGCTCAAGTATCCAGATCCCTGTTCTCCAGATGAAAGTCCCACAAACCTTGTTTATGGCTTTTGTTGTTATGAGTATGGTGCTACCTGGAAGAACACCTGAATTGTTGGCATGGAGGTCAAGAAATCATAAAAAACTTGAAAGGAATTGCAAGTTTGAGTGTTAAAAAACCTGTGTGTGTGTGTGTGTGTGTGTGTGTGTGTGTGTGTGTGGGCTATCCAGCCCTGGCCCAGCCATTGTCTCTGGTGTGCACTTGAGGACAGAGTAGCGTGCAGGCTTGTTCCCTTACCACACCCACACATAAGAGATTAGAGGACTAGCCAAAGCTGTCAGGATAAGCAGCACTGGTTAGACAAACCTGAGAAATCCAAAAATGCAAGGGTTCCCCCCTTTTCCTGAATTAAGCTTGTCTGTAGACTGAGGTGGGGCTAGGACTTCATCCAAACAACTGAAAAAGGAGAAAGAGAGGCTACTGAGGAATTTAATGGGGCAGCATGCTGAGAGGCAAACCTTATAAACTGGCAGACTAGTGTATGTATGTACTTTATTGTAAAAGATCCTGAAAAGACAGGATTTTTGACATGTTTTTCAGTTTTAAAGCCTTCAGATGTTTATCTCTGTAGATAAATGGATAAAAGAATATTCCTTGTCTTATAAAAAGTTCATAAGGTGAATGATGAAATGTCATCAGCCTTCCTGGTCCTACTGGTATTCACAGCAGGTTCTCAGCCAGTGCAAGCAAAAATGCCAATGTCCTTTGAACAGTGTAGGGGCAAGTCATGCATAATTGAATCTCTTGTTTTTATTGTTAAAGCACTGATTTATCCAAGCTGCCCATGTGCTCTGCACTTGCTAATCTGAGGGGAAGGTATTTGTAATTTTCTGAGAAAGCTTCAAAGACCTTTAAGTTTGCATGTCCATAGAGAACACAGATCCACCAGATCATCTGGTGCAATTTTGTGTCTGTGAAACACTCTTCCCTGTCTGTCACTGTTGTGCTGAGGCTGGTAACTCAGCTGAAGCCTCTGTTTAACAATACTGGCAGAAAAGCATCCAGATTTGCTCTGGGGTCATTGAAAGACTGGAAGTCCAGAACTTTTCTTGAATATTTGTTCCACAGCTTTATTGCCTTCTGTGCTGTACAAGAATTTCTCCTCTTTCAAAATATGAACACATCTGCCTTTCTCTTTTAGCCACTGATTTCTGTTTCTGCTAAAGTCAGTAGTTTTTTAGTGCTTAATATTTTTTCTTTATGGAAAATTTTTTCTCCACCAATACACCAATCACTTATTTTTTGGTCTTCTTTTAGAAGAAGAATCTTTAACCTTCTTAAAGATCCTCTCAAAATCTTTTGTCTCATGTTTGGGTATTTTTTCTAACTCTTTTTGACAGCTTCTAATTTTTTAGCATTATCTGTTCAACCAAGAACCCTCTGACACTGATGTCTGTGTTCACCTGCTTGCTATGCCTCCATCCCAAATCATTTGCAGAGTCACATCTTTATTAAACACAGCTTGTCATTCAGTAGATACAAACTGCATTCCTTGTTCCTGAACCGACTTGTCATTTGATGCTGGTAAATCACATAGGATAAGAGTTGTTTCTGTGTGCTCCTAATTCATTTGTATGCTTCTCCCAACTTTATCCATTGCTTCATCCATCTTCATGCCCTCCACCCATTTTGTCTTCACCAAAGGAGCACTTCACTATGCAGAGAACTCAAGATTTGTTGACCTGATGTACAAAGGTGCTAGTAAGAACACATCCCTGAGTCCTGTTCCATTTGCAGGGGATACCTGTTGTCTGCATTTTACATTAAATAGCAGTCTGTGCTCTTATTTTATGATAAATGATAATATTTATGGTAATATTTATGACATTATGATAATACTTATGACATATTTATGATAATATTTATTTTGTGATAAGATCAGAGCACAGACTGCTGTTTCACCATTCATAGCCCTTTAGCAGTGAGGCTGCACAAGGGAAGGTCCCTGATTCCCTTCATGCCATGCCCTAGGAGTCTCTCATGTTTCTACACAAATTAGTAGCACTTGAGTAGAAAGGGTGGAGTGTGGGATGCAGGGAGAAATAGTGTGTGCTAATCCCTAGCCTGGTAGATGAGGTGCTGTCCTGAGAGATCTCTGTCTTTCTTTTCTTCAGCTGAGAAAATGGATCAGGCCTTCAGTCACTGCACAGTTGAGCAGAATAGGAGGTTAGTTTGTAAAAGGCAATCCATTAAATTGCATACAAAAATTCTTTTGGGTGCTTTGTCGTCGCCTCTTCTCATTGCTGGAGACCTCTTTTCCTCCCTTGCCCCCTAACTCATCCAAAATATCTCACAATGCATGCATCTGGGGGAGTTCTCCTCTGCCTCTGCCTAGGGCTACTACAGATTTCTTCATACTGTATTTTGTTCTGAAGAGTGTGAAATTTATATTCAACATTCTAAATAAGGAAAACCCCAACTTTTTCTACAAAGTTTCAGCCCCCTCTCTCCCCCTCTCTCTCTCTCTCTCTCTTTCTTTCTCCCTCTATGACAAATAAAATGAATAAATGTCCATGACTGTGGTTCCCCCAGTCTTTCTTTATTTTTCCTTCTCTTTTTGTTCAAGCATTTTTAACTGGAGAGGGGACAGAGTGGTAAAAGAAAGCTCAAAGACAATAAAAGTTTAAAACATTACAAACTTAGTGTCTCATTTTCATAGGTTTTCTTGATGATGGTTTTCATACAGCACATCACAGCAGGGCTGTGTTGAGGCATCACTTACAGCAGCACTATGCCACCAACTTTGGAGGGTTTTATTTATAACTTTTAATCCTTGTGAAAAAACTTCCTTGCAAATCCTGGAAAGGTCTTCCACATCCTTCAGAGATGTCTTAAAATTTCAGCATATCTTTGGCAAGACTGGTTCATCAAGAAGTGAGATGCCAGACCTTAGCAGGGAAAGAACCATATCTATCTGTCTCTAGCAGACTGATTCAGTGTTGCTTGAAATGCAAACTGTGTTGCTAGACTTTTCCAAGATGAATGAAAAAATATAAAATAGGAAGCAAAATTGAAGGATCAGAACAGTATAGAATCCTTCCTTTCCGATGTCACTTGTAAATACAAGTGTAATTCCCCTGATCTTGCTGGCTACAAAGTACTTTTCCTTCCTTCCTTCCTTCCTTCCTCCCTCCCTCCCTCCCTCCCTCCCTCCCTTCCTCTTCCTCTCCTTTCTCTGTCTTTCTTCCCTCCTTCCTCATTTCATCCCTTCCTGAACTCCTCTATTCCTCCCTCTCTCCCTCCCTTGTTCCTTTCCAGAACTGTTGACTTTGAATGAAAAGGGGCAGTTTTTAAAAATTAAAATAGGCTTAGGGAAAAGGACAAAGTCATGCCACCTCTTTGTCTCAGTTCTGAGGATTCCAGGATCAAAAAATAATAGTTTCTAAAAGCACAGAATTAGCTCAGAAGTTTGGGTCAGTTTTCATAGGTATCAGTGAAAAGTTGGGTTGTGATGACTTTAACTGCTCTGTAACAGTAATCTCAAAGTAATAATCAAAGTCTAACTCTTTGCTTTGAAAACCATAGCTGAGCCTCTGGGTGATGCTTTGGGAGCTGCCTGCCTCTGGATGCTGGCAGCACGGGTGCTGGTGGAGGGCTCAGCTCAAGCTAGCAGGATCCAGGCAGCTTCTGCCACTCCTGTGGGATCTTCCAGTCCTCCTGGCTGCTGTTTGCCCTCAGGCCAGTGATGGACTTCAGTCAAAATGAAAAGGAAGGGGCATGTTCCCTTTAAAGGGTCAGCATCAATGTAGGAAAGCCCTCAAGCTGGAGGCTGCTGAGCCCCCATAGGCCATGGAGGCAAAACCTTGTTGTTAATAAGGACTGAGTCCCAAGTATTTCCTGATAACAGGGAAGGTACTGGAAGGTTGTGCTGAGCTCTGGAAGGACTCTGGCTGCAGAGAGAGGAGTAGGGTAGGATCATTGCCAGCCTATGTCTGGGCACATTCCTGCCTGCACCAAGCCTGTGCCAAACAGTGGGTGGCAAGCTGGGGGTCTGTAATCCACTCGGTTGCCTTTCAAATCCCTTTTGCCTGGCAAATAAACTGCATTGGCACTAACTCACACCCAGTTGTTCTCCATATGCTGCTCTTACTGCTGAGCTTTGCAGGCCACAGCTACAGATGCCCCTTCTTGGGCTCTTCATCCCGTGCTAAGGATGAGCCTGGGGGTGGCACAGGTTTCCTTGCACCAGTCTTTGGGCTCATTTGTGTCAGCCCCTGCCCTCCTACTGCCGGTAAGATCACCATCTTGTGCCCCAGATGATGTCTCCCTGAGGCAGGGCATGTCGAGAGCTTCAAGTAACCAACAGCCTTGGTGAGCTGGTGAGGGCAGAGCAGTGTGGGGTGAATTAATGAAGTATTCCTCTGGCTTTTCATGGTCAACTCATGGGAATTCTGGCACTTCAGAAAATGGCAGTTGTGTTGCAGGAACACCAGTGAGCTCCATGATTTAAATTCTGGTAGGATGAACACTTGTCAAATAGCTCACACTAATCAATAAATGTCATCTAATAACAAAAGAATCTGTAATCAGTTATGACCTCCATCCATTCACCTTGGATTTATGAAAAAAACCTGTGGGACCAGCAGCTGGGCTTGTTAAGTTTCTTGTGAACTTCAGCTCTGAAATTCTTGTCTTACCTCTGCATGCCAAGGAAATGATTTTTTTTTTAATTTCAGAGTAGGTCACTCCATGTATGCCTAGCAACAAAAATTATGCCAATAGAGTCATATGGCAGGAAATATAATGTTAACTAGGTCCTGGCTGTGCTTTTTATCCTTAACAAGAGAAAATCAGGAAATAAGGAGAGTGTTGGATTTAATTTGGAATTTCCTGGCCCCTTGCTGTTTGTTGTCTTGAAGATAACACTATCTAAACATCCATGGTCTTAAAAATTTAATTTCCTTTCTCTATTTCCTAGTTTGTATTACTCAGGCTTTCAGGCTTCTATTGTGGCTCCTCTTGAGGAAGAGACTTTTTATAATTCTGAGTGTGTTTTCACACAGCATTTACATTTCTCTTGCTCTTTTCCCACTTTTATCCCAAGTGAAAGCTCCCCATTCCTGCACATTTAGTCAGCCTGTGGTGCTAGAGGCTAGGCACAGAAAGGAGATTTTGTTGATACTGCCAGAGCTTTCATATTTTCATTTTCATTCGTCTTTTTGTGCCACCTGAGATAGCTATTGCCCAACAGGACATGTCATCAGACCTTACATGGGGCATCTTTGATCTCAGTGTCCAGTATGCTCTGCAAGAGAGAGGAATTCTCATTCTAGTGGCCAAAAATAAACCTCATTTTGTCATTACACCTGGACACCAACGGGGCCAAGCACAGATGCTTTCCTGTGATGTGACTGAACTCAGCCATGTGAGCTGCTGCCACCACAGTGGAGGAAGGGTGTCCTGCCAGCAACTGTGTCCTTGCTGCCCTTCCTGTCTGGGAGCTGGTGGTCATACATGGGCTAGGGGGTTCACTTCCATCCCTCAGTGAATTCTCTGCCAAGAAACACCAGCAAATTCAGAGGTATTCTGGCAAGGGATAGCCCCATTCAGACCTCTTTGAAGGTTCAGAGATTCGTCTTGCTTGGTTAAAATACAGGATCCACACATTCATTTTATTGATGCTAAAAGGGCATGACCTATTATTTTAGTATGGTCTGGAAAGTGGCACTCTGCAGGCAAGGAAATAAAGCCATGTTTTCATAACAGAGAATCTTTTGCTGGTTCTATGCACTGGGTAGATTATGCACACTGCTTCCCACTTAAAATCCGAAACAAATTCAAGTAAATGGCTTGTATATGTGGAAATTAATTTTTAATAATGTGTAGGTATTTTTGTTTATTATTTATGCGCATAAAATTCCAGCAGCAATTAACATCTTAATGAGATCTTTGTATGGAATAATTTTTTTAATGAAAACACGATTGTGAATATGATTTGGTGCTCCTAACAAACCAAGCATAATTAGATCCAGTTTAATAATGTGGAAACTATTAACATATGAAAAATGTATTCTGAAAACATTCCTGTGATGACACAGGTTCATCAGAAGAAGCTGAACTTGCTTTTCCCAAGGTCCTGCAACACAGATGAGGCTGAGATGCTGTTGCAGTTACACCACACTGATCCCATTGGTGAGATTCTCAGGCATTTATTTGCAGAAAGCCTCTGAACTGTGAACCTTTATTTACTTTTTCTCACCAGGGGATTTTACTCCTTGAGTAAGGGATGAAGCCTCTTTCAACTTTAGATTTCAGGAAACTCAAACCTCAATGAGAAATTAAGGTCTTGTTTGGTTTGGGGATTTTGCCATATTATACCACTGGTGACAGCCACTGATGGAGCTTTGTCAGCACTGTCCCCAAGTGCCCACAGGCAAAGCTGCTATTTGCACTGGTGGAGATTAGCTGGCCACCAAACAGCAGTAAATTGCACAAATGCAAATCAGAGCTGCTGTGCCTTGCTGACATATGTCCCTCCCCATGGCAGGGGGTTCAACTAGAGGAGCTTTAAGGTCCATTCCAACCCAAATCATTCTATGATTCTGTGACTTGCATAAAGGGTTTTGCCAGTGTCAATATATTGGCTTTGCAAGTGGAGCATTTTTACAGGGCAGCTAAAGGCTAGTGGCTAGCACGAGTTTGGATGTGACATATCACACCTCAAGCAAAGCAGTGGAGAGGACAGTCAAGCTGTGAAATGTGCTTCAGGGTTGCGCTTGACTCACACATGGGCCAGGTGACTCTCAGCCCACAACCTCTCCTCCTAGAGTACACAGAAGTCTCTTCAAAACTTCTGGTGAGCCCAAAATCTGAGCTCATACTTTAAAACCTTCTGGACAGGTTTTTGTTTGATTTATTTTCTCTTTTTTTCTTGAACATGAAACAATCCTCCTGTTCTGCTCAAACTCGCACTGGAAAGGACCAGGAAAGGACTGAGGTGGGAATTCTCTTTGGACACCTTAGGAGCTTAGAGGCCACAAAGGGTACTTTTAGCACACCTAGGCCAAGGTTAAATCCAAATGGGCTTTCCCTTGCTGAGACCTATTTTGCCATGGCCTCACAATTATTTATACATCAGGACTCACATTTTCCAGTGTGGCTGTGAACAGCCATTTTTACACACCTAATTAAGCCCAGAAACGCATGTTTAGTGTTCTAACGATGACAGAACCACCCAATAATGTTTAGCACTTATGTACATATGAAATGGTGCATGCAACATCAAAGCTGTGTACACACATTAAATAATTCATCCTTATAACAACTGCTGGGGGCAGGGGGGAGAGGCATTAGCTACAAAGCTCAGCCCCCTTGCTGCAGCAAGTCATTGGCAGAGTCAGGGTTAAGCACCAAGAGGATCTGGTGCTGAGCTTTATGCTTCATCTATTAGCTCTCACTTCTCCCCAGTTCATATGTTATTTGGAAGGTTTCCTACTCTAAGACATTCTCCAGTGGGAAGCAGCTATGAGTCCATATGAACAGAATATTCCTTAAAAATAAACCAGCGATCCCCAGGTTGGAGTGGCTGGTGCTGTCGAGGAGATACACAGATATAAGTGATGTTGCCTGAGCTGCTCATGACACAAACACCCACGAATGTGTTGTGACGCTGGGAGGCCACGCACCCACACGCTCCAGTGGTGGGCAGGAGCATCCGGGTGTCACAGTACTGGGAGCGTGGTGCAGAGGAGGGCTGGGTGCTGGGAGATGGAGAAAAGCCCAAAACAAAATAAGTGTGGCAGCTGTGTCTGTGGCTTTGTGCTCTGCTGTGCTCATGACCAAAGAGTACAGTCCTACCTTGGTCACCCTCCTACTCACTGTCGTGATCAAATTCAACCAGCTATTACCAGAAATTACATAAAAAATGACCCTAAAATCCCTTCCAAAACATGAGGGGTTTGAGATTAGTGGGCGCTCCCTTCCCCCTCCCTCAGCATTTAACCAAAGTGAGCGAAAGAAGCACTACAGGAAAATTGAATTTCTCTGCAGACATCCTGTAGCTTTATGATCAGGATGCATCCTCTTGCATGATATTATTTGCACGGTTCAGCTGTGTGTCACATGCGTTGGCTTTTGTTTGTCTCTTCCCGTGAGCGGTGAGGTGTATGACACCTCTGAAAAAGCCCATCTGCAGAAGGCAGCTTTCCGAGGCTGGTAGAGATGGTAGCCAATGCTCTGGGAAGGAGCCAGCTCAAATGCAATAATAATGTGATGTTTCACTGGCTGAGGGCAGCAGCTCCTACTATTCTGCTGACAATTGGCAGGTATATGGCTCTACACGTTGTGCATTCCTGACAGACACGGTGATTTTTCCAAGAAGCCTTTGGACTTTAAATATTATAAATGTTTTTTTTGTCTTATTTTAATCTAGGTTGCCATTTGGTGTAGTTATCTTTGTGCTCAATGCAAGTTTACTTGTGAAGTTTATATTGCTGTTTTGGGATGATAGCACTGAGTCCACAAATTCTTTTAAAAGCTACTTCATCTTCAAAGAAAACACCCCAAAAATCCTGTACATATTCCATAGCTTTGTACAACACATGAGAGGCTCTGGACAGACCTAAATAATAGGGACCATTTTCTATCTAGATGTGTTTGGACATTCCTTTATAGAGCATGTGGAAATATATTCCATTTTCAAACAGATACACCCTCCTCCTGTTACATGAGTCAAGAGGAGAAAGCCCACACAGTTGTTTTGGTTACTTAGGAACTTCCATGCCTGATTAATCAGTTTCTCTCCTCTGCTTCGAGGAACCTAATTGAACTTGTCATTTTATTCCTCTGAAATGTACTCGAAGATTCAAAAAATTCTGGCATTTCTAATATTTATTTTCCACACTTCA
This sequence comes from Agelaius tricolor, assembly GCF_023055355.1. Classification (NCBI taxonomy): domain Eukaryota; kingdom Metazoa; phylum Chordata; class Aves; order Passeriformes; family Icteridae; genus Agelaius; species Agelaius tricolor. Next base: position 90,840,195 of record NW_027269261.1, on the reverse strand, counting down.
GTTGCCAAATGTACCTCCCTCGGGGATATTACAGATTGGCTTCCATAGTAGCTGAGATGATCCTGTACATTTTCTGGCCTTTGCCTATGGGGAATGGAGCCTCTTCTGCTCTTTTGGTGCAGTTTGGCAGAAATTGAGCCCATTCCTATACCAAGGTGCTTTCTGTACCAGCAGTGCATCTCCTTCTCTTGCTCCCACAATATCTTTTCCCTCCAGCATCTTCCAATTACAGTATTCCTTCCATTACCATTAAATTTAATATAATCCATCAAATAGTCCCACAGGGGATATCTTTCACTTTGGATTTATCTGCTAATAGACACATGGTAGCAGATGATCTCTCTTCTCGCCTTTTTTTCTGTGAGATTATTAATTACTAACGCAATTTTATCACAGAAAGCTGGCAGTCTCCAAACATAGTCTCATATCTTCCTGTTTCATTTGAATTTCACCACTGTAAATTACTACCTCACAGTCCTGGTTTCTATAGGTGTCATTGCATTCCAGCATAATTCTTAAAAAAAATAGAAATAAATTATGTTATTGGTGTATTTCTTCATCCTTGGCTCCCCATTCGTTGTTTGATCTATACTCTTTGGTGCATTTATACACTCATTTTTCACCAGTTTATAAATTTTGCAGTCAGAGACTTGGATCAAATTCTCAGCTATAGGCACAGGGCTCCCATCTAGATGAATAGCTTCTTAGGTTTAAGGCCAGAAAGAAACATTAAAGCATCTGTTCTTATTTCCTGTATATCACAGGCCATTACATCTCACACAATTACCCATGTATTGAGCCTAATAGCGTCTTTGGCTAAAGTACATCTTCTAAAAAGGCATCCAGCCATGATTTGAAACTCTCCAGAGATAGGAATCCATAGCTTCCCTTGAGGATTTGTTCCAGTGGTTAATTAACCCCACTCTTAAAAATATATGGCTTATTTCCCATTTTAATTTGCCTGGCTTCAGCTTCCAGTCACTAGTTTTTGCTATACACTTTGCTGCTGGTTCAAGAGCCTTATAGTAGCTGGTAATTCCAGGATAGTCACCTTTCAGTCTTCTCTTTGATAAACCCACAAATGTTACATGCTAGGTATCTATAGAAAAATGGATTCTCAAGGCATTCAATAATTTCTATGGCTTTTTTGGAAACTTTTTCAAATTTTTCTCACAAGAAATAACATTCATATGTCTGGTCATGATCTGTAGGAGGAAACCCTGCTGTCTTCTCCTTAGTCCAGGAGCCATCAAGACATGGTCATGCATAAACATATACTTGGGGCCAGTTCTGGGAGGTGAGTCTCATCCTTCCCAGGACAAGGAGGCTCTGGACATTAACACAGTCTTTATCCAGATGCATATTCTCCCTCCTGCCCTCCCAGCCCATCACGAGATTGGAAAGAAGGGCCACGCTGCTTTGTGGTCCCTTGGCTGAGGTGGCAGGCCTCCACTATGGAGAACCTATTTTGGTTTTTTGTGTTGCATTTTTCTCCACCAAGAACTGGCAACATCTCTGCAAATAATGGTAGTTCCAAAGAAGTTTTTGAGTGGCAATTCCCAGCTGGTGCTTGGACAAGGCAGAAGCAGCTACTGAGCAAGTGCACTGATGTACCTAGCCTGTCCAGGCCTAATGTTTATTTTTATTAGTGGTAAGTTGCTGTGAGTGTCTCTGAATGTCTCTTCTAGATAATGAAAGCTTTGCTTCAAAAAAACAAGCAGCAAATAGCTTTAAGGAAGTTTTATGACCAAACTGGGAAGTGCTGTTGGTTTTGCAGCTTGTGGACCCCAAGGAGAAGCAAGAGCTTGAAGCACTTTGCATCAAGCTCAGGCTGCCTCAGTTCCATCTGTGTTTAATTAAATCCTGGCCAGCCAGTGATACTCATCATCGTGCCTGCTGCAGAGCACAGTGCAGCTGCTGCAAGAGGTGAGACTTGCCTGCAGCCTAAAACAAAGGGTAGGTGACTGAGACAGCTGTCCCTTGTCCATCTATTCAGCCCAGGACCAGGGTGCCACCTCAGAGCTCCAATTTAGGTGCATATAAGCCTTTATGCTCCATAATGGAGGTATTAATGGTGGTTGCTAAAGATTTTAAGTGCCTTTAGAAATTAGATGCTGTCAAAGCATGCTGAATTAATGAGGCTTAGGATGGCTGGCATATGGTGGGGTTTAGATCTGCTTGTGGCTCATGGCAGCACAGGACAAGGAAAGCATCATGCTGAGTGGCCTGTGCAGGGATGCACAGCCCCAGCCCTGTGCCTGAACCTGCTGTGCAGTGTTTCATGGCATCATCTTCTAGCATGCATGCAGGGATAGTGACTGGCCAGTGCTCTTCCACCTGTGCCAGCCAGCACTGAGAAAGTGCTTTGACTCTGCTCTTTCAGCTTCATTAGCAGGCTCCATGTATGCATCCCCAGCCAGGAAATCAAAGGCAGTAAATAAATTCAGATTTTCAAAACAAAGATCCTGTGAGGAGCACTGGAAAAGGTTTTCTGTAGGCTATTGAAGACAGTAGGGAAGGAAGAGGAGATGCTTAGTGCTGTGCAAAACTCTGATCTGAGGCTGATGACAAGCCATCAGCCTCAAGGTTTGTTTTTAAACTTGTAGCCACACCACAGGGGTTGATATTCCAGTTCCATGACCAACTCTTCCCTAGATCCCTGAGCTCAAGGATATATTAGAAATGCCTGTGCTAAGTGATACTCCTTAGATATTGCTCTTCTGCAGATGTCGTAGCCATGCTATAAGAGTCTCCCTTTGGGTGTGTGGAGGGGGGAAGATGAGGCCGGGAAGAAGCTTTTTTTGATGTTGAAACACTTTGTTTTTCAGGGAGGGGGGATAGCTATTTATTTATTTTTGATGGAGCCAGGACAAACCATTTGTTTGATGGATTAGGCAGTTTTAATATGTCAGGTTGCCTAGGGTACAGGCCAGGCAGGTTAGCTGAAGCAATTGTCTCTATACAAATGGAAAGAATAATGTCCTGAAAAGGCAGCATTAAGGGTTCTGCTCTCTCATCTGCAGACTATTCCACAATACTTACCCTTTAAATCCCAGTCGAGCCTCTTAAGGAGACCTGAGTTAGCAGTGAGAAGTAAAGGCTTTTGTGGCCTTTTAGCTGCAGACTAAATACTGCTTTAATAATGCAATGCTGCGTTTTTCCCCCCATAGGAATTATTTGATAAAGGCTGGTAGTTTTGGTGAGGTTTTTTGGTTTATTTTTTTAGTTTGTTTGCTTTGTTTTGGTTTGGTTTTTGTTGGGATTTGTTTTGGTGCAAATACCTCAAGCCTCTATTATCATGAGTTGTCAGGTGCAACCAATATGAGTAAAACCAGACCATTAGCTCAGTGACTTGCAAAAGGAGAATATTATGAGTCTAATCCTCTTTGGCCAGAAAGCTTACACATTCCTGGCAATGTCTGGCTCAGTTTAGGTTAGAGTGGCTCACGGGTACACAAGGTACATCTCAGTGTGAGGAGAGGCACAGTCTGGACTGCCAGGGATGATGATGACTACCAGCTTCCCATGTGAGTCTCTGTGCCCCAGGGAAAATGTGGGGTACTTTGCCCTCCTCTGAAAGGATATGGTTGCAATTACTTTTGGGTGGTGAACACATCCACAGTTCAGCAGTGTGGCTGACTCATGTATGTTTTGCCTCTATTGCTCTGCTTGTGAATGTGGAAGAGCTCTCCCAATTTACAGCAGCTACCCCTCCTGATTTATTTACCAACTCAGCCTTTAGAGAAGATTGATTTTTTGATACAGAACTAGGCAGTTTCTTCTTTTTTTAACAATACAGGCCTGTGTAATCAAAGTTTGACTTGTTTTATTTTAAGAGTGAACATTTCCCCAAGTGCTCATGTCATTGATAGGGATTCAATTAAATTTGAGAAATGAAAAGGCACCAAGTGTTCATGCTGCTGAAAAGGTTGTGGTGTTTGTCATGCCTGAGAGCTGCAGATGCACCTGAAATGTAGTTTGCTTCCACAGCTACTCTCCAATTGGCCAGCAAAGCATCTCCATGCCACTCTGCAGTGATGAGAAACACCCTGCTTCAGTTCCCAGTAACTTACAGCTTTGATTCCTCACAGTGACAGCACAGAACAGGTACAGCACTACACAGAGGGACCCCCTGGAGCAGGCAGCAAGAGGAGTTTGCCCCAGCAGTGGTGGCCACTTGTGCCAAGGGGCACTCACCCCGTGACCCAAGGGCTGCTGCAGCCCCACCACGCTGCCCTGCCTGCCCCAGGATGTTGTGTTCAGTGTGAAAAGGCATTCCCCAGCCATGCCCAGAGCAAGGGGAGCCCATCAGCCATGTGGCTGGGGGCTGGACTTGCCTGTTCCGCCCATTCCTCTCATGGGAACTTTGCCTCTGAAAGACACAGATGCAGTCCCCACAGTTTTGGTGTTTCAATGGGCTCTGAAACTCAAGTTTCCCTCAGACCTCCTGTTTGGAAGTGCAGAACACTTTTAGATTGTTCTGATAATGAAAAACAAGACCCTGATGGTCCCATTGCATGTTTGGCACAGCAGGAACCAGGTTTGATGGAGCTGTTGAGTTGATGAGCTGTGTGACAAATTCTGCTCCAGTTTCCAGCTCTGAAACCCAGGTCATGTAGTCAGGACATGATCTGGCAGGCATAGTATGCCCAAAAGAGAATTTTTTTTTTTTTTTAGCTGGATCAGTTCAGCTGGATCTGACTCACCAGGCAGGCATGCAAGCACTTGTGTTGGCACTGTGGAGGTGGCAGCACATAGAAAAGGAACAAACTGCCAGAGGGCATGGGACCACAGAAAATGTACATCAGCCCATGTTCTCATGCCTTGCCATTGTTCACTTTTTTGGGAAAAATACTTTCCTATTCATTCCCACCTCCACACTGCTCTCTAGAAGGCAAGCGACATATTCCTTTTTGAGATTGCAGTCTACGCTTTCCTGGTCAGCAGAAGGGTTTAGGCCTCAGCAGGGGCCAGCTGATGCAGCAGCTAAGATTAGATCTCAAATAACTATTTAAAAACCTTGTGTAATCAGCAAGAAAGGGCAAAGAGCTAAACCATGAGCATAAAGCAGCACTGCATTTGAATACCCCCTGTCCTTTCTTACAACAGCCAGTAGCTTCATCATGTCTGCAACAATAAAACAAAGCATTTTCAGGGTCCAGTGTTATTTTGAATGAGTTGTAAAAGCAACAAAATTATGGACTTCAAATCAGGGCTAAATGTTTTGGATGAGAGAACCCAACATTTCTCAGTTTATATATCTGTTTTGGAGGTCAGCTGTTGGTTCCTGTATTTTCCTTTCTAGCACCAGATGCAACCACTTGCATTGGCATTGAGACAACTCAGCCTTTAACTAAGCTAAAGTAGATCCTCAGCTTTCCCAGGGGAAAATGAGATGAATTGTTTACCTGCATATATCATTTGCATGGAAAAATATTTGGGTTAAATGATTAATTTATTGGTTGACATTGTGGCCTTCTTTGAGTCTTTAATGACACTTGTTAAGCTAGTCTTCCTGCAATCTATCTGTTAGGAGCAGTAGATGTGTAGTTTTTTATTGTATACACACATCCACATTTCAGTCAGCTTCAGGATCCTGAGGGAGGAACTCCAAAGGTGAAAGTGGAAGCTTTTCTTAAACACCAACTTTCAGTCTAAGGTCCAACTTTCAGGCGAGACACAATTCACACTCAGCACAGGCAGGAAGCAGCCAGGTCCCTTTCCAGCTGCCTTGCCAGGGGCACTAATCCTGGGGTACAACAATTTCCACTGCCTCCCTGCCAAGGAACCCAGCAACTGCTGCCACGGAGGGAGTAAAGCAGGAGTTGAATATGGAGCTTTCCTCTCCCTGTGACAATGCCCCCCCAGCATCTCCCAAGCTGTAAGGGGCTGCAGCCCAGAAGGCTTTGCTCTTTTTTAATCAACTCCTAGGCTAGCTATGAAGTAGCAAATCCTCTCTCTCTGCCTCCTTGTCCAGATCAGGGTTTTGCATTCCCTGGGTGCCCTGAACATGCTGCAGCAGGCAGTTCAGCAACACCAGTGGTCACATGCAGAAAGCTCTCCTTCTGCCAGAGCTATCAGGTTTTGCAAGTGCCATAATAAGAATAAATAAAACCCCTCAAATAAATGGGAAAAGATAAGGAGGCAGATAGCTGTAATTTTCATGACTGATAGTATTACTCAATTTAGACATTAACATTCTAGCTAAAGCTTTAAACCTTGGGTTTAGTGAGCATGCCTGTTACTAATTTTGCCTACTCAGACTACATTGGTAGCAGGTAGGTGTATAATTTTAAAATGACTTTGAATTATATTGCAAGTTAAGCACTGCAGAGACAATGATTATAATTTTTTTCCTCCAGGCAGCTGATGAAAGGTCTTACAGGATTTATTACTACCCTTCTGAAGGTTTGGGAGGAGTGTTTACTGGATGGATCCATAGCCTATTTAACTTCCCTTATTCCTCTATTAAAATGATACCCTTAATCCTTGTTCCACAACTAAGAAATGACACACAGCAGATCCCCATCTCTGATTCATTACACTGCAAAGTCTTAAATCCTTTCTCTTCAGAGTTTCAACCAGAGAAGATTATTCTCCACCCCTCTTGATGTGGTTTCTGCTGTCAGCCAGGTCACAGCAGCCACCTTTCTGCAGGGAACAGACAGCGTGGGGAAGTCCCCAGAGACCCTCACAGCATTACACACACAGCAGCTCCAGGAACAGCCTGGCACAAACAAGGACCAAGGAGTTTCCAGCTCCCTTTCTTTATCCCTCTCTTCAGCTAGATGGAAAGTGGAGTATCCCTGTTGCGCTGAGTCTTGGAAGGACTTACAATGAGTTCCATGTGGAAAAAGAAGAAATGGTTCACATAACAATGTTAGGACTTGATCCATCCAGATACAGCTTCAAATGGCAGGAGAGGCTTCCCTTTCATGGAAACAGTGGTCGTGACATTGTTTCCCACAATAATATGAATAAATATTATTAATATCACAAAAATAAAACAAAAAGTAGGTAGAGATGCTACTTTATTTTGGGGAAAGGTTTTGAATGTGTGTGGCCTTTTTCACCATGCATACACAGGTGAGAAGGAAAGAAAGCAGCATCAAAACAGCACCGGTGCAAGCAGCCAGGAAGCAACTCTGTCAGCATTACTAAGAGCAGCTTCATTCATGATGTTCTCCACCTTATCTGCACACATATAGATAAATAAATTTCTTCACTCACATGACAAGTCCATTGAACTCCTGCCAGACTTTACGATTCTGCATTGACCCACCAAAATTCAAAATAGATTTTCTTGGTGGTAAAAATCCCCAATGAATATAGAGACTGTTATTTATTCTGTCCCATCTTTGTTTTAATGTCAGTGAAAATGCAAATACACTGGAGTATAAAATTCACTTTCCAAATGCACACTGTTAGTTCAAAAACCTGGGCTAAGATATAATTTCTGCTGAAGTCAATAAAAATGCTGAGGGACTTCACTGAGATAGGATTCAATACCTTAAAATGCTTTAGCATTAAAGTGAGTGCTGCTCTAAATACGAAAGATGATTTAATGGAAAGCAATAGCAGGACATGTCATACCTTGTCATTAAGACTACCTTGGGCTCATTTACACTTTTTCTGCTAACTGAACTTCAAAGATCAGTATTAGATGGCTGCTCATATTAAAGGAGTTCTGTTAAAGGCAATTGTGCTTCATATTTTGTACTGCTATTCAAAGAAAATCCTTTATATCAATTACCTAAAAAGACCAATGGACAAAAAGAGAATGGAGGGAGACACATATTATAAACTGTCAGATACGCTCCCTACTCTATGCTTTCTTAAACACAGGAAAAATTATTTTTTCTCTTCTATTATAAACTGTTCCCTAATTTTCCAACAAGCCAAAGCTGTATTTTCATTGAAGACAAAACGTTTAAAAAACCCAACCCAATAAACCCAACAAACTGAAGATGTTTTATTGATGTGTGTGCATGATGATATTGTGACTTCTTAAAACAGCTGTCAGAAAAGCAGAAACAATAAGAGATGTGAAGGGCTGAAACCATGACAGCACATTTGCCCACATGCTTCCTGAGCTGGTATAGTGTGGGAAAGCAGTTGCTTGGAAAGTTGTCATTATTTCCTCTTGTGTTGTTCAGAACAGACTTATAAATACAGCCAGACGTTACTGTCAAGAGGAGCTGTTGGTTTGTGGCAGCATAAGCCTTGTTTTCCAATGACCATGGAAATACAGAGGGAATTGTCTCCTGGCTGCTTTGAAAGTGACAGCTTTTAGCAGAAGTATTCAGATTTAATTTAACTGTGGTATGCTGTTCAAGATCAGATTAAGAGCTAATCTTTTATTTCTAGTTGCTTTTGCTTTGCCAAGACTTTCTCAATTCACCACTGACCCAATTTTTAAAAGTAAAAATATTCTGACACAACCATGATCCCAAGCCTTGGCAGTGTGAGGTTCATGTTTGGGCTTGATGATCCTAGAGGTCTTTTCCAACCTAAATGATTCCTGATTCTGTGACATGCTCACTTTATCCCCTAAGGATGATTTCAAACCACAGATGTGAAGAAGGAAAATTGCCCAAGTAACGTGAATCTGAGATTAAGTCATACGGAAAACTGATCCTCTGAAATAGGCAGGGACCTTTCTACAGCATTTAGTGGGCTTTTTCAACCCTTCCTTTCATATGTGGATGAGCAGCAGTGGGAGCACTCTAATGTGATTCATAGGCAGTGGCACGGCTGAGCCTGCACAGCTTCAATGAATCCCTCCTGGGCCACTTCATCATCCACTCCCTACACCCATCAACTCTGTCCCCACTGGCAGCGGCCAAAACTAGGATAACTCTTTGTTTATCTCCAGTCTTTGATTACATTTACAACCCCCAATAACTCATTTAGGTCATCACTGCTGCTGGCAGCACTATTTTAATTTGTATTCCTTTCTTCTGTTCTTTTGTGTTTTGTTTTTCAGAAGTACAGGGGTTTGTCTAAATGTGACATCTTTGAGCTAACATTAATCTGAGGAAGGCAAAAGGAATTTATTGCATTTTGGCTAATACTGAGGAAAGGGGAAATTGCCTACATAATGGAACAGGAGATGAAGTTTGAACTGTCATTTCTCTTGTCTCCATAGTACTGGATACACAAATATAAAATATATGATCTACCTCCTCCTTCAAACACATCAACGTACAATTAAAACCCACAAAGCTTGACAACCTGTTGTCAAGTTGTTTAAGCAGTTGTTTCAGAATCTGACAGACAAACTTATAAACAAAACGTAGAGCACCAGATCGTGGGATGAGGCAGCATCGTCATGCGGCTTCCTCAGTTACCTCAAAATTTGGAAAACAAAAAAGCAGAGGAATACTTTTTCTCCATGAATAAATAACAGTTTAATCACATTATAGAAATAAAATATGATATGGTAGGAATACACTGGGAATCTTACAGAAATACTATTCTGCTACTGGTAAGTAAATGGTCAAAGCTACTTTTCATGACAATCTGAACAGTACTTGTGTACAAACTATTATACAAGTTGCTAATGAAAAATATTGCAACATTTGCAAGAATGTTACCAGCTCAAACAAACATCTAATGATACAATATTCTTCTAAGAGGAAATAATAATGTTAGATTTACAGACAATAAAGAGTTATGTTCTCCACTTCGAAACACTGGAAATAAAAATCTCAGGTAATCTGATTTCTTTACCTCATATTATCACAAGGAAAAATTCTCCTTTCACTGTGAAACAGCATCCCAAGAGACCCTGTAAACAGTTTATTCAAAGGTAGTATTTGAGATGTCACAGCAACTTCAACAATTTTCCTAGTTCACAATTACAGACTTTTTAGGCCACTGCTTGTACAGATGACTTTTTTTTTTTTTAATTCACTTATTTACATACATTCAGCCCAATAACAGCAGGTAGAACGCGCTGTCGATCTCACAACAGACACACTAAAATTTTCATCGAAAGGCCAGTGCAAGATGTGGATAGTGATTGCACAGCACTGAGGAGATTGTATCATACAAATATACAATTAGACTGTCGAGAATCTAACTCTGCACACGTGTGACATAGATGGTCTTCTCGGTAGATACGTGACACTTGGAGTTGGTACACACACACGTAACTGCAACTAGAGGTGGTGGGTGCATGATGATGATGATGATGATTACGACGGTGTGGGTGGCTGTGGAACACAGTATCGTTTGGCTGTGCTATCACTAAGTGAAGGTAGCCAACTGCAAATTAGGAATACCTAAAGCTGAAGTGTAAATACAGCTTATCTCAGAACGGCAGCAGATTTTTCTAATGAAAGAATAGTTCTACTTAGTGTGCAACATGTAAGGAAATTGTTGCCAACTCTTTAATAAATGGTTCTAAGTGAACCGATGCACTTCCCAGAGCTTTAGAAAAACTCATTATGCAAATGAAGATACTGATGACAGATGATAACATTTCACAGGATGCTATTTCTTATTATATCAGTAAGCACCAAGTTAAGTGCCAAGACAGCCCCATTGTCCCATGATTTATCGTAAAATTTAGAACTTGAATGCACAACAAAATTCCACAAAGTTTGCATTTAATTCACAAGAAGACAGTTTCAAAAATGGCTCTTAAAATACCCTTAACATTTCAAATGGGCTTTCCCCCACCCCTCCAAGAGGACTGCTTGAGGATGGACTAGACCTAGACATAAGAAAGATCTTTCAGAAGGACTTGATATCCTTGGGGAATCCTCTGCAATCCACTGGTTTTGGCTGACTGCAGTGGGCCCCCTGAGAGCACAGTAGTGCCCTGTCCCATCACACAGGTAAGCTGCAGGGGAGGTGGGTGGAGGAGGAAAGTACCCCTGTCTCTTCCAGCTGTTGCTCAGCACCTCACCTGGTCCAATCTTATCTTTAAGAGATGCCCTCCCTCACCAAGCCTAAACTTGGAGCCATGTGCACCCCCACAGAGCCACTGGCTGAAAGGAGCTGGGTGTTTGTTCAGCCACCTGCTCTGGCCTGCACTAAGGGAGCCAGAGACCCAGGGCTGTTGCCCCTTCTCTCTCCCTGCTTAAGCACAAGGATGGGTGGCAGGGCAGTCTGGATTTGGCTCCACTTGCCCTGTGCCACAGAGAAAGTCACCCCTGCTGCAGTAAGTGCCAGGCAGCTAAAGGACTAAGCTGCATTTTCAGCTATTTTGGTAGAAATCAGACAGCAGGATGAAGAAACAGTCTGAAAAACCATGGCAGCAGTGTAGAGGATCCCAGACCTTATGACTCAGAACAGAACCACAGTATCCATGCTGCAAAGGCTATCTGGTAGCATGTTCCTTGTGACAGTCCCAGGCTGCAGAAACTGTCCTGTCATGGAACAGAGTCACTATTTTCCTTCAGTAACTTCTTCCTGGTAGTGTCAAACCTTGTCAGTGGTTTCAGAGAGATGCACCTCAATGCAAGCTATCAGATTTGAATGAACTCAAAACTTTAAAACAAACTACAATTTACTCCTGGCTTTCTCAGTCTTCAGGAACACCATCAGCTGCAGCATTTGTCAAAGCAGGCTCATTCCATGCTCTCTACCTCTCGTTTCCCTTTATTCTCAAGTGCAACTGAAAGGTTGCTTCCTCTAGAACATGGATACACACTTCGGCGTGGATCAAGATGTTCTTAGTACGGTACTTTCACCAGTAATCAATTGGAAGAACTCAATTTTAGAAACAGAATTCGTGTGCAAAGCGTGCAACAAGAAATACAGTTACATTTGGTCATAGTGTCCCATCTTAGCTATGCTACCATGACTCACACTGGTTAGAATACTTACACACACACACACACACGCACACACACGTACACACACAGAGATACTTATTTATATACACGCTCACACAATAAGAAAATGTCTAAGTCTGACAATATTTCCTCCTCTTTTAGTGAAGACGAGAGTTTGGCATCTCAGGCTCTGAATCTGCTTAGACCTGGGATACAGGAATGTGACACACTTCAAGTACACATTGACTGCACAGTGATAACATCGCACATTGAGTCTGACACATGCTGTCTTCAGTGGTCCAAAACCAGCACATGGCTTAAAACCAGATGCCCATTAAAGGAGCCAAATATCCGGAACCTTTGCTTTTCAGTACTTGTGTTCAGGCAATGCCCAAGAGCAGGGCAGTAGTCTGTGCAACCAAAAATAATCCTTCTGTATAAACGCAGTGGTATTTAAAAGTCTGAACCAGTGCATTCCTTTCTCACATTCCTCCTCTATTCCTCTGTTGCTGTTAGTCTCATATGCATATAAAAGTAAAGGGTATTGGGAAATAATTTTAGTAGAAGAACACAAAGCCTCTCCTCTAAGTCCACAGAAGACCACTAAAAGTGTAAAATTTCCAAAATGTCTCATAGGAATTCTTCAAATACAGTAAGTGTTTTCAATGGGGTTTACATATCATGTTTCACGTTATTTCCACGGAATTCTACCTTATCACTTTGTTTAATCAGACAAATATCAATAACACATAATAAAACAGCACACAATTCACGGGACACGACACGTTTTACAAAACCTCTAAACTCAGCACTGCTGCTTTTGGAAAAATTCAGAAACTCCTATTACTTACAGACATGAAATACATTTCACATTGAAATGAACAGCATGATTACAAGGCTTGTTTTTCTAATTTGATGGTATTGGTTTAGGACATGTTATTTTTCAATTAGGTTTCACAATTCTTCTTCACACCCCCAAAGGAACGATTGCTAATCTGGTATTTTCTCTGTCCTCTTTCAGGAAACATTATTATTCAGTAAACACCTTTTGAGAAAAACTTGTGAAAATTTAGCTAGAATCCCTAATTGTAAAACCTGAAGAACTGGCTGATGGTAATGCTCTTAACACAATCATCGCTCAGTTTACAATGACAAACCAAAAAATATTACAGGAGTGTACAAACACGTTAAGCCATGGGTTTGGTTTACTTTGTTGTTGATTTTTTAAATTTTTATTTTTTTTAAACTTAAACTCCTTTTTTTCACAACGCTAAGAAGTCTCTGACTTACAACGCTTCAGCAGTTGTGTCTGTGGAGACAGACATGGTAACTTTGGCAATCTTAACTGTGCTCTTAATGCAGCTCTCGGCAGCCCTGTGCACGTTCCCCGCGTTGTTGGCGTGCTTGTGCTGGCAGTCAGACTCCATGCTGTTATCGAGGGGCTGCGCCGTCCCTTCACAGGTGGGGAACATGCTGCGGAAGGCGTGTCGCAAGTCCTTGCTCCTCAGAGCGTAGATGATGGGATTCACTGTTGAATTCAGCAAACAGAGCATGCTACAGAAGGCAAAGATAGTCTTGATGAGCTTGTTCATTTTCCCAAAGACATCGTACACCATGATGGCAAGGAGAGGGCCCCAGCATATGATTAAAACAACTAGGATAAGGACCAAGGTTTTGGCTAACCTGATGTCCATACGAGTTTGATCAGGCCTAGTGATCTGTACCTTACCATCCTCCGTCGACTGGATGATTATGCTTTTCTGCGTGCCTCGCTGCAGCATGCGAACAGCGTGGCTGTGAGCCTTCCACAGAATGTACATGTAGGCATAGACAATGAACAACAAGAGGACGCTGGTGACCCCGATCCAGAACATCAGGTACGTCTCATCGATGAGAGGGAATATGTCCGAACAAACAGAGTTGAGCTTTTTGCAGTTCCAGCCGAGCAGAGGAAGAACGGCTATTACGATAGCGATGGTCCACATCACACAAAATGCTACGACAGCCTTTGGTCGGGTAACAATCCTTTTATAAGCTAGCGGCCTGTGTATAGAGATGTACCGGTCTATTGCCGTGAGGAAAAGGCTACCTACGGACGCGGTGAAGGAGGCTGTAACTCCACCCAGTTTGAACAAGAAGACGTTGGGGCTATCCTTCCGGTGGAAAACATGGAAATCCACAAAACTGTAGACAAAAATCACGCTGCCCAGGAGGTCGGCCACAGCCAGGCTGCCGATGAAATGGTAGGAGGGTCTGCACCGGAGGCTTCGGGAGTGGAGGATGACGCACAGGACGAGGAGGTTCTCTAGGACTGTGAAGGTGCCCAGGGTGAGCGACAGCACGGCGATGGCCAGCTGCTGGCTGGGGTTCAGGATCATAAAACACTCCATATCCATAAAGTTCTCCCCGCACTGTATATTCTCCTCATTATCCTTAAAAGTGGACAGGGACTTGTTGTAAAACTCTGTGATGTTGACCTGCTCTGAGGGAATAATGCTCAACAGGGAATCATCTCCTCCAGTCATTTTTTCTTGGAAAGGATCACCCCTGAAGGAAGAAAGGGGGAACTTTTGGGGGTAGTACCCCATCTTGGATGCCATGTCGCCTTTCATGTCTTCGTACTGGATATCGTTGGAGCCCACGTAAAGGAGATCTGTCGTGATTGTTCGGAAGGTTGTATCTGCGAGGCCATCTAGAATTGACTTCATAACCCCAGTCTTGTTGGTTTCAGAGATACTTGGGGGATGGAAAAATGCATCGGAGGAAGTCCTATATGGGGAAAAGATCAGACTTCATTAACATAAACAGGGTGACAAACTCCACGGACAACTTAGCTGAGCTGTGTCAAACAAAATCAACCCTTCTCTGGTATTCAGTGCAGGTCTAACTTTGCAATTGTGGGAAATCAGGGTGGGTAGAGCACTTAGAGAGAAATCACCTAGATTTCACTAAAACTGAATTACACTAAGAAGCGACATGAAAAACAGAGGCACAGGGAATTGAGTGTTTCACAGGAAAGAAATTTTCATTTCTCATCAAAACCTTATGAGCTGCTCCACCAGAAAGATATTTTTCTCAGCTTCTGATTGCAAAGCACCTTGCAGACCAATATTCCTTGGGCTTGCTTCATTTAGATAATACCAAGAGCCACTGCGAGAGCAGCACTAAACTGAGTCACCACCTTCTTTGTTTTTCTTTCAAAAGGCACAGAGGATTTTGAAAAATTGACAAGAGAGAGGCGACAGGGACAGAGCCATGCACTCCAGATTTCACAGCTCGCCCAGTATGCCTCTATATTCTTATTATCCTGCAATGGCAATCTGAGGTCTATTAACATCCTGAATTTGCTACTGCAAACTTATTAGCAAGGTATTCGATCAATAAATATATCGTTTCATTACACTCATATACAAAGATTATTCTATTCCTTCCTTCTGCTAAGCAAACTAAGGTACTGGAATGTTTGTGCAATATGAGGGAGGTGGGTTACCCAGCTGTTACCCAGCTCTGTCCACAGTTTCACGAAAGGTGACAGCCATGCTAAGTCAGTGAGAGAATCAGTGATCTGCTCTGTACACACCAGAAACCTCAGTCAGGATGGTTCAAGTTTGCATAGATAAACATGGCACCAAGTTTAAGCCATGGCTAAAATTCCAGGCATAAGGAACCAGGAGCTACTGCTTCTGTGAGAAGCATTGTAATGTAATTTGTACCCCTGGGAATACCCTCAAAAACATTCTGTCCACTCCAAAACTGGGGGGACTCAGCAGAAGGTCCCCAAGTAGCCAGTGGTCTCAGATCTGTCAAGTACAGCCTTTGCTCATGGATGGTGTTTAGTTGTGGGGAACAACTCCTGGTCAGGGTTCCCTTGGGAGAGGACCCCACCAGCACCTGAGCATGCATCAACATATAAGACAAATCTTAAAGCTCTTGTTATGCTGTACTCCTTTATATTACTTTGCTGGTAGAAAATGCCTTGAATATGGATTGAACATCTGCTTTAGGGCCCCCTTCCACCACCTCAATGGATGAGAGTGATCTGAATACAAATAAGAGCCAGAATCACTACTGTGCTACAAATATTCTACATCTGCTATGGGACATCTCGATGATTAATCAGCAACAGGAGCAAACCAAGCTTCTTCTTGTTTTTAGTGGGGAGGAAATTGTTGCACTCAAGAAATCCTAGATGCCAGTACATAGGCCTGTACTGACCTGACCTGTTCACTCTACACAACTGACAATAAATGCTCAGAAAGGCTGCAAGAGTTTATTTAGTACAAAATCAGAGTACTGATCACCTCAACTCCTAAAGAGAAGACATGCACAGTAGGTACCACTGTTCTCTTTTCCCATGAAAACTATAGGAAAGAAGAAAAGAATGCCTCTCTACAACAATAGCAGTACTCAAAAATATGTGAAATCGTGAGCATTTCCAAAGAAGCAGAGATCACTTGGCTGATGATATATTTATACTGCCCTTATAGCATGTGAACACTCAAGACTTTTTCCATAGCTCTTTCAAGTTTTGCCTTTTATTAAGCAGGCCTGGACATTGAGTATTAAAGGGAATATATGAACCTTTAGAAGACCTTCTAGAAGAACCTTTAGACCTTCAGAAGACACTGCAACTCCAATGCTGCGAATGAGTACAAACAACCCTTACCAGGATAGACACAACACACAAAATATACTGGCTGAGTCAGCATTTGCAGACACAGTTTTCTCAGCAAATAACAATTATTAGACAGACAGACAGTATTAAGGAATTTAATTTTGAGGGCGTGAGCAGAGAAGGAGGGAAATGTCACTGAAGCATACATTAAAAATGAACAGCAATCATCTAATATGGAAGGTACTTTTCTGTTTTATAGCTGTTCCTAGAGAATTTGCAGATGTTACACGCTGCAAAGATGACTCCGCTGATAAATCTGCTTTGGGTGAAGCTTGGCAACTTTAAGCTTGGCATTGTAACACCATTTTACAACCAGAAGTGAAGAATGTGTTATTAATTTAAAAACTACCCAAAAATATTAAATAAAAAAGTAGTTCTATAAATATGTAAATATTGCTGTGGTATCCTCTACTATTCAAGCTTTTGACAGAAGGGAACCATTTTAATGAGTAAAGCCACAGCCCCATGTCGAGAAGATTATGTCTGAGGAAAGCTTCATAAATTGTATTCAACTGAGCACTTCTGCTACACAGACAAACAAATTGTTATGAGGTAGCTGATCCCTGCTGGAGTCATGTCAAGTACAGACTTTCTCAGAATTAGGTGCCATGCAACCCGTACCTTTATTTGAAATACAAATGAAAGAACACGAATTTTTGTGTGCTCTTTTGAATGTGGCAGTGAGTTATGTGACAATATCACTATGCATGCATATGCTATGCTAACAACATGGTTAATGGGATCAGGAGAGGCAAGTCTTACTTTGAATGTCAATGATTTTTTTTTCCTCTGTATTTTTACATTGAGATTATTACAGTAATTTTCACCTTATTGTTTCTGCAAAGAGAGTTTTCTTTCAGAGTACTTGGGAGTTCATTAGTAGTGTAGTTTAGGCTTTGGGGGATGCTGCTAACATTAATTTTGGTTTTGTTTGCTGCTGGGAATATCCTAATTGGAAATTTCTAGCAGTATGTGTGCATGCACCTATTCAAGCTGCAGTTGATTTTTATTAAAGTTGCAGTAAAACAACCATTTGCCTGATCTGGAATTACACTTTACAGGAAATTCATTTATTTTAATTTAGATACTAGTTTATCCCAGTATAAGCTCACTATTAAAATGCACTGAAGAGATCAGCGAGGTTTTCCATCGCTGTCTGGTGAAAACAAGACTGGATCTCTGGCACTGCAGATATCAGGACACAGGTGCTGCATGATTTGACATAGAAAGAAAAGACAGTGACAGAAGCAATGCCAGTGTCACACACATTTTGGCTCTGAGCATTTCTGTCCAAACCTGGAGTGGTGAGCAGGCAGCACCCATGAAAGCAGACACCCCACACCATGCAGCCACACTGCTCTTTGCAGCTGGCTTCAACACAATCCAAACCCGTTCTGCCCAAGAGCCATGACAATCTCCACAGGAAATATTCCAGGAGCCCCTCTGGCTTCTCAGAGCTTCCAGAGGGAAGAAATGTCCTCCACACAGGTTCATCCTCTCTCCCTGGGGCTGGAGTGACAGCTGTGTGCTGCAGAAAGCTCCTCTCATGGGCAGAGTGGCAGTAAGGGAGAGTCTCCCCGTTCTGCCAAGAACTCTCCTGCCCTGCCAGAATCCACTCTTCCAACTTTGAGTTTTCAAAGCTCTCAGCTTCATTCCTTTCATAAATGAGCTCAACTACCTCACTCATTTTAAAAGAGCTTTTAAAAAGACTGAAACATTGATTAAATATGAAGGACAGGCTGCACCAACACTGGCACTCAAAATGTTTCGTGCACTTCCACAACTGCATGCAATTCACAGCAAGTACTGAATTATGATTGAAGATAAGAATTAAACAACAGAGAAAAACTTCAAGGATCTTTTATCTTGAAGACCAGAGCAGAACAATCATAGCTGAGCACCATTTCAGACCGTTCTCCCATCACCCGGCAGCTGTTGATGGGCACTGCCAGCCCAGCTGTGCGAAGTGACCGCCACTAGGTGGAGTGGCTTTGACAAACTCCCGGCTGAGCTGTCTGCAGCGACAGCCTTCAACTTCCTTCGGCCCTTTTTCCCCGCCTACTTTACCAGGGATCAAACACATGAGGTGTTAAACATCACCTGAAGGTCGGAGACACAACTTTGTAAGGCTCTGTCTTCAAAGTGAAAGAATTAGTGAAGAATCGAGGGGGCAAGCCTTACTAGTGCCCTCCACTGTGTGCTTACATACAGCCCTAAAAGATGCTTGGGTATGAGGATGTAAATACACTTCAGGCAAAATAAAAAATATATATAGTATGTAAGAGGCTGGTAACTCATCATCAAGGACAATAGGGGGAATTATACCTCCTTTGGACTTCTTGTTGGTCCACAAGACCAGTCCACTTGGGGAACAAGAACATGACTTCATTAAAATGCTATTACCTATCTTCTCCTGCTGTTCTGGGGTAGAAGAAGAGCTGGAAAGGTTTTATCATTGTCTACAAAAAGAGCGAAATTTGTTACAATTTTCAAAATAGGATGATTGATAAAGCAATTTTAATAGCCTGAATAGAAGGAGTGAGTATTTATGCTCTTCCTCGGAAGTAATTATGAGCAATACAATGACGATACTGATAGCTGCAAAAATGTTGACATTGCAAGAAAAGGAATCAAAACAAGAAAGGGGAATCCACAATCAAATCTTTTTGGCTTCCATTTTAGAAAATATTTTGATCTCCATGTCTATACATTCCTTCTATGATAATCATAGTTAATTAAGAACAGGCTAAAGGACAAGTAGGAAGAATTCAATCAATTTCTGAATGCATAAAAATACACAAATGCACTTTCCTTGTTTATACCTTAAAAGGCTCTAAGTCATTCAGAGAAGAGCATTATTTTCTGATAAGTTTGCATAGTGCCCAATAAGTAGAACTCCTCCCAAACTGGGTCCACAAAGTACTACCACAGGAGAAACAGCAATAATTTACACTCATATGCAGTCAGCTGTAAAACTGCGAGAGAAATGAGATCTACCATGGTAACTGTTGGCCTCTAGAATTAGAACTGTCCTATAAAATGAAAATTTATATGGCTAATAATTACCTTATCCCATATGGTGATGGACAATACAGCTTCGAGGACAGAACAAGGTTTCCAAGCCTTAGAGAAAGAAATGTGCAGACTGAGAAATGGCACTCTCAGACTCAGTAACACCAAGTAAGGAAAGAACACATGCTGAGAAGAATGCGAAGGCAATGCTACCCCTATCCTATTTACTGGTTTACTACTCCATCTCCAAAACTGTGCTACTCCTAGCTAAAAATGGCAAATATGCTGTCACTCCTAATTTGGGAAAACTTGCATTCATTTCAGTCAGAATTTTCTCTGTGTGAGGGATCGGGAAGGAGCACAGACACTAGGAGAGGAGCAAATTAGGGATGTTATCTTCTAGATACAGCAAGGCACTATCAGCTATGGGGTAAACTAGGGCATGCAAGTAATGAACCCAATTTTGTTCTTATGTAACATGATCATATCTTTGGCAAGCTGAACCTTAATTAGCAAGAAGGCACATCTACATGGTTATTTGTGTTAATTAACATACCGTTTGCACACTAGCAGGATAAGGGCTGGACTGTTCCAATTTGTGGGCAAATAGCTCCTATGTGACACCCCCCAGCATCCAGCAGCTGACAACCTGAACAAAAACAAAACAAGGGGGAAAATGGTGTTAATCAGTGATTCAGTGATGGACAATATTTTTAAAGGAATAGTACTATTTCCTCCCTCCAAAGTTGGCAAGATGTGTGTACCAGTTTTAGCACAGGTGATTTGCAGGTACAGAGGAAAGGAGGCTGCACCTTACATCCCAAACAGCCAGAGCATATACATGTGTCTAATATCATAGAGGTTCAAAAGCAAGGCTGAAGTCCTGCTCCTTCTGGGGCGAGGGAAGGACCAAAACTTTGCTCTCTGTGAGCCAGGTGAGCATGATGGCAACCTCTACATCCTCCTGCCCATCTCTGAATTGCTCGAGTTGTTCCATGTTGGATTGAGAGCTAAACATCCAGAAATAAAGACACCAAGTGATATTCCAAGAGGCAGGGTGTATGCCTGATGAGAGGCTTAGCTTGAAGCCCTTCCTCTGAATTAAGCAAACCAAGGATGCACCTCCTGCATCCCACAGAGATGCAGAGGAGGAAGTGTGGGGGCAGCTGCCCTGTCTGCCTGTGAAAAATCTCTAGAACTCCTGAGGTCACCCAAAACTCCTCAGCTTGTAAAACAGAACCCCTTATACAACACATTTCCTACCAAGTTATAGACAAGATGAAGTACTGAAGTCACAAACCAGCCAAGAGGACCATCAGGGTAATATTAACAGGAAACCAGAGCTACCTGCTCTGCCCAGCTTTTGGGAGAAGGGATGGAAGGCAGAGGTGACTATTGTAAAACTGTAGATTTACAGATCTTTCACAGTTTACTTCATATTGTCTTAATTTCATCTAAAAATAGAATTTTGAAAGAGGATGAGGAATCTTGCTGAAGTATGAAAGACTCAGATGAAAGGAAACAGTGAAGCAATCATGACCTTGTTACTTGCTTAAAATCACAGTTTAAGGACTGGTTTCCCGATAAAGGACTTTCTATTCTTTTCCAATGAAGAAGAATGAACAGATAATATGAAAAGTTTGATACAATGCCATGGTACTTACATTCTAAAGAAAATGGAAGAGAACTGGAATGGAAGCTGGTTAATTTTGAACTCTCAAAGTTTATCACAAAAGAGTTCATCTCGGATTTTAAAATTCCGACAGAAATCCTGTCATTTCCAGCCTCTTCTCTATCCATTCTCTAATGCCAAAAGGTGCAGGCACTTATTGCTGAGCAGAATTGACATAAATGTTAAATGGGGACAGAGAAGCCCAGCCAGGTGCAAAAGAGATAAGGGGTTAACACTCAATCTCTTAGAAGTACCTAGAAGAAATGGCAGCTTAGTACACGTGTAGTTTAAGGGAGAGAAGTAATTTGAAACAACAGAGCAGGACATAAAAGACCAGGCTCCATTAGATCATAAATGCTAAAGGTCTCCAGAAGAATGTAATATCTAGAGGATTAAACTGGAGGAAAACCACATTTATTAGGAAGAAAAGAGAGAGAGAGGGAGAGAACCACTCCTAGAAAATAGTTTCCATCCAATGACCAGAACAGAACACAGAAGGTCACAAATTTGTTGCAGCAGAAGATATTAGAGAACTTTATTAAAAGAGTAAGGTTTAGAGACAGAAAAATAGCAAAAACATCAGGCTCCAGGGAGAATTCTCATAAACTGCACAGAGTATATGTCTGCCGTCTCATCCCCCCTCAACAAATCGGCTGTAACAAGTTTTAATTAAAGAAATCATGAGATAGCAAAGAGATGCCAAGAGCAATGGTAATGTGGGTTAAGTTGGTTAATTGGTGTGGTAAGGATTGCTAGGAGAGAGGAAGGATAACTACTGTCCTTATACTGGGAATAAGACATCTCCAAGCAAGACAGGAGCAAAGTGGAGAAAGGCGAAAAAGGAAGACTCAAGTGGAAATGCCTCAGTGAGGCAGGGATACAGATTTTAGAGAAAGAGTCTTTGTGATAGGCTGGAGGAAAGCAGATCAGGTGGAGAAGAAAATTCATGAGAGAAAACCTCCCTCCTCTTCTGAGCTGTGTGAACTTCAGAGACACCTCCATAAGCTGAAAGATAAAGCTAATGGGATCTTTCATATCTCACCATAAAGAAAGAACAGATCCACTGCTCACTCTGCAGGCAATGACTTGCTCTTTTGAAAGTTGAAAGTCCATTTCTGATCTGTATTCAAATGATGAAGAAAGATGCAAAGGGCTCTGAGAAGCCATCCTTGGTAAGGTCAGAGAAAAGGACAGCACTGTACACACTGACAGTTGGGATCAGGCTGGGGACACTCAGGAGAGGTTAGCTGAGCAAATTTGGCCAGGGACATTAACAAAAATCAAACTGCTTAAGGAAAATGACATAGAGGATACAGAGTTCAAAGGTGGAAAGGAAGAGAGTGCTCAAATGGAGACACTGAGTGACCCATACAGCGGAAAAACACACCAAAAGTGAAAAAGACATCCACAGTCAATGACAAATGTTAGTGCACAGAAGGCCAGCAACACATTGCAAAGCAACATCCCTTCTACCTCAGTTTTCAAGAGTCTGCCTCTCCTGCAGACTTTTTTTAGGCCATCAAGTACTGGCAATGCTCAGAAGCTAGGACAAAAAGGCTTTTGGGAAACTGTGATGTCCCGTGCCACCACCATTAGCAAAGGACAAAAATACGCACTCCCAATTAAAAAATTAAAACCATTTTTTCATTTCTAGAGATGTCTGGCCTTTCCTAAGATTTAAATAAGCTCAGATAACTGTCTTCATAGTTATATTCACAACATAATGATATTCAAATATACTGCCTTCACACACACAAATAACTTGTGAAATTATTTGCCAGCATATTAAGCCACTACACCAGATTGCTTGGCAATGGTGTATGTCTTTGAAATATGCAGATGCTTTTCTTTTTTTAAAAAAAGGAGAGAGGGAGGGAAGAGGAGAAGTGAAAAAGAATTACAGTAGAATTTGATACCCAAGTAGCAGAACAACAAATTGTGGAGAGACTTCAACCAATATTACATCAGACTTGGAAAAATAGCTAAAATATACTGAGGGATGAGTTATGAATTTATATATATAGGTATACTTCTATGCATAAACTTACAAATAGACATAAACAAAAAAATCACATGCCTAGAGGAAGAACTGAAGTCTCACAAACCCATGCATGTCATGCATAAACCCAAATTTCAAGTGCTAGAGTACATGCAGACAAGTGTAGGTACAAAAAATATAGGCAAGATGATTGCTGAACATCCTTCTGAATCCCCTTATACACAGCCTTTTTGCCTAAAGGCAAGAATCTAAAAATAATATATCTATCACTGAGATCCTGCAAAAGTTTTTTTGCATGTATGCATACATATGTCACCTAACATTCCAGGCATGTACATAGTCTGGACTTCAGTGCTGCATTCCTTAAAACAGAGGCACAACTGACTAAGAGCAGTGATTTCTGAGAGCATGTTTCACATCCTCAAGAGAACAGGAAGGTGGGAGCCCCCCAAGATCCTAAACATAAACTTTGAAATGTTTCCCAAAATGCAGAAAGATGGAAACTACTCCAGTGAGGGCTGAAGGGGAATTGACAGTACAGACCTGCTCCTGCTCAGTACTTTGTAGTGAGTAAACACATCTTTCTTAAGAATACATAATTGCCATAAAAGAGGTTAACAAAGGATGAGGCACTATTTGATGCCATCTAGCCTCATTCTACAGAAACAATACAACATCTGAATTGTATAGAACATCCACTTTCACCAACAGTCCAGCCAAGGTATAAGAAGTGAACATCATACTGGCACACACTGTAATGAAATACCTATTTTGTCTGTAATTTGGATGTGGCCAGTTTCACCAAGAAAGGATGTTCCCACTGAAGAGAAGCAGAACCAAGCTTGGGGTGTGCACCACCATAATGCCCCTGCATGAGGCACAAATGGCAGAATAAAATGTGCTCCTACCTTATGTTGCAAACCCGATCATTTTTCATGGGCAAAAATGGTACCTTCGGGAAAAAGGGGAAAAAAAAAAAGTTCTTTCTAACGAGAAATTGATTTATAAGGGCTTACAGCCATTTCAAAAGGACAGGTCATAGCTGGTTTCAGCAGTCATTAACAAAGCCACACACTTTCAAAGGGTGTGAGTTTTGGGGGGGAATCCTTATCCCACCAACAGCGATGGGATGTGCACTTTTGGCAGCAGTACAGTGTCAGTCTAGAAATGGAGACATCCAGAGCAGCACTGAGAAGACAGGTTGTCACATTTTTAACTTTGCATTAGTAACAAATGCTCTTGCATTAACAAATGCTCTTGCTGTCTATTCTGGCACATTTGCAAGCTTGCTTTTAGGTACAAGGGACTTGCATGCATTTCCACTGCAGATAAGAAAACAAGAGCAGCCTTGTTATGATTAAAAGGGTCTATTTCCCTCTGCCTTCTGCCTTGTGTGTCCATCTGCATAGCTGCTTTGAACTTGGCCAACTCCCAGTGTTAGGGTCGCCCACAGTATGAATTTTAAACCATCAACAGACTGCGGATTTGCTGCTAGAGAAGAGAAAAATCTCCAAATTCTCACCTAAATGGCCAATGAGTGGTTTTGTAGAACATTCATCATGTTACATAGCCTAAAACATTTCAGAAATTGCAGCAAGAAAATAATTTACTGTTTCATGAGGACTGTCAAATAAAGACAAAATAGACATCTGGAAAGAAATTAATAACAATCACCATTGAGAAAAACGGATTCTGCAGATGCCTAGGTAGGTCACTATATGACTAGAGAGGTCACAAAGTTTGCATTTGAGAAGTTACAGTGATTTCTCTTTAAACCATGCAGAACTAGAGAAACTAGGAGAGCTGAAGACAGTGCATGAGACCTGCAGCATCAAGAATGGCAATGTATTCATAAAAATCTTGGGCAATACTAAATTAATACATGAGTTTCAATTCTTAGTCTCCTCACCTACCTCCCCTCAACTCAATAAAAAAGAAAACCATGTCAGCTCTCCCTCTCTAGTGTGTAGCATTTTCAGCACCAAAATTCCCAGTGGGATGCAAGCATTTAGAGACAGCCACATTAAAGGCTGAAAGTCAAAAAAAAAGTTATTTCTTTCTAAACTTCTGCTGCCCAATCAAAAACTTGTAATAGAGGAAGTTAAAGAGAGGTTTGCACTGGCTAAGACCTGCCAGTCCTTCAACAGAGCATGAAAGCCTTTAACGGGATCCTTTATGCAACTGAGCTCACATCATTCATCAAAGAACAACAGCCAGGATCAAAGGCATCCACCGGCTCATCCTCACAAGACTATAACCTGCTTCCACCTTCACCTTGAGTTTTATAGGTATTTTGATTCCATTCCTGTGTGTTTAGGTATCACAGACTGGTCAACGAGCTAAATTCTCAGCAAATAAGTAAATTTCTTTACCTAGCCAACTTTTTTTTTTCCTTTCTGGCAATAGGTGCCTGCTGGCTCAGTCAAACAATTATTGTTTTTATGAATTCTGCTTTAAAATGGTTTTATTCAAATGGTTCTGCCTCTTATTCAAATGACCAACAGATAATAAAGCAAAGCTGTTACTCGTTGCTACAAAACTAATTTTAACCTCAAGCAAATCAGGAATTACACATTCATCTTCTGAACTATTTAAAGATGTTACGTTCATTTCTTTTATGACTGATTTAATAAACTCTGCCTGAATAACAAATATTCCTACAATAGTCACAGGGTCTTTTTCTCTTCTTGAGAAGGAAAAACACATGCTGGTGGTTGATATGAGGTGTAACACAAAAATAATTAAGCACAGCCAAGTAATTTTAGCAATGCTGTACATTTTGTTATTAAACATCATATTTAGTAGCGCTCTGATTCTTTGCCTTAACAGCAATGCCACCCCCAGCAGAGAATGCCATATTCCTTTAAGGAAGGGTGAACAATAACAATGAAAACAACATGATGCATCTAAGAAAAAAGGAAAAAAAATTACTACACCTTTAGCAGGTTAAAAAAGCTACATTGTTTTTGTTTTTTTAAACCCTAGGAGAGACTCAAGGGGAATTTTGTTATCTGGCTGTATGTTATAGATGAGCCTTTATCTTCTGAAAGAAAAAAAAAACATGTGCAGAAACTCTTAATGTTATAATTTACTGCCATACAGAAAATAACAGTGATAACAATTTTAGAGAAAGAAGGAAAACTATGGACTTCATCTTCTGACACCATTTTACTTAATCAAACTGCAATCACAGTAATGAGCTCTCTCCTACCAAAGGCTCGGTACATACCTCATCCATGGGTATTCTCAATGGAGATTTGCAGACGTCTTTGAGACAAAAAGATGCCCATTTGAAATAAGCCCATCTGGATACTCAAAATTATTTCTCAACAGATGAAGATTTCACATGACAAACGCTGCGTTAAGTTTAAAAGGCTCACTCTTTTTCAGCTCTTACCCCCCAGATTTCCAAATTTCAGACAAAAACAAACCAACCAACCAACCAACAAACCCTACTGATATTCTGAGGATGCTGAACGCCTAAGTGACATTTTTTAACGGAACATCGCTGCGCGCAAAATTGCGAACCGCCTTTTATTTCGGTCACAGCCTCACAGACAGAGTTTTGAGAGGAAAAGTGCACAGGAAAGCCGGGCTGAATGCTACCCGCTGTAAATCACCAGTGGGTCAGGACGAGAGGAAAAACCTCCGGTGTCAGATAAGGTCCTGAGGGAGCCCGGGAGGCTACCGGCTCCGCGCACAGAAGAATAGACGCGTGTTAACCATAACGCCACCAGCCGCCCGCACCCCCGCCCGCTGCCGGGCTCCCCTCGGCCGCCGGGTCCCCCCTCCTCGGGCCGGGCTCGCGAAGCCGAACTGCGCTCCCGGGACCACCGGCTTGTCCCGGGTGGCCCTCGGGCTACCTCCGACTCGCCCCAGCCGCCCGAGGCGGCGGCGCGGGGCCGTGCCCGGGGCACAGGCGAGACCCGCGCGGTCCCCGGCCCCGCCGCAGCGTGGGTCGCGATCGCCGCGGGACGCAGCGGTGGATCGCGGGGAGGGATGCTCCGCAGACAGCCGCCTCCCCTCCGCCCGTTCCGCCGTCGGGGCAGGCGGTGTCATTCCCCGAAAAACCCCCTCCCACCCACGCCGCCAACAAACTTTGAGGAGGACGAAGGGTCCCTGGCCCCCGACCGGGGGGCACCCGCCGCCCTCCCCTGCCCCCCCGCCGCCCGCGCCGTCCTTACCCTCCGCACGGCACCGGCCGCGTTCCCCGCCCGCTCCGGCCGCGCCGACCCCCGGCAGGGAGCAGGAGCGCCGCCCCACCCGGGCACCCCAGCACTGGGGAGCGCCGAGGAGGCGGTGCCGGTGAGGGGAAGGAGGAGGTGAGAGACTTCTCCCCCCGGCTGCCTCCCCTTCTTCGCTTCCCTCCCCTCGGCGCCTCCTCTCCGACCACCGCCGCCCTCGCTCGCCCGGCTCAGGCGGCACGCCGGGCTCCGCCGCCCTGCCGCCGCCGCCGCCGCTCCATGTGCCGCCCGCCCGCCCCCTCCTCCGCCGCCTCCGCCCGCCGCCGCCTCGGCGCGGGGAGGCAGCGCGGGAGCCTCCGGGCGCCCGGCGTGGCTCCGGCACACGCCGCCGCTGCGTCCCCCCCGCCTTCCGCCCCGCTCCGGTCCCATTTATGAAGCCCGGCGCCCATCACGTGTCAGTGTGTGCCTTTTGTCCCGGCCCTGGCAGCACCGGGGCGGACAGGCGGCGCTGGCCAAACTTCGCCCCGGGGGAGGGACATGGGAACACCGGGGAACACCGCGGGGGGCGGGCGGCGGAGAGCGGCTCCGTTTCGGGCCGTGCCCCACCCCGCTTCCCGCCGGCCGTGGGCGCTGCCCGGCCGCGAGCCCCGTCCTGCCGGCGCTCCGCCGCCGCGCCCCCCGGCCGGGCGCCGAGGAGCGGGGCCGGGGAGGCGGCGCGCCGGCCCCCAGCCAATGTGGAAGGCAGCGCCTCCTCCGGCCCGGGGGGGCGGACAGCGCATCCCCGCCGCGGGGACCCGGCCCGGCCCCGCCACCCGCCCGCACCGCGTGGGGACAGCGGGGACCGGCTCCGCTCTCGCCCCGGGGCCGCGGGGCTGGCGCACGCAGCGGGCTGCGGAGGTCGGTGGCTGTGGCCGCCCTCGTGGGGCGTCCTTTCCCCGTCCCAGTATTTCCTGTGGAACACCAGGGTTTTGACATACTTTATTTCCCTTTTTCTCACTACCCGAATCCCGCCTTCGGTGTTTTCGGGCTTACACGAAAACCGTCATGGCAACCCTCAGAAGTGATGGGGATTCCCTCATCTCTGGGGGGCGAAATGGCTCCAAAGGTGGGCAGGCAATGGGCATAACTGGAAAGGTGAGCTTTATTCAGCAGCCAGTTCCTAAACACTGTAATATCTAGCTGGCTTTGATCGTGTGTTTCTGCCTCTGCAGCATCATACATATGTATTTGTCTTCACACGAATTAATACTGAAACATGATAAATATTTATCATTTGACATGGTGTCTAAAGACATTAACTGGTCCATCTACCATTTACCTGAACTGGTACATCTGTGCACAGAGGAGGAATATGTGATTCTCCTTGTTTATCAGGTTAAGAAAACACTCAACTCTTCACAAGTGATGATTAAAGGTTTCCCGTGGCTGTATTTTAGGGATGTCCAATTCAAGATGTGTCTGCTGTCTCGCTGGACCCCCAAGGTCTGAGGCAACAAAATCTCCAGGCTCCATCCACCAAAGTGCATCTGCTCAGGAGCACAGCATCATTCTCACAATCCAATGTTTTCCCTGCATCGAGTCCCAGAGCGAGTCTGCAAGATCATAATTACTGACAATAATTTTTCAGCCTCTGGCTCTTTCTGATGGTAATCGTTAAATTAACAAGAAAGGAGATAATTTCAAATGGCACTCCCTGTGAGAAAAGTGGAAGGGAAAAAAAAGGCCAACTCATTTGTGCCCAGCTTGAGTTTCTGGTATTAGTCCGTCTGTTTGGTCATTTGGAAGTGGTGGGAAGTAAAAAGAACTTTATTTAGGACTGTGTTAAATCAGATCAGATTTCTCTTTAGCTATGCATTTCAGAAAGTACTAACTTCTCAGAGGACTTTTTCTTTACTTCATTGAAAATGCTGAGTACTTTTGCTTTCAATGTGAGCCTACCCAGTTAAACTTCTCTTCCATGTTTGTGGAGGGACACATCCCTTTGCAAGTCACATCAAGTGGACATTACCAGACCAAAATCAGCCTGTTGAGGGAATTTAAGGGCATGTGTTACTGTTCATCCTACCTCCACATTCTTGGCTTGCTAAAGATTCCCATCCTGAACTGAGCATTACTCCAGTCTTGGGATAATCCTTCTTTGCATCACTTCTCAGCCTGGATTGTAGAGAAGGACATTGCAGAGTTGAGCATGTAGCCATGGCCACGTACTGAGGGGTTTTCCCCCTGTGCAGTCCTGCACAGTTGCTACTGCCTGTTCAGCCAACAAGTTCAGCAGGAGACAAGAGGTATGGGTAGCCAGAAGTTACTCAAGCAGCAGGGTCTCAACCTTCATAACCATGGGGCACCCTGGGACCCCTAAAGCCTTGCATACCCCAGCCCCTCTTCCAGGATCCCACTTGTAAATTAGCAGTTTTGCAAAGGCAAGGTTGTTGCAATCCTGTGACACCTGTTCCCAGTGGAGCTGGTTTGAAAACCTTTGAAAAAGTGGCTTTCCACTGGAAAATGCAACCTTGTCAAAACAGAAATGCTTTGCAAACTTGTGTTGGTTGCACTGAAAATGTCATTTAAAAAAGAGTAAGTGGTAGAGGGATGTTCCAACAGTGTGGGAATGTCTCGTTGTGACATTTCCAAGCTAAACGTTTCAGTTTCTTGCCTCAAAATGAGTTTTGGTTTCAAAATATTTCCTTTTATATTATATATTGCAAAATAATACAAAAATTTGGAAAGCTTATTCCCATCAACCAATCACTTATTACCATAAACCTGAAATTAATGTTCTCCACAGCTTTCTCGAGGTAAGAATTCTGCTATTCTCGGTTGGAGCAAAATTTTAAACTGCAAACACCTAGTGAAACTAGAGTATCTGAATTTTGCTGGTCTCTCAACCACATGATGGAATTCTAGAACTCAGCTGCCTTTTAAAGTGCATGATTGACCACCCCAGGTACTATTTTCTCCTGATTTGGGCTGTCATAAAGTCAATTTTCTACCTAGTAGCTGGTACACTGCTGTGTTTTGGATTTAGTATGAGAATTGTGTTGATAACACACTGATGTTTTCATTGTTTCAGTGCAGTGTTTACACTAAGTCAAGGAGTTTTTGGCTTCTCACCTGTGTGTAGATAGGGGATAAAAGAAGCAGGGAGGACATGGAGCCAGGACAGCTGACCTGAACTGGCCAAAGGGATATTCCATACTGTCTGATGTCATGCTCATTTTGTGAACTGGGGGGGAAAGCTGCCTGGGTGTTACTGCTCAGAGATTGGCTGGGCATCAGTCAGCAGGTGGTCAGCAACTGCATTGTGTATCACTGGTTTTGTGTACTCCAGTTGCATTGTTATTATTACCGCTGTTATTCTTATGCATCACTTGTTTTGTAAATCCATTTCCCCCCTTAATTTTCTGTCCTATTGAACTGTGTGTATCTCAACCCATGAATTTTGCTTTTTTTCCCCCAACTGTCTTCCCCATACCTCTGGGGGCAGGGAGTAAGTGAGCAGCTGTGTGGTGCTTAGTTGCTGGCTGGGGTTAAACCACAACATATTGCAACTGGGATTTCCTTCAGTTCTTATTTCAGGAAGAAGAGGCAAGGGGGTAACAGATGAGATAATCCAGCTGATCCTATGCTCTTTCTAAATCACAAATTCTTGCCTTCTCAGTCAGATTATTTTCCCAAATACTTTGATTTTATATTTTTATGAAAAATTAACTTTGCCACTTCAGGAACATTGTCCTTTATCTATTAAGCTTTTTATTTATCTATTTAGGTAGATCAGAGGGGCATTATGAGACCTTGATGATTTACTTTGGAAAAAATCTGTACAACAATCAGGTTAGATGCTTTGATTATTTCAGAAAAATCACTTGCTTCCTAGTTTTGTACACCCTGCAGCACCATGATTGTTTTCAGGATTTCTCCATAATTTCTTGTCAAGAGTGTTTCCTCCTGCTGCCTCAAATAAACTCAGAGGTCTTGGTCATTTTTCACTCTTCATCCATAGGTAGAGCCAACTATCAAACAAGACATAAATGATGCACTTGGAAGTGTGCTCATGGAGGAAGCCAGTACACTGGTTTTTTAACACTTATTCGATGCCCTGCCCACAGGCAGATTGATTTTCACAAGGTTTGTGTGGCAGTCCCTTAAATCATTTTCAAACAAGAGAGAAGATTTCTTCTTATGTCCAGTTCTTAATTTAGAAGACTGTCTGCTTATCCTAAAGGCTCATCTTTATCTATCCATTTTAGGACACTTTTCTGCTATGATAGCAATGAGCACCATGGATGCACAAAATCCTTTCCACCCCTTCTCAGGCATACGCTTCCCAGTCTTTGGAGAAAGTCAAGGAGGGTCTTCACTATAAGTACAAATCTGCCCCTGCACACCTTGAGGACCACAACAGAAATTTTTTGGACAAGGAGAATGAAAGATTGAAAAACAAGACCTTAAACCTTGGCCATTTCCCAAGGTAGCCTTCTCTCCTTGAATCACACAGCCTGAGGAACCAACAAGTTTGGTGCTGCAGCACAAACAAGTACTCCTAAAGCAACATGATTTTTCAGCTTTTCTTCATTTTCTCTGCAAGCTGTTAAACAAGCAAGGTCAGTTTGGGACCCATCAAGTCCTGGTTCTCCTCCTTACTTGTTATGTGATGTTGGCTGCTTTTTTTCCATGCTATTGAACACCCACAGTTTTTACTGAGTTCAGGAAGAGCAACATGAGCTCAGCCCCTCGGGACGTACTGCTGTTTGTCTTTCTGCACAGTTGCTGCCCCACTATGAAATGAGGATAATAATATCTTTTTTCTTCCTTCACTCTCAAGCTTTTCTGTTTAAAGTATAAGGTCATCTAAGTGAGAACTGCCTGTTACTAGTGGTCTGTGAACACCTATCACAACAAAGTCATAATCCTGTCTGTGACCTGCAGGCACTAACACATTGCAAATAATAACAATAAAAACCCAATCAGAAATTTCATTGTCCAGGAGCAGCTTTTCTGCCATCCAGCAAATAAAAGAAACAGTCCAGGAAATTACAGAACCCATGAAAGTGAGTGGGTTACCCGGGGCCTTTGTTAATTGTCCGGCTCCATATTTAGTCAAATGTTGGTCTTTTTTAAAAGGATTGATCTGCCAGGGACAGTTGCTGTTTGTGTCACTGATGAGGCTCGGCAGTGTCCTTGTTATGGGCTGTCCCCACAGCACACTTTAGCTTGTTGCTTGGGTAGTACTGTAGCCCTACTCCTTCCCCAAGTCTGAGCTTAGCTTTGCCAGGTGCTGAGAGTGAGAGATGTGCTGCTGGGTTTTGTAAGGCAGGTGTCCACCAGCTAGGAATAGAAAGAGACCACCACCTCATCTCACAAAGAAGACCCGTGAATAGCTCTCGTATAGTAATTATTTTGTGTCACTACTGCCCTGAGCCAAATTAAAGCCAGTGATACAGGCATTCAAGTCTCTCTATCCCATCATTAACTATCCCCTGAAGCTATCCAGTTCCCCAAATATTATTCTTTTCAGCTTTTTGCTTTGTCCTTTTAAATAGGAGTAGAGCAACGATGAACCAATTTAGCTCCTGTTTGACGTAATTTAGTTTATGAACTCAACAAATTAGGAAAGAAACATGTAACATAGTTAACAATGCCTGTTTTTAAAAAAATCTCAGTTTACTACTGACAGGTATTGGTAGCCATACCAGTCATAATGCAGTTGAGCTTAATCTTCTGCTCTATTGATATTTTGTGATGTTTTGCCTTTTCTGTTGAGGGTGGCACTGCAGAGTACTAAAAAGGTTTTTTTCTTTTGCTCTAATGGCAGTGATACTGTGCTGTGTCACGCTCCTTCCACCAACTCCTGACAAAGATAACAGAAAAGAAGAACCAGAAGATCGGTGAGCACTTGCTAGGAGAAACCTTTGTTTTAAAACACAGGCTTTCCCAGATACAGAGGCGGGGAATTGCTGATCTGACATCTGCTGCCTGTCCCACATTTGCTGATGCCTGGGGAAGGAGCCTCAGAAATGTTTCTTTGGGCTGAAGTCCACTGACCCCTCCTCCTTTTTTTTTGACTCTGTATGATGCTCTAGTCTCAGCTGTGGCACGCTGGACAGCAGCTGCTGTGCTGAGTGTGAAGCTGTGGCGTGGTGCTCCCATTTGGAGCAGCACCTTTTGGCTCCAGCAGCTCTAACTGGCTCTGTGCTTTGAACCATTGGGCACCGCGCGCTCGGCTCGGTGCGGCTGGGCAGTGACTCGCTCTTCACTGCAGGTCTCCAGAGCAAAGGGCAGAAGTCTCACAAGCATTTTAAAGATCATGATTTTGGGGTTTCTTTCTCTG
This sequence comes from Agelaius tricolor, assembly GCF_023055355.1. Taxonomy (NCBI): domain Eukaryota; kingdom Metazoa; phylum Chordata; class Aves; order Passeriformes; family Icteridae; genus Agelaius; species Agelaius tricolor. Next base: position 90,806,539 of record NW_027269261.1, on the reverse strand, counting down.
CAGAGTTTGAATCTGCGTCTGCAGCTCTAGGTAGATGTTCATGAGCTGCTCCACTAATAGAGCATAGAGCTTTGAGGCTTTCTGTGGCATTTTTGCATGTTCCTTCAGAATTAAAAGCTGGCTGATACACGTGAGTTTATTTTCTCTCCACCATCCGAAAATTACGAAATGCTGATGCAGGTGGAAAAAGGAGGTTGTTGAGGAGGAGAGTGAGTATACTGTGTTAGAGAGGATGGACCTCTTTGACCTTGGGGATGCTGCTTTTGAATATTTGCACTGTGCTTTTCTAACACAAAGGAAATCACTGCTCTGCTCCTAAGTGATCTTTCAATCTTTCAATCAAAGAAACACCCTTATTAGTGTTTTTTTAAATCTTCTCACCTTCTTTCATTAAATCATACTCTTTACAGTTCCAGTTTACCTGCATAGAACGTTATGAGCTGACTGAAAATCATTTTCCTTTGTTAGTTTTTTCATCATTGAGCAATTGAGCAGTAATGAGGACACAAATCATCTTTTCATTATAAATATGCATAGCAAAGTGTAAAAAAAAGTGTGTTTCTAAAACAAATAAATAAACAAAACTGTGTGGTGAAGGGAAGGAATTGAGAAAAACAAGATGACAAAGCTTTTTCCTGATGCTCTACCTTTGCAAGTGTACAGGCATCAAAGTCAGGAAAGTATTCAAGTGATGTTGGATGCTCTGAATGCTGTGTTTAATGGAAATAGACATAGGATTGTGTCTGCAACTTCTGTGCAATGCAAATCAATATCACTCATCAGTATGGCAAAAGAAACCAACAAATAAACAAACAAAACCCAACTAAAAACACAGCCTAGGATGACTCTAAAATAGATTAGTTCTTTCATGGAAATGTACAGATTTGTTTTCTCTCTTGACTTTTGTTCACATTTTCCTTGTTCCTGCTAGATATGAAAACAACCTATTATGTCATTTTTTAAATAGGGACAGTATATATCAGTCTGTATGGCATAGATGTTCAGTTCCAGCAATGAGAAACAATTACGATTTGGATGAGAACTGCACATTTTCTAGCTCAAGTTTGTTCGAGATGTAGCTGTGCGGAGGAGGCACTTTTTCTGTGTGTGCGTTTGCACGGCACTTAATAAAATGAGGCCATTATTGGAGGGTGAGGGAGAGAGCTCAGTTCCTATTGTAATGACTATAAACCTCAGCTAGGATAAAATGCACTCATCACCTACTTCTTCATCCCTCCCCACAGGTTGCAGGGGATTGCGGCAGAGCTCTTCCCTGTTGTAGCACACTCTGCTCAGGGCACAGGTGGCAGCTGTGCTTAAGGGTCCCCCTCCCACCCCAGGCTGAGTCTTCCCATCAGTTTGTTCTGCACAGGGAAGCATAGTGAGTCTGGGGAAACCACTTACCCCTTTGTTTCAGGAGAAACATGTAGTCACTCCAAAACAGAAATACAAACTTCTCTTCTTCTGGTGCCAGTCCTCAGGATGTATCATAATCTGGTCCTCAAGAGACAGTATGGCTATTTCTTTTGCCTCTGGCAGCTGCTCAATGCCTTTTCTACAAATATTACAATCATTGTGGCTGCATTTGTTCATATGGTCAAAGACTGCTGATGTTATCCCTTCCTGCCCCACAAATTTGTTGTAGTGTCATACAGTATTCAGCATAAAATGTATAGCTGCATGCTTGTTTTTACTAATAAAACACTTTGGTCACAGAAAGGTTGCCAGCTCAGGTTTTTGTTACTTCACAATATTCATCTGAAATCTTGTGGCACCTGTGTGACATAGAGGTCACTAGCACTTTGAGCTCTGTAAAGCAGGAGATGTGCATGTGTGTGCTTTACAACTGCTTGTTTGAACAATAAAACCCAAATCGCAAAGCTCAAGCCCCTTCAAAATTGTCTCTCCTAGGACAAGGTGGGGACTGAACACCATTAACTGTTTATTTCACAGCCCCACAGTGTCCCTAGATCCACGGGAAAATAGATTCATATCAATGGCAGCGAGATTCTGAACAGAGATCAGCTTGGGATCAATCCATGCAGCTCACCTTGCAAGCTCAACTCAAGGAATAAAATGGGACAGACAGCTGGTGGGACGAGGTTTCTTCCAAAGAAATTCTTCTGTAATTGTGTTTTGGCACCACCTGTCTTGCAGTCCCGTTTAGAAGAGTTAGATTTTCTCACATCATTTTGAGGTTGAGAAGCAGGGGTTAAATAATGTTCCTGCTGCAGACTATATCCCTGTAGCCATCTCAGAAATCCAACGTGTGTGTAAGACAGGTTCACTTTCCATCCTGGAATGGGTTTCTGTGCCATGTAATGATTCTCCAGCTGCTTTTAAAGGCATGTATTTTTGATTGTGCTTATGAGGTGATTGTTGAAGAAGTAATACATAAAAGCACAAAAATAGGGGTGTTACCTACCTCCTAATGTCTACCTCCTAATGTCTGCCTCTTTGCTTCAGTGTGCTTCAGGTGCCAGGACAGCTGAAGCAGAACATGGTTACCTGGAGCAAAGATGATCCAGCAATGGTTTTAAACTGAAAGAAGTCAGGTTTACATTAAATTTTAGGAAGAAATTCTTCATTGTGAGGACAGTGAGCCACAGGAACAGGTTGCTCAAAGAAGCTGTGGAGGACCCCCATCCCTGGAAGTGTTCCAAGATCAGGCTGAATAGGTCTTTGAGCAACCTGGTCTAGTGGGAGGTGTCCCTGTCCATGGTGGGGAGGTTGGAATTAGGAGGTCCCTTTCAATCCAAACCATTCTATGCATTCACATTATAAAGAGAACACTTAAAAAATTAAGGAACAGACAATATGTTTTATCAGAAGCATAATCAACAGCATGATGTGTCCCTAAGAGAGCCCTGTCTTGGAAGTATCCTCTGTGTTTGGCTAGGAAAAGCTGACTTCTGAAGTCCAGCCTGGGGAAGGAGATTTAGAAATGTGATTTTTTGATAACTACTGAGTATTTGGATTCACAGTTCATATTGCAAAATACTTGAAAACAATAGTGCCATTTAAGGACTAAGCTATGGACTAAACTATTTTATTACCTATGATCCAATTCCCTGTTCATGTTTCTGGGGCCTGAGCTCTTCTTCTGCTGGTCTGTATTGGCTCCAGCTCAAAGAGTCACATAACTGACTGAGTCAATAGCAGAGCTCTTAGCACCAGCACCAGGACCCATCTTGGATAAATGGAATCATGGATAAATTCTTCAATTTCTCGCTTTCCTTCAGGGATTTATAGAAGCTATTTTTATTAAAACTTTCTTGGGTGCTTCTCCTGCTGCAGCTGGAGACCATGTGATGAGCATTTTCTATTAAACCACAGACAAAAGAGTCAGAAGTGCTTTGTTTACCTCAGAGCTGACTTTCCTTTGTTTCTGCAATGTTTGTTTCCTTTAGGGTGACCAGGAATACTAGAATGCAACAGAAAAGCCCTGACAGATGCTGCAGCAGCAGAATTTCTCTGTTCAGATGGTATTTTTAGATGAAAAGGTGTGAGACATGTTTAGCTTGTTTGTCAGGAAATTGTTTATTGGTTAACTCTTTTTTTTTTGGAGCATCACAGAGAGACCATTTATTTTAGCCCATTAGGTTTTTTGGGAGGCTGTCCTGTGAGATCTCACATAGCTATTGCACTGAGTAAGAAATGAAATAGTATGGCAATAGTATGTACTCACCACAAACTAGGGGATGTCTTCTCTCATTAGCATTGGACATTTGTGGTTAAGTTATTCACAGCTGGAGAGTGACAAAAGACATAAAGCTTTCTCACCTATTCACATTGTCTAAACTGTGGAAGAGTTTCCCCTGCACGATTGCTAAGTCAGTTTTTTGCTGATTTCAGTATAATTGGATGACCTTTAAAAAGAGTTTCTATAGCAAGGGTTGCAGAATCAAATTCTGTTGTGCCTGATTTTTTTGTCCTGTATGCAAGTCTGTGTAACTGTGCCTTCTGTTTGCCTTGCACTGTCCCCCCCAACACACACACCTTCACCCCTTTGGAATGGGTATTACTATGGAAACAATTGTGTCCTTGCTATTGTTAAAGGCAGCTGAGTGACATCCAGAAATCCCATATACCCACAGAAAATTGTAATAGTAAATCATCTGACCAGCTATTCTTAGCCATTCTTTTCCTCATGTAAGAGAAGGATGATATATAAAAGGAGATTATATGAAGGAGCTTTTTTTTTTTTTCTCATACGAATTTATGACCGCTCAGCTGAAGCGCAGGAGTAAAGGTAAAAAACCCAAGGCATTTCACAAGTAGCAGAATTAATGAAGCCTAGTTCCCTATAGATCTGTATAGCCTGTGGTTGGATTCTCTGATGACTAATACAATGCTAGCCATCTGATCACATCGTTTCTTTTAGCAGTGACATTCAGAATGCCTTTGTGCCATGTGGATCCTCAGGTATCTAATAACAATTGAGTTCAAATTGCAGCTTTTTGTCAATGAGGGTACTGGCAATGGTCTCTCTCATCTGCCCACAAAATGGTTTTCATCAAACTTGTGGAAATCTATGGGAGATTGCTGTACTCCATCATACTTGCTTGAAACAAACCATCAGGTTCAGAAAGTGTCAGTGGGGAACAGACATAAAGACATTGAATATGCGATCTTGTGAACGTCTTTTTCTTGGGGAATCTGCCCAAAATTTTGCCAGGTTATTCAGTCTAGCAGGTGGGTAATCCTTCTTGGCTTCATGAGATGACATAAAGATTTTTCAGTCTTTTTTAACAAATGGTTAAAACAGGAAAAGTTGGAGCAAGGGAAATTCACATGAAACATTAGGATCTTTTTTTTTTTTTCACAGTGAAAGTGGTGAATCTGTGAAACAGGCTTTGCAGAGAGCATGTAGATACTCCAAAGCTGCTCAGGGAAAGCCCAGAGCTACTTTTGTAACATCTGCTTTGAATGGGGACCGAACCAGATGACCTTCAGAGATGCATTCCTATCTAGAGTTGCTGTGTGTCTGTATTACTTGCTACTTTAGATTTCTTTTCTGTAGGCCTTTGTTCCCCAGGAAGAACCACAGCCAAGGTCAAATTCTCCAGGAACATGATGTTTTGATAAACACATGCATGCTGGCAGGGGCAAATCCTCCATGGAAGGGTTCAGATTTTTACTGTCTGAGACAAACTAGAGCTGTTCTATTGAATCTTCAGTATTTTCATTGTTTTATTTAAACTGTGTGTAAAGTCACTGTGAAGCTTCATATTATATAAAAAAGCCCTCCTTTTGACATCTCCCTCTCTGAGAAACTGGAGAGTGCAATGCAGAATGACCACTGGAGCAGCATCTCTTGCAGAAAACAGTTACTGCTTTTTTATTGCATAATTTTGGATAGTATGCTCTGGAAAACTTGGCTGAAGTGGGAGAAAAAAGTGAAGTCTTAGGAAACACATTTTATAGTGAGATTGCCTGTCCCAAGTGCAATCAATCAGTCCATTGAGTTGGCAGTGTTCAGAAACAGATGAAAGTCTCTTCAGATCTGAAGATTGCAAATGTTGCAGAGCCCTATATTGGGAATATATGGGCACAGGAATTAAAAAAAAAAAAGTATACTCAAAACCTTCATAATTTTTATTCTCCTTACCGTTTTTTTTCTTTCCATTGACACTAGTGCAATGGGAGATGGTGAAATAGTACATAAGTAATGAGCCACAAGGCCAAAAAAAATGGTTTTGCTCACCCTGTGCTAGGCCCCACACAGGGGCCCGTGGCAGGGCTGGAGAGTGCACAGTGGCAAGCAACAGCCCTTGAACTACAGGGTTTAGGAGCTCAGACCAAAGGCAACAGGTGGATACAACAAACAGCCAGAGGCAGCTCAAGGTATCAATGGGGCGATTATGAACAGCGTGGCAAGCAGCTGTCACTGCACACCAGCTGCCTCGCCACCCGACAGCTCACACCAAAGAAAGGCAAGACAGAAAACAAGCCACTAATGACTGATCCCCCTCCCTGAGCCTCACTGGCAAAGAACTGGAGGTTCTGCATCATTTTTTTTTTGGTTACTCATGTCCTTTTCCACCCCTACCCACTTGCCCATGGATGCTGTGCCCTCTTCTGTCATCTCTTCTATTTAGAAGCTAGGCTGTTACACAAGAGGGCATGGAGCAAAACTTTCCTTACCTCATCAGGAAGGAAGGGGAGATTTTAGATATTGTGAGATAGGGGAAGGGACACAACACGTTAGGAGCAGAAATAGGGGAGTAATTTATTTCTGTAGCACAGCCTGAAACTATGTGAGCAGTTGCAGAGATGAGGTTGTTAAGGATCTTGGGGGCCTGACAGAGAAGGAAGGGAGAAGAAAGGAGTACCTTTTTTTGTGTACTGAGACACTGCTGTGCACCAGAACAGTAAAAGACTGGTGTGGTTCCTCAGTACAGGCTGAACAATACATCTGTCCCTTAGGGTCATCACAGCAGCAAACTTGCTCATCACTGTGCTGTTCTTCATACTCACACACTGGGTGTGGTGGCCACCTCCATACTCAGAGACCTAAATGTAACTGAGTAATTGTAGGTGCTGTGTGAGGCTTTTCTGGCCTCCCAAGCTAGCCTGGGAACAGGTTTTTAAGTTGGAGCAAATTGAAATCCTCTGAAAATTCCACTGACTGCAGTGACTACCTCTCTGCTGAGTTATCTTGGGGCTTGGATACCTATGGTTAACACCTAAACACCTGCATGTATACACCAAAGTTGTTATGGGACTAGAAAACAACAGATAGAAGTCATAGCAATTACTGCAAGGGCGCAGCTGTTAGTTGAGAAGCAAGTTGAATTAGTGCATGTAGAGCTCCGTGCCTCTGCAATAAATCAACTTCCAGTACCTGAACTAATGTGCTTAAACCTGTGTGATATCCTTGTGCTGCATTATTGCCTGCAATGCAGTGCCCTTGCAGGGTGGTGGTCCTTAGGATGATGTTGCATGTTGAGCATTCTCTGGAATAATGATATTACTGCACTTTGCAGGACATAACCTTTTGAGTTTTTATCTGTTGGTGGAACTATCAAACATGTAAGACAGGATTCAAGCCAAAATGTCCTGTATTTTTCCTGCAGTTTCTCTTGAGGAGATGGATGCAAAGCAAAAAGAAAAAAGAAAAAGTGCGAAATTAGTACAAATTGACAATCATTGACCACCGCTGCTGCTAGCATGGAAGGTGTCCCTGGCAGGAGGCAGCTGAGGGACACCAGCTTTTAGATTAGTTTCAAGCTTAAAATAACTTCAAAAGTATATGCAAAAAGACAGAAGATGAGCATTTGGTGATGCTGGAGCAGAGGTTAGTTCAGAACATGAAAGATAGGGAAGATAGAAATGTAGTTCTTTAGTGTTGGGGCTTTAATAAGACTTATAATCCATTTTAATCCATTTCGTTTGGTTTTTTTGTTTTTTGTTTGTTTGTTTGTTTGTTTGGGTTTTAAAAAAAACAAACAAAGAGAAATAGGGTAGCAAATCCTCCCACACTGGCTGTAGCTGAATGAAGGACAAGCCTACCCCTGCAAAGGACTGTATTGTGATTTGCCCAAACTGATTTTTGTATTGGGTCCAGAAGCAATACAGTACAGCAATAAAGCACAGAACCAGAGTAGAGCACATGGACTTTATTAGGCACAGTGGCGCATACAGGGGCCACTTCATGTTTTTGACCCCAACAAGTATCTTTGCTGTGTAGGAAGAACTCAAGGTATCTTCATAATTGTTTTTTTAAGGAGTCTCTGCTGTGAGCTCCAATGTAGACGTAGCCAAAACTTTTCCATGTGAATAATAATTAACATGTAGCACACAGACTAACCAGCAGCAATAGATCATGTTTTCTTGATGTAGCTCAAAGTATATACCCAACACACAATCAATCACCCAGAGAAATGCATAAATGTGGTTTCAGAAGAGGCAAGAGGAGAGACTGCAGGCTATAAGGGCATTTGCAAATGACTTGCAAATGTCAGCCAGGCCTTATTTGCATTAACAAATCAGAAATATGCATTTTCAAATTGCATTTTCAAATCAGAAATAAATGGGTTTTGATTGGCTAAATTAAAAGACTTAGAAAAAGAATATGAGAAAGGAGAAGTGTTTGAAAAATGCAATTGCATAGTATAAAATCCGTACACATAACATAAGGATTTACAAACCAACCTTGAATTACTGGTTCAGGAGAATTACTGGAGACAAGCATTTTTAATTGTTTTGCTGAAACCCTCATAGAGCTTGGAAATAATTTAAGCAAGATAAAGGTGATCTCAAAAACTATGTTAGAAATGCACCCTCATATCCCAGTTTGTAAGGAATTTTTTAAAAATAATTCCCTGTCCTTGGTATTATTTAAAGTGGAGGAGACAGAAGGAAATTTTTCTTGGACACCAGGGAGGTTAAACTACAAGGAGAATTTTTACAATTTGAAGGTCATACCCTCAAAATGCCAGTCTTAACAACTGAGCTCTTACCAAAACTCCTGCTATGCTCTGAAGGACCTTTTCCTGGAAAAGATGGAAAAAAACTCACCCAACTCTAAGGAATTTCTGGTTTGTAGTTAAAGGTCAAGATTAACTTCTAATTCTCTGAAATAGACACAGTCTCAAAAATTATACTGTCTTGTTAAGTGTTGGGGGTTTTTTACTTCAAAACACAGGCTCTTTGTAATAAATTCATGGCTTTCCTTTGGCTGCTTCCTGCGTTTTCCTTTTGTACATATCACCTTGAAATCTTCCTCCTTGTAACTGGATGCAATCCCAGTCCCAGTCCATAATAGTGGTGGTCACTGGTGGTGGGCAGTTTTCCAGGGGAATTCATTATCTGAGTAATTTATAACTGGGCTGAATAAAACAGTCAAAAGTGTATAGATGGAGAGGAAACAATTCCACAGTGCTGAGGGCTGGGCTGGGTGACCAAAAGGGTATTTTCTGTCTTGGATTTCTATGCTGATCATGGAAGCACACAGTCTAATGAGCCAGATATTCAAACATCTTTGGGCAAAGCATTTTGGAGAGGAAGAATGTACATTGGATGCTCAACTTGATGCATCTGAAAGAAAATCAATAGTTTTCCAAAGGCCATAATTGGACAGAAATAGTGCTGGCAGTTCTGGATATTTCTCTGTGAAAATGTGTACCATCCATTATATAAGCAACCAAGTATTTTTTTGCATCAAAGGCTGTAGTGAGCAATTTTAGTTACTCTTCTCTTTAGATCTTAGTCTTGCTGTTTTTTCATGGATGATATTAGCATAGCAGCACTCCAAAGTCCTTTTTTTTCAAAGTAACGTGATTTCCCACCCAGTGGCTTGCACTCTTTCTGTGTTGCAGAAAGTCAAACAAAGGACCTCCAGTGTAGAAAATAATCATATATAATATAATAATCTCGTATATATGGGAAATGAGGAACAGCCTTTTTGACAACCCAGCTGCTTTTACCACATCTGACTTCACAGGGCATTAAATATTCTGATTGAAGACCAGTCTTGGGGAAAGTTCTGCCATATCTGCAGGATGATGTGATGTTCAGGTGATGGTTCAGGAGCAGGTGTTTCAAAGCAGGATAACAAGGAAATGTTCCTTTGGGGACCATGTCCAGTGTGTCAAGTGGGTACAGTTGGGGCTGGCTTTCAGCAGGACCAGCTGAGTCATGGGACTGATCCTCTGGCATGTGATCTCACACATGCCAAGACATTCTTAATAAGAGGAGAGGACTTAAAAATAAGTTCTTACAATTAGGCATTTTTATAAAATTTAAATATTTTAGTAAAAGATTTTTGGTTTGCAGTTATTTAATTGTCAGTTTTGTAAACTAGCTTTAATTTCAGAATATTACGTATTTTACATTATTAATAAATTAATGTGTTTTGATCACTTGTTTTGTACTCTCTACAGTACCAATTGCTAAATCAATTATGAAACCAATTATCTATTACAAATGACCATTTTGCTCTGTTACCAATGAAAAACCAAATATGAATTACCAAACCAATTAGAATACCAATTAAAAATTTCCATTGTAATTACCAGTCACTAGTAAGAATTACCCCAATGGCCTTTTGGAACACCAATTACCAATTAAAATACCAATTACCAAAGCAAATATCAGTTACAGTAACACTTAACAATTAGAATACTAATGAATGATTGCATTACCATATCTGATATTGTTTATCATTAAAATAATTATTATGCTCTATTCATATAAAAAATTAAATTACAAAATTTTAAAAGCTCCCCAAATCAAAACAGAAGCAAAATCTCTCAGCTGATGGCAATTATATTTCCTCATAGACATTGCAGTATGGGAGGTTTAAACCTGGGGGCCATTTATGCTGACAATGAATAGAAAATGTTGTAATTCCCCACAGAATGGATGCTTGAGGTTACCATTTGTAAGAACCAACTCTGTATATGCTTGGAAAGCCCACCTGCCCCTAGTGCCAAGGCTTCAGACCTTGGTTTTCCTAGTCCTGAATCCCAGGGGTAGGGCTCCCTGCCATGGGAGATCTGGACAGTTGGGTCACAGCTGTCACAGCTGTCACTCTGCCCATGCATGACACAGAGGTGTGTGTCTTGTCCTCAGCACGAGCTACCCACAGAGAAACACTCCCCCTTCTAGAGAAACAGCTGCTGAAGAAACCTCCCCCTTCTAGAGAAACAAACAGCTGCTGAAGAAACCTGCCCCTTCTAGAGGCACTGCTGTTCAGTGCCCCTGCTTTCCTTCACCTGTTCTGGGCTGCAGACCTGGCTTCAGCCAGATTCAGCTGGTTGGTGCTGTGTGTGCTTGAGCCCAGAAATCCCAGTTCCAGGAGAATGTTTTGGCCACTGGGATGTTAGCAAGGTGAGGCAATGCCCTCTGCTGTGCTGGTGGAGCAGCCTGGCCTGGGGCAGTGGAGCTCAGCAGGCAAGCACGGGTAGGGATGGAGAAGCTGCAGGGCCGAGCTGAGGTGATGCTCCCACACTTTGCTCCCAGGTTTGTGGAGTGCATAAGTCAGAGCAATGAAATTCTTTCTCCTCACAGTGCCCAGCCATCAGAGCAGTGTGACCTGTGGCCATCCCTGACCCTGGCCACGGTCTGGAAGAGCACTATTCAATTCACATCAGAACCTTCTCAGGGCTCCTACTAGCTGCCTGACAATGTGAAGAAAAACATGAAACTCCTTGTGCCAGTGCCCCGGGCCTGTTTCACTAGAGGAGGGATAAGCTATGTTAGTTTTTGTTTAAGCATGGCATAGAGCTGCAGTTTAGCACTTCTGTTTCTAGAATGGCCGCAGGGACTTGCTGCTCAAAGATCTAAAACTGGCTGTTTATTTCAGTTTCCATTTCTGACCAGCCTCACATCCAGTAGCATCACTGCAGGGCTGCAGCAGCTCCTGTGTTTTTCTGGGGACAGATAAGCTGAGGGACTGCCACATCACACTACATGAATATATAACCTACTCCCCAAGCTATATGAGATCCCAGCAATACACAGACTATTGCTCATTACATAGAATCTGAGAGCCCATATGTTCAGAGGACAATGTGTGATACATTATTCACCCTTGCAGTTACTTTATAATTACATGTATTTGGCTAGCTGGGGCACATAACTGCTCCAAGGTGTCAGTCGGTGTGTTGGAGGCTTTTCTGAGAAATTCAAGATATTGGGGTTTTACGCAGCCGAGATTCTCCCTTGGGATATTTGGTACAAAACAAGCCTTGGCAGAAGTCTATTGGTGCCCCTGTCTCAGGGGGCTTCCTGGCAGATGCCAATTACTGACAATTAACCATCCGTGGCAGAGCTCAGGCCATGACAGGCACGTCTGTGTCCGGCTCAGGGACTCAGGTAGCAGAGAAGTGTGTGAGTGCAGTGTCCCTTTGCTGAGCACAAAGCACAGCAGGGTGTGCGTGGGACGGAAGGCACCAATATGGTCACGGATTGTGCATGTGCCCTCGGTGTCCTTGGCTGCTCTGGAGAGTGGTAAGGTCCTTGGCAGTAACTTAGCACTCCTGGGGGGCACTATGGCATCTCCTCCAGACTCTGCCCACAGCATCTCTGCTGAGGCTTTAGGGCTTGGCACAGGCCCCTTCTGGTGGTCTCTGCAGCACCTGAACTAAGGGAGTGCTCCAAGAGGAGGGCAAGGGACTTCTGAAGCCCTGTAGCACCTCTGTAAAAAAAGTGGGGAAGGGCAGGAGCAGAGAAGACACCTTGCCTCAAAATCTGACAATGTTTCGTTAACTCCTGAGAGAAAAGTATAAGAGAAGAGAAAGATTTATTTGGATTGGAAATGAATGTGTAGAAAGAAAAGAAAGGAAAGGGAAAGGGAATTACAATGTTCTGCTGCAGTTCTTGTTCTTTCGAACAAATACTTAATCTCTTTCTTAGACAGTGCTTAATGAACCTTTCAAAAACTGAAAGTGTTATTCTCTTTTTTTTTTTTTTTTTTTTTTTTTTTGGTGGTTCTTATTTTTTTTTTATTTTCTCTTCCAAAATCTGAAGTGCTGGGGCTCCTGAAGCTCAGCAGAACTTTGATTTTTGCAAGTTCTATTTGTGCTATTGCAAGTCAGCTAAGCATTTTCCTGTAAACAACTGACCAGGAAGAAATACACCATTACCTTTTGCTGCTGTGGTAACTTGCATCCAACACCAATGACTTACGGGCAATATTATCCACATCTTCATCATTAAAGATAGAGATTAATTGTCTGGTTCAATATCTCATTAAAAATTAAAATCTATCCATATGCAGTATCTCTTCAGCAGAGTTAAACCAGAGTAGACTTTTCCTGGTTTGCTTAAACTGAGGGATGAATGACCATATTTTATCTCTGCAATACCAGAGCATGGTCACTTAAAAAAAAAGAAGAGGTTTTAGTGCTCTATTATTTCCTCCCCAGTTTATGAAAAGATAGGTTTGGGAACTACAGAGCAGCTGGCCAGCTCAATTAAGTGATTCCACAGAATTTTTGGTATCTATTGGTCTCAGTTATTTTAGAAATATTTGAGGAAGTGTAATGGATTATGCTGCTAATGGATCCATTCTGCTCTGCTCATTGTTATTGTCTCTTCTTTGTCATATCTGCAACTAGAGTGCTGCTTAAATTAAGCTGAGGTCTGTAATTTTGCATCTCTTTTTAACTGGAGAACCAAAAAATATATCCCTTGTCCATCTCTTGTTTGGAGAAATATGGGACTGCCCTGTAGATTTATACACTTCCAGATGAATTATCAGACTGAAAAGAAAATGTTTTGCTCTGGAATTACCAGTTTACAACATAAGCATTTATTATACCATAATGGCTCTGGGGCCAAAGTTTAATTCAGCAACTTCATGAGACTTACTAAAACTGATTGGTAGTGGAACCATTACTTATTACTGTGCTATGAATAGGGAAAGGTTCAAGTCTGGAAAAAGATGGGGACAAATTCTGGTAACCCGGTAGAGGAGTAAGGGCCTGTGGATGCCTCAAATCTTTACCAACATTTCTTACACTTATATTGTCTATACCTGAGTACCTTACCACAGTTCAGCAACTCAGCATTTATCACTGCTTAAATCCAGTGACATCCACAAACTGTGTGTTTTTCAGGTGATTCTTAGTACAGAGTAGGGATAGAGATAACAGGGTCATATTATGCTGGCAATGTGGTGAAGGCACTCACTCTAGCTGTGGCAAATCCAAGCTCAGTTTCCTCTCTTGCCTGCAGAAGTTCAAATCCATGTTTTCCACCTTCCTGGGGATTACCCTGATCTTGAATCTTGCCAAAAAAAGAGTCTCTTGCAGCAAGGATTGACACCCACCTCCCCATGCTGGGAGAAAGTAAAATATGATAAATTTCATATGTGGTTTTTAAAAGTGACCAGTTTTAAGAGGAAGGAATGGTGATTCAGAGAAAAGGGACTTTTGCTTGGGATCTTCAGCATTCCAAGCACTTGTCATGACTATACTGTGCAAGAGAGAAGGCAGGAAGAAGGCTATACTCCAGATGGATTTTATTCAGAGGTGCCGAGAATGCAGCACTTTTCTCTGGCTCTGGACTAGACCCCAAGAGCCAAACACCTCAAAATCCTGCATCAGGATTCATAAATCTTCACCAGCCCTAAGCCTTTGCCTATCTCTAGCAGAGCACACAACCTTTAGATCAGCACCCAGGTTCCTGCTGCTGCGAGGCTCTAGCTTGCAAGAATCAGCAGAAGAGGCTGCATGGGCTCAGCTCCAGCACTGCCAGCAAGGGGGCCATCCCTTACATTTGCCCCCCCTGCTCCTAACGCCTGGTTCTCCTCCTGGATAACTTATTCTGCTTTCCCAGCTACCCAGGAAGGATTTAATAAGCTGAACCTGGAGCAGCTGGGTGAACCTGTGTGACAATATGGGTCAGCAGAAAAGCATGATTACAGAAATGCTATTTAAGGCTTTCCACTAAAATATAAAGGCCATGTAAGAAAGAAAAGGAATCTGCTGGGTTGAGAGCTGTCTGTCCATCCATGAAATAAAAAAATCTGTCAGAGCGCAGACGGTGTCAGGAGCTGACAGGCAAGGTGCCATGTGTGAGTGGTGTGTGTGTGGCCAGTCCTGTGTGGATCTGAGCAGTTCCCAGGAGGTGACAAGAGCTGTCAGCACCTGTGAGCTCCTGCAGCAGTTTGCAGGTTTGGGTGTGGGGTGCCTGGTGCTATAAACGCCCACTGATGGCAGCTGCAATTGAGGAACTGTGAAGCGTAGGAATGACTGTGCCACACATCTGCCCCCTCATTTCACCACAACCCACCAAGCATTCTGCACCCAGACCTGCGGAGCACAGCAGGATCACAGGCAGGATCTTCAGGATGGGGCCCTGTATCAGCAGGATGCTTGTGCCTCTGCCTGCCTTTGCCTTCGTGGCTGACGGCCTTTCAAAATGCCGCTAATTTTGTACTAATTTTTTATGGGGACCCTGCCAAGGTCAACAGGCCTAAAATTTCACACGCATGTGCTACCCTAAAAACATTTAATTTGGTGTTTGTTCTTTTTTTCACATCTCTATTATCAAGGGGGAAAAATACCACTTTTCAAAAGGAGGGATGCAGCCGTATTAAAATCCCAGCTGGGTGAACTGCTCACAACAGATCCAGCAGATGCGGGCGTGCTGATGGCAGGGTTTTGCATGCCAGCTGTGCCCTCTCTTGCCTCTCCATGTCAGCTCTGTCACTGATAGCTGGCAAGGGATGCAGGCCCTCAGGATTCTGTGTGCAGAGTTCGAGACACTCATCTCCAGGCAAGTTTCTGCTGGCTCACGTTGGGTGCCAGGAAGGAGAGGACACCATAGTGCTGATGCTTGTCAGCAGCATGACTGTGTTAACAGAAAACCCAGTCTGCTGAGTTAACTCTTCAGCATCAGGCTGTTGAGCTGTTTCTATCCTCCTGCACTCTCAGTCTCTGCTTCTTTCAGCCCAAAAGGGGATTCTTTCTCCTTCTGCCCCAGCACACACTTAGAAAAACCCAGCAGGCTGAAGGAGGATCAAATTTTGGTCTTGTAAACCTTGCATATGTTCCTTTAGCTTCTCACTGCCTACACATGCTGCATGTATTCATACACATATGCAAATAAGCAAATGTGGTCATATGTGAGTGCATATGCACAAAAAGACATGCACTTGCACCTATATAGGTTTTGCATAGTAAGCATAATAATAAGGTACAAAGGACTTGTATAAAACAAGAAAGTCTTTGAGATCTGTGCAGGGGATTTAAACCCACCAGCCTGCTTTTTGTTATCTTTTCTCCAAATCTTGTCAGAAATTGTGCTGCCATCTTCATTCTTTTTTTCCCCAAAAAGTCCTGCAGTTACCTGTGGCATGGACAGATAATTACAAATATTGACTGACTTTAAGGTAGAGAGCAATAAAACATCGCTTAGGGGATAAAATTCCCTGCTCCTCAAGTTGTCATGCATTGCCTGAAGGCAAAGAGCCAGCAGAAAATACACAATCAAAAGGAACTATTTTTATCCAAAGACAATTTCCTTTCCCACTCCTATCCTCAGAGACAGTTACTCTTTGTAGTTATTACCTGTAGGTCTGATATGCCCAAAAGCCCAGTCACATCAGGGATACACTGTGCAAGGCACTGTGCAAAATATAGCAATGCTGTTGTTTCTCTTCTCCGAAGATTACCTCCTAAAGGAGACTCCAGGGATGAGGGCAAGCCAAGCCACGAGGTCTTATCCATTGCCAGGAACATCCCGTGAGGAGAAGAGGAATTTCTGCATTTACCTAACATTGCCCTCTTACTCCTCTCCCATGTGGATGAAGAGTCTCTGTAGTTGCAAGTTTCCCTGAGGAAGAGGAGGTCAGAATTTTTGGATCCGTCTCAGAAGGGGCAACCCCATCACTCCCACTGCCACGGTTCTGTGCTCCGACTGCAGGGTGAAGAGCTCAAGGGGACCTGTGGAGATGGCAAAAAAAAAAAGTGTTTTCAATCATCAGTGTCTCTTTTTCCCAGTTCTGGTCTCCCCAGACAGCTGATACTTTGCAGTCCCACAGAGCTGCTATTTCTTAGCAGCATCTTCTTGCTGCTGGCACCTGCACTTTATGTTCTGAGTCAGACATCCATGCTATATTGGCACACGCACTACCATTTTCTATGGCCAATAAAAATGTGTTTGTGCCTGTGTTCTTGGAAATGAGTCCCCATCTCGCCTCGACAGCATTTAGCCTGTGAGTTAGTGTTCAGATGGGAGGTAATTAGGTCCTACCGGGGGTCTGGATTTACTGCTAGCTCTGAAACCAAATGAATGTGTGACACACAGCTCATGTTCTCTGTTCCTGAAAGATGTTTCCAGCATTTACCTCT
The DNA here is from genome assembly GCF_023055355.1 of Agelaius tricolor. Lineage (NCBI taxonomy): Eukaryota > Metazoa > Chordata > Aves > Passeriformes > Icteridae > Agelaius > Agelaius tricolor. Next base: position 90,789,731 of record NW_027269261.1, on the reverse strand, counting down.
TCTCCCCTTGGAGCAGGTACCACCAGCCTCTGTGTCTCAGCTGTAGTTAAGGCACCTGGGAGAGAAGTGAGGAGGATGTTGGCATAGATCTAACATATGTTGTTAGCACAACACACAAGCATATCCCTCAGGCTACTTCACTGCCATTTCTAACACAAGCAGCAAAGTCTTTTATAACAAAAACACTCCTTCCCTTAGCTAGGCAGAGGGAGTGCAGGTGCATTAGCAACTCTTGCTCTTTCATCTTCCAGTGCAGGTTAAACAGAAACCCTCCCATCTGCCTGTGATCCCAGAGCACAAGTCTTGGGGATCAGAGAAGTATGGCAAACGTTCATGGAGTGCTAACTGTATCAGTGGATGCACACTGTGAGTACCCAGATACCCCAGTGGTGAGTTTAAGTAATCTAAGTGCTTGATAGGGAGGCAGCTAAACAATTAAAATCAAATGCAGAGTTATTACTGTGAGCATGTGAGAACATTATCAGGAATCCTGGACACAAAAGCACAGTCTCATACTCTTTAATTCCTCTTACACTCATGGTATGTGCCTGTCTGAACTCCCACAATAAATTCTCATCAGTTGATGCTCAATAGGTTGTGCTGCCCTAATGATGCACATTAACATTTTTTAACCTTTCTGATTCTGCTTTGGTAATTAGCCCAACATTTTGAAGCCTCATTTGCCAATTCTGTCTGATATGTTGATGAAATAAATCTATGGGCTTCCAGTATGAATCTGAAGAATGTGGCAATCAGAACAAAGCATTGTTTCAGCTTTGTGTACAGTTACTCTAATTACCATAATGTATAATTACACATATTCACATGTATATTTGCACGCATTCGTGCACATAGTAATTTACACATGCATGTTCTATTCCTTAGAGTGAAGGCTGAGGGATAGATAGACAAATACTCAGCATACACAGAACCTACTATCTTGAGAAACCCGTATTTTTTGAAGTACTGACACTACTGGCCAGATAAGGAGCCCATAATCTCCGTCTTTCTCCACTGAAAGAGCTGTGCTGGAGCTCTGACATAAATGCACAAAAGCAGGAATATTTGAAGTTAAAGCTTCCGTTCCCTGGATGTGTGTGGTATATCATACTTTAACCCATAGCTTGCTGCGGTATCTAGGCATGACTAACAGAATTAAGGTCACGAGAGACAATGAATCTCAGAGGATTTTTGTACCAGGCTGAAAGAAGACAAAGAAAATTACAGTCCTTTCAAAAGCAGAACTAGTGGGGAAAGATATTTCTGTATAGATGTCAAAGAAAAGACATGCCCTTCATATCTCCATCCATATGTGCCCAGACATGCACTCACACACACAAGCACAGAGACATGTGTGCTTATGCACTGCTAACAGAGAGAGTGTACCTATATTTTTAGCCTAGTGTATTTAAATCTGTATTTTTTAGTACTATTGTGCATGAGTTGAAAATCTGTTAGCCTATTTTTTAGCCTATTGTATTTTTATCTGCAAGTTTTAGTGCTACTGTGCATGCATTGAAAATGTGTTCTTAAGGGCCATTCACAGCCTTTTCCCCCAATCTTACCATTCAAACAATTTCACCTTCTTCTGAAATTTTTCCTATGAGGATACAAGTCTCTATCACTAAATTATTTCCTATATGGTATATTTCAGCATTATCCTTTAGTGTCCAATTGGATGTCAAAATATTTAAGAAGCAGGAAGGCATGATGATAAAGGATTGACTCTCCACACCCTAAATCTATCAGGGAGTTCTCATGGGAGCAATACAGCCCCATACATTTTGAAATGTAGCATTTCTTATTCATTTCAATCATTTCACCTTTCAACAGTTGCTAATGATGCTTAATATCACATTCAAACCATTTACCAGCTAACCAAGAATGAAAATAAACATCTTTGGCCACTTTGTTTAAATTTGGGAAACTGGCCACATTTCAAGAATTAAGAGAGTCTCGTTTGACTGACTGTTCAGCTAGTACAGCGTTGACAAATTGTGTGACTGGTGCTGAAAAAATCCAACCCTCTAGATTCTACAGCTTGCTAAAAATGCAGATATCCCAATGGTTTTTTAATACTGCGATGGAACAGAAAGTTTCCCCTGGAATGTGTTGATTGAGAAATATTAAAGGTTAACTTTCCCCATGCTGCAGAAGGTCAAATATACCCCCTTCCTGGGGATTAGCTCTCTGGTAATTCAAGCTACAACAAAACATATGCCTTTGCCTCTCTTCTCCTGCAACACTGGCTCTTCTTAGGGTTTCCTGCAGGACTCCCATCTGTTAGACCAGTCATTTTCCTGGTGTGCATATAGCAAGATCTATAATTATCTAGGTATAGATATGTAAAAGATAGATGATACACATAAATGATACAGATACATATATTCATACACACGTGCCTCCACATTTGTAATTCCTGACTCTTTGAAGCCTCTGACAGAATCATGACTGATTTCAACAGAGCCCAGATGTGTGACTTTATTTGCAGGTGCAACTGAGCATTTTGTTAACAGTAGAATCGATCTGAAATTTTCTAACAGAATATTTTCCTGTTAGAAAATGCCAGTTTGTCCAAAGGGAACTACTTCATGAAAATGTACTAATTACCATGACATTTCTCTTGCAGACAGAAATTTTTAAAAGCATATTGACTGGGTCAGATGTGACCCTTTTTGGACATATTTGGAATAGAACATATTTCCTCCAAACTATTTTTCACGTAGACAAATTAATGTAGCTTTTGATACTATTTTATTAACTAAAATAGAAGGGGATATGGTTGGTTTATAAAAATAAAACTCCTAAGTATTTTTTTTTTCTTGTGGAGAAATTTGAGAGAGGTTTTTTTGGTTTTGCTGCAGCTTTGGAGATTTTTTTTTCCTTAACTGTGCAATTCCTTGTGAAACTCAGTCCCAAAGAAACTAGTTCAATCACAGCCATATCTTACATGGATTTTTTGTGAGGTCAAGCTTGAAGGATCTGATAGGAAATTGGAAGATGAAGAGGCAGCCGTGGTCATGTTATCATTAGTGCTGCCCGAGGCACTGCAGAGATGTCCTGCCTCTGTGCTCTGTGAAGCCTTTGGATGCCCAGGGAGCCAACTCCAGAGGACTGCTGACACCAAAGGGAGCTGCCTTAGGGTCTCTGCCTCAGCTCAGAGTTCCTCTTTATTTGTATCTTCTAAAACCTTCAGCATATTTTCAGTGCTTAGCCAATACCAATATCCTGTGAACCAGGGAGGAGGAAGCTGCTTGCAGTGCTTTTTTAGAAATGGTATAATAAAGCAATGGTCACCTTTTCTGAGACAACAGCCAGTAATAGGCTATTCTATTTTTCCTTCTATCCTTTAGAAACCCATGTGAATAGATTACTTAAATCTCATTTGCTGTGAAATGTGCTACATGGCACTTCGTAAGTGGGTTGTGTTCAATGCTGAATAAAAGAATGATATGTCATGAACCTCTCATTATTTTAATTTTCAAACCTATTGGTTTTCAAGTTGATGAAAGACATGTGTAATTCACAACAAAATGGTATTGTTTTACTTAATTTTGAAACATTTTTGCAGTGAAAAACATGACCATGAGTCCTCAATTTTCCATTACAGATAGACAACTTTATTGTCAGGCTGATAGTTATGGGATTATATCTTTTCTGGAAATGTTGAAAAACCTGCCACATTGTAGATAAATTTCAATCTTGCTGGCAGCGGAAACTCCAAAATAGACTTCAGGTGATGCTGTTATGAACAGCAGAATCAATCCAGTAGTTCAGAAGGAGGTAGGATTAGGAAAAAAAAATTAAAAATAGAAGAGCACTGCTCACATATGGAAATTAAAACAGTCACTGATGACTCCACAAAGAGACAGCTCAAATTATCCTCACAATTATCAGGTAGAAGACTGCAAATTATGCTCCCAGTTCACAAAGAAAAAGCAATCTAGAGGAGAAGTGCTGATTTACATAATCAATATCATCCAAATTCAGGGAGGCTGCCTTTCAGCACACACAAAAAGAGAAAGGAGAGCAGGAGACAGGATTTGCACTAGGCAGATAATGGAAGAAGAACCATGCTGAGAGAAAACTGAGATAAAAGAAAAAGAACTTTAGAGAGCGGAGGCAGGACAGCACCACCTTGCCTGTGTGCCAGTCCAAGCATAAGCTCTAAGAAAGCTGAAGTGGGGGGGAGGATTTAAGGAAACTTGTAATGTTCTTAATGTCATCTGAAATGGAGAGTAAGCCTTTGGGCTGGCTTCTTCCAGCCTAAAATTGTACTTGAAGTTACAAGCATTTGAAGATTTCCATGAGTTATAGGCAGATTCTGAACACATCTTTTAACTGCAACATTGAAGTTCTCAATTATATGTTCAATTACAATTATAGTTTTCAATTACAATTACCATATTCCAAGTGCCTTTGCACTGTGATGATACAATGACTCAAACCTTTTTGTTTCACACCCACCTCTTTCTTATGGTGTACAGACTCCAGGAGATGGATTAACAGCTCAGGAAAATGAGAAGTGTGCCATGAATTCAGTCACACTGAAAGAGTCCTTTTCCCCCCGAGCATCACACCATCCACTGAGCAAACGCCCCACAGTTGTTCTCGCCTGGATCTTTTAACCTGCACCATCCTGCTGCTGGGCAGAAGCTGAGCATTCACAGATGTCACTGCAGCCAAGGCCCTTTTTGTAGTTGTGACCTGCAAAGTTGATGAAAGCATTCATTTGGGCTTGTAGCTGCAACTGCCAGACCTGTAAATGGAACAGACTTGATTATATGGATCCTGATCATCCTCAGCTTGTTCCAAAGGCAGGAGGTGATTCTCGTGGGATTGTGAGCATTGATTAGCCAGGAGCTGGTCCTGCAAGATAGGCTTTGGACTCTATCCACATTCTGAAAAGGGCTTGGACACATTTGCAGCTTTAAGCATATTTCCATGGCTCAGTGGAGTCACTGAGACCTCGTGAGCTCAAGGCTGGGACAAAACCAGAGGAACTTCTGGAAAGCAGTAGTGATGGAAAAGGGTGTGCTACAGCAGGGTACCAGTGCCAGGGCTCATCACTTTACTGCTGTGTGTGGCTGAACAGGCTGCAGCCCTTGCAGGGTCCTCGCAGAGGGAATGCTGCAGGCCACAAACTGCAGGGAGTGCAGGCAGGCGTGTGTGCAATGGATCACTGCAGTCACAGTGCAGAAACGCACATGGCAAGCGCAAAGGCATCGTCCTCACCAGACGCCTTCCTTTGCTTAAAAGCAGCTGAAATGAAGGGCTGGAGTCAACAGACTGACCTCTGAAAACGTATTTGGGTGTGGGGAAACTCCCTCCTGCTCCCATTGGCAGAACTCCCTCTGACTCCCATCAGGAGAGTGCCACATCCAGTGTCCAGCCTGCCACATCCTCTGGGTTGCTGAGGCAGAACCACGGCTGGCTGAAATCAGCTGCCAGAAAGTTGACCAGAGATCTCTGCTGCTCCAGGCCCTGGTGAATAATGCAATATCCACAACCTTGGAAGAAAACTAAAAATAATTTTACAGGGAAATAATACATTTTTTCTAATCTGAGTCAAACCTAAAAATTAAACAGCTATAATTATCAAACCTAATTTAATTAAAACTAGCTGCTCACCATCTGGTGTTATTTGTATAAATTTGGAAATCTACTATTTCATATGAAATTCCTCCATTTAACAAATTATATTAGAAAATATATTTCTCCACTGTAATCATTATGGAATTGATCATTTTACAAATTATATTTCCTTCTACTTGATAGAAATATATTTTGTATAATAACAGGCAAAAGATCAGCTACTTTTTTCTTCAAAACTGAATTTAAAATTAAGACTTGCAACATCAATAAAAATAATTCACTGAAGTAAAAATATGTAGGATGACACAAGATTTTTTTATTTCTCAATTTGGTCACTGTGAGCATAAATGAGAACTCCATCGGATTTTTCTCTAGATGCAAGCACATATTCAGACCTATAATATTATATGTCTATTATGTGTGTGCATACATTCTATAATAGCTATTGAAGAACAACAGTTTGATTGGGGGAGCACTGTGCACTTTCCTGAGGCAGCATAGAAATGTAAAGCTGTAGACATTTAAAAAGCACTGTCAAAAATATGTTTATCTTTTTCCCCCAAGACATATATAATAGTCATTTATACAGTGATAAGTATATCACTGTAGAAACTGAAGCTAAAATAATGATGAGGACATAATGAGAAGACCACATATTCATTGGCACCTAAATGCAAGCGTATGACATAGCCAGCATGGAAGTCATAGTTTTCTCAATGAGTTTAAAAAATGCCTGCAATTTTTGGCATGTAGGTATTTCAGTAAGGAAGTAGGGCAATGTATAAGTATGATAAAAAATACTGCATTGAAATGGGCTCAACTGGACATGTTCACAGAACGTTACACACACAGTGGGCATCCTTGGGAAGCCTCAGGATGGACGGGATCACAACAAAGGACTGAGACAGCAGAGTGGGCGCAGTTTAGGGCATAAGTTACTTAAATCATATTTGGAGACATGGAGTTTATTCCAGCTTGCCTGCTGATCTGCTGCATGAATTATGTATAAATAAGCTCTGTTAGTCCATTCACATCACATGCAGATTGTAAACACATGTGGGCAGTGGATGGTTCTCCAGTTGCACTTGGCTCAAGAGCCAGAACCTCTTAGTGGTGGCCTCCAGACAGCAGAAATAAACAACACCAAAATGCAAAGACCAAATAAGTCATTCAAAATGGATGGTGAGAGGAAGGAAAGGAAGCAATGGAGAGAAGGTAGAGGGAAAATGTCTTCTCTAAATCTTAAAAAGGCACATTTTTCAGAAATATGTTTACACCTACAGTTTTGGCATCACCTGTGGCTGCAAAAACATGAGTTAATCTGTAAGTCACCTATTTGCAATCCCCTAAAAATAAAGCAGGGAATTCCCTTAAAGTGAAGTCAGGGACACTCCAAAATATCCACAGTGACCAGAGGCCCTCTTCAGTGAAGCATTTGTTAGTAACAGGAGTATACAGAAACAACTAGGGGAATGGTGCTCATTTTTAGCTTGTTTAATAAACAATTACCTTCCACATAGAAAACTTGGCTGGTCCAAGTTTCCTGGGGCTCTCCAGTGAGCAAGATGCTTCCACACATCTTTCCCTTAAGCAGCACCCAGGATTTTTCCTCACCAACCCGGGCTCTCTGCCCCAGAGCTGCCTCATTGCAGTGGGCCACTCCATTATACAATAACTCTTTTTCACTGACAAATCACTTGCAGAACTTCACCCCCTTTTGACTCATCAGTATTTTTAGATTAGCACACAGCAGCACCCATTCCATGACATTTGCTACTTTGCTTTTTAACAAGCAAAACAAATCCAGCATGGCTGAATTTTATAGTTTGGCTGCTGTTAGACTCTATCCTGATGGGAGCCTAAACCCACTGGTGCTCTTTGGACCTGAGCTGCTTGGCAGCAGAAGGGGATGAGCAGGGAACAAAGTAGCCCAAATGCAAGATGCTCAGATGTATGCAGAGAATGCAACATGACAAATTGCTAGGTTTGGTTAAATTGGGACTGTTAATTATAGCAGTTTAAATTGGGTTCTGACTCAGATTTTGAATTTGTAGTGGCAAGATGACAGCCTGGAGAAGGTGGTTGTAAATGGCTGACTCAGAGGATGATGATCAGCACGACAGTGCCTTCTGCCTGTGCTAGTACTATGTGTTTATAGGAGAGATGTTATAAGGTGATAGTCACCAGTCCAGCTCCACCCCTTGATCTGTTCACCAGGCATTATGGAGACTGGAAAGACCAAGAGAGCAAATGGAGGAAGGAGCGTATTAATTGGGTGAGTACAAAATGGCAATCTGCCATCTCTTTGGTGCTCTCTCCTCTTCTTTCCATATGTAATGCTGGTTTTCCAGATTCTTCTGTAGGCATTCAGCTGCTTCTGACTTGAGTTGATGAAATGGCTTCTAAGGGAAGGATGACTGGGAGCTTGGTGTCTCCATGCAGAGGCTGCCAAGAGGATGGACACTTGGGAGAAAAGCTCTCTGATAAGAGGGTTGGAAAACCTGCTTTAATTTCTGAGCAAATTATGCAAAATTTGAACACTGGTCTTAGAAATACCAGATGCTGACAACTCCAGTGTCTTTCCTCTCCCCAAAGTGCTTTTTTTGCTACCAGTTGTCCTTGAAGTACTTTCAGTCCTGCTTTTATGCAAAATGCAAATGTCCAAGATTCCTTTCCCTGTGTACTAATATGAATTAGCTCAGCTGTTCAATTGATTGTTGAAATTCATTTGCAAGCATTGTAGGTGACTAAGTTTTGTAACTGTAACTTGTGAGTTACAAACAGGGGTCAGAAATCTAATTCCACAAGATTAATGTAACTAACCCATGCTTTGATCTTAGAAATCCTTACACCAGTGCTTGGCTGAGGGCACTGTCAGCCAGCCTCCGAACCGGGAGTGGGGAGGATTTGTTACAAACTACTTGTGACTGAGCTAGAAGCCAGGAACTACATGCACTAACATCACTTTTCAGTTGCTTGTAGAAATTATATTTAGAACATGAAATTATTGTCTACAGATCTCTAACTCTGATCTAATAATTGCTAGAGACTAATATATTCAATAAATTACTTTTTTCATCCATTGAATAGCTGAGAACAGATTGTGATTCCCCAGTCTATTTGCTATTCAAATGAATTCAAGAGATACCTTTTCTAATCTTTAACACTGTGGTCTGAGAGCAAATATCCACGGCATGTAGTGGCTGGTGCTCTGATAAATCATATGCATCACTGCTGTTTTCTGACAGGAACACTGTGCAGATACCTCAGCTGAATCCTTGTTTATGCAAGCATACAACTGGGTTTTCAGAAGAACTTCCATATGAGGCTTTAAAAACTGTTTCCTCTTGCCTTTTTTGTTGTTGCTATTTTGTTACCAAAGGTCTCTTTTCCAAACTATCACTGAAAACAAAAGGAATTTAGATGTGGCCAAAGCAAACTTCTTTTAAAACTTATTTTAAAATCTTTTTTTGCCCATCAGATATCTGTTAACATGCAGTGCATGGGGCCCTGATGCAGAAAGGTGACTTATGATAGGCATAGCTTTCAGTGTGCTGTCATGCTCCCATTTAATTCCGTGTGACTTTGCAAGCAAAAAAATGAAGTACGAGCATTTTTATGGGAAGATCAGGACCTAAGCAAAGATTATCTGAAAACTTTCTGAATTATTCAGCTCCAGTAATCACTATTTGAATACTACTCCTGAAAGAACTAAGTCAACCATCACAGTTTCACTGTTCTGTAGACAACCCAAAAAATGGAATGTTGACACTATTTCCCTGTGCAAACAAAACAACAAATACAACAGTGAGCATCCACAAACATATGCAGCATGTAAGGGGACGTGCCCAAGAGACACTGACCCTGGACAAAGGAACAGTCATTGTGAATTTCTCAGAGGTTGCCAATAGGATTTTTTACAGTGTAACTTATTTCACCAACCAATGCTTCCTTTTTTTTTTTCAGAATAAATTTTACATTTTTTGGAAGTAAGCAAGAACATTTCTCAAGGGCTTCCAGGAGGATTTCACAGAGTTTGGACTGAATGTAGCTGAGAGGAGGAGGATGGGAGAGACTTATCAGTCTGAGATCACGTCACCCTATTTATTAATCCACAGCAGAATTCCTGAAGGTAACACCAGGAAGCTTGACTGCTGGCAAAAAGAAAACACTGATCTTCAAGTGTTAACTGAACTGTAATTATAATTTCCACAGCAAAACACACAGCTTCCTGGGAACTATTTTTGTGTTGCATGAACACTTCCTGGTGGCTTTTGTGCCACTGCTTTCCAGTCTGGGAGTCCATTCCTACAACCAGAGATGCCCTGCCCTCAGGTTTATGTGCCTGCTTTGTAGAGAAGCCATACAGATCCATCACACAAACTTAATTCAATCCTCAGTCCCTGCTGTGGTATAGATGTTCTGAAGGTGGGGAGAAACCCTCTAGCAAAGGCATAAAATCAGTGGAGTGCCTTTCCCCAGACACAAACATAAGCGTAGCCACATGAGAAATGTTCTAACCTACATTTGTGCCTGAAACAACTCAGTTGGAGGAAGGAACAAGGCATAGGTACAGAGATTTGCAGTTTTTGATGTCCTCCAGGGTAGAGATGTAGTGACAGATTGCCTAGTCAGAGAGAAGGCTGGGAGAGCTGGAAAGATGAGGCAGGGTATTAGCCCCTTCAGATCAGCCTGCAGTCTGGGTGAGTAGCTCTGTTACTGACTATTGCCATTTGTGTATTTTTCTCCTTCACATGCTTTCCATTGAGTTATGGTATATTCCACTGGCATGTTGTGGTGTATCACCTTCCCTTTTCCCCCACCGCTCTGAGTACATTTGTGTCTGTGTTTGCACCACAGAAGACACTCATAGAGTATTATAACCAGAGATAGCCAAGCTCTTCCTCTGGGAAGCTACAATCAACCTTGCCAAACTCCAAACTGCAATGCTTCCACCACAGTTGGTAGTTTGAAGGAACCTGGGAATGTTTCCCTGTGCCAGAGTTACTCCTGCCCAAACTCTTGCTGTGGTGGAGAGGGTCCATGTGGTAGAGACCCTTGGAGAAATCAGTTTCTGCCTCCTTACTATGGTGAAGCAGTGCAGTGGATGGAGGAGGCTGGATGGTTCCAAAAACTGAATGCTGCTCTGGAGAATAAAAAAAGTCAGGGGGCAAATAAAATAAAATGACCAAAAACCCCCAACACAAAGGCGGGCAGTAGGCAAATGGAGAGTGAGTGGCAGGAAGGGCTGACAGGTGCTGCGGGTCCTGTGAGTGTCACTGGAGGGCACATTCTCAGCTTTTTTCCTTGTTGCACCTTCTTGGGGCTGATGGCCTGCAGCAAAGCAGCCATAAAACCCGGCATTGTTTCAAAGCAGTTACTCGGTCATGCTTGAAGGGTTTGTACATGTTTGTTAGAGGTTGCAAGAAAAAAATGTGACTGAAAAACATAAGGCAAGCCCTCGGGGTAGATGTACTCTGTGAGGCAGTGTAATCTTGTCCTGCTGCTTACCAGCTTTGCACCTGGTTAACTCTAGGTCAGAATGAAACTATATAGTCAGAAGTGATTATTTGTGACCCCAGACAAGAACATGACCTTTCTATCTACAGACTCCATTGAAATGGCAATACCCTGATTATGGAATATTTCTCAGCTAATTAGGAATGCAGGCTCTACAGGTCACTGGGAGTTCATACTATTCCCTTGGCATAAGCAGATGTGTTCAAGATAAACTTGTACTAAACACATCAACAGCTCCACACTATCTCGTGTGCACTGGGGAGGAAAAAAAAAAAAAAGGAAAAGAGAGACAGCATCTCACCAAAGCCTAAAGAGCCAGATGACTCCAGGAGCTAGATATTAATTTATGAACATTAAGTAAATAATTGTCTTTTGGGTAGTGGCTCCTGGGCTCTACACCACATGGCTGCCAATATGTAAGCAGGACTTACTGGGGAGGTGCAAATCTGAGGCCAGGAAGATATGCTGCACAGCCTGTAATTCCTGCAGAGCTGTGCAGGATTCATGCAGGGCCAACGTGGGTATCTGTGCTGTGCTCCCAGCCTGGAGGGGTTAGGGAGCACAGGCACTCAGGTAATCGTCATCACAAGAGCCTGTGCAAACTTGGTGCAGTGACATCTTCATTTCTGTTTCTACCTGTTTCTACCTCTATTTTTGTTTTTTTCTTCACTCTATTTCCCGTCCCAGACCCACTACAGGCTTTCTGATTGCTTCCCAGCTGCTAGCTAGATTCTACATTCCACTTTATATCTCCTTCATCTTTCCTTGCAAACCCACACATCTTCTCTAAACTTTATTGCTCTGCTCTTTGCCTGATCTATTTTCCCATTTCTCATTCAGAAGGATGCCATATTCCTGTTGCAAGTTTGTCCAGGATTCTCTTCTACTCATTGTTCTTGCTGTAATTTCCCCTCCTATAGCAAAGGACTGCTTTCCAAAGAAAACTGGTCATGTTTCCTGGTGAACTTACCTGCCTCTGCCCTGCCATCAATCTTCTCTCTACCAACAGCTGTGATTCAGCTGGCAGGCACCACACACTCCTCAAATACATGCTCAAGGGAGGAGAGTCCTGCTGGCATTGCAGGGCCAGCAGAGAAGCTGTGTGACAGCCGCTCTCTCTCTGAGCAGCCGCTACGGCTCTACTGTCCCAGAACAACACTCCTACTTTCCCAAAAAATAGCAAGTGTTTTATTTTGTTGGCCAAGCAGGAGAGCTGAATCTTTCTCATGCTCATGACTTATAACTCTTCATGTGACAGGCCATGATGGTGAAGGCATCTGCTTTGCTCTTTGGGAAGCAGTTGAATTTCATGTGCTGTATTACAGAGTGCTGTTCAACAAGGTAGCTGCTGTCGGAGCTGCTGTCCTGGCCATTTTCTGGGAGGATGATGTACTGCCTAGCTGTGCCTAGCCTGCACAATGAACACTGTAAACACAGCCCTTGTATGGTTTTATCCTGCAGGACCTGGAAGCGTTTGCAGCTGATAGAGATGCAGGATAGCATCAGTGATCCTCATCAGTGATCCTTCAAGTGCTGAGCTGGGATTTTGTCCGCACTGCCCCACATCCGTTTTCACAGGAAAAGAGGTGATAAATAACAGCCCTTTATGTGCCTCTGCCTGGAGATTCATGGATGAATCCTCCCCTCCTGTCTGTGGCACTAGTGAGACAGAGATAAGCAGGGGGAGGCATGAGAAGCCCCCGAGGGGTAAGGGACATACCCAAAGCCAATGTTCGTTGTGTGCAGTGGGCTCGGTGCCTGTGAGGTAGGAAAAAAATTGCCATAATATTGGAATTAACATTCCTGCTTGAGCCATAAAGAAACCAGGACCTTATGACTTTGTGTGTCATAACAATCCAAATGCTCCTGGTGGAGCTAGGGAAGCTGGCAGGAGAAGGTAGGGGACTGCAGAAAGCCATGCACTGCTGCCAGAGTTGAGGTCAAGCAGGTTTGTACAGGCTGATCACACCAGGAAGGATACATGCACTGCCCTTTCATTTTCCCATGCAGAAAAACCTCTTCCTCAACACAGCAGATACATCTGCACACAGCTGGTCAGGAGACAGGAGGGACAGCCAGGGACTTGCTGTGGTACCTGTATTTTCCTTCTCATTAGCAGAAGCACCGTCTCTGATTTCTGTTTTATTGCCTTGACTTCCTTAACACCATTGCTTGTGTGAACAATAACATTCTGATGCCAGCAGTATTAAGGCACTGCATTAAATAGGGGCATTTTTAACTCTGAGCCATTTTTCTCTTTTCACTAGGACACTTTATGTATTGTTCAAAACTGAAAGACTGAAAATACGGTAGGAAAACAGTTTCTCAGTGGCCCCTGTGATGTCTGTTAAAATGTGTACTGAAGGGGAAACATCTCATCTGCCATGTAAAAGAAATTCAAAGATATCAGCCTCTGAAAAATATGATGCAGGCATTGAACAGGTCATATTCTATATCCTCAGATACTTACACAATACAGTGTAGGACAGGCCCTTTTCCAATTGTTATATCTACATATGCTATCTCTTTAAACATAAACAAATACACTTCTGCAGAAGATGACTGTGCCTTTCTTTCTTTACTGTCAGCAAAGATAGAGATATTTTGACTGATGGAGTAATTCGGGTGGGGAGGGAACTGATGTTCCAGAATGTGTCATCATGTCCTCCTCACAGTGACAGGTGGCTCCTAAGCGCCTCCAAAGTTGCCTCTTCTCTAGGCTGAGAAAGTGAGGTCCCTCAGCCACTGGTCCTCATGGGGCCAGTGCCCCTAACCATTTTGCTGGCACTCTGAATTTGTCCCATTTACCGGTGCCTTTCCTACGTATCAAGGAGCTCAAGACTGGATGCAGTAACTGATATGGTCTCATGAGTAAAGAGAGATAATCCCTTGCCTTCAGTTCCCCAGCAGGGAGACGCTCACCTGCATCACATGGACATATATTCCATGACATATGCAAGTAGCAGGCAGATAGATAATGATGTCCCAGTGAATTATTTGTTCCAGTTGTGCCCTCAGTGGATTTCCACTTTTCAAGGCCTCTACATATTTTGGAGGAAAGCATAAATGTTTTCTTCCAGTGTCATGTTGGCCTTTGGAAGTCTGACATCACCGTCTGGTCTCCTCTGAGACAAAGGGAAACTGTCTGTAAAATATCTCTCCTTTCTGGTAATAATATCTTAAATAGACTTTGGTATTACAGCAGTAAAGTAGGTTACAATATTTAATATCATTTACCTTTCATAGTGAACCTGTGAGACAGAAAACTAGTTTCATCTTGAGTTTATGAATATGTAAATGAGGCATGGGAAAATTAATAGATTTATAGGTAGAAAGGCTGTCACAGAATAGGAGCATGAACTGATATCTGCTCAGCTATCATGCTCTGTGTTCTGGCTACTTCTTCTTTCCTGCTTCTATTTTGGTGTCATGCTGCCTTCATGGATGAGATGACTTGCTGTCAAGATGTGCAGCAAGATGCAATCTGATCCTACACACCCATGGAAGTGGGAAAACACTTGGGTTAATCTATATCAGCTCATCAAAACAGAGCCCCAAGGGTTGCTGAACTTTGTCATCTCCTTTTTATCTTATGCTGCCTTGAAATTAGCTGATTTTTCATGCTATAAAATGACAACACAAAAGAGTGCAGAAAGTTAATTCTTCAAATGCTGATCCAGGACTACTAGTGGAATAAACATAATCTTCCTTTTATCTATTCTGCTTTTCTGTTTGGTTTTGGCACTGAACAGTCTCTGTCCCTCATTGCCCTGTTCCAGTGCATAAATCATACATGGATCTCTCCAGCTCCCACTCCCTATTTCATTAAAAAAATGGAATATGAAAGGTGTGCGGAAGCCCTGGAGGGAAGTGACACAAACCCAGATGTTGCACGATCTATGTCCCAGCTGCAATGAGCCTGCATGTGGCAGCTGCCTTTGCACTGCCATCAACAACAGCAGCTGGAGGGGCTCTGCTGTTAATGGCTCATCCCCCAGGAAGGAGCCAATGTGAGGGAAAACAGCAGGCTTTATGTACAAGATATCACATTGCTACACTTTATGTTTTGGTTTTGTTATAAAACAAGCAAGAACCTAGAGAAAAAGAAAGCAAAATTAGATATGGTCCCTTGACCTAAAAGTGCCATGAGATATTACTCCCTGCCCCCTGATTAAGCCCTTCCCTTTCTGATTCAGTCCATAGGAGATCAAGTATTTGTTACTGTATGAACTATTCTAAATACCTTTTCTAAGGCAGTAAAAAATAAAAGTGGTCTAAGAGCAAAATGAAAATGAAAAAAGAATCACGAGTTTTAGAGCCTGTCCAGTGAATGCATATTCCTAGTGGGATTTTTTCTCATCCTTGAAGAAAAAGGCATATTTTAAGACAAATAAAACAAAATAGAGGTTTATATCCTCACTAAAGAAAAAGTAGTTTCCACCTTCATTGTCACTGTGTTTTGATATATGTTTAGTTGTGTTATATCCTAGGATCATCTAATTTCCATATAAAGTGTAGCTACTTTCAGTTTTACTATATAGTGTTCAGGGGAGACTTTGATTTGTGTGCCCTAGGGTAGACCTGAGAAATGCATAATTTTCTTTAAGTCCCTTCTGTCATGCACCATCAGTAAATTCCTGTACAGATTACAACATGGATGTTTAGTCAGAGGTCTGCACTCCCACGGAGGAGAGTGGGAGGGATAATAATAAATGTGTGGACCGAAGTGGAAAAAAAAAATGTAAAAGAAAAGAGAGGAAGAGAGAGAGAAATTCCATTAAGAAAGGTTACTGAATCAAGAAGAATTTATCAAAAGTAGACTGGTGAGAGTGGCTCTTGAATTTTTATGAATTTGTGGGGCACACTAGTCAGTCTGCTTTGGACTGTAATTTCAGGTAATAGCAGAATTGGGACCACTAGGGCATAGTCTGTCACTGTTTCTAATCTCCACTGCTCTGGAACAACAGTTACACATCAATTCAATTAATCACCAGTGATAACAAAAGTTGTTTTTTTCCCACTTTAGAAATATTATTTTTTTAAATTCTTTTTTTTTTTTTTTTAGTGCAGAACTTTATCAGACACAATTTCTTTTTCCCTTGCGAAGAAAAGCTTATGAAGTTCATTTATACAGAGAGCATAAATCCTATCTCCCACTGTTTTCCCCTGTAACCTAACATGAAATATGGCTTATAGCTCAACTAATTCTCAACATTTAGTGCAAACTGATGAAAGTAGTTCATCACTCACAGGGATGCACCAGGCTTGCAGCAGCACACACAGACCAGGACAGGTGCATACAGCAGTGTCATGGCATGACACATACAGTCTCATATATAGCAAAGCAGACAGGTATCTTCATGATATTCATTGGGGATATATACCATTAAAAAATGAGTGCATCCCATTTTACAGCAACACTGTCTTTCTTCCTTGTCACTCTTCCCCCTCCCCAGATTTATCTCCTTTTCTTAATGACTCCCTTTTTTCAATTTGTGTCTCTCTCTGACAGATAATACTTTGTCTCCTTGTTCTCCTGGCTTGGTTTGTGTCTTGCCTTGTTTGCTGCTCATTATTTGCACTATTTATTTGCAGGATGTAGATACAAGAACTTGCCCATAATCAGTTCAATAATTCCACTTCAAAACAAGCCATTCCGCTGCCACATGTAATCCTGACAACTCATCATCCACCAGCCCAGGTAGGTCTGGCTATTGCATATTAGCTGTGCTGCAACATCAGCCTCTTTCCCTTGCCTCCTACACTTTAATTCACTATTAAATTCCCCTTGCCAAGTTTTACCTTCAGTTGCATTACTGCAATGGGAAGGGAAGGAAAGGAGCACAGCAATGCAGCAGGGATGGCCAGCTCTTCCTGACTTCTCAAATACCACTTTTTTCTGGTAAGTACAGTTGAAACTGTGTTTTCAACTTGTGACATATAAAGTATTAGAGCTGACATTTTCAATATCTCCCATCTGAAGCCTGAGAGATAACATTTGCCAGCCTGCAGGCAAGCAGCTGTGATCACCCCATGTAATGGAAGGGTAAACTGAGGCATAGGGTGAGGACATGAACTTGCCAAAGGAAGTCAGCCCTGCACCTTAGATCAATATGTGCAGCTCCACTATCAGGTGGATGAATGAGACAAAGCTCTGTGGAGACATAGATGCACCCCAGTACCACAGCCCTGGTGCCAGCCAGTGATCCCAGCAGAGAGGGCAGTGCAATGTTTTACACTGTCCAGGGGCTGCCCTGGAGAGGGACTAGGAGCAGAGCACAGTGATGGTCCCAGGGACACCAGGTACTCCACAGGATGGGGAAGTGTTCTTGCTGCTGCCTGCAGGAGGACCTGATCTTAAAAGATGAGATGGGGGATGGTCTCCATGGTCCACAGGAGTATCTTGCTATGTTCCAAGATACAGGAAAGTCAGACATTTAGCAAGGCAGACAAAGACCTAACCACATCCTTCATAGAGAGGCAGGAGCATTCATGTACAGTTCCTTTATCAGTGTGAAAGGAAAGGGTTGAATATGAAGTTTACTAGGCAGCAAATAGGTCTGTCTTGTCTCTCCCTCTCTCCATCAATCAGGAAAGAACAGGTCTATTTCTAGTTATGGAGACCCAAATAACCAGAACGTTTCTTCTTGCGAAGTGGAGGACAGGGAAAATTTCACAGCCTGATTTCTCTCAGATGGTTTGTGTAAGAGTCAAGCATGCGTTTGAAGCTGAGCATTCACGTATAGCTCAGAAGATGAATCAGAGTTTTGGCTCTGGTTCCTCTGCAGAGACAGCAGACCCAGTGATGACCAACATGGTGGCTCTTGCATCAGCTTCTCAAAGTGACAAATGTCCCTGACTCAGTGTTTGTGCCAGGCCATACAGCACCACCTGGCTCAGCCTTTCAGGTACTGACACAGCATAGTATGAACAATGGAAACAATGGAAAGAGGCTCTGATTTTTTTTGGACACTCAGTGGAGCCGTCAGGTAAGTTCATCCACCACTGCGCTGAGGAAGGTTCCAATCAGGTGTTGTGCACTCCAGCACCAAAGAACATTCAATGCACAGCAAACTGCTCCCTTTTGTAGCACTAACCTGTGTCCCCCCCCCACATCAGGCATTCACTGTCCTGCCCGGTGTAAGGTCGTGCTGTTTATTCAGCACCATTCCCCACCATCCCCAAAAGTGCAGTCTGCACAAGCAGAGGCAGCACTCAGACCCCATTTCCAGTGCATTACTGATATGTGACCTCTGCAGCAATGCCCGGGGTGACAGGAAACCTCAACATTTCTGACATGCCTGTTATGTGCAATCCTGAGCAAGGTAAGGCAAGCTCCATGCTCGCTCCATCAAGCTTTGGGAGAGGGGCTACAGATGGCTTTAGGAGACCTCTTCACACCTCTTTTATACCTTTGTGTTCTGTTTGTTGGTTGCTTTTGGTTGGGTTTGGTGTCAATGCTTAGGTCAGAGAAGACCTGATCCAGCTGAAGAAATATTCTCAGCTCTTTTACACTGATTCAGTTCCCAGCTGATGCCCCCAGGATGGGAGGGTCTGAGGGCACAATAAAACTGATAGCTTGAACAACTGGACAAGGGGGTGTGTGCACTCGGAATGCTCTGAGGACAGTAGTGTGTCTCCTGCTTTTCTGCTTCTTGTCTATCTTAATCTTTTTGCACCATAGGGTTTTTTTTTTTTTCTAATCACCTTCCTAAGTTGTGCCAACTGACTGCAATTTTCTCCATATCATCCCTCAAATTCATAAACCATGTTTTCCTGGGTCACTCTTGTGGTTGCTCTTGCATGACCCTTACAGAAAATTTATGCAAGAAAGGGCTTTACACAGTAAAAGAGCTGCTCACAGCAAAGGGCAGAGAGTCAGAAGGCCTTGGGTGGTCAGTTCAGCTTCACATAAAAGCCAAAGAGGGATATTAAGCAAAGGAGAGAGCAGCAGTGACAGCTGCCTGCAACGACTGTAGCAGGGCTAAGTACAGAGTGGGGGCTGTGGCTGAACATCAGGCAGGCTGAGAGCATTTCTCTGGGAGCTGCCCCTGCCTGGCTCAGCCTCTCCTCTCCCACAGCAGCACTGCTCTGTCCCACCCTCCACTTATGCTGTGGGGTGAGCCCACCCCAGAGGAACAGGGCTGATCACACCACCAAGACACATCCCTGGCTCTGTGGTTTGGGACCTGCTGGCACTGCACAGCCCCAAGGCTGACCTGACCTACCTTTGACAACTGGAAGCTTTTTTGGCACTTTTGCTCTTCTCAAGTCAATGAAGTATATTTTTATGGAAGGGTCAGAGCAGTGCTGATGAGCACCCTTTACCACCCCTTGCACATTTAGCTTGCTGTATCTCTTGGTGAAATGCCTCTATCCTACCTCTGTGAAAGTGATTTCACTAACTTTAATGTCTGATTGAATCTCTTGTCTCTTAAAATCACTTACTGCCTCTGCCTTCCCCATCCCCATTCCTGCCCAAGGGCTGGGCTTCACAGAGTCCTGGTGTTTCTTAAGATTTTTAAGAGAAACATACAGAAAGCAGTGGAAGAAATATAAGTACAGGGATGACCCAACGCTCTGGGACAGTAAGTAATAATCTAGGATCTAGTGCAATGACCTGGATGAATTAGAGGGGCTGTCAGGAAAAATGAAATATGACAAGTATAGGCTCAGCACAGTTAAGAGAATTACAGATGCAAATACAAAACAGGTAATCCACACATGGACAAGAGTAGTACAGGGAAAGAACCTGGGGCAATCAGTCATGAAGAAATAAAGATGAGTAGTTAATGAAAAGCCATAATTAAGACAAGGCAAATATGCTCTTGGGATGTATGAGAAGGAAAATAGTATGAAAAATATTACCAAGAGCGTTTTGTCAGAGCAGCTACCATGAGCTGAGGTGCAGCTCCTAACAGTACTGGGTTTGTACCTCTGGAATGTGAAGACAGACATTGATCTTCAGGCTGAGAAACAATACTCAGGAGCTCCCTTCCCTCCCTGGGCCAGCAAAGCCTCTGTTTGTTAACAAACATCCATACAGTGCAAGGTCAGTCAATTTTCAGGCTGTTTCAGGGGCTGAAAGAGCAGGGATCCTTTCTGGATCAGATGGCAGTTTTCACATCTTTATATTTGATGTTCATTTTTTAAATCTCTTGTTAGTACACAGTGGGGTGATTCCTAAAGCTATAGCAAACACATGTGTGGACAAAGAGTTTATCTCCTGCTCACAGCATGCTCTTGTACACAGTGTAGAAATTATACACAATGGTGGCCAATGCAAAAGGAGATGTGACATTGCTGAAATGCAGGTGAGAGTGTGCTGAGCTGCAACCAGGCAGCATCTAATGTCTGACTAAAATCACGTGGTGACTTCTTCAATTTTCCTGAAATTGCTGCTTCCAGCAGCTCCCATGCTGTATGGCCAGCAGCATGAGGACAGACAGGAGGACAGCTGCAGTAGGCAGGATGTCAGGCCTCTGAAGATAGCTGATGGCTGGAGGAATTACAATGCTCAAAGTTGGGATGTCCAAAGGTCATAGTGGACTCATTGCAACTGCTTGCCTGCCTCATTCCTTTTGGAAATTTTGTCCACCCACAGGAACAGCTACCCGCCTGGGCTACCCACCTGGGCTACCCAAGTCAGTACTCTGGGATGGTGGGAGACTGACTCATAGCAGGCAGAAAAATGTGACTTAAAGAGAAGATAGCTGCTAAATTCAAAAAATTATGGGGTTATCGTAAAATACAAATCACTTGAGCTAAACTAAAAGCAGAATGTGTTATAGAGAATGGGTAACTGGCAAGACAGGCACTGGCTGTGTCTTAAACATGAATAGACAAGGTAGTCTCAGAATGCAACAGAAATGGAAATGCCAACAAACACAATGAGCAGAGCAGGAGTCTGCTGTGGTTCTTAATGATGGAACCAATGGAAAATTATTGCTGCCATCAGAGTACATTTCCCAGATGTAACCACGTTGAGCCATGTATCCCTTATGCTTTTCCTTCATGGTGGAAACATGAACCCTCTCAGCCCTGTTCCCTGGGGACCCTACCCTGGTCTGACTGTGTCTTGACCACCTGTCCATCACTTGCACTGGAGCTGGGAGGGCACTGGGGCACGGTGATAAAGAGGAAGGGCAAGGGTACCTCAAATCATCTTGCAGGGAGGCCCATGGGGCAGATTTGACTTGGTCTCTTCCTTCCCCCTGTGTTTGCCATGTCAGGGGACTATCCTCTGAGGAGACTGATGGATTGTATGTTGGGATAGGAGATGAAACAAGGAGAAAAACATTCAGTGCTCAGGAGAAGAGGAAAATTATGAGAAAAACAAGGTGACTACCTACCCAACTTCCTTAATCCTATAGAGGTAAGAAGTTACTTTAAAAGTCAATATTCCCTCTGTTTCCTCACCTACCTGTCTTTGAAGTGAGCTCTTGCCTGAGTTCTTTAAATTCTACAAGGAAAGGAGAAGGAATAGGGGTTGTCTTACCTCAAGAAAAGCATCCATGCTGATAACTGTCTGCCTTCTCTTTGATGTAGTGAAACTTGAGTCTCTAAGTACCACCACAGTAAAACTGGACATGCTGGGCTCTATGCCCATTTTATTGCCTTGGTTTGCCTGAAGCTGTGGAGGGACTTTTATGATCAAAAGTTTGCTGCTAGTTGACAGGAGGTTGGTCTTGTCCTTCCTGTCCCAGCTGGGCTACAGCAGCTGACATTGCCATCTTAGTAGTGGCTTTTTGCTCATTGGATACAGTGAGTCCCTACCCCCTCTGACACACAGGAGAGAAAGCCCCAGTAAGTGTTTGCACATCTAGAAAGCAAATGTGATTCATTATTAATACAGACCTGTTAAAGTGTGTTGCACTTTAGAGACTTTAACTGATTGACAGGTCCCTGACCTAAGGAGATTTCTTTCTATGTTTAAGCATCACAGGACAGGTAAGTATGGCAAACAAAGGAAGGGTTGGATGAAAAAGGTTGAAGGGCCACAAAATTAATATTACATGCTAGCATGGTTCATTACACAAAACTCTTACACATGCTGAAACTTTGCTGACACCAAGAAGTCTGTAAGGTTCAGAAAAAAATTTGGTATTTTACTGTCATGAGTAAGTTTGAGTAGTTTCTAGGGAGCTTACCTAACTCCAAAACCTTACTGAAACCACTGGAAAAAGCAGCAGTTTTCCATGAGGAGGTGTTGAGTGAGTGTTCCTTTACTCAGCAGTAGTTATGGGCTCATGTGAAGATCAGGACACATAGCGTGGGGGTTTTAATGCAAATATTTGAGAGCCTACTTTGGGGCTGTGAGTCAGAGGTAAAAAGATGACAAGAAATCCTTTAAGAAGTTATAGTCTAGAAATAGCGGGTGGAGCAAACTGCTGCATGGCCTGGGGCCAATGCTACAAGTCAGGCAACCTCTTTGGGCAGTATTCTGGCTGAAAAAAAGAGGTTTCAAATTTTGCTAGAGGAAAATGCTTCCTGTGTTCTTGGTGCCTAAATAAAAAAGTTGCTTCAAAGAAATATCCAGTCGCATACTGATAAAAGGCACAGTAAAGCACAAATACAAGCTGCAGGAATTAACCAAGGATATGTCCAGCTAGCAAGGTAATAAAACCTGTCTGAAGTTACCCCCACATTGCAGCCCCACCTAGGGCTCTTAATCATGCTTTAGCTCCAAATTCCCTATTATTCATATACCAAGTCCTTTGAAATCTGACTTGAGCTCTTAGGCTTTCCATGCTAAGGATATGGCTTAAAGGGGTTGGGATGCCTCAAACAACTGGCTTTGAATTGGGGAAACATCTCCTGTCCATATCGCAGACTTTCTGTAGCGATCGGTGGGGTAACATTGACTCTGATCCTTTCAGTTCTTTTACACTCCTACCTTGGAATGCATGAACCAGCCTCTGGAGGGGCTTTTCTTCTCTTCACACTGTGACCCATGGGTGCTCAGCTCCAGTGTACAATTAACCTTTGCTAATTTGCAGACCTGTCAGTCAAATAAGGCAAATCCCATTGGAGCTTGGCTGGCAGTGGCCAGGAAACCTTAGTGAATCTGCTGAAGAGAATGTCATGCACAGGGGTGCCCTCTTTCACTCCATTCTGTACATTTTCTGCTCTCTCTCTATTTAGTCTTCTGACACATACAAGGGCATGTTTTGTTTTCATAAGCACAAACCACTTTTATTCAAAAAACAAATTTATCTTTTATTTAGGTATCCAAAGAGAATTGCACTAGATAATTGTGGTCCTGATTGCTCTCATAGGCAGTACAAATGTGTCTTCTTTGCTTGTTTTATTTCATTTTGGCTCATTTTTTTTTTTCCACATGCCTATATGACGGGGAAATATTAAGCCTACACAATGTATGCAAACACAATTCGTGGTTTGAGCAAGAGGAATCACAGTTGGGTGACATTCTGTAATTCATCAAGAGGTCTGACACTGTTATGAAAAGACACTTTTCTGTATTTTGGAATACCTTTTTCCCAACAAACATTCAAGTACATTGTTTGATCAAGCAATAATAACACTTTAATCTACCTTGGGTATTCTCTTCAAAATAAGAGGTCAGAGAATAATAGTTCTCTCAGGCTTTAAAATGAATCCTTTAACAAATGGTTTTAGATGCAAAGATATGGTGAAAGGATTTTTCTTACCTGGAGAATTTAACATTTTACTGGAAGAAAAACCATATCCATGGAGTCCAAGGTGACAGATGATGGGACTTATTCTTTTGGTGCCACAGATGTGTATCCCACACAGATGTACAGCTCCCCTGCTCTTGGGCAGAGTCACTCTCGAATCAAGGTCTGATGCAGTTACTTCCTCCACTGCTATCAATCACCTCTGGATTAGGCATTCAGAGGACAAAGGAAAAAGTATCTTATTCTCTTTATTTGCATCCTTAGCCCCTCATTGACTCAATATGAAGAAAAGGAGACTTGGCACATGGTAGCAGAAACTCAGTACCTTGTGCAGAGGGAGTGACACAAGCTGTGAGGTGGGTAAGACAGGTGTAGAGCAGCTGAAGCACTGTGGAGTTCACAAAATTCAGTCTCACTCCCAGCTCAATGACACCAAGTGATCAAACTGGTACAGAATTCTCCTATTCCTCACCTGCATGTTCAACTCCTGGCCGTGATTGCCACAAAATACTACTGATCTCAAGCACTGATTTAGGAGCACCTCAAATACCTGGATGTTTCTATCAAAAGCAAACAACTTTGAGCTGTGCTTCTTTCTCTTACCAAAAATTAAACTTGTGCTGGGATCCAGTGCTCCCAGATTTGCCCATGAAAAGACAAGTGCCAGTTCTATCCTAGTTTTCCTGGATATCTTCTTTTGCTACCAGGCAGAAATGGATACTTCCATAGGCCAGTCCATCCCACACATCTTCCATTCCTTCTACAGAAATGTCAAGTATGGGTATTGCACCATGCTTGATCAGGATTTTGTTCACTGCACACTGTTAGCCCCAAAACTGCATAGCAAAATTCTTTTCTGTCTTGGCTGTTCCTTTGAAAAAGATTAGATGCCTGGCTGCTTTCAAATTCATTTAAAAGTCTAGAATGCAGCCAGATAGCACAACAGTCAATCATGACTGTTTTTATCAGGACCTCATCTGTTTCAGGATGTCAATGGAAGTTCTGCTTAACCAACCAGGGTAGAAGTTGCCCTAAGCATTCCCTCCTCCCTCTGGCTATTTTGTCGCTTTGCCAGCAGTTCCTGTATGTGTCCATAGTTTTAGGAACACCTTTTGCTGGAAGTTAGAAAAGTGAAAGCAAAAACTGGAAACTTAAATTCAATAATAAGTTAATAAGGATAAATAGGCAATAGTGTAGAAAGACCATTTGTCTGAACACAAAGCTCTGGATATATATGGCCATGTTAGAAAAGGCAACAGTCAAAACAATACAATAAGGACTTCTCTAAAGCTAAGGGGTCAAAGTGGAGAGCCAATTTCTACCTGCAATTTTTAGGCATTTCTAATGACACAGGACTTTCAAAGGAGATGGGAAAAATGTATCTTTCAAGTTTGCCTATTTGGCTGACAGTAATTCAGCTGAGCTCAGCAAAATGGAGCTGATAAATGCCACTATCCTTGGTGATAAGGGCTTTTCTCCTTTATTTTTAATGAATACAAGAATGACCCAAAATTTTTCCTACAGAAGACCACATCTGGAGATTTGCCAGAAAACTCAGGGTCACTGCCTTGTTTAAGATGGAGCAAAATAGAGCTACCTAAATTTTTAATGAGAAAGTAAGACCTGAAGGGAACACAGCTCCAACATGCCATGCTAAGCTGCTGCCAAGGCTGGCCATCTTGAGGAGCTGCAGCCATGGGTTAAACCTCTGTGAGCCTTCAGGGCTCAGTGGTACAGGCACAGCAGAACCATGAAACATCAGCCCTGGCTGATGATTCATGTGAAAAATCAGCTGTTTTCAGCCAAAAAGTTGTTCTTTAAAGTGAAACCCAAGTCTGCAAAATTATTTTTCTCTTCATATCTTTTAATAGAGATGAGCAACATTTTTTTTTTCCCTACTCAAGTGAACAGCCATAATTCTAGATTCCCTGCAGCACTTTAGGTAAATTTCCATTCCTTCCTTTTCATGGAATACATACTCCTGGAAGGACCAAGTGGAGATAAGCCAAATAAAAGTATAATGAATAATTTTATGAAGACAAAGGTGATTAAAAAACAAGTCCCAAATGTTTGTGAACCTCAGACTAATTTCCACCTCATTGATGCTGATGCAGCACATTGCAATTCTGAGATGGCCTCTCATGTCTGCCTGATGTTATTGATTGGAGAAGGTGCCAAGATGAGAACCAGGCTCTGCATTTCATATTTTAAGGTCACTTTTAACAAATGAGCTCATTTCACACCAAGCTATCCTAGAGCATCTCACCATAATAAACACAGTAATTAACAAGCCCTCTTGAGGCTTGCAGAATAAGCAAGACCTCTTGAGTAATTTTCAGGCATGGGGCAGTTGACCTTTTGTAAGAACTTCATGCCTCTCTGCTAGCCCATCCCTGAGGGTCTGTCACAGTCAGCTCTGCCCACAGCCCTGCTGAGAAACCTGCTTCTCCTCTTCTGCCCTGTGCTGCCTTTGGCTGCATCCACATCCTGCTAGCCAGGCATCCCATGGGTGTTGGGAAAAAGAGAGCACCGAGCTGCCATCTGGAGCTGATCTCAAAGCTCATAAAGCTTCCCCACATGTGCAGGGGCTGAGTAATCACACAAGACCCTGCATGCAGACGGTGCAAAGCAGAAAAGCCCCATAGCACCCAAGGAAAGACAGGGTTTTTTTAAATTTCAATTAGTTTATAAGAGCACAGGCATTGTTGAAACGTCATAAATGATGAAGTAATTTGCGTTTAACTCAATTATTTTGTTGTGGGATTCACCAGAGCTCTTCAATTCAGGTGACAAACTATGTTTTGCTAAACAACCAGGATAGGCTGCGTGTTAGTCACCAGTTTGTCTTGTGGATGCTTCAGCTTGGCTGGAAAAGGAGGGGGATGTGCACAGTAGTCCCATTGCAAAGAACACTGCCAGCATGATGAGGAAGGCAATCCTTCATCTCTCTGTGTAGCCCTGGTGAGATGTCTGCAGTGCTAGGTTCAGGTCTGGGCTCTCCACTACACAAGAGACTTTGACATGCTGGAGTGCATCTGAGAAGCATCTTCGTGTCCCTCTTCTGGACTCACTCCAGTGAATCCTGGAGAAACAAAAGCATCTCATTCCAGCTTCTGCTACAGGGAAGGGGCAACCCAGCCTGAACGTCAATGCCAGTTTTCTAGAGAGCATGGACCCTGGAAAGTTGTTTGGTATAATGAACACAATCCTCATTTCCCAGATGGATGGTAAAGACAGAAAATGACTGCTGCCTAAGGAATTTAATTTTTTAGAGCTAAAGGGCTGTCTCTATATCAGGGAGAATTCTACTCCTCCACCCTCAGCCCCTCAGTCATGCTCCAGGAGAGACTGGATGGCAGCAAGAGCCCTGCTGCCTCTGGGATCCTGAAATGATAACCTTCTTCCAATGCCAAGATATTCCCAAGTTAGCAGTCATTCAGCTGGGCCTTCCTAGCAGATCAGAACCTCTGAGGTATCGCAAAGCTGCAATGGCTATAATAAACATTCAGAGAACACTTCCTGGATGTCAGCAGAGGATAGAGCAATATACCTGCAGCGCTATGACAATTTTACCACATAACAGTAGTTCTTCCCATGCCCCATAACTGCAGTTATAGTGGGATGATGGGATCACTGTAAGGCCTGTCACTGTAAGTGACATGCAATCTGAACACATGACAAGACAAATGTTGTCTTATTTGCCTTTGGTTAAAAATTATGATGATCTCTATATTTGGTGTATCACGATGACCTTTTTCCCAGTTTCCACTTCCACTTTAGAAGATGGTCAGTTAGCTGCACTTACAAATTGCCAGTCATCCTTAGCTTCAGAAGAAAAATTTCACTGCTAAATTAGTACTATCATGTCCTCTCTTATTAGAGGTTCTGCTATTTACTTGTATTTCTTTAAGATTTCATTTCTCTTATTGTTGGAATTATTATAAATATCTTACCTCTATTTGGTATTCCCCAGTTTGGTAATATTAGATTATAGCTGTGGAAAAATATATAACCCCTTGTTTATAAACCTAGAGTCATGCATCTAGGCAATGTATCATCCAATAAATTTATTTGTTTGTATTTTGCCAGTGGTGAATCACTTTCTTCACACCACTGTACTCTAACTTCATAATGGCATTCATTATCATAACATATTCAAAGCCTCTGCCTGTGCATGTAGTAAGGATTGGTTCTTATAATAAAGATAAATGGGATGGGAAATCTAGTAGTTAGTGCTAAGCTAAGTTACAGTCACACTTTAGAATAAGAGTTCTACATTCATTTGTCCATTAGAAGTTAATACATAATTTGGATTAAAACTGGGTATTACCTTCTGGGCTTTCCCAATTCTGTTCTGAAGGACTGCATAGAATCATTGATTCATAGAAGGGTTTGGGTCAGAAGGCACCTTTAAAGGTCACCTAGTCCAACCCCCCATGCAATAAGGAGGGAATGTCTTCAACTACATCAGGTTGCTCAGAGCTCCATCCTGCCTGTACCTAAGTGTTTCCAGGGATGAGGCATCTACAGCCTCTCTGGTCAACCTGTCCCAGTGTTTCACTGTCTTCATCATAAAAAATTTCTTCCTGCAGATTCCTAGTCTGAATCTGCCCTCTTTTTGTTTAAAAACATTACTCCTTGTCCTATTGCTGCAGGCCCTACTGTAAAGTCTTTCCCTATCTTTCTTATAAGCTCCCTTTAAGTACTGAAAGGCCACAGTAAGATCTCCCTGGAGGCTTCTCTTTTCCAGGCTGAACAATTCCAACTCTCTCAGCCTGTCTTCATAGGATAATTTTTGTGGCGCTGTAGCATGGTGCCCCCAGCAAAGATTTTTTTCATCCCAAACTCAAACTTTTCTCTGTCTTGGGCTTTGAGATGTGTCCTACCCTGCTAAAATGATCTCTGTGTTTGCTATCTCATGATAGCCTCATTTCAGCTGCTGACATGCCTTTCCTGCTGCAGATATCAATAATCCTGTGATTTTTAGCAATGTAGAAGGGGAAATAAAGGCAAATCAGGCTGCTGAGAGGCTCACTTAAGTAGAAGGGTTTGTTTGTTTTTTGGTTTTTTTTTGCATTTGATGTAAGGAATTGGCGTATGCTGAAGATGACGCATGGAGTAATTTGTTTTCCACCCAAAAAGGGCAAACGGCTTTATTTCAGCAGAGAAGTTTAAGCCATCTTTGTTTTAGATGGGAAACAGATTATAAAAGATATCAATGCTTAGTAGTTAGGGATGTGTACAGTGTAAGTTCTGGGATCATTTTGCTTTAGGGAATTTTGGTAAGACATCTGCAATAGTAATATAGCAACACATACATACAATAATGATGATAAGGTAACCATGGCAATGATGATAAGACAGAACTGATTCCAATACACACATGTCAGCCACAGAGGAGAGATCCATGAACATAAACAGTTTAAGAAAATGAGTATGTCAAATGCATATGCTCAGGCCTAAAAGCCACTTGTGCAAAGCATAGTTGCTTTAACCATTAGAATATTATCTACCCTCTTGTTCCTTTTTTTCTTGTTAAACTAGAGACATGCTGGACCTGGGGAGTATAAAAGGCTGTTTGATAGATTTGCTTCCTTAATTTAGCAACAAAGTGAGTTAATAAGGATTTTGGCTTCTGAGGCAGCCATACAAATATACAGTAATAATTTCTGTTTGATTGGACAGGCAAAGCAAGTACAGGACAAAATGTTTGAGCATTTCTACTTTTATCTCAGAATAAACCTGAAGTCAGACCCAGAATTTCTTTTAAAATTAGACGCAGCAGTTTCTATCTGAGATGCCTGTATTGTCATCAGAGGCTGACAATGGAGTGGCAGGTCTGGGAATGGGGGTGATGTGCAGGCCATGTGCTGTGCAGGCCAAGCTCAGGCACATGCACAGCCTCTTACTTGTGCAGTCACAGGAGCCCAACCAGGCTTTACAGCTCCACTGTTGAGTCCCAGTCTCTCTCAGTCATACACACAGCATGTCACCATCCAGGTGATCTCATGGATGTAAAGAAGAGCAGCAGGTAAAGAAGAGGAGCCCATCAGGGAGGGTCTTTTGAGATGAAGAACAGTAGTTTTTCAAGCAGTAACCAATCTCATAAACCTGATTCAGAAAAAATTCCCATTGATTTTAGCAGGAATCTTTCTGTGTTGGACTTACAATATTCAGCCTACTGCAATGTATTTCACTAGCATTTGATTGCAAATATGGTTCACAGGTCCATAGGCTTGGATTAGCATTGTTAAAGACACTGAAATTTCCACTCCTCCATCTTTCAGGCTTGCAGCTTCATGGCAGTATCAACTGTTGCTTTTTTCCTCCTTGAAGCAGAAAGGAAAAATACAAATTTGCAACATTACAAATCTGTTTTGCATAAGTCCTTGGGCCAAAGCCATCTCTGATGGAACTCTGTTGCCTGGAGTTGTATATATTTTCTTCCTGCATTTCATTCCAGAAGTGTCATCACTGTAGGCAGTAAGATGATTTGGTAAGAACAATTGCAGAGATTATCACAAAGAGATCCTGATCTCAAACCTAATCCAAATCTCTGTCTAATACTCTTCACATTAGTCCCAGTTCAATGTACTGTGCAGTAAATGATGCACTTGGCATCTCTTTGACCAGGCAGCAGAAGAAAAAGATGAATGCATAAAACAGGAAATGGATCATGGCCAATTAGTGGTGCAGAAACCATGGCGGGTCATTTCCAAAATAACAAATGAGCCTGGCAGGCTGGCATGTATTTGTGCAGTGACCTGGATCAGGCAAGTGGTGAAGACCTTATCTGTGTGGGCTGGTTTTGGTGCTGCAAGATGAGCTTAGGAGGCCTTGCTAGTCTGCAGGCACAGAGCAGCTGTGTGAGGGAAAGAACAAGAAGAACTTGAGATATAAGTCAAACTTGTCACTTCAAGACATTTACAAATCATCTGAACTATGGTCCCCATTACTCAGAGCCTGCTTCTGTCCAAGAGAGATATCTATCCAGCAGGGAGGAGGAGAGGAAAGTCAAAGCACAGATTCCAGCCAATTCCTTTCACTGATTTTTTTTTTTCCCTTCAGTTTTCAAGAGGGAAAAAAGCATCTGAGGAGCTGGGAACATCTAGTCAGGTCATTAGAGGTCCCTGAGCCCAGCTGAGCTCAGAGCCCACCAGGACAGCCAAAACACAAACAAACCATACAAGATGCCCCCTGCTGGAATGGGGATGCAGGATAAAGGGAAAGGCTGGAAGGGGAAACAGAGGCAGAGAAAGATGATGGGATTTGCCTTGGTTTGCTCTTGACCACAGCGGTGGGCACTGACCTCCTAGGAAGAGGTTAGTGACACAACATGATGCCCCCAGCTAATGGCTGTCCTGGTGGGTACCCTCTGGTTGATCAGGGTGGACCCCCAATGTACAGAGGCAAGATTCTGTTCTGATGTAAAAAGACAAAAACACCTAGTAACAATAACACTAGGGTTTTGATGTTTACAGATGTCACTGTTAAATGAGAATGATCAAATTAGTTCACTGTAACTTGATGTCATGGTGAAATAGAACAAAAGATAAAAGGACCAGAAGCTTGTTTGTTTTTTTTTTTTTGTGACACCAGAGAGCACATTAGAAGACAGGCAAAAAAAGTAGAAGAGAAGAAAACAGGGAATAAAGACATTTGAAAAGCTTTTCTCACAGCTTTTGTTTAAAGGAGAGCTAGGTACTTATATGTACTTAATATTTCTTCCTTGTTTTTCAGGCAAAGAACAGGTGAGAACTCAAAGGAATTGCTTCTTAAGTCCAATTGTAATTTCTTTCTGTTTTTTAACCTCACTGGCTTTGTTAGGTGGCTCAAAAGCATCTTACATCAGTTGTGTAGATTTCTTTCCATCATTAAGGCTTTCAACAAATAGTTTTCTCCACAGAAACACTTGGGGGCTAGATATTAAAAACTGTAATAATTTCTAGAACCTGATGCATGAATTGATGAGGTATAGGTGAAAATGAAGACAAAGGCAACTTTCTTGCAAAAGAGTCAGTTGGAATCGCAGCCGGGAATTAGGCTGTACAATGCCTATTCCTGACACCAGACAAGTTTTACTCATTCTTCTTTCTGAGCTTGTTACTGATGCTATTACAGATAAACATGTTGACAGCTCATCTTAGGAAAAGAAACATCTCATCTCTGTAGAGAACCACCTGCAGGATGGGGTGTGTGTCTGCATAATCTATAGAAATCCTTGGGCAGAAAAACTGCATCTGTCTAGACAGACAGGCGGAAAAATCTTCAATATTATTTTCTAGATCTTCAAGTCCTCAGTAAGAAACCAACCCAGGTTTACCAGCAACAGTAGGTTGTGCTGAATTTTTGAGCATTTTTATGTTGAGATTGAAGCTGTGCAGAGAAAAGAAATTCTGATTAATGTAAATTTTCAAGGTCTTCCTGTAAGTTTTCACCATGAAACCCTTATGCTTCAGAATTCTTCACAAAAACTTTTTGAAGATTTAAGCTGCTCAAAATACATTTCAGCAATGATACTTCATTTTTATTTTATTTCTCATCAATGTTGTTACAATATAAAATAGAATACCCAAATAAACAATTCAAAGGAATGCAATGCCTTTAAAACTAGAAACATTGATGTTTAATTCCAAAAAACAGGAGAGCTCAAAAGAGGATAGTCTGATATCAGAGCTACTTTTGGTGTTCAGACCGGAATTTGGTGAAATTTTCATGGTTATATTATAGAAAAGGGTACTGCTAGGTTTTTTTCCTGTCCAGTCCTCATGGACATCTGCTAAAATAGGTACAAATTATTAACTATTTACCAATATTAACATTTTTCCTTGCTGTACAACAAAGGTTATCAAACAAGTACTGTAGCTGGTTCTATGACATACTTTAAAGGGAAAACTTTATATGGAATTTTATACTGCTTAAAATTTTTATTTTACAAACCCACCTTGTAAAATTGCACTAAAAGCAACAAATTATTGGGAGAGGACACAAAAATATCTGATTGTATTAAATAATCAAATGACATTTTTAAACATCACACATGTATAAAAGAGATTGACTACTATTTTGTAATAGGGTCATAACACAATTGGTCCTATGGTACAATTGGGAAGTGACACTGTCACATTGCACGACCAGCCTTGGACATGATAACTGTGTAGACAGGGTGAATAGAAGCTTTAGGAAGAAAAAGATCATTTTAGAGTCCAAAAAAATGCATGCAGAAACCCTAAAAGTTGCCCTTTACCAGGTAGACCCAAGACACTGTTGCTTATGACCAATGGACTTACAGCCACAAAGGAAGTCTGGGACCCCTTGTGAAAGAAGCTTTCTGAATTTGAGATGGTCATGAACTGGTGCTGTACAAAGGCACTGAACTGCAGAATAATACAAGCACCGGGGAAAACAGGAAATTCAGTAAATCAGGAGCAGCAGGAGGGAATATTAGAAGTTGGGAGGCATCACCCTAGGAATGAGGACTGGGTCAGACTTCCAAAGGAGTGGAGGGGCTGTGTTAACTCATGGGCTAGATAAATAGAAACAGCAAGATGTGCAATACCACAACATACGAGTTTATCCACTTAAAAATAACCCAGCTGTGAGCTGAAGTTTGCTACTGTCAGTTGACCATAGCTCTGACATTTCCATAGGTAAATAGGCCAGTGGAGCTATTTCCACTTGATACCTGAACACAAATGTTTTGAAGACTTAATCTGGACTTTTGCACCAACTGTAATTATTCATGTTTCAGGAGGTAGCTTAAAACTACACCAGGCAAATGAAGAACTGCTAGGAACATCCAGGGAATGGAAACAGCTACAAAAGTGAAGTCTAAAAGAAGTTACATTTATATATATATATATATATAAAATATGGTAATAAACCATAAATTCAGTGCTTAAAGTTACAACAACATGATGTTTTCCCAAAAAGATTTATAGCACTTCCTACAAGTTTGGTATCTTTAATCCAGCTGTTTTTACACCGCCTTTTATCAGTCCACTTATGGCAGAATTTGGCATGTATAAACTCAGAGAGCAAATGCTGAGACAGAATCTGATTTCCACCCATAAATGTACTGAAGGTGGGAAAGGGAAAGAAATAGAGAGGAACAAGAGCTAATGAAGCTCCAGGACTACATTGTCACCTGGACAAGAGATAAAATCTGGTCATAAACAAATTCAGCCTGGAATTCTGAAGAAGGATTTTAACTCTCCAAGTAGCATAGCTGGAGAATGGCTGTGCAGTAGAAAAAGAAGGCTCAGAAAACTTAATTGGTTTTACAGCTTCATCAAACTGAAACTCAATTAATATTTTAAAGGGATTTCATGTCATTGCTCTCTGAAATA
This sequence comes from Agelaius tricolor, assembly GCF_023055355.1. Lineage (NCBI taxonomy): Eukaryota > Metazoa > Chordata > Aves > Passeriformes > Icteridae > Agelaius > Agelaius tricolor. Next base: position 90,755,608 of record NW_027269261.1, on the reverse strand, counting down.
ATTGAGATCTGGATTAAGTGATCCAGAACATTGCTTCTAATTCTATTTTACTGAAATACAGCTGTAAATAATATGCCCAGAAAACATGAAAGGCAACAACAACAACAACAACAACAACAACAACAAATTCTCTGAAAACAAGCGTAATAGGCAAAAGAGAAAATAGGTAAAAAGGGCAGCGTCACAGCTCCAGGAGAAAGAAGAATCTGAACTGGAAAGCAAAAGACACATAGGGAAGGGAGAAAGCACTAGGCAACACATTAAAGTCATCTAGTAAAAAAAAAAACAAAAACACAATGACATTGTTTGTGTCAGGAACACTGTGATTTAGTGTCCTTATAAATAATATAGGAAATATGAGCTGTACACAAAGGGCTCTCACAGATGACCCTGGCCTGGGAGGACTTGAAAGGTGAATCAGAATATGGAAATAACACAGAGTGACCTACTGAGTCTGGGGACATTACATGAGAAAATAACAAGATGAGATTCCACTTGTAAGCATGAAAATACACCTGAGGCAAAATCCTCCAAAACACTTGTAGTCAATGGCAAACTGCTAGCAGGAATACTGAAACACTTTGCAATGAGAGTGAGTGGCCAATTGATCATAAGTGAACATTACAGTTTGGCTGCAAAAATGCTGATGCAATTTTAGGGTGAAGTTCCCTTGATATTTGAATCAAAGGCAATAGAGATCTATTTTCTACATCATTTTAATGCAAATGCATCTGGAATAATACACCCAGTTGCAGGAGTTGTTGTGCATGGACAAATTGGTAAAAGGAGAGAAAACAATAAAAAATACCAGGAATCGAGACAGATAGCCTTACAAAGAAGATTTAAAAGCTCTGTGTGTATGAACAATAAAGGTCCTTTCAGCCCTGTTTTTCTGTGACTCCATGCTAAGCAGGTATAGATTCAGAAGACAGGAGTGCCAAAGGGGAGGTAATACTTTGGACTACTACATAAAATCAGATGTGCCAAATGGGGTGAAACTAGCAACATGAAACCATAGGCTGAGTAGCAGGAAAATCTTTCAAGATGTACTCAGCTGTAGAAAAGCTGCTGGGGGACCTGGTGGAAGCCTGGTCACTCAAGATTTTTACAAGGCTGGACAAAACATTAGAAAATGTACCATAGGGAGCAATTCTCTGCTGGCCAAGAGCAGTGGAGCAGATGATCTAATAGGCTTCTTGCATCTCTAACCTCTACAGTTTTATGATTTCTTACTGTAAAGCACAATATTTCAAAAGGAAAAAGAAATAAATACCAGGTAAAATATTGGATGGTAAAAAGCCCCAACAAACAAACACAAAACAGATGGAAAATGAATCAAGTTCTGTCCTTTTGCCTTTCTTATTTAAAGGAGTTTGCTTCTGGCACATTGTTTCCTTGTCAGAGGCACTTCATTTTCTTTCGTCTCTTACCATTTTCTCTCTCACTACAAAAGCAGAAATAGCCACTTGGGACTGCTGATGTCTTTCTAAGGAAGGATGCTGCTCTCATGCTGTGGAAAAGCATCAAGGCTTTGGTCAGTCAAAACATAAAAATCTCATTGTTTTCTTTGAAAACAGATTTCTTTTTAAATCAAGGCCCAATCAATTAGATGCATCATGGTATATTCCCCAGCATGGCAGTCCTTTTCATCTTCTGCATTTCCTGCCTCCCCCTTCCAGTACAGACTCTCATCTTACCACCTTCTTTACCCATTGCTTTTGTGGAAGCTGAGCTTTCACAAGTCCATACTACCTTTAGGGAGAATTATGTGTGAACAGCACATCCAAAAAAAACCAGGGACAGTAGTTCAGGTTTTTCAGTGTGTATTCATTTGTCCCATTCATCATTAGTGGGGATTGTGAGACATCTGGTGACTTTGAAATTTTGATCAGCACGCAGGTCCTGATGACAGGCAAATGCACTTTCAAAGGGAATAATAAACTGATTTTCAGAAGTCATGGCAGCTTTGACATACAAACATGTCAGCTAGATAGATATGTAACACAAGACTATGCACCTCGGCTGTTACCTCTGTCTGCCCTGGGGCACCTTCACAGCACGTGGTCCCCCTCAAACACCAGGGTACAATCCACATGAGATCAACAGGGTTACTGAAACCTCGAGGCATTGTTTCAAAATGCTGTTTGAGCAGGGGCTTCTTTGCTGAGGTTTGTTTGTTGGGAGTTTTTGTAGAGAAGGAGCATGGTAAATATAAGAGGGCCGTAATCCTGTGCATCAGAAAGTTTCCCAAAGCAGGAGCTTCAGCAACACTTCCTAAAGACAGATGCATAGTATTGCTTCCTCAAAACCTACTTTCAGATGGCAGTAATAATCTAACTGTGATTTTGGTCATGACAACACCTTTAAATTGGGTGGGGTTTTTATACAGGGAAAAACTCTTTCTATTTCTTGTGCAAATCACACATTCTGTATATAGACTACAAGTACTTTATCTATCAACAAACTGCAGCCAGATTCAGGTGAGTAGCTGTGAGTTACCACAGACCAAGGCTGCACTTGCACCATGAGAAGAGAGCTATTCAGCCTGAATCAGAGTGAATCCAGGATCTTAGAGCTTCTCCCTTAAATTGCTATGCACATGCTGGGATAGTTAGCCTGTCAGGACCAGGCAGTTCCTAGGGGAATGTCCTCCAGCACATGGCTAGTTTTCAGAAGATAAGCAAACCCAGCAGAGATGCTGTTGAGTAGCAAGTGGTCTGAAGGTGCTTTGCATCCCGGTTTCATTCTTCTTTCCTCTGCCATGAGTCAGTCCTTCCCAACCTATTTCAGTCCTTTAACATTTTGACTTCTGGAACCGGTGTCAGCCCCACTGCAGCTCAGAACATGCCGGGGGAAAAAAAATAGAATTAAAATTAATCAAAAGTCTGAAATAGCCTTAACACAGGTTGTGGAAGAGTAGAGCCTTTCTAAAGGCAAGCTTGTGGTCAGAGTATACTTGCCTGGAGTATCTGAGGAAGGGGATCTGCCTGAAATGGCTGTCTTACAAGACATGGGGGAAAAGAGATTCCTGTTTACCTTATAAAACTACTGACAGCACATACAGATTTGTCACAGTTTGTGATATTAATGATAGCGATGGGATGTGGGACTTTCAGATTTTATATCTCAGCTTCAAATTGCTGACAGCTCACTGCTCATCAGTTGCAGTTTGGGGGATCTTCTCATCTATTTTTAATTACCTAAAGATCTGGCATATGGTCTGAGCTTGTCATTTGCCTTCCTTTTAGAATCAGTGGAGAGGGCCATGACTAGGTGAGTTGTCCCATCCTGTCCTGCAGGACTGTGAGCTTGAGTGGGGATGTCAAACTGGGGACAGCAGCGCTCACTGATCTACAAGAAAAGGTTGTTGAAACAGACTGAGAAAATGGCTTTGCTTACACAATTAGGAAATCTGGTTTTGTGCTCAGATAAAGCACTGTATGTCAGTGAGAGAAGATATGAACCATGTCTTCACACTCAGGCCCAATGCCTTTAGAAATTACGATAGGCTCTCTGATATTTTTGTTTGGCATGTCAGTACATGAACACCCTTGCTTACACAGGGTAATCACAGGGACATAAAAAACAATACAAGCCAGCAAGACAGAAACACTTGCAAACATCTCTTCAGACAAAATAGAAAAGTCAGCGTACTGAGCTCTGCCTGACTTTTAAAACCCTCATTTCCTCACTCCTGACAGGTGTGAACAGGACACCATCCTGTTTGGGGACTGTTTTCTAAAGGAAACACACGCAGTAAATGAACCTTGATTTAAAGTTAGAGAATGACATGAGTCCAAACCATCTGGCTTGTGATCCAGCTTCAGCCTCCCTCTTTACAAAACTAAGGTTCAGCCTTTTTGTGTCGCTTTGAGGACTGCCCTTTGCTCCTCTTTCAGGCTATGTGGTCCTTGTGTTCATACAACCCCTGGGGAAAAAAAAAATTAAATCAAAGCAAAACAGCCCAAAATTCATCCAAGGCTTAAAAGGAATATGTTGGTGGCTCGTTATGCCACACTGAGTGCCCATTACTTTTGTTGACTTCAAGGCCGTAGTCACTCACAGAGAACGGGCCGATAATATTTACATTGGGATTTCAAGGAAGACTGCTCCTATAAATTAGTAAAAGGCATGAGTCATCCCAGCACAGGGTTGGATCCAAGAGATGCAGTTATCAGCCCAGCATAACACTCTAGCATCTGTCCAAAACACTGCACACCCTCATTAGCACGCTATTCCTGGGAGCTAAGCAGGCTGAAGGTTGCAAAGAGGTGCTATTGTTATACCAGGAGTAATTCTTATGTTTTATTGATACCCAATAAACTGTGTGTTAGCCTGAAAGCACAGAGAGAGAGAGAGAGAGAGAGAGAAGGAGCAGAGGGCTGGAGTAGTCTGTTATATACCACTCAAATACAGGGAGTGGAACTGGACAAATCCTTTTCAATTACTTTTTTTCAATAAATGTCAGGTTTGGGGAGGAGAACCATCTGAGCAATTTAATAATTAATAAGAATACATTCATCCTGCTGTACAGCTGGATACATCACCTGTGAATAAATCCCCCAGATAATATATTTGTGGATCTTTATATTTTTTCATTCTGCTTTTTTCACCTTTTTTTTTAGTCTAGTCCCACTTGTCCTAGGATTTTCCTGGAAATCAACTACCAAGATAACCACTTAGGGGAAAGGGAACAAGCGTGTGGACCTCAGGCACTTGGCTGTTCAGGAGCAGAAGTGATGTTTGCAATGCTTAGGGCTCATGGCAATGCAGGGAACCTGACTGGTGAGCTGCACAGATTAGGTGATGTGACAGGACTCTGGAAAAGATAGACAAATATGGGTGCTGTTCACAAGCTGGGAATTACTGTGGGTGTCAATTAACCTTGCAGATCACAGGGTTTATTAGGCTGAATTATTTATCCTGAAGATAAAACACTGAAAGAAAGTAAGGCATCATTAAACAGCACAGCCTTGCACAGAGTTTAGGCAGTGAACCAAGTTTCCGAACAATTTAATTTATTAGGGACCTAAATTGTGCTAGATTATCAAATCAAGTGGAATAGAGGGAGGCAATGCATTTTATGTTCAGTGTTCAGAATGTAATAAGTGTGTTATTCCATTCATGCCATGTCTCAGCCTGAGTTATGAAGAGAAAGGGATATTTCCTCTGTAGGGTAATTTTCCATTTTATATTCATTTTTAAAAACTGTCAAACTGTTGTCATGAAGGAAAAACATTTCTAGTTTATCACTGAAGCTTGAAACCTGTTAAATGTTAATGTAAAATGGAGCACTACATATAGTCCCAATACAATGGGAAGAAGCTTAACTGTTTGAAGTCTGCCTTTGTGAAGATTATACCCTGGCAGAAAAAGACAATAGGAGAGTTTTGCCTTGGGAAAAGAGAGATTGACAGGTCTGCATGTTTTTCTGCAATCAATATTGTAGACAGAGCTCTTCTTACACGGTGGGGTTCAATTAAAGAAAAAAACACTAGAATTTGGGGGAATTCCCTAAAGAGTTCAAATCCTTTCTGAGAGGAGGGAATGTTTTTTTTCAAGATGAGCTTGCATGAAAAATTCATGCAGTGGATGGATACATTCATACAAGAAGAAATTTGATAAATAAATAATTGTTTTAATACTGAGTCACATAACAGTTGCTCATCCATATTGACCACTTCAGTTGCAAAACTAGTCCTTAGTGTAAACGTGTGTAAAATTAAATCATCCAGAAAAACAAAATAAGGCAAAGGGTCATACATGTTAACTGAAGCAAGTAGTTCATACTAAAGTCTCTCACAACATCCAAGAAATAAGAAACTGCCACATGCAGACAAGAAACCAGTACAGGGATGAACACAAAGAGACAGACAAAACACAGCATGAAAGCGGGTGATAAGCAGAGATTTGCAGCCATCAGGAAGGAGAGAAGAGGAGGCAGCTGCAAAGACAGGAGGCCGGAAAAGATAGACGAATTGAGCTGGAAATATATACAGTTATGATAGCGGCTGTGAAAGCGATGACATGAAGCTGCAATTAGCTAGCTGTACTCGACTGCTATTCAGCCATACTTGCAGCCCTCTCCTCATTTTCCCCTGTATTGACTGCATGAGAGTCAGTTATCTTTGTTGGAAAAGAGTTACGTATAGAACACCTGGGATGGGCAAATAAAGCACCAGCCTGGTCTAAGGTCTCTGCATCTCCAGGCCATGGAGAAATTCAAGAGGAGGAGCTCAGGGAGAGCTCATCAACAAGCACAGTCTGCATTCCTACTGCACTCCTTCCCCACCAGGAAAGAAAAATCAAAGAGGGAAAACTGCAATGCTTTTTCTTCTAGTAATTTCTGTGTCTTTGGTACCTGTCAGTTCCTCTCCCTCACCTTTTTTCCATCTTTGCATGGTTGCTTTCTGTGTTGTCTCATACAGTTTTCTTTCCTCAGCCAGTTCTTCCCTAAGATATCTACAGCTCAATGAGCATCCCTGTAAACCTCTTTCCCTTCCTTTTTTACACTTTTCTCCACCTGCCTTCACCCCTACCCACGCCCCTTGCTACAAGAAACCCTTTTTTGTGTTTCTTTCACAATCTCTCTCTGCACAGTCATATTCTTTGGCTATGTGATTCTGTCTGCATCAAGGGAAGCCCTCAGATGTAAGATTGAAATGGCCTTTTCTTCAGTCACAGGGTAAGCTCCAGTGCTGGCATGATCCTGGCAAATTAGGTGAAATATTCTGTAAGAAGCTAGGAAAAGTCTCACAATCACTGGCCCTTGATCTTACAGGGGACTTCAACTTTTCAGATGTGTGCTGCAAATATGAAACAGCACAAAGGAAGCAGTCTAGAAGGTTCCTGGCACAACTGGTGAGTGAGGCAACTAGGGAAGGCAATCATGAAATGACAGAAATTGTTGGAGAAATAAGGAGGACCAGCAGAACTGCTAGCTTGGACTTCCAGGAGACAGACATTGGCCTGCTCAGGAGCCTGGCTGAGAGTCCCTTGAGAGGCAATACTAAGGGACAAAGGAGTCTAGGAGAGCAGGGCATTCTTCAAGAAGGAAATCTTAAAGGTGCAGAAGCAGACCACTCCCATGGGCCAAAAGACAAGCTGGTGGGGAAGACCAGCCTGGCTGAACAGAGAGCTTTGGCTGAAATTAAAGAAGAAAATTACCTTTGGAAGAAGGGGCAACAACTTAGGAGGACTACAAGGATGTAACATGAGGTTGTGCAGGGACAAAAAAAAAGGGGGCCAAAACCCAATTATAATTTAGGGCTATGGTTTACTGGAAGACTTGAGGGTGCTGGGTTAATGGTTGGGTTCAGTGATCTTAAAGGTCTTTTCCAACCTAAATGATTCCATGATTTATCATCTTTTCCCTTCACTGAAAGGGACTCCCAAAGACTTGCTCTGAGCATTTGTCTTGAACTGAGCATTTGTCTTGAACTGCTCCCCAGAGACAATGAGCTTGGCTTCCTAAGCAGACCAAAGAAATCAGAAGAAAATTTTTTTTCCCATTTTTCTTAGAAAAGAAGAGATAATTAACTCTCCCTCAGCCTATGGTACTACAATAGCCCGTGCTCATGACTAGGTTAGTCACCTTCAAGTAAGAGAAGAGCACTATGTAGTAAAAAATACTAATTTTTAAAGAGTTAACTAAAAACTAGAGGCTGGTGGTTTTTTTTAGTTATAGGATACATCCAAACTGCATTGCTTAGTCACAAACCGTGTCCCTTACTACATTACATGTTTCAACAAAAAAGAGCCTCTTTGTGAGGGAGGCTGGTGAGCAGACCTACTTGTCCATTACAATGGTGAGGACAAGTTTTGGCAAGTAGTGCTTGGGCAGACAGCTAGGTTTATGCAAAATAACCTGAATCTCTGATTTATAAATCTGTAAAATTCATCCTTGCAGTAAAAGGAGAAAACTAATGTGCCTGTGCATTTTAAGGTCTTGTCCAAAAGACCCTACTACAGAAAAGTCATTTAATCTACCTTAGAGGGATGAAGGGCTGAGTCAACCCTGCTAGGATTTGAACCTATCACTCCAGGGAGCCTAATTATTGCAAATGTGGCGTTTAAACCACTAAACCCTTCCCTCCTGCTCTAATCACTTCTCAAAGAGTCCGTTTTGATCCCTGAAGTTTACACTGCACCTGTGATAAAGGCAAAGTATTTAACAAAGTCTCTTTAAGCTGAGTATATCATTATTCATATTACAGCAGGTTTAAAAGAGCTGGGCAATGATGAGAACATTGTGCTGCAACAAAGATCACAGTGGCAGCATCACGAATTGCTTCTCAGCTCCACTCTCACTTTTCTTTCTGCTGCACAATAGAAAAATAGAGTGAGAGGAGAACTGAGACAAACTGTGTGTGCTCCCTCCATGCTGCACCCCTAACCATAGGTTTACTTGAAAGAGGTTTCATGTCATGTGTCTTGGCCACAGGCTGGTGCACGGCTGGAGGGAGACAGCTGAGTGAGCCTTGTTCCCCTCTGTACCCACATCAAGTGTCACCAGGAGCCATGCACTTGGGAATGCTCCTGACAGGGGCATGACAGGGGCCCCAGGGCTGCAGGAGCATGGGAGGCTCAGTGTGTGGGTACTGGGAGGACCTTGGTGCTGTGGGGTAGCAGGTGATAAAATATCCATAACAGGAAATGCTAATGACAGGTCCTTGAGGTTTTTTGCTTATCTCAGGATGTTGGTAGCATTTCTGCACAGTTTAGAAGGCAGAAGTGGAAGCTGATGAGACTCTCTTGACAAGGCTCCTGGTTGGAGGTGGAAGGAAAAGCAGGGCTGAAGAATAAAAGAAAGACCTTTTTTTTTCAAACTCTGAGCTTAAAAAAACCCCATATTCCATGTTCTTCCTCAGAGATAACATTGCAGCTAATAATTTTGCCTTTTATTCCCTGGGAGAAAAGGGAATTTTTGTCCCCCCCTTCCTCCTTCCATTACCTGGAGGGGATGCATTTTTTTCTACTGACATGCAGAGAGACTAAATCTAAAATGCTAATGGACTGGCAGTGTTTGCAGTGGGGTGAACAGTTTTCTGCTGGAAGGCTGGTTGGCAGGATACCGTCCTGCAGTCATTGAATCATTGCACTGAATCACAGCCATGTTGGCAGGATCCCATTCTGAGGAAGTTCACAGTACTGTCAAACACCTGCTGTTGCCATTGAATGGTATTATGCAAGATCTGAAATTCTATTTATCGAAATCCCTATTTGATTTTTTTCCCCCTCCTTTTCAGTCACTAGTCTCAAATGACTGCAGCAAAACCTATTCCCAAGAGCATTTTAATTCAGCCTGATGCCAGGATACCAGTTCTCATAGGGTGAAAATCTGCTCTTCTTTGTGCTGATGCAGAGATTCCAAGGTAGCACAGGATACAAAGACACACAATCATTCCTACAGCATGCACTCTGCAGAGTTACTCAGGTAAGAAGATCAAACAGACTGACTCACAGAAGCCAACCACCTTTTATTTCCCTTGGAAGCCCTAGTTGTACAGCCTGGTGGGAGAGTCCACTGCTATAAATAGGTTTTATCTCCTAGTCTTCTTAAAGATAGTGGTTGTTTCAAGTTTGAGTCACCATTATGAGAAGCTTGGCTTACACACAACTAGGAAGTGAACAATGCCAGGTTGTGAGAGCAAGTATGCTCTTCTTTCTCTTAGCTCATAAGATATAGTAATTTAAAGTGGTATTTCACTGGCATGACCCATACCTTCTGTCCTGCTATACATCCCATTTCACCTTGATGTTTTGGGGCCCTTCCTCAAAAGCAGTAGCTCCACTCTGTCTCTGACTCGACTCCCAGCCCAGCTGGAATCAAGCATCTCTGGCACATTCCTGCCCCAGGGCAGCCCCAGCCATCCCAACTTTCTCTGCAGCCACCTGCATCATGACCAAATCTTCTCCTTCTTTTTATTTCTATGGACCTGCCATTGTCTTTCCTGCAATCCTCTAATTTTGTCTGTTTTGCAAACACCACTCCCTGACTGACTTTCCTCAACCAGGAAATCTGCTCTCTGCGCCAAAAAGGTCTCTTCTTGTCCAAACTAAAATATCTACTTGGTTAGCAATTCATGAGGGGATGTCAGCAAGTTATGCCAGGCTGCAGCAGAGCTCTTCCTGTCAAAGCCCAGTCTTTCCTGCTGGTTCTTTCTTAAGCAATTGGATAACACTGTTACCTTGCATCAAACTCACAGGCTGTGTGTGAGCCTCTCACAGCCATCCCCTAGCTTAAATTTCACCTTTTTGAAAGTAAAAATAAAATCTAACTTCCTTATCCAGTTACACAATAAAAGCCTCAACCAGGAGCTCATTAACTGGGGTCTCAGTTCTTACTACATCCTTTACTTGAGCACTAACACAATCTTGCCTTGCCAGTATTCCTCTGAGCACCACTGCAAAAATCATTTTTGTAGCCTCTCTGTTTGCTCATGTCAGCTCTCATTGTGAATCCCTCCACTGGCTGCCTTTTCTCTGTTGTGTAAAGATATTGCTTGTCCCTGTGCTGTCATTTTCTTTTTAACACTTAGAAGATGATTTCTGTCTCCCATTTGCCCATGGCTCTCATCTCTGCTGCCCCCTTTGAATCTCAGACAAGCCCATTTTCTTTCATACCATATTCTCCTCCATGGTAACACCTGGAGTTTCAAACAGCGTGTCCCCAAACAGGTGTAGAAAATGCCTTATTTTTGTCCTTGAAATCCTTCCTCTACACTTGCCTTGCATGGGAGAGTTACAAAAGCCTTCATATAGTTAGGCTGGCAACAAGTTCTTCACGATGACCCAGAATCCCTCTCCAGCTTCCTTCCTTCCAAGAGGAGTCACTGTCTTTTCAGCAGATTGTGACACAATAGGATTTAACAACAAAAAAAAAAGAATTCAAGTAAGTTTCTTTAGAAGAAACCAAACCAACAATCAAACAAACAAACAAAAAAGCTCTATGAAAAACTGCAAACCACACACAGTTTTGCACATGTATTTTAGAACAGAGCCCCAAAATTAGTTTATATTTGTAGGAAGGATGTGACAGAACCTGAAACTGGGATAACAGAGATTAGTTGCTGGGATAGCAGTAATGCAGAACTGTCCAAAGCCACTTTCTCCCCCCAGTCATGTGCAGAGCTTGTGGCAGTGCAAGGGCCTGGAACCCTCTCACAGATCCCCAGTTAGAGCCAAGCACTCAGGCATTAATCATCTGCACACTTGCTGTCTTCAAGCTGATACAAGCTATTCACTTCTAAACTAAGAGCTTGGAAACAATGGCTTTTAAAACCAGGAAGCAAGATAGTAATTAATATGACCTGTCTATCTCCCAGATTATTAAACTGCATTATGATTGTTTTGTTGCTGAAGATTAATTATGTAAATCTTCACAGGAGTCTCACACAACTGAAGGAAATATTAATGTTTGTTCATCAGCTCTGATTTTTAGCTCTCAGCTGCTTTCTAAAGGTTGTTGAAGTTCTAGTCTGCTATCAACATCACACAATTACCATTAGCAGTAGCCCCAGTGCTTTGTGCTGCATGTAGTTAATAGCTCTGTATGCATGTGGTTGACTAGAGCTTGTCACAGAGATTCACACAAACACTGTCTGAACCTATGGAAACAGGAGGTCAGGAGCTGCAGCTCTGTCTGTGGTCATATCCACTGTAACCTGCTCCTAATTCCATGACCAAGAGTTGCCAGGTGGTTCATGGAAAAGAAATTGTTTAGTGAAAAATAAAACGATGAATTTTTAAGACCATTGGAACATTAAATTTTTTTTATTACTTTTCCACTGTGTAACACAGATGCCATTCTGAAAAGCAACTTTTAAGTCTTGCATGGATTCCTTGGAGGTTTTTATGTGCTACTGGCAAGCAAAATCAGCTGAGAAGTATTATTTCTGCTGAAATTTTCATGAATTTCAATGAAATTACTTTCAGCATGTCCAAAACTCATAGGCTGAATAGAAAAATATGTTTGGGCAAGATGGTATTTTGTCAATAGCAAGGTGCTATCATGAACCTGTGTCTTGAGGATTTTGTGGGAATGTGATCATGTGTTCAAGCTCCAGCTTCAGTTTTTGTCATCAGCATCTCCACTGCTCAAAGTCACAGGATTTTGCCACCCAAGAAACTGTCCTGGACAGAAAGGAAGCTGTGATGCAGGTGGAACACCTCATTACAAAAGCACAGTAAGAAATGAATTTTAAACAGGGAGCAACTCTGCATTTTAAGTTTCAGGGAAGGTGAGCATCCTTGGCCATGCAGTTTCAGATTCAGGATTTCTCTTTCATACTCCAGGCCTCACAGCCATTTAACAGTTTATCTTTGCTGCAGAATGGAGATTTTCTTTAAAAAAATTAATCACTTTTACTAGAGCTAACCATGGGAAAATTATATGGCAAACCTGTGTCTTGTTGATCCCACATATCTCAGTACATTGTTGACCCTGAAACATAAAGGCAGAAATAAAAGATATCATTGATTTTCAGTCCTTCCCTAATGATCATGTTAGCAGAAAAACTCAGCTACCTTGTTTGTTTTATACAATCTCCAAGCACCTCTGTGCCTCCTCAGGAGCCAAACCCAGCACTTATTAACACCCTGTTCCCCCGGGCTCCTTGTGGAACACTTGGTTGCTGCTGCTAGTGCCTGTCACGCATAACTGCACAAAATTAAAAAACAAGCGTGTTAAAAAAAAACCAAAAAAAACATGCAAACAACAGGGGCTACACAACTGATTATATTTTCACTGTCAAGTTGTATTAATTAAAGGTTCCCATCCCATAATTAAAATGAAGCAGCCAGAGAAACTCCACCATGTTATGCAGGGTTGCTCTTAGGGGTTTACAATTATGCTGCCAGGTAGTACCCAGGGCTTTGAGTGAAGAGATCATTCTGATCAATGGCATTCAGAGCCTGGATCCCAGTTTTCATAAGTACAGGCTTGTGACCCAAGGTTTTCTTCTGGCCCCATCTTTAATTAGAGCCTACTTTGGCTTTCCCTAACTCAGCTGCCATACTTGGCATGGACCTCCTGCATATTTAGATGACAACTAATGAGGATTTTTATTAAACTTGAGCCTCGGCTAGGTGGGAAAAGGGAGCAGCTTTTTAGCATCAGATGGAAAAGACTTTTGCCTCTGGAATATTTCTCAGCACGGAGCAAAGAACTGGGGGAGGAGATGGCAATAGGAATGCTGTCAGTGCTGCCACTAAATGGGGCCTGCCTGGGGCACACTGTTTGGTGTCCCTTGGAAGGTGACCTTGACTGCTAACATTTACATTTTAGCAGCCATTTGGCATATTTGATTGTGTCTACAGCAGAGAACAGCACAATTCTCTGAGAGACATGTAGCTCAGATCAATGTCTTCAACGCCACTGTCACCCCATCCTGCCATTCTCTGATGTTTCCTAGTTAGTCTGAAAGTGCAGGCCACAAGAGCACCACGGCACTGCCCCTTCCTATGAATGTGGGCAATCAATTCCCCACATCAAGCACCATCTATACAGGCTGACTCAAGGTACAATCTGCAAATCAGAGGCTTTCTCAAAACAGTAAATAATTGAAGTGGGCAAGAAAAGCATTTGTTGTCCTATGAACCAAACAGCTGGCCATTATTATTTGCCTTTGGTGTGATTTATCAGGCTTGGACATGTGGGACAGACTGTAGGTGTGTGCCAGAGGTATTGCTGGGTCAGATCCCAGAAAGCTTTGTGACTGCAGCTCCTGTCATTTCCTTACCCCACAGGATCTGTCTTGCAGAAGGTGGAGATTTGACAGTAACTCCCAGTCCTTTCTGCCACATGTTTCAGAAGTTCAGCAGATGGCTGTGTGCTCCTACCACCTGGCCAAAGGGTGCTGTCACCCTTCCAAACACATGGCATTAGCACCTCTGAGAGACAGGCCAACCCACTGATGCTGATGTGCTTTAATTCACAATATCAGGATTGCTAAGAGCACACATGGGGCTAGATAGGATGGCTTACCAGATGGGTGGTAATTTATTAAGCTGCAAAAGCTTTCAAATGAGTAATCATAAGCTAAGGTCTTCAGCCAACATAAGAGTCATCTGGTTTGTCTTTAATATAATTGCAGAAAAAAAAAGGAAATTAAAATTTTGGGCCACAGTGTGTGCCAGTCCTAAAAATCTCCCTCTGCCTTCCCTCTCTGCTGCTGAAAGTTCAATCACTTATCAAAATAGTGATGCCTTTTGTCCTGGTACATTACTGTAATGCTAAAACATATGTTATATTAAATATTAAGCAACTGCTAATTGGAGCATCATTTGGCCACGGAAAGAGGTGGCTTCATATTGTCAGTGGTTGTTTTCAGTCTCCTCAGAGATAACAGGATAAGCTAACTTTGCTCTACAGTTAGCTTTCCCTGTTACTCTATCAGCCTTGAGCTTGAGAAGCATTGCATGATCTCCTGAAATCAGTCTTGTGCTCCCTTTTGCACCACAGTTTATGTACATTGGGAGTCTCCATTGTGGGCAATATTGCACAGGGTATGAGCTGATGAAGTGAACACTGGATTTCAATTCAGTTTTCCAACAGTCCTCCCAGATAAACATGGAAAAATCACTTAATTTACCCTGTTTCTCCTTCACAGGTGTAAACTACAGGATGAAAACCACGGATATTTAAGTTATTAAGGTTGTTTACTCACTGCAGGTCATAGGAAGAAATATACATTGTAAAATCCCGTGCTAGAAAATCTATGTTAAAATCATTGCATCCAGCTATACTGTTGACTAATTCTTAAATATGAGATTGTTTCATTCAACACACCTGGAGATGATGAGTGGCTTACAGGCTACAGTTACAGTGTGAGATGAATAACTGTCTGATTAATTGAACAGCAGTGATTTTTCAGAACAAGATGTGTAACACACCTTCATTTGCATGGCAGGAACCTCAGGCCTTAAAGTATTTTCCAGATTTCTGAGCAAAACCAGCTTCTCACTGAGAGCTGCAGCTGGGGCAGCTGCAGGGAGGGACCAGTTGGAAGAGCTGCAGAGCTTAAGGAACAACAGAAGCCCGACCTGCTAGGGGAAAGGACAGTGTACACTAGAAACTCTGACCATTCTGCAGTTTGGTCACTCTTTATCCTTCCAGGAGGGACAAGATGTAAAAGTTAGCAATTGGATTAATAATTAACATTCCCCAAGCTTCTTGGATGTGGTGC
This sequence comes from Agelaius tricolor, assembly GCF_023055355.1. Lineage (NCBI taxonomy): Eukaryota > Metazoa > Chordata > Aves > Passeriformes > Icteridae > Agelaius > Agelaius tricolor. Next base: position 90,740,420 of record NW_027269261.1, on the reverse strand, counting down.
AGTTTTTGCAGCTTCAGATATACCACACTGGGCAAACTCTAGTCTCACAGATCTGGTCCTATGGCCCACGTGTCCCCAAAATCCTAATGGTGCTGGTAAAAACTCTGAGACTTCAGAGCAGAAGTCAATCATTGGAAACTCAGGGCTGGAAAGAAGCTTTCTCAATAAACAGTTTGTCCCCAGAACTGGGAGTTCTCCTTAAAAAACATTAAAAAACATTAGGTACTGTCTTACCAAGATAAGTGATTGGGGTAAATGATTGTTCTCTGTTCATGTGCTCTTCAACACCTTCATGAATGTCTTGGATGCAATACTGGAAGGAATTCTAAGCAAATTCATGGATGATACAAAACTGGAAGGAGCTGTTGACTCACTCAAAGGCTGTGAGACCCTGCAGAGAGACAAATTAGAGGACTGGGCAATCACAAACCACATGAAGTTCAAACTTGGTATGTGGGATGGGGCAACCCTGGATGTACAGACAGAGCAGGGAATGAAATGCTGGAAAGAAGAGCCACAGAAAGGGACTTAGCATTCTTGGACAATGGAAAGTTGAACATGAGCCAGCAGTGCCCTGGCAGCCAGGAGGGCCAACCCTGTCCTGGGGGACATCAGGCACAGCATCACCAGCTGGGCAAGGGAGGGGATTGTCCTGCTCTGCTCTGCACTGGGGCAGCCTCACCTCGAGTGCTGGGGGCAGTTCTGGCTGCCACAATGTAAGAAAGATGTTATTACAAAGCATCCAAAGTAGAACTACACAGATGATGAAGGGTCAACAGCTGAAGCTGTACGAAGAGCAGCTCAGTACAATTGGTCTGTTCATGCTGGACAAAAGGAGACTGAGGGGAGGGCACAGAGCAGTCTAAAACCTCCCAATGAGGGGAACAAGAGGCAAAGACAAAAATCCCATATTTGTGGTGAAATAAATAGCAAAGGCTGATTCAAAGGAGAAAGCTGAGGAGGGAACCATGTTTTGGCAGTTTTGTGTTCCCCTTGGCATGCCTTTTGCAGCTGCAGTGTGCCTGGAGCTCTGGGCTTTGTGGTTTTCACAACCCTAACCCTAGGCACAACCCTAACCCTATGTGAGGGAGTTCATGGAGTTAAGGTAATGGCCTGACGTTGTGTCCGGGGACATTTAGCTTTAATATCAGATATTTAGCCAGATGTTTTTTCTTTACCTAGATGTTGTTTCTACACATGGAACATGGTCCTCAGGGAAGTGATCACAGCAGCAAGTCTAACCAAGCTCAAGATGTGCTTGGATAATAGCTTTGTGCACATGGTATCATTCTTGGGCATGATGCTGTACAGGACTGGGACTGTGACTTGATGATCTTTGTGGGTCCTTGCCAATTCAGCATATTTTGTGATTTTGTGCAAAGTCCTCTACCTCTGAATTAGAAGGAACAGGTATAAGCTGAGCCTCTTTGTATTCACTTCCCTTCTTGCTGCCTAAAGGATGGATGAGAGAAGAACTACTGAGGCACCTGTCTTTGGGGCAGGAGCCAGGGCTGACTCTCCTGGCCATACAGCAAGGCTTGGCTATCAACTTTAGAGCTGAGCCAAGGAGAAATGCTGATGGCTGCAGTCAGGAAACAGTGAGGCAGTATGGTCTGAAGAGTTATCCCAAAGTTAGGGTCATCAAGGAGCAGCCTCATCCACAGAGCCTGTGTGACCAGATCCACCATTAGCACATCTCTAGATATGCTTACTGAAGACAAACTGTTACAGGAGTGAGACATTAAAGATTTGTCTGGATATTTCAGTGTCTAGAAGACTTGTTTTTTCCCTGTCTTAAAGAGCTTGAAAGTCCTGTTCTGTTTTGCAAAGAGTTAATTCTCTGTTAAGAAAAATAAATGCATAAAAAATATTTTTGTTGTGCAGGTTTTTGAGATGCTTCAGTGGGCTACTGGGAACTCTCTTTAGGACAGAGTCTGGCTGTCAAATTGACTGCTAGAGGCACAGCTGAGTTTCAAATGGACGAGCAGTGTGCGTGCAAGACGCATCCCAGAAAAGGAAGATGTTTGACAAGTGAAGTGTTTTTATTTTATGATGGAGAACGAGCAGGAACATCAGACAGGTAAATCGGCCTGCCAAGCATGAGAGTTCCTGACTGACAGGCTCATCACCAGCCCTGCTTGCTCCAGAGGATCCAGCATGCATTCTACTGAAAAGCAACCATTTAAATTGTTATTTTCTGACTTTTCATTACTGATTATAATTGCCATGTGCAGGTTCAGAAGAGAAAAGGGAAGCCTTTGCTTTGCAGGCAAGGGAGAATGGGACGTGATTCTTCTTGAACCAAACAGAAATGAAGGAAGCTGGAGCAAGTGAAAAAAAGCCTACAAATGGTCAGAATAAAAACCAAACAATCTGAGGCAGAGAAGCAGGACTATCACTGATGTTTATCAAAATTTAGTCATTAAAATCACAAAATGCCAATTGGAATATATGTCAAGGATTGACTCCTACTAACATGCTCTAGTAATGCAAGCATCTTTTATATAAGAAATTTTGAAAACATGGCCCTGTAATTTGAGATTATTTACTATCATGTTACTATACAAACATGTCTAATTAAGCATTTTGCTGAGTGCTATGATAAAGATGTTCAAATAAGTAAACAGACTAGAAGGATAGCATGAGGACATTGGGTAGTGTGACATAAATTGTTTACCCATCTGAATGTGCAATGCCTTCTTTAGTCACAAGTGCCAAGGACACTAGTGAATGTGTCCTTTCATCCCTGAATGGGTGAAGAAAAAACCTTGTTATACAACATCATGTATTTTGTATGGACTGTATTCAGCAAAGTGTTTAAATGTGTGCTTTAATCTATTACTATTCAACAGTTAAGTACTTAACTTTTACTAAAATCCAGGAGAAAAGATACACTGAATCAGACACTATAAACTGAATATTTTAAAGCAAAACTATTCTGGCAATGCTTGGAAACACTTTTAAAACTTTATTGGGACCATTTTGAGATCTCTGTACTTCTCAAGCTCTGGTTACTGTAAGGTGAACTGTACGCAGACCAGAAGGAAAAAAATATTAAACTTAATTAATCCAAAGTGATTCATAAAATGTCTGGAATAACTTCCCTGTACCTAGGAAAAGGTCTCAGCTTTGAAGTCTGCTATTTGGAGAATACTCAGGGCTAAAGACAAAAGCTAAAGATCTTGGCAGAAGTCTTTGATGTTCTCCCTTCCACCACTGTTATAAAGTTCACAATCCTAATCAGTAAAATTATAAGGTATTTGATCCTCAAGCAAGGCTTGGCACAAAACTGATCCCTGCATACAGCAGCAGTGAAAACAGAATAACCCCAGGAGTGAGAGCAGGGAAGATCTTTGGAAAGAAATAAATAGGCAGGATATCCAAAATGGCAGCAGCTGGAAGCTGCTCAGAGGTGGGATGTCAGGATGAACCCCCTGGGAGATGCGATACCGCACACAGGGCAGGGGAGGAGGTCAAATGTGCAAGGCCCTGTAATTTGTCAGACGGCTAACACCATCATTACCTGTGTGTGTGTGCATGGGGCATGCTTGACAATAAATTACAGTCACAGATTTCCAGGCTAAATGCCCTCTTATTGGCAGCACACAGCACTGCACCCCCCCTATTAGGACATATTGTTTTATAATGGGCAATAAAAGTTAGCTCTCACAGTGTGAGCCTGAAAGAGTCACTGCTGAAATTAGCAGCAATGTCAATAGTTTGGATTTTTCTGTATATTACATATTTTTCCTTTTTCTGACATAGCTGGGAGGAAGAGCATAGGAAGAAGCATGGGCTTGAAAGTGGATGTAGAAGTGGAGAAGGAGTCTGAGGGTGGAGCATGGGAGAGGAACAGGGGAGAAGAAAAGGTCCCTTGTTACCACTGTTACCCAGTATCAGGCACACCAGCCTCCAAGAGCAGGCATCAGTGCCAGAAGCCAACATCTTAGCAACATCAGTGGAAGAAAGAAGGTGAGAGGACACAGAAAAGGGAAAATTAGAGTCTTCCTGTTCCCAGTGGAGACAGGACCAAGCCTGTGAGGAAGGAAAACCAGCAGCCACTTTCATAAGGTGACTGTGGGGAGGAGATCTGTCCCATCACCCTGCTTGGTCCAAGAGCAGCATGTGACCTATCACATTTGTATTGCCCCAGCTTTCCCACAGCTATCTCTGGCTCAGGATGAAGGCTCTCTTTTGCAGCTGACAGGTGCCACTCCCAACACTTTCAGGACTGGGAACCAAGGAATAGCAGAAGATGCCACTACTCCAAATTAGATTAAGCCAGAAGCCTTGGCAGTGGCACTGTCACTCCTTGTTTATGGATGCTGTTGTGTTTCAGTCACAGTGAGCCTGCCCAGAGTGGGAATAGGAGAGGGTGGTGAACACAGCAAAAATAACAATAGTGCTAAATTTAAACATGTTTAAATTTTCCTACATAAGCTGCACCTAGTGCTTTCCTAAGAGTCCAATACTCCTGTTTCCCTAGACCCCTGCCTTGTTACTCCCAGAACAGCCATCTCTTTATACCCTGTTGAAAAACATCAGCTGCTGCACCGGTACCTCCTCTGATAATCAGTGAGGAGAACTGGCATTGAGATGGCAGAGAACAACTGCAAGGTAATGTACACTGAAAGATACCATTTGAACTACCCATATGCATTGCTGGGTTCTGAATTAACTGTAACCATTTAGAAAAAACAAAGGACGAGGCAGATTACTGAAAACTTTGCTATTTTATGCTGGTCGTTATTTCAGACTCTGTGGGGGAGAATTTGTAGTATTATTTCTGTTCCATTATATAAATTGAAGACCTTTGCTCCATTCTGGTTATTTCAGATTGAAAAAGAGATATGGTAAGAATAATAGAGGCCCGGGGACAGGTGACAAAGAGGATTAGAGGGATGGAAAAGCCAGTGTGTAGAAGAGATTGAGACGTAGGATTTGTCACAGTTCCAGGGTTAGCTGCTCCTCTGACCTCTTTCTAGTATAGAGGCATGCTCTGCTTCTTCAGGCCCCTGTGGGAGTCTGTCTATCTGCCTGTTCTTTCCCTGCTAACAGCTCCCTGACAGCTTAGTGAACATGTCTTTCAAGGAACTTGCTTTTTAATGTCCAGCATGCTTGGGATCTTTTTATTCCTGGCCTTGGCAAAAGAAATATATAGCTGGACTGCGAAAATAGCGTCCTTCCAACTCTGGCTGTTTTGTCATGACCCCTACCATGCTAATTGCTAATCTGGAGGCACTGTGCAGCCTTCCAGCTAGTTAGTTCCCTGCTATTAAACTGAGCCAATGTTTACATGGAGTAGTGTTCACTGCCACTCCATCACGTACCTTGTTCTTAATGACTTAAAAGCAGCCCTGAATCCTCCACACTCTGGTTCAGTGATGGTGACAAATACTTGAAGCTTTTTTCCTTTTTTAAAAATGGGGGTTATGTTTCTTCTTTTCCAGTCAGAGGGAACTTCACCAGACTCGCATGACTTCTCAAATATGATGGACTGTGACTTAGCAACTTCCTCCACCAGTTCATTTATGACTCATGGATGCATCTGATCAGGTCATGGACTGAACCATGAAATCATAGAATGGGTAGTTTTTGAAGGCACCTCAAAGATCACCTAGTTTCAAACCCTCCTGCCATGGGCAGGGATGCCATTCATTAGATTGAGTTGCTGAAGGCCCCATCTAGCCTGGCCATTCCTTCCAAGGATGGAGCATCCACAACTTCCCTGAGCAACCTGTTCTAGTGCTACACCCTCTGAGTAAAGATTTTCCTTACTCTTTCTCTTATCCCTATGTACCGATAGAAGCTTTTCTTGTTGCCCTTGATGTCCCTTGCCAGATTCAATTCTATCAGGGTTTTAGCTTTCATAACCTGATACTTGGCTGTTTGGACAATTTCTTCTTTTCCTCTCAGGCTACCTGTCCTTGCTTCCTGTTTTGTGTTTGAGTTTGTTCGGGAGAAAATATTTAATCCATGCTGATTTCCTGGCATTTTTGTCTGACTTTCTCTTTGTTGGGATGCATCTCTCCTGAGCTTGGAGGAGGAAGTGATTCTTGAATATCAACCAACTCTCTTGGGCCCTTCTTCCCTCCAAGGCTTTATCCCACAGTGCTCCATCAAGCAGATCCCTGAAGGGGCCAAAGTCTGTTCTCTGGAAATCCAGGGAAATGACAGGTATTAGCAAGGGAAATTCCTCTGCTCTTCCCCACTCAAAGCTGCATGGCTGAATGAGCATGATGAGGAGAAGCTCACCTGAGGCTGTTCTGGTCCCCAGGGAAGGTGGACTTAAATACTCCTGGGACACTGAGAGAAAGCCACTAGGCTTGTTTCAAGCAAACCTAGAGGGCTGAATCAACCCACCTAGTGCCTCTTATTTCCAAGGATGTTTCAGGTTTGCCCACTGCCATCAAAGGTAAAGCAGGCATTGAAGAGTGAAGAAGTGATCAGCAATTTTGCCAATATATAAACCTTCTAGGTCTAAATGCCCTGGTCTGTGAATGATTTTGCACCCTGGCTTGGTGTCAGTTGGTCTCTCAGCTGCCCAAGAGAACAATCAAAGTGCCATAGGTCCACTTTTGGCTCCCAGTTGCTTACACATATCAAACAACAAGCTGATGCCACTGAGGTGTGAATGACTCTATTCCTAGGAAAGCAACTAAGAAAAAAAATCCAAAAAATCTCCTTGTAGGGGCAACCAACCCCTGTGAAGAGTTAATGAAGAGAGCTGTTTCTGTAAAAAAAAAAGAATTAGTTGTGCCTTCAAATCTCCTCAACTATGGAAATGTAAAAATATCCTCATTTTTCATTTTTTGTATTTATAAGCCTGTTTTGCAGAACTGCCCTTCTTTTACACAAACACCACGGTACATACCCTTCCTTCCTTTGCTGTCATAAATTATCTTGTGGATATGCTCTGTGAAGTTACTAACTGTACTTTTGCTATTAATCTTGGCTCCAACTTTTTCTAGACTTCATCTCCTTACCAATCCATCTTGGGCAAGAAAGAGAGAGCTTTAGTCAGGGCTCTTCTCCCCTCCAGGGAGCACCACTCTGTAAAGTGTCTGTAACAATGCACCTTTTAATGATGCTCCCCTTTGGCTTTTACTGGGCTCATTGCAAGGCTTGTACTCCATTTTCCTGTAATAACTCAACTGCCACCAGGTTGGTGCTCCTGACAGTTACATCCTTTCCAAGACTTTTCTGACTTGCCCCATCTGGAGCAGGAGGATGCAAAGCGACTGCCGTGCTCTGGGGAAGCGATAAGGGCTCACCTCTTCAGTGACCTGGAGTATTTCCACTGGGGATACGATCGGCAGCAGGCAGCAGAAGAGCACATGAATTAATGCTCCCTGCAGCTCCCTGGGGTGGTGTTATTCACTCGTTTCCCTGCACATCTTTCTGCAGACCTGAGCACATGTATAGTTTGTGCCATGTTTACCACCCTAACCTCTTCCTTTAGTGGACTGTATCAAAATAGAGTTAAAAAAATTCATTCCCCATACTAGATGCTAATACAAAAAAGAGAACTCTTCAGCTGAGTGAGTTCTGATGGTAAAATAATTGGTGTAACTATACTCAGGATGAATATATGCATGCAGGATGCAATCAAGGCATTTATGTCCTCTACCTCCAAAGCACACAACTCTACCCAATAAGGGCATTTTTGCAGGCTCAGCCAGTGGAAAGAAAAGATAAACACTTGAGCGACCCTCATGTATATTTAATCTGGTAGGCAAGGGTGATGGGTGCACACACACACACAAATCCATATGTACCTTCTTCTATTGCTATACAGCATTTCTGATGTATTTTAAAATATTAGAGACTATACAAGCACCTCCCTACCTTGCATACCAGAATAGGAGGAGCAAGGAGGAGCAGCGCTATAAGGCAAAGGTCATGCATGAAAATGTAGTATCTGGGATTCTGTTTTATTTTTACAGGTCAGCACCTGATTTTGGTAAAACATGTTAGGAGGCTAGTGCCCTTCCACACCCAGATGGGCTCAGGCATGCCTGCTTCAGAGATGAGGGGTAGGATGGAATTCAACAGCAGCTACATCAAGAACAGAAACCAGTATCTGGTTGAAAACAGAATAAAGCCAAACGAAAGATCCTTCCCTGAACAGCAGAACACAGAAATGTAAGAATATCCCTTCCTGGGGACATTTCCCTTCCCTTCCCTTCCCTTCCCTTCCCTTCCCTTCCCTTCCCTTCCCTTCCCTTCCCTTCCCCTCTTGTCCTCATCCTAAAAATTCCTTAATCCACAAGCTTAGTACTAGCAGCCTTTCTCCCCCTCTTTTCCTCTCTCTCCATCATTTTATATAACAATTAATTACCTATATTGCAGGGCATGTTACATCTGACATGATGATATTTTATATATTGCTAAAGCAGGTATAACCACATAGATATTCCACCCCTTCCTGTTTCCTTAAATATGAGCTCTCAAAAAATATTGAAAATTAAAGGGATGAGCTGAGACTGTAAGACCACCATGGCTGACATAGAAGTGCTGTGACTGACTGAAGTCAGAGTCTCCCTTGCAAGGCCCAGTTACCACCCTCCCCTACTGCATCCTACTAAGCAAGGAAGGCAGTCAGCCATAAGAGAAATCTAGGAACTAAATACTTAGGACAGAACATCATTTTTGCTAGGGACGATGGACTATGAGTTTACTGAAAGAAAAAGATTGAGCCTCTTTTTTTTGGACATGGTCAGTGGAGGAATGGCCCTGGTGAGGCTACCTTCACTGGCCTATTCCATGGTGACCTTGTCAACCCAGGATATGCAGAGAAGGGCAATAGTAGTTCCTGGCTTGGGAATGGTTAAAATTCTTGGCATGTGAATGGTTACAATTCTTCTCAAGTTTGATGAACCTTAGGGCAAAATTTCCCACTAATAACAGATGAGTGCAGGCAAAGCTGGTAGCCTCTAAACTAGGGATGTCTATCCCCCCGCCAAGACTCAGTTAGCAGCTACAGATACCAAGTGCAAATTTTAGGAAAGTGCACCCCAGAAAATCTAGAAAAGCCATAGTGCACTTTGTCATGCTTGAAGAACTTAATCCATTGCAAACAGGGATCAAATTGCTGATAAGCAATATTCTCACTTCAGGGAGAAAAAACACCAACACTCTGACAGGTAGAGTTGCAATAAATAATTGGTAAAAGATATCTACAGCTCAAACAAATTGCAGTCTTCTGGAGGAGGCTGGTGGGTTGCTTTTCCCATCATTGCTGTAACCTTCCCTCTCAGTCTGAGACTATTAACTTCTGACAAGGTGTGAGGCCTGATTTAGACTTATCTGATCTGACGGAGTGACCTATTTCTATTACCTGCTCCCTCTCTCCTCCTGCTGTTCTCTTCTCTGATGGCCACTCTGGCTCACTCCCACAGCTCTGCCAGCAGCTTTTGTATTTCAGCTCTTGGAAGAGTCACCATAATAATGAGAACTGGACATGGTTTCTCAGCTCACAGGATTTTTTGAAGCCATTTCTCCTGTCTCACACACACCACAGGGAAATCTTACACAATCCTTTTTCCTTTCTTTACTTAATGTCATCACTCCTATTGTAGCAGAAATGCCCCTCAAACATGTAAAAAGCTGGCTGCATTTTAGTGCTAGCTCACTATTTCTTGACACTTTTTCTCCTTTCTCTCCATCTGATGCCAGCTGAAGGTCACTTGTCCTGTGGGATCCCCACCCTGGGAACATGGAGGGGCTACGGGAGGCAGAGTGGAATGGAGGTGTCTTCACTCTTGACTTGGACTACAGAAGGCTGCACATATTTAGGCAAGTCTTTTTCTAGAGCAACTATGCAGCATCCTCTCAGGTTCTGAACTTGTCCATTCTTGGACTTCTTTTATGACTCACTGTGAGAAACAAGCCAAAATCTCCAGAATTTTGGGGATTTTGCACATCTTTTTTTTTTCCTTCAAATTAATCTTTTTCTTTTATTTGTGGGTGGTTTTTTTTGTCTGCACTCTGCAAGCTATTGCCCTTTTCAAACTGCTTGACAGAACACTGCTTCATGACACAATGTTGACAAGCAAAATATTGAATGGTTAAATGCTATTTTCTAAAACAATATGGGACAGCTTACCACCAGGAAATGTACCATGGCCAGAGACACTGGGAGAAAAACCATCACCACCTTAAGCCAATGCTGGCACCTGAGATAACATTAGGGTTATAATTGTCTTAAACCAGGATCTTGTGACCCAAGAGAAATAATGAAAAGGTTTATATTTTTTTACAGCTAGTCTCCATACTAGGACAAGCTGAAAGAACTTGGAGTTTTGCTATTGATTCTGACCTAAAGTGATATTGATATGAATTTTAAATGCGGGTGATATTGATACAAATTTTAAAGAGGGTGCAATGATCAGTTCAAATATAGTCTATTAGTGCTTGTTCAGGCAATTTTGTATTGTGTAACATGATAAAAATTGGACAAGACCTTGTTTGGTTTCTGTGTTTGAAGCTTTAGCAGGTATGTGTACCATGTCTAATCAATACATCCTGTTTTTTTGGATGGGCCTCAGAGTCACTGCTTAAGGACTGATGGAGCTTAAATGCTGGGACTTTACTTCATTGTGCTGTTTTCCCTTCCATTTCTGTATAATCATGTCATTCTGGAGAGACAAGGTATTGTATATCAAGGAGCATATTCACAGGCCTTTTGTGTTGGCTTTCATCATGATAACAACAAAAGTACTGGTGGTAGCAATAATACAAGCAGTAATAAAAATATACATGTATGTCCTGAATTGCACCCTATTGTGTAGGAGCACAAATCTTTGTAAGTGCTGATAATCATTTGTCTTCCTAGACTATAAGATGCTTTACTGTTTCAAGTTTTTCTGCACAGAAACTCTTTTCAAGGTTGAGGCATTGTTGGAAGCTAACAACAGTGGCTTTGAAATATGTAATTTAAGCTGGAGAGTGACAAAACCCCTACCCTAGTCCTGAGAGAGTAGCTGTGCTTTTACTTAATGAGGTAGCTGAAGACATCTCTGGTCCTTTTCCTACTTTGAGCCCAAATGCCAGAGGCAAAATGGTGAGCTTTCCTTGCATGTGTGCAAAGATTTCAAGCTCTGTGTCTCTATGCACTTGCAGCTGTTGTCACCTTCCTGGAAAGGTCATTTTGACTTGCATAGTTATTCAATCCTGTCTCTTTTGTTCTACCCAGATCAATCCTAGGCCAATGCATTGATGAAGCAATGTCTGATTCTTTGTAAAATGGAGCATGATGGCAAATATTGTTGATAGGCCAAGGCAATTTAAGCTTGACTGTATTCTGCATTTCTTGGTGGCAGGGTAGCTGGGTCTCTGTGACCATTATGTCTTTCAGTACCATGAAGGGTAGCAAAGCAAGAGTACAGCTTTACCAGCTATGATAACTACCTGGTTCAGTGGCACCAAACAGAGGCAGACAGAGAAGGATCACTTAGTGATTTTTGCATGCATGCTAACAATGAACTCTCCTTCTACCCCAGAAGATGCCTCACCTTGGAAAGCTCATTTGCTTCATAACAATAACTGTGTCTTCTGCACTATGTTCTTTACAATATACACTTCAAAAAGGTTCCTGAAAAGAGACCCTATGTAGCACCTCTGTATGTTATATTCAGAGCACATGCTCAAAGAGAATTCTTACAAACTCTTCTTCGTATAGCACTTGGATAATGAGTAGGCCAGAACAGAAACATTCTAAATATAGTGTAAATGTCACATGCACATGGAAGAATTCATCCATGATATACATTACAGATTTATGATGCACAACTCATTAGGTTTTTTTATCTGATTCACCAAGTTTTCAATGAAGACAGATTGCCAAACAGGAAAAGAGGTGAAGAAAATCCAGTCAATTTATTCTAAAGGACCCATTCTATCCACAGGACATTGTTTTGGGAGAAGTCTGCTTTAAATCAGGATGTATGCAATTGGTTAATGAAACGGTTTGATTTGATGGTACTTGGTTGTCCTTATCAAGTGGTATTTATTTCATCAAAGCAAAGGAAACAGAAACTCATCCAGAAATTGGAAGCCTTGCTCATTAATCTAATGAGAGCTGTCTTCTCTTCCCATTTCACTTTCATGCCTGTTGGGGACAAGAAGGTTGTTTGTTTTATCATCATTGTCCATACAGCTATCCCATACTGCAGAATCCATGATGACTGCATTTTTGAAAGAGGGTCTCCCCAGGGACTGTAATTATTCATCTTTCAGGAGACACAAGATCTATAATACACAAGTGGTGCAGACAAGAACTAGTTTACAGGTTTATCTCATGACTGAAAGTATAATCCATCTTTCCTGGCATGATTTAGGAGGTGCTGCATAAGAAAAGAAAGAAAGTGGGTCAACCCCATTTCAACTTGCATTTCCTTGTTCACACAGGTCTTATTATTTTAATTTCTCATTGAAGAGAATTAATGCTTGAGTGAGCAGAAGAAATGGGCCCTGTTTCGTGTATCCTGTAGCACACCTTGTAGCCATTAGGGCTGCACCTGCACCAGGTTTGGACTCTCTGAGAGCTTTCATGCCCCAGCAGCGACCCAGACTGGCATCTGTTCTATTATGAGAAAGCAGAACAAGGAAGCCCTGTTTCTAGTGGAGATAAGTGGCTTGGGATCTGGAAACCTTGACAACTTCATGAGGTAGGAATCAAGCTATTCATAGAGAACTTGAGTGTATTAATGGAATTTTCCTAATGTTTACATGGTAGGTCTAAGCATCTGAATAGGAATTTCAAAATTTCCCATGTTTCCTCTAATGACTGATACCTTAAGACACTTCCTTGTGTCTCAACTCTTCCTCTTTGCCAGCAAGTCAGCTGCTCCCCACTATCACCACAGAATGGCCCTGTAGCTATCACTACAACCCCTTTCCCAGGAAAGTTTATTCTCAAGACGGGACTTCAGGTAGTTGAAATGTTTTGGAATGCAATTTAGCATCTAAAGACACTGAAGACACAAGACTGGCATATGTTCATGCCTCTGTTTGGGAGTCCAGGTTGGGTGTTCAAAAGGAAACATGAGCAAACATGGCACCAAACTGAGAATTCATCTGCAGAATAATATGCCATGTATGACTATGTTGCCTCCTTAGAACTTATTTTTTCACCTTCATCCCCCCATATTTTTAATTTCCACGTCTGCTAAAATCCCCATTGGAAACAACCTGTTCCTCTGTGTTTCTTCTCCCCACACCCTACAATAACCATCTGTTATTTCTAAAGGGTAAACATAGCTTGTCTTTTTCATTGTGACATAAAACGTTACTCAACAACCCTAAAATATTTGCATTTTCTATAAAAACCTTGGCCAAATCTACTTTCTGTGGTCTTACGCACAGTCTTGCCCGCTCACCAAGCACTAAAAAACCTACTAAAGGATTGTTAACAGAGAGAGCACAAGGTCTCTAGCATTGAGTACATTAGGAAGCAGGCATCGGTCCTGGGTGCTCACACTGCAAACTATTTCAAATACCAGAGTAAGACAGGAACAGCTAAACTGTGCTCCAGACATCTAAATTTAAGGATTTACGTTTCTTCTGATGCAGCAGATGACATTACGAATCTGAAAGCAACAGAAGGAATGTACTGCTCTGCCTTGCTTTTGCCATTAGAGATTACATCAGCTCTGCTGGGTCTTTGCAGATAAAAAAACCCAAAAAACTCTAAAGAAACCAGTTCAAAATTCAGCAGTGATCTTAAAGGACCTAAATCCAACCACCTCAATTTTAGATGTAAACAGTTTTTAAATACCTCTAAAATATACTAAGATGGGTAGAAACCCTAAATCTAGGGTTCTTTGAACATATAAATCCAAATATCATTGTTGCTCCTTGAGGCTGTCTCTGATTTTGTTTGTCAGAATTACTGATTTTAGTAAGGAGCCATCCTTTGAAATCAATATGATGGTCTGGGCAATATTTAGGAAAAACATCCTCATCTCTAATATTTACACTCATTCAATATGAGCATCTGAAGTGAACGAAGTTAAAAATAAGTCTTATTTTTTTTTTACCATTTCACATCAATGAGTGAGCTTGCTGATTTATATGATCATTGGTATCATCATAGATGAAAACTTGCTTACAACTACATTAATTTTCCTGGCTCATGTGCAGTTTTGTGCAGACTCTGGAAGGATGCAGACACTTCAAGAAAATAATCATAGGCAAAAAATACCCCAATAAATTAATAAGATAGTTTCCATAAGTCCCAAGTCTTGCAACACAAAGAAATAACCCACAATTAAATGAAATTTTGGGCTTCATATACTCAGACCATGTTCATTAAACAATACAGGTCTTCCAAAATCTTACTTATTTATTTGTTGCAAAAGCATTTTAGGTTTTCAGCTCACCTTCATTTTCATGCAATTTTAGGATGGTAAACTGCAGCAGGAATTGATTTGTCTGGAATTTGCTAATTCTCTGTACCTGCCTCCCATGTTACTATAGTTTCTCCCTGATACCTGCCCTTCTGTGACATTTTTCTGGGAAGCTGACCACTGTGCTTTAATTTATTAAGCCCTCCACATGAAGATATCAATTGCCTCCTGGCAAGAGGAGCATTCATTATTTGTCTTTGGGGGACAGGCACTTTCAAGAAAATTTTCCTGAGCGAGGGACACCACATGCTGTTAGCTCTTTAGAAAGGAGGACACTTTTTTACCCTTTCTTTCATCAAAATTATTCAAAGGCACAAATACTGACATTTCTGTCAAAATGGTCACTTACCAAGAGGTGGAGAGGCAGTTTTAGAAATGACATGTACAACAGTAGTGCTCCAGCTTTTCAGAGCAAAAAGAGCCTCTTGAAGGGGAGAAGCATATATACATGGCTCTGTGCCTCTGATAGTTTGTGGCTTTGGCTGTGAGATTTGCTTGAAGCCCTGATGAAGCTCAGACTCCCAGGTCCCAGGGGCATGCTCACTGGTTTCTACATTCTAGCACTTGTTTGCATGAAGAAAAACAGCAAACTTAGTCTTACCAAATATTCTAAAGAACTAAACTGAGGTGTTTGGGATATTATTAGAGGACTAGACACTAATTCATAGGCAAGTGTGCTCTTGATGCAAATCTGTTAGTGCCAAGAGGTCCAATCATTGCAGGGCTCAAAAAATGCATGTTAATGACTGTAAATTATAAAACATAATTTTTTAAAAGAATATACATCGTAAAATTGACTCTAAAAGGACACTTCAATTTCTGTGCACCAAGAGACAGAATGAGGAATTGATGAGCAGAAAGGAGACAGAAGGTCAGTAATAAGACAAAATGATTTGACACTGCATCTGAAGACCATGTAATCCAAATTTGGAGTTCATATAAAAGCTTAAATATAAAGTGAGAAAGTTGAGACAGAAAATGCCCTGGCAGACATTAACTTCTGAAGCCACAAGACTACTTGTGCCAACACTCCAGGTCCCACTCCTGTAGAACCCTTTGCACACAAAACCTACCCCACAGCAGCCTCCATTGTCCCCTTACTTCCCTTATCTCTTCTGAAAACTTCCCCAGGACATCTGACAAAGAGCAGATCTTGTCTGTGCAGGGTGTTAGTCAGCTGCTGGTTTCCCCCCTGCTGTGAATCTTGCAATCAAATTTAAAGAGAAGTCAAGGTTCTTATAATGAACGACACTGGGGAGACAGCAAAGGTAAATTGCTACAAACCCATGCTTTTAGCATGCCCAATGCCAGAAGTTTCTTTCCATAGCATGTTCCTACAGCATTGAGCAGGAGAGTGCCTGGGATGAGGACAGGATATTCAGCTAAGGAGGTTGTGAGAGTGGGCAGCAGCAAGGAGAGGCTGGAGAAGCAACAGGAAGGAAAGTGCTCTTTCTTGGCAGCAGTGCAGCGTGGCAGAGACCATGAGCACAGAGTGGACAGACAAAGAATATCTGCGTGGACAACAAGAACTGCCTGGAGCAGGAAGCAAAGGTTTGTGCTTGTAGAAGAAAGGAAACTTTCCTAAGAATCTAGAGAGGACCATAAGAAATTCATGGATCTGGAGAAAAACCTGAAAGTTGCTGGACAGAGTGAAGAGTGAGGAAACTTGCAATAATCCATTTTGCTTTCAAGCCTTTTATTTAATTTGTCTCACACATCAGTGGCTTGGCTTGTTCTGCTGCTCTGTTCTTGTTGTGGTTCAATTTGTTTCAGGGGTTGTTCTGTTTATTTGTGCACATCTGTCTAACAAAGCACGGCTTTGGATCTCGGATACCTTTCTTCTCTATTAATATGCTTGTTTAAAAGAAAATGAGAGGTGCATCCTTCTAAAAGTTTCAGCTATTTTGTTAGGCCAATCCAATGATACAACTGATAGAACCCAAAATAAAGCCAAATCAAACCGATTTCACCAGGCTGTACATCAAAGAGCACGTAGTAACAGATGAGGAAAGCTTTTCAGCAGCTTGCCACTATGAGTTAACTCAGTAATATACCAAATCTAGAGATGCCTGCCATTTCACAGGCTGTTGGATCTGCTGTAAACAGCAGATAACTAGGGAAAAAGTAAGATGGGATGAGATGTTCATTCATGCATTTTTGGAAGGGATCAGTTCATGGATATTAAGTCAATGGCCATATGTGTGAAGGTACAGTGAAAGTGATTTTTTAAGACAAAATATGGGCTTAGATACCTTGCTGACCACCCATTTGTGGTTAAGTGAAAGGACATACATCACTGGAAAATATTAATAGCTAGTCTTCAGGGAAAAACAGTGGAATACAGTCAGCATTAATCACATCCCTGACTCTATCTCAGGAGCCAAGAAGAGGTCATTTTTTTTTCCATCAGGAACATCTTGGTACTTAAAAGAAAAAATGCATTCACACTTAAAGGTTTCTGTGGTGTAACCATAGAGATGTGTTAATGTAATAATCACACACAGCCATGTAGGGGCTTGTGCTGTTTTGTGCAAAGGGGCTTAGCAAAGTCCAACCATTCTCTACACAAATGCACCCTTTTATAAGTAAAGATAAGGAAATATGTAAGCTTTACAAAAGCAAAGGTTTTGTTAAAATTTAATAAACTTAGTTGCCCTAATTATTTCCTTTGTGGTCTAAAATTGTGACAGAATCTCTGCATGGTGCAAATCAGCACACCCAGGGTAGCTCTGGGGATTTGCTCCTGCTAAGAAACCAGTCCATCACTTCCTCAAGGCTCTGACATTTTGAGGACCGTGTTACGACACAGAACAGCAATTCTGAAATGCCAGAGCAATCCCACTTTATCACCACGTGGTCCTGCTGAGTAAAATAACAAAGCTCAGTTTCTCCATGCAGTGTACATTTCAGCATGCAAGTTTATTTTTCTGCAATGACAGTTTTCTTCCTCCTCTAATTTCACCAGGAATTACTATGGACCTGCATACTCCTCAGGAAATACTGGCTCAGCAAACTGATATGTTACAACTTCTGGACAGAATCAAAATTCATTACACTAATCAGATTCTTTGATAATTCTGTAGAGCACTGCTCTCAGGTGTGGTGTGGAACCACAAATATAGATAGTCTTGATGTCCAGTAGTTTTAAAATCTGGTGAGATATTTTAATGGACAGTTCTTCATCTCTGCTGATGTGTGCACATGTACTGTTAACATTATACTGAGCCATACTGAGCAGGCATAGTAAAACCCACCAGAATATGCTATTTTCTGTATTTGTAAGAAGTGAGCCCACCTCTGTGAGAATCCATTCCCAGCACAGTACAGAGACATCTGGTAGTTAATAGCAAAGCCACAAATCATCTCTAAATTCACCTAAACAAAGCCAGAGATGATCTAATTTATTGCTGGTGGCAGTCCTGCTTTGACTTGCTGCAGGTAGCCCCTAGCAGCCCTCTAGCAGTTAACAGGGAAAAAAAATTCCTACTGGACTTGAAAGGAATGGCGGGTGTTTGGGGAGAGGGGTGGGAGTAGCTTAAGATTTTAAAAATTATGCAAACATTTCCAATTTGACCAGGAATTTGTCCCTCTAATATTGAAAATGTTTCATTTTCAGTTTGCTGATGCATTCAAAAGCATTATTTCTCTAAAAAGTGAGAAGATAATTGCCTGTCTGAGAATGAAAATGTGTGATACCTTTAGCTGGTTTCCATTCTGCAGATCCACAATACTCCTTTGAGTTTGTGATTGCTGATATACACGATGTACTGTAACAAAATGTTATCTTGTTTTTCTGCTACTGAAAGGGTTGTTAGCTGTTTCTTTCCTGAACTGTAGCACCACAATATACATATTGTACTCATTGGCAGGCAATTCTCTGACTGCTTCCATCTTCCACCTTACTACTGGCAGAGCTGTATTTCAGCACTCTGCAGACGTGCACTGACGGGTGCTGAGCTCGACATCTGGACCTGTCCAGCAAAGGGCAGCAAGGCTCCTGAGAGGTCTGGAAAATATGTCTTTTGAGGAACAGCTGAGGGAGCTGGGGTTGTTTAGTTCTGTCATGGTTTTTAAATTTTGTTTCTTTACATTGTCAGTAAGAAAGAAAAGGTTGTGGGGGGAGGAGAAGTGTTCTGAAGGTTTTGTTCTGATTTTTATTACTCTTTCTTATGGTTACTGTTAATAATTTTTTTTGATATACCCTTTTAAAGTTTTGAGTCTGCTTTGCCTTTCTCAGTCCTACTTCACTGTGACCGTGTTCATAGGGGTTCTTGGATGAGGGAAGAGACAAGAATGTTGACTCCATGATCAGAAGGCTTGATTTATTATTTTATGATATATATATATTACATTATAACTATACTAAAAAGAAAAAGAAGGACAGGTTTTCTCTGAAGCTAGCTAAGCTAAGAATAGAAAAGAAAAGAATGATAACAAAGGCAGCACTCTCAGACTCTGTCCAAGATAGCTTGGTCCTTGATTGGCCATTAATTATAAACATCCCAGATGGGCCAATCACAGGTGGACCTGTTGCATTCCACAGCAGCAGATAACCATTGTTTACATTCTGTCTCTGAGGCCTCTTAGCTTCTCAGAAGGAAAAATCCTAAAGCAAGGATTTTTAGTGAAAAGATGTCTGCGACACCTCACAGCAAGAGGTGAGTGCACTGGTGATTAGCCAGCACTGAACCCACCACACTCCTTGGTGCATTGGTCAAGAAATCTCAAAATTAGTGAAATCTCAAATACGCAAACTAAAACCACTACACAAAGTTGGTGTTTCTGCCTGGTTTTGAACTGAAACCTCCACAAGTTCCAAGTAGAAGAGGCTCAGGAGGACCTCATTGCTCTCTGCCACTACCTGAAAGGAGGTTTTTGGGGTTGGTCTCTTTTAGCATGACTGCAGTGACTAGACTAAAGGGAATCGCCTTAAGACAGGAGATGTTCAGATTAGACATTAGGAAAATATTTTTCAATGTTAGGCTGGTCAGGTGTTGGAATAGGTGGCCCAGGATGGTGGTGGAGCTGTTCAAGAGGCACCTGGATTTGGCTCTGGGTGATGTGGTTTAGGGGTTCAGGGTTACAGGGGCAGTGCTGGGTGGACGGTTGGACCAGAGGAGCCTAAAGGTCTCTTCCAGCCTCGATGATTCTGTGATTCTATGCAGGCAAGGCTGCACTTCTCCATGGTTCCAACTTGCCTGCCCTGGCAGTTGCTGCAACATGGCTCTGAAGCTTGCTTGCTTGCCCATTAGGGTTTCAGAATGAGGAAAATGTGGACAATTTTCCAGAGACCAAGAAGATATGCTACACAGGAGTCTGCCCAGTTTATCCTCTCTTACCCACATTGCTATGTCCTTTCCAGAAACTTCATTTAGACAAAGTAGGTGTCATAAAAGGTAGGGAAGAGTCAGAGCTCTGACTGAGCTGCAGCTGAACACGCTCCCAGCAGTTAGGAGCAATAAAGAAAACCCTCTTGAGTGCTCAAGCAGGGAATTAATTATTTCCAAGCTGTATTTTCACAAAGGTGTTTAGACTCCTGATAGTGGCACCTGAAGAACTGAAAAACAGAGAACTTGTTTCAAACATAGACATATTTGGGAACTTTGTACAGTCACATTGTTTCAAGACAGCTGTTTGACAAATGAGAGCATGGTGAGTGCTAAACAAAGGTGATCTGTTCAAATAATGTCACAGCCAGAAAGAAAATACCCCTATCAGAACTAGTCAAGTGTGCGTCCATCACGACTTATAGCTGGTGTCAGTGCCCCCTGAGTGACAAGCCCTGTGCTCTGGGGCAGGTGGAGCCCAGCAGGGCTGTGGTGGCAGCACACCAGCTGGGACCCTCCAGCTGGCTGGGGCTGCCCTGTGGTGGCCCAGGGCTGCACAGAGGGAGCCCCAGGAGCAGGGCTGGGCAACTCACAGTGCTGGTAAGGAGGCAGATAAAGCACCCTGGAAAATACAGGTCACAAACCAGTGGTAAACTAACATGAGGAACCAGTTCATTTACTGCTTGACAGCTGTAATGGGTGGGGTTGGGGAAGAATGAATCTACAGGTCCCTGAAGAACTTGCCCGTTGCTGTTCACAACAGCATGGATTGTATCAACAAACATATGAGTATTGATGGCACTGCAATTCTGCTAATTTTCATTTAAAACCCCCAAAACTATCAATCAAACAAACAAAACCAAAGGTAAAACCTTAGCTGTAAAAGGTCAGTGGAGAATCGAGAATTTCTCTCCTTTTCTTGGTTTAAATCATGCCCAGTTCAAATTATATGAACTCATGTACCTTGACTCTGTAAGGGCTTTGTTGTGGTTACCAGAAAAATAGGAAGAAATTACTGTCCCAGTGATTTCTTTTTCAAGTATGAAATAAAGGGTTAATGACTATAAAATATGAGTGACTTCTACAGAGAATATGTGATATCTTTTCTCCTTGTCCTGACTACTGCCCCTATAATCATGTAAGTAATTGAGAACAGACTGCACCAGCCTTTATAATTCCCCTTCGAGGCACTTAGAAAGGATGGAAATCCATTCTGTTCCATTTGCAGCCAAACTTTGCAATTCTGAAATTTCCTATCCCAGAAAATCACATTTATGAGGTAAAACAACCATAGGGGGAATGTGAGTCTGATGGAGCAAGAAGGCTGATTAGGTTATTGGTGTGTCCACAGTAATAACATTGTTTACACTGGAACTGGAACATGGCAATGTCCTTAACAAGCCTCCTTGATCAGACCCTCCAGAAAGAAAGGGGAAAGAAGGGAAAAAGGTAAATCCAAAGAAGGAACATGGTGGAAATAATGTAGAGCAAGGAATATGGGAAGAAAATGCTGCACCAAAAAGCCAGCAATGGGCTGCACGTGTCCCCATGTATCAGGGATCAGACAATCCAGCTCGTGGTTTGTTCTTACACCCTTCTTAACTGCACAGGGTGCCTGTTCAGTGTAATACAAAATGAGATGTGTTTCTGTATTTTAGCTGAGTTTTTTGAGTTCAAACCACCTTTAAAGTGCGTTAGCAATCCTATAACACCTGACAAAAAGGAAAGGCTGGGTACAGTTCTTCCTCCCCAATACACCCAGTCTTCTGTGCCACACTCTCTGCCCCCAAAAAAGGCATGGTAAGAAAGAGGCATTCTAATCTTTACAGAGCATTCACTTCAATTGGCTTTGGATTGCTTGAGCCCTCCACTTTTGTATTCTAAAGAAACCAAGAGAAAGCTCGTGAAGATCAGAGGCAGCTGAATGTCTTTATGTATAAAATAGCTTGAAAGGTAGGGCTTAACCCAGCAAAAGAGAGAAAAATTCACAGTTCACCTACTCTATCCAGTCACAGATTTGTAATTTTGACACTTGTGATAAAACTAAAAGAAAAAAATGTTAAAATTACATGGGGAAGGGAGGAGGGTCATAAGTCCAAACTAAAAACCTGAAAAAAATAATTTCAGGACTTCAATTGTCCCTACAGATTTCCTCTAAAGACTGACAGCATGTGGCACTGTCTTACTCTAATTTTCTCTAAAGGGAAAATGTGACACTGTATTAACATTGAATTAATCAGAGGAGCCAAATATATCTGTATGCAGAATATATCTGTATCTCCCTATCTCAGAAAACTTTCTACCCCAACTGAGCACCAGCTGGAAGTGAAATTCTTGCAATGGAGCCCTTTCTGTTTAATCCCTTAATCTTCTCAACAGTAGGGATTCTCTCTTAAACCCGACTGGAAAGTAACATCTGCACTGTTGAAAGAGAGAAAGCAGCAGAAGGCAAGCCACGGAGGTCTCAGCTCCCTCTCTCCCACTCAGTAGTTTTCTCTTGAAGATGCCTGTTTAAGGACAGTTTACATTTAATGACAGTGACACAGATCAGGCAGAACCCCAGAGGCTGAAATGTTTTCTGTTTCTTAGCAGTTATGGCTCCCCATTCTCATGATGTGGCAGGAGAACTTCAAATGACAAGGAGACCACAGAGATGGATTAACCTGTAGAGATGGATTAACCTGTAAGTGTTGTTATTCCCTGAGAGTTACTACCTGTCCTCCCTTCAACCTTCCCTTCTTATTATTTATGGTTAGTATTTTGACAGCTTAGACCACAGGGATGTTCCTGTCTGTAACATGTCCTGACTGTCAGTCCCAGGGCTTTATTATGGGTTTCAATGTCTCCTTTAGACTCGAGGCTAAGCAGCATAGTAGCACAGATTAGTTGAGTGGCTGCTTCCCAAATGCTAGGTCAAAATTTCTTGGGTCTCCCTGGTTAACCCAGCCTTACAAAACCCCATGAAAAGTCAGGCACAGCACTCACAATCTTGTTATGTCTTCTTACAATCTAATCTAATGGGGGAAACACCCATGTCTAATTAGAATTAAATGTAAATATGTATTAATGTATAGAATTCCGATGTATAATATCTTCAAAATATCAAACCTGATATTTGAAGGGAGGATGGGGGGAAGATTGTTGCCAGAGTATTTTTTCCTGTTTTTAAATAATACTTTTATGGGGACAGGGAAGAAGATAACTCTGAACTCAGGTGACCAGATGGGTTGCTAATGTGGCTCACTTCATTCTGTTCCCTCTTTGAATATCTGTCTTGTTTCCTCTCTGCCCCTTTTTCCCTCTTTTAAATTCTCACAATGCTGCAGTACAAGTATCTGTTGCAGAAAGGAGAGGTGATGGTATCTAGCCTTATGTTGTTAGACTGGCCTTTTTCTGAAACAGTACTCACAGTCAATTAAAGCAAACTTTTTACCAATGGCCAAGAAAATCTTTACAGAAATTCTTCATGCTTACTTTTTTAGAAACCCTTCAACTTCATAATATTAATCACTTGCTATGGAGAACAGATCCTGACCCACACCATATCTTAGGTTAGAAGCTACTTTTTGGAAGAAATAGTGAATTGTGAGTTCAAATCAGGCATACACTGAAAAAGGCAAGAGCACAGTGATAAGAATGCACCTTTTTGGTCTTTCACCTAAAGTTTGTAATTTATCATAGGTTCCATTGGATATTCTGTGACTTCTTGTGAGGATTAAACATAAAGAATGCTCTACTTTAGCTTTCTGGGCTCAGAATCTGTGACTTGTTTTATGGTTGCGGAAAAATTGGTATGCAGGTCCAGAGCTCCCTTCAGTCTCAGCTGGAAGCTTCTGGCTCCTCACTAGAGTGAGATCTGCCCAAGAACCAGTGAGTTACTGATCTGTGACACCAGAGAAAAGGTCCCCAGGGGAGACATTTAGATGGCACTGCAGTGGTGGTCAAGAAAGATATTCAAGGGACTGGGGACCTAAGTTTACAAGCAGCCCCAAGCCCCGTGAGCATATGTAGGGCATCTTGCCTGTGGGTATTCTCTTTATTCAAGTGATGCTGATAATAGCAAACACCTCTCCTACTGAGCACACCACACTTTCCAGGTTGTCTGTGTCCAAAACAGACCAGAGACTTGAGGCAGACCTTCTGATTGCCTCTCTCTTCCAGCTGGATCCATCACACAGAAGATACAAGAGTATCCCGGGCTCTCGTAGAATCAGGTCTTAATAAAATATATAACTAATAACTTAAAGACAAGTAAATTATTTCAGTGAGGAAAATTTAGGTAAAGTGACTGAAAAATATGAACTAGAAAGGCTGGTAAACAACTTTTCTTCTATCCACTGAGTCCTGGATAGGTAGGCACATTCCTCCAGTCCTTGTTCAACTTTCAGTGCCTTCATGAACTAAAAGTACCCCACTAAGGTTTGGCAGTAAGCCTGCTTCCCTGTCAGGCCTCCTTCATTTCTCACATGCTTCTCAGTCTGTTCCTTGCATGTTGCCCCTTTTCTCCACTGCCCATCCCATGCTTATTTGGGAAAGCTGTACCATGCCCACATTTTCTTAGGGAAAAAGAAATCATCCTCCTTTCACCTCCTCCCCAAAGGTTTTGGCTTGACCCAGAAGGCAGCAGTGAGGACCTTCTTACTCTCATAACCTCTGCAACATGATGTACAATACACAATAGTGGGCCAGAAATAAATTAGAGAAGGAATACTTATGTTCCAAGGTTGTGGTACACTCTGCTGCTTTTATGTCTGCAGTGTTCCTGGTGGGGCCCTTTAGAAAGCCAGAGTTAATGCAATGGTCTATGAGTAACAGAGTGCAATTAGTGCAGGCTCCTGGAAGCATGCAAGGCAGGAGAATCGATCTTTGCAAACCTTGGCCTTAGCCTGCAAAGAGGTGGTTTATGATCATGGTGCTTTTTGACCTGTCAGCATCATGGCAGTATATTACAAAGGCTGTTGCTGTTCCTCCCTGGAGCAGCACTGGAAACAAAAGTGGATTAAGGGGCAGAGGGCACTGCACTGCCTCCTCAGCTATCCAAATGCAAAAAGAGATATATTGCATGGCCAAGAAGAGTTTGTAATGTAACAGCTTAGTGCTGTTGTTAACACACCAGCCCAGTAAGAATCCCCATGCTCTTGCATTCAGAAGGTCAGGTGCCTCCCCTCACTGTATCTTAACTGGGAGGCTGAGTGGTGAGCACTGATTCATGGTCAGCACCTTTTCATTTCTGCCCTGACCCAGATTCTGAGCTTTTGCTCCAAACTGGCATGACACTGCAGGGATCAGAGGCCATTTGCTCTATTGTTGGCAGCTAGGTACAAGACTGTCCAGGGAGAGGTGGAGTGGAGGTGTTGGAAAAAGATAAATTTCAAAAATAGACATTTTTACTGGGGAAATCCTAAAATGCCACTGTGCAATCCGGTGATACCAGGGATATGCCATATTTGCCCTTAGGAGCCAACAGCTCTGCTTTGCTGAGGGCTTTAGTGGAATTGCAGTCGGGGGGTGATGTAAACACACAGACCTCCCACTTCCAGCTCTCTTGATCCCATTGCTTTGAATTGCAGATTCAGGCTGACCATACAAAAGAACGCACAATGAGAATTTCTTTTTCTTTTTTTTCTCTCTTTCTTTCTTTCTTTCTTTCTTTCTTTCTTTCTTTCTTTCTTTCTTTCTTTCTTTCTTTCTCTCTTTCTCTCTTTCTCTCTTTCTCTCTTTCTCTCTTTCTCTCTCTCTTTCTTTCTTCTCTTTCTCTCTTTCTTTCTCTCTTTCTTTCTCTCTTTCTTTCTCTCTTCCTCTCTCTCTCTTCCTCTCTCTCTCTCTCTCTCTCTCTTTCTCTTATCAAAATCTCTGCAAGTGTGCTGAGAGGGGCGGGAGGGTGTCTGCTGCAGATTATTACTGAGACCACTTGTGACACTTTCTCATTAGCCTGTGTAATGGGAAGCCAATCTGCTGCTCAGGAAGCAGCACTGCAAATTATTTTCAGCCACAGATGATGCAGCCTGGCTTTGAACTGCTTAGGCCTTGTTGCAACAGAAGCACCAGCAATATTCATTTAATGTGCATTGACCTTTTCCTGACCTGGGAGACAGAGACAGCTCCTGCTCTGGCCTTTTTCTATCACCATGCTTTTTTCTGTAAAGATTTTGCTTGGCAGACTACCAGGAGGAAAACACTAAATGCTGTCTGCAAAAAAAATACCAAGTTTGTTTGGCTTCAGTACAGCTAGGGGAGAGAAACAAATTTGTTTATCTCTCCTCTTCTGTAGCCATGCTGAGGACACATGGCAACTTTTGAACCTTAAAGGACAGCAATATGGAGTGAGGACAAAGGAGTAATCTGGACAAAGGGTGCCCCTAGGGCATTAAAAATAACTACTCCCCTCACCTTCTGTTGCTGCAGTAAGCTCACACCACTTGTCACTCAGCAGGAGATCTGTATCAAATAGGATGAAACTGGGGTGACAGGAAGTTCCTGAATGTAGACAAATCCATCAAGTCCATGCTTTGGAAATGAAACTCTGAACTACTACCTGCTCCTAAAATGATATCACTTTAATATGCAGTTGTAGGGGCACAAGTTTTTCATTATCCATGACAGCAGAAGAGAGACTGGGGATGATGCCTGACCCCAAAGCTTGATGCACTACACAGTAGCAGGCCAGCACAGCCACAGGACCAATTGCAGCAAAATCTGAGCACCCACAACAGAGGCATAAATGAGGAGAAGGGGAAACATGAGACAAATGTGGAAGGGTATGAAGAAAACACCTCTTCCTTGAAAATCAACCAGAGCTGGAGGGAAGAGATCACAAAGAAGCAGAATACAAGATGAGAGATTACTGCCTGGTCAAAAGCATAAGACTTCATACTTGAGTTGGATGAGCCTTTACTGACAACACTACACAACCATCACAGAGCCCGACTGGGTCAGGCATGCCTCAGGACCTGACCACAGAATCTCAGAATCATTAGGGTTGGAAGGAACCCCTGGAGATCATCCAATTCAACATCCATGCCAAGGTAGGGTCACCTAAAGCAGGCTACCCTGGAACACATCCAAGTAGATTTGGAATCTCTCCAGAGAGGGAGATCCACAACCTCCCTGGGCAGCCTGTTCCAGGGCTGTGCCACCCTCAATGTAAAATAGTTCTTCCTCATGTTGAGGTGGAACTTCGTGTGTTTTAATTCATGGCCATTGCTCCTCATCCTGTCACTGGGCACCACTGAAAAGAGTCTGGCACCCTCCTCCTGGCACTCACCTTTGAGATGTTTGTATGAATTGAGGGCCCCTGTCAGTCTTCTCTTCTCCAGACCAAACAGGCCCAGTTCCCACAAGCTCTCCTCATGAGAAAGATGCTTCAGACCCTAAATCATCTCTGTAGCCCCTGCTGGGCCCTTTCCAGTAGCTCTTGTCTTTCTTGTACAGAGGAGTCCAGAACTGGACACAGCACTCCAGATGGGGCTCACCAGGGCTGAGTAGAGGGGGAGGATCACCTCTCTTGACCTGCTGGCCACACTCTTCCTGGGCACCCCAGGGTCCCACTGGCCCTCCTGGCTACAAGGACACACTGCCAGCTCATGGTTAACTTGCCATCCACCAAGACTCCCAGGTCCTTCTCAGCAGAGCTGCTCTCCAGCAGGTCAGCCCACAGTCTGTACTGGTACTTGGGGTTATTCCTCCCCACATGCAGGACTCTACACTTGCCCTTGTTGAACCTCATTTCATTAGGTTTCTCTCCACTCAGCTCTCCAGCCTATGAAGGTGCCACTGAATGGCAGCACACACTTTGGGTGTATGCCTAATGGTACACTTTTATATCTTCTGCCACCAGAAGGCAATTTTTTGTTCTATTTATTCCCATCTTGTTTTTTGCTCCATCTTGTTTTCTGCCTCCTTGCTCTACAGATTACTCTGAAAGCTAAGAAAAACATACTGGAAAGAAAAACATACTGCGATTTCAGTTGCCTCCTTGGAGGAAGGCCTTTATATTTCCTTCTTGGCCTTTCTTGTTCTCTGGTTTATGGATTGCTGACATACTCGTGTGGCCTTTGTTTTGACCTCTGCATTATATGCCAGGGCTTGAGAGAACTCATCCAAGGAGCAAATGGGCATTTGTCAGAAATATTTATGCAAAGACAGAGCACTGATGTCTGAGAGAGCCTGCCCTGGATGCAAAAGGGTTGTGCCACATCAAACTGTTCTGACATCAGTTGTCACCTTGGCCAATCATGTAAGCAAATGTTGGTCTGGCATCCACTTCAAAGAAGCTATGCAGAAATATCTCACTTTTCCAAGGTGCAGGGCTGTGAATTCTCCCTCTAACATGTTTGCACAAACCGTGAGGCTTAGAAGGGATAAAGGTTCCATCCCAGCTATTTATCCTGTGTAGAATCAGAAACCCAAAAAGATACAGCCAAATGAATTTCTGGCAATAGAGGAGTTTAAACAAATTGCAGAGTCACGAGACAAAGCCTTGCTGCCTAGAAAGCCAAGAGGGGACAATACTAGAGCAAATTGCAATTACCTGCTAACTCTGGTACTTCTAAAGCTGACCTCTCATTGCTATTGCTGGCTGATAATTTTTTACAGCAATCTTGAATGTTTACATTGAATTAATAAACCCCAAACATTTGTGTCATTAACTTCTGGGCTTGGTAATTCTGACATTTCTGGTATTTTTTCTCTGGTGTGCAGAAAGCACTCCCCCCCTCCCTCTCCTCCAGTGTTGTAAAGGCTCCAAGTAGCTCAGTATAATCTCTGCCCTTTTTTCCAAGATCCCCCTGTGGGTCCTTGCCCCGATTCGGGATCAATCTGAATATATCCTCTGACAAAATGACTACACCCCATCTCAGCACACTCCTGCTCCACATTCTGCTAAGTTGATTATAGGGCTAATTGGACACAGGCAACAGAACAATTTAACTTCCCTGGAAGATGACAGGACTTAAATGCTCAGAGCCATTGAGAGTAGCTGTATGCAGGAGCTAATTTTTCCACCTCAGTTATCACAGGCAGCTTTCATGCACTGGAAGTTTTAGGGCAATACTTCTCATCAGAAAAGAAACCAAGTGTTCAGAAGCACACTACATCAGCCCAGGACATTAATTTTCTCATTCTCTAATCTGTGTTGAGGTGTGCCCCAAATGGCCCTTTTCCCTACTGGGAAACATAAGAGCCAGCAGCATTACAGGTCCTACAAAAAATGATGCAGAGGATGGAGTGAGCCTGCTGCTGTTCACTGAACAGAGCTGAAGAAAATGGATGAAATTGGGAATTAAAGAAAAAAAAAAAAAAGGAAAGACTGAGCATTTGGAGAAAATGAAGCAGAGGAACAGAGAAAGAAAGGCAGACAAGAGGACGGAGGCCTCTCCTTCAGCTGAGTTGCTTCTTCCTGGACATGTAAAGCTATGGCACTGAAAAACTTTGGGAAAAGCTTTCTGGTCACCTGGCAAGAGGCTGCTGAAAAAGAGAGCTGAAGAGTGCTCTTGATATCCCAGTAGTTTTGAAACCTTTCAAAGGAATTGTTTCCTTCTGGTATTCCCATGGGTGTGATAGGGAGGGGACCTCTTTTTAAAAGGTGTTAGCTGCTTACAGGTCACCTCAAACACCACTCTGAAGAGAATGATATGGGTAAACATTTCAGCCTCACCTATGCTCCAGCAGAAAGAATGGAAACCTCGCTGTTTTCATGGTACCTAAGTGCTCCCTTGTGAAAACAAGAGAGCCCATCTATGCAGACATCTCAGACCATCATGTGGCTTGAGCCCCACCCCACACCTAAGCCCTGTTCACAGCCATCCTTCCGTGGTGGGAGCAGGGCTCTGTGCTGGGGACACACTGCATTGCCCCAGGAAATGCAACCTGTTGTGCAACAGCATGTCACCCCCTTTGCCAAACAAAAAGCAGCTGGGAGAAAACATCTACCCCTAAATGTAGATTTATTAACACTCAGCACCAGGAAAGTCAAGGTCAGGGGTTAAAGCTTGCCTTTATCCATCACCTCTTGATACGACCTTGGTGGGGCTTTTTGCAAAGGGCAGGGACAGTTGACGCCGTAATGAGCTGCTCTTCCCAGGAGACCCGGCACGATGAAACAGGACAGAACATCCACTTTCATGTACCGCTGCAAGAATACAGGTTTGATTTGCAATAAGTTTTCCATTAAAAATACATGGGAACTTACCTCAAAGAGACAGAGAGTAGACCCCACAGGATAAAGTCTTTTCAGCCAGCTTTTAATGAAGACAATTATAGCCACGTATTTGAGGCTTTCCTTCTTCATTCTTCTCCAAAGAAAACAGGCTCATTTCACGGGGCAAAACTAGAATGAAAAATAAATTTGCAAGTGTTGTACTTTAACTGGGTCAATTACATTTTGAAATCTGAATGACTGTGGTTTTAATACAACTAAGTCCATAAAAATATTAGCTCACATCATGGATGTGTGATAGCTGCTTTTCAGAATGAAATGGTTTTTAAATTCTGAGGAAATTAATAGTTTCTAAGGAAAGAAGAAAAATACAACTTGGGTGGTCACTGAGACCATTCATTTTAAGAGTTTGCCAATAGATTGGATCATACAAGGAAGGATCTAATGCTGCTTTATTCTGAGTACCTATTGAGGCATTCATTCATCTCTCAGTCAAGACTGGATGTCACAAGTTTTGTCATTTGTTTGAACTCATATTCCAAACATGGTAAACAAGGTGCTCTTCAGTACTCTCCTTCAGTATTTCCTGTCCTGTCCCTCCCTCTCCAGGCACACATGGAGAGCCTGTAGCAGTTTGCTCAGTGGATTTGTGCATTTTACCCGGTGAACTATGGAGTTTGTTCCACCTATCTGTATTTCTGAATTTGAACTCCAATCTCATATTCATAACTGATGTATCTCGAAGCTTGGAAATTCACAGCACACAAAATATCCTCTTCTGCTCAATTGATTCTCTGTTACTACTGACACTGACACAGGGCCATTATTTTTATGCAGGTAAGGACAGGGAAGAAGGCCACACAGTCACCAATCCAGACTGGAATGATGCCAAAAATTACTGGTGTTTCATGTGGAATAAAGGCAGAAAGGCAGTGCACATAAACCAGTTTACACCCCTGTCTGCTAGCAGATCTGATCTATCAGGATTAGATTGTTCTCATCTATGAACATTTTTCCTTCTGTGCAGTACATCATCTTCTGAGGCTCTGAGGTGAAGTTAGGGGTGCAGATGGAGTTCAAGCATCATTCTTAGAAAAGAGAGATGCTTTGGAGTACTCAGATCATGATACCTTTAAAGGTGCCCAATAGGTTCAGAGCAGATGCTGTAAAGAATACCTCTTTTCAAATTGTCTCCAGCTGGAAATCAGAAGACAAATGAAGCATAGTCACCAGCATTTTTTAAAACTTTGGTCGTGGTTTAAAGAGCTGAACTGTGAACATGGTATCATGTGAACCGTAACAGCCTCATTAACTTAAAGCAGATCTGGACCTGCAACCCTCTTAGAACGGCCAGGACACAGCGCCAGTCACTTCTCCACCCACCTCCAGCAGCAGCACTGGGGAAAACAGAGGCACAAACATCTGCCACTCCCATCCCAGGAGCCATCACACCAGATGGTACAAAAAACCATCGATAGCACAGGCAAGAGCCCATGGACAACAGGGACTATAGCAGCACTGAATCCTGGCCAACTCTAAAGCTGGGTAGATTGGGCAAAATGGCTCTTCTGTTCACTCTGCCTTGCACTCTGCCCTTCTATGAAGCAGCCACAGTGGGCCACCATCATGGCACTTGGCTGTGTTCCACTCCATCCCCAGAAGCTGTAAGAAACTCACACAGGGGAGCACCCTTTATCAAAGTGCCCAGCCCTGCCAAGACAGGCTTTGGGTTCAAATTACATTAATTTGAAAAATTCTCTGATTCCTCTCTGAGTGTCTTCTGTGTTGTTTAGGCAAAGTGCTTTTCCTAGAGCAGTCTATTTTTTCTCAATATTGCACTTATAAGAAGAATTTCCTTACCCAGAACCAGCAGACACTCCCCCTGCTCCACATTTCCTTATCTTCCTCCCTGTCCCCATAAAACTATTATTTAAAAACAGGAAAAAATACTCTGGCAAACAATCTTCCCCTCATCCTCCCTGCTATCTGTTTAAATATCCTTGACTGCAAGACATTCAGTACAGAACAGTCATCAATTTTTAATTCATTTAATCTCTTGGTAACAGTGTTCTTGTGAACTGACGGGCCCCTGAGGAAACTTCAGAGAAACCTCAGACACTGGATCCAGGAATGAAATTTTGAGGATAGGGTGGACTCTGTGACACTGTAGGGGTTAATGGAGGAAACAAAAGATACTTAAAACCAAGAACCTTTCACCCCCAGCCAAATCAAAACACATTGTAAACCAGAGCTCTGTACCCTAACACAGCACAGATTGAAACAAGCAGCAGGGAGAGAATTCCCTGCGTCAGAGATGTTCATGATTCAGCAAACTTGGGAAGGAGCCCTCTGAGTAATCATGTGGGTTGTCTGCGCTCCTGGTCCTGCTCCTGCTTCTTCATTCTTGTTCCAAGAAGCTCAGAGAACATCCTTATATGCCGTCAGTAATTAAATTCTGCCTGCTTAAATGCCCTGGAAGTCTCAAGAGAGGGCAGTTTTTCTCCTTGAGTCTGTAAATGTGGGGGAATCTAATATTGTGCGTATCTGCATTGTTCTCCAAAGAACTGTCACTCAAAAATGGACAAAATGCTACCTTGTGTACAATGTGAATGTTAATTGGCTCTGCAGGCATTTTAGGGTAGGGAGCAAGAGAATTCTTGGCTATATTCAATCATGTCATATAACGGTAGCACTCGCAGGGCCCAGATGTACTAGAGTGTTGCATGAAAACAGGAAAGAGCAAAACCCCATCCTCAGTATTTTATCATCTCATGAAAGAGGTTAAAAATATCCTATAGGTCCAGTTCTGTGGCAGCCAGAAATTATGTGTTTTATCTGAACCCAAGTTTTCTCTTTACAGAATGTATACGAACTACATTTCTCTGAGGAGGCTCCTTTTGGAAGGAGAAACAGGTTTGATCACATGCTGTATGATACTGAACTTAATGCACACATAGAGCCGCATCAGCTCTACAGCACCCAAGCAGCACAAAATGCACATAGCTCCAGACATCCAAAGTGTCTGGATCCCACTGACTATCACAGAGAAATGCAGTGCTAACAAGGGTGGCAGCAGAAAGAAGCCTAAAGCCTTCAGCCACCCCCCTCAGCACCCTCAGCCCTCCTCCTGAGTTGAGATTCCTGCCCAGAATTTCCTTACCTGTAATACCTGGCAAGCTGCTCTGTAGGGATGGGAATGGCTCAGTCCTGCTCAGCTTCTAGAGGCCAATGCTAAATAGCTGCTTCAAGCAGAATCAGTTGTAAAGAGACTGTGGCTGTTCACACTAAATCACAGAACACAATTCCCCATCTTTCCACATGCATCTTAATGTAACAGGCAAGCTGCTGCTGCAATGACAGGCAGCACAAGAACACAAGGCATTACACTTCAGAGCTACTCAGTAAATTGGTATGGTTTTTTGCAAGATTGTGCAATGTTTAGGACATTTGGGGTCTATTTTTTCAAAAAATGGTGACTAGAAATTCACGATGCAAACCATGGCCTCAATGCTTAGTGCTAAAGAGCTTTCCAGGACACCCACCAGCAGAACTGCAGCTCAGCCAGACACAGAGGTGCTGGGATAATTTGCAAAGTTACTATTTATTGCAGATTTCTTCTGTCCCCTATTTGTGATGCCTTTTTCTAACCAAGTTATTTGCCATTTACCAGCAGCACCCTCTGATTCTTTGCCTGTGTACCTCCTGTTCTCTTTGACACTATTAAGAACATTATTTTCTATTCTTCTGTCAGTGGAGTGTGCTGATGATTAGCACTGCAATATCTGGTCCCTTTTATTGAAAATGTTAATCCTTCCTTTTTGCAGGGCTTCTTTAGCCAGGGGTGTTAATACTCGGTTAATAGAATCAGGCTGCCTTTTTCTTCATCTCTTGTGTTGCATGTCTTTTAGGAAGGGAATTCTTTTTTGTCTTTTGGTCAGAATTTATTATAGTCTCTTGTTTGGTTCTTTTTTTTTCTCAGAGGGTCTGCTTTGACCTTTTTTTTTTTTTCCCTGTGGTTATGTTCTAACACTTAGCACTCAGAACACTCATTGTTCTGTGTCTTTTTTGGTTCCTGCAGTCTGTAAAGGGAACTTAGGAGTGTGTCCATCAAGGAGGAGTTACCTGTCTTCATAACCAAGAAGAGGACTGAGAGCTGAGAGGCTTCCCTCACTCAGTGCAGAGATAAGGCTTTCCACAAGCTTCCCTTCAACTGGAAGATAATTTCAGAATTTGGATAGTAACTAGCATCCACCCACTGCTCACAAGACATTTTTTTCCATGGAGAGAGTATGATGTGAAGCATGGGATACCTATAATACCTTCAGGAATCACAGATCCTGCCCCAGGGCAAAGATGAGGTTGCCAAGATGCAAACCGGAGATGGCTGCAGAATGAAGTATAGGTAGCTTCAGTGGCATGATCTTTTAATCCTGATCAGGTAGCAGCTGAGTGAAAACTCCTCTTGTTTTGATGTGAAGAGCACAGACCCTATATCCCACAAATTGCTGTTGTGATGATTTTCTTTACAAGGAAAGACATCACCTGGAGAAATGCAGTCACTCAAGGAAGAAAAATGCCAAGTCATCTGAAGTTTTGTCTCTCCTGATTGCAATCATATTTTATTCTCAAGTAAAGAGAAATAGTTTTGGCATGAAGCTACGAAGCAGTGGATGTTCAACCTGCGGCTACTGTGGATATAGGACTCCAGGACGATTTTCAAGGTCATCCCAACACACAGTTGTGCTCCCACTGGAAATAGTTTCAGCAGGCACACATCCTAAAGCTGGATGGAGCTATGGGAACTGGCTGGCTCTCCCTCCATCTATCCAGCCAGCCAGCTGAAGGGGCCATGAGCAATGGGGGAACTGCTGGGCAACTTTCCCTGCGTCTTCTACGAGTCAGACCACGAGGCTGGCAGAGTTCTCCTTTGACCCTTCGCCCCTAAACAGCCACGACCCTTCCTGCGCTGCAGCCCCCAGGCACAGGCGGCCCGGAGCGCGCCGGCAGCGGCAGCGGCAGCGGCAGCGGCCCCGGGAGCGGCCCCGCCCGGCGCGGCCGCCTGCGCAC
The DNA here is from genome assembly GCF_023055355.1 of Agelaius tricolor. NCBI lineage: Eukaryota > Metazoa > Chordata > Aves > Passeriformes > Icteridae > Agelaius > Agelaius tricolor. The sequence continues at coordinate 90,705,459 of NW_027269261.1, read as the reverse complement.
GGCGCCGCCCGGTGGCCGCAGCGCCGCATTGCACGGGCAGCGCGCGGAACCCGCCCCGGGGCTGCGGCGCGGGTTTGAGCGACAGCCGTCCCTAATTATGTTAATTGCACAGCTCCTTTTTTTTTTTTTTTTTTCCCTCTCCAGAAACCCTTAGGCTTTTGTTTGCAGGGAATAAATAAAGAGGGATTAGTTACGTTTATCTGTGTTTTCCTAAGTCTTTACGGAATAACTGTTACATGTAATTAAGTAATTTGTCTGTCCTTGACCATGCTGATAGCAAATTACCAGACATTACTGATGAGGTTCCATTACATTTTAAGAATAGATTACATGGATCTGGGATTTATTGATTTTTATTTCTTATTTTAGACAGGATCAGCTGGAAATAATGGTCTTATGAAGGTAAAAATGCAATGTGCTTTGACAAGTCGCATTTATCCAGCAGTATTGTTTGGCTATATATGGATGTGGGATTCCAAAACCATTTTTAACATTGCCTCAACACAGAGATATTCTCCCTCTAGAGAGAGTTTCAGCAGGCACACCTGGAGCTATGGGAACTGATTGAATCTCTCCCTCCACCCACCCATCCATCCAGCTGAGGAGCCGTTGTCTTCTCCACAAAGGATCTGCACTGAACCAGCTGCACAGCAAGTTTTCCATTCACAGCTTTCCCCGGGCCACTGTCAAACATGCTGATTGGATATATTCGGGCAACTTCTGTTAAGAGCAATATCATCCTGGATCTGTCCTCTGTGATCCTGCTGATAGTGAAATAATTCACACTCTTCAAGGATCCAGCTTCGCTGCTTCCCCTATACTTTCTGCATCTCAAATCACTAATCCATATACCCTTTTCTTAAAATCTGCTTCCTGTGAGGTTTTCCATATAATTGCCACCCCAGACTGATAAGTTTCTCTTCATGAACCACGAAGCATCGATGTGCAGAGATAATGTCAAAACATCATGTCTAAAAATAGATTCTCTTGTCCAAGATACAGATATCATTTCATTCACTTACTTTGAAGGCACTTTATTGAGCCTGTCAGGTCCTTACATTCTCCCAGGGAATATGTTCCCCTCAAAACTGAGACTGGATACTTCACCATAGAATTTATTAATCTTATTACACCTTTGGTTTTTAGGTATATATTAACTTAGTATAATCACACAAACATACTTCATACTAAACATATGCACCACTCTGCCAACAGAAGGCTTGGAACTATGTCCACAACTCCTGACAAATTGCAAAGGGGAAAAACTCTTCCAAGGAGATACTGCACTGGTGCATTTGCCAAAAGGCCTGACCAGAACTAATTACAGCCCACCACTGAGCTCCAGAAAGTGTGGCATCAAGGCTAGGTTTTCAAAACTGAAAGGCAGCAACTAATCATAATTAAAGGGTGTGGATGTCTTTTTTGTCCCCTGGGAAGTAGCTCTTGGGGTAAAATAAGAAACTCTTTCACTAAACCCCATTGTGTGGCTTTGTTTTCCAACCACACTGGGGAAAAGAAGGGGAGGAGATTCAATAAGTGCATCCAGGAGAAACTTGGATTACAGCCAAGAGTCGTGATCTGGACAGTGCCAAGACTGTCAGCAGCACAGAGAGGAGGGGTCGCTTCCAAAAGACTTTTTGCAGAGATTTTATCCCTGCCAAACCCTCCTCCCAAGCCTGTAAGTAAGCCATGATGGTTATGCCTTTTTTTAGTACATGCAAAACTTCTGTTACCAGAAATTAGAATGCCATTGTGATGCTTCTGTTTCTTGAGGAAATGTCAGAAGTAAGCAGCACCCCAGGGCAGATGCCAACGCACAGAAAACATTTCAGGTGTTTTTGGTCACAGGCCAGCCCATGCCTGTAGATACATGGGATAAACTGGTCTAGTTCCCTGGGACATGGGATTTCAGGGTTTGTCTCTCTGACAACCTGACCTGGCACACAGGCAGCAGAATGTGCTCCAGGGAAGGCAGCTATTTTCAACAAGAGACGTGTGAGAAGGTGGGAGTCCCCCAGCCCAGTCCGGGGCAGCCCCAGCAGCCAGAAGCACTGGCTACCCACTGCTTTGGGTGAGGTTTACCAAGGTGGGATAAACAGATGCTAGCTGCTCACTGGCATGGCTAAAGGACAGTCCCTCTCCCTACTCCTCTCCTCCTCTCTCCCCTGCATGCATTTGGATGTGTGTCTGGCTGCTTCTCTCAAATCAGCTCTTGCTTTCAGTCTGCCCTAGGTGAACTGATTCAGCTCATTAACCATGCCTGTGAGGGAAAAGGCCCAGGACACATCCTCAGGGACAGGTGGCCCCAGAGACATTTCTCCAGGCTGTGAATGGCTAATCTTGACCAATCCTCCCTTTCAGATAGGCCAAGGAGGGACAAGCAATCACAATTCTTGCACAGGCTACCTTCCTTGAGATTACATGCCCTGTCCCCCTACCTGCATCCAGGCTGGCAACCAAGAGCCCCCAGGGAGCTTCACGTGCCCCTCACACACTGCACACACCACATCCAGCATGAAGGCACCTCTCTCCTCACTTCCACCTCCCACATGCAGCATCACCAGCCCGTGGATCTTGCCAGAAGTCCACCACTGGCAGCTGTAGTTGTGCCACCTTAGCCTGAACAGAAATGTCCAATTTTTGTTCCCACTGATAAATATGTGAGGGTTTTATAGGTGTCCCTGAGGAAGGATGCTAATCATTTTGCTTGTTTTAGGAGTTTTTATAACTGACCTCTCTGTTGTCAGGACTACAAGTCCCACAGATCAGAATATGAGTTACATTCCTTTTTTCCATCAAGGGGAGACAAACTTTTCTCGGTTTCTTTCTTCTCCTCCATGGGGAGAAACAAAACTTGTTTTTTTTCAGTAGCCCAGTCATTGCCCCTTTGTTCTGTTTGTATAAAGCAAAATGCAAAGAATCCCAAAGAAGCAACCAATTTTTGTATTCTTATTACAAAGAGCAAGTATGTCAGAAATCTTTTGGGTTTTTTCCCTTGGAACTTGTCTTTTTATGTAGGCACTTCTCAAAACATGAAAAATAAGTCCTTACTTCATTTCCCTTTCCATTTGGAATGGGTGGAGGATTACACAACAGAAGAGGACAGTTCATTTTCCTAAGTGTTTTTCCTAACAACCAACAGGATGTTGGTTAGACCTGACACCATCCCTTCAGGTCTTAGGGTCTTGGCCAGGTCCCTGTGGAGAAAAAGAGCCCAACGTGTCTGGATTCCTTGCAGCAGCTTTCCTGAGTGGCTGCTCCTGCTGCTCTTGGCCGCTGCCCCACGCTTCAGTGGAGAGCCCTGATGCCCCATGAGCTGCTGCTCTGCCGCCTGCCCTGCCTGGCGGGGCCCCTGCTGTCCGCACCGCGCTCAGCCCTCCCGTGTGAGGAGAGCCCCAGCACCGCAGGCTGGCCTCCCCGGCAGGCAGGCTGACAGGGCAGGGGCTCTGTGCTCGGCTCTGGGGCCCTGCACAGCGTCCTTTCACCTCTGAGCCCAGCCGGGCCTTCCCCTGGCCAGCAGTGTCACCCTCAGGGCTGTCTGTGCAGGGGCTGTCACTGACCGCGGGCTCAGCCTGGCCATCTCTCCCTGGGCAGCATTGTGCAGGTGCCAGCCTTCACCTGGCTGCAGCCTGCTCCCTTCACATGGGGAAAAGCTCACTGAGGCACAGCTCCGTGGGAGCTCCAGCACAGCTGGAGCTTGCACTGCTCAGAAACGCTCCAAAGGCTCCAAAGCACCTCACTGTGTGTCTCACTCTGGTCACACAGACCCTCTCTCTTCCCTTGGCTGCCTCACAGAGCACAGCAGTCAGGCTTTAGCTGGTCCCCATGTCTCCACACTGTCCCTGGAAAGATGCTGGGGAGCAGCTCTTTCTCTCCAGACACCTAACCTGGGTCTCTTTACCTCATTATCTGTGAAATACAGGCCATCTATAACAGATTTTTTCCTTACATCTGATTGCTGACTGTGTGAAAATTCTTGCTGTAATACCTTCTCCCCATTCAATTTTTAGCAGATTTGGACACAATTCCACTTTATTCAGAGATGTATTATCATTCCTTCTGAAATCCTGGAGTGTTTGAGGATAGCTTTTAATTTGGGGTGCTGTAGAAAGCATTGGCTCTCTCCTGGTTTTGAGTTTTCAGCTGGTGCAGGGGACCAGGAACAAAAAAAATGGACAAACACTGAATTATGTGCTTGCTGAGTGAGACTCTCCCCTATTTAAAAACAGTTTCATCTTAGGAAAGGTTTTCTCTTGACAGAGATTCTTTACTCTAACACTTGTAATGAGTATTTATTACCACAGTTGCATTTGTCAGTCCCTTGTATGCACTGGGCTCTGTGAAGATTTAATGTAGCTAAATGAGAGGATGGACCAGATTTTTGGTGAAATATCAGATACTTGTCCTCTCTTAAAGAAAACAAAGCAACAACCTCACAGTTTTTCAGCTTTTTTTTTACATGGCAGCACCCATTCTGTTTCACATGGTGCCAACAAGACACTTGAAAATTTCCTGGACCTTTTACCTTGGCAGCTCAGCAAGAACAGCTTTCTCTGAAACCTCCCTAATCAATTGACTTTGCCAAGACTTTTGCTTAACAAATCCTGCAATTGCTTCCAGCTTTTTCCCACAAGCAATACCAAATTAATGGATTTCTAGTCTCTTGGTGAGTCTCTTGGCCTTTCATTGTCTGATTAGGCACACTCTGGCCTGCTGGGAGAAATGTACTGCATTGATAAAGATGCTGGAAGAGGTTCATTTCATGTCCCACTTTCTTTTTGCATTCTTGGATTCATGCAAGTCAAAATGTTACAATGAACATGGACAAGATTATAAAGCTCAGAGTCCCTCAGTATGGGCACATCTCACATCACGACTAATCCAGTGTATAGGGATCCTAGGCAGTCATGCATGCTATTCCAAATCTGTCTTGCCTTTAAGAACTTGGCCCAAATTCATAAGAATGTATTCTTAAAATGTATTTGGGGCTTAACTGTACATGCAAATGAAATGTTCATACATGTAACCTAAGGACCCAGCAAATCTAACTTTATGCCTCTGTCAAACAACCCAAACCAAAGCAGTATATGAAATTACTACATTTTTGAGCATGGATATTTTGAGCATACAACTGCTTTCTGAATGCTATTTTCTCTGTCATATGTTTAGAATCCCTAAACAACAGACTTTTCTTAGAAAGAAAAGCAACAAACAGGATTTTGTTATTTTTCTAAACAGTTTCAGCTCTATTTCTGCCTTGTACCAGATATTGTTTCACTTCCAGACAATCCAGTAAATCTCAGAAGTAGCTAACTCTTGCACCCCACTACATATGAAAATGTTCACACTTCACTTTCCTCACTCTTCCTTTGGCCACCAGTCATGCTGCACATATGATAGGGTTCAAGTCTTCTTTCAGAGAATCTGTGTTCAGACTGCTAATAATCCCCAGTTCTCTCACTGCCTCCCTAGAACTAGCAGGTTCCTCTGGCCCTAGCCTTCCCTTGAGGACAGATATCAGTTGCTGGGCTGGAGAGATGCTCTAGGACTTGAGGACTATGAACCTACCTTCTGCAGCATCCATGGACAGGAATCCCACCACCAAGCCATTGCACACCCCGGGCAGGAGAGCTCTGCACAGCTTCTCCTGGCACTGAGCATTGCACAGCCAGGGGCACAGCCACAACCCAGTGAGACAGAAGGGCAGGCAGAAAATCCTTTGATCAGCCTAGTTACTGAGTTACAGCCTGGGAGGGGAGAGATATAGAACCCCTGGATTGTTTCTGTTTAAATTCTTTCTGACAACAATCCAACATGTACACAGGAACACAGAATCAGCACTTTAGTTCTGGTCCTCAGTGTAGGTGTCATCTGCTCAAGACAGTCTTGGATAAGATGGGAGCTATAAATTGTGGCATATGTTTGGTTTTGCAGGCTAATCATACATCCAGAGATTATAAACTCCAATTTTAACAGTCCTGTTCTCCAGCAATTTTCTGTCATCAAACTACTTCTTCTCCCCTAAATTTTTGGACTGGAAAAAACCAGGGACTTGAAGCATTCTTGGTTTAGAGAGTTGTAGGCAGAGTATTTGAGGTAAATCTCCCTATTCAGTCAGGAGCTCCTCTGAACCTTGTGACGGTATTCACAGGGGTTTTTGAATGAGGGAAGAGATGAGGATCTGACTCCATGTTTCAGAAGGCTTGATTTATTATTTTATGATATTTATTACATTAAAACTATGCTAAAAGAATAGAAGAAAAGGTTCTCATCAGAAGGCTTAGCTAAGAATAGAAAAGAAAGAATGATAACAAAGGTTTGTGTCTCGGCTCTCTGTCCGAGCCAGCTGGGCTGTGATTGGCCATTAATTAAAAACAAGCACATGAGACCAATCACAGATGCACCTGTTGCATTCCACAGCAGCAGATAACCATTGTTTACATTTTGTTCCTGAGGCCTCTCAACTTCTCAGGAGGAAAAAATCCTAAGGAAAGGATTTTTCATTAAAAGATGTCTGTGACAGAACCTGATCACCCCTCTTTGTTTCCAGGCTTTGGTAACACTGTTATATCTCAGCAGCTCTTGATATTGCTATACAATTTTCCTTGGGTTTCTTGGGGGGGTTGGGGTTTTTTGTTTGTTTTTCTTCTCAAAGGCTCATTCTCCTGTTCTTACCCCAGCAGTGAGTACCAGATCAATGCACTTTCCTTCCATTCCTTTTTTTACCTGAAGTTGAAGGTAACTTTTGCTGGACTGATGATCCAGGGGATTCTCAACATTTTATCTAGTAGTGAGCAGTAGGATAAATGTCACTCAAGCTCTTGGAAGATGTCCTCAAACATTTCTCACTAGTTTTGATCCCCAGCCACTCCAGTAATGGTGTCCCTTGAAAGGGACTCAACACTTGATATGTATTACCTCTGACTATTAACATCAATACATTTCTCACATTTTATAACTTACTCTTACACCCATCTCTAATAAACCCTCAGTGGGAATAAAATTTATCCTTTTTCTGACAGTACATCTGAAAATTCCTCTTTGTGCCAGTAACACTGTGTGTAATGCCTGTGCCCTTGTTCCCAGCAGGCTGTCTAGGACATTCTTGGTACAGCACTTGGTTTCAGGTCAACCCATTTAACATCTCCTCCAACACTATTAGGAAGAACACCTCTGAGCAAACAGGACCTGACACCATTCTCTGTTGACATCATTTACACTCATACTTGGGCAGTGACAGTGTTCAGAAATCACAGTCACATCCAGAAAAATGTCTGGCACCATTAAAGGGCAGCATCAACCCAGGCAGCTCCTGTGGCATTGGGACTTAACAGGTATGTAACCATGTAAGCAAACAGGTTCACCAGAAACTTCTTCTCCTCCTTCATGTGTGTGAAGGAGAAAATAAAGGGTAGAGAAAAAAGGAATCCCACAGAAGGCATCCAAATGCTCTTTCTGTTTTCATGACTTCTAATACCTGCATGTTCCAGCAAGACAAGAAAGTCATTGCAGCTCCTGGATGTTTCTTTTCAGTCACTGGCTCTTAGTCATGCCTTGTGCTTTTCCCATACTTCAGGAAGCTCCATGGCTCCATGGTTTTTGTGGCCTTTGATTTAGGGACTTGCTTTTTTCTTTTCTGGGAAGATATTTCAGATAATCTATAAGTCAGCTATGGGAGTATTAACATTTGCCCTAAGCTTCAATGTGAGCTAGGTAGCTGTCCTTTGTGCAAGAAATTTCTGTTTTGTTGTCAAGGGTTAATTATCTTCACAGTAGTACTTCTTTGTTTCCCACTCTTACTGTCTTGGAATTTAAGGGTTTGGGGCAAGTTTTTTTTTTACAGATAACAAGCTGCTGTTTTACCATCCCAGAAATTACAAGATTGACTGAGAAACCTCAGATCAATCACAGACTATGTTAGGCCTTCACCTTCTCTGTACAGTATCAGTTTAAAAACATTCTGCTCATTTTAAGGGCAGTGCAACACTTTTCAAATATTTGTAGCAGTTTCACAGATAACTTTGTCTGAGTGGATAGAAAATGATTAAAAACACCTTCAGGATCAGCTATTGTGAAAAATAAAGCTGCCTATTGTGTTCTTTTTCCTCTGCAGAGCTGACCTAAAGCTGACTTTGTACTTTCCTCACTTACCTGTTTCCATTTTCCTGGAAAACTCAACACTGGCAGTGCTTCTCTCCGCCTTGTAATTCCAGAAGTGCTGGCCTCGTGCAGCTTACCCGTGGTGTTGTGTGCTGCCTGTCCAGCACTCAGAGCCACAGAGTATCCCAGAGACAGGCTCCCTCTGCCATCGCAAGCTCTAGCTGGTCAGTGTGGGGTTAGCCTGACAGTTTGAAGCACATCACATCTTGTCCCAGCTAGTTCTTGGCAGACTCTCCAAGCCCATAATTTCTTCTTGCTTTTAGTGATCATTTCTTGGTCAGATTGAATGAGTGCTGCCACCTCCAGACATATTTTTCAGGTATCAACCTCCTCTCATAACATTCACAGTTATGCCAATGTAGTGGAAGTCAACTCGCTCTCGCTGGTGGAGCAAGTTGGTTGATCCATAGCACTGGAGGACATTGTATTAATGGAGACTTGCTGGAGAAGATCCTCAGTTAAAAAATACCAGGAAATCTTTAACAGTTGTCTTCCTGCATTTGCTTTTGCTGTTCAAATTTTCCTGGTATTTTTTTGCCCTGTCCATACTCTTTTGATCCAAGAGATAAAATATCTGTAAGTTTGCCCATTGATCCCAGCTCCAGTTACATTTTCAGCCTGACTACAAGAGTTTACAAAATGGAAAACTTGAGCAGACATCTGTGGATATTCTAAACATAAATCCAAAATGGATTTTTCCCAGCATATTTCCCTTAGTATGAAGTGATGTTCTCTTATATAGCAGCTCATGTGCAGCTCCACCAAATGGGGAAAGACAAAAGTAGATGTTGCTGTCAGTGGAGACCATTTAGCTCATTACCAGCTGATCATACACATGCACATGTCCAGCTCAAGAGATTTTTCCCATTACTGAGCTAGAGAGATGGTACATTATCTCAGCAGACTTCTGAAGAGAAGAACCAATAGCATTTTGGGTTACATCAACTCAAACCATGTCACAGGACTTTTACACAAAACACTCACTGAAGCATCTAGTGATGATGGTTTGTATACCTGACTTTAAACCTACATTTCTGAATATTCCCTTGCATGGCTTCATGGTAGTTCCATGGAGGTGCAGCACCAGAAAAATCTTATCCAAATGTGTGTCAAGTTTACAATTCTGTAAGTCCCAGCTGTTGAAGAGGTCAGAGAACTTCCAAAAGCAAGTGCACATCCAGTTCAGCTGGCAACTGCCAGCAAGCTAAATGAAAAATCCCAAATCCCACCCTCCAAACATATTCTTTGCTCGGCACTGTAATACACTGTAATATATTCCTTTCTTCTATAAGCTTCTGGCATCTCCAAGTCTCATTCATAGGAAAAGAACAGTTGGAAAAGTACCACAGCTTCTTTTAATAAGACACTATTGTGTTTTTAATGAATTCCAATATCAGGAAGCATTTTTCAAGTGCATCACAGAAAATTAATTTCTTGCAATATTCCTTAATTGAATTGCATTTTAATCTATCATTTGACCAATAATGCAAGACAGTTATATTTCAGGATTTTCTGCCTCAAAAACAGCTCTTTCTCACAGATCCCACTTCTTCATACCTGTGACATCACATGAATCATGACATCACATTCATTACCATGGAAAAACACTTACCTCACAATATTTATTGTGTTATCAAACAGAAGCAGCTGGGTAATGTGGGTGAATAATCCTGTTCTATATATTCAGCAATAGCAAAATGAATACCGAAAATTACTAGCAAACTAAATAGCTACTTCTATAAATATTCCCCTTGCAAAAGTTCACCCTATTTTAAAAGCCACTTGTTAAATGCTATTTAGTGTATATTTAAAGACTGGTGGATTAAGACCAAAGTCCTTGAAACAGACGGGAAAAATACCTCATTGCTAAGTGTAAAGTAAAATTATCTCTTTATATGATATACGTAGTTTGTAGTATAAAAAGATGACACCGCCTCGGGGGCGGTGGAGAGTGCTTGTGGCTGCCTTGCTGAGCAGATCTCAGCTGGGCAGAAAGAAAATTTTGTAGATAAGAATTAATAAACAACCTGCAGACCAAAAAGCAAAGAGTCCAGACTCATTCTTCAGAGCGCGGGCTGCCGCAGAACCACCCCACACATCTCGGGGCAGAGAACAGACAGCTGACCCTAGACCAGAGAGTTAAAGAATTCCTTTTAATCAGTACCAGCAGAAAAGGAAGCACAATAGAGATGGAAAATACCACAACAGTTTCAAACCAACCTAATTTGGGCAAAATTTTAAGCCAATACCAGTGAGCAAAGCACCTTGAAAAGAGGCAAATTTCAGCACCCCATGATCTGAGTTGCTTGAGTACTCAGCAAGATGACCCACCATGTTGTTATGACTGATGATAGCACTGTTGACAAAAGAAAAGAGCTCAACAGCATCTGGGCATCATGATAGGGCTCATTCTTAGAAAAGGAATCCTGCTCTACAAGTGGATAAACTTTGTGCTACAGAGACATGTCTTGTCCTTGTGCTTAGATGATAAAGCAATACTGTCCATATTGCACACAAAGTCCAAGCCACAGCCCAGTGAGCTGTCACTGAGGGCAGGTCTGTCTACACATGGAGAGAAAATGTGCACCAAATAGCACTGAAAGCTCCAGAGGAGATTTTGGATAATAGAGCTGTTCCCTTTCCTTCACACCGAAACAAGTAAATGAGATCTCTTTCCCCTCTTCTCTCTTTAAAATATTAGAAATCATTACCAAAGCTTGGCTATTATATTCCCTGTGCTGAAAGCCCCTGTTTTCTTCTTCATGTGAAAAGAATGTTGAATGCATCACATTTGCTACTGAACAAATGCATTTGCCAGTTCCCTTAAATGCCAACACAATTGCTTTAACAGAGTTAATAAGGGGGGGTGGTGATGTGAACAGCCTTATTTTTGTCCTTAGTGCCCCAAAAGGAAATGTGTTTCTTACTAATAATAGTGTGTGTGACAGAAAATACCAAGTACATGCAACTGTTCCCATTCACTTGCCAAAATGGATAATTCACATCAGGGCTTAAAAAAGTAAAACAAAATAAACAGAAAATCACCCCAAGTAAACAAATTAACCCTTCCCCTTCTACCAGTAATTCTCCTAAACCCAAAGCTTGAATCTAAATTATTTTGCTGGTGACCAGAGGGTGAATTAAAGGGAAAAAGAACAGAGCTGGTGTTTAAATTCCCTGAGGATCTTGTAAGAAACCATCCTGTCTGTCACATTTTTTTTTCTCCAGTCAACCGTTAAGCACACCCTGCCAGTGTAAACCAGACCTGTGGAGGAAACAGCTTATTCACACCCAAATTTATTTCTAGCCATCCATTTTTTGTAGTACTCAATACAATTCTGACAGGCTCGAACATTCAACAGTCATAAATTCACTTTCCTCCTGCCTCCCCCTAGAGAAATTGTGTAACTGGGCTTGAAACCAGGGAGACTTAACTGAAATTTATTAATAAGTGTTGCACGGTTTCGTTTGTTTCGGTTCCTGATTTTCAAAGCTACATTTACTCTCAGTCGCTTTTCCAGGATTTTCTGTAACCACAATGACAAGGGATGACGTTCTTTGCACCCCTTTATTTCCAGTGGCTGAAGCTGTAGGGGGAAAATAAAAGTGAATCAGTATCATACAGCTCCAGATGGAACAGATGTAGCAGTGCTGCTGCCTTGTTAGCTCAAGCCCAGCATGCTGCAGCCTGAAGCCCCAGCACACTGCCTTCAGGGGTGCTGGAAGTGAAAGCCACACCTAATTCCAGGGAACAAAATGGTACAAGATAGCTGGCTGAGGGTATATCCTGCACTTCGTTAACAACTTGTCTCAAATTAGCAACCAGCTCTCAGAGAAAAGTCTTCTGCTCGAAATGTAATGGATGAGGGCATTCCCAGCATAGCCAGGTATTTCTTCCCTGCCTTGGGAGATTTCAGCACAGCAGGAGAACTGTGATGACAGAAAGTAGCCAGGGGAGCCTGTACCTGGGATGTCACCTGCAGTGTGTTACCAGGAGCCTGTTCTCAGGCTGGGATGTGCCCCTGTGGGTGGGCTTGGCTCAGGGGGCCCATGGCAAGCAGGGCAGGGCAGAGGGGAGCTGGGACTGGCCCCTCTGCAGTGCTGATGGGGCAGGGGCTGGTGGCCAAGGGGTGACACAGGGTCCAGGACCTGGAGAGGTGGAGGAGCCCCACGGGGTGTGCAGGGACAGGCAGGGCTGGCGGTGCCAGGATGTGCCATGGCAGGGCTGTGACATTGTCTGGGGCAGTCTGGAGTGGATCTCCTCTCAAACATGGGCTCTTTTCCCTTCAGGAGGAAGGGGATGTTTTGGTGTTTTACCACATGCACACAGATATCTGCAGATCTATAAAGCCCTCCCCAAAGCCACTATGGACACCCATGTGCAAAAGATGAATTCCTCCCTAAATTAACCCTGGGTTCAATAGGGGGACCAGAGGCTTATAACGAGTACATCAAAAACTGCTGCCTGCTACAGGAAAATCACACTGTGCCTTTTACTCACTCTCTGGCCATAATGTACCAATGAGTAATTGTAGTGAGCCTCTGGTTGAATCCACTTAAGACCAAGTAATAGCTTAGAAGTCAGGTCCTGAAAATCCATTTTTGACAGCCCAGGACCTGAGGATAGATCCTTCCTTTCCTCCCTGTTGGTGCTTTTTGAGGGCCAGCATTCCCCTGAGACCTGGCATCCCCTGCCCACCTGCCCTGAGAAAATCAGTGCGTCCCTTCCTCCCCATCCAGGCTTTTGGCACAGCAGGATCACAGTCAGACCCAGGCCCACTTCAGCTCCCTTCTGTGTGGCAGCTGGACACAAAATCCACACTACTCCTCTCCAAGATTTGTTTCATTTGTGCAGCAGGACTTCAAAGGCTGACCAGGTATGAAGCCTTTCTAGTTTCTGGCTCCTATGATACATTTATTCACTGTAGGAACACTGCTTTCTGGTTTAATCTCCCAGGACAAAACACACCAAAATAAAGTAAAGGATAATGACTTACTAAATAAAACTCTTAACCCTGTCTCAATAATCTCCAATAGTAGAAAGCATTATCAACCAGTGCTGTGGAAAGAGCTGACTCAAAACCTTCCTCCTCTCCTTGCTTGGACAGAGTCAGTCCAGACAGTACTCAAGCCTTCTCTCCTTTCCAAGGCTCTTCAGAAATGCTTGGCTGTGATTTAATAAAGACAGTTTTAAAGGAAACTTTTTCTACATCTTATTTTGTATCTGTCTTTAAAAGTATGGATCTTAAGGCTCTCTCAGCTTGGCACACTTGGTACTACTCTGCTACAAGGTCAAAATAGCCACTAGTGAAGATTTGAAGGCATGGCCTGTGAAGGTACAATCCCTTTGAGATCTCTTTGGGCATCCCACACATCATTTTTAGTGTACAATGGATAGAACAAACTGATACCATGTAGACTGGCTTAGCACCTAGAGAGAGGCAGCCTTGCAAACCCAGGGCTGCTATCTAAATAGCAGTCACAGTCCAGCAGAGAAGCATCTCCCATCCCTCACAAATGGATTCAGTTTCTATTCACCCTTCGATGAGCTCCAAGAATTAACAAAAACCAGCTGATCTCCACAGCTGTCTGTATTTTTGGGGAGATGGTGAGGATCTGGGATCCACAGGGCTAGAGATATGCCTATGGGCTTCTGCACAGTGTTAACAGCCCTTTTACCAAAAAGCATGGGGCACCAAAATTCTGCAGTGAAAAAAAAGCCATTTTTCTTATGTATTTGGAATGACAATCCAGCACAACTGACTGCCTTCTGGGTGCCCATTTTACACCAGCCCTGGTGCATGGATTATTTTCCATATTTTGGTAGCAATGTGAAAAGCTTATGGCCTACGTGGTAGGAGAAGTAATTCCTTTTAAAATCATTCCTAAAAAGCCACAGGTAAAAACCCAAATATTAAGAGTGTTCCTAGCCTTATTAGGCTTACAGTTATTCCCAGTTCATGTATAATGCTAACTAGTCTAATAATTTTTATTGTCATGTGTGAAAATGCAGTATTAAAGGCCACCTCCTTATTTAGGACTGAGAGTGTGAAATGGGGAAAGTGTTAAGAAAAACAAAACAAAACAAAACCAAAACAGAAAGGAAATTAAAGTTCTGTATGGCTTTTATTATTATTATTTATTTTCAGTTGCTGAGAATTTTATAGACTCCCTTTCATCTTTGTTCCCTTCAAAGACAAGTCTATTTTTTCTCCATTCTGAAGGCATTCGTTCAGTGTGAAGCAGTGGCATGGCTCCCTGGGCAGAGAGCTGTCAGCAAGCCCAAAGTGCTGCCATGCAAACCAGGCCCACATCAAAACTTGCCACATGTCTCATGAAGCTGTCTCAGGGAGAGCCATTTTCTGAGAAAAATGTTTCCTCCTTTCTCCATTACTTTCACCATCCGTATTTTTACGGAGGAGCCCTTTTAGCACAGTATTTATTTCTGAGTCATACAAATCAGCTCCAAAGCTTGGGTAGTGCCAAAAATGGGCTATTCATATTCATTCGTGCTCTTGTGTGCATCTCTGCTCTCATAAAATGGAACATGTGTCTGATGAGCTTATTTACTTTCTAAATGTGTGTCAGGAAAGGATAGAGAATGTGCAGGAGATAATGGTGGAAGCACTGGAATAACATCAATAAGGCATTTGCAAATAGAAACTTTACAGTTTGTCTGATCTCTGCCAAACTCTGTGAAGTTTGGTTATAATGGTGTAGATTTTATTGTTAGGCCCTTAAAAAACACGGGCAAACGCTTCCGTCAGTTAATTCCCAAAATAATGATGCTGCTCAGTGCAGCGATGACTCATTCCAAGATGCCACTTGACTGGTTGCTGCTCACTTCCACAGGGAAGAAAACTGCTTAGGTTGTCACCTGTGCTGTCACTTGGAGCCTCTTGGGGGCCAGGGCTTTTTGAGCATCCCCATCTGCAGCAGGTTGAGTCTGCTGTGACTCATCCTGCACACAAAACTCATGGTCAGCTCCCTTACCACAGCCCTGCTGGATAATGCAATACAGAAAAGGCTCGGGGAGCAAATTTCTCCACTCCCTGGTGCACCCATGCCATAACAACACTTTGCAGACCAGGTAGACTACCCCAGGGACCATGGGGAGTGCTCACGATGCTGGCTTGCAGCATCACTTTCCACATAAGAGAAAAAGGCATTATTTTCACTGTAGGATTTTGGTGCCCCCTAATAGGACCCAATACTAAAAAGGAAGATGCTCCCCACCCAGCTGTCTTGTGTACACGAGGCAGTGGTTAACTGCTCAGCTCCCTCTTTGACAATAAGCAGGGAATCCTAGATAAGCCTATGTCTACCAAGTTACTACAACAGAAAATGAGATTCCTGTCCTTTCTCCAAAAATATTGAACATAAGTTCAGGTTTTGCAAGCGTGTTTCTTACCCACATAGCTGGCACTATATCCCTTGTGTCACAAACATTCTTATATTTATGCTAAAAGTATGATGGAATTAAAGAGCACAATTCTGAAATATCCTTAGGGAATAATTTTGTAAATATATATTCAGTGCTATGAGTCCACTTCAGCAGTAAAAAAAAAAAAAAAAAAAAAAAGAAAGGAAAAGAGGAAAAAAACCTCTCAGCTCTTCAGAAGTATTTTTATGAACCTCAGGGATGAGTCATCTCTGGCAGAGGAGATTTAACAGGATGCAAAGAAGGGCTGATTCCACACCGGAGCAGGGAAACCACCATTCCTTCAGTTTGATGGCTATTTTTTTTTAACTAGAGCTTCCCTTACCACCACAAAAAGCCCCCAGCTCCTCATACATGACTGACAGATAGTCCTCTCTGTTTCCACATTGTGCATGGACAACCTGGCCCATAACCTGGGCTGGGGGATGTGTAATAACAGGGACAAGAATCCTCTGCTACCTTGAGAAAGATCCAGAAGGGCTGCTTCCTTTTTGGTTTTTTCCTCCCCAGAAAAATGCATCTCCTTCAATAACCACCCTCTCCTTTCCTCACCAGGCATGGCAATTCAGTATCAGACAGAGCCATCTCTAATCTCCCACGTAGCTTTCAATTTTACTTGCTACCAGGGCACTCAGATTCCCCTCTCTCTGTGTGGCAGATAAAATGAGCTCAAAGTTACACTTTCAGGGATGGAGGTCAGTTCCCTGATATATCTAGACCAAAGCCTCCAATCACTTGAGATTTATCCAAGTGAGAGCTGTGAATATGCTGCATTTCTAAAATCTACTTATTAACATGATAACTAATCTAATGGATGCCTTCAGATGCTTGAAAGCTGAAGGCAGAAGCAAGCGTGCACACACATAAGGACAGCTTCTACATTTTTAAGCCAATTTGCTACTTGCCTAGAATTACAAAGAGGATGACAAGTTCAGATCTGCAAAGAGTTTAATGGGAGCTAACAAAGTCTAACTATGGCTGACAGGGCAGAGATGCATGATGTCTTCCCTACTGCAGATAGGATTTTATTTTGTGGTCTTAAATCTTTTGAATCTAAATTTTAAATACTCTATTATTCTCTACCATTTTGATATTTGCGTACAGGTTCCTGTAAGAGAATTGCAAAAATCCATTTGGAATAATTTTTAAATCAACAGATTAAAAGAAAGACAAAGTACTCCCAGCTATTCTTCCAATGTATCTAGCATTTCTAATATCAGAAAGTACATTCTAGAAAAAGCCCTGGCCTTGGTGTGGGCTCAACAAAGTTTTCCAATATCTCACTCAAAACAAATTGGTAAGAGGATTTTGCTGAATGAAGATTAGAACAGTCTCACCTATTTTGGTGTAAGGACCCTTTCCAAATGCAAGTGAGGACCAACTTTTCTATTGTTCTCAGCACTGAATGGCAGTCATGCACTTGGCTTCCCAAAAGTCCTGGCCTAGATTCAACACTGGACTGTTACCTGCATGATACACTCAATTCAGCTGGAAGGGAAGAGCAAAGATCCTTCCTAACACCAATAACACACACACACTTTGAAACAAACGTGCTACTAGCTCCACACCTGGAGTGGGAAGGAGGGTCCTCAGTTCTTAAGCTTTCTCAGTTTTAGATCAAATTGCTGTTTCTGGGGTGGAAGTAATGTCTTTCCTGCCCCAAGCACAGCTATGCAGTGCCACATGAATAAACAATAGAGCAAGGCAAGAGATGAGGGAAATATAACAGTGCTCTGACACCTCGAGTTTGGATTACTTACAAACTGCATCAATTCCTGGCAAGGCTGACCTAACTTGTGATCCTGAGAGCTCGATAAATTGAATTCCACAGAGCTCACCATGTAGTGGTTTTTGATGAAAACTTTAAAAAACAGTGCTGTTTGGTTTTTTTCCTCTCCACAGCAGTATAGTTCTAAGAGTGTTGCATAAGCATCGTGACTTCTCTCTCTGCTTTGAGACAAGTTTCTTTCCGTGCTATGCACTGAGTTCTCCTTGGGTTTTTCTGTCCACCCCAGAGGATGCTGTGTTTCCATGATGTATTATTAAAGTGTGTATGTTGTTTATGAGCTACCCTGATATCCTTCAGCAGGGAGACACAATCTAAATGTAAAATAGCATTACTGTGATAAATAAGGAGAATTCAAAGCTCTGTCATCTTTACTGCATGTATGAGATGTGCCTGGATGCTAAAGCTATCCTCTTTTGCATGTAAAACACTAATACTTTGTAGTTTCTTCACTGAGATCTGTAAGTTCAGAAACAAAGTCTGACTTCTAAATGACTAATGTTTGCAACTGCACTGCAGACCTGAGACATTGCCTCTGCAGCCACCTGAAAATGACTGACTGGTTCATGGCAAGCAGGATGGAGTGGCAAGAAGAAAGGTCTGAAGTGGAAAACTACCCTGCCCCATCAGTTGACAGGGAGCTTATGAGGTGTTTTGTTGATTCATAGCACAAAATATGTGAGAACTGGGGGAGACAGAGGCTCAAAACCTAGAATGTTTCACTGGCATTAGCAAGGTGTCTCACGGAGCAATGGGTATAATTCCCTCCCTGAGAGAGCTCTGTGGGGACTGTGTAGGAAAGCCACCAAAAGTGAGGTAGCAATGACCCCACTCTGCAGCACTCTTTTGACTTAATAGGAACAGCTGGTCAGTGAAGTGTTTGCTAGAAATTTAACAAGGCTCAAACAGTGAGAAATGCTTGCCAATAAATCAAAAGGGAGCACCGAGCTAAATGAGTTTTAATTTAAATTTGTACCTAGGGCTGACAGATGAGAGCTTCATGGCTCTTCTGCATTGCATTAGCACACACAGGTCTGTGCCACAGCATCAGCAGCAGCTCAGGGAAGGTGTTTCTGGGTGGCAGCCTGGGGTCTTGGGTTAGGTGTGTGGCCATGGTGAGAAAGGGTGCATTGCACCCGGGGGGTTGTGGGGAGAGGCAACAGGGTACAATGTAATGGTACCATTTCCAAGCTATTTGAACACCATGAAAGCCACCTTGGCCACAAATGTTTTGGGTTCTGCTGTGCCCATTGCTGCCACCAGCTTGATTCCACTGCTCCCTATCAGAGCAAGCTGCCATATCAGAAAAGGCTGTGGCCATAGGAATAACGATCCCCCAAATGGTAGCTGGGGACAGCAAGGGGAGGGAAGTCAACTAAAATTTCTGTTTCCTTGCCTGAAGAAGCCCTCAGAGCCCTCAGTGAAAGGCCAGCTTTCCCTGAATCTGCAGGATATGGTGGGTGTGGGTGGAAGCCTCTAGAAGGTCACCTCACAGTGACCAAGGCCATCACAGGCACAGGGGGTTCGTGAATCCCTCCTGCTTCCCTGAGCAGTTTTCAGTCTGGCAGCAGGGCTGGATTTCAGCTTGAGACACTGACAGGCAGACTGGGTGCCTTTGTTCCCCTGGGGCATCAGGAGAATCATGCCAAGGGAAACATGGGTGTTTGCTGATTGTTCCTGCACTCTGCCATGAGCTCTAGCACGAGCAAAGCTGACTTATTTTCAGGGAAATGCTCAATCACACCTACTGTGACTTTGGAGAAAAACTTCATGGCTGCTCATGGGCAACCTGAGCACTCACAACAGTGGCAATTCCACTGCAGACTTTGTGCCAGAGCTGAGCCCGTTTGGCACCCATGCCTGCTGGTTTGTCTGATGGAGGCTGGCATCTGATTTCCAGCTGTGCTGCCCCATGTCACACAGGTTTCTGTGCCCTGGGGAAAACTGAATCTACTGCTGAAGCAGCATTCACTTTGCCAGGAGGTCCTGTGGTGCCATCAGTGGAAATAATCCCTTTTCAGGCTGTTGGGGTAATGCAAGCAGCCAGTCAAAACCACATGAACAAGAATAGCAAGTGGGATGGTGCTGCCTCACAGAAGTGAGAGCACAGCCAGGTGCTGAGGTGGCTGCTTGTGTGTCTCCGTGATGCTGGGTCCTGGAGCACCTCCAGGGCCTCTCCCTACCCTCCCAGGCCTCTGCCCATGGCTGGAAAGCACTGCAGAGGTACATGACAGCATGCTGTGCCTCAAAACATCATTTGTGCTTCCCAAGGTGGCTTGATTTGGATCTCACAGGGCTGCTGGGTTGTTTGCTCACAGCTCATGATCCTCACAATCCAAGATACAGGGCTGGCTGTCCCTTCATCTGGGATGGGGCATCAGTGGAGAGACAAAGGAGAGAGAGAAGGTGGGAATGGCTGAAGGATGAACTGCAAGGTGAATTTCTCTGGGCTGGCCTGTCACTGAATTCGGCATGGCTACTCTTTGCTGTAGTTGGGGATTCAGTTTGGCTGCTTTTTTTGTTTTTCCCCCAAATGAAATTAGAGATATCCAAAGCATGACATACAGCAAAATGTACCAGGAGATATTTCTGGTCTATGAATAAATCTAAATAAATGCATCTGTATGGAAAGAACTGTGATCACTGCCTCTTACACTCATCGATGATCTGACTGCAGGAAACTTCAACTACTTTTTTGTAATGTTTTCCAGAAGTTTCAAACAAAAGAGACTGAAAATAGGGCAGAAAAAAAAAATCAAAACCAAAAAAAAAACCCACCAAAAAAATCACAAAAACACACCAAAAAAAAAAAAAAACCAAAAAAAACCAAAAAACCAAACCAACACCAAAAAAAAAACAAATGAAAAAAAACCTGCAAACTGGTATATGATAGCTTTTCATACACAAACTTCCATGCATGCACACACACATATGTGCACATAAAATGGATTAGATTAGTTCTGAAGCTTTCAAAAACAGCAGCTAAACTTTTTAAAAGCCAGAGGCAGCCGTATTCCCTTCAGAAATGATCTGGTAGGAAAATATCAAACGCAGAATGTGCAGGCTTTTAAAGAAATGTGTAGGAGCAAAACGAGCTCATTTCTGTTTTAATCCAAATTGAATCATATGTCTTATGTCAAAGCTATAAAAAACAAGAAAGGTAAAAGAGGTAATTCATGCACTACAAACTTTTAAAAAATTTTGTGTTACATTGTTTCCTTATCTTTACACAAAAGAATTTTTAAAAAAGGTATCAATTCCTAGCAAGAAAATTTCACCTCCTTCCTATCATTAAGAAAGAACTAAGGAAACACATCCTCTTCTGGTATAGTCTGTTACAGCTCCTCAGGAATGAAAGGAAGTAGGACAGTTTCCAACAATGGAGGACACGATCCTCAGATCTTTAGTAAGTGAAAAAGCATCCTGTCTGGAACTATTTGGGAGAGGAAGCTTATCCAGAACTAGCTAATAAAATACTTTCAGTGCCCTGTAAAGGAGCTCAGTGGATCCCGAGTAAAAGCCTCTGCCACTGACTCCTGCTGGGGAAGCGCTGCGTCCCCTGGCCCTGCTCGCCGGCAGTGTGCGGGTCAGAGGAGCTGCCGGGGGCAGAGCTGCCATCTGTCCCCTTGGACACGGCTGCCATGATGTCACGGCCCAGACTCGGCCAGCTGAGCAGGAGGCCCTGCAGAAGGAGGGCTCCCAGATGGCATCTGCTGCTGCCGAGGGTACCCAGGGCACTGCTCCCTCCTCAGGTCCGGGAGCCGGGGCAGGGACAGCATCCAGAACAGGCTGCATGGAGTGCTTGGTGCCAGGAGCCTGCTTCATCCAGAACAGGCTGCATGGAGTGCTTGGCATCAGGAGCCTGCTTCATCCAGAACAGGCTGCATGGAGTGCTTGGTACCAGGAGCCTGCTTCATCCAGAATGGCTGCATGGAGTGCTTGGTACCAGGAGCCTGCTTCATCCAGAACAGGCTGCATGGAGTGCTTGGTACCAGGAGCCTGCTTCATCCAGAACAGGCTGCATGGAGTGCTTGGTACCAGGAGCCTGCTTCATCCAGAACAGGCTGCATGGAGTGCTTGGTACCAGGAGCCTGCTTCTCCTCTCTGCTTGTTCACAGAACACTCAGATCCTGCTGCAGCAAGGGCTGTGCAACAGACTCAGCTCTGAAAAATTACAGAGAGGCAGGTAGTTCTGGAAAGCACAACATACTCTGCATGCCCATCCTGTCTGCAGGGCTCAACACGGCCAGCTGGGACAGCCAGACACCCCACAAATGTGAGGTGAGACTGGGCTGGGACACAAGGAGGATAAAAGATCTAAAGATCCCTGGGCAAGCTGAAAAGGCTCTAGTAGCCTTGGAGCCATATTCAGCTAAAAAACCTTAGGCACTGATGCAACAAAAGGATGATGTCTGGCCCAGAGAGTATTTGGAGTATGTAAATTGGGTTCCTGTAGGACATAGACCTCCCACTGATATTACAGACAGCTTCAGAGCACCCAAGAGGCTGAAGACTTCAGTGGGGAGCCACATCCATCCAAACAATATAGACTCCCTGCTGCCTGCTCAGTACTTGCTTGGTACATGAGGCAGGACCTGCCATCTCTCCCTCCACTGATACAAGCCTGGGTGTCTGTGTTTGTCCACAGTGTGGTGGAAGGTGATGTCATTTCAATCCACCACTGGTTTTCACCTCCTTCCCTTCTCAGAGCAGACTAAGAGATCTTCACAGCATGGCTTCTGTCATTGGGTCCCAGGCCACCATGGGGGCTCCTGGACACAAGAGCAGAAACTAATAAAAGAATAAAAATCCAGTAACAGTTCTTGCAACTTCCTCCTCCAGCTTCTTGCTTTCCCATCCCCCTCACTCTTGGGTTCTGCAGCAATAACAGCAGCAGCAGAATTTCTGTGAACAGAATAATACTGCAGAATTCAGGTTACCTCTGGAAAACCTTCCCAAAACAGCCTGAAGCGGCCACATGATTTTAGAGAAGGTGGGAGGATGTCACTTTCACTCAGAGGCCAAGATTAATTGCTGAGCTGGATCCATTAATCCTGTCTGAGCTGCACAGGTCTCTGAATCGCCTGCCTCTTCAGGGAACATTGAAATATTATCAAACTAATACAAAACTATCATCACCCCAAGACGTGTTCATATTGTGCTAAGAAACTATTCCATGCCTTTGCACAAATTATGTTGGCCTCTTACACTGCCAAAGTAGCCTTTATTTAAGAAATTTAATCAGGTTCAGAACAAACAAAAGATCTTTTGGAAGATGAGAAAATTCAAAAGATCTTTTGGATTTTATACAGAAAACTCTATAAAATCACTGCCATAAAGAGAAAGATGTCTCTGTGCTGCTCTCCCTATTTATTTTCTGCATGTGAAATCAGTCAGTCATTTTGAATGCTTGATAAAATCAAGGACAATTAAACTAAATTGAGCTTTAATTTCAGACTGTGACATATGTCTACGGCTAAGTATTTCTTTCTGAAATGTCTGGAATTACTAACCAGCAGCACAAGCTAAGTTCAAATATCAGTCAAGGTGGGAAAAAGTTCTTCACTGATCAAAAAGCAGACAATAAAAGTGTTGGAATACTTTGCACTACTCTCAGAACAGGACAAGGTCAAGCAGCAATGACCCAGCTAATGAGGAGTCCCACCTTTCTGTGCCAGAGGATTAATGAGCCCCACTGAGGGCTGAGCCCTCAGTATTCCTGAAGAGCACCAGTGCCTGTGCTCCCAGCTTCCTGCACACTCAACATCACCTTCCTGAGCTGCTTCACTGAAGATCTGTAGAGAAATGATCCTTTATTGGTGAAGGCACAACTGCAACAATTGTTTTTAATCCCAGTATCAAATCCAACTTTCATATCTTATAATACCAAAACCATTTTTCTCTGCTTCTTATGTCTATTGTACCCGTCTGTTACAGGGGCTGGCTCTTCTTCTCTGAGTACCTGGTGCTTCCCTGTGAACTGACCAGACAATTGGTCCTCCTGACAAAGTTTGCTGGTGCAGCAGACTTAATTGCCACCCCACATGAACTTTGAGTTTGCCTCTGCTCCTGCCTCTCTGATGGCAGGTCTAGGCTGGTTGGTAGCCTGGCATGAAGTGCCGTGCCTGCATGATTTTGATCGTGTTCTTTCCTTTCAAATCCTCAGATGACCTATGAGAAGAACAAAGCTTTTCCAGGCTGAGCAGATGGCTTGCTAAGGGATACTTTTTCAGGAAGAGCAGACTGTGTTAATGACTTTTCCAAAGTTCTACCATCCCATTGCCAACAATATCATTTCCAGAAAGTGAATCCTGTGGCAAGACAGCAAGGAAAGATTATTTTAACAACACAACACCATCTTCTGCCAATGTGAAAAAGTTGTAAAGACTGTTTGGACACACAAACAGTGATCCAGATGAGTTTTTCTGCAGGTTCTGGATGGCTGAAGTCCTACAGAGGGGAGCTGAAGGGACATGACTTGTACTTTCTGGAAAAGTCAAGTCAGTTGAGAACTGAAGAGACTAACTGAATCATTTCATTAGAGACCACATGAATTCAGAAAAGGGTTTTGATTCCATCCAAACCTTCTCTTAATCACAGGAAGCTACAAAGCAGGATATTACACAGACTAGGGGAAAAAAATTATATCTAACTCGTTATGAAGTTGCTCATTTGTGAAAAATCCATCCAGCTCAGTCTCTGAGGCACAATGTCTGGCCTATCAGCGAGTCACTACTCAAATCCCCTCTGTCCAGTGACAGCTCTATCGCAGCAGAGGAGGTGTTAGATATCTTACTAGAGGTTGGCAGAGCAACTTACAAAGGGAACTGTGGGTCTTACCATTTCCCTCTCAGCCCTAATGAATATTCATGTCTAGAACAATAAAATCTCCTTTCCTCAGTGACGACTTTGAGAGAAAAATCACCTATGAAGCTGACTAAGATACAGCTCAGGTACAGTAAAACCTTCCATCTACCTTTGAAATGCAGGCTGCTACACAGAGGCAACAAATGTCCTCATTTAACCTCTTACGTGGTTATCAAATCAAAAGAAAGAACAGTGAGGAATTCAGCAAATCAAAGGCTTCACAAGAGGGTTCAGGGACTTCAAAACAGCCTCTTCTCACATGCAACACTTGCATGGGAGAACAGGGGGAGGAAACAGTGTGTTCATCTCTCCAGTCAGTTTAGGACTTACTCCTGTAACTTTCTGACATCGTTTTCTATTATAACAAAATTTAATCCACTTCACAGGCATGACCTATTACCAGTTCTGTTTACAGCACAGAGTGCCAAGCAAAAAACTTTCTGCAATAATGAAAATTACCACCTCAAACAAAATCTCATGAGAGCAGGACTCCTTTTTTTCTAATATTTATTTCTTGGAAAGATATAGAAATGCTATTTGAATGATTAGCTGCCCAAGTAAATCAGAGAACAGCATATAAATAGGATTCACTTGCAAAATGGAGGCAGAGCCAGACCCATGGAATATGTCAAAAGGGAGCTTAATTATGCCCTGTTTTTGATGAGTGACAAAACTGTGCCATGAAATCTATAACCGAGGTATCAGAGAAATTTGCAACTCAGTGAAGCTGAAACAAATATTTAATTCTGCAGTATGCACAGACATGGCTGAGAAATTACCCAGAAATTTCTCTAAGAAACATCAAAGCAGTTAACTTCAATCACATTTTGCTGGGGCTGATATTCTCTTTCATTTTCAGAAAGTTTAGGGAATTAACAATGGTCTTGGCAAACATTTATTCTGACAAGTTAGCATGCAGTCCTTCTAGCTATAACAAGTATGCTTATTCCCTGGATCTCAGCGTACACATCATTCTCTCTACCCACCCGCATTTTGGAACAGAGCCCTGTGTGTTGAGGAAGTTACAGCAATAGAAAATGCTACCCCCATATCCAATCACACGGATGTTATGAAGCTGAATTCTTTTTTATCCAGAGGAATAGAGGAGGAATCAAGAAAAGCTAGACCAGCTCATCTGAATGTCTGTGAGCTGCCTCTGATCCTGCCTGGATACCACATCCTGAACTTAGTTGATTGAGCTTCCCTTCAACGGGAGCCATCACAGCCGCCTTGGTTGTGACAGTCTTCCCTCCTTCAGGACATTGAAGCCCTAGTCCAAAACATGGCTACAGAAGGTCATGCCTTCTCATCACCGTATTTTAATTTTAGATGGTTTGCTACACCTGGAGCAACTGATTTTTCCTCAATACTGAGCAAAACAGAAACAGGCAGACTTTGTGAGCCACCAGAAATTTTGAGTTCCCATTTAGGGAACGTCAGATGTGGCAATGATTTAGGCATCACAGACATGAAGGAATGAGACTGGGTTCCTGTTTGGGAAATTACACTGTTTTAAATATAAGGCTGAGATTGGAGATATTTTTTGCAAAATCGTCTTCTAATTACTCCAGGCTTTATGCGCTTGTGGATACTTCAGACCTTGCATCCTTAGGAAAATGCAGGAAAAGATTTTGGGATGTCATGGAGGGTAATTTTGTACTCTGTCATAGGACCATGGCTCAGCAGAGAGAAGCTGTAGGCTTTGCCATGGATATGGCATTCCAAATAGCAACTCCTCTGACTTTTTATCCCTATTTGCAAAACAGGACAAGAACAATCTTGCAGGAGCATAATCCAGTGTCAGTGAATACCTTTGTGACCTCAGAAAGGAGGGTACTCCAGAAACACAGAATGTTATTTTAAGCATTATTGCCAATGAATGTATTTGTGACACCAATTAAAAACCTCAAAAAGACCACCTGCTTGTAGAACTTTGAGGTGATGGGCATTGACAATGGGCTTCTATAGATGCTATCCTTCAGATTTAATCTATATGTGCTGTATGTGCACATGAGACACTGCACAACAGCTGTTCACATGTTAGAAAGTAATTGTGGTATTCTGGATGATGATTTGTTGACTAGTTAATTGCTGCCATGCTGCCACTGAACATACTGTATGTACATTAGCTGTCCTGTTTTAATGAGAAACAGAACTCTTTAATGTTCCTCTTCTGACATTTTTTCATTTTTAACATGCAATTAAAAAATTACAAATGCAACCCTCAGAAGAGGTTGGACTAGACAGTCTCTGGAGGTGTCTTCCAATCTCAGCTATTCCGTGACTTTGGGAAAATATCTTGGAGTCTTTAAACAGCACGGGGGGAATATCATCACCTGTGTGTGAACAGATACTTGAGACACCAACATGGCTGGTAGCACAATGAGAATGAAGTGAGTTGCTTTTATCTCACACTGCAGCAGAAATGCCTTCATTACAAAATGTGAATATCAGAGCTCACTGAGTTCCATTTCACATAGGTGCTTGTCCCATGTAATTTGTTAATATTTCTCCTGAAAGGCAGGTATCAAAAGCCATTATCTGGCTACATTTCAGCTGGTCCCATCTTTCTGCACCTTACTCAACACCAGCACAATGAATGTGTCTCTCTGTAAAGGACTAAAAGAAAATTCCACACTGCCATCAAAAAGACCAAAAGGCTGGGCCTTGGGCATGTGTATCCCTGGGGAAGGTTACACACACATTGCTGCCTGACCTTGTGAGTCCTTGGACTAGTGTGATTTGTCACCACAATTGTGGTGGCACAAACTGGGGTCTGAACCTGTAAGTTTAGGCATGGTGTTCCATTTGGCATGGTTGATGCTGACATCCTGACATCCTGAAAAAGCAATACTCCACTCTCCCCTGTGGTTTCATGAGGACCACATCTACCTGAAAGCTACCTTGGTTGTTTCTTACCCGGATTTTTCCTGTGCTGTCACTTTCTGTCAACATTATCACCCATGTTTCATGGAGTTAAATCTGAACAAAACCTTCCATTATATCTGCTAAACAGAATTTCTGGTTTGTGATAAAAAATGGCTTAGCTGGCATCCTATGGCCTAGAACAATACGTACAAGTTTGTGTTGTAGGTCACCTTTAGCCAAGGTTGTGGCACTGATTGCCCACCTGAATGTCAAAATGAATTCTGTCACTAAAGCACCTGCAGCTGGGCACAAGGGAGGTGATGTGACACTCTGGTACCATTTATTTCAACGAACATAAGGCATTCTTTGAATGTGAATTGAGTTCCATTGCCACTTAGAATCTATCCAGGAACTTGAAAACAAGAGTCTTAGCACTTCCAGTCTCTGGGCCGAAGCAATTTGCACCGAGTATTGCAAGCTATTTTCAAGACTCATCTAACAAAGATGAAAAAATTCAGTTTATGGAAAGTGCAGAAGAGATTTCCTGAATTCTGCCTGCTGACTGTTGTGCTGAACAGCACATGATGTGTGTGGACAATCTGGCCATTGCATTGACATTGCTGATCACCATTTACCCCACAGACTAGCTGGCCAGCATCTAGCAAGCAAAGAATCCTTGCATGCTTTTTGTAGCACAAAAAACTGGATTTAGTGAGGACCAAGAGAGAACATGAGAGGTCCTAAAAAGACCACTTTAATAGTTTTATGATTCTAAGGTACATCACAAGAGGTGACAACCCCTTCAGCTGTCAGTCCATTTGCTTTAGCACAGTGGAGAGAGGATAAAGGACTAGAATCAGTTCACTTGGGAAATGAAACCCTACTGCTGTGAGGGGGGAGGAACCCATGGTAAGAAATTACTTCTCGGGAAAAGAGCATAATTGTGAGACATTTTGTAGTTGTAATGCCTCACGGATAGATTTGCATTTGCATATTACACACTAACCAGTCCCTTGTGCGTCATTTAAACTCTCTTCACACAGGCAATGCTCTCTCAGTTTTCATAACCCAGCTGCCTGTACAGGAATTGTTCTGTTTTCCCTCCTGAAGCTGTATGTGAAAGCAGAAACATTCTGTGCCTGTGCTCACAACTGGCTTTGTGGAATAGGTATTTTTGTCAAATCTCCACAAACTCAGAAAATATTTTGCCTATGGATTGAACAGGATCTGCTACATAATGCAGTAAATTTTGAATTTCATAATCAGTGAAAGCTGATCTTTTTCCTCCTTGAAGCTATCATTAGCAGATGTTGCAGACATTTGGTATCTGCTGCACAGTGCTCCACAGAGACACAGGTACACAGGCTCAACTCTTTTCTCCATTAGTAGGGTGAGGAGCCCCAGTGTCACAGGCTGCTGTTCTCATTCCACTTCTCCAAGCCTCATGATCACTCCCTGTTCTTTCACAGCTCTGGGCCAGCATGACCAAATCTTAACGAGCATGTCTCTAATTTTCTGTGAAGCATCAAGAAGCCTCAGTGGCACAAACAGATTTCAGAAGGACAACAGTTATTATACACAAGTCTGTGAGGCCTTAGTGCTTGAGTAGCCACTCTGTGTCAAGGGCTTTGTGGCTTCTGTAAATTGAAGACAGAGAGGTTACAGGAGTTGGTAACTACAAAGCTGTAGCTGAAAGTGACCTCCTTTTGCTTCAGACTTGTGTGCCTGCATACCTGCTACCAATGGACTGTCAGCCCATTTCCACCAGTCAGGATGACCCAGCCACGTACTTCACCTCTCACTGGAGCTAAACAGCCTCCCCTGTTCCCATGGGATCAACTTGCCTTCCCTGCTGATAAAATGGTGCCCTTGAGGGAAAGGAAGAGGGGTATTTTGCACTTCTTTCAGACACCTGGGCCTTTCTCCTCCAAAGCCTCCAGCCCCAGCCCAGGGGACTGAGGAGCATTGCCAAGCCGTGTGATCCAAAGCTGTGCAGTGGGGAAACACACACAAGCCTGTCAGTATCCAAATGTCTCAGCTCACCTCCATGAGGCAACGCTCTTGTAAGGCCATGATGGAAAAAGACAATTTGTACTTTTACAGCTACAAATGCTGGAGGAGATTGGGCTGGAAAGCAGGGTGCAACAGCAGCCTTTTCCCTAATGCAGTGACACTGCTCCCGCTGTGCAGCTCATCCCACATGGAGGGAGAGTCCAGCACCACTTCTAATGGGTGCAGCAGGCTCAGCAACAGGAGTCACCATCCTCATTTAGGTACATGCACTTTTGAAAAATGACTTGGCTGTGACACCAGAACCAAAGGAGGTTGTGTTTTTCTGCTTGACGTTTGTAAGAGGAAGCGAAAGGCCAGCTGCTGGTTACACCGGCTGGCACAGGCTCCTCTTAGTTTCAGCGATAAAACACAGATTTGATGAAAGCAGCAAATGGTGAAATGCACAAAGCCAACCAGGGCTGCTTCAAACTACAGCATTTACCTGCTGCAGATTATTTTTGCAGAATAGCAGCAGGTCACTGACTCACACGGATAAGTATTACCTGGCAGCAGAATTATCATCGATTTCATACAATTGATTTCTCAGCCCAAGAGTAACATACTAAATCTTTTCTGTTAAAAGAACAAGCTGCCATGGCAGGAGAAAGTAAATTATTCTGGAAGACCACAGCTTAAAGACCAGAAAACCTTTCAGAGACGTTTTTCACTGCCTGATGGAGGAAAGAGACTTGTTTTGTTCCTTAGTGCTTGCCAAGCAGTTATTTTATGAGTCTCAAACCTCCATGTTGTCAAACCAGAATTCTTCATTAAAAAGATCCTGCATTCAATAGTCTATCAACCGAACCAAAGGAGATTATAAGTACTAAAATATACAATGAAACAGGACTGACTGCCAAGCAAACTGACAGGGGGAAATCAAACTAAGATTGCTTTTCTATTCTTATCTTACCTCATAAATCAGAGCTTTTGTTTACCCTGGAAAGAGACATGTTTCTGGTTTTGCACTCCTTCTGTGCCAGCCTGAATGTGTCCCCTTGTTCCTGCAAAGCCAAGTCTCTCAGCAGACTTGCTTTTCTCTTGGTCCACTTCATCAGAAATACTACATAGCCATGTTTGTGGCCCATTTATGAAGCTTCTTAATCTGGAGTTCACCAGAACAGTATTTGGCAAAGACAGCTGTCAGGTATTTATTCTTTTACCTCTCTAGTCCTGGAGTCTGCTCAGTTCTTCATCTGAAATTAACACATACAGAGGTAAAAGGTGTAATCCCATTGGCAGGATATGAGGTAAGGAAAGAGGAGCATGCCCCAGTTTGAGAGTCCAATTTGCCCTTGCCATGCAGCCAGGGTAGGCAGCAGGAAGGCCAAGGCCATACCCAGCTGCTGCAACAGTAAAATCTATCACAGAGCTCCACCAGCTCTGCACATGGGTTTATATAACACAGATTTACCCAGAAAGGGCTCAGAAGTGTCTGCAGGCTCCTGTGCTCTGATGCAGAGATGTGTCTCACATTCACTGTGCTACTCCTGGTGATCTGGGAGCGTGCTCGTGCCCAGGGATGTAATTGTAACCCCAAGCTTTTGGAGCTCAGGAACAGCTTAGCTGTGAGAAGAAAAATGTCTTACCTCTAACTCTGCTCTTTTAGGACCTCATCATGAACATGCTGGCTCTTGGTCCTCCCTCACTGCTGCCAGCTCTCTCTCTCAGCAGTCTCATGGCTCCAGGGTAGCTCCTCACCCCTCACACCAGCCCTTGCTCCTTCTCTTGTTCAGCTTCCCCCGCTCACCAACTTCTCTCCCTGTGTAAATGCCTCTTTTCTCAGTGGCACTGATGTCTGCTGTGCTCTCATCTTTCCACTGAAGTTCCCTACTCTTAGTGCCATCTCACTATTATTCTACCTCTTCCCTTCCTCTTCCATACACGAGATACAATCAGTCCTGGCTGCCTTTTATGCCCCTTCCTCCACAAGACCAAACTTGTAGCATCTGTATGGTGTCTTCTGTATTGTTGCCTGGTCTCCAGTTGCTCCCACTGCAATGCACTGATTATCTGGCCACAGAAACACTCAGCATCCCCTTCTGCACCCACAGCAGTCTGTGGAATTTGTACTCTTCTTCCAAGGTTTTTCTGTTGAATCATCTTACCTTTTTAAATGGATTTTTTTACTATTTGGATTAAAGTTTCCCATGCATTGATGATTAAATTAGTTCAGAAACTTTTGAAGTACGTTTTAATAACAAAATACTGTTCCTCCAGTGTTACATACTTGGCATTTATACAGACCTATTTCATATGATAATGCTATTGTCTCCCCACATTAGAGAAAGTTCTGAGTAGAAGAGTTAATCAAAACTTAATTTTCTCAAAGTATCATAGATGAATGCTCCTGAACCCAATTAGTATGCTTTCTCAAACAGACACAAAGATACTGAGGGTGGAGAAAAGAGAAAGGAGAGATGAACAGTATTTCTGATGAAATAAATTCCTATAATGGGAGTTGATTTGACTATCATTTGATTGAAAAATGTCTATTGTTTTTACATCCAGTGCTAAGAGAAGTGGAAATGGTTTGCACTTAAATTTTACTTTAGGTTTCTTTGCAACACTGAAAAAAAGTATTATTGCTGTTCCCTCATCAAGTTCAGTCTTCTGTATTTTCACACTTTTGGAAAGGTTCATACTCATGTGCTCCCCCCCCATTGCTGACTCTAGATTGAAATAAACCAGATTAAAATGAGCCCCGACTGAGGGAAAACTGTTTTGTAAATGTCTCAATCAACCTCCAGCCTCAGCCCTACAGATCTCTGCAGAAGCTCAGCAGACTCTCACCAGGGAAGCAGAGAGAGCGCTAGCCTATACTCCCACTGCAAACATTAACTAATTTATCCAGATGTCAGTGTAGAGAGTATGTGTTACCTTTATTTGTACATGAAATAGGGAGATGGGGTCATGAGGGAGTGAAGGGGAAAAGGGGCTCCTTGCTCATACAATGAATACTGTAGATGCTGTTTTGCTTTCTCTGTGCAAGCCTGACTGACAGGGACAGCACTGTCCTACCATGGATCCTCAAGGCTGGCTCATACAGGGATGAGCATACAGGCTCTGAGTGGAGCACTGCCCTCAAAGAACATGACTGGGGGGTCAGGCACAGGGCACAGGCTTCTCTCAGCCCCACACCTCATCCTAGGACAGCTGGAGAAACAGGTAGGTAGGTGTAAGGAGGAACACTAGCAGGGAGAACTATGCCAGAAGCACAGAGTGTAGAAACTTGACACTGAAAACAAAGGGGTACAGGTGAAATGTAGCCCCTGCAGGGTTTGTGAGCCTTGGAAGCTGCAGCAGCCCCCAGGCAAAGTGAGAGCAAACCTCGTGCTGTAGCATAGGACAGAAGTGGCCTGGCTATTTAAGGCATTTCAGCCTCATGTTTCTCCCATTCAAGTTAGCAGGACTGCTTGGATTTAGCAGCAGCTGTGTGGGGCTGGGCTGCTGGCTGGGGTTAAACCATGACAGAGGACTAACAGAAAGCAATATCATCTATTGAAAATAAATAGCTCTTGACCAACTAATTGGATATTTTTAATGACCTTATAAATTTAACTGACATTGCAAGAGTTTCAATGCTATGAAATAAAAATATTTAACACTTTGCTCACAAAATCCAAATAACACAGGGGAGTAGCATATAATGTAACACATCACACTGATTGAGAAAGAAGTGAGAGGAAGCATTGAAGAGACAAAAATCTGCATGAGAGATGCAAGAGGAACAAATCTGATTTCAGCTCCCTTTCTCTCTCTGCTGAGTATAGATGAATCCCAAGAAATTACCTAGCTGTGTCATCACCTTTGAGAATACTCTGAGGTTGTAAGAGACAATTATGCTTTACACATTATGCAAATATAAAGTCACACCTCTTAGGCACAGAAGTGAAGAGCTGCCATGCACAGGAGCAGGGATCCTGAAGGACTGCTCCAATGAAAAACCAAGCCAACAAAAACTACACAGTGTGGTGTGCTGGCCCAGGCACATCAATCCCCTTCCTTAATGCCCAGAGAGCAGAGGACTGAGCAGGGGACAGAGAAGTTACCATACCTCTCCTGGTGTGCTCAAATGTCAGATCTGCTTAGGCATTTGCACTGAAGCACTGCAAAGTCAGAAATGGTTGAGAGAAGCACCACAAGAATTGTACACATAACAAGAACATAACAGCAGTGGAGGCAGGATCTTAGTTAGAGAGAAATGATAAAAAATCAAGATAGGCTTTTTAGCTCCTGAAAAGTGCCACCTAGACAGCTGCAGCTTGAAAAAGGAAACTGTCTTATTACAATACCAGTCCAGGGTCTGATCCAAGTAGGTGGGCTACCAGTTGTAGGGTCATGCTGGAATGATAAATTGTCAGGGAAGACTCCTACAGACCTTTTGCACAACTTTTCATGCAGCTGCACTTAACACTGAATAGATAAGCTACACAACATTAGCCTGTCATAGAATATGTACTTCAGGCACCAATTGGTTTCCTTCTGACTCTATTTGCAGCAAAATCAAATTGCACTTAAAAAGGGCACAATGGATTACGGCCACCACTGGGCTGGAGAGCTCCTACCTCAGAGAAAAGGTAGGAGCTCCACTGAAAAATGTGGATCATTTTCTTGGAGGACTAAACAACAGTAACACTGAATTATCCTTGTACTTTGCACTGGTACCACAGTACCACTGGAAAGGCATCAAAAGCAAATACATCTTTAGGGAAAGTATTTTAAACCATTGACTTTATTAAAATACATAATACACGGTTTTTAGAGGAATGTACTTACATTTTCTGGAAACTCCACTGAACCCAAATTTTAATTATATATTTAACAAATGACAAAACAGTGGATGAAATCATGCTGTACACCAAAGAGTAGACAAGTTAGGGTTTTGTTTTTCATCATCATTATTTTCCCGGCACAGACTCTTCTTTGCTTTTTAGCTTCAATCTCTTGAATATCTAGTAGCAGAGAAAGGAGGTTTACGTTTCTCGTGGCATTAAGCCCACCTGGTCCAAGTGAAAGTCCACTTGTTTTCACCACCTTCATTTAAACCTTCCCCAGGAGCCTCCCCTTCCAGAAAAGCAAAGGCGATTGACCTCTCTGAAAAGCTACAGGTCACAGTGCAAGACAAGTTTGACAGTCAAATGTGAACGTGGAGCTCTGTACCTTCTCAGAATCATTACTCCTTCAAAATATCCATTTCAAAGCAAGAGTGGGAAAAAAGACACTGTCAAAATACAAGGGCCAAAACACATACATGGACTTAGTGGAATGCACATGGAGGACAGCTTGCAGTGCTGCAGCTCTGGAGTAAAAGGTAAATCAGAAGCCAGGTCTTGTTGAAATACAAGATGCAAGAGCTGGGAAGCAGAAAGACAGAAATAACCTGGATACATTCTTAAAAAAACTGAAATGTCCTAACCTCACAGAGAAGGCTGTAATTATCATACACACTGCAATTGCCATGAACCATGGAGATCAGTGACAAAGTGTATGTTATGACAATCTCACTGACAAGTCTAATCTGGGGGAAATTATTCATACTGAGCAAAGAAATAATTAACTGTGTGTTTCAATGCAAGATGCACAGAGGATGCATAGGTTTTCACATCAAATTTATAAGGCTCTTTTTAAGAGATCATTTTGCAACCTTGCATAGGTGATACTATATCTTTTCAATAGATAATGTGCAGAAACTATGTACAGTTGAAACAAAGAACTTTGATGAAAGCATTTTTTCCCCTCAAGTTTTACCGTAGTATAAAAAGTAACTTATATAACTCCTTCAGTTCTCTAAAACACATATGGAATATCCCAGAAAGAGAAACCAGGAACGCCATCTAAATGATGCCGTGTGCATTTATACAACAGGTTGAAACAACCAGAGAAGCAATCACAAGCAAAGTCATAAAGTTTTCATAAAGGAAAAAAAAATCATACCAGGAGTAAATTTTGTTTACAAACATGAAAATTCATTTAAACAGAAATGCATTTTAGTTATAACAAATTAATGACCTTCACTAATCAGACTACTGAATGCATGGATGACTCACACACTAAGTAAATGATAGAAAGAGCCAATTCAATCCCTGCTTGATAAATGGACAGTAAACTTTAAAATCTGCATTTGGTTTCCAATTAATCCCAGCTCAGAACAACTCCTCTCTTAGACAGCCAGACGGCAGCTTCTCAAAACTAATATTATGAACATCTGCCAGTCTGCTGCAACAAAAGCCATTAGGGCATTCATGTGCTTCTTCATTTGGTAAGCAAGAAAGTCAGCCAGAGGATGAGCACAGTGCCACAGGACAGCCAACCCCATCTTTGAAAATGAATGTCCTGTTCCCTGGGACACTCATCCACCGCCCCAAAATGACTTACTTTTGCCCTGCAATTATGTA
The DNA here is from genome assembly GCF_023055355.1 of Agelaius tricolor. Taxonomy (NCBI): domain Eukaryota; kingdom Metazoa; phylum Chordata; class Aves; order Passeriformes; family Icteridae; genus Agelaius; species Agelaius tricolor. The sequence goes on along the minus strand of NW_027269261.1, from coordinate 90,669,890 downwards.
AATCAAGAGACTTCCTGTCTGATGTGGCTCTCTTCTACTGAAACTACCTTCTCCTTTACACAGGAGCTGCCTGGCATTTATTTTGCCATTTTGTGCCTGGATGCAAGACTTCATTATCAGCGCTGCTTATTACTCTCGTGTATCACAGTGATGTGTAGTTTTTAGAAGTATTTACAATGGTATCACTGTGGAGAACTAAGCCCTGCACTAAAACAGTCTCTTTAACAGAGACCTTAATACTAGGGATTTGGTACATTTCTGATCTACAGATAACAAGGCAAAGCTAAAATCAGCCCACTATACATTTGGCATTACGTTCAAACATGGGGAAAAAGCAAACATCCAGCACATTCCCTTGTTTCAAAGGGATGCTATTTACAAGAAGAATTCGCTTTTTTAATATTTCAACAACAAAAACCCAGCTAATTTTGAAATTTAGAGTAACCTAAGGCGGCTTAGTTTTTAATCAACAGAGAACACAAACAACATTGCTGTTTGTTGTTAAACACAAATCTCAGAAATGCAGAGAAACTATGATCTGTTACACTATGGGTGACAAATCGCAGCCAGTTTAATAACAACAGTAAAAAAACCACTTCTGCTTTTTTTAAACACAGCTCCTAAAAAGTACAGCATCCCAGTATTTCCTCAGTTCCAGACTGTTGACATTATAAATTAAAGGTGAAAAGAGATCCATATATAAACAAGGCAGCTTTCCACTGACTTCATTGTACTTGGTTCTTGTCTAAACCTTTGGAAATTTAATTTTCAAATACCATAAGGTAAGGTTGAATTTATCAGTTACAAAACAACGTCCATTTGTACGTGGAATTCAGAAAAAACAAAACAAAATGAAAACCAAACTCAAAAAACACACAGAAGTATTTAGAGCAATCCAGATCTCTGTTTTCCCAGCCTCCACACTTGCATGTCACCTTCTGGAGAACTGTACACACACGCTCCTCTCCTCCATAGAGACCAAGGCCCTATGTTATGGTACGAGGCCTTTTGGGCGGTGGGGGTGGCATGAGTTCAGTGTCAGGGTCAAGGTGGTGCTTCCGTGTCTGTCCTTGGGAAGCTGCTGCACATCTGTCAATGAACTCAAACAGCATCTCCTTCGTCACTGGATTCTGGATGCTGTTGCAGACAGCTGGGAACAAAGAACACATTCTCATGTAACTAAACTGATTTGTTCTACTCGACACTTCAATAACTTCACCCCCTCTTGGCAAAATAACAACATACTCTGGCTCAAGTACTAAGCCTTAAACGCACGCTTTGACAAGGTGGTTGTGTCTGGAGTCACGAATCTCTGCTCTGCCCCCCAGAGAGCAAAGCAATGCCTTGGGCCTCTACTCTCATGGGAGTCTCTCTTTCTAAAACAAACTAAAGGCATATGTGTGTGTAAGGCTTCCTGAAGCAACTATAGAAGCACCAAGAACTGACATCCTATTGAGGCAAGGAACAGCAACGAGGGCCTCGTGAGACACGGCTTTGAAACACACATCAAATCCAAGCAGATGGAAACAAGACCGGCTCCTAATATTGAAAATGTCTGAATTATGGTAAGTTATTTTTTTCACCAGTAAGTACTATAAATACCCTAAACCTGCAATGTGCAGTCCTTTGGGGTTTTTTTAACCCATATACCTTCATGGGGCAGAAAGGCTTGACACCAAGCAAATGGCATGTTTAGACCACCAGACCATATGATGGAGGAGCAGCCATGGTGCTGTGTGGTGGCCAAGGCACACATGTAGAGGCACTCTTGGGGTACTTAAAACAACCCCCCAGACCACAGTTTGTAAGTCATGGTCCATGGGATTTTATGGAACAAATAAATAGGCTTACTTCACTTTAAACAAATGAAATGCTTTTTAATGCCTTCCTATGTAACTTTGTATTCCCCTAATTAATCCTCCTGAGAGACTTAGAGGAGGAAAAAAAAAGGAAAAAAGGAGCATGAAATTAAGTGGGAATCCTACAACTATCTTGGAAGAAAGCACAAAATGATTAGAAGGTAATTGATAGCATGTAAGGGCTGGCCACAGTAAGGATGCAATTTCCATGCAAAACAATCTACTGACCCCCTAGAGTACTAAGCATTACGAATCCTTAAAATGTACTTGCAATGTAACATTGTTATGAATAACAATGATTTTCAAAAACATTCCTTTCTTTCCTGCAGAACACCAGAACCAAAGGATTACTTTACAATTAATAAAGCACCTTTCTAGAATTATTTTTAATTATCTCACATTTTTGGTGAAAAGGTGCTTTAAGAATTGCACAGTATTTGACTTTAGCAGTTGGGAAGCATTATGATTACCAGTAATTTAGGAACAGAATTCCAGTCTCATGGCAGCTGGTGTAACTCATGTAACTGGTGTAACAGTAACTCATGTAACTGGTATATCAACTTTTGAGCACTGCCTTAGCTTAATCATGCAAAAAGACCTCCAGTTTTCAATTTGAAAGGTAACAAAGTCCAAAAGCAAGAGTCAGACAGATGCTTATTTTGTTGCTATTTCAACCATGGGGAAAAATAAACAGCATTTTTCATCAAGAGGAAGCTAATAGAGGAGAGAGGATCAAGAGAAAGAAGTCTCAAATGATAAAAGTATAACTTTTGGAGATTTTGAAAAATGATCAAAAGTGAAAACGCAAAGCCAAAAGAAAACTTTCTGTTCAGAAAATCCCTATAGAAAATTTGAAATATATCTTAAAAAATCTTCCTGTAGCATTTAATTTTCTTTTAATTTTAATTTTTAGGAAGTCCATATTGTTTTGAGAGACAAAAGGTCAGGAATAACAAAGCTGCTCTACAAATGGAGAAAATGAGAGGAGAAAAAGGACAAATACATATGCTCTTAAGAATGAAGGAAAGAAGAATATGCTATCCATTAAAAAAAAAAGAAAAAAAAAAAAAAGGAAAAAAAAAGAAAAGAGAAAGCTCCAGGGAAAACTAACTACTGAAACACTAATGTGAACCAGGGAAGAAAAATTTAGGTCATGGTCACAAAGAGATGTCGTACTTGTATGACTTTTGTGGTCCATTCCTCTTTCCTGACAGGACTGCTCAGCAAGTATTTCAGCTACATTTTGTGCTGGCTCCCTAAGGTGCCAACAGATTTATTATCTCCTAGCAAAATGACCACATTGTGTTTATCCAGGAAAATCTACTCACTGCTCAGGCAGAAATACAAGTAGAAGGGTCTAGAGAAAATCCTACATCAGCCCTAGTAATTAGCATGGTCTTAAATATGATTAAATTTCATTTTGGCATTTAACAAAAGTCAGTATCAGTATGTTTATTGCTACTCATCCTTGCACACACTTCTACTCAAACTCTTACACTTTACCTCAAAGTAAATATCATTCTTTAATCTACAATATTTGGCAAAGTATTTTTTGGTAGAGGAACATAAAAGTTTCTCAACTCTGCATAAATATACCCCCACCTTTCATTAGTTTCCCTGCTTCATTGTTTGTGTAACTATTGTTGAAACTCAAGATGACATTTTTCTCCTATTAATTTTCTAGCCCATCTGCCAAATAATGGTTTTTTGGCATTCTAATGGATTTTTTGTTTAACTAATTCCACTCAACGTGCCAGTTTGCATTACATCCCAGCAAGCCAACACAATGCTAGGCACTGATGTCAGCTGAAGCAATGCTATTGTAAATAAAAACTTTCTTGGCTCTGACTTGAAAGGCATGCCCTGCCATTTAAAGTCATCTTTGCACAAGTGTTTGCAGTTCTGCAAAGATTTAGGCACTTGATTCTTGATTCTGTGTTACCTGTTAAATTCTGTATCGGAGTATTGGTTTGACTGACTTTATCAAATAACCCTGCAGCCAGAGGATTCATGCTATCTAAAAACTAGCGATGACATAAGCATTTGCAAGATGAGGCATTACTTTTATAAGTTAGGGGAGTCAGGCCTCAGACCTGAAATGAGAACACAGAGCCTTTCCTACTTAAAACAGGACAGAGATAAAACATGAAAATTTTAGCATGAGAAACTTCTAAAGCAAATTGTTCTACTCACCCATGGCAGTGCTGTAGGCATTTGGAAAGCTTTTGTCTATCCTCTGTCTCATGAACACCCAGCTGTTGTTCTCAAACTTGCACTCTATAATTTTGTTGTCGTACTGTTTGAGTTCTTTTGTCACCTGTATAAAAAAAATTGTTTAGGATAAACAGATTTTAATTCACAATTTTTTCTTTCTTTTAGGCATAAATAATAGAAGATCAAAAGCTGCCCTGCATTTTTCAGCAACATGCCTCCATCCTACACAAAGAAAAATTGCACAGAATACATCTCCATTTTACATATGCTCAGCTACTTAACATTTAAAAAATACTTTTCAAATTTGCTGTCAATATTCAGCAATTATATTATGCTAAAACATCAGCAGTGCTAACAGAGGGGGGGAAAAAGTCACTTCTGGCCCAAATGCAAATAGGTTTCCATGGGAATAAACTGCTTCCAGTTTAAGTGCTACTGCCAGCTTAAGTGCACGAAATGTATTATCCAGGTTTCATCAACCTTCTTTGTTGAAGGTCTCACAGCAAAATGTCAGATTTCAATACTGGAAAAGGCTTACAAAAATAACTTCAGTCTTTACATGACTGAGGTTTTTTCTTCTCTTCTTTTCTCTGTTTTCATTTGTCTTTAAAAATTAAGACTGCAACTTCAAAATAATGCAGACTTTCAAGTGGCATATATTCTAAATCTCCTTCAGGCCCCTCTTTATTGATTCATAGATTTGTCAGCAGCCAATATCCTGAGCTATTTGTCTTTCTATTTGGCAACACCATGTGGTTTGGAAATGTAGTTTATATGCATTGGACTTTGTAGTTGTTTTGGCTACTTCATCCTATGCATCCTAATCTATGATACAATGCAAAAATTTTCATGTAACCATGGTAACTTGAGAACCTTATCTAACGCTTTAACAATTTTACCCATGTACTTCACTTTGTTCCAAAGAGCCTCTTCAGCAGTATGAAGCTGTATTTAACTGCTAGCTGCATTTAGTTGCTATAGCTTACCAATAAAAAGCTGTACAAGGTAATGTAACACTTTGGATTCAGGATCTTATGCATAAGCGCTCTCATAAAAAGGAGGTGGTTATTGCAATTCATTAGCATAATTTTTCACCTCTGTTGTCTACTTGCTCCTGAACAGTGACATGGGAATTTACTACTGTCAGAGAGATGCAGATTTGAAAAAGGCCATAGCTGTCTCAAGACAGCTTAATAGCACATACAGTGGAAAAACCCATGAACCCATTTTCCATTAACTCCCAAATAAAGACAATTAATTAAGGAAATGGTTCTGAGCATGGATCAAGTCATCCTATACTGCACAGTACAAGATTTGGTAAGCAGAATCCCAGCACTGTTGGTATTTAATCTGAATAGTTGTGTTCACTCCTAGATAAGGAGCCCTAGGATTCTACTTGTCAAGTGAACATGGAACTTTAAGAAAATGTTGTAAAACTTGCTTAGAGTCCTGTCCTGCTGCAGGACTGACAGAGTTTGAGTCAGGTTTTCATGTCACACACTATTCCTTATCCATTCCAGCACCTGCAAAGAGTTTTTTCCCTCAAATCATTTACTACTTAAGTGAAGTTTGTGTCTTCTGTTGACCATGAGATTGCTCAGATTAGCAATCTTTTTCCTTTGCAGAATGCTCTACACAGCACTGCACTTCTTTCATCTGCACTGAAAAGCTACATGCAGTCCAGAGGTTTGACTGACACGTGTTTATGGATGCATTATGTTTCATTAGGTGTATGTAGGAAAACACAACATCCTTTTCCAGCATACTATGGATACATAAACCCAGGAAGAAACTCCTGGCTGTGCAGTGCCTTGGGAAGGTATATTATTTTGAAAACAGCTGCTTAGTGGAAGTGGAGGCAGCAGGGGGTATGGCCACATGTTCTGATTTTCTGACAAAGCAGGGAAATATTAGAAAGATCACCTGATAGAGAAGGAAATGTATAAAACTGCAGGTAATGACTTCAACTAACCACCCACCTCATAAGGTTTTCTCATGGCTTATCATTCTTCTAGTGTTCAGATGCTGAGAATAGCAATAAATTAGATGGCAGCTTTATCTGACTGTGGCAATTAAGCAATATTATTAACTATCGAGAGACTTGCTTGGCCATTCATTAGCAATCTGGAAGATGGATCTTTCCACAAAATATGAACACCTGCCAAAGCATTGACTTAAATGAATTTTCCCATTAGATAACTGATGATCAGAGCCTTTAACAGTTGCAAGTTGTAGTAATTACTTTACAAAGGAAGAAATACAGCACCTACTATTCCCTGTACTTGTTAAGTGACCTTAATCTTACATAGGTACTTATTCTAATATAAAAGAACCATTTAGCAACTGCTGGGCATTTGATTAAAACTACACATATTCTGAGCAAACACACTTTCAGCATTAAAAACACTCTTCCACTATTGCATCTTAGTAGACTTCTAAATGGGTATTGTTTATACAAAGGACTGAACAAGGCCACAGTGATTCTTGTATCCCTAATTCACACCTTTCATCTACCTTCCATGCACATGCTACTTTCTGGTATTTCAGATTCAAAGCAGGACAGGGAAAACATCAAATTTAACTGTCTAGAAATTCCTTCCCTTTGGGAATTAATTTTGAGCTCCTGAGCACAGTGGCTTCTCAATTCCCCCTTTGCAGTGTGTTCATCCCTCCTTCTTCCCTTTAAATATTACAGTGCATAGCAGTATTTGAATAACACATCACTTCTCTTCCTGAGAGGTACTTCTTCTAGCCTCTAGTGCTTCACAGAAGGTCAGTTAGGAATGATGGCAGTTCTCAGCCAAAATGCTTATTCTCAGTTCTTAACACAGTGCCAGTGCTTCTGCCATGCTGTTGATAAAAGGCCTTGAACCAGCATTCAGCAATTTCAAGATGGAAACTGCCACCACACTAAGGACTCCATGGAGCCCTCCTTAATTAAACATTTATTCCTTAGCCTATTTTTGGACAGCCAGTCAAAATTAGAATCCCAAAGGATCAAGTCTTGGACATGGGGCTGTGTGCATCAGAACCGCGGCACTGGTCTGGGCAACAACTGTGTGCTGGGCAAGGACAAACACCAACTTGTACACATTTCTTTTCAAGAGGAAGGAAACTGTTCAGCAGCAGCAATGTTCAGTGGTCCTGCCTGTACTTGATCTAATCATCAGGAACCAACCTATTTGCCCAACAGAAGTAATTTCCAAAACCACAGAGGAGCATCCTTTTGGAAGCTGATTCACTACATTACTGGTAGTCTGCAAGGTGTGACTGGAAAAAAATGGGCTTGAGCTGCATCCCCATTTCAGCAATAGCTCAGTATCAAATCAGACCAATGTAATACAACAACAACGCCTAAGAATGTCAGATTACATGATTATATCTTCCCCTCCCTGCTGAGAAAGGTTTCCCCCACCATCATCATCTGGGCCATTCACTGGGAAGAACTTCAGTGGCATATGCTTATTTCTAAGAATGAAGACAGTTAAGGCTTAGGAAATCTCTCATTTTCCAGGCTCCTTCTATCCCCTATGTTCTGAAAGAAATTAAAAATATATTTAAAAATTTAAAATATCTAACCTATTTCAAATTTTCTTGCCTGGCTGAATAATGGAGTCATTTTGAGATAAATAACATGCAGCCAGAGTTTATGTTAAATTGGAGCAAAATGCAAAAAAAAACCCCTAATATATCCAGCTGAGAAAGAGAAGAACCCATTTAAATTGAATGTAGTTAGCTCCAGTCTCATGAAGATGCCTTTACTATCTCTGCTGCAGCCAATGCTTTTCTGTGTCTCTCCACAGGGCACCTGACCTTCAGACTGGTACATCATTCCACTCAAACATTAGTCTCATCATCCTTAACCCCAAAGGAGAATGAAATTCCTGAGCAAGCTCCTACTCTACATAAGAGGCACTAACAATGCAAATTTAGGTTTTAAGGTAATTAAGTTAATATTTCAGAAAGCATGTCTACAATGGACAGGCTTAAACTTTACAAATGCATCTACTTTCCCCATTTTCAGGTTCTTTAGAAAGAAAAAAGGAGATAAGCCTTTAAATAAATGGAGACTTGGCTGAAAGAAGCCTTATGTTTCGATATGCATGTTTTTTTCAAAGCAACTGAAATTATTTCAGTTTAGTAAATAATCCCCTTAAAAGAAAGTGATGTTTGTAACCAAAATCTTAGAACATTCTATTTCAAATTCTTTTCTCTTTAAATGCCTTTTTGCTGCACTTTCCCCCCTATTACCAAACATAGATAGAAAGACATTCTTCAATTCACCCATTTCTATTCTTACTCCATACCCCTAGTCATCAGCCAATTTTTAACGTCCCAGAAGAAAACATCATAATAGTAGATGCAGAAAACCTTCACTTCCATGAGAGAATAAAAATGAGCAAAAGCAGCTGTTGAAGTCTTACAAAATTTAAAACATCGTTATTTTCAAATAGAGAATTAAAAAGTAAAAGGAACCATAACATAACGGCAAGATGAATTCTAAATGCAATGGGTTTCTATTTTCTAAGAAGAATCTGCCTTTTTATAGCTAGCATGAGCAATGAAGGCATTTCCTTTTGATATGCTCAAATACACAAACTGTTTGTTTTCTTTTTTTAAACATAAGTTCCAATGCCTGGAGGCAAGAAAAGTTTAGAGCAGCTACATAAGGGCTAGAAAGTCATTCCTTCTCTTACTGATATCATAACTACATTTTCTCCATTAGGATACACTCCTGCAGCCAAAGTGAACAAACAAGTGAAAGAGACACATCCCAAAATAAATTATCAGCTGTGTGGTCATGAAGGAGAAAACTTTTGTTTGCTTCCCAGTCTCTTACTGCAGAACTGGAGTCCCACACCTCCCCAGGAGGTCACCCAGCAGAAATAAAACACATTCTTTTAAGAACTGTCCAAAACCATGACATGTGTGAACTCCCTGTCCTGATTCAGCCACAAATGACAGTCTAGTAAATAAAACCTCTATAGCAAAACACCACATATCAAATTCCAATTTCTGCATTAGTCTCCAATGCTCTGGCAGGCCACAACTGCAAAGTACAATAGACTTTATTTCCAAACTTCTCCAGTGGAATGCCCAAGACAAAGGGAGAATTAAGCTGCCCAATGGCACTATGACTCCACAGCAGTAGAGCAACATCTGAAGATCAGGGAGATGCAATGACAACAGTCAGAGAACAAAAAAGAACAATTACGTGGGAATTTGAGGAAATAAAGGGGGGGTCAAGACTTCTGAAGGAATAGGATGGAGACAGAAAAAAATAAAGAAGCAGCAGTAATAAAATAAAACAGCTTCTGAAGATAGAAAGATAAACCAAACTCAAAGCAAGATCTTTTTAAAGACCAAACACTTAAAGGTGGTGAACTCCAAGGACATTCATGTCAAATCAAGGCAATTGAGAGGAAATGAGGTGTAAGAAACAGGGATCCTTTGAAAGCACTCTTACATGATTGCTGGTGAAGTCATGAATATAAGTAATTTTAATTATTTGAGTTAGAACATCTGAGACAGTCAGTAGACATGAAGTTATTAGAGCCCCCAGCACTTACAGGGCACAGTCCAGCACCTAACACAAATCCCAAGCTGTTCATTCAGTGCTTCTTCCTAACTCTGGACTGTTTGTTCAGATGCTTCTGAAGAACTTTTTTGCCCACTCACATAAAGTACCTCATGCTTTTCATTGTCAAACTTCACAAAGAATAAAAAATTGCATGGTTACTAAACGCCGTTCATGTAAGTCGTACACTGAACCACATGAATACTGTCTGCAGGAAAAAGTTAATCAGTTAATCTGCTTTGCATTTTTACTCAAGCCAAACAGATTTTGTAATGCAGCTTAATATCTATTTCTTTATACTATTCAAGAGATTATTTTATCAAACCATAGATTTCTTGCTAAACTAAACATACTGATTGTGTTTCCTTTTTAAGGAATGTTTACCCAACAAATGGTTATCAGCTTGGGTAAACACAATGCAGTTGAGATGGTTATTTAACATTAATAAATCTTTCTAAGTGCAACTATGCTGCTTCTTATGTACATAGGAAAAGGAAATGCTCCAATTTTGTGATGTCATTCCTGAAAAAGAATATTAAGAAATGTAAAATTTTAGCACTTTTGTTCATGTTCATTAAACCACAATGTTAACACCAAGCACTGTAGAATCATGTGAGAAGCAAAGAAGAAAAATCATGTTTCCAAATTACAAGAATGAAGCTTTTTAAAATTGTGGATTTTGTTTGTTTGTTTTTCACTTCCAGTGCCTAGCACTCTCAGTTCATGATTTAGTCTTTCTTTTTAACATATAATATTTTCTCAAATAATCTCTCATTCTTACATGTAGTAATTAAAAATATGGATACTGTTTTCTGATACATATTATGGGTTGGAGTCCTGGGGTTTTCCTGGCAAGTGACAGATGGAAACATCAGAAATAAAAAGCTTTCCTCTTATCAGTGATATAACAAATTTAATGACTTTCAGTGCCAGCTGGAAATAGGTTTCTTAATGCATCCTGGAAGGTCTCCTGTACACCTGACCTTGCAAAACCATTTGAACTATCTGTAAGAAACCAATGTTTTCCTGAGCTTTGATTTTGACTCTCAGAGGAACACACTGGCATCTATGAGAAAGCAGGTAACTGGTAACTGCTAAGACAAAGATGTGGAAATAGACGTGTTTGCACAAATGTTTTCCTCAATGATCACTCTTCTAGATTTTTTTTTTAATATACTTTTTTACGTCTCATTTTACTCAATGGTAAAGCCATTTGCCACAGAAAACCAATAAACTCTTTGCACATTTTTGGGCATTATAGCTCAGGCATCTACATTACTCAAAGAGCAGCTGTCCTTCCTGCTTTAAAAAAATCCCATTTTCTTTTAATCATCATCAAGAATGGGACACAGAGATTTGGGTGTCCATACACATCTTGAACAGTTAAATGAAACAAAGTAAGAAATTATTGTCCTCCTAGATTGATATCCCTTTCCCCTGCACTCTAATCATCACAGGTCTCTGGATTTAAGAAAAAAAATCTGTAAATCTCCTGTAAAAATTGAGAAACTGTAGAATTCTGTGCTGAGGATTTGTGAACTTGGCATAGCTCTGCTGTGATGAGTTCTTAAATAAAGTCTTATTTAAAAAGCAGCTCATATAATTCTGACCCTCAGCATGCTGATGAAAGAGCAAGAAACTCTCAGGGGAACTGCAGAAACACCCAGGCATTAAGAGAGCAGCAACAGAGCTCTCAAAGCAAGTTGTCAGTGTGACCTTATTGCAGAGAGGATGTGCATTTGGTGCAAACAGAGCTTCATCTGCTCTACAGCTCATGAATTTGTAGGAAGAGGTAAAAACAATGCTCTGCAAGCACCTGGGGTAACTTTGCAAGGCCTACCTTGGTTTTGGCACATCATAAATAATTGTGCTAATAATAATAATCCCTGGAGACAGTGCTGAAGCTTGAAAGTGTTTAAATTCCAAAGAAAAACAGGCAGATATTTTTGTAGTAGTAAAATGCCACAGCAAACTGCAGAACTGTTCAGCAAGTTATGCAAAAACAAATAAACAATACAAAAAAAACCCCCACAAAAAACAAACAAACAACCCCCCCCCCCCCCCCCCCCCCGCAAAAAAAACCCCAAAACATCAAAACCTTTCAATGAAGGACAAGGAATTCACAGGAGGTTTCTGAAGAAAAAGCCACCCCATCAGAAAGTTAAGCAACTGTATGAGGGGGAAGAGAACAAGGATATACAGTATAATCTGGCAAAAAAAGCTGAAATAATAATACAGAAATGATTCTGTGAGAAAATATTTCACTCATAGCCTGATACATTTTGAGGACTGTACCTATGATCTAGCTTGTGAAAGCCAGTCTTAAAAGTCTTAACCCCCATTTGTGCTTTGTTCACTCAGACTGCTTTTGCAAAACGGAGCCTGCCCCAAACAGGGGGTGCTGCGTTATGAGACACAAAGATCCAGGAGACGAGAGTTATACATTACTAGTAAAGAACATAGTTTGAAAACACCACTTAGCTCCTTCATAAATTATTAATTCTTAAGGTTTATTATTCTCAGTTTGCAAATGGGGAAGAAAGAGATAGTTTGTGGCCACACCACAGGGAAAGCATTTACCCCCCATTAGGTTCTCTAAACCCAGTCTTAATTACCCCTCAGGTACTTACACTCATGCTACCAAGAAATCTTGTGACACAGGGCAGCTGAAATCTTATTAATAATTTATCAGTAGAAACCCAAACAAGTCTTCCAGAGACAAAGCAATGCTATCACTATTTTATAATCACTTTGGCAACACTATTTCTACACCTCAAAATAAATGAAAGAGAACTTAAATGATTGTGTCAGAATAGGATGAGGAGTTTTTCTGAGACATTTGCTGCCTTTCACATGCTGGAATTCGCCTCCAATAGGATGGATTTCCAGACAAATGTTTGTGCTTCTCACACATATATTTTACAGGGTACTTTCTCATGTTACTATTTTTCATCTGTTCATCTGTACCCAAGCTCTTGCTATTGTAGGAGTCTAAGTTAATCTTGTTTTACCTATACTTCTTACACCATACAAGGGATTCTGTCACTTGCTGTCATGTCGGGTTCGGCTGTCTGTCTCTGCCCCGACACGGGTAGGGTGGTTCTGGGGCGGCCCGCGTTTCAAAGGACGAGTCTGGACTCTTCAGCTTTTCGGTCTTCAGATTGTTTATTATTTCTTATCTACAAAATTTTCTGTCTGCCCAACAGAGGTCTGATCTGCAAGGCAGCCAAGGGCACTCTGACCACCCACGGGGCGGTCATATCTTTTTATACTAAAATCTACGTACATGATATTTACCTTTATTTTCCAATACCTTTCACCCATGTTAGCAAGTGCACCTTCACCATGAACCAATCCCCAAGTGCCAACATCACCACAGGAGATGGAGGACAAGAAGAAGAAAGAAGAAGGACGAGACATGCCCTGATCCCTCCATCTTGTCTCCATAACCCCCCTGTACCAAAAACCTTAAAGTTTATATTTCACCCTCTAAATGTGTCCCTTTTACACCCTTCACTCTAAAGTGATTCTCATGTCCTCAAACTGCTGTCACTTCTGTGGATGGATCAAAATCAAGCCACCAAACACTCTTGGCAACATTCCAGGATTTCCGAGACCCCCAAGGGTTCTCCTGGCATCTCTGGACATCGGGAACGACGTGCTGAGATCCCACACTGTCACACAACCAGGGATGGGTTAGAGGGACACTCCACAGGGCTGGGCTATCAGGAGCTTCCCAGCAGTCTTTCTATGGAGGGAAAAACTACTTTTACAAGTTTAGACACTATCTGATGGCTACTCATGTGGGATCCAGCTCTACGAACTCTTATCCTTGTAAATTATATGCCCTTGAGCAGCTTCATAAGATCAATTAGCCCACACTAGTGTCATCAGGATTGGGCCCTAAACCTAATTCTCATTACTTCTTATCTGCCTTCTGAAATGTTCTCTAGAAACCATGGGTTTACATTCTTTCAGAAAGATGCCAAATCCTATCAGAATACACCAATAGAAATTTAAACTAAAATCCAAAGTATCAAGTAATTGCAAGTGAGTCTTTTAAACCCACTTTTACTCGTAACAACACACAGCTTTCAAATTACAGCCTTTAAGAATCATACTCTTTTCTTCCATTTAGATCCCAAACAACCACTTGCCTAAAGTTTTTTCCCCATAAATCAAAATTCACCACTGAGAACAACTGTGTCAACACTATAAGGAAATTTGTTTGCTGTGTTAAATTGAGCTTCAAAAGCATGAACTAAACACACATTTGTGATCACAAGTCATGCCTCTTCTTATATCCATTCAAAGTGTTTACCTTATTACAGTTTATTATAAATGTACTGTCTAAAATGCAGCAGCATGACTGTTCCATTTCCAGGCCCTAATTTTATGATAATCATATGTAATATATTCATATGTCTTCTTCACTGCCTAACAAAGCCCAAACTGGTTTCTTTAGCAGATCTGCTTCCCCCACGGTTCAAATTTTTTTGCCTCAGAATGTTACTGAAAAACAACATTAAGAAAGATATAATCAAAATTTTACTTTGTATTTTGCACTATGGTAGGCAAACAAAGGAATATATCATTGGAGGCTGAATTTGGCATACTGACTTTATCAAATACTGGTATCTAAGTGGTATGTAAATTATTAAGCATTCCATGCAAGCATTATCAGAAAAATGGGGGTAGGGAGCAAGATTATAAATTTATAAATGTTTTCAACATCTAGAAACCCTATTAATACTTGAAAACATTGGGATTGTACAGAGAGAATGTGCAGATAAACTAAGGCCAGAAATAGCAAACTTGCTTTTAATCTCCCATATTTAATATGTTTCGGTTTTTGCCTAGAACATATTTACAAAAAATAGTGACTTCTTTTCTTCATAAATTTCAGAGGCAATTCCTAGTTATTCACAAATCTGACACTAGAACATAAAGAGATTTACAGAACTTGTAGGAAATACAAATTCTTTTGATCCCCATCTACTCCATTAGACTGAATGGTTTGTCATTAGCCAAGTCTTCTAAGAACCAAAGTCTTGAGTGAGAGAAGAAGCTCAGTCTTGCTCATCGTAGCTTTTACACAGTACATGTAACAGTTTTTTTCAGAACAATGTCAGATCTTGAAATCAGAGAAGTCTGTTAAAGCAGAATAACATCTTCTAATGAAATTTTCAGATTTTGTATTTGTATTATATACTTGTGCTGGTTTTGGCTGGAGTAGCATTAACTTTCTTCACACTGGCTGATGTGGGACTGTGTTTGGATTTGTGTGATGATGATGTGGAGACACAGAGCCAAGACCTTTTCTGATTTTTGTACTGCCAGGCTGGTAGGAAGGGCACTGGGGGCAGCTTGGGGGGTTGGGAGGAGACACAGCTGGGAGAGGAGACCCCAACTGACCAAGGACATTCCAGACCATGGAACATCATACTCAGTACATAAGGCAGGGGAAGAAGGAGGAAGGGGGGAAAATTTGGGGTGATGACATTTGTCTTCCCACACTGCTAGGTGTGATGGGGCCCTGCTCTCCTGGGGATGGCTGAACACCCACCTGCCCACAGGAAGCAGGGAATTCATTCCTTGCTTTGCTTGCGTGCATGGCTTCTGCTTTCCCTATTAAACTGTCTCTATTTCAACTCAGGAGTTTTCTACCTTTACCATTCCTTTCCCAGGTTCTGATGCTGGGGGAGTGAGTGAGTGAGTGAGTGAGTGAGTGAGTGAGTGAGGCTTGGCTGCTGGATGGACTTAAACCATGACAATAGTAAAGTGCAAACTTTTATTTTGTAATACATGACAAGAAAAGTCAAACTACAATGATTTTTAAAACCCTGCCATTTTGAGGAGGCATTCTTACACCTAATTGTTGAGGTTGGACTTCACAACTCTGCTGATTCCACCTTTACTTTTGTAAATAATGAGTTTTAATAGGATGAGTTTTAGGTGGCTGTTAGAACCACTTGAATGAGGAAGCTGATAAATGCCTTGATGGAACACTGCAATAATATAAAACATAAAGCCAAGAGGAGCCAAACAACAATAACAACAACAACAGAAACAATCTCAGCAGTGCTATGAGATCAAAATAATAAAGCAAAGATGTGTTGGGAAAAAAGCTGCAAAAGTCATGTTAGGGATTTTTCATCCTTCTAAGATTTCAATTAGAAGGAAAGTAATCTTTTTTTCCCATTACAGATAATACACCACAACAAAAAGATTAATAGCTGCTGACTTAACGCAGACTTTTAAAAACTAGCTTTGATCAAAGGAAGTGCTGTAGTGAAAGTCAACTGCCCTAACCCACTTCTCATCTGCCTTTATAGTATTGAGATGGCATGAACTCCCTCCCCTTTCTTGAATGGTTTCCTTTAAACTTCAAAGCTTAACTGGCTTTGAGGCTTAAGACACAGAAAGCTTTTTCCTTCTTCTTCAAAAGCAATTAATGACATGATGTATAATCTGACCTACAATCTGGTATCTAAGCACACAGATCTTCTTGATCAGTGTGGGGCTACAGAATGTAAGGGGCTCAACAGAGAAGTTAATCGTGGCTCAGTAACTGCAAATGGTTTTAGGGTGCCTGCCAGCTGATGAGGTCAGTCTGCTGAAAGAAAGGTAAGCAAGGGCTAATCTATCAATGGCACAAATTTGTCAATAAATGAGGCTATAGAGGGATTGTCACTGCTTTACCTTTCATTGCAAGCTCCTCTTTCCTTTCCATGCTTCGTTATTAATGAGTCTGCAGAGTTTGGAAGCCAGATTTCCCAGGACACCACTGTAATGGATGTGGGGTGGGGCAACACAGACTGCAGTAATCATGAGGCAGAGAAATGGACAATATTCATGGACTTTCAAGAGTCACAACTGGCTACAGAAGATATAATGGATTTTGCAAGAGCTGGTTCGAGAAACCTATAAACTTGTTGGTCTGTTTGGGCAGCAGTGTTTCCAGACAAATGAATAAAGTCTGTACGGGAGTTTTTGTTTTACTGTCAGCTAAAAGGGATTGCAACTTTGAATGGTGAATGCTGATAACAGGAAATAATGGTTTAATAGCTGGTCCTGCCAAAGCCCTGAAAGGTAGGAAATCTGGGAAAGCCGGCTGTACATGAGCACATTTTCATGGCTTTGTCCATACATTTTGTTATTATATGTGGAACCAATAACAAAGTAAGTGAGCAACAACATTTAGTCTTCATTCTTATTTCACAAAATGACTTCACCCACCCACCCTCTGCAAAAGCTAAGGCAAGCAAAGCCAAGGAAAATCTCTTGAGTTTTCTAACCATATGATGTCTCCAAAAAAACCCTTGTCATAAAGCTGTTGCCTGTAAAGATCTCTGCATGGGCCAATTCTTAAATTCCCCAGAATTCTTAGCCTAATTTGAGTGCTCTGCTCAAGTGCTACACTTCTGTTTAAGCTGCTGTCCTCCCCTACCTAGGGCCCAGGACAAAAACAGCTTTAGTTCCCTAACAAATACAGCTAAAAACATTTGTTTTGCTTTCCACACCATGTAATAGTATTTCAAGTAACATCATAAACACTTTCTAGAGACAGCCAGTGACGCTAAGACTTTGCAGGAAAAAAAACAACCCTTAAAGGCTCTTCCCTAGAAGAACAGAAATAAGAGAAAGGAAAACAAAGTAACAGCAATGGCAACTCTGTAAATCTGTTTTCCAATAATCGCAAAGTGTATTCTTACACACCTCTAATGTGTATAAGTAACTTGTAACGTGAAACCCATTTCATTAGCACGCTTTAGATAAAACAGTTGTATGTACGTAATTCTGCAGTTCAGAAGTCCAAGGTAAAAGGGAGTTGATTTGTCAAGCAAGAGTGCACACAATGGAGAAATTAATGAAAAAGCCTTGGTTTGTAGTTTCCTGCTACAACTACTAGCACTAATCACTAATTACTAATTAGTTAGTACAGACTTTTTCCTAAAGTTCTGAATTAAATATTAACAAGGTAGTAATTAAGTAATTCAAGGTCTGTTTGCTTTAGTATTTGCATTAGCATTAACTTTAGTATTGTAAATCCAAAATCTGACTCACTGATCTATAAACATCCTTCTAAATTAATCAGATATGTCCTTTGCTTTCCTTCTATTGAAGTTAAATTATTCTGGAACCCCTTTCTATGCATTAATGGTATCCAAAGTGTAACAGGTGGAAAGAGAAGGTAATGATGTAGTAAAATGCAGTAATTGTATGTAATGCATTATTTTCTAAAAGAACAAAACCATTATTGTCTCAAATTCTGCTTTTGAATATTCCTTTAGATTGCTTCTACTACAGACCAGCCTTTTCCCTACATGCCAGCAAGGTTTAAAAGAAATGCTACAGCCTGTAGTTAATCTGCTCCTGCAATGATCACCAATCAAGCATGGCTAATCATGACCCACTAACCAAATGAAGCAGAAGCTGGGTTGCACTTGTGTGTATTACTGTTAAATTACACCTGGGTAGGTTAATGTACAACACTAATGGGGCATTTTATTTCTTGTGTGGTGCAGCAGGAGTGTGCAGGCAATGGGCAGCTCCTCAAGGCAGTGAGGACCAGAGTCAGCACTAACCACCTCTGCAAGGGGCAAGAGGTTCAAGAGCTGTTTGGCTCGACCCTCACTGCCTCCCACTTAAAGTACCATCACGGTCTTGGCTGATCCAGAGTCCATGGATGGCTTCTGCACAGTTGAGTGACACAACTGGATTCCAGCAGACCCCAGGTCATTAATTCTGTTCCGAAATAATGCTGACTCCACTACTTCATGCATGAAAAATAGAGAAAAATCCACATAATTGCCGGTACAGAATCCAGCACGGCATCTCATGAATCTACCACTGAGAACATGCTCAAATATTTTTTATTACAACACATTAAGCTAAAATCAATAGATTCATTTACTGAAATGGATTTAGTACTTCAGCAAACCAAGGGAAAGTAACACTTTTTAAAAAGAAGTGACATTTCATTACAGCATTTGGTTGTAAACTCACTGGCAGAAATTTTCTGTATACCAATTAAACAGTAACTCACTGAAGTTAGTAACATAAAAAGCAATATTGTGTAGTTACAGTTCCCTTCCCAGTAAATGAAAACATCTACAGTTCTCAGCAATACAAATAAAGTCTCTGCACAACGGTTCTAACAATGCTGCCACATTTCTGATCTTTTCAAATATTTCTGAACTATTTTCCCCAAAGATATAATATGCTATTGTCTCTACAATCAACCTTTTTTCATTTGGAGAGAATCAGAAGTGGCATTTTGAAAACTTCAATTTGCTGAAATATAATAGCACCACTGTGTTCTGTTGTTCTTCACTTTTATTCTCACTTTATTCTAGAAAGATAAAACCACAGTGGCTTTACTACTGTCAAATAAAAAGTAAATGAATAATGGTTTTGTTGACTATTACATAACAAGATATTGCACCACTATTAGTCAATTGAGTTTTAATATATATTTCTCTCTCAAATGCGAAACTTCAGCAATACTATAATCATTCTGGAAGAGTGCCAAGGCAAGGTATATGTGACTCTTGCAATAAGAACTGTGAAACCAAATTTGATGAAGAAATAATTTATGTATTTTAGTGTAAAAGACACAAATAGAGAAACAAATTAACAATTCAAAAGGAAATAATCTTACCTGATTTACTGTTTATGTACAGCTTCATTTTCCCCTAGGATTACTGCTTTGTAGATATCAAGGACATTTTTTGAATTGTACAGGTGCTATTTATCATTTCCTTGAGTAGATCAGCATCCTTCTACTTTTACTAGTATGAAATCCCATGTTTTTCCCTACAGGCCAATCTTTCATGGGTTTAATCTAGTTTAGTTACATCTTCTTCCTTATTTGCTAACCTTCTCTAAGAGCCACCAACTTTTTTAAGCCCTAACAGACCCTTAACTTGCAGGACTTACCTGGTTTTGAAGGCTTCTATTATAGGATAGAAGTGGTGAAAAAATGGATATCTGAAAATCAATTACCAGTAGCTGAAGTGACAATTGAGCTACAGGACTTGTCTGTGGAGAATATTATACTGGAAAAATGCTAACTTCCAGTTAAAACAGCTGTACAATAAGAATGTGGTTTTACTCCAGCCTTTAATCTCATACTTAGAAAAGTCCAGAGAGAAAGGTAAGACAAGTATTTATGCCATTATATTAGTTACTTAAAATGCAGGAGCTAGTTTCTATATGTAATTCACAGAGAGACTAGCACCTCTAGAAAGTGATTTGAAAGATTTGGTGAGGCAACCATCAGGCACTTTTCTTAGAGGATCCCAGGCTCACCCTTGGATTCCACTGTTTTCCACCACCTATACAAGGAGCCTGCAGGGTCTATGGTGGCTGAAATTAGATCACATGACCTTCTTTATAGGTATTCTAATTAGACAGGATATTATCTACAACCCCGTTTCCTTTCAAGGCTGATATCCTGCATAATTATCTCATTTGGTATTTCTTCTACCTTCTGTGTTATTGTTTGCAATTCTATTCTTCTTCATTTATCTAAATTTAATCTGCATTTGCCTTTTACTAGCCCTAAACCAGCACAGTACCTCTCAATACAAAATTTTTGCCATCAACTGCTTTTTCTCCAATGTTATCAGGATCTGACATTTAAAATATTTCTCATTCATGATATTCACTATTCATTTTACATATACTATAAAGAAAGGTCTCAGAAACAATTTCCTAGTCAAAGAATTTCCCTATTATACCACCTCTCACCCTTTGCAACTTCAACGTCTTGATTTATTCATGAGTAATTTATTTTAAAGACATTATCATCTGCATTTCACAAAGGTACTACAAGTTCAAGCTCATTTATCAAGTTCAACCTCATTTGTTCAGTTCAGATTCAAAATAATTCACCTCTAAAAAGCCTAATAAATTTAGATACTCTCTGCCTATAAACTGTACAGTAACAATTTGCTTTCTTTTCCCCCCTCAAGCCTGATCTTGGCTGATGTTCTCATTCTTCAAAACAATAAACAACTAAGAAATGGTAAAAAATGCCTAAACCATCTTTTGTTGCCCCTTTCAATTAGAATTAATTTCTCATAGGGTCTGATATTTATAATTTTACTTAGAATCTACTTTTTTATTTATCCTTTCTCTTTGACTGTTATCCATCCCACTGCCTTTATTTCATTTGCCTCCACTACCAGCAAAAGTCTCTAATAGAAAATAAAAGATGAAGAACTTATTTCAAAAATCAGAACAGATTTATAAAGAACAGTTATGATCACAAACAGGGTATGAAATGAGTATTTTCTGATGGAAACAATAATGACATACAAATTTAGGACACTACTTTCTCTGAGAAGACAATTATCTACAATAAGTTACCTAAATTGCCTAAAACTCCTAGAAACTTGAGCACACTGCCATAACGTCTGAGTATTATATTCTAGTCAAAAGAAAATGCAAATGCAATCACATTTATGGAAACTAAGCGTGGGGATGTCTACATCAAAGGAAAAAACAGTCCCTACTGCCACTCACTCAAGCATAGGAGCTGGCCCCATAAACAGCTGCTGTCATCAAGGTATCCTCAATTATTCAGAACAAATTATACTCTCTATGTGCAGAGGCACACCCAAACCAGGTTTGACAATGCAGTTATAACAGAAGAACAGCTGCAGCAACAAATTACCATGTTCAAGAGCTTAAAATCATCATGGACAAATCATTCTCTCTGCCAGATGATTTTTGTAAAACATAAGAAAGCAAAACAAAAGATGCTGCCAACCCCAAATCACCCATGTATGGGAGCCAGAACACTCTCAAACACTGAAGCTTGTGAAATAACAATGTGACAAAGAGGACAAGGACAATAGCAAAGCACAACTTGCACTACAGCACAAGAAATCTGGCAGTTTTACAATGACCTGATCAGTTATTCCACTGTGACAAGTATGAAGGCTCAACGCAAAGCAGATGAGAAATATCTGCAATATCTCTGCTCATCTACTGCTAAAACAAACCCTTCATTTCCAGGATCTTTCTCAGCAATTTTTAGCTGGTAGTGAGCAATAACTTTATGGTTCAGAAAGAGAGCTTAAGCCTTTTATTTTGCCATCTTTTCAAAGTGGAAAATAAACTGTCTATTAATGTGTTATTATAATGAGACATAATCTGCATGTCCTAATGCTCACATTTATCACAGTATGTTTCCATACCACTGGCCACAGGAAAGCTACCGTAAGAGCAATCTGCTTGCCATTTTGAAAATCCAGTTTTCTGTTTGACTGTACCTCAGAATGGTATCTGTAGGGGGTCAATGGTAAATACTTGGAAAATTACCAGTAAAGTAAGAAAGCAAATGAATTCAAGAAGAAGGAATGCTGAGACAAAAAAAAAAAAAAAAAAAAAACAACAAAAAACCAACCAACCAACCAACCAACCAACAAAACAAACAAAAAACCTCCCACTGACCTCATTACTTATCAAACAAAAGGAAGTGGGAAACTCCAAATCAAACATCTCTAATGTGATATAAAAAATGGTTTTTGGCTTAATCTTGTGGGTAGTGACAAAAGTACCCCAACCAAAACCAGTGAAGAAGAAATTACTAATGGTCTCAGGGATTAGTTCTGGAGGCTTTTCCCAAGAGGCTTTTTCAAGGGTGTTGCTGCTGGAACAGGGGCCACAGACAAGACTGTAGGGGAAGGGAAGGTATGACTGTTAGATAGCCTGACTGTGACCTCCCAGCATATATGCAAGTCTTGTTTCCTCAGGTATCCTGTATTGTAATGCTGTTACACACCCTCTTCCCTTACTAATGCATCACTTACAAGCCATTTGACACATTTACAAAATCTCTTGGCTCATTTACATCCAGCAGCTACTCACAGGCAGCTCTTCTTCCAGCCCCTTACTCCTGAGCTTTGCTCCTAATCTAGCTACTGCTGCCACTTCCAATTTCTTTTCTTCTTTGCTATATTTCTTTTTAAATCAGTTATATGGCTCTGAACAATCTATAAACCTCTTGAGTTTTAGACACATTTCTAAGAACACCAGCTTCTCTCAGCTCCAGTTAGACTCACAAATTTTTAGATTAAGACAGAGATGCTTTATTTTCAACATATACCACATACTCCATTAAAAAATCCATACTGTCATTATGGGAAAACAGCTGCAGAATGACTTCAAAGTAAAACACCCATTTTTCTTCTTCTAAATAAACATTTTAGTGAAGAAAACACAGCATGTTCTTTGAAAGAGGACCATAGGATCTCTGGAATGTAATGCAATTCTACCTCTTAATGGAAAAAGGGTGCATCCTTTTGTATTTTTTTGTGTTATGAGAAAAAAAGACACTTTCAAGGTAAACATATAACAAGAAAGATCCCCAGATACTGAGAATGGAAGTACTGAAAGCCTTGTATAATGCAAGTTGTGGTCACAGCCATCAGAAAAGATAAGAAGGAAGAATTGACAGGAATACTGTATGCTGAAATTAATTAATGTATGCTATTCAATCAGTAACAGCGGAGGTTCACAAACATCCAACTCTAAAGTTTCCCAATAATATATCCTTATGAACTAGTTAAGTTTCACAGCAGTGACTGCTTATACTCCAAAGTGTCACAGAACCTGAAAAATTCAGGTCAGAAGGGACACCCAGCCAACACCCAATCCAGCCTCCTGATCTAGGCTGGGTAATTTCAAAGATGAGTCAGATTGCTCAGGGTCTCTTCCAGTTAAACTTTGAAAACCTCCACAGACAGAGGTTTTACAGTGTCTTCAGGAAACCTGCTGCTGTGCCCCACAACTTCAATGCAAATTTTTTCTTACATCCAACTGGAATTTTCCTGCTCGTCCTTTCCCAGGCACCTCTGAGAAGTGTCTGACTTTCCTTTATTCTGCAATCTCACTTCAGATGAAGGAGGATTGCAATGAGTGCCCCCTTTACCCCTCTCTCCTAAGCAAACCCTATTTCTTTAACCACTCCACACAGGCCATATGCTTTTCCCTTCACCATGACCCCCACAGAGGTCACTCCAGAGGGGTGGCTTCTCATGCCCCAGGGAGCCCAGAACTGTGCAGTTACCCCAGGCATCTCTCAGAAACACTTGAGCAGAGAACAGGGACCTTCCTTGACCTGCTGGCAATGCCCTGGCTAAGACAGCCCAAGGTGTGCTTAGCCTTTCCCAGTGCCACTGCACGTGGCTGGCTCAGCTCAGCTTGTGGCCACTGGGAGCTTCAGGTGCTGCTCTGCAGAGCTGCTGTGCAGCCACTCCAAGGCATCAGCTCACTCTGCCCCTGGTGCACAACTCAGAATTTGCTGCTACTGAACTTGTTGAGGTTCCTTTGTGAGCACTTGTTTTTCTAAGCTTTTTGAGAAACGAGGTATGATCATACTGATTTTGTATTGCTAAGATGCATTTGTAAGCTCAGGAAATGGAAGGCTTGAAAAAACTGCAATCTGTTCATTTTTACAATACTCATGAAAAGCACATGAAGGCTTTTTTTTCTCTACAGAGTTAATATAGAGGTGAATAAAAAACAACAAAAAATGCCCAATAAATTAAGATCTACAATCAATTAACTATTATTTTAACCTTTCCAGAAGACGTAATTCACCCCATGCTTGCCAAGAACAAACTTGGATTTATTTTCAAAAAACACTACTAGGAGCTGAAATAACAAAACCTGCCCACCCCCACCCCCCAAAAACCAAAAAATTCAACAAAAAACCTCAACAAAAATCATATTCCTAAACAAAAAACAATTATTCTATGTTTCTGGCAGCAACAAGAGAAAATTGCAGAGGTCATACTCCTAATTCTGTGGACTTCTATAGAACACTGCACGCTTTACAGAGAACAAATTTTTAAAATGAATTCATAGCTTTAATCATGACAAAAAGCAAAATGGGGCCTGATCCATCAGAAGACAGTGAATTTATAAATTATAGCTCATTAACATTTTGTTCTTAGGGGCAGCAATTGTGACAGCATACAGAATCAGTGCTTCAGTTTTTGCAGCGCTAATGCAGATTTTATAGTTATTCTCTTTCTGTTTACATCACCAGTTCTAAGGCTGGATTTTTTTAAAAGCATTTTATTTTTGCTCCTTAATATGTCTACAGAGAATAAATATGTCCACTGACTTTTACTGTAATATAAATGCAAATATATAATATATCAATATTTATTTCTATTATTGGTGTCTAACACTCTTAAGCAGGACTGAGAACTCTAATATTCCAGGATCTGTAGAAACACACAGGCAGTCAGGACCTCTTGCCCTTAAGTGAAGCAAATATGATTGAGAAAAGCTGCAACTAACAATGTCAAGATGTAGAGAAAGGAAAGGAAGAAATCAAGGGATAAAGAATTAAGTCATATGCTTTTTTCTTTCCTAATTAATTCTCAAAGTAGTAGTTCAAAAGTGCCTTTTTTTTTCAAAATGAGCTAAATTCTCTACCTTTAACAAACATATAATTTAGGAATGAGCAGTTGGTGATTTTTTGCTAGCACCTTACATTTTATAACTTGCAGTTTGTTCACTAAATTCTCCCTAGCACCTCCCCCACCTTTACAAGATATCAACTGTGTGGGTAGGGTAGAACCTCCCATGGATTCTGTTACTGCTCTCATGAACTCAGAATTCGGTTATTGAATATGTTCAGATTATTGTTTAGGACACAAAGAAAGGCATCTTGAGCTTGGGACAGAAGATTCCAAGATTTCTAAGTACTCTAGGTTCCACCAAGTTCACTCCAAGTCCTATGGTGTTCTCCTGACCACCTTGCTGCTGAAAATTATTAACTTTATCTTTAATGTAAAACCTTTCATCATTCCTGCAAAAGGCAAACACAGTCCACAACCCTATGCCAGGTAACTTTTCATGTATCTCAGAGAACCCTGAAAAAAAAATAGATGCTGAATTTGACCCAGTACTGTGGAATGATGTGGAAATAGTGCAGAAGAAAGGAAGGAGTGGAAAAGGACAGGTTCAGACTGCAGAAGGCATTATCTCAGTATTGTACGACTTCCCATGAGTTGGAAGTGCACTGACCCATACAGACTTCCCACAAGACTGTACATTGTCATTGTACCAATAAACATTAGGACAAAATCCTAAATTCCCACTATAATGAGAAATTTATTTTGAAATATTATCTCTCCATCAGCCCTATTTTTTTAAGTTCTGGTGCTAAAACTGTTTCCATGTGTTGACTTCTGTATGACACACAAGTTATAGATGGTTACCACAAAAGACAGAATAATAAAAACAAAGAGAAGGATTTCCTTTCACAGTTTCTCAACAGCCCGATACTAGCATTTCCAACGATGCCCAGTACAGCTTCTAGAAGAAGCAAGTAGCAAGAGGATATCAAAATCCTGCTGTAGCATCCCACAACACTCTATAAAATGTAAGAGCCACCCACCAGTTCTCTTGGAAGACTGTTAACAATAATAAGTATATATAATTAATGTTGATTACTTTGTCCTAAAGATGCAGTTTGAACTTCAGTAGAGGCAGATTATACAGCTTTATCCTCATCCTGTGTGTTTTAATTTAGAGTGACTCTTTAATGAAATGTAGGGACTCAGATTACCTGGATTTATCTTCTTCTTTCACAATCACTAAATCATGTAATTATCACATTCCTTCTCAAAACTGTCAAGGTATTTTCAAGGTATTTGTTCCTAGTGGAGGTTGGATCCAGATCTGTAGTTCTGAAAGCATTCTTCAGCTTTCAGAACAAAATTATTTCTGTCCAGGATAACACATTTGCTGTCCTATTACTTTCCTAGCTAAAAATAATTTTCTCATGTTTTTCTTCCCCTCACTGTCCATGTTAACTCTGGTAATAAGAAGATGAAACAATCCTTCTCTGACACTACCTTGCTAAGCTAACGAAGGTTACAGCTATTTGTCTTTAATTTGACAGGCCCCTGTTCAAGCCAGTGATGTCTCTTTCAGTTTGAAATTACTTGTCTTCAATGTCAACAACCAGAACCAAACACTTAGAGATAAATCAGCACTTCTGTTTTCTCAGGAACACCTCACTTCAGAGATTCTAGGGCTGTACCATCTTCAAGCTGAAGACATGATTTCCCTAGGTCATATTCTATAGCATTTTACATCACATAAAACACAGTTACAGCACAAAACAGTAAGAAGGGGAGATAGACTATAGAAACAAAATTCAGGGTATGACTTGACCATGATAAATGAGAAGTTCTTTTGCTTTACTATTTGCTCTAGTAGTGAACACAAAAATCTCTGTGATTATGTATGAACGTCCAGTAAGCAAAGCATCAAAAAATTAAGACAGCAACGAACCCTTAGTGGCTGTCAACAGGCTCAAAGGGAAAACTTTTAAACATTTTTTGCTAAAAAACTTTACAGACCACACTGCTACTATGGGGCTGTGTCTGGACAGCAACCGATTGCGTGGTGAAAGTTGGACTAATTCTCTCTCTACATTTGGAGTGGTCTGAAGACCTGTACCCTAAACAAGGGTATCCCAAGCTTTGGGATCACTCATTGGTAGTAGAAGCCATTATCACTCAGGGAAGAAAAACATGCTAGCTTCAGTTGAGAAATCAGCAGCTTATCCTACCTTAAAAAATAACCTCTTGAGAGCAATGAGACCATAAATTAATTCCTTTTCCATCTTCTTCAGGAAAGGACTGTCTGGTAAATTGTGGCCAATCATTTCAGTAATCAGCTACAGAGGTTTCACATTGCTGAAGGAGTCATGAATTATGTCTGACCTGGTTCTCAGACATCAGTTCATCCTGGGTGTTTGGACAAAGGTAAAGCAGCTATGTTCATGAGGTTTCAGCTCATGTTTTAGCTCATGGGAACATTACAGTAAATTATCTGAGGTGCTGAGCTGTTGCCTGCAGATCTTAAAGTAAAGGTATATGGATTTGTATCTGAAGAGTCTACAGGTTCTGATTTGATATGATCAAATGTCCGGTTCGGCTGTCTGTCTCTGCCCGGACACGGGTAGGGTGGTTCTGGGGCAGCCCGCGTTTCAAAGGACGAGTCTGGACTCTTCAGTTTTTCGATCTTCAGATTGTTTATTATTTCTTATCTACAAAATTTTCTGTCTGCCCAACAGAGGTCTGACCTGCAAGGCAGCCAAAGGCACTCTGACTGCCCACGGGGCGGTCGTGTCTTTTAAAAACTACGTATATCATATTCACCTTTATTTCCCAATACCTTTCACCCATATTAGCAAGTGCACCTTCACCATGAACCAATCCCCAAGTGCCAACATCACCACAGAAAATGGATGACAAGAAGAAGAAAGAAGAAGGACGAGACACGCCCTGATCCCTCCATCTTGTCTCCATAACCCCCCTGTACCAAAAACCCTAAAATCTATATTTCACCCTGTAAATGTGTCTTTTTTACACCCTTCACTCCCAAGTGATTCTCATGTCCTCAAACTGCTGTCACTTCCGTAGATGGATCAAAATCAGGCCACCAAACACTCCTGGCAACATTCCAGGATTTCCGAGACCCCCAAGGGTTCTCTCAGTAACTCTGGACATCCGGAGTGATGTGCTGAGTTCCCACAATCAAAGAAATTATTTTGGGGTGATTACCTGCTGCAAGGCCTCTCTCTGGCAGAACTTTATAATGCTTTATCATGTTTTAAGGTAAAAGTGTATTTGCTGAGGAAAAATGAGGCAGTTGGACAAATAATAGCTTAGAACCAAACTACAATTCTGTGGTGTACGTGATCAGCTTAGCTGTCTCAGCAATCAGCAACACTGTTCTCAAGTTTAATAAAATTACAGATTAGGGCTATTGACGTGCAGGTCAGAGCAGAGATCTTGATTCCTTGCTAGTCCTTGACAGCAAGACTGCTCTAACTACAGCAGCAAATTCCCCAGAAGCAAACTTAAAACTCAGAATCTTTCCACTGGGATCCTATCATAAAAAACATAATACAACACATTATTATTATTTTCAAAATATTCTTTTCAATATAACTGTCCTCATATTCTATCAAATCGAACAATTCTATTTTGAATAAAGTAGTAGTTACTATGAAACTTTTAATAACTACTTTTAAAATACTAAAAATAAAGCAGTAGTAATTAATCTTTATTTAAATGGTAATTTAATGTGCTAAGAAAGCCAAAAAATGAAACTAGTCATTAGCTCATAGTAAAGACTGCCAGAAGCCTCATGACTTATTAATAATGGAGAACACAGTGTACTGAACCATTTCCACTAACCCCAGAAGCTACTAGGAACTGAACCGCAAAAACTGACAATCCTAATACATTGATCAAGCAGTATGATTTTCTTTATAGATATAATTACTGCATATAGTGTAGCTAAGTTTTCATTGTAATCTACATTGATCAACTCTCAAGTTTAAAAACAACGTGTCATAAAACCCCAGTAACATCCCGTTCCATTGGGCAATTATTATGTATACTGAGACAATAGATTTAGTTACTTCTATTAAACACAAAATTTCTATGATAAAGTTTTTGCTTTAACAGCATCCCTGTTAGCAAAAAAATACTAACAATATTTAGGGAAAAAATATAAAAGAAATATAAAAAGAAAGCTTGCCAGTTAATTCCAGCTGATGACAATACTTTACCTTCTTGATCAAGATTATCACTTACAGAAACCTTTTTCATTTCATCAAATTTTCAAGAGGTGTTTAATAAATAAGAAAACCACTGGTCCTAAACCACTTAAGATCCAAAGAAAGCTGCAAATCATTGCATTGCTCCAGACATCTTTGAAAGAAAGCAGAAGTGACAGTAACCACCACTATTACTACTACTAACATAGCTTAAATGGGAGAAGATACTGAAAGCCAACATCTATGGTGAAACTATTCTACAATACTATTGAATGGACATTAGAATTAAACAATAATTTAGAATAATTTTATTTAGAAACAAAATTCAATTTTTAAAAGTAACTAGCCTCTATTAAATTGATTCCTTCAATATACCCTTAAAGAACGTTCCCCTGGGAAAAAAAAATTAGAAGCCATTACCATAGCAGAATTTTGAAATAATTAATTGTCTCATAAGCTAACTGAAACAGCCATCATTTATACAAGTCACTGAACTTACTGAAACTCACTAAATATAACCCAGAACAAGAGCAACCACAAACACTGTGCAAAATTTTAAATGTTCTATCATAAACTCTGTTCAAAATAGCGACATAAAAAATCTCGCAATACCTATGAACTAGCAGATTATTAGAAGAGTTAAGTTCCAGGCTGATCCCTCTAGCCAGGAAAACTCTTTTCCCCCATTTCTTCTATCCATCTGCTACCAGATGCAAGATTCAAAAGCTCCAGGAGTGAATGATTCACATTTCTCTTGCATAATGAAGTACAGATATCCAACACCTATCAAGCACAACTACTGATACCACTGAAAGCAAGTTGAGGAGGAAGACCAGGTAATTTCAGTTAATCTTATCAGTTCAGCTATGTCTCAGAAACATTATAAATATTAATATATATTAATGAATTATTGATATAAGAAAGAAAGACATAGAAAAATCATCCTAGAAGAGACATTACTATTTCAAACTCTTTTCCCAGAATCGCCATCTACAGTTCTTCATCATCAAAGACATTGTTGCAATTATCTCCTGCACAGTTTTGGAAAGTCAAACGTGTTTTGCTTTTGGGAAGGGATACTTTGATAAGGAGTTTTTTTTTTTGCAGTTTTGTAAATGCATATAAACTGAAACATGGATATATGAGCACTATACATGACTAGTATATATGAGTTTATATGTTACTATGAGTATTTCAAAGACCTGGTAACAGTCTGACTTGTCCAACTGAAAGTGCACTAAAATGCACTGGAAGTACTGCTGTCTAATAATGGTCCACTTTGAGTAATAAATCTACACTGGCAGAGGACTGTAGTGGTTTGGGGCATTCTTTAATGCATATATTTGGCAAAAAATGCTGTGTCTTAATAGAATACGTAATACTTGGGATGTTTGCAAATGAACATGAGTGGGTAATTTATATAACAAGAGGGACCAATCTATCACACAGTGTGTAAAAGCATATTTGAACTAAAAGGTTATAGAAACTCTGCCTTATATATATTCAAGGACCATACATAGCTCCCTGGTCTTTTAACTGATAGGATCATTAGCAACAGCATATTAAATACCTGAAGAAGTGCTGGGGGCAGAATGAAAGAAACCTGTGTGAACAGTTATGAAAGACCATTGTACATCTCCAGAGTACATAAACTTCTTTTTGCACCACAAACTCTCAGTGTGAGTTATTACTCCCTTTTTCTTTTTTTGCTGTTGAAGATCTCTATAAAGGTGTGACACCATCACTCTATACCAGTTCCTCCTGTTGCCATGCAGCAAAAATCAATCAAGAATCTCAAGCAATCAGAGAGGAGTTTCAATTTCAAAAGCTTTTTGTCTTTGTTAACTACATGCCATTTCCCAGTTGAAGGTAATAATAATCCACAGCAATCAGCTCACCACTGCAGCATTGCTTTTAGCACCAGAAGCAAAGCAAAGCAAAGCAAAGCAAAGCAAAGCAAAGCAAAGCAAAGCAAAGCAACAGTGTGCAAACATACACCCATATATATCCCTATAGCTCCAAATAAGTTCTATTTTATAGAGTGCATCTTGTGGAATTCACTTATTCAAACTTATCATTGTAATCTCCAGTAATTAAGTGGAAAATAGGCTTTGTTTTTTGAAGGCAGCAACTGAAATTTATTTCGATTATGCACTTAACCTGTTCTGTGGCAAATGCAACACTTAGGATGAGACTACACGAGTGATATATTACCAGAAAGTCCACTATTAACTTACTCTTATTTTGAGTAAGTTAATAGTACATGGGACCAAGCACGGTCCCATGTAAAAAGAACTGCAGACACAAAAGAAAACGCTATTGTGCCCATATCTTCAACACTATGCCATCCCCTATTCTAAAAAGAACAACAATAGAAATACAGAAGGGTATGTAAAATACAAAATTGATCAGAGACACAGATAGGATTTCAGGAGCAACTCAATAGATTAAGTTCCTGTGGTCTGGAGGATGCAAGATTGGGTAACGTGGAGGGGAAGACAAAGATCAGGAATAGAGAATGGCTGCTCATCACTTCTCTTGACATAAGGGCTAGGTTGAACCAAAAAGAATAATTTGGCAATAGATTTAAAAGATATAAACTAATACCTTAACTCACAATGATAGTATGGCTTCATATGTTGAAAATTTAGGGGAAAATCCCTCAAGCACACTGAGGGAGGGAAGTCCAGGTGAGTCTATTAGGCACCAGGATGCAGGTACCACTTCCAGCAGAGAAGATGCTGCATGCAAATTGCAGGAAGCTGTCAGCATGCTTAGTCTTTGTCCTGTTAGTGCCCTCTTTCCCTAAGCATCTGCAAGTGGCCTGCAGCTGGATCCTGTACAGCATCTGTGCAGCTCTCCTGTGAGCACAAGGGTCTCTCCTTGGCACAAAGTATTATGAGGGGTACCACTGCTGACTGCAAGCAGCAGAAAACAAATGGGGTATTCACCTCTTCTCTCTCACTTCCACCCAGGGGACTTAAACTTTTCCCAGCCATGGGACAAAACCCCCATTTTGTTACTTAATATTCTTATAAGTGGCTGGAGCAGGCAGAAACAGATCCCCATTTAGAACAGGAGAACAGTCAACTCTTATAAAGCTTTTAAAGAAGCACTGGGCTGAAGAGGTATCAACAAAAGTATACAAAGTTATTTTTGAAGAAACTTCTAACAAGCTGTTTCATGCAAGTAACATTTTAATTGTTTGGTTATTAGCCAAACTGAATAATACACATGTAGGAACTGGGGAGATGAGTGAAAGGGAAATAGGAAGATGAAAAGCATGCATTTCTTATTTTAAAATAATTTTAATATAGTACCAAGGTTTAAATTGTAAAATGTATTTGCTAGATACAGTTGGGAATACCGTTTAGTAACATAATTAGGGATGGCAAGGGAACACATCTGAGTTTTCAAAATTAAGTTTCATTTTGATGTAAAATAAAAATGAGGGTTTTAAAATTCTGAAGCACAAGCATATGCACATGATGGAGGGAACAGTGCAGCCAAGAGTGCAGAATATGTAATAATTACAGGTATCATCAAAGTCATGGGAACACTTCAGCAAAAACAGATACCACATTTTCACATTGCAGTGTAATGACTGACATGCTAATGCCTCCATCTCTTTGTTCTAATGAAAATATCAATGACACTCATCACAATCAGTCCATATATACTTGTAGAACATTTTTGTTTGCAAGGACATGGCAATAACTAATTAGCAACTGGCAATTAGAAACATGAAGCTATTATAGTTCCTCTGAAGAAAAAGAAACAATAAGTCATAAAAGGCAAATTATTTTCCAGCAATTGTATGAGTCTTTCATAATAAATCTAATAATACTGGGAAAACAATCTGTCCTTTTTACTGCAGTGTCTTCCCTGTCAAGGATCACTTAAAGAACTACAGGGCTTCAAAAGCAGCTTTGCTTTGAAATGTCTCTGACAAGAAAACCTTCTGGTAATTAAACCAGAGTCAAAATTAATCAGAAGATGATTGGAAACACTAAACTTCTTTGACAAGTTAAGAGCACAGATTAAACCAAAAGCAAATCCAGAATATGGTAAACATAAACAAAGCAGCACTATTTCCCATTGTTTTTCCTGAAGCTATATTGATAACTTGAAGTCCTGAAGTTCTCTAAATCATACAGAAATGAAATAATTGAAATAGCCCCCTCCCCCCCCAGCTTATTAATCATACCTTAATTTGTGCAAAAGGTCTGTCAAAGTTTCCAACATAAAGAAGACCAACATTCTGGGTGAGTAGCCTAAAAAATGAAAAGAATCTTTTAAGATATCACTTTACATCTGTAAATTTTCTCTGCATCTGCAGTAATTGTTACCAAACCCTAGCAGGGCACCAATCTTCATCACAATAGCAAGAGCTACCCTTGCAAATCTGGTTACGCAATTCTGTGTGAGCTACTATAAAAAAGGAAAATGTGCATTAAAGATGCGTGCACACCAGTAATTCATGTTTATGTTGCAAACAGATCTTCAACAAAATCACTTCATAGGCTTCTTTGTGATGGATGCCACTCAGTAATGTGGGAAAATGGCAGGTATGTGCTTTTTCTTTTTATTAGAGACCATAAGAGACAAAGGGAGAGCAAGAGAAAAGAATTATAAACACACATTCAGAGCAGGAAGCCCAAGAGTTAAAACAGATTAGGGCACATAAAAGCATGCACAGTAATACAAAAATGATATCACTACAAGAAGAGAAATATCAGAGAATCTCTGTAACATTGCCTAATGGTTTGCCAAATAAAAAGAGCCCCAGATACAGCTTGTGCTTGCTGTTCTCTTCAAGTCTTAATAAAATTGTTGCATACACCACCAAGATCCAGAGGGACAGCTGGATAAGTTGTCTCAAATGCCTGTTCGTACTTCTGGAAAAGTGTTTGATTTCTGCAGATACTGTGCAAGTCAATGTTATCAGTACATAAACTCCAAATTCCAGAGGAGCATTAGGGCACTGCTGTTACAAACTGGCTGACAAGAACATCACTGGCCAGCAAAAAGGGCAGGAAAGCACTGTTCTGTTCTGACTGCATAATTACAATGTTCCTCTTGCTAAGCAAAGGCCCAGCAATCATTCCCTCCATTTTAAAGCCCCATAAGCATTGCACTGAAATACAGGTTCTTCATAATAATAAGAACTTTTTTGATTACAAACCCTGGAAAGAGTTTCTGTTTTGATTAAAAGGGACATTGAAAACCATCATACTCCTCAGTAGCCCCAAGTTTTCATTAAGTGCTTGCTATTTTATATTTTCTTTCAATTTTACATCCCATTCCCTCTAGCAATAAGGCCTCACAAAGGAACTAAATTAAATAGTGAGAAATAAGTATAAATCTAGGCATCAGTCAGCTTAAGTAAGCAATGACACTGAGGTGTCTCTTTCTTACATTATTAAGCATACATAAATATATATATATATATATACATACACACGCACACATATATACACACTTATAATTAATACTGAGGGGTTTTTTTTAATAACTAAGGCACCTATCATTTTCAACTCATTTCTCACCATTGCCAGGCCTGTTTTCACAAACAAAAGAGAACAGCAACTTAGATGGCAATAAATAATTTTGAGCCCACAGAATGTACATACCTTAGTATGACCTTGATTCCTCCCAGTTCTGACAACAATATGATATATATGACTTTAAACTGGTTCACCAACAGTGGGAATTGGTGGAACTCAGCAAAATTACAAAGTCAAAAGATTCATGCACATAAAACAGTTAAGTAAGAAGAAGTGTTGAACTATCACTCTTCAAAAACCTTTCTGTAATTAGATATGGTATATAAAAGTTCCCAGTGCACTGACAGAAATACCCCATAAAAGAAAAGACCAGTAAGGATCAGACCACATCAGCCACAGTACAGATAGGCAAGTGGATTCCTCCCTTTCCCTATCAGTGTGCCAGTCTCCATCAGGAAGACTTGTATTGTTAGGCAATGGTTTAGCAATGGTACAATATGTAAGTCAGGATAAGCATATTGAAGTCATTTTCAGTCACAGTAAGTCAAATTTATTCAGAACTCAGGTGTCTGGAACTGGAAAATCCAGCATATTGAGCTAACTTTCTCCTAGAGCTATAAAGCAAAATCAGAAAATATTTAATGGTTTTCTAAATGGAAAGAAACATATGGGAAGTAATCAGCAAAGGGTACAAAGAGGCTACAAAAAGAATTCAAGGTAGGACATCATATTTCAGAGAGAGGCACCTTAAAGCAACAACTGCACACAATTATCATAAGACAGAAAAGATAGTCCACTAGCTGTTTTTCTAGTAAGGGACCTTAAAAAAGAGAGGACATTCAGTGTGATAATTCCCATGTGGTTATTCTTCACGTTTTCTTTATCAGATAAAAATGCAGGACTATTAAAAATCGAAGGCTTTAGGATTGCTTTAATTGGAAGTAACAAACATCCAGAGAACTTTAAGACTGGTCTTTCCAGGAGACTGCCCAGCTGTCTACACAGTTTTAAGATGCTATCACTGATGTATGCTCCAAATGAACTGCAAGACTTGGCTTCCTTAATAAGATTGATATTGACACAGTACAAGCTGATTACTATTCATTCATCTTTCACTGCCTCTGCTAAAAAGTCATTTACTTACAACTTTTTATTTGTACTCACATGGCACTTCAAAAAGCAATGTTAATGCAATGTTAGGAAAATGTTTAGAAGATATTTGTAGCTCTCCCTTAAATAAGAGGTTGCACTCTGTATTTCTCTAGTTTACACATTCCTATTGAGTTCTGGAGTTCAAAATTATATCACCAACACATAAACAGTTTCCATTTAAGAACTCAAGAAGGTTGAAATGAGCACCCCAATATGAAATATCCATGCTTTATGCCCCTAAATGGTTTGAGCAATTAAAGAAATACCAAATCTCATCACTAGTCTAAGCTCTTTTACTCTGGGTGTTTCTTATGAGCATAATCTCTCTATTTCAGAGGTTGAGCTCACACAGAAGAGCCTGGAGAAGTAAGCAGGCTGTGACAGGAGGCACCACTGAGGCTCTGAATAAGCCAAGCTAGTGCAAGAGTGTTACCATCTCCACAGCAGCCACCCGTGGCAGCACCAAAAAGTCATGTGCCATTGAGGAAGTGGGCAACAGAGAGGAGTATGTGCCAAACTCCATCTCACCCAGAGAAACTCAGCACAACTGACCTCTAAATGACACTTAGATGTATCTCCCACCAGTCAGAAAGTTCAAACTATGCATAGCTGGTTTTGGAGTTCTTTACCACAATACCAGAGTGTACTTTTAAGTACCTAAAATTAACTTTCTATCATAAACATTAATGTGTCTAAATCGATACAGATATTCTTGCCTAATACTCTCAACTAATTACCCTTTGCCTTTAAAGGCTTCCCAATGGTAAGCAGGGTTGGCATGGAAGCACTTATATGCCACAGCTGTCTTTTAAATGTCACTCTATTTCTTACTTAGTTTAACAATTGCAGTTCTGCTCTTAAAACACCATCAGCAGTACTCAAAACCAAACCCTGACGAAAGTTGGACATCACTTGTAATCGGCTAAAATCGATACCAGGCGATGAAACAGTGATGACAGTTTCACAGCACAATTATTACCTTTGAATGTCACTTCAAATAACTACCTTAAAATTATGAGAAACAATCATCAGAAATATGAATGGTTACTGGCACTTCAACATATATTAATTTTTATTTAAGAATATGTAGCAAAATACAAAGTTGCCTAGCTTACAGACTGTCATATATTTTATTTGTGGTCTCTTCCATTCAATACATTATCCATACAATTCCCATTTTTTTCTGTACATTGAAGAAAAGAAACATGACTCCAAGAAACAGTAGTTCTTTAAGATGTGCTGTCCATGTTACACAACACTCCATGCTTTCCTCTCCTATACACCCAATTGAGCAGAGCTCTAGCCCAATATGCCTGTTAGGGCTGCAGAGTTATATTTCAATGCAAACTATATAAATACCCCAAAAGTGTCAGGACATACCATTTCAGAGTTTTGACAATATAATATCAAGGTCTTGAAGACCCTTCCAGTACCAAGAAAATGCTGTTAGATAGTTATCACTAAACTTCCCTAGATTTGGTCTTTCCTGGGATATAGACTCACCCAATGTTTTCAAAATCCAAGCTGCAGGAGCCAGGTACTGCTGTTTGTGAAGGAAGCTGAACATAGGAGTAGGTAGGCATGGTCAGGCTAGGTGATCCAAAAAAAGTGTGGTGGCAACAGTGACAGTGGTTAATGCAAACACAGGACAGGACTAAGAACTTGGGTAAAAAGAAACTTAGAGTAAGACACTGTTGGGACAGCAGGGGATGTAGAACACAAGGGATGAGAAAGGTATAAAGGAGTGAAAAAGCAGCCCTCTGGGTTGGAAAGTACTGGGGTAGAGCTCTGGGCTGGAGACCAAAGGATTAGAGAAGGGGAGCAGCATAAACTGATTTACCAGAGAGTTCATCCTCCCTGAGCACAGCTGACCTTGTCTGGGGGCTGGGACATTGCCAGGACCATTGCCTCCTTCCTATTGCCTTTGGCCATGGGAAGCAGACTGACCCTTGGCTGTGGACTTTATGAAGGCAGCACGTTTCAAAGAAGCCTGATCATTTCCTCTTCTCCATACACAGTCTGTTCCTGCTAACTTACTAACACATGATAAGATGAAGGTGAATTACCCTTTCAGTATCTAAAGGGGAAGGACAATAACAAAGCTAGAGAGAAACTTTTTACAAGGGCCTGTCGTGATAGGACATGGGGAAATGGCTTTAAACTGAAACAAGGCAGATTTAGATTAGGTATTAGGAAGAAATTCTTTCCTGTGGAGGTAGTGAGACACTGGAACAGAGAAGCAATTCATCCCTGGAAGTGTTCAAGACTAGGGTGGATAGGGTTTTGAGCCACCTGGTC
The DNA here is from genome assembly GCF_023055355.1 of Agelaius tricolor. Taxonomy (NCBI): domain Eukaryota; kingdom Metazoa; phylum Chordata; class Aves; order Passeriformes; family Icteridae; genus Agelaius; species Agelaius tricolor. The sequence goes on along the minus strand of NW_027269261.1, from coordinate 90,631,670 downwards.
TAGTGGGTGGTGTCCCTAACCATGGCAGGCAGTTAGAACTTTATGATCTTGAAGGTTCCTTTCAACCCAAACCATTCTGTGATTTCAAGATAATACTGACAAAAATTCAGGAACTGCTCACCAAGCCACCAATGCTCCAGCCATTAAGTAGTATTTTGTGAAGGAAGACAAGCAGGTGCCAAAGAGTTCCTTCATATTTTTTTGGGAGGTGTACCTTGAGGACACCACTACAGCTTGATCTGTACCCCAAATGCCCATCCCTTCCAACTCAAAAGCTGCCTTGAAAATCCACTCAAGTTATCAAAGAGGACCTCCCAAACTAGAGCTGAACACATTAACTTCTGAGTGGTTCATACACAAATCAGCAGTGAGTTTCCCTCTAGGCTACCTAGCGCTGCTCTGCAGATTATGGAAGGAGGCTTCCAAAAAGGAGCAGAGCATAAGGAGCACATGCTTCCATAAAGGAGCAGAGAAATAAAGGTGCAGGGAGGAGCCAGAGCCAGGAGCCTCCACCTGTCACAGGAGCAAGTTACTCCAAATTAGCTGAACACGGTAATTTGCTCCTATGCAAGGCAGCAGCTCCTGCGCTTGCTCTGGTGGGTGCAAGACTGGTGACACATTGTGCAGGGACACAGACAGATCTGCAGCTCTTGCCAAGAGCACAGGGGTCAGAGAGGCTGGAAAAGCAGGGAGCATGGAGTGAAAAACACAGTGTGTGCAGCAGGAGGGCTGAAAAGAGGTAATTGGCACTGGAAAGGTGGAATGCATGGAAGGAAAATGATGACCAATGAACAAACATATGGCTTGGGGTGTCTGGTTTCTCAGGAAGAAAACTGCCCTGCAACAGGCAGTGGTGGGCACAGAGCTACCCACAGCAATGCTTCAGTTACTCATTACCCCTAGGGAAAGAGAGCATTCAACTTCTTTACATTTCAACAAAAGTGCTCACAAAATCCCAGAACTGGTGACAATTTATCAAATAATGTCTTGCAGGATTTTATTAGGCAATCGTAAAATTTAACTTAACAAACATTATGTTTGAAGAGTAGGTCATTGCTCCACATAAGTCAAGCAGTTTGATACTTTATTTCTGATTTATGCTTGATGGTTTGCCTGTTTCACCAGCCACCAGAGCACCTGACCTAGATGAGTTTCATTCTAGATAAATTTGTGTTTGTTTTTAGGAGCTTGGTAAGTGCTATAGCCTGCCACCAAAGTTTTGTTGAATGTAATAAAACTTCACTGTTGCATTTTATAATCACAAAGGTATTTGAGGGCATGCAAAACTGCAGTAACTTCCAAAACTCATCTTGATACTGTGCGTGTCTGTCTCTGCTTGTAATGACAACATGGATGGAAATGACTGCTTTCTGCAAAGGATGAGAGGCAGCTTCTGCTGTGGTCTGTCCTCTTACCTGAAAGAAGTCTCTCCAGATCAGACAGGTTTTTTTCTGGTTTATACAAACAGTGGATTGATACCTGAAACATCCTTGGTGTCTGCCTGGAGGGATCTCACTCTATCAGAAATGATTAAAGAGGAATTCCACTGATGAGATGATGAGATAAAGGGATTAAAACACATAGACTACTTCCACTTTACAGGCTGAAGCAGCAAAAAGCAGCTACACTGGCACTGGGAACTGATGTAACAACTTCATCCTTTTTATGCTGTGGGCAGATTTTCACTCTTCACAGAGGTTGCTAGTGAAAAGATTTCAATCCTGAGAAGACGTGTGCCAAAACTGGAATAGTTGTGAAGCAAAATGGAAAGAAAAAATATCCTGACACCCAGATGGGTTATTGATCTTTCTGCACATCTGCATCTTTATTGCTAAGACCACCTCAGTGTACACATCCATGGTTGATTAGGGCCAAAAATGCAACACACCCTGTTTTGAATATAAATTGGAAAGTCAGAATAAAATTTTAGGAAAATCTATGTCACCACACTCACAGTCTAAATTCCCATATTTACAATAGCTATATAATGGGGATTAATATTAGTTATGCATCATTTGTGTGATAAGCATATACAAATACTATACTGATATGCTCTGTATGTGCTTTTAACTGTCTCTGAAAATCAGTCTGGATGCATTTGCACATTTTGGGCAGACATGACTGATAGAAGTCATGAACACAGATGAACAGCAGCCCTGACAACAGAAGTAACACCACTGTAAGTTAAGTAACTGTACTTTCAAACACTGCTTGAATGTTCTTCATGTGTAGCTTTGAGGATATAGGTACCTTTCATACATAACTTCACACATTTTGTATTCAATTGTACAAAGAAGTTATTCCACTATGTCATTATTGCATATGATGACCCGAAAGCACATGATGACAAATAAAGCACTATGACACAGCAGAAAGGACACCATAACCATGTGATGAAGCTGATGTCCTTTCACAAGCATGATAAATATTCTGCCTTTATTCTGTGTTCACTTAAACTGGGAGGGGAAACTGCACTGTGCTGCAATATCATAACCATAGAAAGAAAAGCTGCTTCCTAAGGAGTTTCTTGAAGAATCACTTAAATTCTATTACAGTGACATTCCAATTATACTTTGCTTCTTGCTTATGATAATAATTTCCTATTCGTTTAAAACTCTAATATGTATTTTCTAGGAATATAAAAACAAGAAGAAAATCAGAAAAGAATAAACAGAGAATTATGAAAAATGATGTTAGGGTCAAAAAAATTAACTTCCTACGTTTAATTTTTTAAGATCATTATTTCATTAATGTAATTCACTGACTATTGTAAGAGTAACATAGTGAAAATACTACACTAGGTATTTTAATTATATAAATATTTTTTAAATATTAAAAAGAAAATATTTTAAAACAGTAATATTTTAAAATATATAACAGGATCCAATACAAGTTGTGAAAAAGGCCAATAACAGTGCTTGTAAATTTAAACTGGCATGCATATATGGTCTCCAAACAAGATGTATTTCACCTTTTTCTAGGAGCATAGAGAGTCAAGAACTTGACAGTTCCACAGAAGCAGTGTATGCAGAACAAGGACAATGGCAGCACATAGGCTTTACAGGTGCTCTCCTTTCTACAGTGCATTTACCAACCACCTGTTCAGGCTACAAAAATATTCTAACAGAAATTGTTACTCATCAAACAAGAAAACATTTTTTTGTGGACAAATATAAGCTATTCTAGTATAATCATCATGGTAAAGAATAGGCAAATAGACTGTATATCTGATTTAGGAAATTCTTCTTCAAATAAGAGCACAAACTCAAGGAAGTTGTGAGGGAACTGAAAGAGATATTATGCACTGCCACTTACAAAGTAAAAATGCAAAAATCCCTGGGTTAGAACATGAGGGTGGAAAAGGTTGGGAAGGAATATATTAAAGTGCAAAAAAAGAAGAGACCATAAAGAGTTTTATAATGCTAAATTAATCTCTACAAGAAACAACCCTGCAGAAATGTAAGTAAGCCTCTTTCATTTCATGAATTCTGAATTTGCAGAATAGTCCAAGTCAATGGTGACTGCAATTAACATAAAAGTGTATTCCAAACCACATTCCCAGGGAAAAACACAGTAGGTAGCACAAACTACAGACTTGAATTTAACACCCTCAGCCCTCCTACAATAGTACTACAATAGCCTGTGCCATTTGTCATATTAATAAGAATGGTGCTTTCAAGCACATGCAACTCAGGCAACAATATCAATGTTATGTGCTAATTGCCCTCTGAGCTCTTATGTGTGGTACTTGAAAGGCTTCACTGCACTACCTCACTACTCCCTACAGTAAATCACTACCTGTCACTGACTATTGATAATGGGAATCTTGGCAGTAACTGATCCCTGAAAGACATACTTCCACTGAACAATGTCACCACTGTTATATACCAAATAAAATAAAAATTACATTTAGAGGGCTTGAAACTGCAAACTGAAGTGACCTCATATCTGAGGTAATGGTGATTCTAGACCATCACAAAGAATAAACTGATGAATATGTAGGGTTTAATTTGCACCAATTTTTGAAAAAGTGTTTGGCTGTGGTGGTTTTTGTTGGGGGGGGAGGTGGGAGTGTTTGTACACAAATACTTTCCTAGAGACAGGGAGATTTTTTCAAGGCATATATTTGTGCACTTGATAAATAAAACCACAGTATCAGATGTTTCCAAACAGCACTTCTTTTTGTTTGCTGCATTTATGTCTAGTGCTGATAATATTTTAATATTTGTCCAAAGCATGTTTGGCTTTTTTTTACAGGCAAATAACAAAAAGAAGCATTTTAACTACATTTACATATAACCTATCCATAAAAAATAGAAAGGAAAACTGAGTAGAAACAAAAAGTACCTATTAAATAATCATGCCCATTCCTCCACCAACAGAATATTACTCCCTGTAGTATAATGAGCAATTTGGCCAGGCTGGCCATAAATTATCTGGAAAATGAGGCTGCTTGCCTTTTCCTTTGGGAGGTTATTACGTAGTTCAAGAGATTTCACTATTAGAATCTATTTCTGATCATAAACATCAATTTTTCCTTCTGAATATCGTCTCTTTCATCTCACTGAAATATAGGACAGGAGTTAGGAACTATTCCCAATTTGCTGAAAGAGCTGCCTGACACTGCCTGTGATGCAACTCTGCCCAGATTTATCCATGCATCACAAAATGAGAGCACTCACACAGCTCTGCAGTGGCCTCACTGGAACATTCCACATTCTAGTCTACGACCCCAGAGGGTCCTTTCACCTTGGCCATCTTTTAAAATATAACAGACACCACAATATAGCAAATTCAACCACCAGAATTAAGTGAAGAATTGATACCACAATGTGAAGCTTTGTATCACAAGACTTCAATAAATTACAAAGTCTCATTACATTTTTTAAGTCCAAACAAAGTCATTTTCAGTGTTTCAAGAGGTACTTAAGAAAACTAGATTTCTAACAACAAGTAAGATATAGAAGAAACAAATGAGATAATGGAAAAAAAAAAATCTCAAGCATAGCCAAATAGAAAACTGGTAAAAAAAATCATGCGGAAATACAGGATTCTGTGAAAATACAGGAAGCAACCAAGAAAGATGGGGAGACTGAAGAGATTGAAAAGGTAGTGGGTTTGTTTGTACCCATCAAAAAAAAATAAAGGCATTTAGTCAGGAACATGGGGTTTCTTAGTCACCAAAATGAAATCCCTGCAGAAATGGGAGGTACTAAAAGGAAAGCTCTGGAGTTATACTGATAATTAAGGTGAAAGAAATCACCAAATTCTGACGTTTTTTAACATAGAGGATCTGAATTGCTATTTTAAAATAATCCAAGGCAGTCCTACACACAGAAAAGGGTATTGTCTGCAAACTTCCCAGAGCCCCTACCCTCTAGCACAGCATTGTTCAGCACACCTACCTTGGCCATGCATGGCAGTGCTACTTAGGAGGTTGCACATCCTCTGCACTCACACTGTGGCTGCATCTGCCTCTCTTTTGATCATTTTAATGAAAGAGTGCTTGAAAAGTAGTGGGGGACGGGAGAGGCAGCAAGCACACTGACATAATCGATTCAGACTGCCAAAAGGCATCTGTTACACTCTTATTCCATACTAATTTATTTTTTAAAAACCATAAAACTAGGCAGTAAGTACTTTCATATGGAAGACACTTCTTACTGTTAAGGTCCAAATCCTGCTTGAGATTGGACAGGCAGAAAAAATGGTAAGTTTCCATCTTGGCAAAGGCCAAGTGACTACTCCATTTATACAACAGACTGTTTAATATATTTATTAGTAATCAGAAAAAGATATGAACAGAGAAAGTCTGCTGATTAAGCAAGTGATGAAGCAATAGCTAGCAACTTTAGCCAGATTACAAAGTTCATCACTTTGAAAGGAAGCTGATGTTGCATTTAGTGTCGCTCGTACCACCTCAGCATTATTTTCCTCTGAAGTGAATGATGTGTGCTCTTTTGTGTATGAATGAGGGAAAGGTACTTACACCATTTAACTAAGGGATGTATCATAATGTGAGCGAGCCTGTCAACTAGAATTCTGTTATTTCCTAACATTTAAAGGGTTGCCTTCAAAGCTCACTGAATTTTCTTTCCGTGTGAAGTTTTGTCATCCTTTGTTCTTGGTCTTTCTAATGAAAAAAAAAAACCAACCAAACAAAAACATGCACACCAAAAAAACCCCAAAAAACAGCCCACAAAAAAAACCCCAATCCCCAGACTTTTGTCCTGCACAACTATTCTAAATTGTAAGAACAGAGCTGGAAATTTGAATACTCTGCAATTGTAACAGGTTGTTACAACTGAAAAACCACGACAAAGAACTGGCAGGGAAGTTATGATGGGGTGATCTCATCTGGCTATAATTTCCCTCATTCTGCCCTTCATTTGACAGCACAGATGCTCCAACAGTTTTCTGGTTTTCCCAGTGCCCTGCATGCCACACCAGTGGTAGCAAGACCTCACTGGTACCCTGGGTAAAGCAGTTGGTAAAGCAGTATCCATGAACAATGCAGGGCAAACCAAAGACTGATCGAGTGATCTGTATTTAATTCTTGTAACAAAAGAACAAGGAGTCATTGAATTAGTCCAATTGAGTGACAATTCAAATATGATAAATATTTAAACACAAAACACATAATTAAACTGGAGCTCATAGATGCTGCTCTGGTGTGCAAGAGAAACAGAGATATGACAGGCATGTGCATAATAAAAACATCTAGAAGACTAAAATTTTCCCCTTAAAATAAAACAGAGAATACAAAATTCACCTGTCTACACTAACCAGAGATATAATCAGTATGAAAATTCCCATCTTCTTATTAAAGATCCTCCATGGGAAGAGCACCCTTAGCCATATGTATGCACACAGCCAGACCACTCCAACTGATTTCTTTTCCTTCCTGTTTCTCCACATCACTTTAATCATTTATTAAAAATAAATACTTTCTTAATTAATCATGCATAACCAGAAAAATGATTGAATTACAGTCTAAAAACCTTTTAGGTATGGGTTCATGGGGGACTATGCAGATTGCAATCTCAAGGTGATGCCTGTAATGAACAACGAATTGTTTGTTTGGAATATAGGATATGGACCCAGCTGCCACTCTATCCAGACCCAAGTGCCACCAGCAGAATGCCTGAACAGCCATCTGCTGCAAACAAACCTACCACCCAAAATAAGGTAGGAAGGCTGTCAGAGACCTCATGAACACTACTGAATGCTTCAAGCTCATTATAGAAACCTTTACGGGTGGTGCCAAATTTAGTTCCTCTGTCAATTATAAAATTAAATCCCTCAGCATAGTCATACACAAACTTATAAATGAAATTTCTTTTACAGAAATTCTTCAGGTAGTCAGAGACATAAATGTAATATTCCATATTCTGAAATATTAAGCAATGTACCCCTCCTGGGTGTGACAAAATAAAGGACTATTGTGTAATATCAACTAACAACACTGTGATACTCGTTATTGCATCCATAGGCATTTGCAGGAAAGCTGTTCTGTGTTTCTAGTGTGTTACTCTGCTTTAAAAAAAAAAAAAAAAAAATTGTATCCTGACCCACAAAGCTCCTTTCTCTATAAAGGAAATCACAGTTCTGTATTAGGGTGCTCTGCTTCACTTCAGAAGTGCCACATCCCCTTCAGTAACCCCTTTATCCATTTCTCTGTCTTTCCTGTATTTCTAATGTTCAGCTGCTCCTTGGTTTTGTTTTCTCCAGACTTCTAAAGATGGCTATGTCCTCTCAGTACATTCCACCCCCTCCTCTGACCTTTTACCCCAACTCCCAAATTAAGAGAGGAAACCTACTTCTACCAGAGCCACCAGGAGGGGAGTGGGGATGCACTGGGGTGATGGCAGCTTGAACATTGCGAAGAAATGGAAGGCAGACAGGATTAGGAACAAAAAACCCCTTCTGAGATGCAGCTCCAAGGTTCACAACCACTGTTCCAATTTCTCTGAGCAGCCTTGATCTCCACTCCAGTTTAAACCTGAGGCAGCTACTAAACCCACACAGGGCACTAGGCAGGCACTTGGCACAGGGTCACACCTGAATTCACACCCTGAGAAGTCCCATGCAGCCAGACCCACCTCCCTGTGTGAGGAAGAGGACCAAGAGGCTCCATCTTAAGGAGCTGCTTCTAGAAAATATTTTGTCCAATACAACCATTTTGCCAACTCTTCATATGCTAGCAGTATTCTTCTTTTCCAATGCCAGCTTTTTAGACTTCATTTTAAATTATTATTCAATTTTGTTACACACTCTCTAAAAAGTCAAATAAGCTGAAGTCTGTGTGATAAGCAACTTGCAGAAATGTATCTTTTCTATAAACTGTAGGAAAAATGAATTCTTTATTAAAATTTCTGTGTTATTATTACTGAAAGAGAGCATCTTTTCACTTACTGTACTGAATGATTAATTTTTATTATGTAGGGCACAAGTGAAAGAGAAATTATGATTAAATGCAAACTGCATAGGACAAAAATTGATTACTTCCAGACCCTGGTTGATAACCACTGATTTAACTGGTATCAGGATGCCCTGCTTTGTCTCTTCTTTCACATCTCTCTGAGAAGATTTATGTAATGAAAATTATTAAGTTATTAATTAACAAATGTACAGTAAGGCAGGGGCGTTTTTCCAATTTCACAGTCTGCCTCCAACACATAATTTTTTTACTCCAAGCAATTTTGCATGTCCTCTTGGACTATGATTTACCCTTGCTAAAAAAAGCTTGCTTAAAAAAATTAGTGTAACATGGTTAGTACATTTTGGTTTTTCAAGCAGAAAATACTCATTGTGGTTTTTAAGGTACCTGCATGGATAATAAGCATTTTAAAGTAATATAGCTGACTGCAACTATCTACTGGTATTACAGGAAAAAAAATTCACAATGTTCATTATAAAAATTGTGCACTTAATTCAGGTTTGATTTAAGGTAGGACAGTCTCTACGAAAAAGCAGTATCTTTCTTAGGCTAAGCAACACAGTCAGAAAAAACAAGGATGGAGCATGCAAGTTAATCTCAAGTATGAAGAAAGACTTTGATGTCGAGAAATTTGGCTATTTTTTAATATATCTATGATAAGCATAACAAAACATAAGCAATTGGCTTTCCCTATATACCAGCTACATCTTCAGACCATCAAAGAGAAAAACTTATCAATTGGTATACAGGAATGAAATTTCAGCTATTTCATGGAAATTCTATGCATTTTAACCAGGACTTTAATCACTTTGGAGTAGTTACAGAAAAAAAAGATAATCACCTTTACTGGGAAACCAACCCTGAAGACTCACATGCAAATATGGGTGAGAGAAGTAAAGGCAAATGAATAAAACTTCAGCAGGAACACAAAATTGAATCTATCTGGGAACAGTGACACAGTAATGAGAAGGCACAGAAGAGAGAAAAGGGCAGACTGGTAGAGCACATATTACTGTAATAGATGATGGGAAACCTGCATTTTAACACACCCCTGCTGTCAAGTTTTATATCAGCTAGGAAACCCAAGAGCTGAGTGTCTCATATCTTCTTTTACAACCTTGTTTCTTAAAAGAAGTGCAATTTAGGAGTGATGAAAGTTATTCTGTTTACTCAGCTACTACAGAGATCTGTGCTCTGGTTCTGTGCTTTGCCCCAGTACAGCCCCAGGGGTCAACTCTTGGTGGAAGAATTCTGTTTCTTTTGGACATTCCTCTGCTACATTTTACATGCACAGATTAGTGACAATGGGATTACACTGACAGTTCCTGCAATTCTACTTTTTTTGGTCTAAATATTTAATTCCAAATTCGGAATATTGCTTTAATTTTTCATACCTGGCATTTACACTGGAAGAAGTCTTATCCATGATTGATTTAAAATGCACAGAAAAATAATTACCTCTAAGTTGATGTTATATGCAAACACATTCCTGAAGCAGTAAAAGAATATCAATCAGACAACTAATACAAATACTGCAAAATCAAGTTTCAATTGTTCCTTCAGAGAAATCTTTATCACTCCTTTTTTGAAGTTACATTCAATACTACCTTGTTATTATGGCAGAGAAAATTTATTATCAGAGAGCAGACAGGCATTTCATTCAGATATAAATCACTCAAAGCTAAGATAGAACATAATTACTGTATTTGACATTTGAAAACTAAGAGAAAGGAAAATTAAATTGTTTTCCTTAGGATCAGAATTCAAGAAGGGTTTTTGGAGAAGCTAGAAAATTCTTGTTCATTAAGTTGTTATGAAGATGACCAGGCTAAAATAGTCTGAGGGAGGCAAGAGTGTTCAGTCTTATATTGGAGAGCTTGTGGGCAAGAAGTAATTTTGCAACTCTCAACTTTCTCAAGCTTACATGCATAGTACAAGCAGATTTTCTGCAACTGTCCCAATATCCCAGCCAGTTCTGTAAATCCAAGTTAGTCTGTCTGTACTGCAGTTGAAATGATGGTTATTCCCCTCATTATACCTTCACTTTCTCCCCTTTTAATAAACCCCACCTTTGTCTAAGTTTATCAGTGGCCTTGCCTTATATAGAAAACTGGCTAGTGTCTACAGAAACTCAAGAGTTATGGACATTGGGATGTTCTTACTGTTAGTTTTGTTTACTGATATCAAACTTGAGTAGAAAGCTACCACAGGTACCCCCAAATAAATAACAGATTACCAAAAATGAGGGTAGACAAGGAAGCTCACTAGAATTAGGTTTCCTCCACCCAGCTTCTTCCAGCCACTCACCTTTCCCACTGCTAATATCATTCCATAACTTCTGTATTTCTGACTTTTCAGGTCCCCTTAATTAATTAAACTTGAGGATAAGGCTTTGTCAAAAGAAACCAAATAAAACTGCCACCTGCTTCTCTGTTGACAGAACTGCTGTTTTAGACGTTCAGAAATCCATTCGATTTTTTAAAGTTAAATAAAAGAACAATATGTGATTCTGGAGCTATTACATCATTAGAATTAACTTTAAATAATTACCAAATTTTTGCCCTTCTGTCAGAAACATCTATGCATTTTGTCTTGCAAGAAATTTATATGAAGTCAAATGTAGTGAATGAAAGTAACAATTCAAGCTGAGCAATAACAGAGATATGCCTTCTTAACAAGAAGACATATCACTAAACAATAGTATATAACTAGATCACACTGTTTAAATAATAACCTGGTAAAAAAAACACAAAAGAGAAGCAACTGTGCAAAGTCTACATCTATAGCATCTTTATGCTATGCATTCCTAGACTGTTTAAAGCTCTTTCTGCATTAAATTTCAATTTTAGAGGAGTCATCAGTTTCATAACTCAGCTTTTAGCAACAAATATTTTTGGACCAAATGTTGTACAAAATCCTTGGGGAAGTGAATAACGCTCAGTCTGTACAGGGGAAAGCAGCAGAACAGTCAGCACTGTATAATTTCAATATTAGTTCCTTTCTGCAGTCAATAGGGTTCATAGCTCTTCCTCAGGCTTGTCCAGTAAACTTGTCAAGTTTTTAAGTAATTGGTACAGGTTATACCATGCTTTAAATATGTGGGACCAATTTACTTTCACTCAAGTTAAAGTGTTTTATAAGTCTAAAACAATGGCCCCTCCTCTTGCCACAGTCTGGACATAGGCATGCCTTTTGCCCATAGAGGCTCTTTTGCCAGCCAAATAACATAAAAAACTTAACTTAATCTCTGAAAAAGGCAGGATATCATCTTCAGAAAACACATGGAAAATTTCTACATACTGCATGTATCTGAATATCACAAAAAAACCCTGGCATATGATACATGAAAAAAACTTAAGTTGTGTAATAGTTTCCTCTTATTTTTAATATGAGAGCAAAACTAAAGTAAACAACAGAGAAATTATCACCATGCAGAAACCATTAATCATATGTTATTAAATGGCTGAGCAATAGAGAAAAATGACCAGCTTTGAACATTTCGTTTTGGTGACATAATTCAAATAACTGAAGCTTAATACTTCTGCTGTTAAAGCAAGCTGTATTTATAGCCTATTTTAGCTGGAAGAAAGCATTTGCATGCCATACCATTGCCTCTCCTGAAACCAGAAAATTATTCCAGTTTATCATGATACAGAATTCACCTCTTGAAATGCAATTTTCTTAACACACAAGTAACATATGAAGATTTTTTAAAAAGTGACCATTGTGCAGAAACCAACTGCAAACATCCTGCTCAGTGGGACTCCAGTAATTTCTGCTTCTCTTCTTGAATGAGACCAGAATGATCAACAGTAAGTTCCTGAGTAGAACTGTGCTCAGATCATTTTAATTACAAATTAAGAAGTCAGAATGTTAATGATACTTAGTTGAGGAGAGTTAACCATGTCCATAGGAAATCTTCCCTTTCAGATCAGATCCTTCATTAGGAGATATTCAATTCACTTCTGAAACTATCTGTCTTAATCTATTCCACAAATCCAGAGATCTCCTGCAACTGAATATCCACTTTCAAGTGGAATTCTGTATTCCTGAGAAAAAAAATAAAATTCTGATAATTTGATATTTGATGCTTTAACATTCACCAAAAGAGTGAAGTGTTTTTATAAACATCTGAGTGAAATGATGGTTTTGACATTTTCCCATTGAGAAGCAAAAAAATAAAATAATCAAATTCACTATCCTGTTTCACTCTTCTCAATCCAACCTTCTCTATCCTATACTTAGAGATATACACATTATATTTAATTTATAATCCACTGATAAATATTTGGTCACAGTGCAATCTTTTGATACTTTGTGAAGAAAAGGCTTTAAGCGTGAAAATAGCCAAAGATTATGGCTTTGAAAATATTTAGTTGTTATAAGGGGGAAAAATGCCATCTGCTGGGTACAGCTGAGGACTGTCCTTTTCTTACCAACACACCATGCTGTCCTGAGAGAGTTTTCTCTCCACTTCATAATTCATTTTTCCCATCTTGAAAACTGATACAGATACATGCATTGTTTTTGAGGGAATGTAAGAGCAACCTGATTAAAACTCCATAACAAAAGCTTCTCACCATATACTTCTCAGATGCTGGAGGGCTGACAACAGAAAGGATGACTAGCAAAGGAATAATATTGCTATTAATCTTTTAAAAACATTAGAACTGTCTCTAATATTCCTCCCCACATCCCCAAATGCTTCACATACTTTTGTATTTTCACTTATATAAACTTCACTGTTAGGTGATTTATAAGCCATGGAACACTGATTGGTGGAGTACAGGTAAAGAACCATTTAGTTACCCAGCTTAAAAGCACAAAACCAAGGCACTGAAAACCTCCTTAATAAAGTATGAAAAAGAAGTGGAGAATGTCCAGTTAAGAAATTTATTTGTATGAAGAGGGCAAAAATTTAAAAGAGAAAAACCTGATTTAATAAAATAAATAATCTTTAAAATTAAGAAGTGTGATAAAAGGTAGATAAGGTTTCCATATATAAACATGAAGAAGAAAACAAAAGAGTTGCTTTGCTTCATAACAAACAACGTGATTTCTTTACATTTTTGCTTGTTATTAATTTTATAATGTAAAATGTAACAGTTAGAACCTGTGTGTGCATATACACATATGCATATAGGTATATTTATAAATTTAAAATCCTGATTAATTTCATATGAAGCTGAACCAGCTTACAATTTTGGAAATCTGGGTTTCAAAGTTAAAATAAAGGCTTATTTCTCATCTATACAATGATGCTAAAAATCATGCAGCTTCTGTGATGTACATATCTTTCTTTTATTTAAGATAAAAGCCTTGATTTCAGAATAGAATTCAGTAAAAAACATGCTTGTGTACTTCACATTCACTGTCATGACTGCTTTGTAAAAAGAGAACAAGCATAAAAACTATGAAAATAAGGAACTTTGGCCTTTTTAAGATCCTCTAGCAAGAGGACATGTTGTAAGATGGACCCAAAACTCTACTGAAAACTATTAAATGCTTTTTACAAATTCACACTCAAAGTGCAATATGTGCACATGCTCCATACACCACCATTACTGTTCTCTTCCCTATCACTCAGGTAACAACATGGATTCTCCACTACCACTGCCTCATCAGACCCTGATTATGCAAACTGATCTCCCACTGACAGATACATGCACCCATAGCCTCACTGATTTTAATGTGCTTCTATAGCAGGACAAGCATCTTTTACCAGAAAAAAAAGCTACAAGCTGGGTGTTAGTTAGAAAGACAGCAAATGTGAATTACCAAACCTATGGCACATCCCAAGTCATTAAATAGATATCAAAAATCCAATTTATTTCCTCAAAATGAAAATGTCCCTTAAAATGCTAATTTTTAAAAACTCATTCTACATGTACATAGTTTGTTTAAGTCGATCATCACATCTTGAATCCCCCCAAAACCAGAGATACTAGATAATTATCCTGAAAAAGGATTAAGTAGGCTTCTTTTCTAATGTTTCTGAAGTTGTAAGATAAGCATATGTACCAAGAGTTTCTCTTTGCTATCAACAAGGGAAGGTGAAACTGCTGATAATCTCCCTGTATTTCAGAAGCCCACAGTTGCATGCATACCATATTGATAACACTGTTATGGCAGAAATGCAAACAATCTGCATCAGGGTCATTTATTTTGTTGACACATTTTGCTGATTCCAAACTACTTGTGAATTCAGTAAGACACAAAAAGCTGGGCTTCTAATTCCTAAACCAATTTCAAAACATTCTGATAGTATCAGAGCAAACTGAATGGTAGTCTTGGAGCTATGACTGCCATGAATTATTTTTATCTTTAATATATTCATTATTTAGTACTTATATCTGTTCTTTTATGATTTCTGAGTTTGGTGTTGCCAGAAAATTAAGTAATAAACTGCTCAGAGTGAGACCAATGCAGAGTAGAAATATGCACAATATCATTGTCTGTCCAGACTGTTTGCTCTACTCTACCATGGTGATAATTTCTTTTTCCTTCTTTGAGCTACACCACAGAAGGCAAGGGAGTCATTTGAGCTGAGGTTTTGTTTCCTTTTAAATGCATGTTTCATAGAATCACAGAATGGTTTGGGTTGGAAGGGACCTTCAAGATCATCAAGTTCCATTCCCTGCCACAGGGACCACCTTCCACTGGACCAGGTGGCTCAAAGTCCCATCCAACCTGGTCTTGAACACCGTCAGGGATGGGGCACCCACCACAGCTCCTCTGGGCAACAAACTCCAGTGCCTCACCACCCCCACAGCTAAGAATTTCTTCCCAATACTTAACCTAAATCTGCCCTTTTTCAGCTTAAAGCCACTCCCCTTTGTCCTACCACTACAGGCCCTTGTAAATAACCCCTCTCCAGGTACTGGAAGCTTTACTGTCTCCAGGCTGAACAAGCCAAAATCTCAGCCTGTCTTTGTAGGAGAGGTACTCCAGCCCTCTGATCATCTTTGGAGCCTCCTCTGGATTCATTCCCACAATTCTTTAATTTCAAACACCAGGGAAAACACTTATTTTTCAGAGCTGTAATAATTCTATATTAATGCTCCTTTGTGAATATAGTTTCAGATGTATAGATCTGTAAACTCAAGAAAACAGACAATAAAATCTCATTAAGCAACAAATTAAAACCACAAACACATACCACAAAAAAAACCCCAAAGCAAACAACTGAATATTAATTTGTAGTGTAAACAAGTAATGGAGAAAAAAATATTCTGAGTTAAAGTACTATTCATGACATATTAAAAAGATCTAGAAAATACCCCTTGTCTGAAAACGACCAAATAGTCACTACATGCAAAAATGCAAAAAAATGCATTTCTAAGAAGCTCACACCAATTTCTAAAATCCATGTAAAGCACTTTGAACAAGATTTTCACAAATACTCTCTAATAAGTCCTATAATTTAAAACATTTATATGCACTGATGGAAAAAAAAACCATGCTCACAACTGAGTTCCAGTAAGTTTGAGAGCAGCATATCTATTTCAAGCTATAGCAACAGGAAGATGAACATTTTTTTAATGTAAATTAGATGGCTTTTAAATTATGCAAAACTTTACAGTGGCAAACCTTTACAGTGTATAACATAGAATAATATCAAATCCCTGTCTATAAAAACTGTATGTTATTTTACTTTGCAAGTCACAAATCTTCTCAAAAAGGACAATCACACAATTTGCAAATTAAATATATGTACAGTAAGTATTCTTACTCTAAGTACTATACTGTAAAATCTCTATTTACAGTAAAGAAAGCATAAAGAAAGAAAACCAAAAATGTTTAAAATACATATTAGTTTAAGTGTCTAACAGTTCCATGTTATTTGCAAAATATTTAACATCTGATCTGCAAATTATCTTAGAATAAGTCTGATTGGCAAGGACTATTACATGTCATCTGCCTCATGCTCAGGACTGGGTCAGCTTCCAAGTTATATCAGGGTACTCACAGGCTCATCTAATTAACTTCTGAATGCTTCCAAAGATGGAGACTCCACAACTTGCCAGCCTACTACAGTGTTTGACTTTCATCACACCATTTCTCCTCTTGACCTTCTACAATTTGTGTCCTTTGCCTGCCTTTTTTTCAATATCAATCTCAGAGCAATGTGGCTTCATCCAATCTATCACCTGCTGTTAGGGAGTAGTAAACAGCAGTAAATATTACACAGCCTTCCCTTACTTGGACAGAGGAAACCCAGTTCTCTCAGCCTTTCTTTGTATGCCATGTTCCCCAATCCCCTCACAGATCTGGAGGCACTCCACTGAACTTGCTCCAGTGCATCAATGTCTTTCTTCATTTGGGAAGCCCAAAACAAGACACAGTACTCACAAATGCCAAATAGAATTGAAGAATCATCTCCTCCACTGCAGCCCAGCTATCACATTAATTGGCTGCCTTTGCTCTAAGGGCTAACTCTTGCTCCAGTTTCAAAGTTTTGTCTTCCAGTACCCTGAGCTCCAGTTTGCCTAAGTAGTCCCTAACTTCAACTTCCCTGCACTCTGCCATGAGATGCAGGGACCCCAAAAGCCTGAGAATAGACCTTACTAAAGCAAAGGCTGCAGTGTATACCCTCAGCATTTTTGCATCTTTTCCACTGTTCAGTGCTGCATCAGCATCACACCATTTCCTTAAGCCTTCCTCCCATTAACAAGGCACCTACAGACATAAGTGACTTAGCTTCAATTCCAGTGCAGTTTTGGCTTTCCTATATCCTCTCTACACCCAAACACTGTTGTTACATTCTTCATGGAAGTCTGTCACTATTTACAGACTCCATACATTTCATTGTTTGGGTGAGTTCACTTAGGAATTCCCCATTCAAGCAAGCTGTACCTGTTTGCCATACCTGCTTGTCTTCCTACACAGGGAAGAGTACATCCTTGTGCATTTGAGGAAGCTGTTCTTGAAGATCAACCGGCTGTTCTGAGCCTCTCTGCAGTTCAAAGGGACTTGACATGGGTTTCTACCTCTATTACATGAAAAGCCAAAGCAAATCATTCTAAAGTCCAATATAATTTCTTCACTGCCTGCTTCTCTCACTCTTCTCAGATTATACCACCTTACAGTAGTTTAGCTGGGGGTGGCATCAGCCCTCCATTTCCACATTCACAAGTAGCAAGGAATCTAAGGTACACGGACAAATAGGAATAAATATCTATCCAAATGTAAATTAGAAGAGAGAAATACATGGGAGGCATGAAAATTTTGAAGATGTTTTTCTTCATCTCACTCAAGAGATAGAAAGGGATCTTAACAGAGTGGATAACCATGATGATAACTGACACAAGCAACTGGAAAGACTACTTTAAGGCAGCAGCTATTTCAAGAAAAGGGAACAGGGTCCATAAAACATACGAGACTACATTTACATTCCAATTTGCTGGCATATAGATAATTTTAGGATGATATGAGGCAAAGCTTTTAAAAATCTGGAGAAATGAGTAGCTGAAGTAGAATAATTATCTGACAGATGGAGATTGCCCAAGACTGCCACTTGAACATATAAAAAGATGAGACTGACTTCATTTTTGAAATACAACATTAGAAATTCCAAGAGCATGCTGAGTATTAGTTGTTGAAGGTACAAGATTTTGTTCAGTGTACCAGAGTATAAATAGAGATTAGATTCAAAGCTTTACTTTGGAAATAGTTTTTAAAGCCTGAAGCTTTACAAAAAGATTTTAAGTATCCTCACATAAGCAATATAGCATACATATTTACAGCATAGCACTTGGCTAAAATGTCTGTCTACCAGTTTCCTTTGCAATGCCAATGTTGCAGCTGCACATGCACATTTTTACCATGGTGGCATTTGGGCTTCTTCTTCCTGTGCCACTGCATTGCTCTTTCTACACATTACATCCTCTTCAATCTGTTGGCACAACCATGCCCCTGCATTTCCTCTTCAGAAGGTCAACTCTAGTAACAGCTGAATGCCTGAAGGTAATAGCTAATCAAATTACTCCTTTACTTCCACTAGCAACTCTCACATTTCCACAAAAAGTAACCAATTCCACAGAATGCATGCTTCCTTTAACAACAGTACAGCCATAAACACACTTAACACATTCAAACCTGCACTCAGCCAGCTGCCATCCTCACATGGCACATCTCTGCCTCTATTTGCAACATCTTGTCCTTATTTATTCATTTATTGTTGTACAACTTCATCTGCATTCTGCTTCATAACTCCACTGTACCAAACAGCAATGCAGCCCCAACACTGACTGTGGTCTTGGGAGACTAGGGGAACATGGGATTACTATTTTTATCCCCAGGGTATTTACTTGTAAAAGCCCCTTTCCATGATGGATGGCACATATAAGAACGAGTCTGTGCTCTTTGCTAATGGACATTCTGCAAACAGGTGAGAAGGCAAAGATTTCACAGCCCAAACTAACAACTTTAGTATCACATTAAAGTGGGAATGCGAAGAGAGGAAGGAGCACCAACACCCAGGGCATGCAAACTATCCCATTAGTTCTGCTATCTTAGCTGATTCAATTAACTCATATGATTTTTCAGCCAGTTACTAATTTTTTTTAAAGCAGAAGAGTGAAAAAGCTAGCTTATAAAAAGAACAGAAACATAACTATATGAGAGCAAATCAAGAATATCACAGCCATTTTGAACCAGTTGCAGCTCTTCTTCTCCCCCAGTCCTTTTTAATTTATAAAACAAAAAGGAAAACACCACTTCTAAAAAAAAAAAAAGACATCCACTTGCCTGTAGTCATGGTATCTATATCTGGTTGTTGATTTGTAATTTCCAGTGGATCCAAGGATATCCTCACTATCCTTGAATGAATTGTATTTTATCTTACATTTTTTATTACTTGACAATGTCCAAGCTAAACAGAACTTTGCCTAAACACTGTTTGGGGTTTTCCCTGTACAGTCTAGTTAATAATGGATACAATAAAAAAATCACAAACTTAACACTAATAAATAGTTCATGTCTACTTCAAATTACTACTTTTTTTAGAGGAGTACAACTTCAAAGATGAGTAAAACACTTGATGGTTTTTATCTAGTACTTCAAGGTACTAGATAAAATTTGTATTATATTGTGATTTGAAATGGTATCAAATTGACCCAGTAAGATACTAATTCAAAGCAAATAAAGCCAAAAATTTGCTTGTAATTTGATTTTAGCAGTCTGATACAGATAAAATTAAGGGATTTGCACAGGCTAATTAAAAATCTGTAAAAGGAAGCATGGACATTTAAGAAATTCTGGTTATGGAAGCTACCAGAAATATGGTACTATGTGACATTTTCAGTCGATATTTGTGACATTTAAGTAAGGCTCAGAGTTAGTTTGGGGTTTTTTGGCTTTTTAAGAAATATTCATACAGCCAGACATTTTGAGAAAAAGCATCTCTGCTATTTAAAAGCAGTCTCCCCTGCAATGTAAGTGAGAATCTGCACACAGGAAATAAATATCCTTCACATTCTCTATTTTTTAGGTTATTTAACTTGTAGGTCATAAGGAAAAGCAGTTAATGTGCTTAAGACCCTCTTATTTTTTCATGAGCATCATCATAATTTAAGAAAACACAAGGTATACTTGAGACCATTGTTCTAATAAACCTGAAATGAAAGAGAAGTGCTGGGAAGCAGGTCAGCCTTTTTAAAACACATGTAAGGGCCTTTCAGTTCAACTGCTTGTTTCACAAGAGACAAACAACAAAGTACTATCTTGTTTAAATGATTTAATGAGCTGTTGGTTGTTATTGCAGGGGTTTTGTGCAATAGGGTTTTGGTGGGTTTTAGGGGGTTTTGGTGGGTTTTTTTAACTAAGACTAACTATTTTGATGTAATGAGAAGAGACTGAGAGAGAGCACAAGCTGAAATTCTTGCAAATACAACACAAAAAGAGTTAATTTAACCATCATCCTGATGCTTGGAAAGGCTGGACAATGATAATACACAGGAGACAATTACCAAGGCTCAGCTGATAAGATGTAACTCACTAAGGTGCAATAATGCAATTTCTTTCAAATATGTGCTCTGAACAGGAGTGTCAGTATTAGGTCACTGAGGTTACAGAAACCCTGCCTTTCTTTGGGATGCAATAGTATCTTTTTTCTTTATGTTTATTCTTTGTTATGCAGTGTTCATCTTTATCAGGCTTATTCTAAAAGTACTTCACAGATCATAAGACCAATCCTTTTTAATTCAATGGCAAAACTCCCTCCAATATCATATCAAGAATGAAATAACTGAAGCCCAGACAAAAGCAATTGGTCATTCATCCGTAACAGGACTACATCTGGGGTGAAACAGCAGCTATTTTGCAGTTAACACTTCTATTGCAAACTGATCTATGGAGGAAAATGCTCAACTCAAAGCACAGGGGAATTTACATAGATGGAAAATAATCACACTGACTAAAATCTGGCAAACTCCCCAGAGGTAACTCCTTTATTCAGATGAAAAATGCACAAGATTGTTTACAATTGTTCAGGATCTCAATTACATATGCTATCTAAAAGACATGTCCAACAGCTGACAGAACTCCAGTCTCATGCTACTGAATAAATAATGCTCCTATATGGGTTTTTTTCATTATTTGAGTGAGTAGGAACTATAAATGCAAGGGCTGCATGGTTATAGCTTTATGATTTGGTTCAGTTTTTAACACTACTGCCCAGGCTGTAAACTGTGATAAGATCACACACAACTGCAGCACAGGTTTAATTATGTCTGCATTTCAAGATTAAAAGATGAACCTGTAAACCAAAACAGAGGACTTGGAAATACAGACAATTCCTGTTCACATTGTTTCAAGCTGTTATGTATTTGAGATCAATATTTTAACTTGGGCTCCTTATTTGTCTGTAAGAGATCAATACAAAGGCATACCTTCTATTTCTGTAGATTTTGTTTGCCTATCTGTGTCAAAACAACATGCAACGTCTGTAAATTCTGTACCAACACTTCAGCCACATCTGTAGTATTTTGCTGTCAAATGCCCAACAGATTCACTGGCTGAATGGCAGATCCCAGAGGGTTGTGATCAGTGGCACAGGGTCTAGTTGGAGCCCTGTCACTAGTGGTGTCCCCCAAGGTTGAGAAGTGGGCCTGGTATTGTTCAGTTTACTCCTCCATGACTTGGATGGAGAGGCAGAGGCCTCCTCTGCAAGTTCACTGATGACACAAAGCTGGAGGAGTGGCTGATACCCCAGAGGGCTTTGCAGCCCTTCAGAAGGACCTCAGCAGGCTGGAGAGAGGGGCAGAGAGGAACTTCCTAAAATTTGTCAAGGGAAATGTGCATGGTCCTGCATGTGGGGAGGAATAACCCCATGTGCCACTACAGGGCTGATCTGCTGGAAACCAGCTCTGCAGAGAAGGAGCTGGAGGTCTGCTGGAGTACATGCTGTCCATGAGGCAGCAGTGCCCTTGTGGCCAAGAAGGCCAATGGTATCCTGGGATGCATTAGGAACAGCATTGCCAGGAGGCTGGGGGAGGTAAATCTGCCCCTCTACTGTGCCCTTGTAAGGCCACATCTGGAGTGCTGTGTCCAGTTCTGGGCTCCTCAGTACAAAAGGGACCTGGAGTTTCTGGAGAAGGTCCAGTGCAGGGCTACAAGCATGACTGAGAGACTGGAGCATCTCTTTTACAAGGAGAGCTAGGCCTGTTCAGCCTTGAGAAGAGAAGACTGAGAGGGGTCCTCTTCAATGTCTGTAGGTGTCTAAAGGGAGATATCAGAGGTTGGAGCCAGGCTTTTCTTGGTGATGCCAAGCAATAGGACAATAGAGAATGGGCAGAAAGTGATGCACAGGAAGGAACTGGAACTGATGTTCCATCAGAACAAGAGGAAGACCTTCTTTGCTATGTGAGTGACCAAGCACTGGAATGGATTGCCCAGAGAGATTGTGGAGTCTCCTTCACTGGACACACCCAAGAACCATCTGGATGTAACCCTGTGCCATGAGCTCTAGGAAAACTGCTTGAGCAGGGAGGTTGGACCAGATGACCAACTCACTGTCATCCCCTCCCAACCTTACCATTCTGTAGTGCTGTAATTCCTTTATGGATTACTGAAGAAGAAAATTTTCTTTATCTAAAAAGTTGAAACCTATATCAATGCTTGCTTTTAATCTCAGTGTGGTGGAAGGAAGCAGGAAGACCAATATTGTCACATTAGAACTGCAGTAGCAAGACACTCAGTGCATCAAATCAAACAATTTTAGTTAGTGCTCAGAACTCAGGAACTGTCTTTATGCAGTCTAAAGTTAAAGAAGATTCTTTTAAAACTCTGGTTTATTCCAAAATAAATAAAACCTGTTTTATTCCAAAGTTTCTTTGAATGACTTTAGATTTTACCCAAAGTAACAACTGAAGCAGACAAACCAGGAGTATTTCATTCACAGTTTGTGTTTCATTGAGCAGAAGCTACTGTTTCATAGGACATTATTTAATATAAATACCTCTCTCCCATGAGTGCTAAGTTATTATTTTCTGCCCCATAGTTCATTAAATTTTATTTTTGCTGGATGAAAGCACTTAGTAGCAGTCAATTGTCATGTGTGATGGAGTAAAACTTACCTGCAAGAACTGTACTTTATTTATGAAATATCAGATTTCTAGGATTTTCTGTATGCATGTAAGAGCAGCATAAACACTGACATATTTAAATATTACATTATTTACAGAGTAATTCAAGTAATTATTTCCATAATACAAGAACTGTTTCCATTTTCACATAGCTGAAATACGATAGAACTTTTCTAGAGGTTAGAAAGTTATTTCAATTCTACAATGGATCAGCCATTCTTTAATAATTTGTTATTAACTGCTACTAACATTTTAGAAATAGCATTTTTGCTGGCTCATATTTTATAACCTTTTCATGTTCCAATCAAATATTCTGTGATGTAATATATTAAACATAACACAACAGCACTGACAGTTTGGTGTCTGAAATCAGAGATAACTAATCAACCAATACTCCTTTATTAATGTGAAATGGAAAATGTGTTGCATTTTGTTTCTGAATCACATACTCGTACTGTATACGTGTAAACTCCAGCAGAAGTCATAGGAATACTCTTATAAAATAACCTTCCTATCAAACAATGGGCTATTTTTAAAAGAACTTTTACATAAATCTTTCATATTACATTATCCTGTGACTTAAATAAATTGCAAACAAACATAAAATGTTGTAATGAGCCGATTATCTGAAGTAAAATGAAGTATTTCTGTTATTCTCTGAAATAGTTATGTTGTCACTGAAGACTTGCATTTTCGAACACAAAAATTTGAACAGATAATTCTGATCTCATGAAACACTGAGAACTTATCAGCTGAGTATATTTTGCATAAAAACCCCATATCCTCAAGATTATCTCTATTCACCAAATGTTTTTATTAATGTGACTAGCAGATGTCTGAAAGTTAAATGGGCCATTATTAGCACCCTGGAATATGCAAGCAATATCTGAATTAATTGTTTAATCATATTGAGTTGCCTGTGGCATCAAGAAAAAGAAAAGCTAAATGTCAGTATTTCACACCATCAATTGAAATGAGTCCCAGATGTTAAAACACTAAGCAACCTAAAAATCATTAATTTCATTTTAACCAAAAACTTTTCCAAAGCAAGCTTAATCTAGACATTCAGTCTTTCCCTTCCCCTCTCCAGCACAACTAAACATGGAAATAACCCCTATTTAATATGTGCAGTGACTGAACCAGGCAAATAGTAGGACCAATGTAAAGATCTTCATGTCTTCTGCCATTAAAACTCACTGGTTTTTATTAAGATTTTAATGGTTTTAAAGACAATACCTAGGAATCCAATAACAATTTTACTTGTTTACTAACAAGAAAAAATGTCAGGCTTTGTTTTTCTCTAAGAAAACAAATACTGTTTGTCATTGTGCACAATTCTAAAGTAGAAGAAAGCTTTGGTAGTTATCATTTTGTCTAAAATCAATGAAAAAACAGTTTTAGGAATTTAAGCTAATACAGCCTGCCTACTCTCAAAAACATACTGCCAAACCCAAATGGGACTTTTTTTCAGAAATTTGAAGGAACTTAATTTAAGAATGAATAAATTCATAATATAAACATCTGCCATTGTTTTCAGTACAACACTAATTACAACAGTTGCTTATATTTTGAATGAACAAGTTCTAGAGAATATAGAAAGGCTTAGCCCCAGGAAGTGTCAAGAAATATCAGAGGACAGATTAACTGCTAAGGAACATTCACACAAGTGCTACAGATTTAAAAAGGGAAGAGATTACATACCCCTCTCCACCAATTCTTGTTATCTTTAGACGAAAATCAACTGAGTTCAGGCTGGGTGGCTTCCATTTCAAAATATCATCACATCGACCAGGCTTGTATTTCTGAAGTAAATTAAAATGCAGTTTAATTATGCTTATTGGTTTTCACTGGTTTTAAAAGTAACAATTCAGCCTTTCAGACTCTATTAGCTGTCTCTAATGAATAACAATAGTTAGTGACTGAAACAACGAATAACATTACCATGGAGGTAGCTGTGCTTCACTACTTTGCTTCTCCCTTTAAAAACTGCTTGGCACTGTAGCTCTGCCATTGCATATAATAAAAAGCTGAGAATGGAAATAAAAATTAGCATACTTCATTATCTCTCTCTGGCTAATGGAAAATTTCAAAAAAGAAAATAATACAGCATAGAAAGAAACAAAAAACACTCATAGGACATACAGAAAAGAGAAATTTAAAGTAATCTCAACATTTTGGAACTATTCAATGATTTTTGTTATCCATGCTGTTGGCTGACAAAACACAAAAAAGGCAAAAGCAATCATACTGCCAGCTCTCAAAAAGACTCATCAGAAACATGTTCTTTCATAGCAAAGGAATTTAAGTTATGTAAAGATTAAAAAACATCATGATATACCAGAACATAAATAAGAGAGCATCTCTTGCTAAAGAGAGAGGGTACACATTTGAACCACAAGTTGAAAGGAACAATTTTCTCTTAAATTAGAGCTTTAGTTTCTCATGGTCTCTGCTATAATTTGCTTTCATTTACTAAGCTGCCATTTTGTTCATTCTCAGCTATCAGTGAGAGTTAACTTGTTGACCCCTTCCTTACCGAATATCTTTCGTAGCAATGGAGAAAATCTGAATTAACATGAATAGGGCAAAAGAATAATTTGCAAATGCATAGAATGAGAAAATTTACTTCCTTATTTATATAGTCAGAAAATTTAAGCACTTTTATATGAAAAATAAAACTAACCAAGAATGTCCACTGTCTTTTGGTAACAGAACAGTCATCAGCATCACACTGCACTCATGCTGTGCAAAATATTTTCAAAATACAGACTTTACTGATGACAAACCTAACAGTTCTAGATCTAAAATGAGAAAAGCAAATGAATTTTCTGTTTTCTGATGGAAGAATGTAAAGTTACTCCTTCCAAAACAAATGCAGAGTATCTTACCTACCATTTCTTGATGAAAAGGTGGTCATTTAATTCTTAATGATGCAAAAAGGGATGGACCAACCTCTCTAAGTCACAGCACTGAAATTCTGAGGAAAAGCTACATCTGATCTAAGAAAAACCCTTCCTCACTAGAGCTCTTGTATCCTGACTCTGACAACAGCTGACAGCATGTGCTCAGGGAAGATGAAAAGCAAGGCTATTATATATGATATTTTCTATTGCTACTCCTTGAGAAACTATCCAATTTGAAGCTCAGAGACTTCCTGAGGTGGATATGATTCAAATGTGATTCCTAGATATTTAGTTATTTTCAGTTTCTCTGCAGGAACATAGATAGGCTCCCAGTAAGATCATGTAAACCCAAATCAGCTGTAAAACCCCGTGGCACCACCTTTCATGCACAGCCTGATTACCTTGCAGGAATAAAATCACTGTCTTTTGGTTTTTTGAACAAGTTTTTGTTGTTTTTGAAGACTTGCACTTCCCAGGGCTCGTACTAAGAAAGATGCTTAACAATCAAACCCCATTATTTCCGTGCACATCATAGTTTCATTTGCCTCTATATGCACAGACAAGCACTCAGCTCAGAGTACATCATTTTCTATGTACTGTTACAAATTTTTTTTCCACATACATTACTCTACATTTACCTACATAAAAGTTTATGCACTCTTTTACCACTCAGCCACCCAGTCTTGTAAGAGCTTACTATAATTCTCCACATTTAGGACCAGCCCTTGCTGATCTATCAAGAAAACTTCACTGAATGGTTCATCCAATTTTCCTGCTTGCTTACACGAAGTACAGGTGGTTCCCTTCCCTTGTGAGGACTGAACAGTACCCCATCCCTTCACTCCTACTTTATAAAAGTAACCAATTCGATACCTCTGCAAGAACTTTTTAAGTCTCACATTACTTTAGGTTTTTTCAAGAAAATTTTGACAATAGGCTTTCTGGAAATCTTAACAAGAAAAACCACATAATCCTTACTTAAATTGCTTAAATGCGTTTTGAACCCTTTGCTGGAGAGGCATGACCTTCCTTCCAAAAAGGTATGTAATTTTCACCAACTATATAAATCATGTTCATCCAGATACCAACTGCTACATTCCTTATAGTTTCTATTCCTTTGTCCAGTCCAGATACCAAGCTTACAGGAATTATTTCTTCCCTGATCTTCCACCATACCTATCACCACCTTCGTTTTTTTAAAACTGGTATTGTATTTTCTACCTTACATGCTTAGGTACTAACGTAGATTTTTCACATAGCATCTACTATCCAATTTTTTCAAATTCTTTTTCATAGACTGACAAGTTACATCCTACTAAAAGTTAGTAAGAAACCAGTATCACAAAAGACAGGAACAACTATTCCAAGATCAGTAATGAAAAGCAATGCTTTGACAGAATATATCTGCATACCTGTAATTACATGGTGTGAACTACAGTTTTGACTCAAATTTAAAATTAACTGGCTGGCTTTCTTGAAGGGAATGGGGGAGGATTTTCTCATTAAGATGGAGATTTTTTTTTTTACCTTGAGAACCAGCATAGCGTAAGACAAGACTCAAATAAAAATTTTATTCTATTAATAAAAAAATTATCTCTAGCACACCTCAAGTTAGTCAAAGATATCTCACTTAGAAAGCATTAACAATAAATATACCCTTTTATATACTTTTGACTATTACATTTAGTTTTGACCACTGTCAAACAACAGACTTCTCACTTCACAGCAATTTGTTGATACCAAAGACCTGGTAAAGGTAACAGGTAAATTACAGCTATCTTTCAAAGTTACAAAGCCTTAAATAAGCCCTCAGAATTCAATGCCTGTACAAGGAACAATTTATGCAGCTCCTCCCTGACCTCCCCCAACTTCTTCTGTTACCATGAAAGACAGAAGTTCACAGAAGTCTGGCTCAAAAGGAGAATTCATTCAAAGGCCATATTAATAATCCCTAAGAAAGAGATTAATTTTTAAAAGGTGAGTCCAAACACATAAGACAGCACTAGTAAGTTACTGAGTTTGAATGCTAAGTGCTAAATCAAATTCTTTAAATATGAGCTGAAGCCAAACAAGAATTTTGCTTGTTAAATGCATGGAAACTTCACCTTAGATGAATCACTGCGTACTGCAGACCTGTTCTGCGTGAAGTTACTCTTTATTTTAATTCCAAACCAAAATGTGAAGCAATCTGTTTGAGATCAAACTACACCCTAGCATTTTAAATATAGCATTCATAGCAATGATATCCTCATCACCACTCCCCAACAAATATCTATGTACACGACTACTTCTAAAACATATCAGATCCCCTGTCATCTCAAAAACAAAGTTCATGCTTCAATCTGAAACCTGTCAACCTAGTCTAAGCACAAAAATTAGAACTCCACACCAAAAAGGTACATTGTCAAATCAGAAACTATCTCAAATAGCTTTAAAGGATTGGAACTAGGTGGCCTCCTGAAGTCCCTTCCAGTCTAAATTATTCTGCAAAATTGTGTCTCTCTTTGCTTGCTTGTTCTTTTAGCAGCCATATTGGGTGCATTTTAGTTTGCAAAAACAACAAACATTCACAATAAATGCCCCAGTTGTTCCTATTTACTATATTTTAGTTGTGATAGCTCGGCAGCTCTGGTGCACACAAACTGGATTCCATCAATGTAACACCAAATTTGAAGTTTCCCTTCAGGACACACCTAATGCCCTTCACTCCAAAGTACAGACACCAGAGGCCAAGGCAAAGGCCATTCCATTGCATTGCTACCTTGCACCTACAAAGCACAAACAAACCTGAGCTGTTAAAGGTACCCTGCAACATCCTGAACTGCTGCTTCAAAGAAATAAGGGTATCAGTGCCTTCAGTTGGCTATGAACCCTAAGCTCTCCAATTTTCACATTTTTTTACATCTTTTTTACATCCACTCACCATCTACCCAACATTTCTTCTATCTTTTCAGTAGTAGTAGTAGTAGTATAAATGCCCTATCTTCTGTGGCCATTCTCTCCTGGCAAAACCTCAGGCCCTTCTTATTTTTATGAAGAGGATGAAGATCAGGGACAACAGATGTGTCAGAAGTAGCATTGCAAATGTGCCCCTACTATGGGCATCTTGAACTTCAGTCAAGAATACAAAAATGACCCTAAAACTCAGGTGCACATCCAATGCCCTGGGATGAATAATCATCACTGAAGACAGCTCAACAGAAAGCACATCCTCTAGCATCCCTCTCAGGCTACTAAACCCATTGATTTCTCACCTCAGACTCAATTCCATAGGCACAAGTGAGTCTAGTCAAACCACTATGAGGGTTTTGTTAGACCCTTGTTAGAAACCATTTTAGCACTGCAGGGTACAGCTATGGGTTGCTGGTCTCAATTCCCTGTCCTGTCCTAGAGTACTAAGTCTAGTTCCCTCCTTCCTCCACAGTTGCCCAAAGAGGGGGCCACTCTTTTCTCATCTCCCATCAGATCAAGAGAAAGACTGGCCCTCAAAGCCTCAGGTTCTGTTATCTTAACTTTTGCTGACACATTTCTAGCTAGTTGCAGATAGCCTCACATACAGGTTTGGGATTTGCCTAAAGCCATGTGTTAGCATTTGCATTCAATGGATGGCACAGCAGAAAGCTGAAAGGCTGGACAATGGAGATATCAGAGGCCCATAAGGAGGGTAAACTTTAACTCCAAATAGCTGCTTTCACATGCAATAGATGTTTCTGCTTAGTATTTTGTAGGAGGAATAGCAGGGTTAGTTTCTGGGACTGCATTCTGGGCAGGCAGTCTGGGGTGTGGGGTGGTGTTGACTCACCATGAAGACACCCACCTGGAAGGCTGAGTGACTTCAGCCTAAAGTCTAGACAAAACAAACAGTCTCTCCTAGCGACTGAAAAGGAAGAAGTGGTGGGATGATCAAGAGAGAAGTTCGTGTCTCATCAAGAAGAGGAAAAGAAGGTTTCCTTTACAAGGGTGGATGTCTCACTATCCTACAAAGTCTAACCAGCCAGTTCTACCTCCCATAACCCTTCTTAAATACCATCCTCCTGAAGTGCAAGCAGCAGCTAACACAGGCCACCTTACATTTCCCTTCCTCCGTATCTTCCCTTGCTCCTTCCAAATGACATGAAGCCAGCAAATAACCCAGCTCTTCCTTTTCTCCTAAGTGGCACAGAGCTGCTGCTTATCAGCTCTAATTTCTCCTCAGTAGACTGGTCAGACCTAGCCCTGCAAAGTATGCAAAGGCTGCAAAGCTGGCAGCTACAAGCACACACCAAATTAGAAAGAAAGCTAAAATAAAGGGCACAGAAAGCTCAGGGAAGGTCTGTTTGCATTGTCATGCTTGCACAAGAGGTATGAAAGGTTGGGTACCTTTGAGGAGTGACGGTAGAGCGGGTGGGAGGGGATGGGGTTAACCAAGACTGGAAATCTACTGGAGCTCTTTTAAATCATTAAATGTAGTTTGCCACATTAACTATGACAAACCTATAATGACAACAAATCTGCTCCTCTTACAATGCAAAACAGTGTTAAATGTTTTATCTGAAGAGCACTGCTTAATTCTGAGTTCTCTTAATCCATAGAGCAGCTGCTGGCCTGCCCAATCTAATAGCTAGTATTCAGCTGGGTAAACATAAAGATAGAATCATTACCCAAAATGTGTTTTTATTTTCTTGCACTATAGACCCTGGATCATTTTAAAGAACCAAAAGGATTGATTATAATCAATCATTTCAGGCTAGACTTTATAAAGAAATGAGCTGAAGACACAGAAGTTGCTAGCACTGTTGACAGATTATGTGAATAAATCACAAGAATGGATTGAGAAACCACAAGATCAAAGGCAACCCTTGAGTCAATTGTATATTCATAGATTTTTAAGACTGGAAACCATTACTGGGATCATTGAGTTGGTTCTGTTGCATAAAGGACAGAGAACCTGGAACAATGTTTATATCAAGCTTATAACTCCTATTCAACCTACAGTAGTGTTTATCTCAAGTTTATAATGCCTATTCAAAATACAAGACACCTTTACGAAAAATACCACATAACGAAGAAATCACAACATGTATTTTAGGGAAGTTACCACAGCCATTTATTGTAGTTGTGCTTAAAAATGCTTATTTCTACACTGAGTCTTGTTAATGCCTTGCCTTAGACTGAAGCCTGGCTCTCCATATAATTACTTCCCTTTTTAAAATAAAATGAGTAAGTCTGAGTCTCTCTGCATGGATAATTTCCCCATTGGCTAACATACACATCATCATAGTATAATTTCACAAAAGCCTTTAGAAGAGTAGGCAACAGAACTGAATCTACTATTCCAATATTCTTTTTCATCACTTACACATACAACAAAACTCAAAGTGTATTGGTGTTCTTCTGCACTGCACTGAGACGTGTTGATAACTAGCTCAAATAATTCTTTTCAGATTCATGCCTTTAGCTGGGACTTAACACACTTACTCCTGGAAATACAGCCCACATTTGCCTGTATTCAAGCACCATCACAAGATCAAATGATCCACCTTAGCCTACATGATTAATTTTTCAGGAAAACAAGTAAGTTTGCTGAAAAGTTCAAAATATTAACAACATGACCATAAAAACATAAGCAAAATCCCAACATTATCATTAAAACCCTTTAAGTCTTCATGGTAATGTACTTCTTTAACTGTCACAAAAAAACCAAAACCAAATAGAAGCAAACAAACAAAAACCCAAACAAAACCAAAAACAAACACAACCAAACTAAAATCTACTTGAGGAAATAAGTTATGTCACCAGCAGTTAAACTGCAACCCTTAGCTCCTTCTAAAAATTCTGCCTTCCATCCCTTCAGCTTCCCTTCTTTGTTCCAACTCCTTCTGCTCCTCAAAGTGCCTACACAAACAAACCTACAATCTCCCCATAGTTCCCACAGACCACCACTGTAATTCCTCATGTATTCTATTTTCTTTGCCAGGGAAAAAGCTAAGCAAAAGAGAATGTGGCACCAAAAGTTTCTTGGCCATTGATGGATTAATGCTTGTTCATGCTGTATATTGAGCAGGACTCTGGGAACTGGAAGAAAGGGATGTACCAGTCTGATCATAGGCCCAACTGCACTCCCTGGCTGAGGAGCAGAAAGTCCAGCATTTCTTATTGACGCCAGAGCCAAAGTGGTTATTTGAAAAAATTGCTTTGAGAGCAGCAGGATCACCCCTAACTCACATCCTCGGAGGTGAAGGCAAACAGTATTGCACACTATGGCATTTATAGTGTTTGGTGGTGGTCATTGGTCATCAGCAAACCAGCTTCAGAGATTATTCATCCCACCCACAGAGAAAGCTACTTTGAATGTTGGTGGTCTGGGAGAGAAAGGAGAACAATGTCCAAGAGCAAATGCCTCCAGATTCAAACAACAGGGTGTGTGACTGATACACAGAAAAAGTAAATAAAATTAGTGCTTTGATCTGAAGAGGACTATGGAATAAACACCTAGACAACACTTTCTACTTAGACCAAACATCAGACAGTAAGAGAAAAATATTATTGTTCATTCTTGCACTAAACCATCATATTTACTTCTTATTTAAAATACATCAGAGCTGGCCAAACTGTCTATCTGTCTTCACCAAATAAATTCCACATACCACAGAGGCAGAAAGAGAACTCTTAGAAAGACTGAAGAATTCAGAGGCATCCAAGAAACTTGTATGAATGAAGGCAATAGATGAAACTTTTGACAAATGCATTTCAGCAAGGGAAAGATGCATAGCTTCCAAAGAAAAAAGGTGCTTTAAGAAAAACCTTTTCATTGGTACTCAGTGTCTCAAAGATTATCAGGATTCCTTTGTTCTTTAAAAACCAAATCAAATCAAATGTACCAAATACTGTACCAAATTTCTTTCTTTGTAGAAATTTGACATAATTTCTGTATAAACTCTGGAAATAGTAAAGAAGGCATTTCTTTTAATAAATGTGAGTCAACCATTCCTGTATTTGTAAAGGAAATACAGGGAGATGTGATTTGTAAGTTCTCCTAAGAGTGATCAGGCTAAGAGAAACTCCTGGATAAACACTGGTACTTTCCAGACACCTGTCAGTTCTAAAAGGCATTTTCATAGTTGAGACAAAACACAAAAACCTAAACACAGAATGGAAAATATATAAGAACACAAAATGGCTGCAAACTTCATACAGCTCCAAAACACAATTCAAAATGCTTTCCAATTTCATGCAAACAGTTTTCATATGGTCTACCAAACCCTCCACCAAGCACATCCCATATCTAACCGTGGAGAGACAATCATGATGCCCTAACTAAAAGATGACCAAAAAAAAAAATCTAATTCCTTTCCTTTATAAAACTCTTTTAATGAAATTAATAAATGCTGCTTTTAATGCTTAGTGGTCTAAATTACCATCTGAACAATCAAAGAGCTGCACTTCTCACTAAATATCAGCTTTTTGCCTGGTTCAGCGACTTGATCAGA
This sequence comes from Agelaius tricolor, assembly GCF_023055355.1. Lineage (NCBI taxonomy): Eukaryota > Metazoa > Chordata > Aves > Passeriformes > Icteridae > Agelaius > Agelaius tricolor. Next base: position 90,598,273 of record NW_027269261.1, on the reverse strand, counting down.
ATAGAAGACACACTGAAGTTCAACAAATATTTGATCAGCTTGAAAATAGACTGTTAATGAATTCCAGACATTATACAAAGTAATGTTGTCACATCATTGAAAGCAAATCTGTAACAGTAACTTTAGAGACTCAAAAAGATGGAGAAAAGACAAGATCCTTGGCAAAACTCAAATAATATAATGTCCATGTTTAAGCCAAAAGGATGATAGAGCCAACTCCAGATAACACAGTTTTAAATAAATCATTACTTGACAGTGAAGTCTCCATGCTGCTTTAATTCCATGTAATCAAACAAATTTGTGTTAATTCTTCCATTCCACCACTTTAAAAATCAAAATAAGGAAAAATTAATGTGTTTTAAGACACAATCACATCTGTATTCCAGAAATTTTTCCTTTAGAAAGTTAAAGAATAAAGTAGGAATCATACTTTTTAATGCACTAGGACTGGTTAGCTGTGAATAACTGTTTTGGAACATCTGTTTGAGAAAATGTTATTGTACCACAATTTGTCTTTTATGAAGATGTGACTTGAAGCTATATGAAGTAGAATGAAAACTATTATAATCAAAATTACCTATGAAATATTCAGCTTAACTGTCATACCAGACTAAGAAGCAAAACATGAATCCATTTAATACTGTTAGATTATGTTTTTTATACTAAGGATTTTAACATTTGAATGCAAATCAGGTTTAGAAGGTTAACCTGTATGGAGAAATCATTTTGTTAGTATGTTAATAGAAAAATTTTTCCAAAAGTGCCTCTGATCCTCAAGCTAATGTAATATTTATATTGGACTTCTTTGGTAATTGGTGGGCTAAACGTCTTCTCCTCTTGCACTTTAATTTAGCTTTATACCTCCAGCTTCATTAAACATCTTGTTTCACGGCTATACTAATAGCTTTTCTCAATATTCCATTAAGCAAGGAGAAAAATATGAGAACATTTTATTCATTACTAACATCATATTAATATTTGATAAATGTAGTTCAGATCACAGCCAAAACTATATGTTTATAGCAATCAAAATATAGCAGTCATAATTTTTTTTCCTCCTCCCCCAGCACATTACTATGAGCAGCAGAAAACTATTTTTGATCATTTCTGTCCTTTCACTGGATATAATGGTTTGCACCTAGAAACTCCAATACATGATTTTGAAGCAAAACCAAAAAAGTAAACGGCTTCAAGTCATTGGCTCATGTATATGTGATTCAAAATGGACCAAAGGTGTCTGCCTTTGATTATAAACTCTACTTTTGGCAAATTAAGTAACTGTTGAAGAGCTTTATGGTTCTACCTTGTGACAAATAATCTCCTAACAAAAGAACTATAGTGCCCTGCGATAGAACTATGGTCAAAGGAATTGGTGATGGTCCATGGTTGCTACTTAAGACATTCGATTTATATTGCTATGGATTATTTTGTAATTTTCTTATTTTTCACCATCACTAACCTCATTGATAACTTCATTGCATATGTGCTATGTAAGTCTTCTGAAAAATTAACACAATAATAGCAACACCCAAGATACTTCAATTGGTCTTCCACTGCTGTATTTCACTCAATATTGCACTTTCCATCACTAAGTTAAACTGAGAGGGCCTCCGCATGTAGCAGCAGCGTAAACTGTCACCAGGAACTATTGTATTTACTTCTCCAGATGAAATTTTGTTTCAAATTCAACTTCACAACTCATTAACAGCCTTAACCAGAAATTAATACAATGGAAAAGCCCATTATAACTTTTTCTCAGCCATACATTGTTAATTTCTACCTGTCTAGAAACACACATAACCAAACCTAGAGGTAAGAAGCCAAATGGCTTAAAACAGCTGTCCATAAACTGTTGGGAGAAACAAGACAAAACAGAAGCACTCCTGGCTCACTCCTTTACTGGTTTTTCTTTTTCTCTCTTAAAGCTTATTATTCTTCTCTCTGCCCCAGCAACACAACAAATCTTTGAAAGACTCTTAGGGAGATCATCTTCCCTCTAATCTTCCTTTCACACTTTTACTGTGAAAAAAGCCTTAGTCACATGAAGCCAGTAACATTGGAGAACACATCAATTTTCACTGTATAAAGTGATGTGTAGGTGCTTCACTGCATCACCTGTTTTATGAGCCTTACTGTTTATGTCTCTTTACAAGTTTAAAGTGTTGTACGTACCAGCCAAAACCTTCTCTCATTTCTCAAACCCTGTGGCACCAATCTCTCTTCACCTTCTGTCCTTTCATTTTTACCACCTCCATCCTAACTCAAGCTTAAGTGTAGTCATCACTTAAATTTACATCAGAGAAAGAAGGAAGTCAGTCTCTCAGAGGACTTTTTTCTTTTTGGCTAGTTAATTTGTAGTAAAAAGCTCCTAGAAGTCCCACAAAAATTGGGTTGCATCAGTGGAAAGTATTCAGTGCTCCAAGTCTGACGGCATCGTGGTACAACAAAAGAATCTCCATGAACTGAGCAGCAGTGCTTTTGGCTGACTCACTACAATAACCCAATTTGGAAGCTGGGTAATTTATCAGTATTAGAGGCCACATTTGCAGAAGCTCCAACCTGTAAATTTAAGGCTTCATTATGAGATCGCTTTTGTTGACATTTTTAGTAAGCTATGATGATAATCAGTATACCAGGAATAACATTTCAGAAAATCCCCTCAGAGACCAAGAAGATTAATGAAAATATGAAACTTAAACAAAAAAGATGCAAAAATATATTTCAAAATACTTCTTGAGGAATGCAATCTTGAAAAAAAAAAGAATGCAGCCTTACATCAAAAGGCAATCAGTAGGCTGGAACTTTTAGCTAGTCTGAACATAAGGAAAAATGTGCAAGTACTAAGAAATTGCAGCATATTGTTCTCAGACATAGTCCAATTTCTCTTTATAATTCCAATGATAAAAAGCCCCTCGAGCTGAACAGATATGCTTGAAATATGATGCACAGAATTGCCAGCAGGATTTTTTTCTACATGTTGCTAAATGCATGCTACACAAAATTGTCATTAAGGGCTAGCTTATTACATCTTACAGGGCTACAAATCTCCTTGAATTAAATATTCATGAGTCTTGCATGGAATACTGAATCCTATGGTATTTTATAAGAAACAATAGAAAGTAGTCTTTTCAACTCTGTATTCTAGTATATAAATTATAAAATTGTGAGTTTCAGTCATATTAAATTCATCATTAGCCACTGACATGCAAATTGCAAAGCACATATTTCACATCCTTATTTTCAAAAGGAAACATTCATACAACATGGGAGTTAAGTCCCACCAGTAGAACTCAGCATGTGCTCTGCAGTGCTTTCACTTGGCAAGTAGCAAGCTGATGTGCTCAGAGATGAAAAGCAAAGTGGGGAAAAAATGTATATTGAAAAAAATTCAGTATGTACTTTCTCTTTCAAGTCTCCTACAAGACTAATAGAACTTAAAACTGCATTTTCAGGAGACTAATTTGGATAATGAGCAGGGAAAAATCCTCATCTAAGAAGAAAAAACATACCATGCCAAATGAGAAAATGAAGGGATCCTGCCCACTCTTTGTGTGAAACTAAACCTTGCAGTTCTGACTTAGGAACAAACAAGTCAGTGTCTCTGGGTAAGAACAGGTTAAATTGAATAGGATAAGCAAAGAGAAAAGAAATATAGGTTGCACTTTAAAAATATTACTCAAAAAATACAGTTACTGTGAAATTAGTTGCTATCCCTCTTGGGAAGGACATTCTTCCATTAAAAGCAGCAGCTCCAATGTAAGTTGTTAATATTGCCTTGTAACCAAACAATAGCTCCTGCCACATCAGATTTTTTGCCCCTTCTACAGAGCATGACCACACAAACACCCATCAGACATGCAACACAAAATCTCTGGCTTGAATACTGGGATTGAGCAATTGCCATGAAGAACCTGTTCCAACTTCTCTGCTGCTGGCAGGGAGCTTTCATTCTGTTACTGGCAGAAGGGTTAGAATCAGACTTTTTCCTCCTTTCCCTTTTCTTGAATGTTTCTTCTTTAATTATACCAAACGTTTAAATGTTAATGTAGCTGTGCTTCGAGCACTCAAGCAGCTGAAGGGCCAAAGAATTAGGGGAGGGGGTAAGTGACAATTACCATTTGCCAAAGCAAATGTCATCAGGTTTAGCTGCTATTTAACAGTTTAACATTTTAACAAGGGCAAATAGAAGGAGTAGTTAAGGACAACTTTTCCATAAACAAATGTACAAGGTATTTAAAAATCCATTCTATTTCTAAAGAAAGAGAACTGCAACTCATAGCGCCACATCACCAGCATCTATCAAGTGAATTGAAATGTCTGATGTGCAGTCACTGGGAAATTCTGGGAGAAGAAAGCAGACAAACCTGGGCCAGTTCAGGAGAAGCTTCTCTCAAATCTGATTTCTCTCCCATGCATCCTTTTTCCTAATATCATAAAAAGACAGCAGTCCTTTCCTTAACCTCTAGAACATAAAACACAACTGAGAATGCCATAGGAAAAAAATACCATCACTGATTCAAGCAAGACTCCGTGATGATATTTGGAAAACAGTTTAAAAATCTCTTCAACCTGCAAGATAAAGTGAGTTTATCACTTCAATATAAATGTAACTAAAATGCTGAGATAAGAGCATGCTGGTATGAATTCTGAACTTATAAATTAGATCTCTGTGAAGCTCAATTCTACTTGTGAAACAACTTCAACAGAATCCTTCAAAAACTTTATTAAAGCAGAGTGAGTGGTACAGAGATGACAACAACTGAACAAGCTCACCAATCATCAATCCAGCAGGTACTCCAGAAAGAATCAGAGTCATGTGGAACCACGTCTCTCTTGACACCAAGAACAGTAAGTACCATGTTCATTTTATGAGCTGTCTTGTAAAAACCTTTTCTCTTGTATAGTACATCCTCAACAGAAAGATAATATGGCTTTTATAAACCAAAACCATTCAATAAGCTAATTGTTGAAATTAAATTCTAAAGCTGGGACAAAAAATGTGATTCTTAGCAGATGGGGAGTCAGTGGTGTCAGTTTTGGGGGGAAGATCTAGAAATTCAGTTCAAGTGGAAATCAAAGATATTTTAGGTAAATTGAGCTATAACAATGATTACAGTGAAAGTTGCATTTACCAAAATAGTAAAATAGATGGATCAAAGTTTTACCTGCATTACATAGACGACACTTAGGTTCTTAGGCCTTTGAGCACATTTTCTCCTCAGTTGCACATGTGTATTTGGGCTTTCAAAATGTGTGAAATTGGGAAAAGCTAAGAAAACAAATGGGTTTCAAAAGGGGTGGCAGCTCAGGTCCTGACAACTGTTTATAACTGTTGCAAACAGACATATTACAGAATAATATGCTCCAAGAAAGTACTATAAAGGATCTAAAGCTTTAAACTCCCCCTCACAACTGGGGGTAAAAGAGAAAGACCATTAAAACACAAAACCACTCTAGGACACTAAAACCTACTTAGAGCAGAAGAGTGCTGTACAAAGGGAACAACAGTCAGCTGTTCATTAGGAACAGAAGGAAAGCAATTTTGTCTTCGGGGTGGCATAAGAATCCTTAATGGTGTTTAACTCCCTGCATCCCTGCTGCCCAGCACCCTTTGTACAGGAGGGAATAGGTCACACGGTGGTGTTCAACAACCACTATTGTTCCCTAACTCCTTCTATTCCAGCACCTGGGGATCACAGCCATGTGCATTTAAGTAAGTGCAATCTTGCAGAAGAGAACTGTGAGCATGTGTGACTGCAGTGAGAAATGCAAGAGAGCAGTCAAAAGCTGCCTGCAGGTGACATTGCCCTAACAGTCACTGAAGAAACTCCCCTTTATGAATAGCTGCCAAGATTTTCATATCTCAAAACCATTTCTTTCATCTCAAGAAAAAAAGAGGTTTTGTAATTTACCCCTAAGCCAATAACTGCATCTTAAATAGTGAGCAATATCATGACTTGAATTAAAAATTTACTGTTATTCAAAATTCCCCTCCAGAACAAGGCAGTTATCACAGTATAAAGCCATTAGACAGCTAAACATATTTTTTTCCTAAAACCAGCAAAACTCTAATTTACTTCCTTAATAGTTGTAGGCTTTCTTTAGCAACCAAGATGTGTACAAGCAGAGCAGTATACCCAGTTAAAATCAAGCTGGAATATCTATTCCAGTAAGAAAATATTATCAAAAACCCCTTGCTTTCTGCATGATCAAAATTTTAACAACTTTTTCCCCCTCAATTTTTTTCCTGGCCAGTCACCATTAATATTCCTAAAAAATTAATTCATATCTATCTGCAGTGAGATTTGATTTGAGTGCAAAGTTTCAGAGGTAATGGAATAACACCCACCAAATTTGACAGAGGACAGAATCCTACTTCTTTTGAAGGCCTAGGACAATATGCAAGCAAATGTCATGGAAACAGGAGCTCTCTCCATAGTAACACCATTTGTGGCACTGTAGCTAACCACTCTAAGATGCTCCAAGATATAGGTTTATTAGCTTAAACCCAGTTTTCATTTAGCATTTGTTCCATTAACATTCCATATATCTATCAGCCATAAAGATTTATTAAAAACATTAACAGTTCACAAGAATGCAGTATCAACGTCAAACATAAGTATAAGGGCAAACTAATCAACTGTGATAAAGCAAGTCTGAGTAACATTGTCTTTTGGGAAAAAAGCCAAGAGACTGATGGCACTGTAAAGAATAATTATATTACAGCTGGTTTCTACTACAGGCTCTGACTCTGTGCAACAATTGTCAGATGTGCAACAGCATCTTACATGAAATATATAAAAGGAGTACAGGGTAACACAAAGTACTCTGTACAGAGTACAGAGTAAGACACATAAAAGTAATTTTAAAAAATTAATTATATATTATATAAAAATATATAATTACACCTAAGCAACCCTCGTTACCTGCTGTTATACAAAAATTTAAATTTTTTATCAACCAACCCAGCAACCAAAACCCTCAAAATCAGCTGAACAAAGACTCCAACTAGCATTGTAGATGCTCTCCATGGAGATGGACCAGCTTAGTGCATAGCAACCAGAACCATGGGAATGATTTTCAATGAAAATTTATTTGACAAATTCAGTCCTGTTTGTGAACTATCCGTATGAGTTTATGACTCTGAGCAAAAACAAAAAAAATCCTGATTAATTTTGTGGCAATGGTTGTTGGCCCATTTTTTGATCTGATGACCAATGCAAAGTTTCACTTCCCTGACTGTTACTAGAAACAAGGCCCATGGTACTGTGTGTCCCTTCCATCCAGAAACTGAAGAGGGTCAGCAGTGCAAATGGGTACAAAAATACATTACCTCTGACATTTTTGCAAGTAAAATACCAGGTCCTGCAAGCATAGAAAATAGAGCTCATCCTGCAGAAATGTTTTAAAATGTCACAAATAATCACAAAAATCATTCATCTGGTTGTTTATATGCAAATTATGAAAAGCTGCATGTGTTCTTTATTGGTTCAAGTACATAATGAAATATAAAGTTTAAACTGAATCCTGTAAAAATGAAAAGCATTGTGACTGTATTACTGTAATACATAAGCTGTCTGAAAATAAATTAAAAAATAACTTTACCAGTCTTTGTACATGGAAGTAGTCCCATGCTCAATATATATTTTAGAGAGTAGAGTTGACTCTACTCAAAAATCAAACATATTTTTCCAAAAGCATGCTAGTGCTTCAAAAAAAAAAGCTCTGAAGGTTTCCAAAATATAACATATCCAATATGGTTCATTATATAGAAGTTTCTCTGTCTTACAGAAAAATCTGTATTACTTAAAACTGATACCTTTAAAAAATATTCTGAAAAATAACAAACAAAGCAAAAATGCTTTTGTCTACTGGCCTTAGAGCCAGCTCTGTTAGAAGAGATGGGGGAAGGAACCCCAAAAGCCAAATATTAATTTGCATTGCTTGATGTTAGTTGATGGTAAGACTGCTCCAAAGGAATAAGCTGCCTAAAAACTAGCAAATACTGACCTCTGCCAGTCTCTTCTTTGACTGAACTCACATTTTTCCTCACCATCATATGCATCAGACAACTTGCAGAACAGATTTAAGTAAGAAACTGGAATTTTACATTTTATACTTGAAGACAAAAGGAACAACCTTGAAACTCTTATTTTGTTAGCCACATAGCAAACTTCTTCTTTCATCTGTTTTGAGCTCTGAGCACTATGAGCACTTGATCCTGTAAACAATTTACAGTTGTTAAACAGTTGTTTCCAAAACTATTTAGAATTATTCTTTATTCTTCTGGTTCCTTTTTCTCATTACCAGCAGAACAAGCCATATTTTCCTTTTAAAATGGCAACATCAATTCACTGTCTGACAAGTCCCAATGATACACATTTCAATTGCTCTCATAAGTTAAAAGTTCTCTAGAGAATCTCATGTTGCTTAAAACACGTTTTGTTTCAGTGGTTGGATGAATATACAGATGTGAGATCTCCCTGGGATGTCTAGTGATCACTGTTTGGAAACAAGCAACCTCCTGTTTGTCAGTTCAAACTTGTCAAAACTTTCAGACAGGATCTAACAAGTGTACTAACTGGTTTTTAAAGAACAATTCAAAGCATACAGAACACCTGCATTTTGGAAATCTGAGAAAATTTCCAGCTAAGACTTCCAATCATTTTCCCCTTTTGGAACAGACCAGCAGACATGTCATAGTTGTACATTCCCCTATTTCAGTGGAAAGCTTCTAGAGTAATGTGGAAAAAAACTGAATTTCATGTCAGAAGCACAACTAGCAGCATAAAAATAAAATAAGCTTTTGCTTTAGGAATATCTGCACTAATTACATAGGAAAGCTTCATCAGATTTCTGATCTCTGACTTCTATAATGAAGGCATGAAGTCCAGCACTGCCCTCCTACCTCTGTACTTAGTAGGCCTGTATGATACAATCACATCTAAATTATTCACCACACACCTCATTGTGGAAGACAATGAAATTTTCATAGAAGCAATTTATAACTTTCATATCAAGCTCAAGACTTGCATTTTTAATCATCTTAATGGATTTGGTTCACTATTTTTGTAATATCAAAGGCTAGGCGAGCTGATGAAAGGAACAGAAAGTATAATTACAAGTGAAACTAAAGCTACTGTCAGTCAAAAGGAGACTGAACTGTCACACAGTGTTCTGTTGCACCTCTTCAGTAGAGAATCCTATTCCACAGGTACCTCTGAGCCTTGCAGAGTACTGTTCTGTACAGTATCATGAACATGATTATTTTAAATGTGCAGTCACCAATATGCACAGTGACCTTCAAAGATTTATCTAATAATATATGCTACCTATGAAAAATATTTTTATAATTAAAAAATTCAATTACCCTTTGGTGATATGTATCATGCATTTTCAAAATTGCTGTTTGTAAGAACAGTGACCCAGTAAACACTCCAAATTACAAATAACAGGGTAATGTAGAATAAATCATTCTGCTTTAAAAGAAAGTGTCTCTAAATGTTTTGACCATCCAGATACCACAATGCAAGTGCTGATACTCCTCTGAAAGTCATCCTGTTTCGTTACACCTCAGGTATATACATCATTTTTCTGAAATGCTAGGCTACTGATTACGCTAAACAACAGGACGGAGATCTAGCTAAATATTCTGTTTATCCTGATACCACTATTTTTGTTTTACTGCTGTGCTCCTGCTTTATAAAGAATATGAACATTTTATGAAGAATTTTCATGAAAACTTGAAAGGTTTGTTGGCTGTCTTGTTCTGCCATGTGCAAGAAACAGAACTGGGAGAAAAAAATCACAGCCTAGTTCTTCCAGATACTTTGTTAAATCTTTTCAGTTTGATAGAAAGAGTACAAAGGGATCATAAATGAAGTACTCTGTTTATAGATATCTATTCTGGGATCTGAAGAAAAGAGAGTATTGACAAAATACTTTCTACTATATTGTCTAGTTTCCAAATCATTCCTGATCCATCAGCTTCTTAGTCCTGGAGAGATTGCTATAAATTTCAGGATGAGTCGGAACACTGCCATGAAGACAAGTGACCACTTCATTAATCTACTCAAGAGCTGAATCAGATGATTCAGTAAAGAATTCTCACTCTTTTGATTCAAATAAAAAACTCTCCTAGATTTCCCTATGCAGCTATAAAAGAGATTTTTTTTTCAAAACTGATCCACAACACATAGAAATCAATGTAATTTTTGGAATACAGACCTACTCATTTAAAACAGGTATGTTTTGCAAAAGCTGAACCATTGTGTTGGTATTCTCACCTGAAATCCCATTTACAGTATATATTCCTAATATTTAGCTATTTATTTTAGTTAGAAAGTACATGCAACCATAGTTAGAAGCATGACAACAAGTGTATTCCCCAAGTTCCCTGGCAACCTGCTTTGAGACAAAGAAACTATGGAAAACCCATTTTTGAAAGCTTCTATTACTGATGATGCTACAATTTTATTTTCCCAACATTTAAAACAGTAGCAGTCAGAGAAAGTGGCTTTTTTTTTTCTTTTCCTGAACAACACAGGCAGAGACACCACCATACTAATGTCAACTGACAATCCCAAGGAAGACTAGTGCACATAATATAGGAAAGATCTTTCCTACTGTCACTGGCAGGCAGAATGATTAAACTGCACAACAGAAGTTCAAGAACCCATTTAGATAGCACCCATAAGTGCAGTTCACTGCCTGAGAAATCAGAGAAATGTCAGGCAGTACAGGTTATTAGCAAGCAAATGAGACAACATTCCAATTAAGACCAACACTCTCCTTAGGTAATCAGACTCAAGGCACTGACATCTATTCAGGCAGACAGAATAAGGAAGTCAGGTTAAACAATTCTGGCAAATACAAATAGGTTTGCATTTCAATCTGAATGTACCAGAGGACCAAGAGAAGAAAGTTAAACAAGAAAAATTTTTGCTACACACCAATCTTACTATATTTAGATCTAAAAATTATTCATAAAGGGAAAGAGGGAAATGTAGATATTTTCTTAGGTGTGAGTTATCGCAGGTTCTTGGAAAGTAAGTGGAAATCATAAAAATCTGCTACATTCATCATGGTACTTGTATCTAGGAGTCTAACAATTTAATTAAATAAGGTGTAATTAATTTAATAAGACCTTAATTACTAGTGTTGGGTTAGCATTTCTTAATTTTCTAGTTTTCTGATTTTAAAAAAAAGTAGAAAACAAGTCACCCCAAGTGAGCAAAGACAAACTTGAATTGGTATAAAAGTTTTACTTGCATAGTCACAGAAAACTCCTCAAAGAAATATTGTGTATTGCTAATATATTTGGGTATGTTTGTAAAGCGTATGAAAAAATTGTGTATTTGAAATAGGAATAGCTACTTAAGAGATGAGTTGCAAGGAACATTGCCATAGAAATTGAATATAACAACTATTCATAGGCAGAGAAGAGTTGGAAAGTTCAGTGGCATTTCAGGAGATTGACAGCAAATTCTCTGACATACAACTGCACAAAAAGTGCACACTGATATGACACCAGCATCCCCTGACTGGCAACAGATTCAGTCAGGAACATAACTCTTAGAGAAGAAATCACATTTACCAAAAAGATACTCTAAAGATGAAAGATTTTAGTAATGTGGATCAACACAAAAGACTGATGAAAACTATTCTCTCCAGATTCTCCTTCGTTCTGCTGCAAACTCTAGAGGAAAAAAAAAAAAATCAGGTGATCTTAGCATCTCTGTTAACAAACTGAAGTGCTGATGTCTTCCTCCAGTGATAGGATGTGTGGGAACAGTTCAAAGCTGTGCCAGGGAGCTTTCAATTGGACATCAGGATGTATTTAAGTACTTGAGAGGATGGTGAAACATTGAACAGGCTTCCTAGAGAGGTGGTCAATGCCCCAGAGCTGTCACTGTTTAAGGGTCAATGTGCTTAATAACATGCTTAAATTTTTGGTCAGCCCTGAAGTGATCAGGCAGCTGGACTAGATGATCACTTTAGGACCCTTACAGCTGAAATAGTCTGCTCCATTCTATTCCATTTCATTGCCTCCAAATCTTACATGAATCACTACAAAAATAGAAAACTAAATCCAGAAACATATATTTGTTAGAAGCAAAAAATCTATGCTATTATATGATTCTTCCTAAGCCTTTATATATCAGCTTTGGTATTGAGAGTATATTTGGTATATCTGAGTCTGCCTGAAGCCATTACTTGCTATTGCACCAGAAATACATGACAATAATTTTTACCCCATCACTGATAAACAGGATATCTGAGCTTCAGAAATGAGCCAGCAAGTGACTATGCCTATGATTAAAGATTTACACACCATTTGATAAAATATATACTGTGGAAGAAAAGGCTTTCCAATTATATAGGATTATTTATGACAAACTGGCACTGCTTAATGAAACAAATCATGGAGATATTTTATTTGGTGGTATCTTTTGGAGATATTTAATTCAGTTTTAACTTCAGTGATTTTGGAAGAACTTTCACAATGACAGAAAATAACACAGCCTATTATACAATGGGAATAGCACAAATAATTAACAGGCAACCAAGCATTTCAGATCACCACTAAGTCTGCCAAGGGAAGGGAAGGAAGATATAGTAATAACTCATGCAATGTTATTCAGTTATAAAAACCTATTCATTATTCTTTCATTTTAAAGGCTAAGCTTTCCATTAGTATTCAGTATGGGGAGTTATGTGTTAAATAATTCAGCTGTTCTTTAAAATAACATTTATCTTAGAAGAACAGAGCTCAGCAGCTGCCCTTCATCCTTCCCTCTAAAAATCCCAATTCCACACAACTGGACTTTATTCCTCATCCAAAATGAGAGTATGGAGGAGTACCAAACAGAAATCAGCCTGATCCAATGCAAAAATGTAACAGAGCTCAGGAGGCAAACACAAACCAGAAGATTTTAAAATTTGATATATACTTTTCACAGATGTTCAAAAGCTGTCCTTAGGCCTTCCTAACTCATGGCCAGTGAGTCTTCATTTAGTTGGCTAAAGTAAGAAAATAATTCCTACATCCTTTCCTGAAGCAAAGGAACAGTAACGATTTTAGTCAGCAAGAAAGCTGGTTATTAGGAGATTACTAGCATAAAAATTAGACAGTCTGAGCTGTTTAGCAAAAGTACAATTTACAAGGTAGACATGAAAAGTAATTTCACTGATGAGTGGGCAGAGGCCAGAGAGCCAATTCTGCCATCAGAAAAGGCCATTTCTGAGATTTTCATTAAAAACATACAGGCTGCTAAACTGCAAGTGTTCTAAAACAAATGTAAGAAGTTACCTGTTGTGAAGCAATATTTCAAAAAAAAAGGACTGAAAGCTTCTAGTCTTTAAACAAGCATTTGGAATCTGTAAATAAGGCATGTGGCTTTCACCTTTAAACTAAGTCTTTGTCTGGGGCATGATCCCAGGGTGAGATCCCTGTCCATGACGTTTCCTGCTGCTCTGTTTTACTCCTGCTCAGTACTTACCTTCGGGCCCTGCTCTGCCAACCTGTTACAGGTAGAGGAACCAGAAAGTTGATCAGATGGAATAGAGCTGATTTAGGCATATGGGAGTTATAGTGATAGGATCTTAAATGGATAGACAATGATGTAAGGAAAAGAAGTGTCAGGAAGAAGCAACAGAGAAGGGAAATCAAAAGGAATGAGGAAAGGGCTGCTGGATAAAGAGAATGCATGAAGAGAAAAAGAGTAAAGGAAAGAGTACAAAGGGAAGAAGAGAAGCAATAGTAAGAAGACATTTGTCTCTTGCAATGGAGCTGTTAAGAGTAGGATATGTTAATGCAGAAATTGCATAAGAACCACACATCACATCAAGCTACCTACACATCATTCTTAAATCATAGACGAGGCAAAAACATCCATCACATCCACTAAACACACTCTTCTCATGATCTGTCAAAGCTTTCACACTGAGAAGGGAGGAAATCAGAAGATGGGATGCCTCAGCCATTGCCTTTCAATTGTCACTGTGAAATGAAAGCCTTTGTATACCCTGAGCAATAACCAATATAAGTAATTCAAGTAACCAATGAGTTAGGAATACTAATGCCCAGTTAGTCTGATCTCACAAAATAAACTAACCTGCACAGGCAGAAAAAAATCTCCTTACTCCTTAATGTTGTTTCTACCATCATGAATCACAGTGCAAAATAATTTCTTCTTCAGTACAAGAACCTTGCTATTCATAATAAGAATTTAAATAGGAATACTAACAGAAGAAAACAAACCTTCTTACATCTAACTGAAACCCTAGTTTCAGAAGTAAAACTTTTTCACAAATCCCTTGTCATTAAAGCATACCAATTTCTCAAAACTGGACTAATACAGAGGCACTTGATCCCAAATCTCTTCAAACCAAAGAAAAAAGTGAGAAAACCAAGAGCTCTTAGAGGCTAAAAGCATATTCACAGATAATTTTGGATATTTTGAGTTTTATTGCAAATCAGAATTAAACCAAACTTGAAAATAACAAAATATCCTTTCTCCATCCATATTGACTCCCAGTACCAGTGCTGCCTGTAGCTAGCAGGTGTCCTGGGTTGATATGATGCTTTTATCCCCAGTTGTCTGTTCTGTTGATGCTGAATAATAAGTTTTGCACTTTTAGGACTTACTCCAGAGAGCGAAGGGGGAGGGGGGAGAGAAGAAGCGCACAGTTTTTTGTTTTCAGACACTGCACTCACTCCTCCACATTCCTGCTCCTGGACTGTGCTGTCTGCAGGTGGACAGACAGCGGGACAGAGCTCTCCTTTGTTTTAGTTAGTTTTAGCCAGCTGAGGCAAAGAAGTTCCCTGGACTTTTGTTTTTTTCCCTTTTCCTTGGACTTCTTGAAACCTGCTCTGGACTGAACACCCAGGGGAGCACCAGCAGCTCACACCTGTGGCCCACCGGGCCGGGCCTGGCCTGCGACATTTCCAGCACCGGAGGGACTGATCAGAGACTGAGTGAGCAGAGCCACAACCCGGGCAGGGACTTTCTCAGTTTGTCATCTCTTTTGGAGTGGCAAGGGATTTTATTGTTTGATATTGTTTAGGTTTTATTGTTTAATAAACAGGTTTTTTCCACCTTTCTCCAAGGAGGTATTTTCTCTGGGACCAGTTAGGGGGAGGGGCCAATTGAATCTGCTTTTCTAGAGGAACCCCTCTGGGGGTTCTCTCCCAAATTTGCCCTGAACCAGGACAGCAGGGAATATCCATATACTCAGGTCTGGATGCCTTTGTCTGAGACCAGACAACAAGAGGAACACCTCTGAGTAAAACAGGGCAGAGGGGAAGAGAAACTCAGAAAAGACTTTCAAACAGTATGAACTAATAAGCTCAACTCTCCTTGTATTAAATAGTTAACTTCTGCATTCTTCTTCACCTAGCAAAAATATGGCACATGTGGGCAATTTTCCCCAAAGAATTTTCTGCCTGTACATGTTGACATTCTGTTTATCCTCCTCTGCTGTCACTTCATTCTTCTTTGTGATTTTGCTTCAATTCTGCTCTACATTTGTGTACTCCTCAAAACACACAGCGGATTTCAGGAGCTCCCAAAAGATGTTCTTGAACTTCCCTGATCTTCTAACACTCAGCTTCATTTCTGTCTATCCTTTCTTTTCCTGCAAGATCAATTTTGTCAACAAATATGGTTCTTAATTTTCTTCTGGATATGTTGTGGTCTCTTCACTTGAGACAAACAGGTTTTATAAAGGTCTCTAACCCTCACAATAACCAAAGTTCAGGGCTTTACACCCCAATCAGCAACAGGAGGTTGTTGTTTTCTTTCTGAAAAGATCTACTACACCATGCATTCAACTACAACACAAAAATTATTTCAGCTTGTATGTTCAAGGGGTCATTTATGCATTGTTATACTGTTGTTCTTGTATTGTTGCCTATTTATTTATTCCCTCTGTATCACATAACAAAAAAAGCCATCTCTATCAGCTTCATCCTTTTCAGTTATTCAGCTTTAATGCTTCTTTCCCAAGTAACAGGTCTACAATAATATTTTTCACTCTAAATATATTACTGTAGTGGAAAACCAGCACAATTACTTATACTTACTCAACTAAGAAAGTCATTACACTGAGAAAACTGATATTGCTTCATCCAGGAAAATCAGCTTAATAACAGAAGCAACAAACTTACATTCCATATACTCAGAAAAAAATATTAAAATTTGAACATTAATTTAAATACATTAAAGATTAATAACCTTTATAAGCATTTATAAAAGAAAATTGTTTTAGTTGGGTTATAAATTTTTTAGTGTGCTAAGTCAGAAAACACAAGTTCTAGAAACAAAACATCAGAAATTGATTTCCTGTAACAGTGACTAAGAGATACATTCTTCACCAAGTTAATTTCAACTAGAAAAGGTAATTTCAAATTTAGCTGTAGTAACTCTGCTTAGCTTAACCTCCAATTTTCAGGGAAGTGCTTGTGAGAAACTTTTACAACTGCTTTAAATTCTAACTGTATTCTAAGATATCATCAGGATTTCTTATGAAAGTGTGAACACTATTTACCCTAGTAGGTCTGCTTTAAATTGGAAACAGCTATGAAAAAAAAAAAAAAGTATGTGGCTGAATTGCTTAATTATGTAGAACTTGAAATAGAGAGGTGTATCTTATTTCCAGATGGGAGTGTCATCACCCCTTGCTAAGATTTACAGTATAGGAAGTAGACAGGAAAAATAAGTTTCAACTGGAAAAGAATACACATGTACTTTCCACGAGTAGCTGGAAGGGTAGAAATATCTGTCAAATCTGAAATAATTGAAAACAATTCCTTGCTTGATTCAGTCAACACACTGGAGGGAAGGGATGGCATCCAGAAGGACTCTGACAGGCTTGAGGTGGGCTTGTGCAAACATCCAAGTTCAACAAGGCCAAATGCAAGATCCTGCACCTGGGTCAGGGCAATCCCAAGCACAAACGCCAACTGGGTGGAGAATGGATCAAGACTTTCTCCCTGGGGAGAAAGATTTGGGGGTGTTTGTGGACCAAAAGCTCAACAGAAGCTGGCAGTGTGCATTTGCAGCCCAGAAAGCCAATCACACCCTGGACTGCATCACAGGAAGCAAGGGCAGCAGGGCAAGGGAGGTGATTCTGCCCCTGTGCTCTCATGAGACCCCACCTGGTTTGCTGTGCCCAGCTCTGGGACCCCCAGCATAAGAACGACATGGACCTATTGGAACAAGCCCAGAGAAGTGCCACTGAGATGATCTCAGGGCTGGAGCACCTCTCCTACAAAGACAGGCTGATGGAGTTGGGGATGTTTAACCTGGAGAAGAGAAGGCTCCAGGGAGACCTTAGAGCAGCCTTCCAATATCTAAGATGGGCCTACAAAAACAGATAGAGAGGGACTTTTGACAAGGGCATGTATTGACAGAACAAGAAAGAATGGCTTCAAATTGAAAGAGAATAGGTTTAGATTAGATATTCAGAAGAAATTCTTTATTATGAGGGTGGTCAAGCACTGAAACAGGTTGTCCAGAGAAGCTGTGGATGCTCATCCCTGGAAGTATTCAAGGCCAGGCTGAGTGGGGTAAAAGGTGTCCCTACTCCCCTCTGGTAGGGGACTGGAATTAGATGATCTCTACAGTCCCTTCCAACTCAAACCATCCTATGATTTACAAGCTAAGAAAAAAGTCAAGATGGATGATGCTACAGCCATGATCTGTGCCAATATACAACACACACTGCAGTGTATCCACTGTATCTGATGCAACAGGAGGAGTAATAGAATAGATGAGGCCATGCTAGCTTGAGAACCACTTGCATTATTTTTTCTGGTTGTCTGCAGTACTTCTGGTAACTTCTCCCCTGGCCACTCATATACCTTTACACTGGCAGACATGGCTCAAGAATTTATCATGTTTCAATTGCACTAAAGCAACATGAGTCACAAATTTTAATGAAATTTTAATGTGTGAACATCCTTGAAAAGGCAAAATAATGTGAGAGCTCAAATCAATGGTTGAAAGATTCAAGGAATGCATGCAGTCATAGAAAATCCTTCATTATTTAGCAGCACACATCCATAGTACATACGCTAAAAAAACATGAGATGATTCCTGAACACTACCACTGTTAATTAGTAAGAAATCACACATACTACAAATGAGATAGCAACCAGTCAGAAAAAACACTGCAAAGTAATCCTGACCAAAACAAAGATTAGCTAGCTAGTAGATGGATGAGTGGGGAGGGAGAGCGAGAATTTCATCTGGAACTAAAGGGAGAAAAAATCCATTCTTTATGCTACTTACTCCTGTAGGCTGAAATATTAGTCCATCCACTTCATGGCTAACTTCTCTGGCAAAGTTTCCTTCCAGGAGCTGTAGAACAAAAGAGAAAGAAAATCTTTTTCCATAGAGAAATGCACATCAAAGTGAGTAGTAGTGGATTATATGCTACTACTGCAATCGTTTGCCAATAAACAGCTTATTTATGGTTTAACGTTAGAGCTTGGGAAATGTCAACGTCAGCAAAGTAGCAGTTTCTACAAAGAATACTAAAGGCTAGAAAATTATTTGTCCAAAAAGAAATACTTAGAAACCAAGATGATTCTATATACTAGAAAACTAAGGAATATCAATTCTAATACAGGACACCACAGTCGTTTGTGGGCAAATTAGAAAATCCATTTGCCATTTTAACACACAAGTAGAACTTTAGATTGAACTTATTTCCTGAAAAATACTTCAGGGCAACATTTGAAATTCATGTTTGACAGACTTCCTAACTAGGGCATAAACCAGTAACACAGCTACATGACTGTAAAACCAACTCTTTGAATTAATTTGTATCTTGAATACAAATATTGAATATTCTATTTAATGCTTTCAACAACTGTGAATTCTGTATGGAGGTAAATATATCCATCAAGATGAATTTACCAGAGAAAAACCATCTGATTAAAAAAACTACTGAAACCAGCTAGTCAACAGTTATGAGAATTGATGATATACTTCCATATTAAATTCTAACTTGCCTAAGGAAAAGCAAATAACCAAGGAGAATTACAACTGACAAGTAATAGCAAAAATTAGGAGAATTACCAAAATATCTCCTTATTAATTTCAATTTGTTTTACTGTTGAGATTAATACTCTGTCCTGAAGTTGTAGATACTTTTAGTAACATTTGAAAAAACTTTGGCGTAAAAGTAACCACATGGTGATAAAACACAGCAAATACAGAACCAGTAAATCACAGTCAGTTTTAAAAGCATCATTTTGGCCTGGTTCACTAATTTTGTACAATTTCCTTTCTAGAGCTCAACTTAATGACCTGCTGACCAAATTATTCAAATGAAGTCACTAAAGTATGAAAGGAGCTGAGAACTAACATTTGTATCCTACTAAGGCTGTACAAATAAAGGCAATACAATTTTGTTTTGTGGATCAAAAGCCTGTTGGCCAAATACTTCAAACAATAATGATTCAACATATTTCACTTAAACCTGTAACTGTTTGCACAGAATGACTGATCATTTTCCTATAAAAAATTATTTTTTTTTTCTTTTACCCAGTCATTAGCCTATATTTGTGCCTATATCTCCAACAACAAAGAAGGCTTTCACTATTCAACTTTTAGATATAATTTAACTGGAAAAAACACACTATGAGAGTACTCTCAAGTAGAAAAGTACTTTAAGAATATTTAATTCCGATGAAAACACAATTGTTCAGAAGAGAAAACCCATAATTGAAACTTGAAGCTGCACCTTGCTGCTGACTTGTTGCTATCTTGAAATTCATAGCTGAAGTTCACAATGTAATGCATCTGCTACCATATGACTACACAAAATAACAATAAAATAATTCCAAATTCTTTCATAAATCCACTGTTAGTCTTTGTTCTATTAGAGCAATGAGTGCACTGGAAAAATATTTAAACGCATGTCAAAAAGTTTTAAAAATAATGGGGTTTTTAAATTTCTACACAAGCTAAGTCTTCCATGGATCACTTGCAAGTTACTTAGCAGTTCCAAAATTGACTGGACAGTCATCTGTCATAAGAGTATGCTTCAAACTTACAAAAATGCACAAGACTGATTTCATTAAATTCAGGTACCAAAAACCTCTCACTGAATAAGATTATTAAGGAATAACGATATTTAAAAACAAACAAACAAAAACCAAGCAAACAAAAACAAAACAGAAACTTCTAATTAGTTAAGACTACCTTTTATAAACTTCTGACAAACCTATCCAAAGGTATTAACCAAAGTGGCAAAGAGAGGAATCAATCACCTCTGATTCTGCCTCTGTTTTTGAAGCTGTTAAGGAAATTACAATTTGAGGAGACAGTTACTTCAGTGTTGGAGCTTACAGAACTGAATTACGTATTCCATCCCAAAATAAAACTTAAGAATATAGAAACAATCTCCAAAGCTGAAGTATGTGCAAAAGCAGAAAATAATTACCACACTGGTTGGCCTGCAACTCTCTCCACTCTGGTGAACATGTAGTTTTAGAAAGCTACATTCAAGTACTATTACAACTTGATAAATGGAGATAAAAATATAAAATCAAGATTTTTCCATTTCAGAAATACATTCGGATACTTTTCGTTCACTACTTAGCCAGAATTACAAAATGTAAAGGAATCTGTCCAATAAATCTCCCACACAGTTTCAGAGTCAAACATGTTCTGTTTGGAGGCCCACAGTGTTTTCACTAAGACAGCTCCTCCCAAGTGTCATTTAGACATCAAAGACAAAAGGATTTTAAATCCAGAGCAAGCCTCAACAGATAACTACACTTCTTTGTACTCCCAGTTATTCTGCTTTCATTCTCATTAGATCAATTACATGTATTTGAATGATAACACTCTCTCTAGAAAGGAATTTTGACCAGAAAGGATTAGCAACTGGGGGGAGGGAATTGAGGAAGGAATGTACATTTTCCCTGGCATTATTCCCGTAAAAATTTTCTTGAGAATGAAACTACGTAAAGGTTGTCTGTGAACAGCAGAATACACAGACATTGAATATTGCAGAAGATTTGGAATGAAATGGAAATGAGCAGAAAAGGAATGTCTGACATACAAGCTAGTATTTTTTACTCTAAAAAAGTTATATTTTTCCAGTTTATGAACTTCAAATGAAAATATCATGGTTCATCTTTTAAAAAACGTTGCTCAACATTCCACACATTCAAATTTCTAATTAACTTGAACAGAATGGTCTTTTTTAATCAGAGCCATGATAAATAGCACACCTGCTTGACTGGGATGACTGCCATGGATCAGATAAAGTGCAATGCATCTCAATGACATTTTATAAAAAATGGGTAAATGATACATGTGAACCAGCTCTTCTGGCATCCAATTCCATGTTGCCTCATGGCATCTATTTCCACCTGAGATCCCCTTCGTTCACTCCTTTCAGCTTCCTTCTTCCCTGTGAACATTGCAATAAGCCATATACTCATATTACAGTTCATTATTTAAAACTTTTTCTTTCATACTTTGCAACTAAATTTAAAATTATCCCTACATCTAATAACACTTCTCTAAGCAAAAGAATGGTATAATTGCATGGATTGAGTGGAGCTGTATGATGAGTTAGAGGATTTCTCCTTGCTCCTTAACCACTGAGAAGAAGAGCAGCAAAAGAGCACTAATAACTTGCTGAAGCTGATTTTGCTAAAACACTGAACCAGTCAGCAGTTCTTCTGTGGATAATTGAAAATTCACGCTTTGGAGATCTCTCTGTACTTATGCCAACAAAGAAATCACTTTGCTCCTTCAGCAGGAAGGGGAGAAAATTTAGGTGCATACAGATTCCATAGAATGCTAGTAGGTTTTCATTAATATTTTGGTATTTCCGAGCCAAGACACAATTCTATGAGTTCAATGATATTACATTATTCATAAAATAAGTAAGTCCAGCAAGTACTACTGTGCCTTTTCCTTCCCCTTACTAAAAAAAAAATCTCATGGAAACACAACACAATGTGAGTTATGAGGATTCTAAAATATAATGATGACTCTGCAAAGTCATACTGACTTTCTACAGAATAATTTTCTAAGGTCCTTGTACACACATCACAATTATTGATCTCCTGTGTCACAATATGCAAATATTGCTAAACATTTTGTCTGTATTTCTGATTCAAAATTTACACTATTTGCTAGTCTCCTGAAATACTTAGGGATACAGAAAAAAAAAAAACCCTTGAATGTTATAATACAAGAAAAATACATGTCCCTTTTCCTTGCATTTTCAATTTCAGAATTGCTATATGCTTCACTTCAAGTCAAGATAGAACAACTCTGCCTGCAGTCCCTATGGAGTTTTCCAGACCCATCTTCAAATTACTGATCATCAGGACCTGTTCACTCTACAGAGAGCTGTAACAGGGAACATACTTCACTCTAAAGTATTAGTTACAAATAAACTATTAATTGAATTGTCAGTCAGCCAGAACATAAAACACCTTCATACATGGGCCTACTGTCATTCCTAACTTCACAGAGCCAGCATGTTCACCATCTTCAGTTTCAGTCCAACTTAAAGGACCATCCCTTTTCTCCAAGGATGACAGCCCTCTCCATCAGCCTCAAAGAAATTCTCACATCCTGACAACCGTCGAGTTTATAAACATGAGCTCATACATCTCTGTAGATAACCTACTACATAAATCTTCATAAATCCTGGTTTTGAATGACATCAGAAATCCCACAGAGTGTTTTTTATGCTAAGATCAGTTAAAATAATGCAAAAATAGTCTGGCTCAGACTAATCCCAACAATCACATTTCCCAAAAATACATCAGTCTGTATCAGGCAATGATGGAGCTATCATCCAAGCTACTAACATTCTACACTCCAGCTTGCAAACAGTATATTTTGAAAAGGAGGCCTCCTGGAAAAGAAGTAAGCATGCATTTGGTAGGGTATAAGCTTCCTTTCAGATGATACACAGGCTGCTGTGCAATGTTTCAAAATACTATCAAATGCAGCTTAATATCAAGTGAGGGAAGTGGTCCTCTAAGCTACGGCTGTAGCTCCTTCCTCCTCACCAGAACCTTTCCAGTTTCTCCTGTCCTACAGCACCATGTCTTCTTTGGTTTGTTTTGTGTCTAAAAGCAGAGAAGGTATCAAGAACCAAACAGCTGCTTTCAGTCTCAAAGCAAAAAATCATCAAGCCATGTGAGTGACTATGTCATAGGGGAGAAAAGTTTCATATATTATTAAAAAATTAAACCCAGAATCTCAAACTTTCCACAAATAGAAGTTGGCTAGTTCACATTTTAACAGAAATAGAGCCCAAACCAAAGTGTTCAGAGAAGTTTTGACTTTGGTTCACTGACTGAATTACTACAAATACATGGTAAAACTTTCAAAACGAACTTTAGTGACTCCAGGGAATTCATGGTTTTGGGGATTAAAGGGAGCACACACCTTCTGAAGTATAGATTTTAAAAAGGAAAAAAAAAAAAAACCAAAAACAAACACATGAAACTCAATCCATGCAGACTTTTATCTCTTTCATATTCAGGATACCAACAACTCATCTAACATTGCACTGCAAGTAAAACAGCTGATCTAAACAAACCTAGTGTAAATTAATAATCTGGGGGTGGGTGGGAGAGGATCAAAGACACATCTCTGGCCGTTCTATTGCTTTCTACCCTCCCTGCTCCAAACCAGACATGATCTGGATCACCATTTCATACTAACTTTCAGACAGCTATGAGGATGAAACCATCTCCTCTCAAGCATATTTAAGTTCTTCTTCAAGTGATATGCTCAAGTGCCAAGTAATTTATTTAGAAAGCTCTGCAATCTCAAATTACAGCACGATGTGATGGAGAATCACAATCTTCATTAAGCTGTCCAATGAAGTACT
Source organism: Agelaius tricolor (assembly GCF_023055355.1). Taxonomy (NCBI): domain Eukaryota; kingdom Metazoa; phylum Chordata; class Aves; order Passeriformes; family Icteridae; genus Agelaius; species Agelaius tricolor. The sequence goes on along the minus strand of NW_027269261.1, from coordinate 90,574,384 downwards.
GCCTTTGCAATTAAAAACTTAATTCCTATTTTTCAGCAATTTTTTTCTTCCTTCAACTTTTCTTCCTTGCTCCTCTTTTTAGACTCTGACCAAGACATCTCTTAGAGGTTTTTTTTTAGAAACAAGGTTCACATTTCAAACATTTCACAAGGAAGCAGATGTAACTCTTCAAATATTTCAATGTGTCCTCAAAAGATATCCCACAGATACAATTTTTTTATCAAATGAAACCATGCCATTTAGACTAGAAAGAATATTCCAGAAGGGCCACAGCAGCAGGAAAAAATGCACTCTCTGTTCTCTTTCACAGGAGTCTCCTTTCAAGGAGATCTCTGCATCCTTGAGCACTTGCCAAAGTATTTGACCAGCCAATTTGACTGGCTGCTTGCCTCAAAGTGGCTCCTTCCAAGTAACTCTGAAGATCTTGAAATCGCAGCCCATGGTCTCAGGAGTGTGACTTAACACATGGTCATAAAGCAAAGATTTCTGCTTCATTGTTCCCTCTCAAAACCACAAATGATCTCTCATAAACATGATTTCAAGTTTTCCTCCAAATGATCTAAAAAAATGCTGAAAAGCAGATTTCCAATAATTTAACATGACCCGGGTTCCCCTGCATCAGTCTCATTACCTAATCAAAATACGATATGCTATCTTACGTCAAATAAATGGTGTAAGAACAGTATCAGCTGAAGTGTATCTGCATCAGGGTAATGTCCAATACTATCATGTATCCTCCTTCATTAGTCATTGCATTCAGCTATATTTATCTTACCAGCAATAAAAGGCAAGAAAGAAAATGCATCATAATAACTGAGAGCACCGTCAGAAAATTACAGCTTATACTAAACATTCTAAAGCTAATATGCTAAGAAAAAATTATGAAGTAACAAAATATTTCCTGGCCCATGTCAATGATCTAAAATATGCATAAAGGAAAAGTAGGATCAAAAACTGTAGAAAATAAATTAAAAACTGAGCTCTCTAAGAAGCAATTGCTTAAAGAAGTTTCCTATGCTAATTAGGAACCAACACATATTGAAGATAACTGCTACATTTTTAGTAAACCAGTGAAATTATCTACTTTGCCCTAACTGCATAAGGAACACAAAGTATAAACTTCTCACTTGCTCATTACTTAAAAAGAAATTTCATGCTTTTGGGCTGTAAAATCAGGGCTGTAAAACGGTATGAAAATCCTTTAAAAAATTCATGCTCAAAGCTCGAATCCTAGCTTTCACACAGCCATCCAACTCAAGATGCTAATTCTAGACAAAAACAGAGAAAAGCTGCCAACATTATTATGTCTGTATGAACGCGTACATATTGAAAGCACTTGATGCCAACCAGTAACCCAGTAACTAAACAAAAAGAGTAAAAGTAAAATCCCAAAGTTCACCTGCTTAACAAAATCACCACTATTTTGAACTGTGTAATCTCTGGTAACAGCTGAATCATATGGTGATGAAAAATATACCAAATGACTGTGTAAAGACACATGGGAATTTTTCAGTTGATAAAATTTTAAAATATATACTTTTTATAAAATATTATTTTATGGAAAACCTTTCAATTTGTTAATTTACTAGAAGCTCTGAAATCAATCATACTGAAAGACTAAAAATAACCTCTTTACCAAGTTAATCATACAGAACATTTTGGCTCAAAAGATATGAAAAACACCTAATTATGGCAATAGATTTGTTCCCTATAAGAATGAAAGCAGATAATGGCAGTATTGTGAGACTGATGTTCACTAATATGATCAAGAGACTAATTATTATCCATGAATCATTTGTAGCATTCAAAACTTGATTAATGTCAGGTCAAGTTTAACATGTGATAGGTTTTATTAGTAATGCTCAGCTATCCCACAGCTTGTCAATGTACACGAGAGCCATCTGTTAGGTGTAGGAATAGCCAACAGCCACAACAAAAACACATTGGCAACAACTGGTCACTGAAGTATGTTTTAAAAATTCCATAAGGAATACCCTAATAATTTTAAACACACTAGACCAGAGCACTAAAGACTTGCTAAAGATAGGAAACTTGCAGCCCAAAAAAAGTGAGCGTGCAAGGCATGTTTCTCTCTTTTGAAAGGTCAATCAAAGGTGTGTTTAATAATACTGAATACTTCACAGACTGACCAGTTTCTAGCAACAAACATTTTTTTGCTAGAAGAATATGTGTAGCTTCCTGTCTACACTCCTCCATGGATGGCTAGCAAGCACTGCTGTAGAGAATACACTGCTTTACCCTTTTGAGCATCGCTCATGGTATTCAAATACATATGGTCCTAACAGCTCATATAGCAAAACACTGTTAGAGGATGCTCAATCTGAAATTCATATTCCACAAAAAACCATTCACTGACAGCCTTCCATTTGTTTTAATTACAGATAATGGCAAGAAGAAATCCTTTTGTGGGAGGGTCACTTTCTAGTATTTCCCAGCACTTTGTGGAAGTCAGATTTATCAGGGGTCACCTCTCCCACGTACAGCCCATTATAGCAGGACAGGAAGTCACCTGGGCACTTCCAGTGAACTTCCACAAGCTCTGCACTAGTAACAGTGGGAGCAGCAAAGTTGAAATAACATGAAGTGGCAACAGACAGGTGGATGCACAGAGAGGAAGGAAGGTGACCTAATTCTGGGTTTGCTCTGGCAATTATGTACTCCCTTCTGTCTACAACTAGTTAGAAACTCAGCAGGAGCATTGAAAGAAACATTTACACATCTCATTGGCACAACAGCCCTCTCAGATGTATTATAAACATGTTCTCATTTGATGGCCCTCTTGCATTCCAAGTGGATGAAGCTGAAAGGCTGCAGATGTAGGCTGCCACTGGTACCTGCAGTCTGCACTTAGGCTCCAAGCAGTCTGTTTCCTGCTGAAAAGTGTGATGTGCAGGGCTCCCAGACTCCCTTGTGTCAAAGTCAAACATGTAAAAGTCAAATATGCTGAAGACTTAGTGCTAGTCAGCAGACCACAGACCAAAAATAACATAATTTCAAGAACCACAACCACTGCAGAGTGTCTTCCTCAACCATTTGCCCATATAATTTCATAGTCAGTGACTGACAAGGACCCAAACTACTAGTGGCTGGTCATTAGCATTCTAATGACACCACTCTTCATTACCTTTTAGAACAGCAATTCTGCAGAAAAGTCTTCACTGGAGTCCATATATTTTTCCAGGAGAGGAAAGCAATAGAAATTCCATGAGTTTATACTCATGTGATAGGGAATGAGCAACACCTCCAAGCAAGAAAGCCAAAGAGATTCAACCCTGTAGCTTGCTTGCTTTGTGCCATGAGGCACCTTTTAGGAAAAAGCATGTTGGGATGCAACCTTGGATGTGAAAGTCTAAGTACCACATTAGCTTGATTTCACTACCCAGCCACATAGGAAAAAAATGCTATTGTGGACAAGAGTAAAATACATTGTGAGGGTGGCAGGAAATCAAGTTTGATGGTTCTTATTATTTTTTTTTAATATCCTCTTGGCTTTGCACTAACAGCACTCTTCAAATATGCTAATAACACTAGCTGTATGCCATGTTTCTTTAGTATTTGGAGACATCTTAGAAAAACCTAGAGCATGCTACATTAAGAGCCCCACTGAGCTGTCACCCATGTGCTGGTTCTGAGTGAACAACTCCAAAGGTTATGCACCTAATATATTCAAAACAATACCCAAGAATAACATAAGTGCTATGTGTGTTAATGCTTAATTTGACAGCACATCTGCATTCCTGAATTCAAAATAAGCATGAGGCATTTCTCACTGTCAATCTCTTCTCAAAAACACAATTGAGAAACTGACATCAATTAACTACGATGTTTTCAAATGCTTCTTTCAAATAACAGAAATAAACTCCTCCAAGAAACTTTGACTTTTGTGATAGCTTCAATATTAGAAAAATGTGAACTCCTTGAAGCTTTGTGGGAATGACCCTGACAAACAGCAATATTTCATATTTATTTTTCCTGACAAAGAAACAGCAATATATTTCATGGCTTGGCCATTTCATGTACTGTGCTCTTCACAGTTCTCTGTTTCAAACTGCATGGTGCCTTCATTTTCTTTCTTTTAGGCATGGGGATGTCACCCACATCACCCTCCCCACACTCTCCTACCTGGCAGCACACACCCATCTGAGATGACAGTGTTGCTGGAGCCAGAGGAGATTCAATAGGCTCCAGTAGCAAATGCTTTGATCTATTTACACATTAGCTGCAATCTATGACATTCCTGAATGGTCGAAAGATGCTCAGTAAAGTTTGTAATGTCTTCAACTGAGCAAGGCTCTCATGATACCTATGCTTGCAAGCTCCCTAATTCTCTGTGTTTGACCAAATACTACATTTAATAGTTCTTCTGATTTCAAAGGAAAGAATGGCACTGGGTTGAGTACAGTGGGGTTGAATGATCTTCCACTGTTACATACTTGATAAGGTTTATCTGTTACCCAGTCCCTGTGTAAATCTGTTATCCAGCCCCTGCATAAACTGTTCCAATGTAATCTGGTCTCTGGTTGCCAAAATCATGGATAGGTCTGTTTTAATTAAGTCAGATAATTGAGGATGTTATTTTATTAAGCATTTCTAATAAGACTTGTCAACAAAGACAAAACTGAATATACAATTTATAAAATAATTCAGTCAGACACAAAACTGATATACAAGAACATAATGTTTTCATACATCTACTGTTCCAATTCCTGATTCAAATTGGGCTAATATTTTATACTGGGCCTGAAGCATAGATTTTAACACAAAAATTAAGGTTTAACTTTATATTCTGGATGTTTAAAAAATCAGATTCTTCTGCTATGCAATGGCACTTCAGGGCTTTATTTGCTACAAAGTTGAAATCAAAACTGCAAAGCCATAATAGTAAAATGCTAAGATTTTATAATTTCTTTATTTTAAAGATTAATTTTGTTCAAGGTCTGGTTTGGGGTTTTTTCTCAAAATTGAGCATATTACAAGAAAAGAAACAGCTAGCAGCAATGTCCTATAATCTTGCATCATAATAAGTTGCTTTAAATTTCACCCCCATCTTTACCATTTTCTTTGTGCTTTTATTCATTTTATCCAAATTAAGTGCATGTCTCTTGAACATCATTCCAATAGGAGAAAAGGCTGATGGCTTCCCTGTGGAGCTGCATTGCCAGAAGGCAGTTTGGAAAGTGACAGGCTGTGAAGTGGCACAATGGACAATATTAAACAGTTGCCCCTCAATTAATGAGTGGAGTGACCCACTTAGTCACCACAGCTGAGTCTTCTAACTAATTCAGAAGATATCAAATATACAATTCAATTGTCCATACTGGCAAACCAACTGGTAAATAGGTCCAAACAGATTTGCATTTCCCTGGTTTGGTAATACACCATAGAACTGAAATAAGAAATCATTGTTAAAGACACTTTTCCTACTCAGAAAGGTATATAGTTTTCCACTGTACAAAATACAGAAGAAATAATTTACAAAATTATTAACATTAACAAAAATGTTAGAATGTTCAAATCTAATGTTAAACTGTTAAAAGCTAAGCTGAATATGTACTGTCCTGATGTTTAAACTTACAGTGTGCACCAAGTAGAATACTTCATCCATACAGCTTTATTTTTCCACTAGTTTCAATGCTTTCTTTCTCATATGATAGTTTGACAAGTCAAAATTTAATTACATATTCCACATCTGAATCATTCTACATTAATTTATTTGTACCACTAGCAATATCTAACATGGGCCACAAGTTATGAAAATAATCCTTCATGGAAATATCCAAGACTGTTTGTTTTAACTTCAGTAGATCACTTTCTGAAAAATGTGAAACATAACTAATGTGTGAATAATTTCTTAAACAAAAAGAAAAAACTTCTTTCCTAACCAAAATACTACTGTACTGAAATATTATATTTGACCTTCAACATAATAAATAATAATAACCAAAAGCAAGTAGCCTAATCCTATTCTGTTTACTCCAGGAAACAAACACAGATTCTTCTTCATGAATGGGTCTCCTTAGGTGACTCCAGCAAAGCAAGGAGGCTGAGAAGTTAGCCACAGCTGAGTCAGTGTTTGCCCCAGCTTGAGGGAACCCAAACCTAAGCAAGTAGCTGATGCTTCCCTGTCCCACAGAAAGTAAAGGAACAGTCAGAAGCAGCTGGGCTCCCCACCTCTACTGGCCTGCAAAGCCTCTGCTACCCCCAACCTCCCACTGACAGAAATTATATTTACCGAATAGTATTCACATCATTGCAGTGCTGCAGCTGGCTGCAGTTCAAGCACTGAATTTCAAGTGGCAGTAACCTACATTCAACTCAAGATCTGCAGTTTAGTCACCTATTTCATCTTACAACTTACAAAGCTACCAGTTGGGCTGATTGGCTGTACTTACCTCTACAATTCATTGGTAAAATAACTTTGAGCAATCAAGCCTAAGTACTACATGCTGGGATATAAGACAGCTGCCAAGATTTCAAATTCTAGTATAAGAATAAGGTAATATCTTTGCAGCTTCTTATTCCCTGTTTGTTTACTAAGTTCCTCAGGTCAATGATTGTTTGTGTTTACAGAAGAAAAGCATGCCAAAAAGAAGATTTAAGTGAAGGTTACACCAGCACAAAAGTATCTAAGGGTGAAATAAGGCAATACTGCTTTTACACCAATAAGCTTTCCATTCTTGGGGAGATGGAACAGGAGCAAGGAAGAAATGTAAGACATGAAAAATAAAAACAAACAGAAACAAAATGGTAGAGGGGACATGGGTTAGAAGACAACTAAAATGCGATTAGATGATAAATAGGCCAAAACCTTGGAATAGAACAGATGGAATGAGGAATATGATGTAGGCCAGGCATGAAGAATGGCTGCCAATCTAGGTCAGGAAATGCAGGATTGAAAGGTGAGCTGATTAAACTACTCCTGAAGGCATAGAAAATCAAAACAAAAATAAAAACAAAGGAAACAGGTCTTCTTGGCAATAAAAAACCTCCAGATGGTAACATTCTCTTTCCACAGAGATGGGGATTTCAAGATCTTCAATAAATAGAGTATTTGACACTTCTGCAACCACCATTGTTGCCATGCAATTCTTCTGTCCCATGACTGCAAAGCTCCTCCTCGTGTTGTCTGTGGGCAACTTGGGGATGGAAGACAGGGCCTTGTCATTTTCAGTCAGTTTTGGTTAACAGCTCTCTTGGCAGACACGGATGAGCAATGTCTGCATATTCTGCCCTTTATCAGGGTTCACTCTTTCAGGGCATGCAAACACTAGCTTACAGCTGCCTCAGCTGCCTGCAAAATACATGAACAGCAACAAAGTGTGCACTTACATGTTCTCCTGCATCATCAGAAGTCCACAGCCACTTAATTTTCAAAGCAAACCATCTCAACAGGAGCTATACCTTTATTGGTATAAACTCTAAACATTCCACCTCTCCTAACTACAACAAAAGCGGTTTTAAAAAGTAAAAATAAAAATCCAAATGTCAAATAAACAAGGAGAACAAAGCAAATCACCTGTCAGTTCACAGATTTGACTGAAAACTTTTAAAAGGATCCTAGACCATTTAATCTTCTAGCAGAGATTACCTTCTCTCTAATCCCTCTAGGACAAGCTGTCATTTTAAAACCAGATAATAGTCTAAAACTGACAAGTCATTGACATACAGTGTGCTAACATTTGCAAAAGGTTGTTCACTTGACCTGTGTCATTGTTTAACCTTTAGCCCTTTTGTTCCATTGAGAGTGATGGGCACAATTCTCCATGGGACCACAGACTGCACAGAAAGGAACTTTTTTCCTACTCCTGTTAGACAGAATTTTCACCAGACAATGGGCTTTAGTGATGACATCCAGACTGAAACTGTCCACACAAAAAAGCCTTGCAAGAGAACTGTGAATTGGTTTAAGCAAGGAAAGCCAAGAATGGACCACTTCAAAAATATAATTATTTCTATGCACCTGTACTTCCTGCTCAATATAATGAAAATAAAGTCTTGCTGAAAAGCATAATATTCCTGTAAATACAAGGCCATGGTTCAAAGCCTAAGAGTATGAAGCATTTAAAGCACCAACCTAAAACTCAGCTTCTTCCACTGACTGCTGCATTCCTTACACAACGGGTGGGAGAATTTGACCATATCATCTCCTTGAATTCTGATGCAAACCAATAAGTGCAAAGAAAGCAAGCTATGCAACAAAAGTGACCAATCATGCAAATGTAATGATAAACGCCAAAAATTCAACTTTGCTGAAAAATGTCTAAAAGAACCTGGAAGTTACATTAAAAGGAAGTTCCCAGCTAACACTAAAATACTAATCTGTGTTTAATTGATTATAGAGGAAAAAAGCTTTAGTGATACTGCTTTCTTCATCAATATCAGTGTTCAACAAGGCAATATTTTTAGAGACTCTGAGAATATGCAACCTGCTCTCCAGTGATTGTTCGTTTCTTTGGTCTGACCACTAAAACTCAGTCTTACAAAAAATAACAGTCCATCCAAACAGCTTGAAATAACCCTCTAGGCAATATTATAAAAACACAGCTTTTATTTCCAAAATCCAAAACTAAATCTCAAGACACAACTACAAACACTGTCATACTTTATAATTGCACTTTAAGAGTGCATTTCATTTCACAGTAAATTGATTTCCAGATTTAAAAAAAAAAAAAAAAATCAGTCAGTACCTAACTCTGGCATTAAGTTCCAAATCCATAACTCGAAGAACATTTTCATTAGTGGATGTATTATATAACACAGCACAAAGTTTACTGCTGTTTCAAATAATTACTTCCCACTTTTTCACTGGCAATAACTAAGTCTACATGGAAAACATTCATTTTTTCTGGTATAATTAAAAGTTTTTGCCACTTTTTCTACTATTAAATATAACAGCGAGGCTCCTGGCCTTTTGAGTAATCTTCCTACAGTCCACACAATCTAACATACATTTACTGATACATTATTTTTATTAAAAAGAATGAAATGGAATGTCTTAACTCAGATCATAGAAAAGAATGATGGAGGGAGGCTGTAAAAAAGAGATCTAGAGCATTCTCTTGTGAAGTTCAAACTGCGTCCTGAGAACATGTTTCAAAAATTAAAGCGTCTCAAAACAAAAATAAGATGTGATGAAGTACACTTGATTCTTTTCTCGATCCCAAGCAAACCCCAGCTACACTGGAAAAAAAAAATTACGCCAAGCAACTCCAAATCATACTCCAAAAGTTTTGATGAAACCCATTCTGACAAAGGTATGGGTTTTCCACTTTTTCACACTTGAATGTGCTGGTGCAATCAGAAAGCCATCTTATCTGTGACCAAGGACTGCTACCCTCCTTGATCTTTGAAAACAACAAGCCTTGGGGGTGACTTAAGAAGCCACATCTTCTCTCAGTGAAATACACTGTGAAGAAAGTAGGGAAGAAACCCAGGCTTAAAAATATCACAGCTTTTCTGAGACCACTCGAGGGTGTAAATCTTTAAGGATCTTGTAATGATTTTACCCCAGCCAGCAACTAAGCACCACAAAGCTGCTCACTACAGTCAAGAAAGGAAGGATCCTGTCAGATCCTTCCTAAAGGTGAAAGGATCCAACTCTTCTTAGAAAAGAAAAGAAAAATGTCTAATTGAACATAAGGAGAAGATCCACCTAAGTAGGCCCCACTTGTCACTCTTTAGGATCCATTCAGCAGCACCTGTCTCTGGAGAGGGATTGATGGATATGAACAGACTTGGAGGACAGAAGAAATTCCTTATCTTTCTGCAGACCTTGCTGTCCTGCACATAGAGTTGGCAAACCCCCTCAAGACATTTATCATTGATGCAAGAGGAAGTCTGCTCGCTTTTTCAGCTATACTGATGAGGCATTCATCACTACATTTGTTGCTATAGTTGCAGAGATGACTAAATAAAAATAGGATAAAGATCCTTTGGGTAAAACAATACTATTTTTAAATAGTCTTTTTTCAGAAAATGGCAATGCTTCAATAGACTGGACTACTGTTTATAGTCTATTCTGACCATACATAATGAAAAATTCACAAAGTTATGATGAATATGAAAATGTAAGGCTTTTTTCATTACCCTAAGGAAATGTTACAGGAATCATACTCATCAAGTTCACAGAAGTAATGAAATGGAAAAGGTATTTTGTGGCAAGTAAGAGCAACAATAATTCTTAGTTTATATATTGATCTTTTGAGAATATATTTTTATGAATACTATTCTTCTGAGCAGATATAGATTTGAAATCTATTTTGAACCAATAATTATTTCTCTTAAGTGTTTACCAATATTGTCTTTGATAAAATTCCACATCAATACTGGTACTGCTACCTAAAACTCCTTATAGTTATCATAGGGCATACAAACAATTCTCAAAAATTTACATAAAACTTCTTGCTTATTGAAAACAATGATCAGATTCCAAGCCTAAGAAGCTTTCTGTTTTAAGAGTAGTAAAAAGAACATATTTTACTAGGTAAGACTGATTTAAATGAGGACAAAAATACCCTATAACATACATTGTACAAAAAGAAAAATGTGTAACCTAAACTCCAAAATGTAGAAGGCTTCAGAGTCTGTCATGACTGATACTTAAAACACCTACCTCAAACCAACAAACAAAAAAATATCCAAGGAATAAACAGCAAAGAAGCCATACACCAACCCCAAATACCCCAAAAAATTAAAAGCATAGAGATATTCATATCTCAAAGATGCTTTTAAGGTGGTGGCAATACATTAGGGTAAAAAATTGTTGACTGAACTGCATTTGAAGCACAATCATCTCAAATGCAGATTGCAATGTCCCTAAACTTTTACCTGGTATTTTAGATTTATTGATATTTTCAAAAACTATTTTCTAAAAGCGTAAGAAAAGTAATAAAACCAAAAAACTCCACTTTTCAGAATTATCCCAAGCTGCCAGTCACCCCACAACAATTGCTGAAGATTTGGTTAGCAAAGGAACTCACTGGAAGACACAACAAAAATGCTGAGGGAAAACCTATACCTACCACTGTTATACAGACTCCAGTACTCCAGTACCACAACATAGAACAACTGAAATCAAGCTTACCTTTCTGGAAGTGTAGATGTCAAAAAATGGTTTGTTTCGAACACTGAAGGGTTCCTGTGCTTTGTCAATGAGACCACTTTTCATCTTTTCATGTCGTGGAAATATAATCTCTTTCTCTATACACGCAAGCCGAACATTAAAATCACAGTCTCCAACAGGCTGTCCCTGCCAAATTACAAAAATCAGTATTAAAATCAAACACCAAATTATTTGAACAATTGAAGTTTTCCTAACAAAATACATAGAAAACTACAGATACATAGAAGAATTATCAAGTTACTAAATTTTTTCCCAAATGTGTGATTTTCAAACATTTTTTCCCAGGTTATAAGAGGTTTAACCAAATCAAAGTTCAAAGAAAGCTAGAAATCTGTAATATGCATTCAAGCATACATGAATTAAACACCCAAATACCTTTAAAGTTAAGCAAAATAATTTAAATACTCCCTAATTATAGCTTTTATATGGCAGCTATACTTCTCCACATAGCTTTCCTCTGAAGTCATTTAGATAATTTTGTTCACAATACTTTTAATGACAAAGCAATGAGATTTACACATTTAAGTGAATGCCTTGCTCTAAGTGCAGTATATTTATGCCTTGAAAGAAACATTAATTAATGTTCATTTTTCTGCCATAGAAAAGAGAACAATAGGTGCAGTTGGAAAATGTGCCAATAAACAATGGCTACAAAAACCTGCAAGATATTCGAGGGCTCAGTCACAAAAAGGCAGTAAAATCCTTCACTAAGCCTCAGCAGCATATCCTGACCTTTCAAGATCTGAAATAAACCAGCAGCTTTACATTGCTCTTTCTACATTTGGTGCATTGCACCAGATCAGTATGAGCATTCAAAATGCACATTTGTCAGATTAGTAACGGCTTGTAATGGAGTTCATTATGTTTTGAGCATTAGATGGTGAGGAAAACATGCTATGGATATCACTAGAACAAAACAAGCAACTGTCAACTAATAAATTCTAACGCTCATTTCAATCAGAGGTGTAACTTTCACAGCAATGAGACACAAAACTCATAGATTTGCACTGTTACAAGTGTGATTAAGCACAGAAAGTTTTTTACATGAGATCATCCCTCATCTTGCCACCCCATTCACACAAGAAAATCATTTTCAAAACCCATTCCTTTCATGGCCTATAGGGAATAAGCTCACAGAGCTTATCCCAAGAGCCTTGGCTTGCAAACAAGAATTCTTCGAAAATTGAAAGCAATGAGCAAAGGAAACTGGGGAGACATGGGACTCAAATCATCAGTGGCAGGAGTACAGCTGAGCAGAAGAACTGGCTACCAGGTACCTCCAGGAACCTCCTGCACTAAAGGCAACTCAAAGGAGCACTGCTCCAACACACTTCAGAGAGGATCTGAACTGGTCAACTGGAAAGAAAGCCAAAAAAAAAGGCAAAATGACATTCTGATGAGGCACACAAAGGTAAGAAGTATCTGAACCGGTATCTCAATTAGGAGAAAAACCAAGTGCCTATTTAAATTACATGAATTTAATCAGTTCTTTCCAAAATCGTATTGTCTTTCACCAAAACCTTTGACATTTCATGTTCCCAAAGCAGCATTAAGCTTGTCTTATATTTCTTTGCTAGCATTAGAACCTACTAGACCTCCATCATAAGTCCTCAGATGTTCATGGCAACAGCTTTAAGAATTATGTATTGCTCCCATACCACATGTAACTCACAACCACTTTCATTTAGGACTCTGCTTCAGTCTACATAAGAGCAGGCAGCCCAGCCACCATCCCTCTGTGGGGAAGCACATCTTGTACAAAGCCTGTGGCAGACACCAGGGGTAAAATGTCTCCTAATCTCTGTTCACTGATCCATGCTTGTGAAGAAGAAAGCTTAGCTGGCTGTTAATGTTGCCTTCAGTGCTGTCCTCCTTTCAAACATGAAGGTCTTATCAGTAAGGAGCCATTCAAACGAATGGAAAATTAAGAGTATGGAAAAATTCAAGGGGAAGGAGAGTGGTTCACTCTTTATTCACTTCTCACAGAATACAGATGCATGATCTACAGATTTTTAAGTGCCACAGACAAAATGTTGGAAAAGCAATCAATCAATCAATCAATCTTTCCTTCCTTCTTTCTTCCTTCCTTTTTTTCTCCCCCTATGTATAGCATACTTGAGTATTCATCTATACAGCGACTGAGCTTGCCCTGGTTTGTACATGTAATTAAAACACAGAAAACACATCTCAACCCCTGTAACGACTGACTGAAGAACTGATTTAAGAATTCTTTCCTGGGAAATGTGTATATATATTTTTTATCACTTCAAGGAACCCCCATAATTCTCTAGGTAGATTTCAGCAAGATCTAGTGCACATGCTCTCTTCCCTATGGTATCTTTTCCACTCAGCCACATTTTATTAGTAGGTCTGAAAAAGCAAATTAGCTAATTAATATTTCATACATTTGAGTTTCCAATAAGCAGTTAGGTTATTTAGAAAGCTTTTTTACAATGACTCCTTCAAAAAATGGTTTTGTACAGTAATTTATATTCCCATCCATAAACAATTAAATTAAAAGCTGAGGCAACTTCATATGGACCATAAACCAGCTGAATCACTTTCTTTTCCTTAAAATATTCCTTTCACTTTTCTCATCTACTTGGAACTAATTATTTCCTGCAGTTCTGCCAATCATATATTTCTATTTTAAAGCTTGTTAAATAGAAGGGTATATTACCACTAGGTTCCATCAAATAAAGGTCAAAGCTAGGTTGACGTAAGATCATATGAGAAAGGAAAACACAGACAATGCTGCCAAGCTACTTCATCAGGCTAGTAAACTAAGAAGTTAAAGAGTATTTCATTCTTACAAAAGCACAGGACATTAGCAATGAGAAAATTAGCACATAATTGAATTTAACTCAAGGACATACCGAATAAAAGCACTATTGTAGGAGAGTGGCTCTTTCTTTGTTATTAGACATTTCCCATAGTTACAAAAAGGTGTTGCTAATATACAACACATTTATCCCAGACATAACCAAAATCTTGAAGTGATAAAATTCTTAGCTTTAACAAATAAGTAGGAGGGCAACGTAGGCTGCAATAAATAATTCAGATACCTTGACAAAACCAGGAAGATTATTTAGTGTATAAAGCAAACATTTAATAATTGTCGAAAACCAAGACATTGATGCATATATAATCTAAATCCAGGCATTAAGTAATAGCATGTTTTAGGCAATACAGATGTTTCACTAACTTAAGCATTCAGATAATTAAGATCTTATTCCAATATGTAGGTTTTTACTCGTCTGAGAAGGATGAGGGTCACTACTGCTTGACAGCCTAGTTACTGAAGAACATAAAATGATAATTCCTGTTCTAGACGTTTTTAGCCTAAAGTGTGTTAGCAAAGGGTAAAACAAAATTAACAAGTAGCATGTATCTCCTACCTATGCTAGAAAGTTACACTTCCCTCTCACTGTAAATAAAATGTATCCTAAAGCAAAATATCATTTAGACAAGCCTTAACAGAAGAGTCATCTGTTGAATCAACACCTCTTCCTCAAGTAGCTGAGGTTTCTTCACCTGTTGAAACTCTGTGCATTGCACTAAGGTCACAGCATGGAGTGGGCTTGCAAATTAGGGTTTTGATGCTAAAACATCCTCCACACAACTTCAAAACCTAAGATGAAATTTCTACTGAACTTTGAAATCCACCCAGGACTCAACATTTCTAAATTTAAACTCCAGTTATTTCAAATTAACTTCTCAACAGAAATCATACATAACAAGTCACATAAGAATCACAAAAATAAATGGATTTAAACCACTGAAAAACAGGGTCTGCAACTTATTTAATATCCATTGTCTTGAGCAGATGGGGGAAGGCAATTTTTTTGCTGAATGGAGATTAGAAAAAAGCAAAGGAAAAAAAAAAGAAAATTAAAAAATGTTACCACCAAAAAAAGCCCAACCACCCAACAAGACCGGTCCCTCTAACAATGCTCCAAATGGGTGCCAGAAGACAGAATTTGGACAAGTGTTAGGCTGTGCTCCTGCCCTCCATCCA
Organism: Agelaius tricolor; assembly: GCF_023055355.1. Taxonomy (NCBI): domain Eukaryota; kingdom Metazoa; phylum Chordata; class Aves; order Passeriformes; family Icteridae; genus Agelaius; species Agelaius tricolor. The sequence continues at coordinate 90,559,223 of NW_027269261.1, read as the reverse complement.
GTTCAGAGACCTCGTGTTGAAGTCACAACCTCATGCTACATCAGGTTGAGGAACTCAAACCCCAGGTCACTGCATCAGCAAGATGGAAGGAGTGGCTGAGACAGAGATAAGAGGCTAATGTGATTTCTGTTGCACATCCAGCCTCTCCCTCCACAAGGAAAAAGGTATCCCTGAGGATCTACCACCATCACCCTCCACATTTGAGTTTCCCTTCCCCTGAGTCTCTAAGGTTACCTTGTGGCCACAGCTCAGCAAATTCCATAAGCCTTACATGGGAAGTCCTTTAGCTAGATGGATGCAGTGAACACACCAGGCTACACAGGCACCAAATTCCATAAATGTACTTCATCTTTGATTTTGGTATTTACATGTTTTTTTTCCACAATGCAGCTATAGCAAAAAGAATAACGCCTGGGCCTCTGCACACAGCTGATAAACAGCATGGCCAGGATAAACTGAGAATATTTCTTCTTTTCCTCCATGAGATATGGCTGAAGTGTACCCAGCAGCAAAGCATGCTCCATTTGCTTCTCCAGAGCAGTACCTGAGACATGAATAATTCAGCACACATACACAGATATACGTCCATGCACGTCTTCACTTACTGAGCCAGAGCACAACATATGTCACAACTGTCTTAGCTTTAATGATTTTGAGAGAAGAATAAAGAATAAGCTCAGCCTGATATTCTACCCTGTGTTTAACGTTATTATTGACAATTCAAGGCACCCACAGCTGACATCTGTATTCCCAATGAAAGCCCATTATTAGTTCTCCCAACTGCTGAAGACCATGCAGTCTAATCTTTTTAGTTTTATATTAATGATCTGGCACATATTTCTTCTGATCATGGTTTTATAAATGCTGCTTTTTCTGTACACACAGCTTTATATACAAACAATCCAAAGGTACCGTTTGAGTTTCCAAATAAGATTATTACTACATTCAATGCCTAAAAGGCTTTTTTCATTTCCTATGAAGTTTTCTTTTTCAAGCAGGATTAAAAGTAAAGTATCAGAGAAAAAAAAATTTTATAGAAATATGACCCTTAAGTTCTTTATTTCTAAAAGGCAAAAGGCATGACAATCAATAAAATCTAAAAATTCATTTTAAAATTTTGGCAGTTATCTAACTTTAAAATTTTGGGGGGTCTTCTAAATTTTTTCACTCAAATATTCAAAACATGTATGACAAGGGCAAGGAATTCAGCAGTTTCAAAAGATTTCTAAAGTTTATCTTAGCATCAACAAAGTATAGCATGTGAAATACTGTTTCAATTGTAATACGACGACCACTGTGCTGCAGGAACATGATTACAATTTATATATTGCTGTTTTTTACAATGGAATATTGCTCTGATTTAGTACAGAACAAAAATAGTTTGAAGAATCAGACCTATTCAAAATATTGCTTGAGACATGTATTAAATTACTGGTATTTCCTTAAAAAATAATCACTGAAAATAAATTTTAAAATGTACAAAGGAAAGAAGTTAGTAGCCAAAGGACAACACCAAGGTCTAACAGAACATACAAATATAGCTCCATGGGGTTTTTTTATTAGTAAACATAACTTGAACAAAACAGCAGGACTGTCAAAACTGTGACAAAACAGATATGACCAAAACAGAAACAGTAGATTGTACTACAACCATTGCTCTGTCCTTTACTCTTCTTGGATTGCTCAAAACTTTAAACAAATTCACAATAAAAACCATAAAACTCTGTAATTGAAACTGGATGATAAATTTGCACCACCAGTATAAAGGTAACGTATACAAAGCAGAATATTTACAATCTGTTGAAGTGACTGAATGATGATTCTCATCACCAATACTGGCAATAAAGAGGCAGAATTATGAAATCAAGCATGTAGCACAGATCAACACCTAAGCTCTCCCTTTTGAAAACAAAGCTCCAGTTAGGCACTGAAAGCTTAGTAGTTGCTATTTTCAGAGAACAAACAACTCAGTCAAATTCATTGATTGCATGCACAGTGACTTCATTTAGAAATCCTTCTGAGCCCTAAAAACCAGAACTCAATAAGGGAATTTTACTCGGACGTAAATTATTAAAACGAAAAGGAATCCTGTTCTGTCTAGACTGGTTGCCTCCCCTCAGGTAATTTGAGTAGATGAACTTCCCACTTCAATTACAGAAGGAAAAGTCATAGCTCTATAAAACCCTAATTATAAAATAGATGTGTCATTATCACCATGGGATATTTACACACAAAAACACTGCATATGGGAATATAAGTTTTAATAATTTATTTTACACTGAATTTAGGCTATCTTCAAAGTCAAACACAGGATTTTACTGCTTCAGTTTTTTCTAATTATTTTTCTTAGTGCTTGTGTTGCATGTAGTATGGAGGTATTCTTACCTTAATTGGACCACCTAGTATGTGTTGCAGTCAATATTTTCTCTTTCTACTTCTACTCTCCTCACACTTTCTTCCTTTCTATCAGCCACTCACAATGACTCTTCATAGGAATAGCTATTGCTGGGTTTTCACACAGCTGTCTTTATGAGAAAGAATTATCACTGCAGTGAATTAAAGAACTGTGGGAAAATTCCTTCATCTTGAAAACATTATTCAAGCCATTTCATACTTGAAAAGATTGTGGCACTAGTGTTTTTAGAATATAAATCACTTCATGGTATTTAAAATAAGACTGTCTAGTACAGTTAGTATGAAGTCTTGTAAAAACTAGAAATGAGGGGGGAAATAGTAGTACAATCAGCACTTATTCACAACGACTATCTTAGAAAAGGAACCACCTACGTTGCCTAAACCATGATAGAACTAAAAATTAAGCTTGTAACACCTGAAGACTTGCAAATATCTATCATTTCAGTACACAATCTGTCTTTAGATATCTAGTTCATTGTAGACATGGTTAGTTTATGAGTAAGAAACACTGAAAATGTAATACTCATTCCAAGAGAAAATTATATTCTTCTTCATATTTATTTTAAATAAGAGAAATATTTTTAAAAGGATGAAATTACAGCATTCACATTCTCTCCTAGACCATAGCAGTCAGTCAGGCTATTCAAACATGTTAGAATCATAGAATGTTGTGGGTTTGAAGAGACATTAGAGAGATCATCCAGTTCAATCCCCTGCCATGGGCTGGGACACTTTTCACTAGATCAGATGGCTCAAAGCCTCATCCAGCAAGGCCTTGAACACTTCTAGGGGGGTATCCACAACTTCTCTGGGCAACCTGCTCCAGTGCCTCACAAAGCTCACAGTGAATTTCTTCCTATTATCTCATCTAAACCTGCCCACTTCCAGTTTAAATCCATTCCCCACTGTTCTTTCACTACAGGCCCCTGTGGAAAGTCCCTCTCCAGATCTGTTCTAGGCTCCCTTCAGGTACTGGAGGGCTGAAATAATGTCTTCCCTAAGCCTTCTCTTTTCCAGACTGAAAAATCCCAATTCTCTCCCAATTAGGCATGAAAAAGAAAATATTAGTGAGGTCTTGCTTTCAACCTCCTAAAAACAATCCTGAAATATACAGTTATTATATTTGCTACATCCTTCTGATTAACTTTGACTATTTCTTTTTCTTTAGTTCTTTTCCCCTAGAAACAGGAAAAAGATGGGAAGAGACAGGGAGAAAGCTGAAAAAATGAAATATTGTTGCTAGATTAATTGTAAAAAAGGAGTAATTAAAACTAAGTTAGGGAAATAAGACACTACAACATTGGAACACTCACTGCTTCCATGTGACATTTCCCCAATACCCTATTTTGCCTACAGATTTTTTGTTTTTAAATACGTCAGAAAAGAAAAGCCCTGTTTGAGACTTCATTGCCAGTACTTAGAAAACTGGACATGATAATGCAAGTGGAAAACTTGCCCCACTGTAAAGTTTTTCACACCTTCCACTTCAGCTGTGATTACTGCCATATTTTTGAGAGATCTGAATATTTGCTTGAGACAGAAGCTGGATTTAAGTCCACTTTGCAGTACCTATGGGAATGAGTGTCATAACCTGTGAGCTGGAGCAGGACACAGTTTTTCTATTTAATCATAAGTTTCAGTAGTGTAAGAAGAAAAAAAGAAGACAAAAAGTGACGGGTTTTAAAGGTTCAAATCATGAGAAGCAGAAAATTGTTTAACAAAGATACTGAGAAAAGTTCTTTAAGGAAACCTCCTAAGAACAAAAAAATTGGTTTTGGACTTCATTCTTCAAATTGTATTTCAGGTTTAAAATATCTCAGTTATTTTCATTTACAACCCAACTTAAACTTTCAGGTGTGACTTTGTATTTTTTTTATAGCAAGTTTCAGCAAGTTGCTGAAAAAGTATCACATGAGGGTAAGCAAGTAAGAGTACAGACAACAAAGACACAAACAGCTGAAAAATATAAAGGATTTAGTATCATGGTAACTTCTAAAGCTATTCTTGGAGAACTACTTGTCCTGTATCCCTCTCCCAGGAGCAACACTGTGTCTCTTCCCCTGACAATTAGTGATAATGTGCCTTTCAAAAGGTTCTGCTGAGATGTGCTTCATGTTGAGGTATAAGAACACTTATATTCTGAGAATAAAACAGGCATGAGAGAATTTAATTAACTCCCTTTCACTTTATGTAATACTTTATTAAGCCTTATTTTGGAAAATATGGAAAACAAACCACCTTCACTGTGATCCATAGTGCCCTCTGGGTTGGGAAAAGGAGGATAAAAGTAATAGATGTAAGGGAAAGAAAGAAATAAATGGTTGTTGGGGTTTTTTTTCACAGAATCTAACCAGCAAGTAAAACAGTCAAGCTTCAAGCTAATTACAACACTAGAGAATGCTCCCCAACAACATGTAGCTTGTTAGATAAAAAAAGAAGAGCATGAAAACAGCAAATACATCCTGGTCAGCATGTACTAATTATCACTCTTCACGAACAATCTAAATTTTGCATGCATCACAGCAAAGGAAATTTTTTTTAAAGCGATGCAAAAATGAACAGAAATGTTACTTTTCAGTTGCTGTGCATTTTACTGAAATACAAGGAGTAACAGTGAAGCAAGCACAAGGTAGCTGTCTGAAAGTTTACCAAAGAAATAAGAAGATTTTCAAATTGTGGTGTTCAGATGTACAAGTCAGGTTTTTAATGATAGATAAAAGGTGATCAACAGGGAAGGGGATAAGGCAAGAAAGACTTTAAAATGACAACTAGCTATGATATGTCAATCTACTTCACAGACCCAAAAGCTTCTGCAGCATCACTCCCTTACTGTGTTGATTCTCTACCCTATAAGACACCATTTGCTGCTCTTCCTATACTGTAAAAATGCTGCCCTTTTGTAATTTCAGGATACTCAAATGCATTATCTGAGCAGGCTACCCTTGCTCTCAATAAACAGCACCATAAAAACTGGAGGAGGAAGAAAAAGCAAACTTAATGCATCTCTCCCAGACTGAACAGCAGAAAGCAAAGCAAGACAGAACTGAGTGGATGCTCTGTATTTCATTTACCTGATAGCCTTGAGCCATGAATGAATGAGGTGATACATATTGAGAACATAACACACAGCACAAGCACCAGTACAAGCATTTGGGTGTTTGTTAGATAAGTCTTCACAAGAAATAATCTAAAGGGCTCAAGAGCAAGAATACCCATAGCGCACTTACTGTTCAGAGTTTTATTAGTACTGTTAGAAACAAAAGCATTTTAAATGTTTAAATGTTTTAAAATGTAAATGCTAAAGTATTTTCAGGTGATACCATTTGAAAAGAATTCAGAATCAAAATTAAGGGCAGGTGATTGGCAGCCAGGTGCACTTGTCACAGAAGAGATGCAATTAACCACTTGCATCTCTGAATTGTGCCTTCAAAACTTTCACAGTATAAGTTTAAGATAAGGTTAATAGGCTAATAAGTGAGAGACAGCATGGACTGTCAGCCTTACATTGCTTTAAAATGAGGTTTGTAACAGAAAAGTCAGACATGGTAATGTTTTACAGGGATGTAAAACAAACATTTTTTCATGCATTAATTCAATGAGTACATTGGCTCTGAGCAGGATTTATGACCAGGATATCTGTTTACCATGGCAAATGTTATCAATAGCAACAGCATTGCTACACATAATGACACCTAAAGAAGTCTTGATCTTAACTTAGAATTTTGATTAAATTTGCTAATACTTTGTGCATTGAATTATCTCCTTTCTAAGCATTCAAATAATTATTCTTTTTCAAGCATTCAGTCTATTCTTACCATTGCAATCTGGTCTCACAAAAACTTGGCTAGAGTTTAAAAATTTAAAGGCCAGGGTTAGAAAGGAAAAGGAAAGTTGTAGTCATTTTCAGCATCTTTGCTAAGAATGCATTAATTAGATCCTACATCATGCCAGTGTTACTGTTTGTTACCGAACCAAGGAAAAAAATAGTTGCTTAAGTTTAATGTCCATACATTTACAAGTAACTACTGAATATTATCTAAGAAAAGGCTTCTCAAAACAAGGCTTTTCAGGAAGAGCTGTCTCCAAGATAACAGGAGAATGAAGTCACATTCTTTCATGGACTGTTTCAGATGAAAAGGAATTTGGATTTGCTTGCCTTTGCTTCTGGGGCTATTAATTATTCTACTGTTAGCTTCCTCTGTTCTATTAGAATTATCCACCAAATTATCTACCAAATTTGAAATTGTAGCTATACAGCTGCAGTTACTATAATGATGGACTCAACCACACACGGACACAAATCAAGAAGCTGAAAAGCAACATGCACTGCAGGGATTTAGCTCTGTACTCATTAAGACTAAACACTATAAGGAGTCTATTAGCCTTTTATGTTCAGAGGAATACGAAAAATCCAGATTTCTTGTGTGTGGAGCTCACAAAGGTCGAAAGGCACGCTTATTTCACTAGGAGACAGCTTTCTTTCTATGAATTTGACTTTAGCAGGTGAGGTGAAAGCAGTGAGACAGCAATGTCATATTTTGAGGTGCTATTAATAACAATCAACGCCATGCTTCAGAATGAAGAAAATTACAATAAAAAATCTTTTTAAATCTGAAGAATCATTTGTTTTTCTTGACACAAACATCTCTTGCAACAAAATGGAATGTTACAAGCTTTTAGAAACTAGATGTCACAGAACCAGTAACTCAAAGAAATAGTCAAAGGGTTCTATCAGCATCCTTGAAGACAGACTTTTGCAGCAGCTATACACGATAAGCATCAGAATTCAATACAAAATTTATCATGGAAAGAGACAACAAAACCGACTGACATGGAGCTCAAGTATAGGTTTCTCCCAACCACTGAAACAAAATTTTTATGTTCCCTTCCTTCTAAGACTCTTCTGTATAGACACCCATTGCCAAATACACACTATGTATGTCAGTCTATTCTCTTAGTTCCCTTTGTTTCTTTCTAGAATGCTGCTAGAGTTTATTCCTGACACACTACAGGAAAATCAAAAAGCAAGTAACAATAAGCCTCACCAATAACAACACGGATTAAAATCTGTAACAGGTAGGTGCTTATCCACTCACTTTCTCTGCATTATGAATGCAACACTTCAGAAGGAATATTCTGACAAAGCCAGAAAACTCTGCAATGCTTAGCCAGCAAAATAGGTCAAGCATTTGAGAATAAGCTCAGCTAAAAATAACTTAGTTCACGAGACCTGACTAAAAGATGAGGTTTGCCTGAGCAAAGGTGTTTATCAATGGGGTTTGAATGTGCATTTCCCCAGCTGCAAAGCTGCATCTCCCAGAGCAGAGAAAGCTGAGTCCTGTGGAGGGTGAGACAGGGGACTTGCTGCAAATCTTGTAACTCATGGTGAACAGCAATACAGTAACTCCATCATTCACCTTCAAGACTCAACTGCTTCCCAAATCAAAACAAACTGCCAAATTCCAGAGCAATCTCTGTTTTGGGGAATTTTTGGAGTTTGAGACTTGTTTGTTTGGATGGTGGGGAGGAATGTTTTGCTTTTGAACAGGACCGGTACCTTGTCTAATTATTTTATTTGAAGATCTGCTAAAAAAATGAACAAAACCCTAACTTACACAACTTAAATAGGAACTTACCCTTTCTTACCATTTACAAGTTATATTACATTTACCTCTCTTGGTGATAAAATTCTGTTGATCATTTCTTGCCAAGCCAAACATCCTTGGGTGCCCATTTTTATAATTAAGCTTCTAAAATTAACCTAAAAACAGCTGTACTTTTTAATCTTTATAGTAGGGCCACTGTTAATTACTTCTTGCAGCTAAAGCCCTGCTTGTACTCATACTGATAACATTATCTTAATTTGTCCTTGACTTTAAAAAAGTATTACATGGTAACCAGCTCCCCCTCTCATTCCCACAGCTCTTAAAAACCAAACAAAACAAAACACTGCTCAAAAGAAGACTTTCTTAAACACTGGCAATCCTCTGGAAACCTACTGATGATTTTTTCCTGTTTGCCAAGTGGGATTCATCATGTTAAGTCCGAACACTTCACTACAAATGAGGGTTTCCTCCCCTTCCACCACAAAACAAAGCTTAACCAAAATAATTACGAGTTTTGAAAAGTGTTATTGTGAGCTTTTATATGCACATCCCAAACTGAATGACTGTACACTTCTAACATTACATGTTTACTTCAAAGGAAGTGCAACAGCAGTGAATGGCAAGTTAGACTTAAAAGGAGAGCAGAGAGAAGGCAACACATGAAGGTTAATAAACATGGAACCACAGCAGGTAAGAAGATGTAAAGAAAAAATGAGAACCCATGAGTGGTTATAAAAGACTGTGTTTTTCAGAAGAGTACATGGAAATCTTGCTTAGGGAAAAGTCTTCATGGTAGGAGGGATCCAGGAAACTAACACCTACTTTTCAGAAAAGGCTAGAGAAAGGACATCCAGATACAGAATTAAAATGTGTTAACAAAAAGCTTCTAGTCCTAATCTAACACATCTTCCCCACAATCTACTCCTTTTAAAAGCAGCTGTCCTAAGTCACAGTATGACTATGCTTCCAAGAATACCTAAGTAATTTCTGGTGACTGGTACCATGCCTACACTTGCAATTCCCACTTACACTGAGTGACTGAGCTGAGTAGTACTTTACTCAAGACTGGAAGACTACAGAGTCAACTGTAGTTTAGAAAGGCTGAAATGTCCTCTGGTCTACTAATACTGCTTTTGTCCTGTTAGGTGCACTGAAACAATAATTTTGTTTTTCCAGAAGCATTAACACCAGTGTTTTCTCCATGGGCTATTTTAACTAAATTTAACACATTGTTGTGGTTTAAGTACAGTAGGTGCTAGGCCTTCCACAGCCAGTCACTCCCCTGGAATAACATGAGGGGAAAGAATCAAAAGGGTATAAGTGAGGAAACTCAGGGTTTGAGATAGAGTTTCAAAGCTATAGCAAAAGCTGCACGTGCAAAAAAAGCAAAGCAAGGAAGCCATTCATCACTTCCCATAAGCAGGCAGGTGTTCAGCCACCCTCAGGGCAGCAGGGCTCCATCACACATAATGGTGACTTGGGAAGACAAACGCCACCACTACAAACATCCTTCTTCCCCCAGCTTTATATGCACAGTACAACATCACATGCCAAGGAATGTCCCTTGGGTCAGCTGGAGTCAGCTGGCCCAGCTGTGTCCCCTTCCCTACTCTCTGTGCACCCCAAGCTTACTCACTGGTGCATTAGAGTGAAATAGAAAAGGGCTTGAAGCCGTGCAAGGGCTTGAGCACTGCTCAGCAATAACAGAGAGCGTCCCTGTGTTATCAGCACTACTCCATGCTGATGTGCAAACCCAAAACACAATACCATATGGGCTACTATGAAGAAAACAACAACAAAAAAAGTTTGTAAATGACACCAGCAGGAGCCCCTTGGTAATATTCAAACCCTTACTGTATATGAAAGCTGGTTTTATAGAAAACCACTATTTCCAGTACTGTTTAACAGCTCTTTCTTGTGAACCCAATGATTTTATTCCTACTCTCTATTCTCCTTTTCCACAACTTCTGCAATATATTTCCTCATTATACATTTTCCCTACAGCCTGTGCCACCAGGAGACCCTGCTGTTGAGGACTTAGCAGGGGACCAGTTGCCTGGTTTCAAACAGAAATTTGAGAAGGAGTTGACAGAGCAGCCCAACAAGTACGGTGAAGCTCTGCTAACAAATACACCAGGTTAACTCCTCTGCCCCCTCTTGATTTCACTGCCTAAATAGTTCAAACATGCTGTAGAAATGGGAAATTTTTCAACAGTGTCTAGCAGACTGTTTCAAATGGCCATTTTTTCTTGAGCAAGTGGAAATAAACCAACATGTGTTGTAAGGCTGCTTTCAATCTAAATTCTGATACATTGCTTGTTATCAAGATGCAAAATACTCAAATGATTTTGGTGTTTATATTTACTCTGAAGCTCTTACTTATATAAAAAATATTAAAATTGAAGTAAGAATTAGTAACTTATGATAAGCAATAAAATTGAAAGTACTTACATTAAACTTAATAATGTCATATATCAAGTACCGCGGGACAACCTGTCCATTAACCTTGTCGATGATCATTTCCTTAAAAGAAAAGAGAAAGCATTGGCATTTTTTTCATAAATACAGAAGGAGAATGTTGACACATATATATATGCATATACCTGCAAGCATGATGCAAACACCAACCATGTCTTTATTACAAAAAAAATTTTACAACAGGTCAAGATTATAAAAATAATATTGTGGTCTTGAAAGTCTCTCATTAAGCATTCAACAAAACGAACACCAGGAGGCTGTGCTAGGGCTTCCCATTCATATTTGCAACATTTATTCATTAGTTTCCCCACAGCTTTCAAAGTCTTGAGTGAATAATGAGTTACAGAAACCTCAGTAAGAACTGTGATCCTAAGCCAACCAAGCACTACTGGAAATCTTGTCCACAGTCAGAAGCACAACAGTGAGGAGGTAAAAAACAGGCATTCACATTCATTGTCTATGCTCAGGTTGGATCTTTTAATTTTGGAAGTGTCCTAGGCAGCACTGAGAGCTGCAATTTGCTTGAACGCTGTTGCACTGTGACTAAACAGGACGGCTCCTTTGGACAGAAGTATCACAGCCACTCTCTGCACCACATGAAGCCAGTTAACATTCAATATGTACCAGCAAATCAGATTGAAAACAGGCCAGGTGGGGAAAGAACATTATTGATCAACATCCAAACACAAGTGTGTTTCCTGAACTTAATGGTATAGGCAAAAATACATACTCCTTACATGGTGGTGTTACATCTGTAACTCAGGCTTCCTATGACAGGAATTAGACATAGTATATAGAGTTTGATGAATCAACAATGAAGACTGAAAACAGTAACAACCAACCACTGGTAGATGTTTTCCAGAGACAACTCTGAAATAACCACTTCTCTAAATGCAATCCATTTTCTCCCTACCTCCCTCCCCTACCTGATTGTTGGCAAATAAGTTGTATCAGCTACAGATTTTTTTTAAATTAAAAAAAAATTAAAGTTAAAAGTTAAAATTCCAAATTCACACAAACAACATAAAACAACTGAAAAACATGAAAACAGTTCACTATGACATGATGAAAGCAAAACCAGGAGTTCAAGAATTATTCCCAAAAAAAAAATTACATCAACTCTATTTTTGTTTAGTTAATGTCTTGCTATTTTTATGTCTTACAACCTTTTAATTTCTCTCAGAATCCATGGATGCTACAAAATAAACCCAAAAAAGTCTGATTGACTCATGTAAGATTAATTTTCAGTCTGTACAACAACAAGATTCTTGAATTATACCTAGCATCTAACCACAATTTGCTTTGAAAAATAAGCAAGCAGTTCAGTTGTAAAAACATAGATTTGGTTTAAAGCAAACATAAAGCTTGAAGTATTGAAAACTGAACTAGAAGACATGAACACATGAACATGTTGTTCCCAAAAGCCACTGGGAAATCTAAATTACCTACTTAGTATTTTAGAATTTCATCCTCTGTGAACACAACACTGAGATGGAGACTGGGATTTCAAAGCCATGTGCAGCATCCACAGGTGTTGTGAATGACTGCCTGAGTTGACCTTACACATCATTCCACATAATTACTTTTTTAAAATTAAAAATTAAAAAAACATAAATCCAATGAGTGGAAACTATTCCTTTGTAATATTACAATATCTTCCCTCTAAAAATTTAGTCACAGGCACTGTCAAATAGCTTGTGCAAAAAAGGTCTGCATAGAAGTGATGTAACAAAATGCCATTCTGCTAGTGTCTAATATTTAGGTAGGACACTGGTGAGCTCTCAAAGGAACAGCAGACACAATGCTGCAATGCCTTCTTTGGCAATAAATGTTATAACTACAAGAACAGATGGGTACAACTCAAGAGACAGAAGGCATGATATGCAAACTTGGAAGAAGGTGTAAAGATATAATGCAAGGGGAAAAAAAAAAAACCCAGGATAAAAAACCCCACCTGAAATTCCTGATAGTAATCAGATGAAACAAATAACAAAGTTAGAGTGAAACAAAAGAACGACGTTGTTTTTCATTAACTCTCAGCTGAACTGGCAGGTGAAACAACTTTTTTGGAACACATTTAATTGAGCACATACTTAGGGTTTAAGGCCTCACTTTCTCAGTATGCATATTCAGAACCTCAGCTTTGATGCAAAGTTAGCATTTGTATGCAAAACCCTGAAAACATTTCAATGCCTGATATTACAAGATTTTATGCCTAATTTCAAAAATATGAATCTCTGCATATTCAGTTTAAGAAGGATTAAAAAATACAACAAAGAAGACCAAGAACTGTTTTTAAACATCCTTTGAAGTGTTTATTTTTAACTTTTTCTCTACTTCAGACATGTATACATTTTTATTCTATTACTGATCAAACAAGCTTTTTTCCTCATCTCCTTCCTTCTTTTATTCTTCCCCTGCCTCCTGTTCTCTTTGACATCCTGACTGAAATCCCAGCTACCAGAGCAAAAAACAATAGCACAATATGCCTTAGAAGATGAGATGACAAATTCCTGCACTGCTCATCTCCATCATGACAACAACATTGCCTGCTCCATTAGTTACACCAATACAACTGTCATAAGGCAAAAGCTGTAAAGTGAGCATGGGAATGGTTCAGATTAGAAATGCTCTAACACATCATTATTTTACAGTCTGATTTCAGAATCTTCCCTGAAATTATCAGAATTGAAAAATACACCAGGGAATGGAGCCCAGAGACAACTTCAGAGAAGATGGGAAATGTAGTATTTGTGAAATGACCACAATTAAACTCACTCATTCTGACCTGACTAATAACCTGGTACTACAAGACTATATTTAAGCCAATTTTTAGATAACTAAAAGCTTAAACCCAAACCCTCTCACATGACATGCTAATATAACATAACATTATCCCTAAGGCACACCTGCACCCATACAGCTCCTTCTACAGACTGCATGCAGATTTACAGCCAGTATTGTGTGATTCAAAGCTACCTCTGCTATTAGTTCTTGTCTGTTAGCTGCTGGTTAAGGTATCCACTTAACCCATGGGCCTGAAGAACAAGGACCAGTGTTCAATCAATGCAATAGAATCTGACAACACTGTGCTGGTGTTCTTTTCCTCAATCCTGTGGTGTTGCAAAGCACAGTTGTACAGTATATTAGACCTGAAACAGTGCTGAGAGCTTTTTGCTGGACAAGTACCAGAAGAACAATGCTGGACTGAGAGCTCATGGGGCTTTTTTCCCTGAATCACATCTCTATTGTAACTTAGACTTAAAATAATCCAAAATTCAATCAAAAAGCAAAGGATCCAATTTTACCAGCCACTTGCAGAATGTATTTTTTTGTTGACACAGAGTATGGAATCAGATCTAATAATATATCTGCTTTTCCTTTTTCTCCTGTGCCTTTTCTTAATCCTTTATCCATTTACCTTTAACACAATTCTAGTCACTGCTGAATTTCAGGAATGAAAACAGTTTTTGTTTCTTGCCTTTTTTCTTAAGTCTATTTTGCATAAATCTATTTTGCACCAGCTTTCACAAACTCAAAAAGTTTTAAGTTCTGCAAATTCTGAGACAGCTTACAAATAGATAAGGTGTCTCCTGACATAAAAACATAAATCCATCTTTATCTCACTCTCCATTTATGGAGTTCCTGGCCCTCTTCAGTCTTCAAGTGTAAACAGAATTTTATATAAAAATTGGATAGTTTTTAAAATTGTATTAAAACTCTAAAAGTTACTCCAAGCCTAAGGATGACTCTGCATTTTCTACTCAACTGTTCCAAAGCTAAGCAGAATGCCAAGAAAGCTCCTGAAAATAGCTATTTAGCTTTTTTGCATGACAGCCGAAACATTTGAACAAAACTCTGTGCATTCCCTCAGATAGCACTATGGATGCAAAACACTTGGTTTCTAAAGGAGTAAGTCATACTAGTCACCTGTAGGTGAAATTTAAATTAGCTTTAATGAGCTTTGCAGAAAACTTTCTTCCATGACTGAACAATTGCAACTGAAAAGCTGGAGATGAGCACAGAGTGGTGCAGATCTGTCATCACCCAAGACGTCAGTGATCACGTAAGAGCTGTTTGCAAGTAATTTCAGCCCAAAATGAACCACAAATGCATCTGAAATTCTCAAAGACAACCACATGAAAGGCTTACACCATAGGCCTTAAAGCAAATTAAAAGATCCCTGAATGCATGGAAATTGCCTTTATGAAAGTTTCACTGTCATTTTAAATAATGTTAGGGGATACTAATCTTTTGTATTTTTAAAACCAGTAGTATTTTGCTACATGGCACTGATATTTCTGTTTTCTGTTTCCTTTTTTTTTTCATATTTTTAAGAATATTCTAAAGCAAAACCAATTGGACCACCTCAATCCATACTTTCATTCCCTGAAAGAGAGAAAGCTACTTCAAGGACAGGAAGTATGAACTACTTCAGCCTGTAATTAAAGAATTAATTTCAACAGCCCTTCAAGCACTAATTAGCAAATTATGTTAAGAGAAAAAGCCAACTTCTTCCCATGGATTTAAAAAATAAAATAAAATCAATCATACATATATCTAGAATAAAGGATCATTCATGGAAATTTTCATTTGGCATCAACATTAGACAAATATTCAATTACAAAGCTAAGTTCTTCTGATGCTTCAAATAATAGGCAAGTCTTATCCTCAAACCTGTAAAAGGAATTTCAGTTGAAAAAAAAACCTATTCCAGCAGCATCTTTTTATTTAACTGACCATACCGAAAGAAATTGAGAAATCTGTACTATGAAAAGTATTTATCCATTGAAAGGCTTTAGTTCTAACTCAGGGTACTTCATTCAATCAGTACTTGTTCATTTCATGTCACTTTGCTTTTCACTTTATTAAAAAAATAATGTAGGAGGAAAAAAAAAACACACTAAAGACTGATTTTATTCCAATAAAGTGAAACACCAAAATGCACTATTAACAGTCAAACTTTTACAGAGCCACAAATTAAGCAAAGTTATAGTTCATGCCCTGCACACCTGAGAGAACTTCAGTCATTCTTAAGAGATTTAAACTATAAATCTGGGGAACACAACACACAAGATCAGAGACCCTCTTTCATGCCCCACAGCTACATTATGCACTTATCTCAATATCCCTGTCTTCCACCATATACATATCAGCCACCTTCACTAAAACATCTGTTTGAAATAAAGAGAATAATTAAATAAACAAATGAAAGAGCAGCCATTTCCCTCAAGAACACCTAAGACTGTACCATATGGACACTAGCAAGTCATTACTTTCTCAAGAGCCTTAGAAGTAGCAGGGGGAAAAAACAGCAGTACCAGGCTTGTTATCTCAAAAGCATGGAACCTAATGTATGTCATCAAGAACAGTATGTATATCATTCAGGAGCTGCCTGGCTGAAGAGGCTCCTACCAGACACGACAGCTTGTGCAACCACTTCTGGCTGACAGCATGGCATTTCTTGCATTATGCTCTTCAATTTTTCAATGAAGCAGAGGTGGTGGAAAATATTCCATTATCTGCTTCTCTGTCCCTGAGACAGTACATCGTTCCTTGCAGTAATTATCCTCACAGATTCAATTTACACACGCTTCACATGTAAATGTGTGCTCAGTAAGACACATCATTCACAGAAGTGACATTTCAAGTAGAATACTGACAACAAGAGCCTGAGAAAGGAAAGAAAGTTAATAAAGACAATATGGCTGGAAAGTGCAATGGGCTTCAGAGGATCAATATGGAAGCTATGTCAGGTACAAAAATGCTTCATCAAGCAGGAGTTACAGCAATGGAGAGTCTCCAATACTACTGAAACTGCATAAAAGGAAACTGCATTGATCTATTAGTGTAAGAGCTAGTGAAATTCTCTTGGTCATGTGAAATGGGACCGTCAAGAAAGAAATAATTTCTTCTTGTGGCTACAGTTGTGAAAAGTTTGCCACCAGCCCAGCCTCTAAATACACAAATCTATATGTTTTACAGCTTGGTTTACAACTGGCTCAGAAAGTTCATTAGCAAGTTTACACAATTTAAATTAGCATAGCAACTTAGAAATGTTTTAGCCTTAAACAAATATAACTAAGCCATTTCTAAATCATTCAAAAGTTCAGATCAGCTGAAAATAAAGGTGACAGAAACAGAGACATCAATTCACAAAAGTGCATCAAAACGTCATGAAAATTTTATCAAATTTTACAAGTATTTCCACAAGCTGTATAAAATGTACCATGTTTACTATTTCAAAATATAAAGCTGTAGGAAGAGATAAGTTCTGCAATAATTTTTTTAGATTTTTCTTCAAGGCTTCTCTCATATTCAGAGAATGTCATCTCAATACCTTCATTTATTTCAAAGACAAACAGCTCCCCCCAGAGCAGTCATCAGTCCTATTCTGTAGGTAAGTAATTTCTTAAAAAATGCAACTCTCACATTCAGCCAGTGACTGAACTTATATTCCTCCTGAAATCCTATGATTCACCGATCCAGGCCTAAAAATTTGGCCCTGTTTATGAACAAAAGCAAACAGCACAGAAATAGTTACAATAATTACACAGTATGCTCCTTACCCCATCTAGAAGAGTGTTTGTTAGATGTGAGCGAAGATCTTTACGAAACGGAAACTCCAGGTTGGATACATGAAAAATGGAGTTGTCTCTATCAATCATATAAACTTCATTCTTGCCATCAATCAGCATCATATACCTGCAAAGGCAGTGTTAAGATATTATAATTACAGGTATATCCTCAAAATGTCTATTATTTTGTTTTATATTAAGTGTTAAAAACAAGTAATCGTGACAGATATTATTTTAAAAAATATTTTTAAAGTACTTTTTTACATTTAAAAGTTTAAACCTGTAAACTAACCAAAGGGATATCGCAGACCATATGATGCTGTTCTCAGCAATAAAAAATGGGAGGAGGGGGAGGAAAGAGGGGACATTTGGATTTATGGTGTTTTTCTCCCAAGTCACTGTTGTGCATCATGAAGCCCACCTTTCCTGGAAATGGCTAAACACATGCCTGCCAATGGGAACTAGTAAAAATTCCTTACTTTTCCTTATATTTATCTCAACCCCTGGTCTTTTTCACTTCCACCCTTCTGATTCTCTCCCCTATCCTGCTACAGGATGTGTGAGCTTAGTTGCTACAGGACTTAAACCAGGCCACACCTTAGACTTTCCTTTCACAAGGACAAAAACTGCAGAATTGGGCTGCAATTCTTCAGCCGAGTCCATGTAACAGACCTCTTAAAGCCCATGGGCATTCTGTATGGAAACAAAGTTTTTGTTAAGCATACCTCTCTGCATGCCATCTTCCTTCATAACTAGATGATCTGGGTGGTCCCTTCCAATCCAAATCATTCTATGATCCTATGATTTCTATGATTCTGTATCTTACTTCAGAGAGATGCTGAGAAGCAGCATATGCTGACTTTGAGGATAGAAAAAAAAATCTCATCTCAGGACAGTGAAATACTTTCATGAAAACCCATCTGTCTGGGTCTCATGGTAATATACCTCTCTAACTTAGAATCTGAACAAGTTCTCTGCTTGAGAAAGACATTAAACTGATCCAGATATGTCTCATTTTGAAATTTTTTTCTGAGTTTTTTTTAGCTGAATGGCTGAAAACTCCTCTACTCTCTCAATTTAATAAACTATTGAAATAAAACTTTGAATATGGTCCAAACAGCAGAATTTATCAAAATTCTAATTACTATCAACATAAGATGGAAAAAATTTGGTCAAGTATGGACTGAAAAACAGAAGCGTTCTATGAGCAGTTAATAATTGAAAACATGCAAGAAGCAAGAGATAAGCAAGGTTTTGGTGAAACTGAATTTATAAATTAATGAGGGATTTGAGCTGGTTGGTTGGTTGAGGTTTTTTGTTTGCTTAAGTTAACAAAAAGCTTAGGTTCATGTGCTTAATGTCAGGTTTAAAGTTTTATCCAGATGACACTACAATCATTCATGGAGAAATCTTGTGGACTTCTGAACAGCACATTTCTGAATATTATTTCGATGTACCATGGCCATTTATATTTTAAGAAGTTAATTAAGGTATTAGGAGATAAGCACTTACACCAGAATAGAGAACACGCCTCTGGGCAACACCACAAAGGCAAAGAAAGAGCGATGATTTCTCAAACACATTCACTAGAGATAGAACACAGGAACTTAACTGTCACACATTGCACTGCCCACTGTGAACACTACTTGCTATTACAGCTGTACATTTATTACTAATTACCTCTATTGTGTGAGCACCCAAAAGCTCCAATTAGTAACCAAGCCCCATTGTTTTAGATTCTGGGCAAGTACACAAGATGACACGGTCATCAGATGGCTCAATCCAAATGTAAAACCAGACAAGTGAATAAAATAATAAAGGCAGGGCAGCAATAAGAGCAATAACATAACTGCTCATTCACCTCTGAAAACTATGCATGGAAGTAGAGGATCATATTCGAGCTACAAACATCATCTCTCAAAACTGTCAGTGCAATCTCTACAAACCAAGAAATCCTGACAAATAGAGGGTCATGATGTCCATGCAGATTTATCTCACAAGCAGATAAAATATCTAGTCATAGAAATTGTAAAATCTAAAGTTTCATTAGAAGCTACTTTTCATTCACTTCTGATCCTGAGGCAAGGCTTGTTATTAATTCTATCTGGACAATATTATTAACACAATAATTCAGGAAATAGGATGAAAATTTCATTTGCAGAGTGACAGTTCTTGGCATTAAACAAACAGATCTCCAAACCACCTACCAGAGTATTAATAATTTTAATTTTTAAACTTTAAAAAACATGAACCATCAAATAAAGTTTTCTCTTCAGAAATCAATTATTTTTAGCATACCCAAATAAAGGCAACTGTATCAAAGGCTCATTTGCCTCCTCCTATATCCTGTATCCTGCAGTCCACATCAGTTGGGCCCCAAACACAAGCTAAAAGAATTATTTTATTAGGCTTCTATTTTCAGTTCAGTTTGTTTTGTGGTGGCGGTAGGTTTTTGGTTTTTACACAGTTTTGAAGCTGACATGAGCTACACTGAAAATCCTAAGTTAAAAACAGAGGTTTCTCCTTTATGTGGATTTCATTAAATTTGAAAGTGCATTTCTGGAAGATATTACTTAATGCATAAAATAAGGTAAATTACTTGGTGTCCATCAATATATGGTCACTGAGATTAAGGAACAAGAACAGAACTGCATTTCCCAGTCTCCAAATCCAACACTGTACCCACTGGAACACGTGGCCTCTGCCCTCTTTTCCATATTATTATGGTTCACAAAACTTGATTTGAAAACACTCCCCCAACACAGCACCTCTCTACACATGGTGTAGTGCTTGCCAAAACATATTTACCACAAAATTGATTGCCTGTGTATTCACAGAAGTTTTGCTTCCGACTTCAGTTTTGTGATGTGCTTTATTTATGTTTAACTTTCTCTCAGCCAAAATGACAGCAACCATCTCAGCAGTAAGCTTACATATGTTAATTTTGTGCTTTATAGGAGTTTTAAAACCTTAAGAATAATATAAAAATACAACACAGCTTCCTCAAACATTAAGATCCTATCTTCTGAGCTTGAGTTCAACACACAAGTAATTTTCTGAAAAAAAAATCTACAAGTAGCAAATGGATTAGAAATATTGTTTCAAAGGAAGCTTAAAAATTCAGCTCCTCTAGGAGCTTTCTTTGCCCTGCAGTATTTCTTTAGACAGGCTGTATCAAAGAAGATTATTCATTTTGACACAGTGCTGCCATTGCTGTTTTTTTTTTTTCATTTTCCTTTTTAAATATGCCTGTGTCTGTATTATCACATTAAAGAATGCAAAATAGAAGAAATTCCATCATCAACTCTAAGCACGAAATGCACGGCAGCTCTCCATTCCGAAGGGAGTTCATTATACAGCCTGGAATTCAGCCTTGTGCAAGTGCTGCCCTCCCACACAAATAAGCATTACCCAAATCTGAATAGCAATTAGCATCTCTAATATGCTCACTGACGCAGAGGTAACAATGAAATCCTGCTACAGATATGATTTTCAATTCCTTAATTTCCTTTTATGATTGGCAGTATTTCAAAACCACGAGCGTGTCACCACTCTAGATGGATCACCTAAGATGAAGCCAAGTCACACGAGTGCTTTGCATTGGACCCTGCCACTCCCTCCTGGCAAGAAAGCATCAACTTCTGGCCAGATGCATCAAACACTGAGGAAAAGGCCAAGAGAATGAAAATGAATGACTGCTCTTTATCCACTGACAGTAGGAGATCATCTATCTGTGTCACTAAGCTGCTGCAGTTCCATGTCCTGACCCGAATCCAGACTGTGCTGGATTCAGAGCAAGTTTAAATTAGAAGAGTTTGAAGCTGGCCTGTGGCACATGGAGCAAAAGACCCTAAATCCCAATAAATGAGGAAGGCTCAGCTTGCTTTCTTCTATGAACTGCTGCTAGCAATGGGTACTGCTTTAAAAGATGTCTCCTCAAGGATGACAAAGCCTGGGTACAGGGACACTAACACAGGAACTCACAAGAAGACTTACAGTATTATTTTCAATGTGTAAACAAAAGGAAACAATGTCTGTCTAATCAGCACACTGACAGTTCTATCACAAACCACCTTCTCCAAACATGCACACATGTCATTTGCATGAATACACAGCACACCAGCCAGCAAGAGACACTGCTTTCTACATGCAGAAGCTGATGTAGAATTATGTATTCAACAGTCCAAATTCCAAATAATTTTTTAAAAAACACACAGGCAGACCTTTGGAAGTCAGTCTGTTCTGAGTATACCAACACTTTGTATTTCTCTCACTTATTTCTAGTATTTAAGTATGCCATCAACAGTTTCCACAGTATTTGAAACCAAAAAATCCCTTAGATTGTGACTGACAGTCATTTCCAATTAACAGCCTCCAGCTCCAATATTTCTTATTCATGACCTTGCATTTTTTACTACTAAATATCCTTCCAGTTTTATTATTCTGCTCCTCAGTGAATTCAGTGGCTGATCTCCCTCATTTGTTTATCAGAACATACTTGCATTGTGTTTCAAAATACTAAATGATACAACAAAATTAATACTCAGGATCTCGACTTGTGGTTTTTATGCATTTTCCTTCAAAACCATCCACTGCCATTTTCTTTCAATCTATTCTTTACCTATCTTAGAATTCTAGCAATCTTCTTAGCCTCATTTTCTCTAATAAAGAGCAATTTTGTCAAAGTCCAGAAGTATGAGATATACCAGTCTTTCTAGGTCAAAACCACAATTTTTCCCTTATATGAACTCCTACCAAAATGGATGAACTCAGAGGAAATCCCATTCCTCATCTATACTGCAGACTGTGTTCCTCAGTCACAGTAATTCTGAGTAATTCTATTAACTACTGCCCTTAGGGCAATCAAATCTGTCATTAAATAAAGAGAAAACCTGCAGTTTTTTATCTATTTTTACTTCTCATTATAATAATAATGATTTAAATGTAAAGTCTTAGCATGATTGATCCAAATTTAGCTTCTAAAATCAAGACCTTTTTTTCCCTCAGCATTAAAATACTGTTACTAGGCACTTGTTTAGTACATAAATGTATCTTGTATATCTCTTACTACACTCAGAAGCACCTGAATTTGTCACCCGTTGAAATGCTCCACCAATTCTCCACCCTAATAAGAGAGTAGAATTCAGCTTCTGGTTAACTTCCACAATTGTAAGGTGTCTCCATGGGGTGAAATGACCAGTTGCCTGTGCTTCAAAACTGTCTTGGCTAAACTCTTATTATGGAGGTCAAGACACTCAGCTTGCTTTAGATGTTCAAGTGGGCTCATCATGACAACTCTGATCAGGCAAGTGCAGCAGGTCAACTTCTGTGTCACTGCTGAACCTTTCTTTAACAATCCTGTAGGGATTTTTTTAAAAAATCTGAACTCTGTAACAATTTTTTTATCCTTCGGTTATTAGGAAAATAAAATGTTATTCCTCATATTTTATCTTGCATCTTTCCTAAACAAAATGAATGCTTTCCTATATTTATGCTATAATCAAGAAAGTTGTCCTAGTTCATCTGCTACACCAACATCTAATTTTGTGAGAAGTCAGAAAGTTTCCAACAACCAGCCTCATGTTCTGAATCATTAGTTCAAGATACCACTGCCCTGACTCAATGCTAATACAGAAAAAAAAAAAAACTTTCTCGTCTTATTGATCACCTCATATATCACAATGGAAGGGCTCTGCTTGATTTTGATATTCAAACCATCATTTCAGGTGGAAAAGACTTTTAGGACACTTAAGTCCAAATGTAAGCCTAACACTGCCAAGTCCACTACTAAACCATGTCCCAAAGTGTCACATCTATATGTCTTCTAAATACCTCCAGGCACTGATGAATTGATCTTCACCAATCACCCTGCTTATTTGAGAACAAAGAATTTCATTTTCACAGGATTTGCTGAGGTGGTATTCCAGATAATGAAGTAACCTTGTCAAGTCACCACTCTAAACTGAGATACCACACAGCTTACACAGCTTTTCAGTCTCCATAATTTTTACTATTCATCAGTCTCCTCCATAGTTACCACACTCAGCATCAAAACCTTATTCTTGCCTGCCACCACTCTCCTTTAAACTCTGAATGTAAGTTTCCCTTTTCATTTGTTTCCCTTGACAATTCAAGGTCCAGAGCAGTTACTTTGTGACTGTTAAACATCATCAAAAGTGAGTGGATCTGCAGGTGATATTTACTACAGAAATATTCAATATGCCCAAAACTACAGCAACAAACACTACAAGTTTTGATATCCAAAGGGTACCACAGCCAGGAGGAGAGATGTGACCACACTTCCCCAGCTTACAAGGTTCTAAATTATCAGCAGAAAATGCTCATATAGCAGCTACTTTTTAGGGTTCAGTGAGAGCACAGAACAGCAGCTGCTGCCAAACATGCAAACAAACAAAACAAAACAAAACAGCAAACAAATGATTAGATCAAATAACAAACAGGGTAGTGAAAAATATAGAAATAATGCTGCATGATTACACAACTTCAGGGTATCCTCTCACCTGGGGAATTTTTTAATAAAGGAGACAACAGCAATACTAAGGACCATGGAAAAATGTATAGGAATTGTGGAAAGTACTGTAATTTCCCCTAATAAAGTATTGCAGTTGAAACTGAGCTCAAACTTTAGCTTTTCTTGTTTTATAAATCAAAGATAAAGATACTTTAATTAATTTAACAGATGGCAAATTCAAAACCAGTGTAAAACTACATTTTCTATCTAAAGTATTATTAGACTGTGAAACTGCTGGTAAAATAAAGAATTTAGCTAGGTTTAAAAAGCCTATCCAGTTACAGTGTTTTTCTTGTCTGTCTTCCAGGGTTTTAATTAAGTTAGAGTGCAGTGGGGGTTTTTTTCCTTTATTTTTAGACGGATATTAAACTTTATGGGTTAAATTTAAAGTTGCCTTGTAATCATTATTTGACTTACAACAAAAGGTAAATTAAACTACATCTACTACATATTGAGGAGCTCCTATAGTGCATTGTGACGTGATTTGTCTGATGTAAAACAAAAGAATTGTTAAGAAGCTAGAAAAGATATTACCCAGTAACAACCTTTATACTAACAGATTAATTTTAAATATTAGATTATCTTTGTTTCCCCCAAATTTTGATGATACTAAGTGCATTTCTCAATTACTGATAGGAACACTGTTGAAAAACAACTGCATGATATAATGTTCTGATCACTTTTTTTTTAAAGCTGCAAGATTAATGGAACAAACTATATCTCCAGCTTGACAGAACTCTTGAATTGTTTCATCATTTTTGCTGTTGTTGTTATTATTATTATTATTATTATTATTATTATTATTATCTTCATTATTTATTGCAGATAGATTTTCAAGTTTGCTTGATCTTCTTTGGCTCCATACCTCTCCACAAACCTTTGTCTGAAAATATCTTGGAGGTTTAAGGCAAAATTCATGCCTGAAGCAACAGGCTAAAAAATATATATAAGAAAGAATAACAAATGAATTTAGCATTAGATGACAAGTAGTTACATTGCTTCTTTCCCAAGCAAGTGAACAGTAATGTCTCTCATGGAGGGCAGTTACAGAGCAGTCACAAAATGAGTAACACAGCTTTGAAAAAGGAGATCCCCTTAACCTGGAACTGATTTATGTCAGAGCGTGTTCTGGGTCAATTCCACCTGCATCACTGGCACAAGCCACAGCAGGAACACAACTGCTATTTGTGCTCACAGAACAGATCAGCTCCAAGAGAAAGGGGATGCCCTAGATATCTGGATAGTTCCAGTTCACAAACTGAATGCCATTCTTCCCTGACTGAACATAAGCCGTTACGCTTCATGGATGTGTCTGTAGTCCCCCCTAGGAGAACCAGCAGCTACAGAATGTACTGTTCCACTAAAAGTGGTCTGGGAGAAAGGAAAATAAATAAATAAGCCATAATCACTGATACTGGTTGCTTGAAAAGCAGATATACATGCAGGCACACCCTTTATCTGGATCTCATGAGAACATTTCAGGACTACAGTTGAATACTCCAAGATTAGCATTCATAGCACAAGCTACATAATAAGTTAATGCATTTCAATGCATTAACTATTTATAAATAAACAAAAGAGCTTGCTTATAAGACAATCTGTCCAAATACTTAACTAGTTACATATGAATAATCAGTTAGGTAGCATTGTTCAAAGAGCCCAGAATTGTGCCAATAAAACTTTGTGTCTCAAGAGGCTTCAGAACTATGAAGTATAGGCCTGCTTCTCCACAGAATAGACCTCCTGTATAGTATCTCATCAGAACTGCTCCTTAAACACCCAAGGAAGGGACACAAACCCCTTCTTTCAGAGTCATGACAGGGTTGTGAGCATATATAAATGAGAAACCACATCCTAGGGTAAGAATGCTTTCTTTGGCCATTCAAGTAAATTTAGATCCACATGAGGGATAATGGGTTCTGTCACACCTATTTATTCATTCCTCTACATTGACTCAATGACTGTAAAAGGAATATTCAGGAGATGAAGAAGCAACAAAGTGATACGGATGTGCCTTAGTAATAAATACATAAATACACCACCACCAGCCCAACCCCCCCCCCCCCAAAAAAAAAAACAAACACAAAACCAGACATTTTTTTATATCCAATTGTTCCATTTTAGTCCAACAGTTTATGACATTCTATGCTGCCTTGTTTGACTTACAGTCTCCCAATCAAAAGAGACCTCTCCTGGTTCAAAATTAATATTTAAACAAAATTAATGAGATATCTGAAAATAGCCACAAGTCCAGCTATGAAATCCTGACAGCTCCTTTTCTGCTGTCAAAGTCTGCTAGCCAAAGCCTAAACATGCCCTCATTGCCTGTACAGTAGGGAAAACAGGGGAAAAGGACAACATGGCAAAAGAAGGAGATAATGAGGCCACCTTGTACTAGACCTTCCTTGCCCTGAGCTAAATAGCTTTACCTAGAGACTGGGGGCATGCTAAACAAACCAGAAGTGCCTTTAATCCAAACTCAATTTACAAAAGTTTTATTTTTACATTCTCAAATGAAAACTCAAGCAACCATACAATATTTATGGGTTCTCATGCTGTGGAAAACAGGCAAATATTAGTCTTATAATCCTAAATTTATTGGCCAATCCAACTGTACAGGACAATTATTAAGATGCAGAGTGAGCAACAACTCGCAGCTCCTGAATCTCCAACTCTGTAATGACAAAACACACCATTCCTGCCTCCCCATCCCATCTTCTCTTCCTCTCCTACCTAAATGCAGAAAATAAAACCATGAATTAGGCATTTGCTTTTTTAGATAATTAAGAGGAATGCTGTAGAGTGCTTAACATCTATGAATTGCTCCTTTCAGCCATCATTAGAAAGGCATTTTATACATTTTAATCCTGAACCATTTATGTGATCTTTATATACTTTTGCAGAAGCTTCTTACATTATGTTATCATTACACACTTCAAAGTTAAACTGCAGGTTACTAACTACTAGTACTGTAGTTTATAACAGCTATTTATTCAGAGCTTTTAATCTTGACTGGAAGGGAGTAAAAGCTTTACTGCAACCATTTCAATAATTTTCACAACTTTAGTTTCCAGACAAAATACATACTATCTCCACTTAGATATATTATTCCAAGTAAAGTCAGTGAAATAAATTCCACATGGATTGCAGCCTCATTCTCAACCAAAATTCTTCCATCTACAGAGGCAGATATACAGAACTAGTTTAAAATGAGTGAGCTTGTTTTCCCCTAAAGAATTGTTAAAATAATTATGAAGAAGGACCACAAAGGACAACGGCAAGTAAACAAAAACTGCATTTTTTTCCCCCCATGACCTTCAAAACTTATAAAAACACAGTGTGGAGATTGGAAGACTGGACTAAGAACAGTCACTTCAATCTTTAAATTAAGGTTTTTTAAAGTAAGGTTCCAAATCTCTTCTTTAAGTGTCACCCCATTTTGACAATTTCATACAAATAATAATAGAAAAACCCTTATAACTACTTCTTTGAGCCCTTCAGTGAAAATAATACAAATGTCTGAAGAATGGCTGTCCTATACACACAAGTGATGTGTAATTACCAGTTGAGGTTTTGCCCATTGCTGATAGTTATATAAGCACAATTGAATCAAGCTCATTTAACTTGGAATCAAATAACTTGGGTTAAGCCCAGTTGTACACAAAACCTGTCACTCCTATAAAAAATCCATTTGGTCCTGAAAAGTCTATTCAGCACATGCCCAACCATGGAATATTTCCATCCTTTAAAATTTCCCACCACTGAAACATGTCACAGCCACAGAGAAAGGAACACCAGACAAAGGTGCAAAACTGACTAATATTTAAGCCTATTTCTTAAGATAAGTGGGGAGAGGAAGAAGGAAAAGGAAGGTGTGGTTTAAAAGCAGCCAGATGATTCTTGTGTGGGTTCTTCACCCTATCCTATGATTAAGAGGCCAAGATTCCTTCCTTACTCCAAGGCCACAAACATATATTAACTCTAAACACAACTCAATGACAAGACACTCAAAACACAATTTGTAATAGTTCACCTTCTCAGTAGCTATCTGGGTCAGAAGGCAAGGTGCTCAGGGAAAGAGTATTCATACCTTGAGAAACATTATTTTACTCATAAATGCTTTGTTGTGATCAACAGCCCTTAACTTCCCTGCTAACACCATTTCTGAAGATGGCTGAAAATCTCAACACCCTACATTTTTGCCCCACTCCTCTAAATTAGGAAAGAATGCACTGTCAATTTTGCAAACCTCTATTTCAGGAACTTTCCACTATTAGGAAGAAAATTCCACATCCATAAGAATCTGGTCACGTAATTTGCACAATCTGAAAATTCATCTATGGCTTCTTTCTCATTTCCAATAGCCTCCTTCAAGTTCAGCTCCACGTTAATACCTTTGCTCCCAGGAGCCAAGCTTTCCACTGCAAACCCAGGACACTCCACATCTGCTTTCATGACAATCTGGTCTCTTGTTCTTAATAATGAGTTCTCAAGTGTACAGATTTGGGATTTAATTGGATTAGTACTACTCTCCAATCTTCTCTGTCCTCCTTCATTCTCATTATTATCTCAACTTTTTCTCCCCTCTCTCTGAGGGATAGTAGTTTTTCCATGAACCCATTCAAGTATCTTTTCTTTAAGCCTTTACAGACAGGCAACCATTTTGCTTCCTTGCCACTTAATTTTGGCTAGTACCTTTTACCTGCTAATTTCTAAAACAAACAAACATTTTTCTCAATTTTCTCCTTTTTTTTTTTAAGAGTTGCTCCTTAGCAGTGATTATTTTTTGACAATTTACTCTGGATCAAATTACTTTTGGATAATTTCTCATATTAGGAATTTGCAATTTCAGAGTTATGTATATAAGTTTCATCTCATCGTGTAAAGGATCAAAGAGCAGGGAAAGAAAAATTATTGAGCCATGGAAATCAGAGAGAAACTTCAACCTTGTTTTCATGACATTTATAGAAAATTCATCTTAAAATATACAGAGTAGATTCCCTTCAAGGGTCACAAATATGTTTCTAAAAAGGCTGCAAATGCCAAAAAAAAAGAAAAGAGAAATTTTTTCAATTTCTACAAAAAGCTGAATTAAAAAAAAAGGAAGCTATCACAAGTTTGATAATATAGCAACTAAATCAAAATAATTATGTTCTCTATATATAGATATATTGATTTATTGATCAATACATTAAGATAAATCAAACTGATTAATAAACAATCAAAATTGCCCATCAGTATTATCATACAATTAAGCGTACATTTACTATTTTTATTTTGCATTAGGATAACAATAAAAAGTTAATTACTTAGGCAACAGGCCTTTCTTTTAATGTAAATGTAATTTGCTAATCATGAAAGAAAAAACAACTTCAGAGATGTACCTATTTTGTTACAAACTCGTTAAACAACTAGCAGCAATTCTCAAAGAGCTGTTTTATTCTGCATCTACTTATTCATATTTAGATATCTTCAAGCCATCAAATTTGCATGAAGATTTTTCAAATTTAATAGCCTTTGGCAAGAACTACCTGTTCTGCATTTTTTAAAATAGCTGCCTTAACATAGTTGAACAGCCATAGTATTATGATCACATTTATTATTTTTCACTAAAACTGCATGTGTACAGATGTGAAAAATAAAAAAGCTACTCACAGAAATGTAGGAAAATAACTTACTCCCCTTAATACGTTCCATTTAGTGCAGGTCACATTTTGCCACCGTAAAACCCAGTCCTGTTTGATTGTACTGATTTGAATTATTCCACAGCCATTTTTAAGCTTTTTATTATTCTTAGTGGTGGCAGTCTTTCCTTCAGAACTGGTGTCTCATTACTTTACCCTGCCTGAACAGTCAGCTCCACTCATTAGAACAAGCATCTGCTACAAACAGTATTAATGAGATCCATATGAAGGGATACAACAAGCCATTACCCACCTGGCTAATCATTTTACAGGACAAAGCTGATAATGCAGAGTCATCCAGCAATGCCTTGAACATCCTGCCACAATTACCTTATCCAGACAGTAACTACTATTTTAGAACAGGGCGCTGCAAAATTGGATACATTTGTAAAGATGTATCTACTTTGTAGCTACTGTTAACATACAACATATATTTCATCTCAACAAAGCCAAAAGGCATGATTTTACTAGAGGGGAATTTGCCCTTTGGCTTTTGAATAGACTAGCATTAAAATTATTTATAAGACACCAATAGTGTGACTACTGTTCCAATAAATACTGAGAATTTACACCAAACCAGTCAGAGTAGCTGCAGAACTCAGTGACTTTTATTTAAATAATAATAATTTAAAGCAATATAATTTTAGAGGTGGTTTTCTTCAAAACAGCATGAGTTTGCATACAGCATTTACATACAACCAAGTAGCTGGTTCAAAGGAAATATTTCACCAAAGAGTGCCAATGCTAAATGAGCTTCACAGATCTTTTAATTTAAAGTTCATTTCTCTAAACCTAAGATACAAATACACACATCTTTATACACTGGCATTTACAAACATGAGGGGAGAAGTATTTGTTCATACTGTGTTTTTCCCTTTGGGACAAACATACTCCAGGGCCCTGCTAATACTTATGCAGCAAGGGCCCTGGAAACCAGGCACAGAAAAAGCAAGACCACAGTGAAGGCTCAAACTCTTCAAACCACAACAGACTAGGCTAAGCAAGGATAAGTCCAAATATTTTGAACTCAGAACTCCAAGAAAACGAAGGAGGATGAGTTTTACCCAAACCAAACTCACACACTTACAAAAATATGTAAGATACTACTCCAATAAATCCCATGAGATATTTTATAGAATCACTATCAAATAATTTAACTAATCAATTTCACATTGTTAGACAACATTATTTGAGAAATAATGCCCTTTTATTTAGGGAAATACTTTCTCTTTTTCTAAAATTATGGATAGAAAAATACAACAATACTAAGAAACCAAAAAATCATGCAGAGTTCTACCACTGGAAAAAAGCCCCAAACAATGGGGAAAGGGGCAAAAAAAAAACCACCAACGACAAAACACCAAAACCAACAGCTCTTAAATAGAGGACAAGCAGTTCAGCTCCAATTGGAATCTAGAATTAGCAAATGTTTTTGAATAAAAGTAAAAGTAATTAGTGAAGTTACTGACACTGGATATCAGTTACAATAATGTACCAAAAATGCTTCAATCATGAAACCTCTAGGAAAGACTGCTGCTGAAGAAATCAAATACAGGTAGTTAACAAATAGTGACATTTAAGAAGTTTGGCTAATGTTGTAGCTAAAATAAAACTGTTTTATTTCAGTGAGAAAGTATAACAGAAAGTTATTAGTTATGCATCTGCTTTTCTTTAAGTCCAACAAGGTCAACAAAAAAGCAGTGCTTTTTAAGCAAAGAGAGAGAACAAAGCAACAAAAGGAAAAAAGCATGCAAGCCTAATAATATTTTCATAGGCAAGGTCTAGACTGCTGCATCTAAACCACTCTTAACAGAATAGCTTCAGAGATATTTGATGACAGGGGTTCCATCTCCAGATAATGGAAGTAGGGGATCCATAAATGGGTCTCCACTAACTGATGTCTTAATATTAAATTCAAGAAGGTCACGCCTGTCAACACAAGCATTCAGAATAACTAATGAAAATCTGTTTAATTGTGTATGGAGTCTGCATCACTGGAGAACAACTAAATAATTAGAAGAATGTCCAATGTAAAAATGATCATAATTTTTCATTGTTGGTTAGGATACATATCATGAAAATTGCCTAATGTTCAAATAACAGCTCAGGTTTTCATCTTTAATCTCTCTTTCATATTACTTAAGGTGAATTTCATTAACACTGGATCTCTGCAAATCCATTTTCTTCTCTGAATATACCTATCAGTCTGTGTATGTTCATAATCTATTACCAGTTATTATGTTTTGAAAAAAATTAAAAGAGCTATTTAGTTCCTTCAGTTTTGTTTTTCCTCCATTTTGTTTTCTCACCATTCTAAAACTAAAAACAGAGGATAGAATGTTCAAAATACTGAAAATTTCAACAAGAAATTACATGTACACTTCAATTTCTTTCACAAAATTCAGTCTTCCAGATACACTACTATATTCTGTATAATTGCTTTAGTACTCAGAACGTGGGCATCCCATCCACATATTTGAGTAAGAAAATGAGAATATTACATTAAGACATCAGTTTTCCAAATTAATAACATAGGATATGACAAAGACTCTTCAGGTCAGTTTAAGAGCTGGCTGACTTCATTTGTTCAGGGTCAGCAGCTTTGGAATGCCCTATGCCCTGTACTGCCCTGAGAATATGCCTTAACCTCCCAATACCCCACTGCTGTATCTTCCCACCCTGAGAACACCTGCACTGCAATATCCAAGTGCTTGTGCATACAGCCAGTGTTAGTAAACCAATTATTCCCACACATTTCTTAATGCTAGGTCTCCATACTGACTGCAAGCTTACTTTGACTTTTCACACCATGCTCAGCCCAAGCTAATAAACCCTTGAAGCGTGAACTCCACAGAGGAGAGACACTTGAAGGGTCTGGGGCTTTTTTGTACAACACAGCTTAGTTCTGGCTGAATTGTGATTGTGATGAATTCTGACTGACTCCATGTGGAGCCACTTGGCAATTCTCATAAGACATGAAATTCCCCATATTCTCCAGGATTTTCATTATCTAGGATGTTCTATTATTAAAGATAACAAACCTAGCAAAATAAAGAACTCAGGAAAAACTTTAGAATATGTCCAATAAGTCCAATTAGGTTGTAGTTTGTTATTAAACAAAAGGCACCCCTGCAATGAATGTAAGAGAATTAGTGAGGGAAGATAAAATTACTGAGTCTTTAGCTGACATGAACTACATGTTTGAACATGTTTGATCACAGGATGAATTTTAAAAAATACCCCTACAAATTTTCTGATACTACCCAGCTTCTGAAGGATCAATTAGAAGTTTTAATTTTGTTTATAAATAAAGTCCTCACCTTAGCAAACACTCACTGCCATGTAAGATTATTCTAAGACCTTGGTGGCAAGTCATGGCTGACAGACAGGCAAGGGTTATGGAGAATAATGGTACCTGCCTTTAATAGTCAGTGTGTAAAACAGCTGCTAGAAAGAAACTTGGCCACAAACTTCAGCAAATGTTGGGTACCAAGACAGAATAAAAACTAATCTCTGGAGCCAGTTTTGATGCTGTGGTTTGTCCTTTGTACAAGCAAATTCACTTTCCTGAGAAAATACAAACTGTCTACCGAATTTACTGTGTTTTGCTTTTTCATTTAAAATGAACTTACCGGGTGCCGTCTGCTTTCCAGCTAACTTTGTATGGCTTCTGCTCCAAAAATTTAATATTTTGCTTGTCCATGGAAACAGGCTGTGCTCCAGGGAATCCAGTCCTAATAAAAAGAACCATGTTTATTAATGGTTCTGCAATAAATAGTCACACAAGTAAATACATTTTTCACATTAGACTCAAGTCACACCTGGTACCAGACTTGCTGCAAGGTTAACTCTGAGTTAGAACATCTTCTCCAATAAAGTATTTTGCAATAGAAGTCAAAAGCCTATCTCATAGGAACAAAGTTATTTGCTTATGACAAACCACTAAATTATGTGGAACTTCAAAGTTTTAGCTATGCAGAAAGAGATATTTAAATTAAAAATTACAGGCATGATAAGCATCAACAAGTTAGGAAGCAGTGTGGATCACCAACTTTGGAATGGAAAAGTCCAGAATCATAGACACTAAAACCAACATTTTCATTAGCATTGGTCACAAATCCAAGTTGCCTATAAAAATGAGTATTATACCTCTATATTTAAGTGTAATAGCAATGGTATAAATAAATCTTCTGCTTGAGAAAGAACTAAGCATTTGTAGAGCTGGAGTAGGCTACATCTGGAATTCGAAAAACAACATTTTGTTATCTCAATGGAAGAGTAATTCTAGAATCTTGTTTCTTAACATCAAAAATTGATCATTCCATTTCATAGTACAGTGCAAGACTTTCACTGCCAAGTGTGTTTGAGGCTTTTTTTTAATAAACAATCCATGGTCACCTTTTTCCTCATTTTCACAATGACCAGTTCCATTCTGCAAAATACAACACCTATTTCTAGATAGTATAAATAAGTAAGTTCTAAATATTCTCATACCCTTCCCATCCGCAGAACTGCTGACATTTTTGCTGTATTCCTCCTAATTTTGGTTGCGTTGTCACCTGGGTCACACATTTAACTGTTATTCCTTCCAAGAAAATTGCACCCTAAAAAAAAATAATTCAGTATTAAAGCCCTCATAAAATCAAAACATAATATGTCAATACAAGATAAAGACTGTTTTCACAACCCTCTAGAGCAATACTAGCTCAAACATTCCTTAAGGATTTACCCCCAAATGTCAAGATACATTAGCTCAACTTTGCCAGGAAACTCACAGGTGAGCCATATTATAAACCCAGGAACTAAATGAGGAAAAAATTTAACTTAAAAAAGGCAATAAGGATAAGGCAAAAGGAAGGGATAGCTAGTATTTAGATGCTTACACTACTTAGCTAATACTCTCAAGAATGCTGATCTAGGACAAACTTAACAAAAGAGAAAATATAAACAGCAGATTTGTAACAAAATATTTGTGTAAATATGTTTTTATAATTTTTTCTCAATCCAAACCAGGTTATTAGAGTGGAGCTGCTATCCTGAAAGCCCCAGAAAAGCCTATGTAGACATCAAAAAAACCAATCTGGAAATAAAACTCTAAAATAACTTGTACATTCTACAAAAAGTTTGATGCCAAGAGGAATAAAAACAAATCATGCATAACAAAACACATGAAAGCCACCAGGTCTACAAAACTACAAAATTAACGATTTCTATGGAGATCTCAAACCAACCAGACTTAATTCAACAGAATCTCAAATAAATTTTCAATGCACACAGAGAAGATCAAACCATGACTATTCACCTGTTGAACCCTGCATGTGAAGATACAAGTATCTCATATCTGTTCTCCAAAACACTTGAAGCTAGCTTTAACAAATCCAGAAAGGAGTAGTATTTTTCTCCTCTGCATTTCCACATGCTGTGGCACTCGTCTGTTATACACTTGAGCAAGTCTAGGAACTAATTTGGCAAAAATAACATCATAAATTGGTAATAATTTTCTGCCAGAACAGTATCCTAAACTAGCTCACCATAGGATAACTCAGTACTAGTGACAGCACAACGGAAGCAAAAGGGAAAGCAGGAAAAAGCAGGACCAGTTTTCAGTACAGCCTGCAGTTAGTTAAGATTGGCTCAGTCATATCACCAAATCACATTCTGAGAACAGAACATCCTAAAGAAATATACTGGTTGAAAACCTTAACTACCTTGAGCTCCACAGACTTTGTGTGTGTCACTCAGCCCATACAATTTACATGGGCACCAGCACGCAGGGGAGTGGGTGAGAGAGGCAGACAGCTACTCGTGCCTGGCCAGCACATTGTCTGCATTTTGGTAAGTGGTGAAGAGCACCAGGAAACAAAGGAAGATGGTTCTGCCTTGCTTCTGTGAATAATGGCAGAGTGGAATGCCAGTACAACTGCTAAGATTGAATTAACAGGCAGGGAACGGGAAAGATTTTCCAGAAAAGAAAAAGTAAGTAAAAAATTTGTACTTGAAAGTGTTTCTTGCAGAGTATCTGCTGCAAGTATAATCACTAAGGCACAGCACTATGAAAACAATGTGAGTCACTTGGGTATTCGTGCTTGGCTAACTTAGCACTTCAGGTTTCATGAGGACATTCCTTGGATAAGGTGCTAAAACTGAGCCAGATCCATGCAGTTTTTACCCTACTGTTCAGCTACCAATGCCTTTGGAAACAGGACACTGGAGACCACGGTGCAGAGACTCCAGAGAACTCAGATCACCAGGAGCAAATTGACTCCTCAGTACTGATACTAAGCCCTAAAGGATCCAGGGAAACTACATGCACTGGTATCTACACTGTGCACAACCTTCACACCACCTGTACTAATCAAGCTTGCCCCACTTGCCATGAATTTCTCCACCCATCACTTCAGCTGAAGAAGTGGCAATGTGGATCATCCTGTGTTGGTTCATATCCTAAACACCATCTGGAGGAGTGGGGGAGTGGGAACAGCCCCAGACACACACCTTCCTGACCCTAGTGGCTATCACCAGGCCTCGGTGAGAGCTGTCTTCAGCTACTCAGACTTGACTGCGTGCCAAAATGCCCAGAGACTGACTGCCTCCCAGAAGGCAAGAAACATTCCAAAACATGTCAGGAAGAGATATCTTCTAAAATGAAGGAAGTGAGAGACAGAGAGTTACACTTACCAGCTTAGATTTAATACCTAGAAACACAGGACCAAATCACAGTAACTGCCTCTTGGCATGTACAAGCAAAAAAGGAAACAAAATCATACTGAGTGTCACTCAGTGGCAAAGGTGTTCTTTTCATAATGAAACAGGCTTCACAGAATTGGCATTGCATGCATTTGCCTTGGTTTGTTTTTTGTTTGCTTATCTTATCCTCATCGAGGAACTCAGAAAACATGGGGTAGATGTAACTTCCATAAACCAGAAGTGTAACGTGTTCCAAAACCAGGTGCAGAGGAGTTAGTATTCCTCTAACAAAATGGAAGAATCTGCAGGGTCTGGTTTAGGCATAAGATCATCAATTTATTTCCACTAAACTTCCTATTAGCATTCTTACTTTTGTGACATCTCTGACTTTATTAACAAGGATATAGACTGGGATGGTAGTTTAAGATTCAGTGTTATCCTTCATTTTAAAAATGGGCTGGAAATAACACTGTGCAATTCAGCATAAACAAAGTTCTACCCTTAATAATGGATAAGAAATTATACAAACACACACTGGTAGATAATTAGAGAAAAATACATGGAAGCAGCAAGAGACCAAAAGCTGAATTAGTATTGTTCTGCCTTGTGAAAGGCAATTATGTTGAGATATATAAACAGAAATATTAGCCTTAAGACATGTGAAATTAATTTTTCCCTATTAAGCCTTACTAGGATGGCCTCAACTAGAGGCTTGCATTCAATTACAGGCACCACAGCATCAGGAAAACATGAGTCAACATGACAGAATACAAAGAATAACAAGAAAGGGCAGTAGTACAAAAAAAAATATAGTATAAGGAAAAAGTGAGCTAATAAGCATTTAACATGGAGAAGGAAAGGATACCCATACTCAAGCACATAAAATGGTGCTCCCAAATCAAAAAATAGTATTTTTCCCATATCCTTCAAGATGCCCACAGGCAGAAGAATAAGTGCAAGGGTTAAACTTTGCAAAGGAGAGTTGGTTAGACAGAAAAACCCCAAGTCACTAATATTTAGAATAATTGTACTGTGATAGTTAACTAATAAATATTATCCTCATTACATCAAATCAGTTTAATTGCTTCCGTCTGTCTCACAGATGACCACAAGACACCTGCACTCAAAATCATGAATTAAATCATTAACAGCCACCATCTCTACCAGATTGTTTAAGATGTCACAACTCATTTCAGAAGCACTGCATCTCACACCCCATAAAATGCAACTTACTTGGGACTAGAAGAGACAACATTCCTTAATAAACAGTAAAAGTTCCATTTAACCCATGAAAGGTTTGTAGGTTCTGGCTCAGAATTACAACTTTTTGTCCGATTTGCAAAATGAAATATTTTTTTCCTGAAGTGAAATTCTAAGTGTCAGTTAATAATGTTGTTTTGATGCTACAATCAATACTGCATGCACTGACAAAGTCAAAACTTGTTTGGATTTCCTGTGTGGCACCTCAGACTGCAACAAGCTCATTTCCTGGTACCTGTCAACTTCCTTCAGGTGATGACAAAGGAAACGGCAATGGCTTTATGTTCTAATGATTCTGTAGTAGTGTAGGAAAGAAAGGCTGTCAAGATTTTTTTGACATCAAAATATGGAAGTTTTAATGAAAAATGCTGCAGTAAAGTTTCTCACATCAGAGTTTCTGAAATGGACAGCATATTAACTTCATTTCACAGGCTAGCTAGCACTTGTTTCTGACTATTCATTACCCTAGCAAGATGCCTGGGAGCTGTCTCCTCCTCTG
This sequence comes from Agelaius tricolor, assembly GCF_023055355.1. Lineage (NCBI taxonomy): Eukaryota > Metazoa > Chordata > Aves > Passeriformes > Icteridae > Agelaius > Agelaius tricolor. The sequence continues at coordinate 90,521,484 of NW_027269261.1, read as the reverse complement.
CTACTAAACTTTTCCTCTGTCTCCACAAAGATTTGGGTCAAAATGAGAAAAAATCAGACCATTGCTATCACTATAGCTGCCTCTAGTTTTACACTGCCTACCCCTGGGCTTTTAGGAAAGAGATGAATTATAAAGGTGGAAACATCTGCTGCAGGAAACCAACACAATACTGAAAATGTAGCCCTTTAGACAGTAAAATCAGAATATCTGAGCAAGAGGTATTTACCTGATACTCACTCCCCCTGTAGACCGCATATTTACAAGGAACCACAAATATCCATCTCTACTGAGTTAAGCAGCAGTCCCATCTGCCAGCCAAGAACCATGGTAAAGAATTCTGCCCGTTCCTCCTCTTCGTGTCAAAGAATGTTCCTTCAGAGCTGCAAAACTGAATTATACGAATATGCATATTAACTAGATGACTCTTTCTTTCACAAATTATCTAACTCATAATTAACTTTTAGTTATTAATATGCTTATTCGTATAATTTAGCTTCCAGCTTTCAACAAAACTACGGTGGCAGACAAGAAAAAGTCTGGGAAGCCAATATCATTCCTGTTAAACGGACCAGTTGAGTTTTATACTTGACAAAAAGAGGCTGTCATTGTAACTCATCATAACACCTCAGCTCCTAATGCATCAGAGGACACATCAAAAAAACTCTAAGGTTCCAGCCCCCCCCAAAATATTTAGATATCAATGCTTTACTGCAAGGCTAATGGAGGAAGTGGTGATATCCCATAAATATACTTTTACTATGTCTTTACAGTGTGGGAAATTTTTTATTCCAGATGAGGGATAATTTGAAAGTTTTCAAAGTTCATCTTGCTTCTTTAGACTGGATTTTGTATTTCTATCAGGTTAACATTTTCCATACTCCACCTGCAAACCTTCTTGACCAGCTACAGTAACAACAAAATGCTTTTTTGCAGCCTATTTCAGTATGAGGATTTCCAAGTCTTCGCAAACAAACACCCCTCAGCACACAAGTAAAATAATTCAGTATTTTGAAGAAAAAAACCTATTCTTGCACTCAGCAATAGTCTAGCCTAATTTATTTGCAAATAAAAAAGGGAATCAGGAATTTGAAGAGAACTGAGTCATTAGTCTTCAGATGATACAAATACATTCTGTGTACTTGAGTATTAGTTCCATATCATGGTAACTACAGTAACTCATTTCATCAGAATTATGCAGATGTATGTCAGAAATCACAGTAAGTGATCAGCTGTATTTCTTACAAAGCTAAAACAGCCTTGAACACATTATGACCTCAAAGCTGCCTTGGGTTTTTTAACCTCATATTGCTTTTTTCTAATCCAATTTTCAATCCCACAAAATTTTCCAAAGAAAAACTATTTACCAAAATGAGCACTGAATTTTAAAAATTCTGAATTTCATCCACATGACTACAAAAAACAAGAGCTGTTTCCATTTAACTCTAATAACATTTCATCTCCAAAGACAGACTGAATAATTAAAAAGCATTTTACTATCTCAAAAACTTGTTGTATTATAAAATTTTTAAGTCATTTTTACAACTGGAATATTTGAGGTGTTGAATATTAAAGTTCCCAGCTCACATAGGAAATACAAAAAGTTTACAATATATTTTCAAATTCTTCCAGTTACAGACAATGCTTTCAGTCCCCATTTGCAAGAGCAGTGACACATGTATAGCATGTATGATGAGGTAACTGATGGGTATGAGGTTATGAAATTATGTTTAGCAATTCAAATATTAAATTCCAAATCAAAATTACCAGTTTTAGGCGTTCTTTTCTCCTCTTGCCAAAGGAAGAGCTTGATGATCCAGGTTCTGATTCTGGGCCTCCAGTTTTACCATTATCATCATCCTCCTCTTCATCTTCATCAAAGCACCACTCTGGAAGCTCTGGTGGTGCTGGTGCATCATCTTCATCCCCATAACGACGAAACAGTTCCTTCAAATAGTCACCTTTATAAATACCTGGAGGTCTGGCCTGAGCAAAAGTAGCCACAGCAGCCTCAATACTGTCAGAAAAAAAAAAAAAAAAAAAAAAAGAAAATCACTCTGGATGCTTAATTTACATGTCATGTCATGCTTTACCAAACATAAGAATTATTGGGACTGAGAATCAATACAAATTCTGAAGTGGTAATTGCAAAAACATTCCTTATATTTGAAAGTCCATGCTTAGATCAGCCAGGTAGCAGTTGCTCTTGCACAAGATTCTGCACAACTTTGTGGGCACTGCAAATGTTCTCAAGTAACTGCAGCTGCTTTGAGACCTTATTGCAGCTCCTAGTGGTCTGCTGATCACTGTTCTATCACAGATAAAACTTTTTTTATTGCTACAGAGAAGCAATGGGTGACATGTAGGTAAATACCTGAGGACTGCACAAACACAAAAGAAGACCAAAGAAACATATCAACAAACTTAATGGAGAAAAATGCAAATGTTTAAATTCAAATATGGTTACATTTTTCTCCACTAAGAATTGTCTTTCCTCTCATTAGAGGTTTTGCCATCATACTGAGAAAGACCACCCTAACCTTTTACATTACTTCTCTTTCCAGAAGTTTCTAATAAAATGACTGTGGTTCAGTAGTCTTTTACTATGAACCTAATACTTAATCTTGCTCAAATAAATTGGAAGCTGGACCACAAAAAAATTAGAAACCAAAACTAACAGTCATGCACCTTTACCAGCCAAGGAGAAAACTCTCCAAAACATTCAAGAGTGAGCACAATACAAGGGTTTTATTGTTGCCATTTTCATAGATCCTATGAAAACATTTAACTAAAAACATTGGATGTAATTCTGTCTTCCATTTATCAAGGCTATGAAGAGCAGTAAGGCTCCAAGAATCAACATTTTAAAATCTTACTATATAGGGGAAAGGAGAAACCACAAAAATAGAGAGATGTCACTGTTAGGCTTCTTGAGAAGCACATGTCTTAAAACTGGAACAAAAGCACATACTACACCCTGTTACTTTTTTTTTTTTTCAGATGTTTAATTCCAAATCCTTTTTTCTTTTTGTCTGATGTGTACAGTATGGAATGGAGCCTGAGAACTTTAAGAGGTAAATTTTCCAGAATAGACAGAAAGTGTCAAAGAACCAGTAAGGTTGATTCACTCCTCTGATCTTTGTAAGAGGAGAAAGCATGACATTCTCCAGAGTGACACTATCACACAGTATCACTTCAAAAATGACAGTTTAAGAGTCTGAGTTACTTAGAAGGACCTTTCTTCCCCATTCTGTTTTCTAAGACTCCTAATTTCTTTCTCACATTTTTTACTTTGCTATCTTTCTTAAATTGTTTCACATCTTCTGTAATGAATGCCACTGAAAGCACAAAACAAAGTAAAAGTTATGGGGTCTGAAAAATGCTCAAATTTTTTTCTGATAATATTAGAAGGACTCTATAATGATCTGGAATAGATGGCAATGAAAGCCAAAAGAGGTGGCACAGATCTCAAATACAGAACCCTAGCTGAAAAAACCCTATTTTCCAGGTTCTAGAAACACAGTAATCTTTGGGGAAAATGAGTTGTTGAAAAGAGAATCAAGTAAGGTTTCTGACCTTACCAGTCAGAAAGCTGAAGAGCTTTCAGGCCTTTCTCTAAACTAACTATAAAATATATCCCACTGTACACAAACTCCTGCCTCGTACGCTTAAGGAATGAATATGGATGGATTTTTCCATGAGGAAGATCTTATTTCCTCATTAGCAAGAAACAGTGCCTTGTTTTAAAGAATGATGCAGCAAATTAGATTTATCTCCATACAATGGTCAGCATTAACCAGCAGCTTGCCAAAATTGTTTCCTTCGCTGTGGACATTTTTTCCTACCAGGGAACATCTGGATGTTCTATTAAAATAATCTGACAGAGATTAACAAACTTGACACAGTTAACTACCCAAAGCAAAAAACATAAGACATGGCTGTTGAGTTTTAAGGCTTTTCCCACCATGCTTTGAAAACAGATAGGCGGCATAAAAGTAGGAGATCCAAAGAGATTCAAGTGCCTTTCCTCTTCAGAACAAAGGATCAGTTCTAAGTCTAATTATTGCATGCCACTTGAAAATTGTTTGATTGAAAGCATACAATTTTTCTAATTCATAGAAACAACAAGAATCATACTATAAAGCCATTCGTGTCTGTGCCTACTTCCTATACACAGTTGGGATCCTGCAAAGATTCAACCACCCATTACTAAAAGTTTTCCATCTCCATTACTCCAACATCTTTATTCCAGGTTTACTAACAGACAGCAATGACCTAGCTCTTTGCAAACAGCTTGCACATGTATGCTAAGCATAATAACTGTATGTACAGTCACAAGAAAATCCTGCAACAGGAGCAGAATTTTCTTCACTTAAAGGACCACACATAAGAAATATCGGAATGTTTAACAGGCTTGTCAAGAAATATGACTTTCACAGGACTCTGTCAAGAAGAAAATAGTGTTTTATAAATACTACAAAACAAAAGCTATGCAAAAGTTATGTCCTACAGGATGGTACAGACATTGCTTGGGTTTGGGGTTTCTTTTAAAACTAATGTTATGTAAAAAAGAGAATTACTCTGTATGAAGGAACCAACGTTTTTAAAAGATGGAAAAATGGATGAGTCTGTATAGAAGCATGCTGTAGACTTTAGTCAAAAAACAAGCTGGAAACAATGACTTTGTTTGCCCCCAATCCTTCAGAAGTATGTATGCTACTCTGCTGTTGCTCTAGTTAATCTCATCAGATCTCAAAAAAGCCCAAAAACCTACACCCACACCTACATGAAAAAGATGAAAATGTACAGGAAATAATCTTCCAGGAATCTCTGAACTCTACATTCTTACTTAAAACGTGGGACATGTCATGGGAAAGAGACACAATATGATACATACACTGCTCAAGGCCCACACACAGCAGGTACAGCTGACTTTTGACCTACCAGACCTGGAATTCTTTACTGCAGCAGGCTAAGCTACCAAGGGATGATACAAAAAATGTTAATATGGGCTGTTTACTCAAGATTCTTAGGCAGCTATAAAACAAGAAATAGTGAATACATTAGCACAGCTGACAGGACAATGAGTGAAACACACTGAAGAACCCTTTGGCCACATTCCACAAAACCCCAGGAACTAACATACAAAGTTACCTCCAGTCCATCTTCTCAACCAAAAAGGCACAGATCAAAAACCCAGTTCTATTGAAACCATGTGTACAATGGACACCTAGAAAAGACAAGAAAAGGACATCATCACTTACAAGTGGTTTTAACAAACATAGTTACTATCAAAACTGTAGGTTTAGATCCTTCCACCTCCATCTGTAACATTAAAAGTTTATCTCCCTTCCCATCACAGCAGTACAGACCACATAAGGCACATAAGCCTGAAAGGCAATTTATTACATTCTTTCTGCAAATTAGCAGCACCAAGGGTATAGGACACTTCATCACAATCAAGAGCATTAACTTAATGTGATTGAAATATGGCTAATACAGATAAGACTCACAGATCTGCTCAAATGCTTGTCAGAAGGCAATATAATCAAATTTATTAATTGAGCTTTTACTGGATTCAACAAGCATGACATTCATTTCATACCATCAGGCAAAACATCATATTCATATTACCTTACCTCAAAATTGAAAGGGGTGCCAATAGACCATAATTCTATCTCAAATTCTATATAAACATACTAAGACCAGACTTATTAATTTTGGGGAAAAAAATGTACAAAAATAAAACTATACAACAGCATAATCATCTTGAATTACTTATCTCTTCAATGTGAAAAAAAGAATTAAGTCTTCAGCCTCTGTTTTACTGAACTCATCCCTTAGTAAAAGGAAAGATACACTGTCAAATGCATTGCATTTTTTTTTCTCTCAAGGCAACAGCACCATCTAGTGTAAGCAGACCAGCCTGAAAACTTGTGCTATTAAAAATGTCATGAAGGATTCAGGCAAGATGTTGCCTCTTCCTCCTACTTAATTTAAAATTATAAATATCATTAAAGTTTCCACTAACATCAAGAGCAATTATTCTTAACATTTTTCAGTTGTTACCATAGAATCATAGAATTGTTTAAGTTGGAAAAGGCTCTTAAGTACATTGAATCCAACCATTAACCCAGCACTGTCAAGTCCACCACTGAGCCATGACCCTAAGTGCCACATCTACACAGCTTTAAATACCTCCAGGGATGGGGATCCAACCACTTCTCTGTGCAGTTTGTTCTTGTGCTTGACAACTTCACCTTTTTGTGAAGAAATTTTTCCTAACGTCCTAAACCTCCCTGTGTAAGTTCAGATCATTTCCTCTTGTCCTGTCACTGGTTGCCTGGGGAAAGACACGATCCCCACCTGGCTACAACCTCCTTTCAAGCAGTTGTAGAGAGTGATAAGGTCACCCCCTAGTCTCCTTTTCACCAGGCTAAACAATCCCAGATCCCTGAGCCACTCCTAGTAAGACTTGTGCTCCAGACCCTTCAGCAGCTCTGCTGAGCTTCTCTGGACACACTCCAGAATGCCAATGCCTGAGCACCAGGGGACAATCACTTCCTAATCCTACTGGACATTGGCCTCCTTGGCCACCTGGGCACAGTGATGGCTCATGGTCAGTAGACCAGCACACCCAGGTCTTTCCCTACCAGGCAGCTTTCCAGCTGCTCTTCCCCAAGCCTGCAGCATTAGCCAGGGTGGTTGTGAGCCAAAGTGCAAGACCTGGAACACAACACCATGGAGCAAGCCACTTAAGCTTTAAATAATTTGCTCATTTCTCTACCACAGCTAAAACAAGGTTAGTAACAATTTACTTGATGCATATTCAAATGAAATGTGAATATCTATCTTTTTTATACACTCCTCTACACGGAGTAGAACTTTTTCAACTGGAGAACCAAAGTACCTACAAAAAGTAGACTGATGAGAAAAAACCAAACCAACTTCAAGTGGGTAAAAAAAAGTATGTATTAACAGGGGTTTGTGCCTGCCCCACCAAAGTTTCCTTCTTGATAAAGCAAGGTAAAAAATATCATGAATTTTTTGGATTCATCATTTCTAACCATTTAAAAATACTAAAAACTGTGTAACTTGCATAAAATTAAATGAATTTTAGCTTCCTTATATAATTTATTCCTAACGATCATTTCTCCTTTGTTTTCTGCTGAAGCAAAATTTTTGTATGTCACCTTGTTAAGGTTGGCAGGCATAATGCTGTCCTTCATGCTGCAAAAATAAAGTTTCCTTCCTATATTGCTCTAGATGAATTGAAAATTTTGATCACTTAACATTCACATTTCAGTCTCTTTTCTTATCTAATCATGACACTGAGAACAAAATTGCACACAATTGCTACCACTAGTCCTGCAGCTGCTACTGCTGCCAAGAAAGTTAAGTCAATAATTTTATACACATGACAAAGATAAGAAGCATCTCAGCATGAGACCAAATGGCTTAGAAGAGAAAGATCACACAGGGTACAATACTATCACTTCTGTAGACCTCTTTCACTTTTGATAAACATCCTCCACACCAGTCCCTCTGATGCCCTGTCAGAAGAAACAAGTGCCCAAAAGGACAAATTTCAGTAATTCACAAAAGGGAAATGGAAAATTCCAGCATTTCTCTTTCATTACAAAAGCCTAAACAACATGTTCTTCAAAAGTTTAGTCAGCATACTACTTTCTCCTTAGCTCTTTCTAATTGACTTTTTTCCCCTAAAGAGGTAAAATGTCTAAATAATGGAAAAACATTCCACAATTCATCAGAGCCAAAAAGTTAGTGACTCAACACTAAAAATGGCATTTTATAAGTTGAAATATCAACTAAATGGGTCTGCTACTTATAGGATATCACCATGCTATCCATGCACTTTATAAATTGCTGACCGTAACCACTATTCCAAGTTCTAAAATATTATTGGAGGACCAAGTGAAAGAACTGCAGGGGGAAACTGAAAATAAGAAATTGATAAAAGAAAAGCGAATGGGGTTAGTCACCAACAATGTCTTGCTTCTGGCATAAGTTTTGAAATGCTGTTGGTGAACTGGTTCCACTCACTCCCATTTAGCAGTTCCTCATCTTTTAAACCATGCAGCTGTGTTACTGTTCAGAGAAGAACACACAGATCTCTGTCCTGCTTTCAACTGAAGCAGATTCTTAATTTTCTTCACTGGTGGTTGGTGTGGCTGGTGTGGGGCTGTGTCTTGGATTTGTGCTGAACATAGGATTGAGGACAGAGATATTTTTGTTATTGCTGGGCAGCAAAGCGTTTTCTGATTTTCATGCTGCCATGCTGGTGAGGAACTTAGGGGTGCCTGGGAAGCTGGGAGGAGACACAGCCAGAAGAGTTGACCCAAACTGGCCAAAGGGATTCTCCAGACCACAGAACATTCAGTGCATAGAGTGGGAGGAAGAAACAGGAATGGGGGGACATTCAAAGTGATGCCATTTGTCTTCCCAAGTCACTGCTAGGTGTGATGGGGCCCTGCTCTCCGGGGTAGGGGAAGCAGTGAATTCATTCCTTGCTTTGCTTGTGTGCATGGCTTTTGCTTTCCCTATGGAACTGTCTTTATCTCAACTCGTGAGTTTCCTACCTTTACCCTTCCACTTCTCTCCCCAGTGCCACCAGTGAAAAAGTAAGGGACCAGCTGGGTGGGGCTTGGCTGCTGGCTGGAGTTAGACCACAAGAGTCTCAAATTAAACTGCATTCTGTGTGCAAAAAAGAAGCAAGCAAGCATCTAAAAGAAAACTAGGTGTAAAAATGTGTGAGAAAATTAAATCTCTCAAGCACTCAAAAAAAGAAAATTCTCAGCGGTATCACATCCTGCAACAGAACAAGAAGCAATGGCTACAAATTGAAATACAATAAATTCTGTTTCAACACGAGAAAAAAACACCTGTGTATTGAAAGAACAAACACTGGAAGAGGCTGCAAGAATAAGTTGTGGAGTTTCCAAGCTTAGAGGCTGGTCAAAAGCCAAATGGGCATAGTCCTGAGGAAGCTGCTTTAGCTGGCCCTGTTCTAAGGAAGGGCAACTGAGTAGCTGATTTCCACAGGTCCCTTCCAATAACTTCAGCTATCCTACCATGTATCTGGATGAATCCTAAACTGCATGAACATACCAGCTTAGTTTACCAAGCTCTTAGCGATGATACCTGCACAAACAACTGTTCCATGTACTCATAAGTTGCACAGACACCCAGATTCAAGAAGGCTGCAAAATTACCATCCAAGAAGATAGGAGATGACACCCATTCTGACTCTGGAAACTCATCTGCAAATAACTTCTTGTCTCTGATAGTTTGCAGATAGAGATGAACATTAATATGATTGACAAAAATCAGAGTAAAATAGTTTTAACTAAAACTAGAAGGGATGCAAAATAAACTCAGAACTTATTTCTCTCTGAATAAAAGTATGCTCAGAACATTCAAATATTGACTGCAAGACTGTATACCACAGAAGAAAAACTTAGCCTAGTATCTACTACCAGTTTTGTGAGACTTGCTAAAGAACCTCTGATAATCCAATTACCAAATATGACTTCAAGTAAACCAGACCACCAAATACATAACTCGCATTTGTATCAGCAGAAGTTACAAAACCACAGTGCAAGTATCATGTATTTCTAGACAGCTCTTGATCCTGTGTAATCTTCTGCATTAAGCCAACAGCTGTTATCAAACTGATGGATGCAGAAACATACTACTTTCTGTAATATTAGTTTTTGCATATAGTTTTTTAGTTTTGCAAAACTACTTTCTGCATATTAGTTTTGCAGTAAAAGCAATCAAATTTATACATTCTTAAACACTGCACTGGGGAAATTCCTTTGCTCAGACTTCTAAGAATAAGAGACTGCAGTTACAAGCCAATATGATACAAACTAAGAATAAAAAAATTTGATGGGCATAAGATGGATATAAGATGTACCTATAAGCTCTGAAGGATTCTTATCACTGAAGTGTTCGCATACACGGATAAATGTTTCTGTATTCTCAGGTGTAGGGCACTCACCATGCCTGAAAAACACAAGAACACATGGATTAGGAGACACCTGGGGGAAAGGCAAAAAGAGAAAAAAAATTTAAATTCTTCACTGTGATCTTTCAAATTAAAAGCCACAGAAATAATTAAAAAGAGCACACAACTTACCCTTTACATTGGAGCTTTATATATTTAATTCCCTCTTTCTCTATATCATTTCTGTCATAGAATCTAGTGGTGTTGGTCAAGTCTACCAGCAAACCCATTTTAACCTAAGAAACAACATAAAAAACAAAAATAAATTTTTATATGTGGTTCAAATAGCTGTGCATAAATATTAAATATCTAAAACCATAATAATTAAAAGCAACCACAAGCTACAATTGTAAGTTTAAAAAGCATTAAATATTGCATTTTTTTGTAAAATCTGTATTTTACCACCATTACAGACAGCTGCATTTCTTTGTGAAAGCTGGCATCTAAATTAGCACTAGTCATCAATTCAAAAACTTCAGTTTGCTCCCACCAAGGATTCTAAATAAGAAAATTCTGCTAACAGCAGGAAAATCTGGTAAAGAATTACTTTAACATGCTAAAAAGACAAACATGATGGAATCAAGTGCTCTTATGCAAAGCAGAGCAATAATAAACACTGGCACAGTGAAAGTACCGTAAGAAACATTAACTACTGAGACTTACACATAAGTATGCTCCCAGAAAAAAATAACTCATTTTAATTTATCTATTAGAGTGCAAAACAATGCAAAAGAATGAATACATTATCAAGTTTAAAAATTATTCAAATTAATTAAATTCTTAAAAACATCTTATTTAAAGCTAAAATGCATAACAACTTCAGGTATCTAAACATGCTGTCAGCAGCTAAGGTGGCAGTGTCAACCACTCAGACATTAGGGCCTTCCTGAATCCAGGATGCCTTGCCCACTCTACCCTAATGTGCTACCTTGTGCATCAACTTATTTTTTTAGTGTTTTTTTTTACAGCTGGAAAATGGGTCTTTTAAGGAACCTTGTGGAAGTTACAACGTTTTTAAGAAGGATGGAAAGCAGAAATTCCACTGGATGGCACAAAACACACAGCATATCAAAGTATATCCTACTGATCCTTGTTCCAATGTGCAAAAAACAGCTCACTAACACACCTGAACAAAGAAAGTATTTCTGGTTTCCTATCTTGTAAGTGCAAGCAATTGCTTTTGGACAAAAAACTCAAGTGTCATGCTTTCAGGTAGAACCAACAGACTGGCAATAACTCAGCAATGCAGTTGGAAGAATTACAAAGTTAAAACACCATTTCCACACAATTCAGAAAAGGTAAAATCCAATTATAACTAGAACACAGTTCACGAAACAGCTATTTCACATGAACATGTTGTTTAGTAGATCCCTAAAGGAAAATTTCCAATAATCTACAGATAGGTCTCCAAGATATTCAAACTTCTGATGATATATGCTTGTAATACTTATATACTATCATATTACTTTTATTTAATAAATATTTAAAAGCATCGTGATATTTATGTCAACAGCATTAAAACTTCTGATGTAATATCCAGATCAGTTCTGAATTTCTCATTGTCAACTTTGCATATTGTATTCAGAATACTTTATTTACTCTTATTACTGTGTTTTGCAGAAATATAAACCACCTCACAAGGGGGTCCTGAAAACAATGTCACACCACCTGAAACTTCAAATATAAAGTGTCAATTGAGTTGCTAAGCATGGAGACTGACAGCATCCTAGACAGTGATTAACTCTGTCTGAATCTAAACTCTGTAGAAATCATACAAAGGCAATTAATTCAATGATTACTTTCCTCCCTCTCCGTTCCCTACAGCATTTTGCAAATGTCTCCAAGACTACTTAATTCAGGCCTGTAGGACTTCTCACTTGCTATTCTTTTGCCATTATTGCATATAATTTCAATCATAGGCAAGTGAAGCTCATGCAAGGTGACACTGTTCCTCACACACTTCATGGAGCACTACAGCAAATAGGCATCGAGTGTAATTTATCCAAAGCTTTTAATTTATAAAAGCATTTCTGGCATATAGAGTATATAAGACTTGAAAGCAGTTTTTCTGCTTTACAGGAAGCCTAATCATTTGCATTTTCAATCCATGGGATTGACTGCACATAATACATTACAATTTAGAGGGGGCACAGCACAAGAAAATGATAAAGAATTTTTAAAGAACAGGGGGGTTATACAATATATCAAAGTATACAACTATGATTTTCAAAAAATCCATGCCAAAAAAACCACCAGTACCACTGGAACAAAATAAAAACCTTCCCCTCACTTCCTCACATTCCAGATATCCCCAGCTATTAATGCCTTATGCATGCACTCTTCTGCTGCTGTGCAATAAAACAGGCTTTGTGAGGTTCCCCTGTATGACTCTAGCAGCCTCTCCTTAGACACTGGAGATTGAAAACACCCTCCCTAAGGAGAGAGAATACTACAATACACTGAATTCACTTCAGTCTCGGGAATTTTTTCTTGAATTTCTTGTTTGAGAAAAATAGTTTAGATCAGTGATTGAATGTATCTACGAAAACAATAATATGGCTGAAAATTGGTAAGTAGTTTTCCTAATAGGAATTCTGTAATTCTGTAATTGAGCATACTAATTACTCAAATATTCTTTTGAGTTAACTAATGTCTTAGCTCTTTGTGACAGAAATAAATCTACCTGTATAAAGCATAAACTGTATACTAACCTACCTACTCAATAAATTTAAAAAACTTATTCACGCTGTCACCAATTGCTCCTGTAATTTGTTTAAGAGAACATTAAGATACTATGCCACTGTTGGCAATCACAAGAAAAATGGGGCTGGCATGGCTAATCAAATCAGTTTCTAACATTCAGATTTTCAACAACCAGCTCTGTGAGAAAAGGAATCCCACAGGAAGCTTGTTACAGACAGTTCCACCCAGATAGACCTTGTCTTAAATGCTAAACTGGTACCTTCAAAGATGTGGGGTAACATCAACATCTCTCTATTACAGAAATCCAGATGTAAAAGTTTCTGCTGAAGTCTTTTATTTGGGAGCTAAATTATATGGACTTAAGTAATAACCAGTTTTCAGAAATAATTATTCTGCAAAATATTAGCAGTAAAAAATACACTACAATAAAATTACAAGAACCATGCACAGTGAGCTACTTTCACCTTGGGTGGGAAACCTCACTCTTACAGGGCTCCTCAATTTCACATTTATTTCATTGCTGGCTTGTTGGTAAATTGCTAATCTACAAATGGTAAGTAACCACTACATAACTTGGCAAATAAAAAAGAAATATATATTTTCAAATAGCAAACACCCATCAACAACACCAGGGTCCAATACAATGTAAGAGATTTGACGAGAACAGAGAGTTTGAGAGAAATTCTATGTTCAGCTTGTTAATCAAAATTACCAAAATATAAGTGGGGATCCTCATGCTACTAATTTTACTATCAAATTCTAATAATCTGATGTCACTCAAGACATGAATTTGTAGCATTACAACAGAAGTTACAGATGTGACTACTGGAAAGGCTAGAGTCTCACCATGATTAATTTTTTTTGGTGGCAAATCACTAAGGAGGCAAGCATTTAGAAATTCTGAGTAAGGTTATGAAATTCTCTGTAACTTCAAAATATATACAGAATTTTAAATTACTTTAAAACATTAATAAGATTGGTTTGGGAAAAATTCCAGGTATGCCTATCAAATCCAGATTCAAAAATAACATCATACATAAAAGAGGAACTCAAGTAGAATTTAGATTCACATGTCAGAGACTGAAATATTACAGTTTATGGTTTAAACGTTTTTATTAAGGATTTTTGTCCATTACAACTATATCATGAAGCTACACTAATAAGAGCTGCATCACCAAAGCCCACCCTGAATGGGGCCCTGACTGAGGCCCTGGCCTGTAAGCTGATCTGAGATAAGGTAAAAGTGACCCTATTCTCAGGTCTGGGCTGGGGGAGAATAATACTTCCACAGGACAATTAAGCCCAGCAGCTTCGGGCTGGAACCATAGCCCCAGGCTTATCTGCTGCCAGGTCTGCACAGACTCTCCCCCAACCCAGGAGGAGGAGAGGTTTTGGGTGTTTAGCCTTCTTTAGCAGAAGCAGTGAACACCCTACACAGAGCAGCTGTGGGGACCCCCACCCCAGGAACACCACATCTACAGGACCTTCAGGTGAGGGACAGCAGAGGGGGTGTCGTGGTCCATCAAAGGCCCCCTGAATGGTTCCTGCATGTAATGCAAAATGATGTAACTGACACAGAGCCTTGCAAGGGACAGTGACAACCTTCCCCTGCTCAGGGGAGGCACCTAGGCATTCCCACCTGGCCCAAACATATATTAATCCACTGGATTCTATACTTTGTGGTGAAGGACCCTCCCCACGAAGACAACCAGATGGAGGGGAGCAGCAAGATGTCATTGGGACCCATGGTTTCTATTTAATCTGTCCCTGTCACTCTTTCTGTGCCCCACCCACCTCTTTTTTCTATTTCTTTCTCTTTGTTTCTTTTACTGTTAAATAAACTATATCCATTTTTTGGTATCAACATTTAACCTCATTTGGTTTTAATCCTTTAGGAATACTTTGAACCTCAGGATTCTTACCATTTTATTCACAGAGAGTTCTGTTTGATCCTCTGTCATTAGAGTGGATCATAAAACACGGAACTCTAACAAGAAAAATCCTTCCAATTCAAGCACTGAGAACAGGCACATATGCTTCACTGATCATACTTTCTTATCACATTACTGCACAGGTACTCCTACCACTGCTACACTGAGTAGTTCACCATCTACTTCATTCCTATGCCTAAATAAGATTAATAAAATGAGGATTCCCATCCTTTAGTCACCTAATTCTTCTGATGTTTCAGATCTGATACTGTTAAACAAATTTAGAATTAATTTAAGTTCGATCACCATCAAAAAATAATGAAAATACCCACAGAAAAAACACCACTTGCATGATTCATCTCATAGACACAATCAAAACAAATGGCACTAAACTTCAATAGAAAGTTTAATAACCCATTCAATTAATTAGGTGGTAGATCTTTCTTTGCCTAGCAGGCTCAAAATCCCATTTCCCATATGGGGAAATGTACCGGACTGGCCACAACACTACAGAGACTTACATGAAAGGCTAGAAAGGTCCTGTTCCCACCTCTATTGTCACAGTTGTGCTACAGTGCAGAACATGCAAACTGGAGAACACAGGTAGAAATGGGCAAAACAGAGGATGAAGAAGGGAGCCAGAACCACAAGCCTGTAGTGATGGATGCTACAACATTAATAAGGCAACTGCAGAATCCTGTCACAGCAGCCCTGGGCAGTGCTACAGGCAGGGGAAGGAGTGGCTTGAGAGGCTCAGTATCAGCCTACACTCTGCTGCCCAAGTAGCCACGAAGGCCAATGGCACCTGGCCTGTATCAGCAATAGTGTGGCCTGAAGGACCAGGGCAGTGATCATCTCCTTGCACTCAACACTGGTGAGGCCACACCTCGAGTGCTGTGTTCAGTTCTGGGCCCCTCACTTTAGAAAGGACATTGAGGTGCTGGAGGGTGAACAGAGAAGAGCAACAAGGCTCATGAAGGGAACAGCTGAGGGACTTGGGTTTGTTTAGTCTCAAGAATCCTAACCTGTCTCAAGAATGTTTAGTCTCAAGAATTTCCTAACACTTCTGGAAATCTATTAATTGCAGAGGAAACCTGGAAATGTAAACAAATAAAAAAAATTTCTGTACAGCTGTTCCAAACAAAGCCATCAACAACTTTTTCCTTAGATCTGAAAAGCAACACTTGAGTAAATATTAATAATGAGAGCAATGTTTCAATTATTAGAAAATTTAACCTTACCTTCAGACTCTTTAGGTAGTTGGATAACATACTCGGGTGAAAGCGATTTTCTTCAGCAACCTGTTCATCATATCTTGGTCCTAACATTGTCTTCAAAGGTAAAAACTTCCCTATGAAAGATAATAAAATTTTGCAGTATTTTATGTATATGCACAGTTAAAACTTAGCATTTCAAACCAACATGGTGAGCAGTTTTAGACATTGACCTTCAATAATAAATAATTGCTGAAATAGTACTGTCAACAGTAAATTGGAATATTTTTTAGTGATGAGTTCTCAGATTTCATCAGTAAGTTTAAATGTTTAAAGGAAATACAGGTCAGTTCATCTGAAACAGAGTAATTAAACATTTTTAGCTAACTTTTTGTGTGATTTAAGTTGGGAGGGCTACAACACAACAGAATACAGAAAATTTAAACTCAGTACAATTGAAAACATGAAAACAGCATTTAAAAATAATAGTTTGTCATCCAGTCATGTAAACATCAGTTCTGATTACCTGCAAATATACAGTAAGGATCCCTGCAAAAAAATTTAGCAACACTCTATATAGTCTCAAATAAGCATCTATCTTCCATGAAATAGACATTAGAAACCACAGAAGACAGACAGATGTGGAAATTACAAAGCTTTATGCAATGGTTAGCTCAGGTTAGATGCTAGTGAGCAACATAAGAAACAGCCTCACTTTTCCCCTGAGACCGTTCCAAAATTTACAGCTAAAAGGAGATTTATTCTGTCATACAATCAACAGTCACGTTAAATGGTAATAAATGGTAGTCACTTCAACTTACATGACTGCTAGAAAAATTTCACTTTATTGCCCTTTGCCTTTTCATCCCAAGTTACACACCCTCCATCCACCCTGGTAAAGGCTGTTGGGTTGCATGCCTCCCCTCCATTTCCTCATTTCTATCTAATTTTCTTGCTTCTTTGTATTCCTTGTCACCTTCAACACTATCATTCAGCCTCTATTAGCCCTTCCACTTTAACTTGCAATACTCCTCTGTACAGACTGATCATGAGAATTCTAGATTTACATGATCTAAACACAAAAATCTATCATCACCATAATTTTTGCAAAACAACATCGTGCTTGACAGGTTTTTGCCTTTGCCACTTGTCACACCCATACAGCCGTATCTACTCATTCATTATGGAACACAAAGAATCTAACTAAGCTTTCTTAACCCATCCACTCAAGGATAGGAGCTGCAATGACAAAAGAGTCAATGGCTACAAAAGAAAACCACCATCCTTTACAAGATGCTGGGAAAAAAGAGTGGAAAAAGACAAGTAGTCTAGTCAGCATCCCCTGCAGCATTTGAATACCTACAGACAGCTGTGGAAGTGATGAATATTTCATATAGAGCCCATTTACTATGACTTTCAAAGCTGAAACACAGGTGTTTGAAAGTATTTAGGTGCTCAGCTTCTTTAAATTCCAGTTTCTTCTCTTCTACCTGGAAAATCTGCAATTTGGTTTTTGTACAGATGCTTGAAAAAACTTCTTCCCTATGTGCATACAAGCCTCTCATTAAGCATCATCAAGCTACTGAAAATCTAAGCTTTAATTCTAAAAAGATTTCTAAACTTTTTGAGTAATATGAACAAGTATAAAGGAGGCAGCAGCTACTGTCTTTCTACAGTTTTGCCTTACATCTTGTGATAAAGAAGTGATGCAGTAACACCTGATTGCAACTCAAGCCTCCATGCATAAGCTTTTAAAGATTAAAAAATCATTTGCTGAATTAAGTGATCCAACAGTAACAAAGTGATACTTTACATGAACATGAAAGCATCCCAAGCCATTCAAGTACCTCAACTACATTATGACACTAATTGTAACTCCTCAATAGAATTTCCAAATTAACCTCAAAATGTTACTGGAACCCTGACAACAGATTATTACCTACTTCCACAATGATGTTCAAATTTTTCAAATAGTTCTGCAAAGTGGCTACTAAAAACCATTTTCCAAATTAGTTACCTGTCTAACAGATGGTATTTCTTTAGGCTGAAAAAGAGGTAAAAATTCTAACAATAAGACCCCAGTATATCAGAGCACAGATATCAAGCAGATAAATCTCAGGGAAATCAAAGTGAACAATGTAAGACATCATATTTTCTCCATGTACATGCTCTAACTTTGTCACATTTATCTTCAAATCTAAATTCTAGAGATACCAGTGAAAAAATACTCTTAATTTAGCATGATTTCCTGTGACATGAAGCTATCAACTCAAAACATGACATACATGATTATGTATGACCATGGTATGTTTAGCTTGAGCATTGATTAGGAAGGCTAGACTGGGTAAAGTCTGAGGTTAAGGGAATAAAATTAAATGGTAAAATCCACAATTTGAAAAAACCAGTATCTCTACAAAGTAACATTTTTCTTATTGAAGAGAACTATGCTGGGTCAAAGCACCCATTTCACCTAGTATGTCATCACCAACACAGGCCAATAACAAACAACTAAGAAAGAAAGTAAAACAATGACAATCCATCATCCAGATTATTCTCCCCAACTACAACAAGCTATAGCTCAGAAACTTCCTGACCAGAAGCATTACTCTTATTTAAGGTGCTTTCTCATATGCAATATGGATGCTTTCCCACAGTATGGGTGCAGTATGGATGCTTTCCCATAATATCCCACAGTTCTGCATGCTACATGTGTGTCTAGAACAGGATTTACTAATATGCATCACTTGAAGGAAGCTGGAAAACACTGCTGAGACACTTCTCATGCCTTTTCTTCCATATCTTGCTAGCACTTGTCACAGCAAAATTGCCAAGAGAATGGGTTTTCAGTGCTCATGAAAAGCAGATACCTGCCGAGATGGTGCTGCCAAGGCAGTAAGGCTGAAGCAACCTGATCACTTCAGATCTAAGCATTCAGAGAAAGCTCTTTTCATCAAAATGACTGAAGTTCTACTGCAATGCAACAAACGTGAAAATGTGCAATTCTGAGGATAAAACCAGAAAGTGGCAGAAAACTACCAATATTTAAAGATGTGAACAGGAAAATTATGGGAGACATAGATGAATCCACATTGTCCAGGATAAAGAGCCCTGTTAACCTGAATGAACCCAATCTCACCAACAGCAGGGTTTCAGGCCTCATTAGTACTTGTCTTGAGGTCATCTAGAAATTCTAGATGCCACAAGCATAAGACAAGAGTATCACAATCAAACACTCAATGAATATGAGTCCACAGAAGCCATACAAAACTTGCTTAGCAACACTATTACTAATACACTATCAGATGGAAATAAAGTTGCATACAGGTGCTTAGGAATCTGATTTAAACACTAAAACTATAATGTAACATATCTGGGAGTTAGTACCAACATCAATGAAACCCTAAAAATCATCTCCCATAAAACTGCTAGATGTCTTTGAATGTAAAGCAGCAAAAAAGGGAAGACTGATGGCATACCATTACTTTTGGTAAGTTGTTCACACTAAAAAACTAAAAATCAGGTGAACAAGAACACATCCTGATAAAGCACACAAAGAAATGAGCCAAGCACTTGCAGTTTTTTTACTGTGCATTAACTTCCTGTGCATGGTTGTATGGAATAGAAA
Source organism: Agelaius tricolor (assembly GCF_023055355.1). Classification (NCBI taxonomy): domain Eukaryota; kingdom Metazoa; phylum Chordata; class Aves; order Passeriformes; family Icteridae; genus Agelaius; species Agelaius tricolor. Next base: position 90,501,984 of record NW_027269261.1, on the reverse strand, counting down.
AGAATTACCTTGCAGTTCCTGAATAAACAAACACACAAGCAGTGATGGCACAGCAGATGACACACTGATGACCCTCATTCCTGCTTACTCTAGGTTGCTATTTCTGAGAAACTATGGCTCAAAAGACAGACAAACAAAAGCCACAACTAACAGAGATCAAGAACTTGCTGAGAAGAAAAACACAGAATAAAGAATCATTAGTCTGTTTCTGTCATGGTCAAGGGCTTAGGCTATCAAATCTCTCTCATTAAACACAAAGTAATGCTTATGGCCATGATCAGGAGAAAGAGATAATGGACATGAGCAATCCAACAATACTGTTATTTAACAGAGCCAAGTCCAGAGAAGTATAAGGAAACTGATGGAAACTGGTCACCCACAAAATTAACAACTAATGTTAAATACTGACAAATGCCAAATAACGCATATTGATGATTACTGAGGATTAAACCAACTGAGATGTCTCACCAGGTTCTAAATATAGTCACAAGTGTCTTTCATTCCACAACCAGCTGCCATCCAAAAATGTAAGATGATGTGGAAATGTGGGACAGAAAACACAGGAGTTGCAACTATTAAGTAAATCATGGCACAGTGCCAGTTTAAATAACACACTGAGTAGCACGTGTTGTGTTTTGAAAACATACCTTTACATCATCACAGAGAGGGATATGAAAGGAGTGAAAACTAGAAAACATTGAAGAAAAAAAAATGGAGGCTAGAACCGCTTGCGTTATAAAGAAAAGAAGAACTTGAGAAAACTGAAAAGAGAGATGTTTGTTTACCTTATCTCATACCAGGCAGCAGAGGAAACATTCACCTGAAGTCAGTATGATAGCTAACACACAATCAAAACTGTGTGTCTAGATTGAATTCACTGCCACTATATGCCAGTAGACTAGATACTGAGTAACAACCAAGAGAGTGCGTTATGGGCAAGACTATCCCAGCAGACAGCAACTACTGACAAACCCTGAAACACAAGGGTAACACTGGAGTGTTACACTTTAACTCATTTTCCAGGTAAAGAACTCAGGAGCACATTGGTGACTGGAGGGGCACTGATTGACACAAATTGACACTGATAAGACTTCAGAGCATTCACAAAAAAGAGAATAAAACATGGAAGAGGCTGCACAGAGGACTGGTATCACAAAAATGGTCAGGGTGGAGGGGATCACAGAGGGTCATCTGGTCCAACCTCCCTGCTCAAGAAGAGTCACCCAACAGCACATTGCACAGGACTGCATCCAGATGGCTCTTGAGTATCTCCAGGAAGGGAGACTCAACAATCTCTCAGGGCAATCTGTTCCAGTTCAGTCACCTGCACAGTAAAGAAGCTCTACCTAATGTAGAGGTAAACTTCCTGTCAATCAGCTTCTGTCCATTGCCTCTTGTCCTGCTGCTCAGCACCACTGAGAAGAGCCTGGTTCCATCTTCCTGACACCCCCCCTTTAGATATTTATACACATTAATGACATCTCCTCTCAGTCACCTCTTCTCGAGGCTGAACAAGCTCAGTTCTCTTAGCTTTTCCTCCTAAGAAAAATGCTCCAAGCCTCTCTTAGATTTAGTAGCTGCAGTACGGCACCTTCTGCACGCCTGGCTGTCACATCTCTCATCAGATGTGACAGACAGGAAAAGTTTCAGCCCGAAACTGAACCAGTACAAAGCGAGAGCCCAGCACTCCTGCTCCGGGGGGCAGGAGAGGGCCCGCACGCTCGCACCTCCGGGTGAGCCCGGGGCGAGTCCGTGTCAGACGAGGCCGAAGGGAGGGCAGCCCAACGCTGAAAGCAAAGAGCTGCTGCGGGCCGGGCTTTAAGAACAGCCGCCCAGCGGGAGTCAGTCCGGGACAAACACCGGCCTAGAGCTCGGGGTGGAACACTGCACAGCCGGAGCCCCGGGACAAAGAGCTCCGGCCAGGACAGACGGACAGAGTGCGAGGGGCCGCGGCGGCCCCCGGCGATGAGGAGGAGCGGGACGGGCGGGCAGCGGAGCGCCGCAGGGGAGGGGGCCGCGCCCGCTGCCGCCCCACGGCCGGGCAGGGCCGGACTGGGCCGGGCGCTCACCTGCCACGGGCTGTCCCCTCCTGGGGCAGTGGAGCCAGCGCGGCGGGATCTTGTTGTAGGACATGGCGGGGCCCGGGCGGCCCCGGGGGGGAGGGAGGGAGGCGGGGAGGGGGCGCGGGGTGCGGGCGGCCCCGGGGCGCTCAGCGGCCCCTCGCCCGCGGCGCCTCCATTCAGACCCGACTCCGCCTCGGCCGCCGCCGCACACGGAGCGCCGGGAGCCGCTTCCGCTTCCGGGGCTCCGGGACCGGGGGTGGTGCCCGGCCGGGAAGAGGGCAGCGTAACCTGGGGCTGCTCAGGCTGGGAAAGGGGTCGGCTCGGAGGGGAGGAGGTCACCGCCTGCTGCAGGCTCCTCCTCTTTGAGCAGAGAGGGGCACAAAGCTGGAGCGCAAGTTCTGTAAGAAGCGCCTGACGGAGCTGGGTTTTTTTAGCATGGAGAAAACGGGGCGCAGGGGGAACCTTATCGCTCTCTGTAACTGGCTGAGGGAGGGCTGCAGCCAGCTGGGGTTCGGCCTCTTCTCTCAGGCAACCAGCAGTCGAACAAGTGAACAGTCATAAGCTGCACCAGGGGAGGTTTAGGCTGGACATGAGAAGGAATTTCTTCACAAGGATGATTAGGTATAGGAATGGGCTGCCCAGAGAGGTGGTGTTTAAGGAAAGACCGGACGTGGCACTTGGTGCCATGGTGTTTGGTCATAGGTTGGACTCGATCTCAGAGGACTTTTACAGCCTAATTGATTCTGTGATTCTGAGTGAGCATCTTTGAGCCACTACAGGAACGTGATAGGACCTCAGCTGGGGGCATCATTTGTCCAGGCACAGGAGCAGTCAGCAAAGGCTGCTGCAAATGCAGAGTTTACACAAGTGTCAGGAAGACCTGAGCAGGTGCTTCAAAGAGAATGTAATCTATGACTACTGAAGTAGCAGGCTGCTTAATGTTTGGGAAATGGCCTGAGCTGAAAACACCTGGAGGCTTGGACAGACATAATTCCTCAGCTTTTACTTTTTGCCAGATGTTCCCTTATAGCCAGAAGTGGATGTGGAAGTAGGTGGATCCTTCTAGTAGTGCAGCTTGTTCTAATCAGGATGTAACAGGCTTGCTAGTGTGGCAGAGATACCTCTGTCCTGGGCCTTCTGTTTTTTTGTGAAAAAACACACCCAGAAAGATGGCATGCAGAGAAAAACAAAAACTTTGTTTCCATACAGAATGCCAGTAGAAATTCTTGGTAGGTTTTAAAGGTCTGTTACATGGACTCGGTTGAAGAATTGTAGCCCTGAAGTGTTTGTTGATGTGAAAGGAATATTTAAGGCGTGGCCTGGTTTAACTCCTGTAGCAACTAGGCCCACACAGCCACTTACTTTCTCTTGCCTCTAGCAGGATGGGGGAGAGAATCAGAAGGGTGAAAGTGAGAAAGATCAGGGGTTGAAATACATACAATGAAAAATAAAGAATTTGTTTACTATTTCCCATTGGCAGGCATGTGTTTAGCCATTTCCAGAAAGATGGGCTTCGTCATTCGCAACAGTGACTTGGGAAGAAAAACACCATAACTCCAAATGTCCCCTCTTTCTCCCATTTTTTTTTATTGCTGAGGACATTATATGGTCTGGGATATCCCTTTGGTCAGCTGGGGTCAGCTGCACCAGCTGTTCCAGCTTTGTGCCCTGACAAATTCCTGTGCACCCCCAGCCTGCTCACTGTCAGGGCAGCATGAGAAGCAGAAAAGGTCTTGATGCTGTGCAAGACCTATTCAGCATTAGCTAAAGCATCCCAATGTTTCCAATACTCTTTTGGTCACAAATGCAAAATGCAGCACCCTACAAGCTACTACTATGAAAATTAACTATCTCAGAGAAAATTAACTATGCCTGAAAGATAGGCTGGAAATAAATCCCCATAGACTGATGTTTATAGAGAATGTTTATTGCAGCACTGGTGGTGAGCGGGATATCTCCACCTAACTCACCCACCCTTGTCTGTGCTGTGGTATATTTATACAGTAAGTGTTGCTTAGTATCACTATGTCACTACAACATCATCACATATGTGCCAGAAATAATTTACATGGTATGATCTCACCGTTATTAGATGGTTCTTTTCTGCTGTGCTTGCATCTCCCCAGCTTGGGGGTTGTCAGGGGTCTTTGATGAAGGTCTGCTTTGCATCTGAACTTTTCAACTTTGTCTTCGGAGAATGCAAAGTTATGGTGTTTCTTGGTCTGTCTGGTCTTAACCGGCCTAAATTCTTTGTCTTGTGGCTAATTGGCTTTGCACTTGCCAATTTTTCATTAATACTATATTTATCCATCTCTACAGCTATCCACCTGGCAAGTTTTTTCTTCTCTTTTTGTCTATTCAAAATTAAGCAACTTACTAACCATATACTAGCCATTACATTGTGTAAAAAGTTATTTTTCAGGTTATATAAGTATCAGGTTATATAGATTTATAAAAAGTCATGATTTAGCTTATACTGATGTCAGGTTATATCAATATATCAGGTTACATTGATATATAAAAAGTCATGATTTAGCTTATACTGATATCTTATAACTCAAGTTATATAAACACCTTGTAACTGATCTAAGTTACATAGGCATCATCAGCCAAAACCAGTACAGATGGCTTCAGTGAAGCATTAGGAAACAACAGCAATAGCTTATTTTTGTACCTAATTTTCCAGTTACTTACATTTCAGTACTGTTCTGTCTGCACTTTCTGTTTTGGTGTGCTGCCTTTGCAAGTCAGTAGGTGCCACAGCTTGCAGAACTAAAGAGTTGTGTGTACAGATATAATAGGAAGCCCTTAGGTTCTGTGAATACATTAAAACAATGAAAATAATTTCATCCATCTAGAATTTATCACTAATTTCATCACACATTGTCCTCCTGCATCTTTTAACTGGATTTTATTAGACATAGTTTCTTCCCTAGAATATCCTCTCAGAGTAATTGAGGTATTCAGTTAGGTAGTTTGCATAACTGAGTCATTAGGTTCTTATACTATGTTAGAAGTTTCTAAATTTTGTCTTCTAAGGCTTTTATCATCATCAGATACTAATCTTCTCATCCTAGCCAAAACTGAAGGTGCTGCTATAGAAAAAGACTAATCATATTATTTTCCCTAACTGCTAAATGCACTTCCATTATAATGTTACTTTATGCTGATTGAAATAATTCCCTTTACAAAACAAACAAGCAACAAGTCAGACACTAGGTGGTGCTGAAGACTGGCCGGAAAAGAAAGTGAACCAAGTGCAGGGCATGCTCAGAAAGAGTGAGAAGCAAAGAGCATCAGCAAAATACTCAGTATCTGTTTCAGTAAATTGAGAGCAACTTGCAGCAATAACAGCAGTATGGCAAAATTAGGAACTAAACCATTTGGAGAGGGGAAGATTAGTACAAAAAGATATCATGAATGAGCAGTAATCTCATTACCTAGATTTATGATGCTGATATGCTTTTGAACAAGTGTAAGAGCTGCATATCAGAAATATCATGTTTTAGATATATAATACATAGTTGAAATGGGAGGGTATATTTCATTTAGCAATGCAGAAGGCAAGCAATTGTTTATAGCTGATGTTATGAGTTATATGCATATATATGGACTTTGCCACATTAGACACTTTGAAACTATTTATGCAGTCATCTGATGATGTTTGCATGTGACATCAAACACTCTTTGTGAACAGGCATGTCCTGCTTGCCTTTATACCAATAGTTAATCTGATTCTTCTGGTGTACCAGCAGAGGAATCCAAGTCCCTCATGTCTTCCTGTGATGTTCCAATGCTGACATGGCTGTGTCTGAACAAGAGCTGTGAGGGTGCCCATAGTGGTCATTTCAAGGATTGCTTTGAGAAAACAATTGCAAAGTGTTAATAGTCAATTATATAACAATCTTCTTTACTGTATGTCGATTTTCTTTTATCTTAGAGGTACTTAGATGCTTGTACCTGGTTTCTGCTCACCAGTTTTAATCCTTTTCCTGACAGAGCAGACACTACAATAATGAAGTCATTTTCCCAGAATGCAGCTCATCCTCTGTGCCAGGGGTATCACTGCTTTGGTTTCAGCTCAGCCATGTTGGTTTAGGTAGTAGGAAGCTGAGTTTTTATTCTTCCTTGACTTTAAACCATTAAAAGAATACCACACAGGAACCACACAGACACATTTTAACTCTTTTTCCTAATTACCTACTGAACATTTACCCAAATTGCTGCTGATGAATAATTTCACACTTTAATGTCATAAATTATGTGGCAATTTATAATATTAATGTAAGTTACCTGTTCACAGAAAAGGAATAAATTAGGTACTTCTCCTGACAGAAGAACACATGGTGTTGCCCTCTTCTATAGTGATACAGGTCAATGACCCTATTACACCTCTGCTTCAGCATAGCATTATTTTCCATATGCTCATAAAGAAATAATGAATACAATAAGAAAAACATCCCTTGTGGTGCTCTATAAACACTTCTGACTCTATCTGGTAAATACATTTCTTGAAAAAAAAAACAAGCAAACCCCCCCCCAACAAATAGATTAGTAGCTAAACTGAGATTGCAAAAGGATTTAATTAAGGGAAAGTAACTGTGAAAGAAGCTAACTGTATGCAAACATGATTCATATAATATTATTTTTCCACTTTGTGGTGTAGGTGTTTACTTGGAAAGAGACTCAATGCGATAAGCTCATAAGTACATGGGACATAGAAAAATATGGGTTTTATTTACTGATTCAATTGATTTATTCCTTGCTTATTGGTTTTAATGTTCATGGCAAACTGACTTAGGGGTACAGTGTTCCTTTATGACTGATTTCATCATGCATGAATCTTTATGGGGATGGGTGAGTACTGGTGAATAAATATTTTAACTTTGTTACTGTAGTTGTATTTTATTCCAATAGTACTTATATTCTAATGGTATCATAAGAAAAAAAACCTAACTGAAAATAGTAAAATTAAAGCGCAGTTTTAGATTTCAGTGGAAGTTAATATTATGATTGCTTGTGGTTATATTCTCTAATACATATATAGGCTTCTAAATTTAAAAATGTATGAGTATGCACTGACTCTTAAAAATCAAAAGAAAATTCTAGGAATACAACAATTAAAATTGATTCCTATTTGTTTGCTGTCAACAAATATTTAAGAACCTAACTTCTGAGACAAATTATGTTTTCAGGTTTGAAAATGAAAGTAAGACTTTAAAAGAAAGTTATTTTTTTCCTAATGTGTATACAGTATGAAAAAGGGATGTTGAAACAAAGTTTTGAGTGCCGCAATATATTTGAGAAAATGTAATTTACAGTGTTGTTCCTACAGAGAGCTTTGAGAGAAAGTCAACAACAAAATTACCAGTCTTTAGTTTTTGTGACATTAGGGGGCATCACAACCTCACAGACTGAGAATGATGTAAGTTAAAGTACAGTTACATTTCCTGTCCAAAGTAAACAGGGAACAGCATAAAATAGCAAAATCAACTCCTGGAATCATTCCCTAGTGCAAGGTTATGATACAGTTATTAATAAAACTTCAAACAGAAACAACCCAGACATTCAGTAGAATATAAACTACACCCTCCTTTTCCTAAGAGTAATAAAATTAACAGACTAATGTATGTTATATATGCAGCCTCCTCTCAAGTCTGTTTAAATCTTGAAGCTTCCTTTCAGCCAAAGCCTCTAAGGTATCACAGCGTTGGTTCAATCAGTGGAGTGAATCTCTGTATGGGCAGGGAGCACAGAGTGAACTTGGAACAGAGCTGCTTTAAAGCCAGGTCCCTGGACTGGGTATCATGCTTGGGGTAATCACCATAAGCCACCAGTCTACACCACCAAACATGTGTGCTGCACTGATGATGTGCAAATCTCACACTGCAAGGGGGGACATGGCCAGTATTAGACAAGACATGCAGGCGTGGCAGATGATTTACTTGGTAGATGATTTACTCAGCAGATCTATCCAGGAAGAAGGTGTCTGTGCAGAGGGTTGATGTGCTTGAAGAGGGATAACAGCTGTGACTTCATGCACTGATTTGCAGGCCTGAAAAACAAGATGCCTTGCTATTGATCCTCTGCAGCTGAAATGATAGTGTGTTTGATGTATCAGAGATAAGAAGTTGGACAACAAGCTCATAAGCAAGATGCCTGTCATTCCTGGAAGACTAACACTGGTCTCCCTAGTGTTCTTAGACTTTGACCTAGGCAACTGATGCCTTACTTGCATCAGCTCTGAAGGATGATTTTCAAAGGAAATCCATACTGTAAAAAATACCCACGTGTAACATTGAATCTACTGCATAAAATGAATCATATGACAGTAGAGTGCTTTGAGTATGGATGAAGTAATCAAACAATTAAAATGTCACAATGGCAAATGACTTGTAGTAGGGCAGAGTATGACATGATATATGAGAAACTCATCTAATTTAATTTAGTGGAAAGTATGACTCATAGTCTTTGGAGCTGGGTACTGGGTTCCACAAAGTAGAGCAGTGTTCTGATGCTACACTTTCTAGTTTCTCTACTGCCTGAATATGGGTACCTTATGGATACCTTGTAAAAAGCTTGCCCTGACTGGAGGCTGTGGTTAAAACTAATGGAGTAACCGCGGTCCTGGCTAGTGCAGGAGGCCGACTGGGGCAGAAATAGCTGTTAGAGAGTTATCACTTCTCTACAGCCTGAAATAGCAAAGAGAGCGGCACTGTTTCAGCCTATAAACCTGCATACGTGATGATTAAATCTGGGTTACTATACTAGCAGAAATCTTTCTCATGTGATCAGTCACACAAAGAAAATATTATTACCCATAGGCACTCTCTCAGACTTTCTGCATCATCATTTTGTATCTATAGATATATATGCTATGATTTTGTATATGAATATATAGCCTGTGAAGAATAATACATGTAGGAGCTATAATAAAGTACCTGAGGAAAAAAAAAAAAAAAAACAGACCTGATTTTATTTATAAGACCTTATTATACAAAATATGTGTAACATACTGTACAAAAGTAAATGAAGACCACAGTCTTTCTTTTGAGGTTCTTGAAGTCCTGAAAATACCCCAAGAAACTGGCCAAAGGCAAAGGAAAGGAATACAGACTAAAGCAGAGGGATCAGCCTGACAGCCCCACAGGCTTTTTAAAAATCAAATCTGAATATATATATTCAATACAAATTAAGTTATGGTAATATATATGTATGGTTATATATATAATCAGATGCTCAAACGTTGCTCTTGTGAGGTTATTTTCGCTTTCTGTTGTGGAACAAGCTGTACAAGAACACATGCTACTCTTTCCCAAAAAAGCTTCACTCCAAAGTAGAGAGAGGGAGGCGTATCCTACATCTGCAGCACCACTGATCTAGAGAACTTTAAGAATAAACTGGTAAATGTCATTTTAAATAATGATGTTAAATAGATTGTAAATTCTTGTCATCCAAGCATTCCTTAGAGAAAGGGGAAAAAATATTTTTGTTTGGAGTATGTCTGTAACTTCCTATGCTCCTTTCACATTCTCACCACTTTAGGCTTCATGGAACAATGATATTTTATGATGGACATGATGAAATAGACTTGCCCTCAGAGAACATAGTGCCTGTGCTCCATTGCTATTCATACAGCTACAGTTGGAGTCAATGCCACATCTTTCCACTGCTGGTTTTATCTACTGCAACTAGGTTAAGATTAATGAAAAAAACAAACCCTTATCATCCTTATCCTCAAACCTTCACTCAATGTGGAAAATGTCCTTGTCCAGACGGACTTTTAAGGAATTACTCAGAGAGATTCAGTTCCTCCAGAAAGGGAAGGAGGTAAGAAAATTACTCTGTACTGGCCTGAAATGAATTTCCAAGATCTCTGAGTAGTTTAAAGTTTTGGGTTTGCAATCTGTACACTCTGAAAGAGTGCAGGCTGTTACTGGAAAATGTTAACACTTCTTCAGAGAAGTCACTTTGTGAAGTCCTGTATCTAGCTCAGCCCTGCAGAAACAGCTTTTCAAAAATCCCCTTTGGAAGAAAAATCTTCACATGTCCTTCTACTTCCTGGGAGTTAGATCTGCTAGATATGATTTTACTATTGTATTTTTTAATATAATTTGATGCTTTGTCAGAGATCCACTATGTCACATATTCTAGGCTTTCCAAACCTCAGTGAAAGACTTATTAGTCTCTGTGAATTTAGGCCTGGCCTATGCATGTTCTCTAACACAGAGAATTAGAAAAACATGCCAGCATGTGTTGCTACACAAACAGCAAAGAGTCATGAACAGAACTAAAAATGATTAATTAAATGTAAATTATTGAACAACGACACAGAGATTAAGAGGCCACATGAGTATAAACAACATGTACACAATGGTGGTCATACACAAGGTTATGCTGTTTTCAAATAGGAAGCCTGTTTTGATTATTTGTCTCTGATTCAAAGTTTGAACAGGGAGAACGAAAAGACAAGACATTTTGTCCTGAAAAACAGCCCACTTCATTATTTTCTATTCTTCTCTGTACTGCAGTTGTATCAGCTTTGAAACGAGTAGAGCTGTTGCTAGGTGATCTTCTTTATCCACTTCGTAGCTGAAATTTCAGCCAGCTGAAAAGAGTTTTTATATTTCTAACAGAATAAAATTAAATTCTAAGGCATTAATAACTGTTTTCAACTCAACCCTGCTTCTAACCATGGGCCTCCTTCCTCGGGCCAACCCAACCACCAGCACAAGCAATGCACTTTTGTAGGCTGAGGGTCAACATGATTTAAGTGATAGCAGCTGCAAATCCTCCCTGAGCATTTCCCTTATCTCAGCTGTGTGCATCTGGCTGGAACACCCTTTCTTCTCCACAAGGATTCCTCCCTTGTGCTGAGCAACTGTCTGTGCAGTGGGACAAGGCTGGGAATCAATGCAGCCAAAAAACAAACAAGTTTTCCACTCCCTCCTTGCTTGGCTTAGCTGGGTGGAGTTCCTCACTCTGGTTTGTTTTGTGGCTGTACAAGGAGTCTGGATAAACTCAGAGGGAAATGCAGTGGATGAAAAGGAACAAGTGGGCATGGCTTGGGCACGAGAGGAGCTGTTCAGGCTCCTTTAACACATGCCTGGCATTGCAGACAAATATTGAAACAGAGCCTCAGATTTTCTTAGGTTTGTGATCTACCAAGAAAATCTGGGTTAGCTTTATGTGTAAAGCTGAACTAATTGAAGTTAGAACTGACATTATTAATCCAGATCTTAAACATATCAGTTATACTAAATGAAAAATGAGGGGGGAATTTTATTCCTGTGTCTCTTCAGATTTGCAATATAGAAAAGACAAAGTTAAACCCAGGACAGTTCTCACAACCACAATTAGCAAACTAGGGTTATATCCCTTGTTGTTCCTGATCTAGCTATGTTTTGTTCCATCTGTTACTGACACCCACTGTCACCATAAACAATTGTTTTGTTTTGGTTTTGGGTGGCAAAACCACATGTACAAAAATTGGCAATTGCTTTTTCCTTTTTTATGGGATGAGGGCTGCAAAGGATGGTTCAATTACATTCATCGTCTGTTTAATGTCAAATATTATTTTCTTCTACATGACCCATTATATCCAAAACCCTGATAAGTAACTGTCTATCCAGTTTTGACAGCATTAGTCACCTTGGAGATACAGAAATTTCTGTATCAGGTGGCCTGCAGTGAGTACTTGCCAGCCCCGCAGATCCACCCCAGCCAATCTGTGGTGCTACAAGCAATTTACCACCTGGCCTATTTATTCTTTATTCTGCCTTCTAAAGAAACCTGGAGCCAAGCTTGTAGAGCTCCCTGTGGGATCGCTGATCTCTTTCTGCCTTAAGGGCATGCCACTTGTGCAGCAACTCGGAAAAAACTCTTCTGCAATGAGAACTCACTTTCCATCACACCTGCTATTGAATAGGTTGCCAAAATACAAGTATTTCAGCCTACTAGCACACTGGCTGAGCCAACACGATGTATACACAAAGTACATTTGTTAATTTACTTTCTTAGAAGTTGTTCAGAACAACAGTATAACCTAGAAAGAAGAATCCACTAACCAGGAATGAAAGCTGGGAATGGAAAAAAGGGCTCAGTAGTAGCATTCCCTGAGGGAGCTGTTAAGAACTAAAAAGGGATTTAAAAAAAAAAAAAGCCTTACACATAAAACAGTGTAACAAACCTTTTGATAGGACTCCCCAGGATTTGCATCATCCAGCTGCCTTTTCATATAAGTAATACATACTATTAAAGATCCATCTAGCAGGCAGCAGTGACAAGCACATACATGCTGCTGTATGTGTGTCATGCATGTGTAACACAGTGTTATGTTTAACCCAGAAAACTTTTGTTTCCCAAGTATTGTGCAAATGGATATCAGCAGGATACTTAATTCAGAGTCTCATTACAGATTGGTAGAGAAACAAATATAGTTCTGTCCCAGTCTTGTTTTGTCTGTTAGCCAAGTTGAACTATTTCTGAGACAAAGAGCTGACCCTTATCTTGAAGCATAACTTATAAATAATCAAGGACAAAGAGCATGCACAAGTGATTTCACAACTGTAAGTGCTGATGAATGAATGCCGCAACCAAAAATTCCTACAGTGCTACGTAAATTCCAGTAGACATCAAAAAGTTACAGAACTTTCTGGTTTATATTAACACAGAAGGGAAACATTCCATGACTCCTACTTTGCTGACTGTCCCAATCAGTTGCCTCATTGTTCAGTTAAAGTGTAAGAAACAGACCTTAGCATTAGGTTGGGCTGAAGTCTTTGCAATCATTGCTGATGTGTATTTTACATACTAAGATTGTACATACTTATTAAGATCTGCACGGATGGCCATTATTAAAAAGTGAATTTTAACAACTTTTAAGCTTGACTTTTTACAGCTATTCTACCCAGTACAGTACAACATTAATTTTTGCTTAGAAACAGATGTTTTATCATTTTGTAGAATTAGTGTTTTGGTCATTATTTGTATTTTTTCCATTGTCTGTGCGGCAAAGACAGTATGAATAGTCTTGTTAAAAGGAATTGATATTGCATACTAAAGTATGTATGTATGATTCTTGGTGAACCAAAGAAAGGAGCTGCTTTGGCATACCCTGTATTCCAAACATTCCATCCCATCCTTTTTTACCATGATTTCTTTCCAAAGTTTGTTGCAGGTAATAAATATAACACATCCCATTGAGTTTCATAACTTCCAGAAAAATACATCCAGCTCTTTGTAAAGTCAGCAAAAGCCCTGTGTGAATGCATGCCAAAATGTAGGCAGGGAGACCAGAATTTCTTCTAGCAGTAGCCTTACTACAATATTTACTTAATCTTTCTATGATTAAAAAGAAAAACTATAATAAAGTTTGCTTTGGGGACTTGCACATATTGCGTCACCTCACCATGTCACGTCCTATTTGGTGTTCTATAAACCCAGCACTGGGAGCCTACGTAAGCAGCAGCTGATTGATTTGCAACTCTCCTGCCAGATACATCACAGCACTCACAGTTATACTAGTCTTATTTTGCAAGTAGTATGTAATTTTTAGTTGCATTTGTTGGCCTATTGTTAAAATAAATCAAAACCAAATAATAAGACCTAGCTCTCTCCAATTACAGATATTTAGTTTTTCTATAATGCCTCCTATTTAGTATAATTATCTGCTATATACGTAGTTTCTGACTTGCCAGTGCCTGTGGTTTGATTTTAGAGCAAGACAATTGGTGGTGGCTATTCTGGATACAAGATGAATTGCAGAAGACAGGAGCAGGGAATTATAGAAGAAAGTGTAAGATAATTTACTGTGACATTTTGAAAGCTAAAGCAATGTATGACATCAAAAGAAAACAGATCAGGTAGGCCGCAGAAGCATTGGGCCAGGACATGCAGATAGCCATTTGAAATTTGAGGCAAACAGGAATGAAAAACAACAAGGACAGCCAGAAGTGGACACAACTGAGCTAATAAGGCTGGTGCCTTGCCAGTACAATAACACAGATGTAGTAAGTCATGCAATTGCAGACAGAAGATAAGTGGGATCAAAGAACAGCACAGAGAACTGATGAGGTCCAGAACAAAGTTTTGCCAGGGGAAATGGGGTACAGCTGGTGGCTGTCAAAAATGGTGAACGGAGCAGGGGAAGGAGGGGGTGGGGACACAGTTCTACTTTCCAGTTCCTCTCAGCAGACAAAAGAAAGCTGACGGCAGCGGAGCAGGAGAGACGAGAGACAAAAGGCTTTTAGTTGCACATCTCTTTCTTTAAACAGGGAAACAAAACCAAACTAGATCGGTATCATCAACTATAAATGGCATGGAGGAAGAGTTTTGGAAAATGGAAAATCACAATGTTGCTCAGCAGTGAGAAAATCCCCATCCCTTCCAGCTGAGGACACGTCAGTGGAAAAGTCCCAGTCTGAGAAAAAAAAATCCACTGAGTAAACAAATTGCATAGGCAGTGAAAACAGAAAGTGGAACAAAGTCAAAAGATACTTTGGCTTTAAAGGAGTTTATTTTCAGGTTAGCATTTCCTTGAATGGCATCACCTCAAGTTCAGACAAGAAAAATCTCATTAGAGTGAAAATGGCTGGTAAACTTCACTGCTGGTATTAAGCCATTGAAAGAAAGCTCACTTATTAAAAATCTAGGATTTCAACCTGGGAGTTCTTGAATTTTCATCTACTGAGTGTAGTAAAATGATCCCACTGACAAACCAGATACCCAGGATTGGGCAAGTTTGTGGATTTTTTTCCCCTTAATTTACATGTATTTCTAGACAAAGTCCTTAACTAAACCCTTCTGAAAACTCCCTGGGCATGGCTCTTTGTCTTGCACGCAAGTTCAGTGGTGAGAATTTTTCTAGCTTGTCTATAAAGAAAACAAGGGGAAAACTTCCTCAGTGACAATGAGACAACAAATATAGTGTTGGATAAAATTCTAGGATTCTTATCTCTCTAGCTAGCATTCATAAAAACAAAAATACTGACATAAATTATTACCCTTCTTCGATAAAAATCTACTTTCAACAAAGTTACTTCGTAGTAATTAATCATAGCAATGTTAACTCAAATTCTGGAAATAATTACAGTGGCAGCACTTTGTAGCTGTAATTGAGGAAAATAATCAGGATAGTTTTACCTTTGCTTTTCTGCTCCCCCACTTAATGATTGCTGCTGCATCCTGGCCTATGCATATGACAGTCCAACCCTGCTAGCAAACCTTTTCACATTCTCTCAGATTGGGAAGAGGATAAATTAAGAGTCTTTGGGTAAAGAGGTTATGAGTTTTTGGTTTGTTTATTGTATAGCTTCTAATGTGTATAAATAATAGAAGGGAACCAGAACTTCAGGAAGGTTTCAAATTTTGATGATCGTTTGTCCTGTTACAAGAAAAGGGTAATGTTACTGCTGTGGCAACAAGGGGCACAAGGATCTTGACTGCTAAGGTGGGAGCTCAGGGCTCAAGTCCATTGGTCACATCTCTAGTTTTGGAGCTTCAAACAACAGAGAACAGCATCAACAAAAGCTTTCCTGAAGCACTAAGCTGAAGGGGCAAATGTCAAATTCAGTCGTGTTTCAATTCCTGCATCTGACGCAGTTACTGCGTTAAGCTTTCTGAAAGAGAAGCATCATCAATTTTCCATGTGTGCTCTTACATGCGTGACAGGAGGTTCCAGGATGTGGCTAGGCTGGGGACAATGCCAGAAGTACAGACAATGCTCGCAAAAATGTACTAATTGGACTAATTTATAATTTTTATAGGAATGTTCTTTTCTCAAAGTAATTTTCAGGCAATAAAACCAGGTTGTGACAGTATCATAAACATGATTTGCTGTTCTTTAAAAGTTTTTTTTTTCATAAGTACACACTAGGGTTGATCAGGACAAGGCAGTGTGGCATCTGACAGCCAGAACCTGTCTTATGTTGGATGACACCTATTGCAAGAGATGTCTGTCTTAACACTCTTCAGTTTTGGCTAACACAGTTTGCTAGAAGAATTGATCTTATTCCTCTGGAGAGCTGTTGATAATTTGGAAGCTTTGCAATTTTTTGTCTTTTGGTACTATAATCATGCTGTTTGAAACCATTTCAAAATAGTTGCATCTGTAATGCTAAGAGGTTTGTTCTTAGATTCAACTCACATGTTGCTCCTCACACTGGTAACTCAGTCAAGACCCTACTCATGGGAGTAAGTACCACCTAAAAGCTGCACATTGCAGCCAAAAATATTGTATATTTTAGATACAAAAAACACACAAAGATGATGCATTTACTTATTGAACATTTGATGCAGTTAAGCAACACTGGGAAAAAAGTCTTAAAAGTGAAGTGTTGGTGAAGTTCATTCTTTGTGTGACCATGTTTTTTCTCCACTCTAGTAAAGTTCTCTCTGGTAAAGCTTCTTTAAATAGCACAAATATAGAACTGGATCAGAGTCAAGGAACAGAAAACCTCACAAAGGAAGGAAGACTAAAAATGCACTGAATGAAGCAGAACCAACCATACCTTAATCAGAAAAAGGATTTCCACAGTCAGACCTCACACTTGAAAAAAAAATTATCAGACTAAACCCATTCCTAATGGAGTGGTGGTTCTCAGAGTAGTCATTCCTAGTCCACAAATAATTCTGCATCTGGCTTTGCTTAGTGCTATGCACATCGTTATAGTTTGTTAATTTTCTTCCCGGACCTTGCTTATCTTGTTACAATGAAAGTTCACTTGGCAGCTGATAAGGAAAGCAAACAATTGTAACACTGAGTGACTAAGCAAGAAAATATATGCAAGCCATTTGATCTTGGAAAACACAAACATGGTTTTACACTGCTCGCCCACAGACTAAGCAAAAAAGGCTAAAAGAACTTTTAAATTTTCACTCTCAACATCCAAAAGCTGGAAGGTGCTAGAATTTACACAGGATGTGCACAAGAAAGCCTGACTAGGATCAAAAGGGCAGTAGAGAAGCGTATGGCTGCAGAAAGACCAGCTTCACCAGAAGCAACAGAGCTGCACAGAGCTCTCAGGGATTCCCACGGGATTTCAAGGGCAGGGCTGCCACCAGAGCTGCGCTGACACAGACGCTGGCAAGTGTCACCATTCCTGCAGCAATGCAGGCTGCTATGGACAGGGGGCTGGGAACTACAGCAGCCATGGGGCTACCAACCAATACCAATTGTGGGGGCACAGAACAGGCTGACATCAACTTGGCTGTGCCTGCCCCAGGGAAGGCAAAGGCACAAGGCAGACACCAGGGAACAGGAACACTTCAACAAGTTCAGTTAAATCTGCCCTTCAAAAAAGCTGATGTGTTCAGAAAAATATTAAAAAAACAAACCCAAACATAATTACTGCTTTCTTCATGCTTGCAATTCACTAGTCAGTCATTCCTTTTTCATCACATGAATGACATCACTGTCAGAAATTATTGCCTGAAGACCTAGACTGAAACCAGCTCTGCATTCACATTAAAAGGTCTCTGTGCAGATGCAGAAGCAGAGTTTAAATTAGCTTTCAAATTATTTTTCCAAATAAGAAACACAATAAGTGAAACACCTCTACAACAACTAACCACTAACAATTAAAAACATAAAAGTAATAACTTTATTCTACAGACTCAACAATTTTAGTAGGGAATTAGCATTGAATGAAGATGACTACAAATGAAAGACTATCAAAACCCAAGAGTGTACTGAAACACTTTAAAGGCTTCACCTTAGCTTGTGTGAGTGAGGAGTAGCTGTACATATGTGGCTACACAAATAAGCTTGCAGGTCTTTCCTGTACATTTCAACAGTACTCACAAATTGTGCAAGATCAACCTTTGGTATTCGCTCTTAGCATATACCAAACACACTTAGCAAAACTACTGCATCTGCATAATAGAAGAGTTCAAACTTTCCCAGGAATAACAGAAGTATTAAAAGTGCAGCTGTTGCTGTGGTATTAAGCATTCTTTAGTGTCTTCTAGGCCCACGGGATGCAGCAGCAGTTCAGCTTTTTCTTCCCCCTGACTTCTGGTAGGCCTCTGGTCCCCTCCTGGAGCCACACCTATTCCCCAGCAGACAGTACCAGAGAGAGCCCTACCTTGGCACAGCCCAATTCCAGTCTTGTCTGGTTGCTAGGGCTACAAGGCCACATGTGCAACACAACCCTGTGCTGAGGGACACATGGCCATGCCAAGGGGCTCAAAACAGGCCAGAGAATGGCATCATGCTAGGCAGGGTGGCATTAACACAAATTATTTTGTTCTAATTCACTATTGTCTGTATGCAGAAGCACGGGGTATCACAGTGCTCATCCCTCACCTGGCATTTTCGAGGAGATTACGGTGGGGTAGCAGCTCTGCCCATTGTAAACCTGTCTGCTCTTCAACCAGAGGTACAGGGGTACAGGACTAAAGCAGTGTTTCTGGCTACCTTCATTCCAATGTTTTTACAAGCCGCTGGTCACCAAAAGCACTATTACACTTAGGTAAGATTATTGATCCTTTTTCTGCTGAAATCTTGTTACAGGGACATTTGTGACCTAAACAGATTGCTAAGAGCATCACCTAAGAGGCTTTCTGCATAGGAACATTAGCGAGTAGAGAATTCAGCTGCTTTCAGGTCTCAGAGGAAACACTCCCTGATATAGAAAAATCACTTCTGCACATTGTGATTCGTACACAAAAGCTTCAAGTTATACAAATAAATTATTCAAAAGCAGTCATTTTATGTCAGTCATACACCCACATAATGTCATCATGTACTTCTATTCCTCATGTAATTAGATATTTTCCCAACTGGAAAGAAAAAAAAACCCAACAAAATAGAAAACAAAAAAGCAAGCGACAAAATAACAGGATCATTTCACAGTGATGCCATTTAAACTTTTATACCATGAAAACTGTGAAGATTAATAGAGGCAAAGCACATTTCATCTGAAAGCTTTTATTTAGAACTTTGCTCATGATGCGTTCTTATCTGAATCTCAATTATCTTCCATGGACTTTATATTCTTCTCAGCAAACAAGTGTCTTTGCTATATGTAAACTTACTCTTATCTTAAAACTGTGTCATGTAAGAAAGAGTGGTGTTCAGTGAGTTTATTTGCTATAAAAACATAGGTGAGAATTACTCTTCAGGCTCCAAATCAACTACAAATAAGCACAGATGCCTGTAGGCATCAAGCAGGTACTCACAAGAATTTTGTATTTGATTTAAAAAAAAAAATCTACTTTTAATTAATACTCGTTAGTTTCTCTTAGCCCTCAATAAATAGAAAGCGTAAGGCATGTGGAATCCAAATTCTTTAATGGAGCTGAAGCTAAAAAGCACCATCTGCCATGTACCCCGCGGTTTTTAACCAGGACTTTTTCCTTCGTCCGCCGCAAAAACTTCTCTTCGTCCAGATCAACCCAGGCGATCTGGCCACTGCTGCCGGCAAGTCACGCACGGGGAGAGCGAGCGAGGATGTGCAGGTGGGAGCTGCGGACGCCGTGAGCGGTGGGGCCGCCGGAGCGAGAGAGCAGCAGCCCCAGGCCCCCGCCGCCGGCACGGGAGGAGCGGCGGCGGGAGCAGCTACTTGCAGAGCCCCTCGAGCCGCTCCAGCGTGCCCTTCATGTCACGGATGCGCTTGGCCAGGGCGGGCACGGGCTGCATGGCGCGGTCCAGCTCCTCGCAGCGCGCCACCAGCGCGTACATGGCGCGGATGCTGAGGTCGGCCGCCTCGCCCAGGCTCTCCACGCCGTCGCGGTAGGTCTGGATGCAGCCGACGCTGAGCGCCGTCAGCGCCTGCAGCCCGCAGTGCACGTTCCGCAGCAGCTCGTCCACCTGCGCCGCCACCTGCCCGGCCAGGGCTACCACGTCCTGCAGCGCCCCGGGGTCGATGGCGGGGATGGAGGACCCGCCGCCCCCCGCCGGAGGCTCGCCCCGCGGGGCGCCGCTCAGCCGGATCCGCCGCTCCAGGTTGTTGGCTACGAACTGGGTGAGGCGCCCTTCGCGCAGCACCGTCCCCTCCAGTTCCAGGGCGCTCGCCAGCGTCGCCCGCCGCCCCTCCGATAGCTGCCGCCCCGCCACCGCCGCCCCTCCGCCGCCAGCCAGGCTGAGCGCCTCCAGGCTCCGCTCGTCCCGCCCCCGCCCCTCCGGCGGCGCCGCGGCCGGGCCCGGCTCCTCCATGGCGAGCGACGCGTGCCCACCCGCTGCCACCGCCCACCGGGGGCGCGCCGACGCCTGTTTACGTCTCCCGCGATTGGCTGAGGCGCCCGGGGAGGCGTGGCCTCGGCTGTTCGTGCGGATCCCGATTGGCCGGTGGAGCACCGCCCGCCTGCCGCGCACTGCGAGCCCGTGACTCGGAGACCGGGGGGGCGTGCCGGCCCGGATTGGGCGGCCCCTAAGGGAGGAGTGGCCCCGAGTGTTTGTGTCGCTTTCGATTGGCTGGAGCCGGGGCAGAGAGGCTGCTGCTCTCCCGCGATTGGCGGGGCGGGGCAGAGAGGCGAGACGCTGGCGCCGTCCGCGCACGGCGGTTGGCGCGGGGGCGGAAGTGGGCGGGACGCACCCGGGTAACAACACCGGGGAGCTGCTGGTGGCTCGCCTCACTCCCCCGCCATGTTCTCCTAGCGGCGGCTCCAGTTGCGCCACCACTTCCTCACCCCGTCACAAAGCCCGGGCAGACCCTCCCCAGCAATCCGACCCGCTCGTCCCTGCTTGGGCTTGACCCTTCTCCCCGGCACAACTCTGGGTACCCACGTCCTACCATGGTTACCACCACGGCGCCGCCGCCCTTCCTGGCTCGGATCTCGGCGGGCACCGAAGACCCGCGGCGGCTGCCGCCCTCCGCCCTGCTCCAGCGCCTCCGGCGCGGGGACAGCAACTGCGAGAACCAGCCCAGCTGCTGCCTGGCGGGCCCGGGGGGCAGCGCCCGCCCCGCGCTGAAGAGGGTGCGGCGGAGGAAGGGAAAGATCCGGCCCGGCCCCGCGGGGCTCCTGCCCAGCCGCTACCAGCAGTACCAGCAGCACCGCGCCGGGCTAGGGAGACGGACGCCGCTGGGAACCGACTTGGTGACGGACGCCCCCCCGGAGGAGCCCCCTGCGCCTGCCCCCTCGAGACCCGCGCCTGGCAAACCCCTCAGGAAGGAGGTAAAGACAAGGCTGCGCTACTTCTCCTCACTTCAGCCCGCTCCCGGTGCCCGGCGAGCCGGCCGATGGTTTTCCCTTTCCCTCGGGGTGGGGGGGGAACAGCGAGCGGGGCGCCCCCTCAGAGCGGTGAGGGGGGGAGCGGGCGGGGGGGCGGCTGAGTTTCCGTTACGCTCGGGCGGGGCGGGGCTGAGGGAGAACCGCGGGCGGTGATTGGCTGCCCGGCGCCCACCAATGGGAGCGCGGCGCTGCGCCCCAGCAACAAGCCGGATTTAGCCCTGCCGCTGGCCGCGCGCCAGCCCCGCCCCGCGCTCGCTGAAGGCGGGACGTGCGCGGCGCGCAGCGCCCCATGGCGGCCGGCGGGGCTCCGCGCCCTCAGGCCCCCGGTGTCGGCCGAGCGGTGGGATGAGCTGCGGGATAAGCGAGAAATAGCGGGGAGGCGGCTTCTCGGTACCCCTCCCCCTGCCGAGGTGGCCCCCCCGCGCTTCAGTAAGCGTCCGAGGCGGTGAGGGAGCGCGGAGGAGAGGGGTCTTAGGTGATTGATTGTTCTTTGTCTCCGCAGTTCTTAAAAAACAAGATGGGAAAGACAGAGAAGGCGGCCGTTCCCTACGGCCAGCCCGTTCACAGCTTACACCTGTGTGAACAACCAAAGATTAACAGGCAGAAGAGTAAGTGTAACGCGCCAGTGACGAAGATCGCCTCGGCGAAAAAGATAGAGAACTTTTGGCAGGATTCTGTGTCGCCAGAAATAGTTCAGAAGCAGGAGAAAAAGCCACTTAAAAACACAGAAAACTTCAGAAATGCCAAGTCCAAGAAACCTATCGCCCTAAATGAAGTGAGCCAAAAAGAAAATTACGCTGGGGCAAAGTTCAGTGACCCACCATCTCCCAGTGTCCTTCCAAAGCCTCCCAGCCACTGGGTGGGTGGTACAGCTGAACTGTCTGACCAAAACAGGGAGTTGATGGCAGTCCATTTGAAAACTCTCCTAAAAGTTCAAGCGTAGTTTCCAAGATCTCTTGAGTAATTGGCAAAGAAAACTCCATCCAGGAAACTTAAACATGCCTTGTTGCAACAAAAATTGCAAAAGACTGTCAAGTCTTACAATCACATAAAAAAAAAATCCTTGTATTATATTTTTTATGGTTGTGTAAATAGTGTACATCTTGTATTATGTGTATATTCTTGTTCATACTTTGAGAGGTACATTTTAGTTTTGTTATGAAAGGATGTATTTTGCACTGCCTGATTGGTAGATGTCTTGTATATAAAATATGGACAATTTTGCGTGTGTGTTGACACATGAAGACTTGACTTGCTTTGCACAAGGCAATGAAAATTTTGGAAGGAGAGTACAGCTTTCTGATTAAGGTTCCAGATCAAATGTGAATGTTCTATTCGTGCACTACTGACAATAGTTTTACATTCTGTCTCCCAATCAAGTATAAACATGGAATTTTCATACAAATGTGAAGTTTTGCCCTCTGCTCTGGAAACTATCTGGAATTCCTGTTCATCTGTTCGTTTTTAAAATTAACTGGAGTTTGACTAAAATTCCAACCCACCAATTTGAGCACTGCTGATTTCTTTAAAAAAGTTTAAAAACAAAAACCAAAAAAAAAAAAAAAGGAAAGAGCAGAGCTTTCTGCCAAAAATTAAATTGGTCACTAAAAAAATTAAATAAAACAATTTGGCCTCCCCTTATACATGTCTCTGTTTTTCTTTGAGTGTGTGTCTGTTAATTCAAGTATGTGAATTTAAATCACTTGATAGCCTTCTAGTGCATTGGTAGAAATACTTCATCTTTTAACTATCTCAGGGAAAATTAGGAGATCAGTTATGCACCAAGAATTCCTTATGTTTAAAAAAAAAAAGCCACCTTTGTGACAAATCGTTCTAGGATTGCTTTGTTTAAAACAGAGTTCAAGCAAGTGGGGCACTTAGACATTGAAATTCATGCAGTAATGCTCCTTAAAATTTTTCATAGTATGTGGCTATTAAACGAGTTAACACTGAAAGTAAGCAGTGACAGAAAATGAATGGAGCAAGTAGAATTTAGTGGTTTTCACCAGATTGTCTCCTGCTCGTAGCTATGCTGGAAAATACATCCCCCTAACTTAAAATTCTTAAGGAATTGGACTGTAGATTAGTCTGACAGGCATGTTGAGTAACATAACTGCAACAGATTTGCAGTTATTTTCCTAATCTAGTGTTTAAATAAGATTAATACTAGGAAGTTTGTGAAATTTACATTAGCTAGAAAAGCGTTTTTAAATTTTTGGATCCACCAGAAAAGATACACTGTCTGTACTCTGGTGTCGTAGGAAAGGAGCGGCATGTAGGAAGAAAAGGGCTGCTTGTATCGGGCTGAGGTGGCTCCCTAGTGTGAGCAGCATCCTCAGACACAGACTGAGCTGCATTAGGTGTGTTCATGCTGCAGCTTTGGTCCAGAGCATCACTGCATTCCACGCGGGGCAGTTGGCAGGATTCAATAGTACAGCCCTGACATGAGCCTGGTCAAAAGCTCAAAAATTAAGGGGTTTTTGGCTTGCCTGTAGATATTGGTTATGTAATTGTAAAATTAGGCTATTTAGCTATCGATGCTCTAAATTAAGGGTTGATAGAAAATTTTTGGTTTACTCCAAAGAATTAGAGGTTCACGGTCTTTCAAGAGGCTGGTATTGGTGTACTCGAGGTCAGTGTGTGGCTTCAACAACCCAGTTTCCTGCCTAATCTAAATACTCTCTAATTTAGTGTCCCCCATCTTCTATTCTAAAAATGAACAAAACCCGTCCTGGTTTTCTGTTTATTTTTTAAATAAACAGTATTAGGGCAAAGGAAGATGCCACTGGAGTCTCGCCAAGGATGACTCAAGGAGACCGTAAGTCCGAGTTTGCTATATTTGGTAAATGCTGTATTGATCTGCTGTTGTGCTTTTCTCTTTTTTGTTTTTGCCTGCGTGTCACCCAAGTGCGAAAGAAAATGTCTCACCCATAGCTTTAGGCAATGGTTAATTTGGTCTGGTCGCCGCGAATCTTGCTAACTAGCTTGAAGAAAGGGCGTTTCCATCAGTCAGTGGGTTGGCATTGTTTAGAAGGATATGTCCTCTGTCCCCCTGATTATTATCTCATTGCCAACAGCCTCTTCCCTACCTTTCGGAGCTTACAGAGTGAATGTTAGCTCTGATCCTGGATAAAATTTATCTAAGTCGCATACCTCTTTGTTCCTGCCCTGATGTGCCAATACATCCCTTAGGGTTAAAGAATTCATTAAATGTTAATTGCAAATAGTTCTCAGCTCCTCAGTCAATTCTTTGAGAGCTGGTGGTTGAGACTTCTGAAGCGTTGGGAACATAAAACTTCCCATAACTTGTTGGACCCTAAAGGATAAGATAACAATCTGGTGTTTCTAAACAGTAGCAAAAAAACCGAAGCTTATTTAGCACACGTCTGTGTCAATGATCCCGCAGAAGTGTTGGAGCACTTCATATTTCTGTCTTCCTGAGATCTTAGGGCTGAGCCCTGTCCTGCACAATGGACAGGTTTGTATATTGGGCCTAAGGGCAACATACACTTCAACGTGACCAGCTGAAAATAAAAACGTAGTCATCATTTAGGGCCATGTTCTGCACCTTACTTGTCACTTTCCTGCTTTTTTTCCTTTAAGTTTTTACAGTATCATCTTATAGGGATTTTCACTCTCAAGATTTCCTTCACTTTGACAGATTCCTTATCCCAGTTTCCTGAAGAGGAGCCATTGTATTACATGAACGTACTCCTAAATTTTGAGTTCAGAGCCAGCAAAGCATTAGTGTCGTATTTGGAGGGCTTGTTTGCAGTGTAATATAAAATTATGGAGTGACACTTAAGGAGTGACCAGCCTTTAAGGAAGAAAATTACCAAAATCAGTGGATGTGTTATCAGCTAGTCACGTGTTTGCTGTACAGGAATTAAATAAATACCTTATTAAATCTTCTGAGGTCATTAAGGAAACTGAACATTAGCTCCTCAGATAATGGAAATCCTTTCTGTTTGAAAGTCTAGTGCAATGCTGCGCAGAACTGCAGGGGAATCTACTGAGAATTAACTACCACCTTACTTTTAAACAGCTAATGTGTTGATGATCCTGAAATGTTGCTCTCATGGAGGACAGAGGTATCTGTTGTTGGGTTCTCATGCGTGGCTAAGGCTCAGCCCATTAGACAGCTTCATTTATAATGGCTTGCTTGGTGCTCTAAGGCTGAAATGTTTCTGCCTCCTAATGCAACAGGAGCTAGAAATCCTATGTGCATTTGAGCTCTATTACACCAGGATCTCTTCAGGGATTTTGCTGAATTCTGCTGAATTCTTAAGCAATCTGCATATGAGACTGAGACTGTCAATTTAATTTAATTCCATCTGATAAATATTTTATCCAAGGCATGTAATCTTAAATCGTATTTTAATTATTTTCAGATTATTTTTTAAGCTTTTGCATTATAAAACATTTGATAACTGTCACACTTGAGGATTTTTTCCTTATTTAGACAGTTTTGAAATCCAGTACAAAGCTGTATAGATTATATAAAGCCTGAAGATTATAGATGATGTTTCATTGTAATTTTGGAAATAAGTTTACCTTTATTTTCTACATAGAGTCATAGAATCATAGAATGGCTTGGGTTGGAAGGAGCCTTAAAGATCATGTAAGTCCAGCCCCCTTACCATGGGCAGGGACACTCCTCTAGACCAGGCTGCTCAAGGCCCCATCCAGCCTGGCCTGGAGCACCTCCAGGGATGGGGCATCCCCAGCTTTCTCTGGATAATCTGTTCCAGTGCCTCACAACCTTTATAGCAAGGAACTTCAGCCTAATATCTAATCTAAACATATTCTGTCTCAGTTTGAAGACATTCCCCTTTGTCCTGTCCCTCTATGCTCTTGTAAAAAGTCTTCTCTCCATCTTTCTTGTGGGTTCCCTTCAGGTTCTGGAAGGAAAGTCTTGACTCTTCCATTATGCAGTTAAACAAATTCCTTATTCTCTTCTACAACTTCTTGTGCTCTTTGAATTTTGATTTTACAGTGTGTTCTTTAAATATTCTTTTTCATATTATGTGCTTGACTGAACTTTTTAAGGGGATTTTATTTTCTGCTGAAATTTCTAAGATGGTTTTCTGTTAGGAGTAGGCTGGTCCTTACCTAAAAGAGGCTATGATGTAAGTAAGAGGTAAACTTGTAAAATGTAAACATCTACTGTGAAAAACTGATGCTACTGTGTTGAACAGGAACTACAGTGTTAAATATTTTTGATAATGAGAAATAAATATTTAGTTGCTGTTTCACTAGAAAAGATAGATGAAGGGCATATCCATCAATTAAGGAGAAATACATTATCCAATAAAAGGACCTAAGTGCTGAAGTTGAGCAATAGAATGTTATCAGCAATTTTGAGGCTGTGAACTCTGGATTGCTCTGAAAGTGTAGTAGAATGTTATCAGAACTAAGGCAGGAAGGTCAACAATTCAGCTGAATTTGAAGTTTCCTGAGGAATTAATTTGCACAACCAACATGTCCTAGCAGAGTCTTGCCCTGTGTTGAAGTCAGCATTCCTCTCTAACTTTTTTTCCCACGGGGTAATAAAATCTCATTTGTTCAACTCCCAGAAAACAGATTTGGATTTCGCAAAGCCCTGACTCACTTGGAATGCTGCATTGGTATTTTTATTTAACATTAGCCTAATGACATTACTACAAGTGTGTGGCAGATGCACCACTCAGTCTGAGTGGTCCATAAACCCTTGTCTTCAGTTTGAGAACTAGGCTGGTTACGTGCACTTACAGTGTAGGTTGCCAGTGGTGAGTAAACTGGTGTGATTTCCCTAAATTATACCTGGAAGAGGAAGTGTTTGGGGATCCAGGACTTTTCTCGTATTTATACAGTCAGACTTTGCTGACTCTTTTGTTGTAGTTCAGTAAGTGGCTGTATGCATTCCAAGAAGTGGTGTAATGATCATGGCCATTATGCCGTTCTTAAGGTCATAAAGCAAAAGGTTTTGAGGAGATTGCTGTTTGTATTAAAGATGCCATTTGCTCCTTTAATGAAGCAGTGTGCTTTCATCAAGTAGGCCTTTGAACCCTTTAATTTGCCAATGTCCTCATAAGTGGTGATGGCAATGGCCATCAAAATAAAATTTACTTTGTTTTTCATTTCCTGAAACAAGACCTAGAGCTACATTTAATAAAGGGCTTAATAAAGAGTCAGGCTTTCCTCTAGTTTCTCTTATCACCTGATTCTTGTGTCCTTCACTGCCTAGTGACACAGCTGCAAAACAAAGAATAAGGTGTGCCCTTACTTAAAATGATATGTAATTTGAGATCTGTAATTTGCTTCTGTGTGTATGTAGCATGAAGCTTTTGTAAGTTTCATTCCTAGCATCAGGATATTCACAAATTGTATGTTATCATGTTATTTAGAATAGCAATAAGTCATTGTAAGAATTAATGAAGCTGTAAACTGATGGACCTTGTCCAAATTTTAGACATTCTTTATATGCAAGTAATAAAAAAGGGATGTTTTTTTTTTGTACCCCTTCTCCCATGTACTAGGAATGAAAAGGGAAAAAATGGTGAGACAGAGAGAAAAAAACACCCTGGAAAACAAGGTCAACTAAGAGATGAGAGTAGCAGCGTAGATGTCACCATTATTTAATGCTGGAAGGAAAGATACTGCAAGAAAAAATTATCTCCTGAGGTAGTTGATGTTACTGCAAATTTAAGGAATTTTAATGGTTAGATGATCAGTTTGCTTCTACTCCTTGACTGGGACCATCTGAAGAATGACCATGTGAGATGGCAGATACTGTAACTGACTTTTTATCTGACTGCTCAGTACCTACTGTCCATTACTAGAAATTGCACCTTGGGGCAGCATTCTTAATGGTTAGTGCTGCTTCAAGTGTCACAAAATGCTGCATAAGTGTTTACTGCTCTCAGGTTTTCACGGTTTTTTAGAAGTTGCCAGATAAAGTATGTACATTACTGTATGTTAGAAGCCTACTGTATGTTTTATAGCTGGGAATACAGGCATGCTAGAAGGGAACTAGCTGGATTGAGGCTCCTCAGTAGGCTGTTCATTCACCCAGAAAGTGAACCATAGTGTCTGGAAGTCCAGCCAGGTTTTGCCTTTGCCAGTATATATGTTTTGTTTTGTGTGTGATCTGCAAGTCTTCCTTACCTCACTGTATAGTATGTAAAATGCAGTTAATACAAGGTTCTGCTTAGAAATGTTTGTAGTTTGTTAGGACTGGTGACATAAATCAGGATGCACCTAGGTGTTGTGTGGTATACAGTTTTATTACACGATAGTTTTAGTAATTGGCACAATAAAGATTAATATTACACTTTTTTCCACCCTTTTTTGGGACCCTTTGATACAATACATAGTCTATACACACCACTGTCCTCTCCCCGTGACCAGCAGGGGGGTGGCTGATGATAAATCAGCAGTTTCTGTTCATTAGCTGCTGCTCTCCACTGCTGCACAAACATGCTGCAGCCAGCAGCTGTCTGAGAGGGCCATGGACATGTGCAGTACCCTCAGAGTTCCTTTAGTTCCTTGAGTTTACATTTGCTTTATCTTTAGCCTTTTATTAGATCCAGGAAGAAAGAGAGAAGCCCAGTCTTTCCCAAGAGAGAACATCTTCCTCCAGGAGGACAGAACGTGTAATTTGTGACTGATCACTTTTTGTCTACTACCAGCCAATCCTTCTTAACACCTCAAGCCTTCCCATCACTTTCCCTGACTGTTTTCTTTACTTTTCACTGCAGCTGTGTCTTTTTTCTTGTATTTCCTCCTAAATGCATTTAATTATTCTCAGTTTACCTCACTTCTGGGCAAATGTTCACACACGTTGGTTTTTTCACCTGAAAAATCAAACTGAGTGTGCCACATTTATTCTGCTGTGTTCTGGGTACAATTCCTCCAAGACAGAATGTACTTTTTCCTAGAGGACAGTTAGATTTTTACAAGAGGCAATGATTCTCTTGAGATTTCTCCTGTCAACCTGGTATGAATTGACCTGTCAAGCCTTGTTAACCATAATATACCTTACTTGATATCCTGGAGGACTAGAAACAACTGGTGTACTGGTCCACACAGATACCACAGAATTATCTGTCAAACACAACTCAAAACCCCAAACAATTAGAGTTTAAGAAGACTTTCCTCAGAGATCAGAAAGTCTGAGAGGTCTGATATGGTCTGGTCACTGGCAGGAGAGCATACAGGAAGATGCAAATGCAGTCTGCAGCTCTGACACTTATGAACCAAGGCTTTTAATCTAATTTTCTAGGCTGGGTCTGCTGTCTGAGAGACTGTCACATGTCCAGGTCCAAAACTCCTTAGCCTTCTGCTGTAGGATGGTGTCTGTTGGAGTGTTCAGTGGTAGTTCCATGGTTGGCCAAACATTTCTGACCTGTTTGTGTCATAGGCAAATCAAGGTAGGAGTTTACATTGCTCCTTTGTGTTTTGTCTCATTTTGGTCAAGGGTAGTCTTTCTAATTTATAACCATTGAGACTGAATTCAACAGCAGCCATGTGACTTCTTGCTGCATGTAAGTTAATTTTAATAAAGAGAAACTGGTAACACAGGTGCCATTACTTTGTCCACAGAGATAACTCTGATCAACTGACTGTGCCTGTGCACTGTTAGTTCAACTCAACTCCTATTTTCAACACTTTTCATTTTCCCTCTTTATTTTTCACTTATGAATTTTTATTTCTTTTATTTCTCTGACTACAGTGTTGTTGGGAATACATGCTGAAGCTCTGGAGAGCCATACCTGGTACACAAAAATGAGCAAACAACATACTCATTGAAATTTCTGTCTTTAGGAAGTGTTGGGATAAAAGGAGGGGTTAGGTTAGGACCCCCACTTCTGATGACCCCCCCATCTGGATCACATAGGCACCAGCCTCAGTAATGTTCTGAAACATGCCAGCTTTGATGGCTGTAGCAGTGTATTTCAGAGTGTTTAAAGAAGGCAGCCTTCCAAAAAAACCCAGGTTTTCTGGTTTTCCCTTCACAGCCCCAGAAGCAGAACTCAGTGAGAGGGCAGCCCACACCCCTAAATAGCCTTGAAATGAAACAGAAACTTCTATACAGGCAACACAGCCTGGTTTTATCCTCTCCCCTGTGGCAACACTGCAGACTTAACCTGTATTGCTGTTACAACTGATTATTTCCAGTCTTCCAAACTGTTGTATGTTTATGATTTTTAACACATACATGCCCTACTTTTCAAATACTGTGGGAAAACAGTGTGAAGATGTGGGGGAAGGGTAAAAGTAATCTTGATCAAGTCTTGCAGCCTTGATCCAAATGCCATCTTAGTCACAATTTTCTTAGGAAAGGCTTTGCTCACTTTTAACACTGCTGAGATGGGGATGTGGGCAGCGCTCTTGGGACTGGGAAGGACGTGCTTTGCCTCTGGGCTTCAGTGAGATACTGAAGAAGGTGAAGGAGTGGGAAGCTGATACCTGATGACCAGAGGAAGGAGCTCTGCTGACACAGAAACCTTTCTCCATATTGTCTTCCTCAGCTGCATCCAGCCTCCCTGACATCGCTTTTTAAGGACCTCTAGCACACCTCCACCCTTCCTTAACTTCCGTGCCAGAAATGTAAGGGAATGTATTTTACACACAAAGTAACCATGGACACATTCAGTAACTTTTTGGTCCACTTCCAGGGAGCAGTGACACCAGGTGGACACAGAGGTGACAAGGAAAGAAAAAAATCGACAGAAGGTTAAAAAACCACATTACTACTGAGAGAAAAGATGAAATGTGCTATGTGCATATGGGATGCAAAAGAGCACTGGTACGTTTGCTTCAGCAGATGGAGTCACTGCCACAGGTGTCCTTAAAGCACATGCACACAGCTTCATGTATGCTCTGCTGAGGGGCCCGAGGAAGTGAGTAGTAGGGAAAACCCAGTGTCAAGGCCTCGTAGGGCATAGGCCGAGTTCCCTCTAGTGGCTTGCTTTGGCATTCCGCAGGGGTAGCCCCGAAAGGACCCATTTGGGGAGCAGCGGCCCATCCCTCTTCATTACAGCCTTGCCCAGAAACCATGCTGGTGTTGGGCAGCTGGAGGGTATAATCACTGAGTAATTCTTGGTGAGGGCCTAATTGCAAGTTAATTTAAAGTCAGTTACGTAAACAGATTAAATCAATCCTTCCCTGTATTTATTTTTCATCACAGGCAGACTCAACCACTCGTAAAAATTCTCTATCTGCTTTACTCTGCTGCTTCATCGAGTTGATCTCCACGGCTAATATTTGCTGCTACTAATATCTGCATTAGGCAGAGGCTTTGTGAGATCACAGTGAATCAGAATAATCAATGTGATGTCGTCAGGCAGTTTGGGGAAAGGCTCTGCAGATGGAAAACACCGCCAGCAGCAGCTCAATCTGTATTTGTGACTCACTGTAATGTATTTATTTGTAGACAATAGCAGGCATTAATTTATTAGACAAAAATATTTTTGAATTATTGTTGCACTGGTGTGTCAGAACAATGAAAGAATAGCAACCAAAAAGGAATAGAAGAAAACCAACAAAAAAGTTAATATTTTTGTTTTTCTTCAGCTCATGTTTTATCAAAAAGGGAGCTGGAGATTAGAACAAGTGGATTAGGCAGGAAACCTTAATTTCTAAAAGAAAATATCCAGTGCACTCTTGGCACCATGTACAAAATACACTAGAAATAGTGTCTTTTGTGAAACACAAGCTCATGACATCTTAATGACTGCATCCCTGGGGTTTTAAAAAATTAGAAAAATCACATTTCCTTCTGCAAACTTATGAACTTTAGAGGAAATTTCAATAAATAAAACTGTGCGTTGTTGCTCTCTATCCTGTGCTTTTATCACATAATAAACAGTGAAGAGTATGTCATAAATCAAGGGCCTGAAAGTTAGATACATGTGTCTAACCCTGGCTTCAACTTAACAGTCAGCAAACAAAAAGGGGAATGTATATTTCTGGGAACTATTTTTACAGGTTTGGAGGAGATTATAAATAACTCTGTTTTTCAGAACTTCACTAGTTTATCTAGGCTGGTGCATATTGTCAGTACTAAGCTAGTCAGAACATAGAAGAGATAGATATCAAGCCATATATTTCCAAAGAAATCTGTAAGCTTTTAGACAGTAGTGTAAAATACAATGCTTTTCCATTTCTCTTTCAAACTTCCCTTTAAAAAAATATTTGTAATTTTCTTGATTGATTATGGTATTTATAAATGTAAATAAGTTACAGTACTTTTCAGGCCTGATGGATTTTAACTTTAGCAGTATTTTTCAGCAGTACATTTTGCAGACTAGATGCCCATTAAGTGACAAATTAAAGATTCACTGCTACATGAATGTACAGGCAATTTCATGGCTAATGAGAGCTATTACTCAATTGGCAAAAATATTTAAGAAAAAAGAAGCAGGGCTTTTAAAGTTTTGTTTTTTTTTTTTTTTTAATTAAAAGCATCCTAATTGTTGAAAACAATTTATTTATGATATACCATCTCACTCTGAATTTAGAACAAAGCAAATTGTATGCTTGGATTGTGCTCATACTTTAGGACTAACACCAGTTAAAATGTTTAACATTTTAGTTAAAAGCCTAAAAACCATACATTATCAAAACTGAAAATCCTCCTCTACACAGGATAAAACAAAAAATACTACATTATCAAAATGTCCCTAATACTTTTAACTGAATATATTTAATTTTGACTTTTAAAATAGAATTTCTATATGAGATACCAGGTGATTACTTGTCTAATTTACCTGTGCATCACCTTTCACTGTAATTAACCTAAGCCTTTTAATAAAACCCCATGAAACCAATCCAACTGTTCACCTGACCCAAATGAGCTAATTGCACTTCAGAGTATGGATCCTATTTCATACTCCCTCAGCCTGGCCTTTTGTTCAGTTAGCTATTAATTTTTTTTATTAGGTTTTGCAAGACTTGACAGTTTAGCCTCAGCTCTGTTCTGGAGGCGCTCATGACATCACTTTAATGTCACAGGCACTTGAACAGCATCTAGGTGCAGAACATCAGAAACTGAAGTTCTCCTTCTACTCTGCTTCCTCACATGAACAGTCACTCTGATTTAATGGAGGTCCTGGAGTGTCACTGTACCAGGACAGATTTTCTCTTGACAATGGAAACACCAGTTCCTGAACCTGAGGCCCTTTCCTGGGAGTTTGACACTGATGTTTCCACATTCTTTGGCCTTTTCTGTAATGACTCAGACTGTGACTTTGTCCTTGATTACCCCGTTAATACACAGCATCTTGGAAATGATCTGGAGTGGAACTGAGACTGTCATCTCAGTTCTCAAATCTCAGCTGTGGAAGTGTCACAGTGTCACCTATACTCTGACAGGCAAGCCCAACAGATGATTAGTCCAGCACTTCTTCAGGAAAACTAAAGTATTTTTTATGGCAGAAATTACATCTCAGTCGTGCATCCTTGATCTGTCTTGTCAATTCTGTGAACAGTGTTCATATATATTGCTTGTCTTATATCTAGATACCTCACAACACTGTTTTTCATTTTTAAGAATAGTTTCTTTGCATTCAGATTTCTGACAGCTCTGGATTTGTGCTACCAAATTAGTCATTTGAAGAATAAAAAATATTGCTGTGAATTGGATGATATCATCAGCAGAATAAATAGAAAACATTTAAAAGACAGCATTATCTGTACCATCTCCTCAAAAGAAAATGGTGCTGGCAGGTTTTTGTGAATCTAGGCCTTTGTTCAAAGTAATTTCATAAGAACTTTTCTATATTCTACATGTAAACTGAGTATTCCTGTCTAAGCACAGAATCTGGAGGAGATAAAAGCAAATGAGAGATGTAACAGATGAAAATTTAGGGACATCCTGACCAGGAAGCTAAATAAAGCTTCATTAAAGATTTAGTCCTTCATAATAATAGGATAAAGTTCACCTCACGCTGGAACATTTACCACATGTCTGGACAGTTCTCATTCTTTAGCTTTTTAACTGTGTGGGTCTCCTGTCCAGACAGCAGCACATCTGTATTACTAAGAAGAGGACATTCAAAGTGCTGGGAGAGATATTTCTGAGAAAAAGTAAATACAAACATGCACAACAAATGAAATGAGTCACAGAAAATGTCACCATGGGTCTAAGACCTGACTCTACAGACACTTACAGTCATGGTTATTTTTTTCTATTAGTGAGTAGACTTAGTGATGTGACAATTCAGAACAAAATTGAGCAGGTACTGAACAAAGGTCCATGTTTGCACACTAGCCATGAAGTTACTAATAATTTCCCCACAAACTCTATATATACCTTCATAATTTTCATTCCCCTTACGTAATGTGTATCCCACTAAGGGTACTGAGGAAGCAAACATGATGGATGGTGGTCACCCCATGGACCTGCCTTGTGAGAAGGGTGGGTTATTCCTACATAATCACCTCAATGAGGTACTCATCCAAAGGGCTGGTTGTGCATCCTTTTGAGGCAGGAAGAAACATGTTGTGTGCTGCAGGCCATCAATTTGATGGTCTCTAACCCTCCCCAGCCAAAGAGGTGACATCAGATCTGCTGCCATGGGAGGGCAGCAAGGATTTGTGCCTGCTTGATGGGAAGGTCTGTGCACGGCATGAGGTGGTTGCAGTGCCATGTGCCTCCCTGGGACCTCCAGTGGCCATGACTCATGGCTTGTATTAAGTGAAGGAGCAGCAAGAGATGTCACAGCTGCTGTAGGAAGTGAGATGTATATTTTTGAGTTATAACAATGAGTTATAACAGTTTCTTCCTCTCTTTCAAGGCAGATGTGTGGCTCCAAGGTGGGGTATCTGAGATGTTTCTCATGTAAGCTGAATACCTACACCACGGGGAGAGCTGCAGGTCTATCTGCACATTTGGAGTTTTGGAAAGTTCCTCTGGCACTCCAGAAAAATTGCTTTGCTAAGACTCACCATATTAAAGGTATTAAAGTCTAATGCAACCAGTAGCTCCCAATACCTGACCATAACATAATGCAGGCTGGAAAGGACCTCAGGAGTCTTCCCGTCCTGCCTCCTGCTCACAGCAGGGGTGACTGCCAGGTCAGGCCAGGTTACTCAGGGCCAATTCTGATCATCTGAAATGGAGCCTGGCAGAGGGTTGGATGGCTGAATGCCTTCAGCCTTTCCCTGTCATACAGGATTCTCCCTGTCAGAGAGTATAAATATATCTCCATAATGCTAACAGGTTGGGAAAGCTTTAAAATCAATCTGTCCCTGTTACCTGTATATTGAGTTAAAAGGGCTGAAAGATTTAAAATGTTTAAGAATGAACAGGATTAAAAGAATAAGCAGATTAAAAAAATCACAATGGGTCTTGTGTAAAATGTTTTCATTCTTCAACTGTCATCTAAAATCAAATGGTTATTTAGTCTAGTGTCCCTTGAGAGGATTTGTCCCAGATTGGTGGGGAAGCATATCCTTATGTTACAAGCAGGATGCCAAGAACACACACAGTATTCATAACTGAACTGAATGTTTACATGCATTTAAATTGTAAAAATTTGAACAGATTAAAAAAACTTAAATTATCCATACTACATAATTAATTGGTTATATTGTTCTACAACCAGGGTGCTCAGTGGGCTTAAGATAGCTCATTCTCTTAGCCAGGTAGCAAATAGCAGTTTTGCATTAACTGTCCATAAAATCAAGTGAATACATGCTGGAACTGTGAGCTTCACATCCATGTTACTCCACAAGCATCTGACCTATCTGCACATTGTGTGTCACAACAGACAGTGTTCTCCAGTTTGTTTCATTGTTTTTGGGTTTTTTTTCTTTACACTTTTAGAAGGATTTATATGCTCCTTTTTAAAGGGACATTCTGGAAAAGGCTGGATACAATACTGAAGATAAGTGAAATTTATAAAATAGCTGATGAGGAGAGTGAGGACACTTGATGCTATAGAAATAACACAATTCATGTTCCCATTGAAATTAGCAGTAGTAATAATAGATAGTGTATACCTTAAAGTAAATATAAGAGGAGACTTGAAAAATCTGACAATTGCTTTTATGTGTGTGGTGCTTATTGAAAGTACTGGGCTGTATTCTTTTCTTTGGAGAATGAAGTATTTTTTGGTAAGCATCCTTTAAAAGTAAAAGGTGATACCATAGAATTAGTGCTCAGCCTGACTCCAGAAGAGACATTGCTAGGGCTGGAAATTTAATTTTGCTATTTTGAGTCACTCAAACCTTGGACTTTCTGCCAATCTGCAAAGTAATCAGGCTAGAAAATCTTATGATAGAGGCACCTGCTGCTAGGAAACCCAGATTAATATTACCAGCACATATTGAGTAGGCTACTGAACAGCCAACACATACTAATGATGCCTTGGCTGCAAAGTCAGCTGGCAGCCTCCAGACACCCCACTGCTGGTTCCCTCAGCTCTGCAGCTCTGCAGCTTCCCAGTACCAGCACAGACACTTCTTGACAGAGCAACTTTACCTTTTCTTCTTTAATTTATTTATTCCAAAGTAGGTCATGCCGTGCCATCTGTTGACACTTAAACCCACAGAGCTTTCCAGATTCCCTATGGTCTCCTGCAGTTTAACATGTATTTTTAATACCCTGTTGCTCTACCTAGCTGCTGGATGTACTGAGACTACTAATCACAACAGCTTGTTCAATCACATAATGCAAAGGAGTGCAGGTCTTGAAGTAATATCATAGAGGTGAGTATGGCTGAGAGGGGAGGGAACACAACAAGAATGGCCTGGGTTTTTTGCTGATGGTGAATCCTGGGCAATAGGGCTTTCAACAAAGAGGTGCTCATGTCCACCTGCTTTCTGCTTCTCCAGCAGCTTAGGAAAGCAGTCAGTCCCCAGATAGGTACATAGTGGGTTTTTTCAGGCTGCAGTTAAATTTGCTTCTCTTGTTCTCTGTGGGTATGTGAATTGAAGAGTATTTCACACCCAGAGTTGTCTTTAAGTTCCTTGCACAGCATTCTCAGGTCTCTGCCATGTGCCTGTTCATTGTGAATTACCCACACACTGAGAGGATGATTTTAAAAAAGTCCAAAACACTAGTGCTCCTGATTTCAAGTAATGACATTCAATTTATCCACAGGAAGATTTCTGGAAAGGCACATGTCCACATGGGTGCAATGCTGGCATGGCACACAACTCCTAACAAATATCCTTGGTATGTGGTACAGTAGGCAGCACTGGTAAGGAGCAGGGACTCACATACATGTCATATAGAACATATATTAAACATTGTACAGTGTACACAGACATTGGTACATGAACATTGTGCCTG
Source organism: Agelaius tricolor (assembly GCF_023055355.1). Taxonomy (NCBI): domain Eukaryota; kingdom Metazoa; phylum Chordata; class Aves; order Passeriformes; family Icteridae; genus Agelaius; species Agelaius tricolor. The sequence goes on along the minus strand of NW_027269261.1, from coordinate 90,464,466 downwards.
AGCATGTAGGAGATGGGCTTTAAATTACAGGAACTGGCCCTGACCACCTTGCTACTAACTGGATGTTAGTAAAGCAACCCAACAAACTGCAGCTCAGTTTCTCTAAAATGTGCTTTAAAAACGAACAGCTTAAGTCTAGGCAACAACAAACAGGCTGAGGTAGCTACAGATCAAGCCCTCTTGGGCTAGAAACAACTAGAACACATTACCTAAGTCTGCCAGACGTCACTGGGCAATGTATGACCTCACCTCAAAATCATCTTAACCATTAGTGGAAACCAAAATGGATTGGACTAGCTTGTTCAGTAACACAGTTTGACCTCCACTATTTGCAATTGTCAGTTCTTGTTTACAGGTTTCTGGATATACTGGATGCCTTTTTTCCCTTGAATTTTAAAAATACAAAAACATAGTTGTTTAATTTCACAGTGATGACTGCACAAGTTCAAAATGACCCTGAAACTCTGGCGAAGTTCTGCACATGTGTTACATTGATTTGAAGAAATCCATGAGTTATCTGTACAAAATTAGCAAAGTTCATAGTATTGTACATTAGAAATATGATTATTTTGAGTAGTCCTGTAGAAAAATATATTTTTCTCCTTTTTCACTTATCTGCTTATTTTTTCCCAGAAAACTGATATCAGTTTCAACAAACCTGCAAAGTCACTATACCCATAAACCTTTTTGTCAGCAGTAAACACAGATGTATACATGGTGAGTGCAGATACACTCTCTGTTATTTATATTTGTGATACTACAAATTAAATTTAAAAAAAGACTAAAAAATCATTGTGTGCTATAGTAGTTACAGCTACTGTGTTGTTGCTTTGTATATTCCCACTGTGACTAGATACACTGTGGGTTTGAACGTATCTTTTGAAATTAATATCTTAAGCAAATAATTATTAATGAACACCCTTAAGGCTTGTTTGTATTTGCATAATTTATACTAATCAAGAACAAAAATAATTACTATTTTTAATGTAATTTCCCAGGGTATTATGGAAAATGTCAACACTTAACAGAAGTGTTTTTATTATTATGCAATATATAATATTTCTGATTTTTAAAAAATGATAACATAAAAGCTTTGAGGGTAAAGAGGTTTTCAATTAGACACAGTAAGCTGCTGGTTTTCTGTCTTAATAGCTCCTCAGTACCACTAAATCCACAACAAAGTATTTAATAGTAATTGTTGATGTCTAACATGTAATCTATTTAAGATTCCTGTGGATTGCAAATATATAATAAATTTGCTGTCTATCTGCAAAATAGTATATGAAACAAACTAGAGGCTTTTACATAAATTATGTGAGAAGAAAATGCCCATCAATATTTAAATATAAATTTAAAAAAGAGAAAATTGTATATTGAATTGTTTGAGTTGAGTAGTCATCTTCTGTTTAACCCAGAAATACATACTGTCTGTAAGCAAGCAGATGTAATACTTCAAAGGCTTACTGTATTAAAAACAAAGAACTTGAAGAGCTGCAAAGTACTTTCTTCCTCCAAGGGAATAAAAGAGCTAGGACCTAACTGTGGTTCTGTTTGAATCAATAGCAAAATTAAACTATTTCTAGCAGCATAGGATGTAAATAACTAGTGGCACAACTAAAGGGCCGTTTTAACATCAGGAAAGATAAGAGTTTTTTCATTACTTTGAAAATTTTAACACACTCTAGATTTCATTTTTCACTTACATTTGCAAATATGAAAAATGTTATTAACCATTTTTAAACTGGGAGCTAAGAGAAGTAATTAAATGTGTGGAGAATTGTGTAACAATTTTTGACTTTGTTTCAACTCCATCAGGATTTAACAGCGAAAACATTTGGTCTTGTGTGTACAGGGATGGATTAACTCTCTTTGAGAGGTAGTGGGGGGGCAGTTAACTCTGATGGACAGAGTGGCTGCAGTTTGTGGCCATAGCACACCTACCTGTTTCCTGTGTGTTTGTTTTCTGTGCTGTGGTCTATGAGTCACATGTACAGTGGGAAAGCTGCAGTCCCTGTGCATTGCCATGATCCTCTCCTCCCAAAGCTGAGCTACCTCAGGCTTTCAAGAGGAGTTGGCAGCCACAGAGACTTAAGCTTTCCACATCTCATCATCAGTTTTTCCTTCCACTCTGGGCTGTTAGTGTTTGTTGCCCAGTTAGTAAGTCATGCTGATGCCAGAATGATTTTGGCTTTTATATTTCTTAAATATATATTCATAGCTCTGTAGACTATTGTTGTATATAGCTCCTAGCTAGCTCCGGTACTTTACCCTACCCTGACGGGCAGAAAGACAAAACACATTCGAGAGGCTCCAAGCCCTGAGTGGTCCAAGGCCCCTATCCTCTCTTGATTCTTCCTGGGAGCCAAGGCTGAAACCAGCTCTTCGAGCCACATTTTCATAAATAAAGTTTAGTTCCTATCTAAAGGGGGGGGCACAGAAGAGGTGGAACCAAAAGGGGGAGATTATTTCATCACTTGTGCTTCTAACTGGGGATTCTTGTCAATTATGCTAATTTGCTAAATTTATAAAACTGTATTCACCCTGTGCAGGGTGGGCATTTTTCCATAGCCATCCCTAGGAGACCTCCAATAAAGACCAGCTTTATATTACCTCCTATACTAATATTGTCTTGAAAGTACGTTGTTTTATTTCTAGGTCTTTAAGGCATCAATGCTATGAAATGAAGCATTGAATTTATCTGACATTAAATAAGAAAAATCTGCCTCTTACAGGAAGAAAGGAACTAAGCGTCTAAGCTACAACCAAATATAATATAAAAAATAAAATAAAACTTAAAGAAATAAAACAAAAAATGTTTATAATTGTCAGTAATGGAGCTGATTTAGCATCAAATGTCTTGAAGAAACACATACATCATCAGACTGCTTTCATCACAAATCTTTTCAAACTGGGATAGCAATATGACTGGGATGATGCTGCTACTACAGAAATTATACAAATATAACAATTGACCTATAGTATAATGTGAAATAATTACCATGTCACAGATTAAAATACATATGAAAATGTAACAGTGTAAGAAACAAAAGAGCATGGTTGAGGCAGGATTTTTTATTGGAGGAGTGAGGACTCAAAGGCATTTTCTGCTGACGTAAGATCTCTGATATTTGACACTTTTCTTGCTGTTACAAAAGTAAAATTTGAGTATGAAAGAGAAAGCAAGCAGTCAGTAAGTTTGTGTGTTAAGAGTCTTGGATATCAGTAATTCAATTCCCTGTTTACATTATGCTGTGCCTACTTCTAAGAGCCTCATAGTAGCTGATAAGTTTTATGTAACTCTTCAGAGAGACAAAAAAAAGAAAGAAATCTAAGTTTATCTAGCTCTACCTTTTTTACTAGAGCTATCTGCTCTAATTGGCAATGTTTAAGTCAGGCAATTTTTGAACTTTTCTTGGAGTTAACTGATGTTCCTTTAAAACAATCACCCCAGCTGGGAAAAAAAAAGGCAAAAATAGCTACAGCTCTACAGCAAATGAAAATCTGCATCAGATAGAAAAGTACTATTTGTTAAACCAGTCTAAAGCTGGCAAAGCTTATACTAGCCTCTGTGGCTAATGGTGCATGAAAGTGATTGTTTTGAAAATAACTGAGTCAGTTTAAAATATTATTGCCTGTCTCCCAGAGGATACCACCCACATAGTGGAGTCAGCAGACTGAGAACACAGATAACTCTAAGCTGCTTCAAGATAAAATCCAGTGTTTAAAGCATAAAATGCCAAGGGGGGTGGGGGCAGCTTGAACTAAGCTTTTGGACTTTGCACCGAAACAGCTCAGAGGCGATTGTGTCTCATTCTGCCACCAGAGCTGGGGCAGGGACAAAGAGCTGGGGGCAGCAGCAAAGAGCCACAGCTGCCTTCTCAGAGAGGGAGTCTGAGCTCCAAGCACGTCTCTTACCTTTCTGCTAGAGGCTCACTTGGGCAAATGGTGAGGCCTTACCCTCTAAGTCAAATAGCTAATAAAACATGCCGTGTGAGGGGTTTCAGATTTAATTCTGAGTATTGTACATGATGTAACCAGACATTAAGAGGGAACAATAAGCTCATGTTTTCTGTCTCAGTCTGCTCTGAATTTTTGGCTTCACTGTGATTAACTCTTAAGTGGTGGCAATGATATGTCTACAGGGAGAAGATTTCACTTTTCTAAACCCACCTACCCTGCATTTTTTTTCCCTTAATAAGAAACATGTAAGATGTGTAGTGGCATCCCTGATCCAGTAATGGTTAAAAAAGACAGTATGCTTCAGTGACTCAAGCTGTTTACCTCCCTGAGTTCCTAAAAATTCTTCTGCTCTGTGTTGATACTGTGATCTGACCAAGATCACAGTATCAACACCAGCAGAAGAACCCCTTACCATGCTTTCTTTTTAAACATAGATTCACTGTTGTAGCATTGCATGTCTTGATATGTACTGCCTAATATAAAGCTATTTGCAGACCAGGCTGGAATGTTATCTTAGGCAGGTCAGTGTATAGCTCCTACACACAGCAGCAGCAGCCTACTTTTGTTTTTAATACTCACTGTGCTCTTGTTTTTAAAGCTTTGGAGTTTGGCTTGAAATCCAGGCCACCCAGAATTTAACAGCAAAACTTTCATCGAGTTCAGTGTGATCAGGATTTCAACCTCAATGCCTAATGTTGCTAATGTGGGATGTGGTAAACTTGATCATCCAGTTTTTTATGGCCACAACAGATGTTCCTTCTTTTGGACCAATGGAAAGCTACTGAACTTCATCCACCCTCCAAAACAAAAATACAAGCATTTGTTTACAGCCTGATTCCAGGAATATGAATTGAATTAGCAGCTGTGAGATTTGTTCTTGTTTATTTATGAACAAATATATGTACAATTCTTGCTTTTTCCAAAGAAATGTTTCCAGGCTTTTTCCTCTATATAGTAACAGTATTTTAAACAGTCTAATGCTCCATTATAATTTGTTTAGCACAATCAAAATATCATCATAGTATTTTTTACCATTTTTTTTTTAATGGACCAGTATTTTTCCTCTGTCTTACAAAACAACATGTTTTGGTTATATGTTTTTCATTTTGTAGACTTATAATTTAGATTGACTATAATAAAATATTTCTGTAATCATGACCCAAGGCACAACCTATAGAAAACAAAGGTACTGAATATAAATGTTTTCTTCCTCTTGAAGATATTCAATGAATTTTCAAATCAGCATAAAAGGTTAAAAGACTGATGCCTTCTCCTAAACTAAAAGAAAATATATGATAATGTAGTAACTGAGACCTGAAATTTTCTAATATAAGGAGCAAGAAAATTATTGCTAATTTGAAAGGTACCATCTCTGGGGTAAATATCCAGTGGTTCTTCTACACAAACAACAGAATAGGAACAAGAATGGGAGTGAAAAGACTCTTTATGAAAGGAATGAAAGTCTCATTAACAGGCATCTCTTTCTTATGAATAAAAGAACTTTACACCCTTTCCTTTCTCTTTCCTGAACTGGACTGATTTCAGGAGTCACAGCACTGTTTTTATTGTGCCAGATTAAAATTTCTTGTGGCCTTGCTTAGTCTTCAGCTTATGTGAAGGCTTTGCTCACAACCAAGCCCCCCACTTTGCTTTAATACATGCTGCAGCTGTGTTTATTTTTAGTTCTGTGGGCTGTCCTTGACAGTGATGCTCCCAGCAGTTCTCTCAGGGTAGGATTTATCAGAGTGGCTGAGCAGCTCATGCTTCCACACATCTAGTCTCACTACAACTTCCTTGTCCTGGCTCTTTGTGGACCTTTGCCCAATGTAACCCACTGAACCAACAGGAAATTACCAAACTTTTTGAATAAGCCTTTTTTGTGCCATTTTAGTGAATTGCATCAGCTCAAGTAAAGGTCCCACAAATACCAAAGGCAGCCTAGTGAGTGGCACAAATTCTTGGCTGGATGAGGGAAAGTCATGATGGAGCTGTGAACTTTTGGAAGCAGAGATCTATTGTGTGTCTTGCAAAACTGTTTCCGGACAAAAAATATCCATTTTTCTTTTCTAAGCAGATTTTTACTGACTGAACTAGCTCATTGAAGACAACATGGTTGCTGGACCCACACAGGAGAAGTAGCAGCAGGAGCACATTCCAGGAGGTATGGAGGGAAACTCTCCGGTCAGCAAGTCCCTCCCAAGGAGCCACACTTGCAGGTTGTACACAAAGTGTGCAAAATATTCGGGGTTGTGAAGTGGAACATACTAAAATAACATCCCCATTATTATGTTAACTGATGTTAATGTTCATTATGATACATATTGCCCCTTTTCAAACATGCAGATTGGAACTCTTGAGCTGGCGTAAACTCTGTAATGCTTAAATTTATAAAATTATTGGCCGTCTTAGTGCTGCATGCTTCACAAATCCTCACAGCAGACAAAGAGGATTCCAACTGTATTCTAAAGGTTAATTTCAAGCAAATGAGGCAGTGGTCACATTAGTAATTCAACCCTCTGATTATCTGAGATCTCAGCTGGAAAGGAAAGCCTCAAGATGTGAGCAGATAACATAATCCCTAAAAGTAATTTAGCTGTTCCCCATCAGTGGTAAATTTTCCTGGAGGAGCCAGTGCTAACTTTGTCCCACTTTCAGATGCTGGCATTCGTGTGCACTCTCTACTCCTTCTTCAGCCCTCCAAACAAGCAGCCAGCTTGTTTGGAGGCAGCTGCCCCAGAACAATTTGCTCTGTGGCCAAGCCTCACCGTTCCTGTTAGCTGTGGCTCTGAGGCTCGGCATTCTCAGCTGGAATGCCACACACTGATGGGGTATGCAAAGCTCTGGAGTGTCCTCAATGAATCTGTGCAGGTTCAACAGGACCCTGTGTTTTTATTGGAGAAATACAGAACTATATAGTGAACAGTAGTGCCTCAAGGAATCAGGTACTTGGGAAGAAAAAATACATGAGGGTTTTTTTTCCCATTCTCACTAAAACTTAAAGTGGGAGCCAGCTTTTTCCATGAATGCAAAAGTGATTGACTTTGATGTATGCCTAGAGTGATTGTTCCTAAAGAATGTTGGCTTGGCACTTTGCTCAGAAACATTCTGCCTGCTCCAAAGGGCTCCAGCCCTAAAAATCCCTTGGCAAACAGATCTGAATTTTGTGACCCTCTGCTGAGTATGTGCCCCCTCAGCTGCTGACAAATATTTACTGCATGTATCCATAAGGATAGTTCGACATTTGTCCAGAGTTCAAACTAAGTTCAGCACGTTTTAGGGTTGTTCTTGTTTATTTATGAACAAATATATGCACAATGGCTTGATTCCATTTGTAACAATTTGGGGGTGGAGGAATGAACTGACCATAACCATAATACTTGTCAACATACTTGTAGTGTGTTCCAAAGGTAAAAATAGCTCATGACAAATGTAAGGCATGGGAGCCTGAGCTCTTCTTGGAGTGACTGAGAGTCCTGTAGGGTTTGGGTGTCACTAGGAAAAGAACCTCCTCCATCTACTGTGGAGAGGAGAATCCTTAAGTTCAGCACACCTAAGCACCTCTGCAGTTGACAGAAATGTTGTAAAGAAAGAATATAGTGGATAAATGAATAAAGGAAAATAAAAACCCAAAACCCAGAATTTGTCATTTTGATGCTGTTGACTTCAATTTTTGTCAGGTATGGGCTGGTTCAATAGAAGGTTTCTTGCTATGTAGCTGTATCTAAAACTCCTGACCAGCTGACTCTCACAGGCCTGGACTGCAGAAATCCCAGAGAAATGTAAAGATCTAACCCAAATCCAGACAAATAGGAATCCTGGTTGGAAAAAAAATTAAAATGTCAAAGAAGACAGGGTGTTTCCAAGCCCAGAAGAGCTACAGCACACCTTGCACTTGAACGTAACCTCTGGGCGTTGTGATGGTAACACATGTATGTAACAAGGCATGTGTTCCATCAGCATGTTGTGCCAAATTAGGTTCTTACACCCAGTGTGCAAGAGGCCAATCAACACTCAAGAGTCAGGTATTTGATTTATTTACAGTTCTGCAAAGAAAGGCATGCTGGGTGGCAAATCCACTATCAAAAGATTTCACTACTTACACATTTTAGCAAAGGCACGATTGTTCCTTGGCTACAAGTTCCATAGTTCTCCTACGACTTAGTGTTCTAATTTTTATTGGTTAACTGAGTCCCTCTCTTCTTGTGCTAATTAGTACACATACTCAGTCTTTCCCTTCTTTTGAGTCAGGGGGCCACGAGTTGGTGGTTACAATTTCCCTCTGCCAGAATTACATTTCACCCAGTTGGAGCTGATTTCAGCACAGTTGCTGAATTGGCTTTGTTAGTTTCTTCCTTATCGTGGGAGCTCTGCCAAATGTCTTTGTGGTCTGTAAATTCTGCATTCTTTTTACCCACTATCAGCAGGACATCCTTCTTCCCAAGCTTTTTTAACACCACCCTCTCCCCACCAGGTTTGAGATCACTGAAGCACACCAAGCCCAAAAGTTTAACAAGGCAATTCTTCCAACACGTAATTTATCTAATATTTTATGCTGGTTTTGGCTGGTGTGGAGTTAATTTTCTTCACAATGGCTGGCATGGGACTGTGTTGGATTTGTGCTGAACACAGGGTTGATAACGGAGAGATGTTTTTGTTATTGTTGGGCAGGGCTTACACAGAGCCAAGGCCTTTCCTGATTTTTGCGCTGCCACGCTGGTGGGGAGGCTGGGGGTGCTTGGGAGGAGGCACAGCCCGGACAGGTGACGCCAGCTGACCAAAGGGACGTTCCAGACCATGGAACATCACGCTCGGTATATAAGGCAGGGGAGGAAGGAGGAAGGGGAGGACGTTTGCAGCGATGGCGTTTGTGCTGTTAAATCACTGCGAAGTGTGATGGAGCCCTGCTCTCCTGGGGAAGGCTGAGCACCCGCCTGCCCATGGGAAGCAGGGAATTCATTCCTTGCTTTGCTTGGGTGCGCGGCTTTTGCTTTCCCTATGGTACTGTCTTTACTTCAACCTGTGAGTTTCCTACCTTTACCCTTCCGATTCCCCCCGCGATCCCGCGGCTGAGGGAGGCAGCGAGCAGCCCCAGCAGCGCAGCCGGCAGGGGCTGCGGGCGGACCCCCGAAACTCCGCCGGCTGGCTGAGGGACGCGCCAGGCACGCTGGGGCGGGGAGTTCCGGCTGGGCGCCGCCTGTAGGTCAGGCCGTGATTAGGAACTACACTTCCCACCGTGCCTCGCGGCGAAAAGAGGCGATAAAAGGGGGAACAGCGCAGGTGTCGCGCCGGAGGGCAGGTGCGGGCCCCTGGTTCGGCTCAGCTGAGGATCAGTGCTCCCGAGGCCTCATGAAGCCGCAAGAGCCGCCGGAGAGCGGCCCCGCCGCCGCGCTGGAGGCGCTGAAGCAGCGGGCGTGCGAGAGTGTGGATCTGAACGCTGCGCGTCTGGGCGCGCTGAGCCGCGACATCTGGAGCCGTCCCGAGCTGGCGTACGCGGAGCACCAGGCGCACGATGCCCTGACCCGCTTCTTCTCCGGCGGGGACCTGCCCGGCGCCGCCTGGGCCGTGCAGCCGCGCTACAAGCTGGGCACCGCTTTCCGCGCCGACTGGGGCACGGCGGCCCCGCAGGACCCGCTCCGCCTCGCCTTCCTCTGCGAGTACGACGCGCTGCCCGGGCTGGGGCATGCCTGCGGCCACAACCTCATCGCCGAGGTGGGAGCCGCCGCCGCGCTGGCGCTCAAGGCCGCCCTGGAGAGCCTGGCGGAGCCCGTGGCCGTGCAGGTGCGAGCCCTCCCGGGGGAGCGGTGGTGGGCGCTCCCTGACAGCCCCTGACTCTCTCCGTGCGTTTGTGCTGCAGATCACGGTGCTGGGGACCCCCGCGGAAGAGCAAGGAGGAGGCAAAATAGACCTCATCAAGGCTGGAGCGTTCGATGGCCTGGATGTGGTTTTCATGGCGCACCCCTCGCAAGAAAACGCTGCTTACCTGCCCGACGTGGCCGAGCATGAGTGAGTGGGTGGGTTCAGGTGGAAAGACATGGTTTGTTATTAGCTTTTTGTCCCGTTCCTGGGAAGGGGACCTGCTTTAGCAGTGGCTGAACCCGGAGCCTTGCAGGTGCCCATCAGACAAAAGTGTTTGCTCTCATCTGAGGAGCCAGGTTAGTGTTAGGGAATGGCACCCGGAGCCATTCTTTTAAAGAGCTGTGTTCAGCCTAAATTTGAGCTCAGTGCTCAAATCCCTGGCTGATCTGAGATAATCTTCCATGTATCCCAAAAATCCATCTTTTGTTGTGATGTTTCTAGGCGTTTCTTTTAAGCATTCTTGTAATGATGCCGTCTGTTGAAGCACAATTTAAAGATACAACTGTATCTCAATGATCTCAATGGTCATTGTTTTATGCTTTCCTGGATGCCAGTCATGTGGTCCTCTATGGATTTTTAATCAGTTTGGAAGGTGTTTCAGGTTTGCCTTCCTCCTTTTGAAAATAACTGGCCAGCTAAGTCTGACTGAAGTTTGGATCTGTAGTAACTTCCACACTAAATTTAGTTCAGAGCCATGTTGTGTGTATTAACTCTCACATCAACTTTTTGGTTTTGATCCATAGTAGTACCTGTCTTTCCTTTATGTTTGCCCCCAGTGTAAGGATGGACAACAGTCCTACTCTCACACAGCTGCCTTTTCTGTCAGCCACATAACTCTTTGAAAATTACACCTTGTCTTCTTCTGACTGGCCCTGATGTTCAGAGACAGCACTGGCTCACTTGTGCTTGGAGTCACTTGACTGGCCTTAAAGTACATGGATGTGCATCCCCAAAATTGTACACTCTACACGAGGTACATTGCCTTAGGGTCTTACTTAGCTGCTGCAGGGACCATAGTGTTTCCTTAAAATTTTGGAGACAGGTGGCATGTTTGAGACTTCCTCTTCAGTCATTTTCAAGCAATCAACTCCTAGGCAAATGTTTGGTCTTTAAGTACAAGATTTTTAAAAAGTGCTTTGGAGCTTCATTCTTTTCTTGCTCTGCCAGTCTGCAAGGCCGTGCTGTTCTTCCTTTGGTGTTGTAAATGTCTGTTTCCACAGTGTCCCAGCAGTAGTCTGCCAGCAGGTTTTTTTCCTATGTTTTATGTCACATTCTTCTATTATGTGATTCCTGATCCCGGAGGGTCTTACCTTGCAGAGACTCCACTAGTAAACTCCCTCCAGTGCAAAAGCTTTTACAAGTATTACATTTGACTGTTTCAGACTAAATTCTGAATTATTTAAATAAGTAATTTTCCAGTCATTTATGACTTGTACTGGAAACTCTTTTCAGATTGGTTGTGCTATTGTCTAGCTCTGATATGCTTGATTTTACTGACCATTTTGCTTTTACCAGGGTTGTTTCCAGTGGATAATTTACTTTGGTAAATGCCAAGTTACATGGTAAAACAGGGTTAGTTTTCATCACCTGGCCAGTTCTCTCCTACTTTCCTTCCTCGGGTGTCTAAAGAGTCTTAACTGGTTGTTGTACCCTCCTTCAAGACTTAGCCCAACTTGCCTTTGCTTTACCTTAAGACTATATTATAATCTTCAAGATGTAGTTTTCAATGATAGTTTTGTCTTTCTGCTTGCAATAACCTTTTGAGTTTGATACAATAAGATTAGGAAATCTCTCTTCAGAGGTGAGGGTCTGCAATAGGATGCAAGTCCTAGATAGCCTTTAAACTTTTGAATGTGGACGAGGCATGAATTGGAAGTGCTGAGTGAAACAACTTATTACCTCCAAAAGCTTGAAATACTGAGTTTGTCATATTTTATGTAATTATGAGGTTTCAAAGGTAGAAAGACAGCTTTTCTAATTTTAATTGGTCTTTGGTTGTTTGCCGGGAGTTTAAGGACTGGTGATTACTAAGTTGCTAGTATTTCTGTGTCTGCAATTCTGAAAACTGGCTTGTGCCTGAAATAAGATTAACATTGGGATAACTGGTGGATACATGCCAAAGTTTGCTGATTCTTACTCAATTACCTTTCACTTAATCAGCCTATTTATTATTGGACAAACAGGATCCACATTCTTCTGCTGGTATTCTTAAACTGGCTTAGGGTGTTGTTATTCTGCAAAATCTGTTGGGTTTTTCTAAGTGTCTGTGACATTTGTGTAGCAAAAGAAGTACAAGTAAAGGAATGCTGAAAGAACTTTTTTTAATAAGAAACACATGTTCCTTCTCGAAGAGAATACTGCAGCATGACTTTTTTGCTGTACTTTGCCTTGTTTCTATTTTTTTGAGAATGTCCAGGGATCTTTGTGAGTTGATTTGAGGGGTTGCAGTTTAATACTTGGGATATTAATGGACAAGTTTCTTACATTTCTTAATGATAACAAATTTTGAATAAAACTCCTAGTCTAAAGAATGGGTTCTGTGATTGTCTTGGAAGATCAGTGGGGATAGAAAAAGGCAAGCCTAATTTGGATTGCAGGAGTAGTAAGAGATGTTTCCTGTTGCAACAGTACACTGCATTGTGTCCCTCTTTTCCTTCCAGAATGTAAGTGCTGGTGTTAACTTGCAGCTGTGGCATGGTTCTGAGCACAAGGGGTCACTTCAGGATAACTGGTTGAGTTGGCATTTGTGCAAGACAGAGGGACAAGCAAGTTAGGCTGGTGATGGCTGGATAAGAGACAGATTGTGTGTCTTGGGGTGGGAGGAACGCTTGAAGATTGAGTTTTTTCTATAAAGGAGTGGATATGGAGTACAGATTGTTTTGTGTGTTTTATAAATAGTGAGACCTCATATGAGATGTCAGTATTTAATGTTTTCCTCTTTTGTAAACAGTTCTCATAAACAGTCTAAAATGCTAAGTTATTTTGTAAGGCTAATATTAGCATTAATTTTTACTGGATATGTTAAGGTGCAATATTTTATGACTCTGTGAAGTTGAGGGTTGCCTTTGCATTAGATTTCCTCCTTGTTGCAAGCCTTTCTACCACCTTTTTAGAAGGGTGCAAGAGAACATCCTTGCTGTAGCATAATAATGTGTATTTTACAATAGGCTGTGCTTTTCCATACTCATAAAACTTCACTTTTGCTATTTAGACAGGGGTTATATGTGGTCTTACGTGCTTTTGCTATCTTACGTACTGTACACAGTTTGTTTGACAAGAATTAGGACACTCAACTTCCAATTTTGAATCAGAGAAAAGGGTTTGTTATTCTCTGAGAAGAGTGTTTTTAACTTTAAGTCTCAGAAGTCAGGCAGTATAAAAAAAGCAGTGGAGAAATTTTATTAATATGTGAAATGTGTACTCTTCAGGAAAAGGCTATATAATGATGTTACCAGTAACTCCCTTGCCTGACTGGCTCTTGGTATCATTCCATTTTGCTGGTTTTCTAGAAGTCTTTCACTGTTTATTTGTACTCAAAGATAGTTTATCTATGCAACAGTCTAGTGCCAGGTAAATTGTTTGGTGTTATGCTGACCAAAATTTAAATAACTTATATTTGTGGGAACAGAAGGATGTTTTTCATTTCAAAGATTTTTTTTTTCAGTGAATGAGAAACAAATAAGCAATGCTTTTTATTTCCTAGTGTGACTGTGAAATACTATGGAAAAGCTTCTCATGCTGCTGCTTATCCTTGGGAAGGAGTTAATGCATTAGATGCTGCTGTTCTTGCCTACAACAATCTGTCTGTTTTAAGACAGCAGATGAAACCAACCTGGAGAGTTCATGGTGAGATCTTTCTTAAAACTAATATCCAGCAAGTTAGAGTTTAGGCTGCTGAAGTACTAATATAGAATATCACACATTCCAAAGTATTGTACTAAAGCACTAAATTAGTTTAGTCACTTCAAATATTATGAAACAGCACCATTTCATTTAAATGGTGTGTCTGCAATTTTTAACAATCATGTCAGTGTCCAGGACTAACTGCTCAAAATAGTCTGAGAGGTCAGATTTGAAAGGGGACTCCAATGCCTAGGTAAAGGTTAGATCAATTTTAAGTCTTGAAGCTGCAGTTCAGGAAAAAAGAAAGAAAAAAGTGCAAAGTTTATTTTGGTACATGGCCTTGAACTCCTTAATATGTGTGGATTTGCAAAGGTATAAGATGAAATACTTCCAAAAAGTGAAGTATTACTTACTGCATCACTTTTTGAGTAGACATTCCATTAATTAGATAGCATTTATTTTAAGGGTCTAGTGGTCTGGAATGAAATTTATTTGGTGAAGTACAAAAAACAAGTGATGGCAGAAGATCATAGTCCTTGGTTAGTAGCCCAATCAACTAGATGTTCCCCGTATTCTTATATTTAATATCTTGTAGGTTTTGGATTAGAAAGGCCATTTTGCAGAAAGACGTGTTAACCATTAAGCTTGATTTGTCCTCCTTCACCATTGTGCATTTCTACCTGTACAGTGAGAAAGGTTCAAAAGGTGAGGTGAAGCTGCCCTATAGCTATAAACCCAGGGTTCCTTATTGCACCCAGCACAACTTTTGCCAAGTTGAAATTAAGAAACTTTGCCAATTCTACAGGACTTCTGAATGTAGAGCTGTTTATTTGAAATATTTGTTATGAGCTAAAAATCCTTCCAGATGTTCTGAGCTGATCATTATGTATCTTGGCTGCTTATGCTGTATATACTACAAGTGTGCATTTCTGTCCAGGATATCTGGATGGAGTCCTAATCCTTTTGACTGTAGATGAAGCTATTTGCAGTTCTGCTGTGCAGCATGCCCAAATGAATTTCAGACAGCAGGCACAGCCTCTCTATCCTATTTCTCTGTAGAAAACAAGGCATGTAATTAAGAGTTTTGGTGTCTGCAACCCATGTGTTGCAGGTTTAAGGCTGAAGATGCCTAAGTTTTCTGTTGAATCTAAGCCTGAACCCCTAAATACTACTTTCTTTGTACTTTCTAAAGGTTACACGGGTAATACTGGCAAAAAATCTAAGTAAACTGTATGGCCTTCTAAGGTAATGCTTCCTGAACAGCAGCAAAACTGAAATTACTGCGTTAATACAACTGCTGCCATAAACCTGGTTTTTCAAAGTGGAAGTATTTAAATTACTTCTGGGAAAGGACAAGCAACCAGAGTAAGATTGAATTTTAGGAATGCTTTCTTTACAACATTGGGTAGAAGACCTCATGTTGTAGACTTTCTGTATGATCAGTGGCTGAATTACATGATCTTAAAAATAGTAGTGTTACCCCACTGACAAAAACTGAAATAATTTCCATTGCTTAAAGTCTAGAATTTCTAACCAATGTTTCATGTACTGAAATATCGTTGTCGTGAGTTCATCTGAGATTTTGATACGATCTTTCTTCCCTGCTTATGAGTGCAGTATATGTTGCCCCCTCAAAAATGGGAATGTAGATTTTTTTTTTCCTGTTCAAGAAGTTGTATTAAACAGGTTGTAAAAAAAAATTTCCATCCAGAAGGGCAAATTGGGTGCTACAACAGTGTGCAGGCAGCCTACTTGTAATTCAGGTCTGCTGTCCAGTCCATATTGCAGTTGTATTGAAATTTAACTGTAGACCTATTCAGACTCTCTCCAGTCCCACTTACAATTGTGCTGGACAAGACAAGTGAAAACTGTTTACTCATGAAGCTGCTTGTTCTGAGAAAGCTTCTGTGGGTATGTGTCATGCAAATTTGCATGAATACTTACTGCTTCCTTTCCTGTGATGTCTGTCCCTCTCATCTGAGCTGTTCCTATTGTTATGGACAAATACTGATACTGGATTAATTTAACACTGTTTTTTATTTGGACTGTATTTGAGACTGGAGGCAAAGTTCATAATCTTAATGGGTTTTCTGCACCAAAAGAAATATTTTGTTGTCTGTTTACAACAAATTAGTGCTGTGTCTTCAGGCCTCAGTGACACACATCAGTAACTTCTGCAATATTTCTATTTAAGGTAGAAGTTTCTCAGGTTCTACAGAAAACAAATCTAATTCCACATAAAAGAAATTGAGGGTAGAAGGCCAGGGAAACACCCTGTTGGAAAGAACTAGCTGTCTGTGCAGTTACATCTAATGTGAAACTGGGATTTATGATGTGTTCTTGTCAAAATATCCAAATATTACTGTATTTTATGGAAATGCCTTTGATGCCATAATGGTAAAAGATGTAGTTGGTCACACATTCCCTCGAGGGAGCACTTTCAGCTCAAACTGCCCTTGTGACTAAAGCTACATGTATTATACATTCCAATATTTCTGAAGAATTAAAATGAGCAATCTAAATTAACTTTCTGTGCACTGCAATACATACATTTTCCAGGATTGCTGAGAAACTTGTTCAGATTTTCTTCAAGATCACAAAATAAGTTGGAAACATTCTAATTGAGGAAACATTTGAAAGTTGGAATCCAAGTTATCCCTTATAGCAGTTTTTTTCCCTGTTGGCAGACAGATTGCTTTATGACTCCAATGCATTGAATTTTAGGGAATTAATTAGAAATGCTAGTTTGGCTTGACTCTGGGATGTAAAACAGATGTCTAACCAAAGAATGCTGTGAAATTGTGCTGAAAGACATGTACATGTTCCACATGTAATCTGACATGATGAAGAAACTTTGTCCACATACTGCCTTTTTTACATTCTTTGTATTTCATGTTCAGCTGACATTTTGTTGTTTTTGTTTATATATTTTTAGTTCTTGACTGGGGAATTTAATGACAGGGCTGAAGATCAAACAATTACATTTAATACTGAAAACACAACTTTTCCCTTTCTGCAGGTGTAATAAAAAATGGTGGTGTGAAACCTAACATCATTCCTTCTTACACTGAACTAGAGTTTTACTTGCGTGCTCCTTCAAGGAAAGAGCTTTCTGTTCTGACAGAGAAGGTTGAAAACTGCTTCAAATCTGCAGCAGTGGCCACAGGATGCAAGGTAAGAACATATTCATTGTCATGTGTTTCTGTTAGACAGACCAGAACAGGAAATCAGTGTTTACTTTATTTGTCTGCATAGTGTTTAACTGAAGTAAATCTAAATTACTGTTACATTTTTTGCTGTTCTGTTGCTTTGTGTCCTGAAAGAAAGCTTCAGTTTATAAGTAGAATGCCACAGAATCCTAGAGGAATATGTGTTGGGAGAGACCTCTGGAGGTCATCTGGTCTAATTCTCCATTCAGAACAAGACCAGTTAGAGCAGGTTGCTGAGTGCCATGTGAACTTTTGAATACTTCCAAGGATGAAATTCTACCACCTCTCTCAAAAAGTGCTCTACACACCTCGTGGTGAGCAAGGGTTTTCCTAATGTTTATGCTGCAATGACTTGAGCACTGACACAGGTTTCCTGCAGAGGTTTTGTGTTTCCATCTTTGGAGATACTCAAAAGCTGCCTCAGTATGGTTCTGGGAAACCAGCTCTAAGTGACCCTGATTGAACAGGGGAACTGGATGAGATGACCTCCAGAGGTACTTTTCCACATCAACCCTCTGTGATTCTGTTGTATCCAACAGGATTTCCTTTGCTGCTTCTTGTTTGCATCACTTTGACATCTGAGAAGTCTGGTTCTGCCTTCCCTGTACCCTTCCCATCTGGTAACTCTAGACAGCAGTATGATGCCCCACTAACCTTCTGTTCTGTGAAGGCTCAGCAGATCAAGTTCTTTCAGCCTGTCCTTGTACATTGTGTTCTCCACCTCATCATCTTGGTGGCCTTCCCCTGGCCTCGCTCCAGTCTTGATTTGAGGAGAAACCAAATGAGCACAGCACCCGCTGTGGTGTCACAGGGGTTGTCTCCATCAGTAATAAAAATACTAAAATATTAATGGCACCAGTCTCAGTTGCAGATGAGTGCTACAAGTAACAGGCAGCAATGTGGTATTTTGTGCTGCTGATTATAAAGCACTTGGAGCTTGCATGTCTTGTGTCATCTGAGCCAGTCATGTTGTCATGCAAAGCTAGGCTTGGTCATGCACTATCTGCTCTTAAATGAGTTCCATCTTGAGTGGTGGATGTTCACAATCACCTTGTGATTCTTGAGCCTGGGCATGAGTTCTAGGAGGATTTATTTGCTCTGTAACCCCTCTGGGAACTTGAGGCTAGGATGGTCTGAGGAGTGTGTAGTTTTCAAGGACCTCCTTTTGGTCCTTCAAGAGGATGTGACCTTTAGGTGTTGTTCAGTGAGATGGAACATCCCTCTGTTTCAGTAACACTAAAAAAATAATGGCTCCCAGACTGCATTTCTGCTTCTCTTACTCTGCATCCTTGGGTGCGTCCTGCCTGATCCCATGTACATTCAATTCTTTAAGTGTCCTGTAATTTCTTTTTGTTTTGCTGTGGGTGATGCTTCTATCCTACAGATAGTGCTGCTAGGCTCAGAGACCTGGGAGGCTTGATGGCAAACCTCACCTGTAGAAACAAGCAAAACAGGTATTGGGTCTTCTGTCTGTTTTTTTCCCATATTCTTGGTCATTAGGTCCACTGCCCCATTAAACAGCAGGCTCATGTAGCAACTGAGTGATTTTTCAATTAGCATTCTCATTTGTTTTTCTTTTAGTAAATGGAAGTGTGTCTCATCTAGCTGGTTCAAGCAATATGATTACCTTTTTATGTTGCTAAGATAGATTGTTCTACTTGGCTCTGTTAATTACAAGCTTATGACTAATTCAGCTGTAAAAAGAATGTTTGTGATCATCAAAACAAATAGATATGGGGTATGTGAATGCCACTTTTATAGTCTTCTTGAGACATTAGATGTTGTTTTCCTACCGTGTCCCCTTCACTATATCTAGAAAAGAGGTTCAGAAAGTGCACTTTATGCAGAATGAAAGTTAAGACCTCTTTTGAAATTTGACATTGATAGATTTTTTTTTTTCAATTTGTTTTCAAATTTCTTACCTGTATGAAGCCATATCATGAATGGGGCTGTAGTTATTGGAAACATTCTGAAAAAAGGTAACATGCACTTTGATAAAAGCCTATGTTTACTTCTGTGTAGTTTAGTAGTACCTGCAGGCAAAATCATTAGACACTGTTACAGGAAATATTTTTTTCCTGTTTTTGGAGAAAATTTTGGAATCCTTTCTTCTGGAATTTGGCTGTCTAGTGCAAACTGAACAGAACATCAGCTGTGTTTTGATGGAGGGTAATATTTGGCAGAATGTTGTATTTTTGAAATAAACTTAGCGCTTACGTCTGTTTTGCCTTGGGCTTGAAGTCTGGATATGTAGGGGTTTTTTTTGGCCTTCAGATTGTTTGCATTGAGCTGGCTTACACTGGAGAAAAACTTACAGTGATTTGGGGTTTTTGTCTAGGTGGAAATAAAAGGTGGTGAAAATGATTACTACAATGTGCTTCCAAATAAGAGCCTGCAGAAAATTTACAAGGAGAATGGAAAGAAGCTTGGAATAGATTTTATATCAGAAGATGCTATCTTGAATGGTTTGTCAGGTAACTCCAGCTGCATTTTTCATTGTATCTTATGCTTAGGTTGATCAAACTTCAAGTGTATAAAATAACAAATTAGAGCTAAGTTAAACACAGAAGAAAAAGCCAAATTACAAAGCTAAAGCTACGTAGAAGGTTTATATCTCTGGCCTGTGTTTCTGTATTTGTTGTAGAAGCTAAGAACAGGCAAGAAAAGCAGTAAACACCTTCTTATAATAGTTCTGAAAATATTCAAAGTAATTAGCAATTTGGTTGGGGGAAGGGATGGAAAGCTAAGAGCTGTCTTTCTGAGAACACGAGGATGTGTAATGAATTGTCTCTCATTCTGTGGCTTTAAAATACAGAATCCTGGTCTGCTATAAATGGGGATGAGACTTTGTTTTTAGGAATCTTGTTTAATAATATTTTCCAAGCTTACATATAAACAAATATACTAGAATCTAGCAATTATTTTAGAGGGAATTTTTGGAGAGGTTTATAACTCGAAGTTTAAGTATCTCACTAACTCTAATTTAATCTTTTCATTAACAAGTAATTACATGCCCCTAATTTTAGTTCATGAGTTCAACAAATTAATTTTCCAAAGGGTGCTCTTCAAGTAGGTGTTCACTTTTGGGTCTTGACTATGTCTTAAACAATTTAACTTTTTTAGTCTCTGAGCTGTAACAGCAATGGGAATTCTTGAATGCTTAAGTGGGTTTCTTGTTATCCTTAACACTTTCTTTTTCAGAATCTTCCTACAGGAGCTCTGTTCAAGTCTCAACTGCTGCTCATACTTTGAGCCTTCACTACTGATTTTAACTGTATTTATGAACATTTTTACTCCATCTTAGAAGGAAGATACTGTTCTCAGTAATAAGTTATTTTAATTAATTTGATTGTGGTACTTGTCGTCTCCTTATTAAATGCAGATTATCTTTGGAATTTGGACAGATTTGGTGTTTAGGAGTAGCTCTCCAAATTTCTTTTTGTGGGTAGGGGAGACATTGTATCTAATGAAATTCTTGGTATTTAATGGTGATGGGATTTTTTCTGTTTCTTACTTCCCTTTCATATTAAACAGTGGTTCATTGTCTTGTGTTTAAAAACAAATTATAAGTTAAGACAGATTTCTTCCTACTTTCTTCAATACAAATAAGATTTACTGCTTTGCTTGTTTAGCCAAAGAAGGAGGCTGAGGAACCTTAAAATGTTCACTATAGTGCAACTTTCTGGAACTCTGCTAGTTGGTTCCTTCAAACCATTGATGATCATGTATATCAGTGATTTTGCTTTTGTTCAGAGGTCTTGAAGTGAACTTTTCACAGACACCCAGCTGCAATAGGGCTTTCATATGTAAGTTATATGATATGCTCAATGTTAACCATTAACTTGCTTAAACCAAAACTCTCTGTATGGCTGTCCTGTCCTTGAATTGCGTGTCAAATGTCAAAATGTGCTTCAGCAATTGCTTTTTTTATTTCACACTCTAGTAGGGTTTGCTGAATTTTCTTTCCACAGCTTCTCCTCTGAATTTTTGCAGTGGGAATTTAGGAGCGATAACAAAGCACAGTCTCCAGAGCCATAGGAGTGAAATTTTGTATGCTACCCTTTTCTGGGGGGGGGGGGGGGATTGAGTATTTTGTGTCATCTTTTTCAAGACCTCTATTTCTGTTTAGTTTTCATGTGGTTTTCAATGTTTTCTTTTAGGCTGTCAGTTTCTTCTGTTGAAAGGGGAGGAAGATAGCTCAGTTGCTTCTCCATGTCTGTGCAGCAGAACAGTCGTTCAGAGCTGAGCGCACTCGCTGCCACCTCTGCATGGGCATTAGTGTGGCTCTGCTCCCAGGTATCACTCTAGGCAGATAAGCATCACCAGGGCTTCCCTGAGCACCTCAGATCACAGGCTCTGCTTGCTGGGCACACAGCCAGGGGGTATGACATCATGTGAGACTGAGCTAGCTTGGACCAGGTGCCAGGACCTGTTTCTCCTCCTACTGTTTGCAGGACTTTACTACAGGAAATTTATCCATAACCTCCTAAAGCAGATGGCTTAGTTACACATGGCTTAGTTGAGGAGGCACCCACACCTGTGATAACTTAATCTAGTCAAAACGTAGTATTCATGGTGTTCATTGGCTTCCTGTGTGCAAAACTGATAAAGAAGATCTTAAGAAGGTCTAGTATATTTGAGAATTCCACTTTTGAAGCTTGGGACTGTATATAATTATTTCCTGGAATCTTCTGTGTTTTCCCCTCTGTTCGTGTTTGTGGTAATACTGACTCCGTTAAATATGCAGTGACTTGAAGAGGCTTCAGGATATATTTTTGAGAGGCTGGAACTCCAGTATCTCTCTGTTGAAGGTAGCACTGGATTATGTATATTGCATTGGTAACTGCAATTACTTACGCTTCCAGAAAGAATCCCAATCAATATGTGTCTAGCAAGCACACAATTTCAGGCGTTTTTATGGAAATTACTAGAACACCTGATGTTCTAAACATACCTCTATGTTATTCCCATAAAGGGTGTAACATTTTGTCTGATAGAGGGGAAGATTTAGGTGTTAGATTTTTATTAAAAGCTGCCTGGATTTTTCCTCTCCATGTTGCTAGTCAATACCCAATTTAAATGTCTTCTACTCAGCAAAAATAACATGTCGTGTAGCACATTGAATATGGATATCAATTTAGGATGAATGACATGACTGAGAGCTATGATGCAGTGGAATTTCTAATGTTTCATTTGCTAAGTGGAAGTAGGGAAAAGTGCAGCACAGTCTTTGCAGCAGTTTGTATTGGGACTTAGTAAGGCAGGTCTAGAACCCTTGGTTTAGTCTGGAGTGTGCAGAACTTCTGGTTTGTCTGTCCAGATTGACCAAAGAGGGAATCAGTAGTGCAGACTACTGGAAATCAAAATGACTTATTGCTGTGCCAAGAGTTGGATTTTCTTCAAATGCATCCTGAATTTATGGGAAGAGATGCTTTTGAACAAGCTTTGCTGTTTCCCTTATCTGTAAGCAATCTCTTGTCCTCATAATGTAGGCTCTGTGGACTCACTTTCAATAACTATAGGCTTCCAAGTAAAGTCTGTGTTTTTCCATTATTTAATTACTAAATCTTAAGGCACAAGCAATATCTTCTTTTCATAAAGTATCACAAATACAGAGGCTACTCAATGTGTTAAATTTCATACGCCATTGCTAAAGAAACAAATTCTTCCATCTCTGGCCCCAAAAAAAGTTAATTGGGATCTTGGTGGGTCATCCCTATTTTTCCCTGATAAAAAACAATGGTTCTTCTGGTACCTGGATTTCACAATAAGTGGTACATTGATTTCTCCAGCTTTGAAATGTCATTTTAACAAATAATGAGTGGGTTGCTTGTTTGGGGAAAAAAATAAAACAAGAATAAAACCAAAACCACTTGGGATGTAATTGTAGACTCTTGGATGATTTACTGTGAAGAATCTTCTACTTTGGGATGATACCATTCAGTAGATAAGGCTGTGAGATAGGTACTAGATAACATCCTGAAAGTGATAGGCATGAAAGAATCATCATTGAAATCTGCAACATTGTTATCAGGTGTTTGTCTACAAAGCCCTAGAATTTTATCTGGAGTTTAGTTCTGATCTTATTTCAAGGGTGCTTGTGCTGTTGAGATTTCCATAACTGAGAATAATCAAAACACATGGGGTAAAAACAGTTACCCTCGATCTGTTTTTGTTTAAAGATAAATAGTTTCTACTTTAGTCTCCTACAGAATGCTGAATATTTGCATATTGGTGAGAAGCAGGAATTGTTTGGCCTAGTTCTGAAGGGCTCTAACAGGGAAATTGTGACAGTGTTCACAGGGGTTTTCAGGATGAGGGAAGAGACGTAGATCTGACTACATATTTCAGAAGGCTTGATTTATTATTTTATGATATATATTACATTATAACTATACTAAAGAACAGAAGGAAAAGTTTCATCTCAGAAGGCTAGCTAAGCTAAGAATAGAACAGAATGGAATGAATGATAACAAAGGCAGCTGGCTCAGACAGAGACAGAGAGCCAGCTCTGCTGTGACTGGTCACTAAATCCAAACATCCACACGAGACCAATCACAGATGTCACAGATGCACCTGTTGCATTCCACAGCAGCAGATAACCATTGTTTATGTTTTGTTCCTGGAGCCTCTCAGCTTCTCAGGAAGAAAAAATCCTAAGAAAGGATTTTCTCATAAAAATATGTCTGCGACAGGAAATAGCTGAAATGCCTGACACTCCCCAGGTTTGCAGCTTTCCTGT
Organism: Agelaius tricolor; assembly: GCF_023055355.1. NCBI lineage: Eukaryota > Metazoa > Chordata > Aves > Passeriformes > Icteridae > Agelaius > Agelaius tricolor. The sequence goes on along the minus strand of NW_027269261.1, from coordinate 90,440,856 downwards.
TTCTGAATTAACAGCTTACTGTCAGGAGATGCTTGATAAAAATGAGCAGTAAAAGGAATAAGAACATGCTGATACATCTTCCTTGCAGTCCAGTAACTGGTCATTGATCAGAAGTGCACTGGAGAGCAGCACCTGAAGATGCTAGTTAGGGAAAATCACCTTGGTGACAGGATATATTTGTATGGATAATGGCTCATTAGAAATGTTCTTATTTTAGTATTTGGGGCAAAGGATATTCCATTTTAGATATGGGCTGAAGAGAATGTCTATCATGCATTTTCTTACAGCATTCAAAACTGCCCAACACTTTTTTGTTAAGAAAATCTCTGTGCTGCTTCTAGGTTCCACGGACTTTGGAAATGTTACATTTGTGGTCCCTGGGATTCATCCTTATTTTTATATTGGCTCTGATGCATTGAATCATACTGAGCAGTACACAGAAGCTGCAGGTGAGTTGAAGTGAAAACAATTAACATGATGTGACAGTGGTCACAGGGGTTTTCAGGATGAGGGAAGAGACGAAAATGTTGACTCCATGTTCAGAAGGCTTGATTTATTATTTTATTATATATATTAAGACTATACTAAAGAATAGAAGGAAAAGTTTCATCTCAGAGGGCTAGCTAAGCTAAGAATAGAACAGAATGGAATGAATGATAACAAAGGCAGCTGGCTCAGACAGAGACAGAGAGCCAGCTCTGCTGTGCCTGGTCACTAAATCCAAACATCCACACGAGACCAATCACAGATGCACCTGTTGCATTCCACAGCAGCAGATAACCATTGTTTACATTTTGTTCCTGGAGCCTCTCAGCTTCTCAGGAAGAAAAAATCCTAAGAAAGGATTTTCATAAAAAGATGTCTGCGACAACATGAATTGTAGAGTTGCAGAAAAAGCTAACAAATGTAAAATTTCTTGGTTTGTGTTTGAGGTTATATGTATATGGGTAGGGTAACCACTCCTCATACTAAAAGATTAAAAAGAAATTAGAAGTATTATCTATAACAACATATTTGGAAGAATTTCTAAACATGAGCTGAAAGAGAAGTCATTTTTTCTCCTAAAATAGAGGAAATGTAGCAGTGCTAGCTTATAAAATTCCACATTTTCTGAAGAGCATAATGTGAACACTCAACTTTCCTGTTCTCAGTCTTAGTTGTTTATGTCAGTAGCAGAAAATTAAGTAATTGCAAAAGAAAAAAATGTTTTGAGGCATGGGAAAGTAGGTTTACTTCATTTACTTCAAGTAGATTTTTAAAGAAAATGTTCTTGCAGCTGAAACTTGTAATTTTACTTTCTAAAATATCCCTTGTGCAGCAAGCAAGTGGTTTAATATTGGTAACCTAACCTGAAATTCCCCTTACATTTTTTTCTGCAGGGTCACAGACTGCTCAGTTCTACGCCTTGCGCACAGCAAAGGCTTTGGCAATGACAGCACTGGATGTCATTTTCAAGCCAGGTCTGTTAGAAGAAGTCAGGGAGGACTTCAGAGAAGTGAAGCTGAAAGAAGAGGAACAAACAAATCCAGTAGAACCTAAAAAAGAATCTGGTGTTGGTGAAGGAGCATGTGCATCACACTAAACTTGATTAAAGCATTCTCAGTAGCACTGACTTAATGGAGATGCTGTATTTAAATCCCAATAGGGGCTGGATAAATACATAGCTGAAGAAATTACGATTTTATTTAATTTGGACTTCAGGAGAAGTAAACAGTATAATTGCTTTCAAAAAATGTGAAATTACATCTAGCTGTAATGTTTGTCTTCACTAGAGTGATGATTTTCATACAGAGATCTCAAATATGTTCTCTTTAATTTGCAGTGTTGAATAAATTATAGTGTTTAGATCCCTTGTCAGTGATTTTCTATGTAGTGCTATATTAATATTCCTTATAGAGGAAGTATGCTATTTTTCTGTTCTAAAATAAGCACTTTTCATTCAGTGATCATATGCTGAATCTGATCTGTGAAGCTTTTATGAAATTTCTGGTCACTTTTCTTGGGACAGGATGGAGACTTAAAAAATGAGCTGGTTTCACTGGAGAGAAGGGGCTATGTTTGGAAATATACTTGGTTTTGATAATAGTAGCTTCCAGCAATGGAAGAGGACTGTTTGTATAGGAGTGCAATCTGTAAAGCTTGATTGTCCTCAAACTTGTTGATTTTCCTCCTAGCAAATTTTGGAGGTGTTGTGGAGAAGTCATGGATCACAAAATTGGAAAACAGCTAAATGTTTATTTGATTAAATCAACACATTTAAACTACTACAAGAAAAATTCTGCTCTGAGGCAATACAGGTGTCCACACAAGGTGTTGCATTAGCTTAACTGCTGATCTGAAGGAGGTGTACAAATTAATCTAAACCAGTGGAAATCTTTGTGACAAAGCTACAAGTGTGGTGCCATGAAGCAATAAATGGTTGTGTGCAAGTCCCTCTAGTAATCTCAGAGGAGCTTGCAGGGAGGACTGCTGGCTTTTTTAACCTGTTTGTTCCCGTGTCCTAAGCAGCAGATCTGTAAAGTCTTGACAGTTGTCCTTTCTGTGTGTTGTATGGTTAGTCCATTTAATCTTTGTTATTTTGCTTCTCAAGGACATTGATACTGCAGTTTTAGTTAGGTGGTGTTTTGTGTACCCAAACATGTTAGGATGTCTTTTGAATCACTTGTTAAAGGATTTTGTGAGTACACAGAAAAGAAGTCAGTGGACAGATGGAGTGAGAAAGCAACTTCCTGATTAATGTTTTCCTAAGCACAGGTACTACTGTAAGCTTCAGAAAGGAAGGCAGGCAGGCAGGCTGTTGTGTTCCTCAGGAAGTCAGAATAACTGACTTTCAGAAATATATATATATATATATATATATATATATATATATATATATTTTAAACAGTCTCTAAATGGTAAACTCTAAAATTCTGTTCAGCATTTATAGTTCATTTATTTCTATATTCACTTCAATTTTACACCAGTATCCTTGCTTTCATTGGCAAAGGGTTTTCATAGATGGATGTGAGAAACAGGTGAAGTTGGGACTCTGAGCTATAGATGTGTCCAGGATAGTAAGTTAAATACTAAATCCATCTGAAATTTGTTCTAAGGTTTGTTAGAGGAACTTTGTCCTTAACTTTTAATTTACAGTCTGCCTTGCTCATTCTCAGACACAATTGTAATTCATTAAGATCTACTGGGTTAACAGGCTAGTGCATTGATTTCCTTAGCACATGTGGTGTTTTATTTCCTCCTGCAAGAACTGCTTAACTCCTTGCTTTGCTGTTTTTAAGATGGAGTGTTTGGATCCCACATAGATAGCACATGCTGTGTTATGTTTCCTACAAGCTGATGTGCATTAAAGCCTCCTCAGTTCTCTTTGTTCAGACTTCTTAGCTGCATCATATCCAAGATCAGTTAATTAAACTTCTCTGAACTAAAAGTATGTCTTCATTTTGTTGTAATCATTGCTGGAATAAAAATGGAGTTGAAGTACTGATTAAAGATGAGTTGATATTAATAAAGGAATTTAATTGTGATTGAATTTTCTTGTCCTTTGCTTAACATTGGAATGCTTGTCCTTTGCTTACTATTGGGATGATTTTGAGTAGCATGTTTGATTTTTTTCTTTTTCCCCCCTAGTTTGTTACCAATATGTAAGATTGAGGGTGGTTTAAGCTTTGCATTTTGGTCTGCATTTGTGAGGGTTAATGCTTTCCAAATGCCCCACATTTAATGTTAGTCTTTATTATCCTATGGCTGTTTTAACTGTTAAAACATGTTGGAATTGATAGAATAATGTGAGCTTGTGAAGTGTCTATGTTAGGCTAAAGCTGGTCTAGCTCCAGTTTGAAGTGGGATTATCACCAACACTAGGTCAGGTGATCTTGGCTTCATTTTCCAAATCCTTGAATCCTCGTTCAGCCTCCTTTCTCAATTCCCCATGTGAGCTAATTCTAGTTTGTCTCAGAATGTTCATTCTTGAGGTCCTGAACTAAAGCAGTCTGGGATTTAACCTTGCAATTTTACTATCATAGTGATACTATGTGTGGGAAAATTTTAGTTCCTGTGGGAATAAAACTTTGATTTTCAGTCATGCTCAGAAATCACGCATATATGAAAATATCCAATATGCTTCTTAAGTTGCCCTAACTGCAGTCTTCCCCAAGCTGTTTGTAATTTAAGAGTATTGGGATATTTGTCAGGAATAGTATTCTCAGTAATGAATCAAAATTGTGGGTAATGGACTGTAATGCCTGAAATTATTCTGAACTGCTGATGGCAAATGACAGCTGTGAAAGGATGAGGTGATGATGTCCAGATGTTGTGAAGAACTTAAAGCCTCTGCCAGCCTACCAAACTACTGTATTTCCTTATTTAGTATCTGTCTTAGGACCTTAGTAAAAGATACAAAGCAAAACAAAAAATAAAAGATGAAATATGATGGGTTTATTTTTTATGAAAAGATTTGAAGGTGAGAACTTGCAACCTGCTGTGTTCCTGGTGCAGAAGAGCCCAGCAGTCTCTTCAAACCATAAATGGGATGCAGTTTTATGTTCTTGTGAATCTTATTTCTGTAATTGCTTCTCCCTACTGTGAATGCTCTGTACCTGCTCCCATTGCAGTCACAAGGAGCAGGACTGTGTTCCTCTGAGGAAGAGTCATGACACGTTAGCTGTTGAAGTCTCTCTAGTATTCACTGAGTGATCTCATAACTTGCTAACAGCATTCCTGAAAACAGACTTTTATTTAGAGCAAAATGTTTAGGAATAAGTAATTTTGAAATAACAAAGAAAAAGTCAGTCCACATTATTTCCTTTTTCCCCTGAGGTTTGCAATTTCCTTGCCCTGAGGTAGCAGCCCTCCACAGAGCCTTTGTCCATCAGACTGTTTCATTGACTGCTGCTGCCACCCACATTTTGTACTTACTAGGGAGCAAAAGTGCATCCTGCATAAGTGCTCATGCCCAGACTATACTAAGCCAAAGTTGGGTAAGATTGCTGCTGGTTTAGATTCCTCTAGGCACTAATGGAAGCCAGAAGTATCTGACAAACTCACTGAGGATTTTTCTCAAGCTACAACTGCATCTAATGTCCTTATTTAAAAATAAAGCAAGAAGCCCAATGCTTCAGTCCTAATGAAGTCCACATAGTTGAGGATAGTGTAAGAATATGGTACTCTTGTTTATGCTGCATACAGGTAAAGCCTTATAAAAGAAAGGAAGGCCTTATAAAATCAGGCCTTCCTCAGCTGAATTAACAACTAGCCTGTTCAGTTCCCATGAGAAAGAATTCTAGGAATGAAAATCATTTTGCATAACAATCTGTCCTTGTGAGAAAAATGGGTTGCACCTGTGAGAAATAAAAAGTCTATCCCATGAGAATCTGTGAAGAAAATATGTAAACACTTGTGTAAAGAGAGTCTTAGCACACACAAGCACCTTCTAACTAATGAATTGAGTGGCAAGAACGTTACTAACCAATTAGAATAAAACAGAATTACTTTGAAAACTGTATAAAAATGGGCTGTAACTTTCAAGTGGGGCTTTTTGCCACTGAAACTTTGAGGTGCTGTGCCTGTCGTTATTCACTGGCTATTGTTATAACAGCTCAAGAGTTTCAGAGAATCACAGAATGGTTTGGGTTGGAAGGGAGATTAAAAGATCATCTAGTTATTCATGCCTTCTCACCACTCCTAGAATAATACCATTTCTTTTCGTACTCCAACCTGGCCTTGAACACTCCCAGGGATGGGGTATCTGCAGCTTCTCAGTTGCAGACTGAAGTTTGCCTCCTTGCTGCTTCACCCTATCAGTAATTATCATGATCCTTAAAGACTACCAAAGGCTTCAGCCTCCAAAGCTAGAAGTGCTCCCAGGCAGACCCTGTGTCCATCCACAATACACACAGACCTGCCTTCTGTACACAGCCTCATTCCTGGCTGGGCTTTGGGTTCATCTCAGAGAAACTGCAGAGTATCACCCAAAGCAAGGAGAGCAAGGATGGTAACGCTCAGTTGCTGTGTGAGATGGAAAGCTGAGTGTCATCATCGTGGTGATCTGGAGTTTGCATCCAGGCTTCTTATCAGAGCCCTGCTGTGAAACTCTGGGACTCTCCAGCCCTACCTGCATAACCAGATTTAAGGATGCATTTGGTATTCATCTGGATCAGGTCCTGAGTTCTCCCTGTATAAACTCATGGAGATCATGCTTTTGAAGGTAGAAAACACATGATGCTGTACAAATGTGAAGTTTTATTGTGATTTTCAGTGTTTCTAGAAATAAACAAAAGCAAACAAACCTCTCTGATTTATTGTAGAAGTGGAAAGGAGCAGATTGTTAATGATTGATACAAAACCTATACAGTGAAAGGTTAAAAGCCAAAAAAGTGCATATGTAAATATGTTTAATGAGTACAGTTGCTGATAGCAAACACTGACTGTATATGACATATCCTGTAGTTATAGAGTACATGTATATACACATTTATATAAGACTGAAAAGGCACTAGAGTTTCCCAAATAAAACACAAGTAAATTAATAGTGTAAATCCAAACACTGAGGTTGGGGAATCAGTTTAGGGGGTTGTGCTGGAAGGGAAATTTTGAAAAATCACATGGGAAGTTGGAAACTAGGTTCCCACTGAAAGCCAGTGAATTCAAAATCCAGCTCCCATTTGTATCTTCAAAATCTCCTTTAATATACTGATCAGATGCCAAATAATGTATGTAGTATGAGATTAATGAGTCTATAAAGGAATGTACCATACTGCAGAAAACTACAGAACATTAAGCTTCTTATGGAGCTGAAGAGCTTACTATAAAATCTGGCACTCTTGTTCATGCTATTCTTAAGTTGTAGAAGTAAATGGGTTCTTGCAATACTGAGAATCTAAATACATTCCTGTGCAAGTTTGCCCAAGAAATCTATTTGCAGGGAAAGTTGTCATCAGAATAAGGAATAAAGAATAATGTAGAGTGGGCAAATCTGGAAGTCAACCTTTTATCTGCTTTTACCAGAGTGACCTTTCTACTTTAATTTGACTGAAATGTTTACAGGTTAAAAAAAAAGGCATTTTTTAAATCTCTTGTAAAAACTTACAGGAGACTAATATTCTATGAAGGGGACTTGATAAAACAAGGTATGATAGTACATGTGCATGTAAAAAAATCTCTGTAGAAATAAGTAGCAGAACTATCTTATGGGTGGGTGTGGTTTTGATAATTTTTAGCCTTTGTGATTTTACTGCCTTACCTATGGAGTGTAGGCTGTGTGAGATGAGTGTAGGGAGTTTTTCAGGTCACAATTTTAGCAGTTGTAAGAAATGCTGAGTATGTTTATGTAACATTTATTTACATAAGAAATAAAAACAACCAGCAGTGTTCAAACAACTGCAATGACTGTGTCACACACCTGATGGTAGAGTGACAGAACAGGCAGGCCAGGGCAGGTGTCATGTAAGAAGATTCACTCTCCTTTTGGAGTCACAACTGCTTTGGTCTGATGCTCAGAGCAGCTCCACCTGTAAAACACTAGAGTATCTGCTGTGCAGGCAGTAATGAATTCTGCAATTATGTGCAAAAGCATGTGGTGTTTGAAGTCCTGTGAATGCAAACCCTCAGGTAGCTTTGTGAACACAGGTGTATATCATGTAGCAGCAGAAAAACTGAATGATCACAATTCTGAGACACCTTTGGTGCTGCTGGTGTTGTAAAGGCCCCTGATTCCATTCAACTGATTCTTGTCTTTCTGAACTGTTTTATCACTTCTGTATTACAGATTCTGCCTTTTCCATATGGAGTATATTCACACTGACAGGCTGCTCTGCAGACACTGTGTTGGAGAGTTGGGACTTAAGCAGTGCCAACTGCCCCCAGCTGCAGCTGTGTCCCCTTGCTCTGCCTTGCAAGGTGCTGAGCCTTCTCTGAGGGCATGGTGGGCTGCAGGATGCTGGGGGGCCATGCAGCATGAAAGCAGATTCTGTCAGTTGTATCTGTGTCTGCAGTGGAGCTGCTGTCTTATGGTGGAAGCTGTTTGCTTACTTTATTCCAAAGGTTTTGGCATGGTATCTCTTGTAAAGTCCTTACTACTGCTTTGTCAGCTGTTGAGCACCTTTCTGTTATGCTTTTACTACAAACAGATGAACCTGGATTTTCCTGAAAGCGAGTTACAACTACTGCTGGCATTGCAGGCTGCAACAGGTTTTCAGGCTTATACAGGCTGGCAATACCCAGACTATATCAAAGGAAAGAGGCTTCTCCTGAAGTAGTTTGGGGTTTTTTTCATAGACAACAAATTGTCTTCACTGGATCATTTTGCAGAGAAACCCATTCCCAAGAATCTCAAGAGCAAAGCTACCAATGACCCAAATAAGCAGATCCAAGGAGAGCCCCTGTGTTTCCCAGAGGATTTGGTTAAGTATTACAGGAAGTCTGGCTTTTGTTCATTCCTTGTTAAATGAACATTGCAAGTCGTATTTTAAAACTCTTAGTCAAGACAGTTTGGAAATATTTCCGTGTTTTAAATACTATTAAGACAAAGTACAATTCTGAAAGTATTGCTATGTGGACCTGTCAGTCCTGCTATTGAGTCATGCATTAAGCTGTGAAAGTTGTAGCCATCAATAACCTTGCCAAAGTGTTTCCCAGTACTGGATATTTTGTGTTTGTAATTACCATTTCTGACCTCATCCTGCAAACATGCAAGTATTTGCATATTCTTGTATTTATTGGTATTGAATGTGGTCAGTCTGCTGAGCTGAGAGATGCATGCACTCAGGTACTCAGAGAATTAGGATTTTGGGGGCACAAAATGGAGGATGCACCATATATAAGCAACTGGCAATTATAGTCGCTTGTTAAAATAGTTTACAGTGGCCTGTGAGGCACAAGAAGGAACATAGCACATCTTTAAATAAGTATAAAATTTTAGATTGTGTATCCTATATTTTACTGACATGTGAAACTTCCACAATTATTTATGCCACATGTGAATTGCCTCTAATAAAAAAAAAAAAAAAATTAATCCTGGAAAAATTCAATCTTCCTTCCAAATAAAACCATTCCCTACTTTCTTTCTCTTTGCCTATGAGATTGTACTTTCATTTCATGTCACAATGTTCTGTGACTAAAGTTACGAATCTATGAAAAAATGGACCAGTATATCAAATTAAATAGAATGTATGCCCCAGGGAATATTATCCTGGAGTACTTGTCGATGGCATGGGTGTCGATGCGCATGCTGACGTATCTCTGGTTTTTCCTCCTGGCCGAGCCCCTCTCCGAGCCCAGTGCCAGCTGCACCATCATGCGCTCCTGCTTGTCCCCATCCTCGGACATGAAGTGCCCCAGCTCGTTCACGTCCCCGTCGTTGTAGCTGCCGTCCACCATCATGGCCCGGGGCTGAGGTAGGCTGCAGGCACAGGCAGGCTGTGGGCACAGACAGGGGGCAGCAAGGGTTTGAGCTGTGTCCACACACTCACAGACATCCCTTTCCTCCTCCCATCCCACAGAGGTGGGGAAAGGCCTGGGGGATTCAGGCTGCTGGGATGCAAAAGGGAGAACAAAATGATGGAGCTGGGCAGGAGCTTTTTCCATCTCCACTTCCATGTCTGTGAGGCACAGGTACAGTCAGGGAGGGAGCAGGGCTGTCTGTGGAAAAGTTTCTTTGGTTTAAGCACAGGTACCAGGGTGCAAATAAAGGTTGGAACTGTGCCTTGTAGCTGAGAAAATCAGAGGAAGACAGAGGGAAACCACAAGAAAGAATGAAGCCTGCCTCATTTGGGGCAGGAGAGAAACTCCCTTGGGCTGAAATTTTAGTTTAAATTTGATGTAACAAGGGCAGAGTGGGAAAATTGGGACCTGTGTATAAGTTTAGACTGTGCACAGACAAAAGTGGGGGATATCTGTCATGTCATCTGAAACCCAAACCACAGAATCCAACTGATTCTATCCACAGGTTTTAATCTACAGTATTAAAAAAATATTTAAAGGTAAAATCCTAAACCCATCCCATCTATACAGGCAGTGAAGGACTATACCTAAGTTAGCCCTCGCAGACTCCAAAGAGAAGAGCAGTGAGCTTGGGTGTGGGTTGTGTGTGCAAAATCTTTATAACCTGCAATGCCTCCTGCTGGTGTCTTTTTGCACACACTGCATTTTCCCCAGGCAGCTGAGAGCTGCAGTTGCAAAGCTTTGAACATTTCCAGACTTTTGCCACACCTTTTCCCAGGGGCAATAAAATGACCTCGGAGATAGAAAACCTCACCTTGTCCCGCAGTTTCCTCTCCTTCCGCTCTTGCACCGTTGTCAGGTAATTCACAGCCGCGTATTCCAGCACCGAGAGGAAGACAAACACAAAACTGACCCAGAGGTAAATATCCACGGCTTTGATGTAGGAAACACGAGGCATGGAGGCATTCACCCCAGTGATGATCGTGGACATGGTCAGCACAGTGGTTATTCCTGGGAATTTACCAGTGGAAGAGACCATAAGATGCTTTCAAGCCAGACTCTTCATCACAAATACAGCAGTTGTTACAATTTCCTAACATCTGAATTTACCTTGCAATATTTTTTTTCACTTTTGGGTAATAAGTTTCATTGCCTGAAGGAGGGTCATTGAGGAGGGTCCAGGCAGCCCTGATGTGTAACTGGACAAATATATCTTGTCCAGTTTTCTTGTCTATTTGGTGAGCACAGCTCTAATTCTGGTCTCCGGGTGTTGCTAGTCTGGCTCCTCACCACTCCACCAGCCTTCCATCCCATGGCCAGGCAGCAGCACTTTGACCCTGTGCTGGCTGCACCCCATTCTAGGTTCAGGACAGTCCCTGGAGGGGTACAAGTACGTGGATTTGAACTCAATGATCCTTATGGATCCCTTCCGACTCAAGATATTCTATGAATCCATGATTCTGAGTATGTCAGCTTCTAGTTTAACCCTGCCACGGCATGAACACAAGTGAAGCTGCTGCTTTTACTTGTTTCCCCTGTGTTTTCTGTATGCTGGACTTCTCCTGAGAAGTCCTGCTTCATGAGACGTCACAGAGTCCCCAGCTGACTCTCACACTTGGTCTGTGCCTTCACTGGAGCAAAATCAGGAAATAATGGTGCCCCATAAGGCAGGGCTGTCCCACATTACACCCTGGGCAAGCACAATGAGCACAGAGCAAGGGCAGGAGCCCCTGTAGTTCAGCATTACCCTGGCTCTGGGAGAGCCTCTCCATGGCCCTCTCATTTCAGGGACTAATTATGTCACCTTAGTGATTACTTTGGAAGGTAAAATTATGTATGTAAGCACAAAGGACGGAATTCACAGGAGTATCCAGGTGGCAAAAATACTGCTAAGGCAGTGCCTACATCTTCTGAAAAGCCATGGCCCATACCCTTATGCTTCTTTTAATGATGTCTTGAGGCAATGAGTGCTGTTTCTAAATTCAGGCTTGAAAAACCGCTCTATTGCCATCTCTATTTTGTCTCTCTGTATTCTCTCCACTGAGCAATATGATTTTAAGAATAAATAAAATCCTGAGGCATGTTGCCTGGAATAAGAGGAAGAAAGCCTGAGCTCAGAATCTGCAAAAAAACAAACAGCACTTTGCTGAGGGCAAAGCAGCCACTTTAGAAGAAGATTTATGTCCATATCACAGATCTGCTCCTATGGTGATTCCTGTGACATATGGCTTCATTCCTCAAAAAGATGCTGCAAAAAGGGAAGTTGAATCCCTCACATTGCAGTGTAAACTCATTTAAAAAGTTAAACAGCATGGCACAGTTCAGCTGTGCTACCTCCACCCTCCCTCCGTTAGCAAAACTCAATATTAACTGAAATTTTGTCAGGGCTGCTGATACTGATTTTCACCTTCTGGTTCACTGAAGTCTCTGAAGGATGCTGACACCTTGGCTGTACAAGTGCCCTGTCTGTGTTTGGAGCAATAAAAGCAGAGTGAGATGTTTGCTCCGATTTGTTCCAGGTGCATCTTGTGCAAACAGGGAAAGCAATTCTCTTGGCACAAGGAGAGTCTGCGCCACGGGGGGACACATGCCCTGTCCCTGGGGCACGGGTGTGTGGCACAGCTGATTTCTGTGCCTCCAGGCAACACAGGGGCAGTGCATGGCACCAGGGGTTTCACCTGGATGGTCAAGGCTGTGGTTGCAGCCTTTGTCTCTGAGGTCTGCTGACTACAAGATTGTTTTTACCTAACGGGACTCTGGCAGGAACTGCTCGGCGGTCGATCCAGAAGGACACCCAGGACAACATGACCATGAGAGTGGCAGGGAAGTAGGTCTGGAGCAGGAAGAAGAAGATGTGTCGGCGTAACGTGAAGTTTATATAGAGGCGATTGTACCACCCTGTGAAACAGAGGGAGTGAAAAAGAGGAGTCACACCAACACCAGACTGCTTTCAGATAGGGTGATGCTGCACCAGGGGAAAAGTGACTACTTTTCTTTCTGAAAACACAGTTAATGGCTGCAGATCATTGCAATTTACAGAAAAAAACTTCTTAAACTTCTTACTGAACCAGCTATCAAAGTCAAACCATCTCTCAGGCTGATCAATTCCAGAAAATAAAGTCTATCAATCAGAGAGTTTAATTCAAGTGAAGACTTGGCATGACCTTGAAGAGGGATTATCTTTCCAGACTACATGACCATTTAGGTGGAAATGTGTGGCAGGGACAGCCAACTTGGTATAGAAGAGTGTCAGGTCTGATGGGATACAGAGAGAACCCCCAGTGGACAATCCTCCATGGCCAAGGGCAAGAGAGACAGTTTTCACCTTTCTTCCCCCAGCTCTGGAAGGTGCTCTGGTTGCCCACCTGTGCTGCTGTAAAAGGCAAGCTTTGTGGTGGTGTGAAACTCCTGAATCAGGAACTGGGACAGTGATATCCTCTCATCTGTTTTTAGGGAATCGTTCCCATTCTTCCAGTAGAGCATAAGGTCATCTTCAGTGTAGGCATCTAGGGAAGCAGAGCAAATTCAGGATAGTGCACTAAGACAGTTGCTACCACCCCCACAGTCCAGGGCTTACCCACAGAGCTCCCAGCTGAAAAGGTCAAATTCCCAAATGCCACCCACCTAGGTGGTGGGTATGGCTGTGGCAAGGAGTGGACTAGCTCATGGTCACAGCCCTCAGGCCTGATGCCTGGTACATTTTGTTAACCCTCCTGTTTCTCTAATCATAGTTTCACACACATAATATGTGTGTCAATCCACTGCATCAGAACTTGAACAATTCTTTCCTGTAAACCTCCTAAAATTAGATGCAAAGAAAGGGAGCCTTAGCAGAAAGAACCTCCTTGGGGTGATGAGAGAAACAATCAGAGGAACAATCTGAACAAACAATGGTTGGAAGCATGCAGGAGAAAAAACTCTTGGAGAAAAAGATTTCTGCCTATGATATACCCATGAACATTACTTCATTTTCTAATACATGTGGAAGTAACAGTAATGTTAATCCTTTCAGATGGGTTTAGTAGCAGCTCTTTTCACACAGGGAGAAAATAAATCACATATAAATGTATTAAAACAGAATTAAAATTGTAATTTCTTATTGCAAGCTTAAGAAGGAAAAGAAAATAATTCAAAAAAGCCAAAAGTTTAAAATGTTGCTATGTGAAACCTGGGCAATTCATATATGCATCATACTTGGGACAAAAGGCATAAGCTGGCTTTATCTCAAATAGGCAATTAATGTCACTACCCTATCATGGTTTCCACACCATGGATGAGCAGATGTTGCCCCTGAAGGGTGTATGGCCATTTATCCATGTGTTTGAGGCACCTGGGCAAACTGGTGCTGTTGGAGACTGCTGACCTGCGGGCAAGTGGCCCAGGGGCTTTGGGGGTGGGGTGGCAGTGGGGCAGCCTGGGCCCCACTGGGCATTCAGGGCCGCTGGCAAGACAGTGCTCACAGCTGGTTTTTAAAAACACTTGTTACAAACACCATCTAATTCTAGTAAAAAAATACAGGCAGGGAGCTTTTCTTGGTGTTGAAGTCTGATGACTTTGGTTAGAGCTTCCATTAATGTAGCAGCAGTGTAATTATTGGTATAATTAATTATTGATATAATAATTATTGGTATAAAACAGTTTAGGTGCCCTTGGCTCCCCAGTACCTCCACTTTACTTACAGCTTTCTATCTCCAGGGAACATGTTTGTGTGTCCAGGGGAAAGCGACTAAAATCCATGTTGCACATTGCTGTTACTGTAACTCTAGGAATAATAAAAATCACTCCATTAAAAACTTGTCTTCTTATGGGACTGTAAAATAGTAAAGCTGTGAGTTTGGTCTTTTATTAAACAACTACAGCCAGTACCACTCAACTGAAAATAAATTCCTTCCACTCAGCTAAAGCCATTCCACTTTAGTTAAAGCCATTTCTTCCTCTCAGCAAGCTACCATTAAAAAAGGTGACTAGAAAGTTAGGCCATTACAAATTGTAACTAGATGACAGAAGCATTGGAGAAGAAAATGAGAAAGGGCAAAAAGGACACTTCCCCCTGACAATCAGCAAACACATCTCTGCAGACATCTGTCCTTTAAACAGATGCTTTGTACGATAAAATAATTTGCATTTATCTAAGCCATCGTAGTTGCAACCCATGAGGGATGCAAGCAATTTCCTCGCACACCATGAATTCCAGCTGCTCAGTGGAAACTCGGTGATCACACATGGGAATCAGCCACCAGAGGGCACACGGCTGGAGCTGGAATGCAAGCGACCACCGAAATGCTCTGGTCCATCCGTCAAAATCTCTGGCCTTGCTATGGTCTGATTATCACATTTTTAATAGCATAATTTGGTGTTTGAACCAGAAGCAACCATAAATCTCGACTCGACTGGTTTGGACTCCAGAGAAGTAAATGAAAATAAAAGTATAAATTATATTGGGGAAAGAATTAATAAGTTATAGAAGAGTCAGTGGTAGAGAGACATCATACAGTGATAAAAAAACAATGCAGTCCCTTATATTAGTAGTCCTTCTACACGAGTGGGTTCTGTCTGATGTTGCTCTCCTGCCTAGATTTAGCCTTTGAGTGAAAGTGCTTGGCTCAGCTGGAAGTTTAGGTGCCAGTGAGGTCTGTGGTGGTTTCCAAGATGGGAAAACAATGTCTGGCAAAGTACCCTAAAAATCCAGACACCAAGGAAAAATACAATCTGCAGACAAAGGCATTCAGCAAGGCAGACAGGCAGCAACGACCTGTCAGGGAGCCTTTGTCCTTCCCCAGCATTCATGAAGCATTGCAACCTGCACTTGCTGCTGAATAAAACACTGAAACCCAGCCAATTTGTTATTGAAGTCTTTCACCACCACTTTGTACTGGGCAATTGTTTAAGCAAAAGGCTGTGCAGGATCTGAGTTTAATGTCCTCCTGTTCCCATCTTCTTTAGATAACCATAAATGCTTGCATTGCAGGTGATTGGCAGCTAAATGAGTGTGTAGGCATGCATGCTATAGCTGAACAATATGTCATATTCTTGTCCTTTTTTATTGTACTCAGGACCTGACCAAACTTTGCAAAGGCCTAAAGAATACCTGAACCTTGTCTAATCTGCTGAGTGAAGAAAAAGATTTGATAATGAGAAGGTAATGTTAAGGCTATGAATTCAAATTAACTGTAAGATAAAAATATCAAAGTACAAAAGAATTCTTGTCAGACTGATGCCCCCTAGAGAATCAAGAATTTCTTTGCTTGACTTTTTTTTGTAGAATCATAAAACACCTTGGCAGGCTGAGAAGTTACCCCCTCACCTTGTGGCAGGCTCAGCTTCACCTCTGCTGATACCAACATTCCCTAAAGACCTCCACAGCCTTCACAAGCAGTGTATTCTGCAACATTCTCACTAGTTAACTCTATGAGTCTTGCTGATACTGACCTCCTATCAGCCAGGTTTTCCTTCTTTTTGTCCTTCAGAATATATTCTCTATCATCTGATGCTTTGTTTATTTATCAGTTATTTTGTTATTTCATTGCTGTGGAGGTGATGTTGACATTCTTGCATAGAATATTGTACAGAAATTTCCCTTCAAATAGGTTTTTATGGGTCCTTTGGCAGTACTTGTTTTCTAACTGGATAGAGCTGCAGCCAAGTAAAACAGAAGAACATATTTTATATTTCTTTAGAGATTGATAAATTGATGTTCTGGGATAGAGTTAATTGTCTTTTCAAAGTAGCTAGTGTGGGAATACATCTTGGATTTGTCAAGAAAACAGTGTTAATAACACAAGGATATTTTTATCAATGCTGAGCAGGGTTCCACAGCACCAAGGCCTTTTCTGCTTCTCACACCACCCTAACAGGGAAGAGGCTGAGGGTGCACAGGGAGTTTGGAGGGGACAGCTGATCCCAGCTGACCAAAAGGACATTCCACAGCTTATGTCATCATGCTTAGTATATGAAGTGGGGGAAGAAGAAGAAGGAAGGGGTGGAAGTTTGGAATAAAGGCACTCGTGTTCCCAAGTGACCATTACGTGTGATGGAGCCCTGCTTTTCTGGGGCTGGCTGAACACCTGCCTGCCCTTGGGAAGTGCTGAATCAATTTCTCAATTTGCTTTGCTTGTGCATGGGGCTTTTCCTTTACCTAATTATCTGCCTTTATCTCAGCCCACGAGGTTTTTTGTCTTTTACTGTTCCATTTCTCCCTCCCACCAGGATAGAATGAGGCAGCAGCTACACGGGGCTTAGTTGCCAGCTGGGGTTAGATCACGACGCAGATGCTCCTCACTTAGCATCTCCAAGCATGAAAGCGTTACTTACCAGAAATTTTAAAATCCCAGCTTAATAACATTCAGACTTATGCCAACTGATTAACTATTTGGAAAATAAGGGAGAAAGCCAGGGCTGGGACCATCCCTCAAGCCAGAGGACAAAACAATGTTTACCAAAAATGTCTCCTGCAAGGAGCTTCCATGGATTTCACATGAAAAGTGAGCAAAAAGCAGGAAGAGCCAAACCAAGCGTTTGGGTTGCTCTAACAACACACAGGAGTCACCAAGAGCTATATACCCTTGCTCTGAAGCTTGTCACTTCATGTGCTGAAAGGAGGTTCCCTCTGGTTTTTTGCTTATTATAAAGTGACACTCAGTATAATTTATACTTCTTCATTATTGTTTTCAAGAATAGAAACTGCAGATTTTGCTAAGTCCAGAGACTTTGCTGTGTAGTGAAGCGGATAACTATAGATGCCCTGGACTTCTCTTTATTACCAGACACTGCCCTTTTATTTAGAATGTGCCCTGCCTTTTCAGCAGTGCCCCGTGGGGATTGCAGCCTGCTAGCTCCCGCTGAGCTGCTCCGAGGGACTGCCACGTCTGACTGCAGCTTCCCAACAGGGACAGGAGCTAGCCACGCTCACAAAATGAAGAGACACTGATGGAACCAACAATGCTGGCACAGAAACTGGCTTTCTGCAACCGGCACTTAAATGTACTCATACAGGCATTTAGATGTCTCTGGATAGCGAGCACATTCATTCTTTTTATGCCTTTTTTGTATGAAGTCATGCAAAAACACAATACAGGAATCAATTAAACCACTTTCCACTAATAGCTTGCATTGAGGGAATGCAGTTTTACCTGAGGCTATAAAGTACCTTCCCATCTGGCTGGACCCGCAGCATGACATTGTCTGTGGTGGTGTCGTGGATGAAGGAACGCTTAGAGTGCACGAAGAACATGTCGGGGACCCAGATCTTCTTCACCAGTCTGCCATCAAAGGTCATGCTTTGGTTGTTGGTGCTGGGGAACGACAGCCTCTCGTCTTTCCAGTAGTGCCTCAGGTAAAGAGTCATGGTGAAGTCCTGCAGCAAAAAGGCTTCTGTCACTACCGACACCTTATCAGCACAGTAGGGATTGCTCCTCTCTGGGACAAACCATGAAGTGTAAAGCACCTCTCCTGAGGGCACATCACTCCCCGGGCTGCAAGGAGCATCACCAGCTGCAGCTTGTTTATTCATCAGGTCAGACAGATTTACTGGGCTCAGCCACAACTCACTTCTCAGACTTAAACTCAGTACAGAATGAATAACTCTGTCACTAATGTGTCTTCATTTAAAAAGCAAGTAATGATCTTGCTAAGTACCATGGCATTTTTCTAAAAAGCTGCACAAGTTAAAAAGTATTGATTCTGAAAATGTAAAATCTTCTCCATTATTATTTTGCTAACAGCCAAAATCGACCCTGAATTTTTTTTTAACCTAAGGCCATCTAGTGGTTTTCCCATGTTGATGAGTGTTGCAACATGACATTAGAGGAGGAACAGGGGCAGTATTCAAAAGCCATGGGAACTAATTCAAAATCATAATGTTTGATTAAAACCAAAAAAGAACAAGCTTGTTGTTTGGATTTTGTTTGGTTTGGGGTTTGTTTTGGGGTCTGGGTTTTTTCTTTAACTTCTAAGTCCTCGATGTTAGCTCTTCCACTCTGCTTTCAAGACCCAAAGCTTTCTAGGGGCCCTCTGGCCACCTCCACAAGCTTTCTCCTCAACCAGAACAGGTGAAAGCTCAGGATACCCATGGCTAGCTGCCGGGGTGACAAGAGCACTGGAGTCAGGGAGTCAGCTGGAAGGGCCCCTAGTTCTGGGGAAAATGCTGACCCTTGAGGTCAGATAACTGCAGATATCCCAGCCCACATGAGAGCTGAAATAGCTGCAGTGAGAGGAGCCTGACATGTCACTAGTGTCTCTGCCAACCACCAGCTGTGCCTGGCTCAGGCATGGGAGGAGGTCCAGTGCAAGCTCTTTATCCCTCTGTCTGTTAATTAGGAGCAGAGAGAATCTGGGGCTTCCTGTGAAACCTTCAGAGCTGTTTGATAGTTTTGTTGAAAAGTCAAAACATTTTCAAAAATATTCTGTATTGGGGAGTGATTCTTTTGTCTTTCAAAGCAAAACCTGAGTTATTGAGAGACTCTGTGGGTCACAGAATGTTTGGATTGGAAAAGTGCCCTTAAAGACCATCTTGTTCCAATCCCCCTGCCATTGGCAGGCTATCTTCCACTAAACCAAATTGTTCAAAGCCCTTTCCAGCCTGATCTTGAATGGGATGGGGCATCCACAACTTCTCTGGGCAGTCTGTTTCAGTGCCTCACCACACTCTGAGTAAAGGATTCTTCCTTATATCTGATCAAAACCTACCCTCTTTCAGTTTAAAGCCATTCCCCCTTTTCCTTGGGAGCTCTCTGGCCCCTGACTACCTCAGAACGTGTCCAAAGTGACTATGTCTGCAGCATGTAAGTGCTTTAAAGCAAACACATTCATTGGTTTCCTCAGAGCTTTTAAGTGTGTTATCACTATTTAAGAAAATAGAGAAACCCAAATCCTTTGAGACAGTCTTGGCAATGTTTTATCATTCTGTCCTAGAGGAAAGAAAATGACAGATTTCTTCCTTCTGCTTCAAGGGCCATGAAATGGTAGCATGAGGTCAATAGAAGTAATTGTTGGCAGATTCAGATTGAATGTGAATCTGCCTTTGGAGGCTGTGGAGTGTTTCTCCTTGGCAGTATTCAAACCCCATGGACACAACCCCATGTAGCCTGCAGAGTTTTGGTCTCCAGAGGTCCCTGACTCTTACCATGTCCACCTCAGAAATGCTGTCCAGACTTTCAACTTGGACATCCACCCCAACAGGAATTGCAGGGCCTAGGGGAAAAAAAAATAGGAGTTGACAAAGTACAAACCTAGTGAGACAAAGCAATACTCTGACTTTACTATCTTACAGGGAGAAATAGATGCTCAGTCTTAAATAGAAACAACAGTAAGCCAATAGAAAGTATAAATTATTGGAATTCACAACAAAAATCTCCTAATAACAACTAAAGTCAGTAATAAGACTGACCCATGAATAATTTTCTCTTTTTATTGTGTTATCCTACATGTGGTCCTTCAAGATTTAAAAGCAACTTTAATTGTTTTTAGCTCTAGTGCTTGAGTCCAGGACTGGTGAGACAGATTACTGGAAGAGGATCCATTCACAGAGAGACCAGTGGTGGCACAACTAAGGGAATGTGACAGATTTTCCCTCACTTTTGCTCTCCTTGCAGGCTAATAACATCCATGAAAGTGTGCATTTGACTTTCACAAGACTCAGTGCTCAGCTGTGGAGAAGAAAGGGTGACAGGAAGGGATACATAGCAGGACACAGGCATGTGCCAGTGAGCCTGAGGCTCCTGAGGGGAAGGGTCCAACTGTGACCCCATATAATAGGGATTCTGAACTTTTTTCCCTCCTCCAGGCTTTGACTAGTCTCTCATATACCTCTGGCAATTACAGTCCAGGAGAGCTGTCAAATAAAATAATGCTCACATTTGTGAACTGCTGTGAAACTGAAATGTTTTTAAATTAATTGAACATGCTTGTATTTGGCATATTGAGCATTTAGCGATAAAATCTTCTTTCATCAGAGTATATAATGGTATCCTGGATTTGAATGACCATCTGTCAGCCAGAAAGGGTAGATAAATTACAACATTCTCTAATCCGATGCGCTGAAAGAAAGAGCGTTCTCCATCCATTTCCCTGAAAGCTTCAGTTGCTCTAGCACACAGCCACCAAACTGTGAGCAAGTATTAATACAGTCAAAATATTTTATTTTGGGTTATAAATTAGGTCAAAGTGGTACATCATTTGATTATGCACATGTATGGCCATACTAAGACAAAAACTTAGAATGTCCCACACCATCCAGGTATAAACATAAGGTGTGTTTGCAGATTTTTATCAGAAGAAAGTATCACTGAGCAATAGGATTAATATATTGCCTGTTAATCATATTTCCATGCCTTTGACTATGCTTTTTGCTTATCCAGCAGGCTATTTCACTGAACATCCATTCCCCCGAGAGTGCCATGAATTCACAACTCAAAAGAATAGAAATTAGAAACAGAAGAGCCAATCTGCTTCTTCACTGTTGTAAATGTTACAGAATAAGGAAGTGACAGTTTAAAACAGGAACAGTGACAAATGTGCATGTTTCATACCTCCAAAACCTGGTCTCATGCTGAAGTCATGGTCATCTATTCGCAGCAGCTGCTCTGACTTCGTCAGGGGAGATTTGGTGATGTCAGGGCTTCGTTTTAAGATTGGGCTACCAGGAGGAGAGAAGCACAGCTATGAGCCCTGGGCAGTGCCTGTGAGAAGCATGCGCTTGTTTCACTCCATTTACTCCTCAGAACATCCACCCCTTAGAGTATGAGCCTGTGATTGTGGCAGTGGTTGGCAGAATGTCATTAAAAACTGATTCCTGCACTCAGCATGCAGTTTAGGCACCTGTGATAATTTTAGCACTGAGAAAACATTTGTTTGGTGGCTTTTCGTCCCTGTAAAATTCTCTCTGCAGTTTGGGGACAGTCATTAAAATGTGTGGGCTGGAGGAACAATATGTGTGAATAAGTGGAGAGGAGGAGGCATTCCTGACATTGAGTTATGATGGAGTGTGAGGCCAGGAATTAGGGAAACAATATATCAAATAAGCTACTGGCTGGTGCCCAGGAACAAAATGGAGAAGGTCTGGGAAGCAGGCCAGGAGGCAGGCCATTCCCTAACTTGGGATAAAATTATTAGCTTCTGCCCCAGATTTCCATCAAGGATAAAAAGCAGCATTACAGGCCTGGGAGGTCTCTGAGCATTAAAGAGCCTGGGAGGGTAATTCCAGAAGCTGTTGGAGCTGCACCGAATGCTGGACAGAGGAGGCTCTGATTCCCTTCCACATCAAAATGCAAACTGCTGTTCAGTGCCCCAGTGCTGTGGCTGGGATGGTGATGGCAGCAGCTCCTTGGTTGCTCTCTTGTGTAGGGGAAGCCTTTGCTGCCCTCAGAACCAGCCACTTGGGTGGCAGGAGGGCTCAAAAAAAGGAGGAGAGGTTTTGCTGGCTCTTGATTTTAGAAAAGGTGGCACACTCAGAGAGGCACTCATCTGAATATACACAAGACAAGTAAGAAGTAAATTAAAGGAAAACAGGCTGACAAAGAAACTTGATGAGGTAAAAGTTCCTGAGATAAAGTTTCTCATAAATGAGACTGCTCAGCCATGCTGGACTTCTCAAAGACTTGTTGAAAGTTGTACGAGAAGCCAATACAACAATCTCCTAACAGAGGCCAGCGGTGTTGACAGTGACTCCTCTCACAAATCCTTTATCTGGACTTCAAAGTATCTTAGAGAGATGCTTAGACTAAGTTCAATAATTGCTAAGAGGTTTGAGTTGTCTACTTCCATCAGTGAGTTCTAGTCATGAATTATCCCTCGGGCACTTTAAAAGCTGGCCCCGGCTTCTGTTTGAGGTTTAGTTCAGCCTCTGAAAGACCTGTGAGTGTACATTAGGAAGGTTTATGCCTGTCCAAGGCAGAGGCCAGGGGCAAAGCAAACCTTTGAGAGCAGGTTTGACAGTGCTCAGAAAGGTGCTTTCTCCCTGCCAGTGGCAGTGGGAGGAACAAGTGGCATGATGGAGAGCCCATGGAAGGACTCTTGGAGGGAAGGAATCCAGAAGGGATTCTTGGAGGGAAGGCACCCACTGACACGGCATGGCAACACAAACTGCGCATCAGTGCCACAGGGAGCCTGAGGGGATGCGGCAACTGGCCGTGGCCTCACCCCCCAGCCCCGTGAGGGTGCCAGGCAGTGGGGCTGCCTCTGGGGCCTGCTGCACCCTGCTAATGGCATGGCTAACACCTACAGACAGCTGGTGAGGCAGAGTGGAAATTTTCCAGAGTAGAAATCCATTTTGATTTAGGTGAAACGTACATCTTTGAGTTAAGTCTGTAGCTTGCTGTTTAATCTGACTGCCAGTTCGTGCGAAGGGCCTGTGCTTAGAGAGACTGCTTCAGCCAAAAGACAAGAGATAAGGGGAGAGGGGGTGGCAGACAGAGCAGGGCAACCTGACCCAAGAGTTCTTTAGCAGCAAGTGTCACACAAAATCAGTAAAATGAATATGTATGAATCTATTGTGAAATTGTATGCATACGTATTTGAGAGAGAGCTAAAAGGGGATCTGGCGTTCCCAGAGGTATGCATGCCATTTTAGGAGAATGATTCCCACATGCGTCCAGCGCTGTAATAAACACACCAGCTTCACAACTTTCACAAAAGTTGTGAAGTTTGTTTGCTTCCACAAATCACTGGCTTGTCTGAGTGGTGCCCCCATCCCCTGCCCAGCCCAGCCACGGGCATGTGGCGGGCAGGCCCAGGCCAGCAGCGGCCTCCTGAGAGCTCTGCTTACCTGCCCTGCTTGTGCGCCTCGCCGTGGGCTTCCCGTCGCTGCCGCTGCGGCCGGCTGCAGGAAACAACGGGAAAATGGAGAGCTGAGACAGGTGGGCACGGGCAGGCGGGAGAGGATGTCAGGAGGGAGGCACCGCATCCCTGCAGCTTTACCTTCTGTCACATGTGAGAAATGGTGCTTACCTTTTTTTTTGCAGCCTTTCACCAAAGGCCGGTGGCAGGCTGGGCATGGCAGAGGGTGCGGAGGGTAGGGATGCTCGGCCTCACAGTGGAGACAGGGCAAAAGGAGGGGAGCCATGATTTTTGTAAGGTGGGATGCCTCTGTTTTTGACTGTCTGGCAGAGTACCCAAGCAGGCAGCTGAGGTCCCACCTGCCCAGCCTTGGCTGGCAACACCAGGGGCTTTGGAGACAGCAGCTGCCATGGGGCCTTAGGGCCACAGCCATTACACCTGCAGACTAGAGTATGTTCATGAGAAGAAAAGATTTTCAAATTATTTTGGAGGGGGGGGAAAAAGGAAACAAACGGTGCAAATTGTTTCTGGCTTCATACCATCTCCCATCTGGCTGTCAAGAAAGGTCTTCTCAGGTCTTTGGCCAATATTCGATTTAATCATTAAAGGCAAGAATATTGCTTTTGGCCATGTAAGTGCTAGCTTGAGCAAAAGTAACATTTTAAACATTTAACAGTTCTAAGTCATCTTTAACTAAAAGTAAAAAAAATTAGCTTCTCTCTGTAATAAACACTAACTCAAATCAACTGTGCTAATGAGGCTTTTTGCCTATTAGCATACATTTCAAATCCCTTTGTATAGAGTTACAGTGGCAAAACTCTTTTTGTTGTAATGGTTGACAGCACCTGAGCACCATTGTCCCTTTGGTGTGTGGTGGAGGAAGCCCAGGCCTTGTGAGACAGTTCTTTTCTGGGCTGGGAACATTCCAAAAGCCAACAGTATGGAAGGGAAATTCATCCTGCTGCTGCCACAGAGAAGCAGACAACCAGGTCAGGAATGGGCATGTGGGGCTGTAGTACTGATTCACCCTGAAGAACTGGAAGAGTAGGATTTTTTTTTTTCCAGGATCTACTTTGTGTTTCCCAGAGGAATTCTAGGAATAAGTGCACAGGCAGATGAGTGTTTGGGGGAGTCTTTGGGCCATGCAACACCATTGCCATTAAAGGAAGCAGCTTCTGTGGCACTGCTTGGACCTGGGCATCACAAAGCAAAACACTTGCAAATGCAAAATGCACTTTCTGGAGCCTTCTGCCTTCTGAGACACCTTATATGTCTCACTGCTGCCTGCTTCTCATCTGCTGGCTGTCAGGAAATAATTTCTTGTGTTTTGGGGATAAGCAGATTCTGGCAACAAGCTGACCTATTTGCATGACTTTAAGTGCCCTAGTAAACTCTTGGCTGTTCAGGAATAATGCTGGTATTTGAACAGGGATGAAGCAAGCCATGTTCTTGCCATTTCTAATTTTCATTTCCCTTGTAGGTCTTATCTAATGCTTCATGGTGGCTCTGTCCCTATTCTGCTTGTCAAGGGAGACTTCAAGGCATGGCCATCAAGGATTTGTGGCCAACTCATCCCCATTCTCTGCACTCAGCAAGCCTGGGTGTTTCCTTTTATTTCCTCCAGATGTTCCTCTCTCTCCTCTAAAGTTAACTTTATTTCCCTGCCACAGACAAGCATAAAATGTCCCCCATGCTCCATCCACTGCAGAGTACTGTGTTCATTTGAGCTTTGGTTTGGGTATTTTGCTTCTTTTTGCCAGTCCTGTTCCCCTTGTCACAGCTCTGTGGCAGCAAAACATTTTTACCTGTTACCCAGTTACTCCAATTTGAAGCCCCATTTCTTTCTACTCAGTAAATACCTTTTCTGTTCTGGTTCCTGGGGAGTCCTCTGCTGGCTCAGGGATCAATGGCAGCTCCATCATGGGACCCCATTACTCTGCCAGTCTGGGCTGTGAATCAATGGAAAGCTGCTGTGGCTTCTGCTGTTGCTGGGTGTTTGTGGTTGACAGCCTCAGCCAGGAGATTCAGCCCAGACATTGTGCACAGATTGCTCAGCTCAACTGGCTGTGAGTGTCCCTCCTGCTTTCACTGGGATGACAGGCTCCTTAAAACTAAACAATCATTCCTGAGGTAAAATATACTGAATAATGAACAACCTTTTTTTTCCTCCCCCCACAATGTTAATACTTATCTCCTAGCAGCTACAATGCCAAAAGGCATTTCATGTCTCATGAAGGTCACAGAGATGCTTTGTGAAAAAGCAACATCTGGAGCAGAGTGGCATTTACTCACAGTGCTCCCTGTGCATTGCTAGAGTAGCTCTCGGGCCCCTGATGGCAGCTGGGGTGATGCAAGCTCTTCAAAGTCATTGTTATTGCCCCAGATGTACCCACTGCTTCAAGGGATCTTGAGATGCCTCTGCCCCAAAGTCTGAGGCTTGCTGGGGCTGGGAGGCAATAATGTGGCTGAAGCGTAGGATAGCTGGGCAAGAAAATCAGCCAATCTAGATTTTGATCACTACTGCTACAGACACAAGGCAAAAGGCAGTTACCCTTTTTGTACTTTAAAGCATGATGTTTCCTATTGCTCTAATAGTCACTCCAACACAGCAAAAAGGGTTGCAGGGTTAGGGTTAACAGTGTCTGATTTTCAGAAGAAACAGTCCAACCCTGACATCTAAAGGTCCCAGCAAGCATTTCCAAATGCCCAACTTCACAGGACACGTGCCAGAGGAATGTCAGGTCCACACTTACAATGTGCACCAGAAACCCCACAGTGTTCTTCATTCTTCATCTTGGAAATAAGATCTTTTGGAAGCAACCAAAACAAATGCGCAAGAGGTCATTACCCATCATAGCATTTTAGTTCGCAATTACTTCTGCAACATCCATTTCCCACCTATAATCTCACAGATCAGCTGATCCACAGACCTCCTTACCACCGATGGAAGGCAACGGGGGATATGGAGCTTGTTGAGCCAGTTTCCAGCAAAACTTCTAATTGCAAAGTAAAGAAAGTGATACAAGTCCCTCGTGCCTGCCAGCCATGCCATGGCACTCAGCTCTGGGCCCCCCATCCCTGAGTGAGCAGGGTGGACACCTTGTGCTGTGCCTCCCATCCTGCACCTGCTGTGCTGCACACACCTCATGCCATGATGGGCAGGGGAATGCCAGCACCCACGTTCTGCTTGGTCTTCCCATCAAATTACATCTGGGCAAGGCAGGAGAGGGTAGTGGAGACAGCACAAGTCCCTGCGGGGAACAAAGTCTTGGCAGGATGAACATGGGATTGACAAAGGTGTATTGGTACTATAGAGATCCGTTAGAAGTGTAAAAATCTTATTAAATACCTATTAAATGCCTACATAGTTGGCTTTGATCTCCCTATTTTATGATCAGTTAGTGACTGGGGTTCATACGACATCCTGTTAAAGGCCAAAACCAGACAGGGGAAGGCTGGTTTAGGGAATGGGGGAGAAGCAAAAGGAACTGGGGGTTGTAGGCACAAACATACAGGAGGTTCCTGCAGGGAAAAAGTAGGGCAGAGACAAAGGGAGCTGGGATCTGCAACAGTGCCTGTGCTTTGGGTGAGACTGAGGAGAAAAGAGGTTGGATGGGCAGAGGTGGGGAGGGAAGATAAACATTGGGTAATGATAGAAGATATCAGAAGGAGCAGAGAAGAGTGGAGGCATCAGATTCAAACAGTGCCTCATCATTTTGTGGGATGACTCCTGGGGCAAAGAGAGACTGGACAGTCCTTCATGAGTAGTGGTGTCCCCTCACCACAGAGTGGTGCTGGGCAGAGATAATGTCCAGCTCCTGGAGACATGTGAGCCTTGCTGGGCTAAAGAACTTCCCAGCCTGTGTTCCAAAGGAAAAAAGAGTGTTTGGAGTGGGGAGTTCACAGAAAATTCTTCCATAGAATTCCTTATGACTTTGCAAATGAATTGGGAAGGCTTCTCAGCAAGCAGGAGATGCTGGTGGATAGGTGGTGCAGCAGGTCCAGGTGAAGATTGAGAAGTTGTCCAGAGCCCAGAGAAGAGCTTTACAGGGGGAGGAAAAGTGAGGCAGCTAAATGGGAAGAAAACCCACCCAGCACCTGAGGGAGAAAAGAGCAAAACTGAAATGTGAGGAAACTGCTTTTACCTGGTAACATGCACTTCACCAGACATGATCCACTGTGCAACATTAATTACCCAGGGATAATGTAGGATAGAAACCCACTAATTTGTACTCAAATTGAGAGACATGAAAAGCCATGAGCTGTAAACAGGACTCTAAGAACTGAGGAAAATTTATCATGACATGTTTTTGTTGGGTTTTTTTGCATTTGTCAGGCCCTTATTTGTTTGTAATTATTTTGGACTATGTGTCCTTATGATTAGTAGGTTTAAAGATTGTGAAGAAAGGTGATACAATGCTATCATAATATATATAGTTAAATATATGAAAAGAAAGGCGGAAATAGCACTATTTTTGATCTTTACATTACAAAGTCTGAAAAACTGTGGGATTCTGAGGTCTTCTACCATCTTTTTTTTTGCGTGATACAGAAAATTCAATGAGAACCCCATTTTAATCCATTATTATTTGAATACAGGTCAGTCTCAGAATCCAAAATAAGCAGGAGACATTCATACACCCTTTAAAAGTTGCACTTCTTTTGCTCTTTGCCTGGACACTGACTAAAGGAAAAAAGGGAACATACATACACATATTGATAACTCAGAAAAGTTGTGCCACCTGAGGTCTTGACACTGAACCTGATATTGCAAAAGTGGAAGTGTCCCTATGTTGCAGCAATTGCATCCAGTGCATGGGTGTTTGTTGAGTTTTGTGTTACATATGTTGAAAGGAAGAGTTGGAGGAAGCAGAAGGTCCATCCTGCCAGCTAGGAGGAGGCAGGCGTGGTGCCAGGACTCAGCCAAGTAAGAAAGAGAAGCAGATGAAGGGAAGGGGAGAACTAATGGGGCAATGCAGAACATGCTGAAAGATTTCATGTCTGACCCAGTCTCAGAAGAAAAGCTGACTTGCAAGCACAGTGTAGATCAGGGAAGGGCATTTTAAGGAGTATTTAGACAGTTGGAGGTATTTAAGTCAGCAGAGGCTGATGACATTTCCCCAGGAGCACTGGGAGTACCAGCTGCTACAGACTCTAAGCTGTAAGCAACCACCTCCAACGATTCCTCAGAGGTGGGTGATGCCCCTGGGGGAGAGCGTGAGGGTGAGAACAATACCTGGTTTTAAGAGAGGTACAAAAGAAGGAAGTTGGAGCTTTGAGATCCGAAAATAAATTGTGAAAAACTCAAGTGATCCATTGGTTTGCCCCCTGCCCCCAACCCCAGGGAATAATGAGATTATAAAGATCAGTTAACGTGAATCTTTGCAATAATTGACGTCAAACCAGTCTAATGTCCTGTCTGATGGTGTAACTGGCTGCCTTAGTGTAAGCAGGAGGAAAAGTAGATTTAAGTGAGGTTTTTAATATTTCATGACTAAACAAGGGAAACAGGGTTGAGGTGAAGCTGTGACTTTGGGGGGCTAATGTGATGCCATTAATTTGCTGCTGCTGAGAGACACTAAACAACATTTCACAGATTTCATCCTGGAAACAGCTGGTCAATGTTTTCAATAGTAGGACAGATGACAGAACTATAAAACTCAGGCATGAGGGCATGCTTGAAAGAGAAACAGGCATTTGGGGATCTCGGGTCCCAATTCAAAGCCACAATGTGTTGGAGAAAAGGTCTGATGCCTATATGACGAACTGCAAGAAAAGATAGCACTAAGAACTGGTGGAATATGGAGAAATAAATGTATAAATGATGAATGGGGAATAAGTAGGCAAAAAAATTTGAATTGCAATAGAATAGAACAGAAAAAGCATAATTGTAACAATTCTGCTGTTGGGGCAACGTTAAGAAATATTCATCTTGGCACAGGACCAGAGATAGATTTAAAGTAAATGGATTGAACAGTAACAAGTCAACAGGCTTTTACCCAGAAGAAAGCCAAGTAAGAAACTGTTGAATCAATAGTCATTGGTGACACAGGACTGGAAGGTAACAGCTTTCAACTTCTTTGGGACTCTAAAAAGCTACTGACTGTTCCACTGGACTAATTAGCTATAAAGATAGCAAACCCTACCAAAAGTAGACACCAGATAAATATAGTATGTATTGAAGAAGAGTTTTCTTGAAGGATATTATGCCCTTTGGAACTATGGAAACATTTAGTTTGGAAAAGACCTTTAAAAATCATCAAGTCCAACCATCAACCTGGGACCACCACCATGTTCAGCATTAAACCAGGTCCTCAAATGCCATATCCACATTTTTTGAACATTTCCAGAGATGGTGACTCCACTGCTTCCCTGGGAAGCCTGTTTCAATGCTTCACAACCCTTCCCATGAAAATATTTTTCCTAAAATCTAATCTAAACCTCTCCTGGTGCAACTTGAGGCCGTTTCCTCTTGTCCTGTACTAGTTACCTAAGAGAAGAGACTGGTGCCCACCTCACTACAACCTCCTTTCATGGAATTGTTGTAAAATAATGGCCTTCTCTAAAAAGTTAGTGGCCTTGTAGACAAGAGTAATCAAGATCACACATTGTACCACAAATTCCAAAGGAATGTTCCCAGGTTCTTCTTGTAAAGAAATCAGAGTCAGAAAGAAGTTCCCCACATGTGAATGGTTACAAAACATGAAACAGAGGAATTATGCAGAGTTTTTACCATGAAGAAAGTTTCCCAGTGTAGTCCCCTGATACCTATGATAGGATCATTGTTGTTCAATAGCTTTATAAATTATTTTGGATAAAAGAGTAATTACTGGAAACAATATTTACTGAGGATATGTAACTATTCAAGGTAGTTAAAATCAGAGCTTTGGGTGGAGAATTGCAGCAGATTCTCATGACTTCAGAAAAATTCAGTGCTAGCAAATTCAGAAAAGCGTACATTGATTTCTACTTTGTATTTTTAATTTTTTCCATTTTGCATTCAGAAATGAAGTCAAAATAGTGATGGCCTCCAAACCAACTGTTACTGCTAAAGAAGTGTCATTGTGGTATTTCTGGGTAAACATCAGCTTAGTGCTGCACAGTGCTCAAGAGGACAAACAATGGTTCGGCATTATTGGGAACAGAGCAGCAACCAGAGAGAAGGCATTTCAAGTGTGTCAGCAACACCAAGGCATGTCCACATCTCACATATCCAATGTCCATAGCTAGAAAAAATAGCAGAGTAAGAGGAGAGATTTTGGAGGTGAAGAAGCCTTCCAGGCAGGCAGAGCAGGGCTCTCAGAGTGGGAAAGGAGAAGATGGCCAAGTGATAATGGTGCAAGCATATGAATTCAGGAGTAGCTTGGTGCAAGTGGGCAGGAATCTGTCGCTCAAGACCTTCCACAATGCATAGCAAGGAGAAGAAATTTGACAGAAAGTATATAAGCATGGCATCACACTGTGAAATTCACCCTGAAATCTGTGAGTGCTTTCACAGAAGTGAGTTTGGAAGGTGACTGAGCATATTTTAGAAGAAAAACCATCACCATTTCAGATGTGAACTCAACTCTGCAATGAGAAAATCAATTTATATGCATTCAGGAGGAAAGAAATTACCTTGCAGCATCTTCAAATTGGTTTGGGGTTGTTTTGGTTTTTTTTGGCTAGGCTTCACACAGCCTGTTATGTCTCCTCACAATAGCTCATAAAACACATTGTAGTAATGGTGGGCCAGAAGAAGACATGAAGCTGCTGATCCTGAGCAAATTGCAATGTTACCTGGAGCTTCTGTCATTAGGGGCCAAGGAAGGTTGCAGAGTACTTGGGTGCATAAACATGGCTACAGAAGTGCCAGTAGAGGCTGTTGTGCCACCAATGAAACTAATAAAGTTAGGAAGCTGTGTGGCACATAGACCTGAGGTAAATTCTAGAAGGGATGAAAGGAGGCTGGTAATAATGATGAAAGTAGAAAATAGAGTTTTCAAAGCATCATCACTTGCTATGAGAAGCAGAGGGGGGACACTTCTGGCTGGTCCAAGAAAAGGAGCCATGCACAATTGAAATTTCTTGAAAGAACAACAGGGGTGAAAAGGCAAATGAGAGAAAGAGCTAAGCACTAATGAAAAATAAGCTAATGTATAACAAGATAAAGAAGAGGAGCATGGTTGGAGGGAAGAAAAGGCTTTGAAGTAAGCCACAAAGTAATATGAAGTTGAAAGCAACAGGGTAAATCTTGGCAGATTTGTGTGACAAGGGCAAGGTATGTGGGGGAAAAAAATAGGCAGGTGAAGCAGAGGGCAAAGAAAGAGACAAAAAAAAAAAGAGAAACAGTTTATTGAAGAACAGGAGAAACCTTGAATGAGGGAAAGAAAAGGAGTGTAGGAGATGAAGAAAAAAGGAGGAAAGGGGAAGGCAAGTTACTAACTGGGGAGATGGAGAGATAGCACTTGCACAGGTCTGAAGTCCACACTGGCCTCTTGCTCTCCTGAGACCCAGCTCTGCTGGAGCAAGTGGTGTCCAGACATAACTCAAACTGATCCCAGAAAGCAATGCCTTGGGAGCTGTGGGCTCACTGCATCTGGCTCACCACTGGTAATGTGGCAATGCCTTCACAGGCATTTTACAGTCCTACCATGCACTCCACAAGTGTGATCTAAAGACAGCTTGCATTAGCAAGATTTGTTTATGCAAATGGGTTACTATTTGGAGATAAAAGTGAGGCAAAATTATTGGTCAGGTAATGGTAGAGGCATGACTAACAACATGAAGTGAGTCTCAGGTAAGGTTGAACAAACATGATCTCTAGATCTTTTACGGTGGAATCTCTTCTGTTGAGAGCTGTTTGTCTGAAAGGTGGTTTTATTGCTGTCCAGGGAGATTTTTAGTGTTAAAAGAGATTTTTGATTTTTTTTTTCCCCCCAGCACTTAGCTCTGGCAGAACAACATGGCTCAGCTCCAGGACAGTTCTTTCCCAATTGCTCATCCTCTCTAGTAGATTCTGCAAGTCTAATTAGCAACACAGGCTTTGGCCCTTTTGTTGGCACAACGATGTTTTGACTTTTAGTGAGCTTTTGCATCATTCTAGTGACTGCCCCCCCCCGAAGCCTGGTGGCTTTCCAAGAGCCTGAGCAGTTGGGAAAACAGCAGACAGCTCTCTTGCCAGTGCTCCAGAACTCAGCTCCTTTCTGTAGGAGTTTTGGCACTCTGAACCCAACAGGCAGAAAAAGCCTTGCAATCCCTGCAGGTTTTGCACATGGCTGACTGCAAACTGTGAACGGGTCTGCAAGGTGAGAAGGCTTTTATTTTTATATTGCTGCTCTTTGAAGTGAAATTCCTTTAAGGTGATTTGCCCTGGAGATTAGCAAAAATAAGTAGTTGAGTCTTTGACTGGCACACAGACATTTTTACAGTGAATTTCAGTATTTGAGGGCTCTGTAGTAAGTCCCATGCAATAAAGCTATCTACTATGTTGCTTTCACTGTGACTGTCTGCATACTTTGACCTAGATTGATTTGTCATTTTCTTGTCACACTATGTCCTAAAGCCTCAGCAGCTTGATTTAGGGAATTATTTGGGACCTTTTTCAAAATTCATGTCATGCAAACCCAGTCCTCATAAGACTGTGGTGCATGCATGGACTCTCATGGGCAAAACCTCTCCTGTCTGCTCACTCTTCTTCACAGCCCTTGTGTCTCATGCTAGAATGGGGTACCTGCAGTGAAAAATATTGTGACAGAGAAGGTGTCTGATCCTGCAGCTCCCCATGTACTCCACTCACCAAATCTCTAGAATGTGAAGGCTTTGGATGTGAGCTCAGCTGGATCTGGGCAGGTGAAAAGAGAAGCCCTGGAGCTGAAAACTGCAGATCCAGTGGTGAGTTTTAATTTGAAAGCAGAGTTCAGCGCAAGTGAGTCTCACCTGGAAGAAACTGACACACCATCTAAAGAAATAAGCTAAAAGCCTATGTATTCCTCCATCAGCTGCACCATGGCAATCAGGAGCAAAGCTGGACACGACTGTCAGGGACAGCAGGATGCTGGCAGGTCTTTACAGCAGGTGCCTCTGCCATGTGCCAACACCGGTGGCTGGCCCTGAGCCCTGGCACTGAGGCAAGAGGATGATCTTGTTGTTCTGTAGGGATTCTGGGGGTTAGGGAGGTCATGGGTGCAAATCAAGCCATCCTGAGCATCCTGTGATGGTGTGGAGACAGCCTTTTACACATCAAATAGATTTTCCCATCAATCTCCACTGAGGCCTTTGTCTTTCTTCAGAAGGAAAAGGCTACAGTGGAGGGATGGATTTCCATCCTGGTCCTTACCACAAGCCTTAAGGAGCAAGAAATGAGTGTTTAGAGAGGAGTAAAGAGGTCAATTACTCTAACTTCTCCTCCTGCATTCAGAGCTGGGTGTTGAAGGGAGGGGGAAACAGAGTCAAATCTAAAATGTTCAGGAGTAATGTTCTCTGCAAGTTTTTCTGATGTAATATACCATCCTCTGTTGCTCCAGAGGTTGTTACCATCCTCTGGATCCTTTTGAATCCAGGATCTAACTCTGTGATGGAAAAAGGCATGGACTTTGATTGAAAGTGCCAAGGAATCATGGCTACTTCAAAACTGTTTTACATAACCAGCATCTTAACATAAGAGACCACCCCATGAGAGCAAAGAGGCTTGGC
Organism: Agelaius tricolor; assembly: GCF_023055355.1. Classification (NCBI taxonomy): domain Eukaryota; kingdom Metazoa; phylum Chordata; class Aves; order Passeriformes; family Icteridae; genus Agelaius; species Agelaius tricolor. Next base: position 90,406,977 of record NW_027269261.1, on the reverse strand, counting down.
TGGACCTCTGAGACGAGGTGTTCTGCCATACACAGATGCCTGGTAGTGTTTGGCAGGCATGATCTTCCACTGGGAGATCCTGACAGCAGTCCCAGAAGGTCAGGGGGATTACCTCTGCATACAGCACCTGCTGGAGGGCTGTACAAATACTGCATCTATTCCTGATGTCAATCCTGAAAAAGCAGTGAAGGGACAGAGGAAAACAGCCAAATGGCCAGGTCAAAGCTTGGGAAACATTCCACATTGAGAAATGCAAGAAGCCTTATCTCCTAAATGTATGTAAGCAGAGATGAATGGAGGCTTGGTCCTCCTGCAAATATCTTGGTGGAGAGGAGACAAGATAGCACAGAACAGGACCAAACAGATGGAAGCCAGAGTTAAAAAATACTTGCAATCCTGTTCTGAATTTGACATTGAAGGTTAGGGGTTTGGCACAGAAGGGTTTGTTGCTTGTGCTTAGGAAGAAATCGTGAGGTCCTATGGTCATCCTATGGATGGCCATAATCATCTTTTTTTACTTTACATGGGTGTCTCACAGGCTGTGCCATCACAGGGCAAAGTGGGCACTGTGCTGGGCACCACACTGCTGATGGACAACCAACCCTACAGCCACAGGAAAACTTTGTTCCTCTCCCCATCAGCTCTCCTCAACATCACTGAGCCCTACTGAGGAGAAAATAGGCCAGAAATGCCCTCCCAGGCCAGTGTGGTCATGCTGGGAGGGCAGTGGAGCCAATTCTCCAGAGCCACACCACCTCAGGGCTTTCTGATGGGCTTACCCTGGAACAATTACACCTCATATACAACGTATAGGGGAAGAGGCAGCTCCTGCATTTACTGAATAGGTACTTCTTTTCCATTTTCACACATTTTTAACACTTTTCTGCTTTGATTTGTTATATTGTCACTTCATTGCACTGACACTCTTAAGCATTTAGTGCAGTATGGAGCTTTCCCTAAAGATGATAAGCAAGAAAATGGCTGTGTGTGCATGTTCCTCTCGTCTGGATGCTTCCCAGCTCACACGATGGCACCTTGCTTTTCACCCCCTTCATTTGCTACAAGCCAACACATCACCTCTGCTGTCACGGTCATGAAGCCTCAACAAAAAAAGGGATTTTGTGCCTGTCTTGTACCCATACTGGCTCTGGTAATGTATCCCCTGGGGGCTGGTCATGAAGAGAGCACTGCATCCATTTTGCCAGCTATACCTCCATGGAGGTGGTGTCACTGCTGAAGCCACTTCCTCTGTATGAAATGGTCCATGGATGCCCAAGTACTGATCAGGACACTGCAGTCACTCTGGAAGGTGCCCCTCACCTGCTACAAGGGGCCGTTGGAAAATAAGCACTTTCCATCCCTTCCACCTTTCAGCTGTTTTTTCTGAAAGCTAATAGGAGTGGTTTGAACTCCTCGGGACTGTGACATTCCTGCATTTCCATCCCTATACACTTTACAGTATGGATGATACAGAGTCTTTACAGAACAGCACTATAGTAAAGCAGAGACAATACAGGTTCAGTCCGTCACAAGCAACAGTACACAGCATTTAAACAAAATTTAATGTGTCAGCTATATTCTTACATAAAAAAAGAAAAGTATTTTTTTCCTCCAGGGGTAACTAGTTTTGTGCCTGAGCATAAAAATCCTCACACAAAGTTCCAACTATTTCCCAAATAGAATGTAAATAATCAGAACTCAGTTGTAGCAAAAACCCTTCCTCAATTCAAATCCTCCTAAAATGGCTGTCTACAAGATAATGAGAGCAAAATATCACATTGTCTTTTTGTAAGAGAGAAAGAGAGAGTGAGAGAAAGAATAGACAATGTTTTAGATAATTTTAGCATATTAATACAATATACTGTTTTATATCTTTCTGTTTCTTCTGATGACCGTGATAACCGACCATTGCCTTGCTGAGACTTTATTTTTTCCTTTTAAAAGGTCTATAAAAAATAACATGGGAACAAAATACCAAATTCTAAATATTTTAATCTGAGATCTCAAGTCCATCTAATCTTCAGTGAATGCAACAATTCTCATGGACCTAAATTTCATTTCCCTTTCATGTAAATATTCTATCACATTTTAACTACCATTAATATAAATGCCTCTTTTTTTCTACCCTTTCAAACTTTGAGACACTTCAGAAACCTATTTTTTTTAAAGAAACAGTGATTTTGACAGTAGAAAATGCATTAAAACTTACTCATTGGCAAAAGAAACGACAGAAAATATTTTTGCCTGAGAGATCACAGTCTGCAAATACAAGCTCAAATTATCTGTTAGTCATTTTATCATCACCCAAAACATTACATTTATCCAAACTGTAGCTGCTTGAATGTAAAAACACGAGACTCACCTGCCTTTTTTGTATACCTCATGTATTTCTTTTCCTTGTCGGTGGGTTCTGCATTCGGTGGATAAAATCCATCCCCACAGCAGGAGGAAAATGCTAAAATGCATTTTATGGACAGTCAACATGTTACCTGAAGGTCTAGTATCCAGAAATAGTCCATACAAGAAAAAGAAAATCTAAATGTAGATCCTGTTTCTCTTTTTAAGACATTATCGGTCTGATCGTTATTGGAAGGATGTTTACTCATACAAAAAATCATCCTGCAGTATTTAATCTGGACAGTGGGGAAAGCAATTTCCACTAAACCTATAAATCCTTCTACGTCAGATGGCAGGGATTTTCTAGCACTGTTGAATTCACGTATTCTCAGACAACAATTATTTTTAGTCCAAACAGGCTATTTTATTAATTGGTTTAAATTGAACCCTGTTCAAATACCTGTGGCACATATACATATATATTTCTGCCTTGTTAAGTGAAGTAGTGCATTTGTTCAGCTAGATGTCATTGGTAATTCTTTAATCACAAAACTTATCGGTGTAGCAGTAATATTTGTTACAAGCATTGCAATAAATTGAAAACTATTAATAAAGATATATCAATTTGCAGAGAAAAAAAAAATGTATTTAGCTCTACAAGCAGCACTTGATCCTGTGTGTTCTACATTACTTTAGCATCCAGTGGTGCTGTGGCCAGAGTGGTTCTTTCATGACTTGTGCTCTGCTGAGCACCATGTCTGGAAAGTATCCAGTGCTCAGAGGAACAGGGAAGGACAGAATGGGGGACATGCCTCTGCCCTCTGCACAGGCATGTTGGAGGCATCCTGCTGAAATCAAGCAGCAAACACCCACCAGAGCTGCAGGAGAATTTGGGGGCCTGGTGTGTCAGGTCTCATGTGGCTGGCAAGATCCTCATTTGTGGTAAAGAAAATAAAATGGTGTGGGCAGAAATAGGACAGTCGAGCCAGCCCCACTGCCCATCAGTTTGGAACTCACACCCTCCCTGCACAACCCCCAGGTCCGTGTTCACCCTCCTTCTCCTCTGTGCCTCTCCCCAAGGCTTCACAGCTTTGGTTCTTACTTGTGCCTTCTCATGGAGAATTCACCTGTGTCCTGCTGACACTTCCAGCCTTGTCCTACCCCTTTGCTGACAAGGCTCTTCTTCCTCTGCCTGTTACCTGTTATGGATTTCTATTTCAGAGCAGTTTGTCAGGTCACCCATCTCTTTCTACAAACGCTGGGGAGCAGATCTCTACCTGGCCTAAGCTGCTGTGGCTTTACTGACTGTGGTGAGCATTTACACTGCCTTGGGATCCATGGGAACAACACACTGAAAGGCACTAACAGTTCATTCAAACAACAAAGATTCAACTTCATGATTTGCAGGGGATAAAACATTTTCTACACAAATTCATGCAGGCTTCAAGAGATGGGCAATCAGTCACCAGCAGTTTGTTGTGATGATTGATCAATGCTACTGTTCAAAGAAGTTGTACCCATTTAACATTGAAAATCACCTGCATTCCATTTACACTGATTCACTATCCTTCTCAAGGAGAATAAAAAGCACCTTAATAACTGTTATTTTCACTGGTGGGGATGTTAGATATACTCTTCTCAGTCTCAATAACCTATGTAAATGTATTTTTGATTTATATGTATTTTAAAAATACTGATCCCTTTCTTATGCAGAGAAGCAATGGGGACTGACAAGCAATGGATAGCTATGAATTTACTTAGCTGCTCTAAAATAGCTGGAGGTGCCTTGGTACACAAGAGAGGAGGGAAACAATTCTTCTCTCACTAACAGACAGAATTTGCCAAAGGAATATATCAAGAAGGCCAAAAAATGTGTTTAATTTCCCTTCTTTTGGCTTGTTGTTCATAGAAAAGTTCAAATATGAGCAATTCATAAAAAACCCCTGGAACAAATCATCAGACAACTTCTAAATTCCTTAAAGAAAATGTCAGGATGAAGAATAGATGGGCTCCTGAAGAATAAACATGTGGAAGAAACCTCTTTCCCTGACAGGCCAACAGGCTTCAGAGCTGGGGGAGAAGCAGCAGATTTAGATAAGCTTTCAACACCATCTCACACAGCACTCCCATAAGCAAGACAGAAAAGCATGGTCTTGCTGAAATGTCTGTAGGACTGATGCAAAACATTTGCAAGCTTTAGTTCAGTTTATCTTGCTGCACCTCAGAGCAGCTATCCATGACTGCTCCTGGCCTGCAAGGTATAACAAATGTGGTTTGCAAATGATCTGCAAGGAAGCTGCAAACCACCTGGGGGGTAACCCAAAGGGAGGGTAGGAATGGCACAGTGTATGCCTCCAGGTGTGTAAAGTCACTTCAAACAGAAAAATACTCTGCTCCAAATGGCCATGAGATGCAGAACAAAAGGGTAACTGAGAAGGGGAAAATGAGGTAAAAATGAGGTTAGATACTACATTTGGTACTAGGAATATTTTCTAACAATAAGGACAGGGAAGCATTGCAGCAGATTACATGGAAAGAGTTTGCAATTGCCATCATTAGAAATAATTAAGACAGCTGTAGTGGATCTTGTCTTAGGACCGAAGGTTAGACTACATTACTTCCCAAGGTCACCTCCAGCACTATTTCTATCTGGTTTTCCCAGAGGAAAAATGATGGAAAATTTCCATATCAAAATTAGAAAAAATGTAAAAATTCAGACATCTAGGAGCAAGAAGAGAGATGGCCAGGTGCCTTGTATATGAAAACTAAAACAGAAAAAATCAAACAAAAGAACTTTCAAAAAGTTTGTCCCCTAGTTTTGCTTAATATTGATCTTGAGCAGATGGACAATTAGTTTTGCCTGCTTTCTCCATTAGAATGTCTAGAGATTCAAGATATAGCACTATTTTCATTCAGCAGGTAAAACTCTCTGGATATCAGATACGAAAAGAATGAATATTTTGCAGTGAACAGTATTTTTAACAAGTTCATCTGTTTAGACATTTTGTGGACTAGCTGTGAGCTGACTGCAGTCTCCTCAAATGACTTTATTATTTATCTTATCAGCTGATAGATTTGGTGGGAATATCCCAGAGATACACATCAAAATATTTGCATTTTGATTTATTACTTAGTTTTATTTGATTTGGTAATCCCTTGGCATTTTTTTCTTGTTGACCCATCAAATGAGTGTTCACAAATGTAAAATTTAACATGCACTCTGCTTTCCAGATACCCAACTAGTAATAAAATAAGTACTAACTTTCCACTTGCATTTGATGCTTACCAGATCTCAGAGCAAATTTTAGAATGGAAAAGCCACAATACTGTTGACTTTCCTAACTTTAACACCAGTTCTATGGATAAGAGACAACCATTTGAATGTGAAATGATTGTGTCAAATCTCTCAAAGCCAGACAACAGCTGATCCAAGAATAGACCAAGAACTGGGGATGGACTGTAGCCATGAAGTCAACTGAGAAGGTTGAATTTTGCAGTAGGAAAGGCCAGCTATTTCCTTTTCATAGCAGAAGCCATCTTTCCTGGAATGCTTTTGTGCTTGAGGCCAGACACCAGGCTTATTTGGGTTAGAGCAGGAGCTGAATACAATTGATAATCCACAACAAAAATACAAAAACATCTCAGACAGATGAAACAAATGATTCTGAACAGGAATGGTGAAGGAAATCAGAGTTCTTGAGTAAGTAGCAATGAATAAGGTTTGAAGTTGTGTTGGAGGGCAGTCCCCAGAAGCTGCCCGCACTTAGAGCAGCTTGATCTCCCCTCAGGAATGCCACCCCCAGCTCCTGCTCAGCTCCTGCCAGCTGGTGATGCTTTCCTGGCTCGAGGATTTTATCACTTTCATCACTATGTTCCTCAGAGTTCAACAGGGTCTTGGGCTTTTGCTTAGTTACTGAGGCATAGAAATGCAGGTTTCCCAGACTACTCAGGACTTTAATCCTGGATTTCCTGGATTTTCGTTAACAAAGCATGATAAGAAATGTCACAAAAATAAACTTTTCATTCAATTTGGGGCAACCAAATTATTTGGTTTTTGTTAAATATAGTTTGTTAAATTTGTTAAATATGCAGTTTTTTCCATTTGATTCCAGAAGAGTAAACTATTTATCCAGTTCTGTTTATAACCTATCCATCTCCAAAATGAGAGCAGAAGAAGTCAGAAGAATAAATTGAGACATATTGTTTTGCCTTTGAGACAACAATATACTGAGATACTGAACTTGCCAGAAGCAGAAATCCAGTCTGGAGAACAGTCACACAAGCCACCAGACACCACAGGAACCCAGGAATACTTTCAGTGCCTTCAGGGCAAGGCACAATGCAGTGAAAGCATCTGACACAACAATAACTCTGGTCAAATCACCACCCAGCCTTCTCTTATTTAACGAACTACCCAAAGCTTCAAAAAGTGCAGCAACACACAGCACATCAGTGTAAACACTCTTGAAGCTATAGCAGACACACATAAAAGAGCATTTAGATGTTCTAACCTCTTCCCAGCAGGTGTCTGCATTTAAGAGCTATTGATGCAAGCATGGACAACTGTGTCACTGTATCTCTGTTGTGATTTATGTTTGTGGGAGCTGGAGGAGCACAAGAGTTCCTGTGTAACAGACTGCTTGGCTTCTGGACAATTATTTCCCCTCTGCAGCTCTGTTTCTTTCAGAAATGATACTCTGCTCCAGGACACAATGGTCAGAGAATAGTTTTTTACTTCTTTAGTGTCTTCTCTCATGGGTGTTGTCAGACACTTTTAAAATCTGGCTTAATATGAAGTTAGTGGGGTTTCTGCATCCATTACTCGTGTCCTTTTTAAGAAAAATACTTCAATTCTTTGGGACATTTGCAGGAGATCCATGCTCACTTTGTGTAAGGTGAAATATGTCAGCTAGATCCCTCACATTTGTTGGGTTACAGGACCATCCAAGGAGGATGTTGGTACAGATGAGGAATAGAATTTGATCAACCTAGGGATAAGTGGCATTTCCACTGAGTTTCACTATGGTGGTATTAGCAGAGCTGGTGGCTATTCCTAGCATTCCTAGCTCTCTTAGCTCTGCTCTTTGTATGACTAAAAATCAAACTCCTCAGGAAGCTGAGAGGATGAGAGAAGAGGGAAAATAGGTATTTACACTGGAATGGTTAAAACTAAAGAAGCCCACATAGAAAGGGAAAGAAGACAGTGTTTCCTCTGCAGGCACAAGAGGCAAATACATCCTTTTCCAGGCTGTAGCTAGAGGTGCTGTGATTGTGGAAAGCAGAGGTTGGGAGCTACTGGTCAGAATAGGGCAGAGAAAACAGGAAGATTTTTGTTTTCAGTGTTAAAGATCATTATATGATCTGGCATAAGTGTGCACCAGGATGGGAATCACATCACTTTATATCACTTTTTGGCCACTTTATGGCCAAGGTTTCCACCACAAATAGGGTTGTCACATTTGTTTTCATGCCCCTGCTCCTCTCTGGTGTCTCTTGCACCCCTTACTTATAACATCACGTCAGAGCAGATTCATGTGCTTTTTGTGGCAAACCCTGGAACTTCTCCAAGCAGCGATGAGGACATCGGTGAACCTGAAGAAATCATAAACACTAAAGATTTCTGTGCAACTTGAATGACAAGGAGGAGCAAGTGCCAATGAACCCGTGACCCCAAGCCTTCTTATCGCAGAATAAAAATCAGATAGAGACAAGGCAGTGTACATGGGCCTCTAAGCCGCTATAAATCCCTAAATGGATTGTGCACTGCATGAAAGAAAAGGGAAATAGGCCAAGCCCTCACTGAACAGAAACCTGAATGGCTACAGCAAACAATGTGCCTGAGTGAATTGCACTGCTCGGGGACTAATGCTGTTCCTACTGCTGAAAGGAACAGCAATGCGAGGCAGTCTTTAGTACCACTCTCCTTTCATCAGAGCTCTTCCCTCAGGGATGTCTTTCTCCACCAAATGTGTCTTTGTTCCCCACATGATGTGTCTCTGTGCCCGTGGAGGCACATTTGAGTTTGCAAGTGCCTCTCCATGGCCCTGCACTCAGAGATTATGCGCATTGCGTGCTGAGCTGTGTCCTTTTGTTTCTGCCCCTCCTGCAATTCCCCGGAGCTGCCTTAGCTGGATTAGGCGGCTTTGTGTGTTCTTGGCCCTGGGAAACCTGACCTTTTGCATGGAGGTTCTGCTACTAAAACAGAAGAAAAGATACAAAAAAAAGAGTAAAAGATAAATGAGAGATAAAAAGACACTTTTAGAAGTATACTTTGCTGCTAGCAGTTTAACAGGGTTGAATTAAATATTGAAACTACATACATGCCTAGTGCAGCCTGGTGCAAAGGATTTTTTCCTGCTACTAATAGATATACTAGGGGAGGCAGACTTGGGATACTAAGGATGTCAAGGGTTCCCCTGATGCTCCCCAGTATGTCCTAATGCCCACAGTATACAGCACTCATTTGTTAGGAGGGACTGCTCCCTTAAAGGAAATTCTGTTGGAAGATTCAGAATGAAAAGATTGGAAAGCATGGATCAAAGGCTGGATTGAAATTATACCCTGGACATTGTAGACAGATGTAGGAGGATAAAATATAAGAAAATAAAGATAGCGTAGAAAGTAATCTTACCCCTAAGGAGTTGCAGCTGGACCAATTATCAAAGATTAGGAACAGGCCTGACTTTAACAGGCCACAGCTGTAACCAATGAGAAGAAGAGCGCTATAAAAGAGGGAATTGGAGTTAGTGGGCTGCTTTGTGAAGAATAGAGCCAGTGCTCTGAGGAGCTGCCCATGAGAAACACCAAGAAGGTATGAAACTTTTGTGATAAAGAGACAACAGTATGGAACTCCTGCAATAAGATGAGAATAGACAGGATCTAATTTCACTCCAGCTACTAGATTCTGGTCCTTAGTCCCTCTATCTAGTCCATGCCATTCTGCTTTTTTTGCAATAAGTACTTTTCTTACAATAAAACCCTAGCTTAAAAAGGGTTTCCTAGTTTCCCCTACTCTACTGTTCTCACAGTTCATCTGCAGCACCTCATGGGGAATTTCATCATCAATATGCCAAGGGCCTCTGCCTATCAATGAAGAAATTGTTCCAAATGTTTTTCAAAAAACAGCAACAAAATGGAAGAAAAAAGAAAGGTGATGAGTCTGAAATTCTTGCACACAAACACTGAGATTCCAGCAGGGCTATCTCAAGGCAAAAGCTGACATGGGTATGAGTAACATCTACAGAACTGTCAACAGCAATTCAGCAAAGGCAGTAGTGCTTAATAGGAGAATTGTCCTGCCAATATTCAGAGGGGATTAAAGGAACAACTGGACTAATTACAGCCCTCAGCCTGAGAAAATATTGGAAAGGCTGATATGGCACTCAATAAAGGAAGAGTTACTGAGTAATTTGATTAATGTTAACTAGCATGGCTTTAAAGAAAAATAGATCTTTCCAAGTTAATCCTTTTTTGATTAATTTAAAATGTGTTTGCCAGAGGAAATGGAGCTGTGTCATGTGCTTCTGTAAGGCGTTTAATGTTGCACTACATAGCGTTTTTATTAAGGAACTGCTACAATACAGTACTAAGATAAAATAAAGAAAATATTAAAATATTTTAATACTGGATAACCTTCCCCCATATTGAATATGACTGCAAATGGCTAGTCTTCATCAGGTAATGCAATTATCTCCCCAGGAGGCTGGTTCTTTATCCTATGCTGTTCTTGACAAAAAGCAGGAATAAGACACGAACTTACTTCCTGAATAAGCATGAAATGGCATGAAGCAGACCAGAAAAACGGAAGGACCACTGACAAAGAGTAAATGAGGTGCAGTGCAAAGGACCAAAACGTGCCAAAACTAACCTCACAGGTGTTGCAAAAGCAGAGCAAAAAATCAATGAGGAAGGCACAACTTTGAGGGGAAGATATGAGGGACATGGCATGGATACTTAAAAAAAAAAAAAAACCCAAAAAACTTTGCCAAATTGAAAGCCATCAAAAGGCATAGCATGCCATCTAGTGGAGGGACACGGCCAAAACTGATCTATTCAAATCCTGGAAAGAGAAAAGAAGGACTTACAAACACTCTGGAATGGAGATCCCATCAAAAGAAATGCAATTGAAGAAAAAAAAGAGAAGAAAATCGGGAAAATTAGTGACTACAAGAAAATGGACCAGGATTACATGAGGTGCAGTGCAAAGAACCAAAACATGCCACAACTGACCTCACAGATGTTGCAAAGGCAGAGGAAATAAAGCAAGGAGGAAGGCACAACTTTGAGGGGAAGATATGTGGGACAGGGCATGGATACTGAAAAAAAAAAAATCTTTGCCAAATTGAAAGCCATCAAAAGGCATGGCATGCCATCTAGTGCTGGGACATGGACCAAAGCTTGCCCAATAGATCCCCATTGAAATGGCAAAATTTCATTTCCCTGCCTGAAAGAAAATAATATTTCCTTTTGGGCAGGGAAATGAAATCTTTCGAAACAGAAAAGAAAGACTTACAAACACTCTGGAAATGAGATATGATCAAATGAAATGCAATTGAAAAAAAAACCAAAAAATCAGAAAATCAGGAGATTTAGTGACTACAAGAAAGTGGTATGGGAGAAAATGAGGTGCAGTGCTGTCCTGGTTTAGGCAAATTTGGGAGAAAACCTCCAAAACTGGGCCCCCCAGAAAGCAAACCCACACAGCCCCTCTCTCCAGACAGTTTGGGAAGGATTCCTCAGAGAGAAGTGGAAAGAACCTGTTTATTTAGCAGGCAAAACACCCCCCAGCACACAGAATGAACAATACCTGATGACAACACTCTGTCACCGCTCTGAAAAAGGTGACAAATTCAGAAAGTCTCTCCTGGGAGTGGTCACTCTGTTATCAGTCCCTCCAGCACTGGGGATAGCTACTGCAGGCCACAAGGTGCAAACTCTTGGTGTTTCTTTCTGCTGAATACAGAGGCAGTCAAAATGACACATTTAAAATGGATGCCCACCCCTGCTTTTATACAGTGTACAAATGAAGTTCTCTGCAGATTGACTACAAAGAAATGGCATTACATAGACACAGCCTGAAATCACAGTTAGTTGATGTGAATGAGTGGTTTAGGTCACCTAAAGAGTCACTATCAAAGGTATTAGCAAAATCATGTGTAATGTAAATTTGCAAAAGCATGACTTAAAACTTGGTGGCAAGTTTCACTCTATTACTTATTACACGGATGAAGTACACAAAGGAAAATTGTATTAGGATCAATTTGCATGGAGATCAGGGTCACAAAAGGGCAAGGGAGTAAGGGAGATCCTCCCACTGAGAGACAAGGCTGAGTTGACCCCTCACTTTCTAAACTCCTTATGGAGCCTAGGTGTGATTGAGTCCAAATTTCACCTCAGACTTGGTCAACAGCTTATATCTAAAGGGTTTAACAACCCTTAATAATTTACTAACTTAACAATGAATGATAGAATAGGATTTACAATAATCACAGCAGTAGCTTAACTACAAATCAGAGATGGCAACATTCACACTACACTTGCTCTAAGGTAATTCCATCAATTACGTACAAAGGTACCTGTTAAAAATTCTCCTCAAGTTTGGTGAAATACCTCAAACAATAAAAAGAATTGGGGATGGGTATTACTAGTCCAGGATCCATCATCAGCCTTCAATAATGATCTCCAATTATCTTGAGCTTGAGAGTTGGCATACTCTGAGAAGCATCCCACTCAGAGGGAGATGCTGCAGCCCAGGAAACTCAAAGAGCCTCACTCAGGACTGCAGTTTATAGGGTGACCAAAGATTTGGCTGTAATCATCTGTCAATCTCCATCCTGGCTATAAACTATCCAAGATTGTAATTACTGAACTTTCCTCAGTAACTATAATATTGTTCCACTTGGGCTATGATTCAGACAGAACAATGTTCCAAGGCTATTTGTTAGAAAACAGAAGTTTCTAAGGTAACAGAAGTTCCTAGGAACAGACAATGTTTCTGATAGGCTCAAGGGGAGTTTAAGTGCCCAAGAGTCATTAATCAAGATAGAGGCCTAATGAGAATTCCTAAGGTCACAGACCAGCCTGGAGAGGATGCACCACTACAGCTGAGACATATTATTTCAGATATAGGAAGAAAGCTTGAAATTTTCTACTCCAAATCAAAGCCCAAGTCTTGGTCTTTTGCATTGCTAGGTTTAAAGTAAAATGAAGTTGGTAAGCACAATGAGTCTTTCACATGGCTGTTCAGGTCAAGGTATTTCAGTTTCTTTTGTGGGCTTTTGTTTTGAGGCGAGGGGTTGGCGTGTGGGATTTCAGTGGGAGCCATCATCACCAAAAGCCCAGACTGTTGCTGTCTGTTCAGGGGGGGATCCCCTGGGGTCCCCCTAGGCTGTGTGCTCACTGGCAGCAGCAGGCAGGCAAGGAGACTCCACATGGCTTCTGAGGGTGCTGATCAGGTGATGGTTTATTTGGGATATCCCACCCTCAGGAGCAGCATGGTTTCTGAGGGAGAAGGGGGAAAGAGGAAGGGAGGGGGAGAGAGGGAGAGCCCAGGGAGAAAAGGGCCAAGAGGGAATCTCGTGTCCCTGGCACAGCTTAACAGGGAGATTCAAAGTGGGCGCAGAATCAGACTTGGGCCAATGGGGTTGCAGGTACATTGTACTGCAGGGGAGAATCACTGGCTTGGAATAAACCCTACATTTTTGAGGGGTGAGACAGAGCATACCATTTAAATAAAATGTAACACCACACCAGACCACAAGTGAGGGAGGCCATAAATATGGTTTTGCAACTGGTCATCACATTTAAGAGTGATACATAAAAATTGGAGAGTGTAACTACAAGTAAAATCAAAGATCAAAAATCAAAAGTATATAATAAAGTGGGATTTTTTACCTAATTAAAGGGAAGACTGGTGATTTTCAAAAACCATAATGAAGGAAAATCAATGATAACTGCTAGGAAAATTTCAGGGTAGACATCAGGAAAAACCTTCTCAGGGTTAAGAAGTTCCGGGGAGAAATTGCCAAGTTTTCATAACTGAAACTTATTAAAACCAAGACAAATGTCTATCAGGAATGACTTAGGCATAGGTGCTCTGTTCTAGGAGGACAGAAATACAACAAATACACCCTTTGTCTATAATATTTCCGTATCTAAATTGTTTCTTGTTTATAAGAAATTTATTTTATTTCAATGTTTCTTATGACAGGAACCTCATGAAGTTCGAAAAAGAGAATTGCAAAGTCCTGTACCAGGGGAAGAACAACCCCAGGCACCAGACCCTTAAGATTAGCTCAGCTGGTGAGAGCATGGTGCTGATAACACCAAGGTTGTGGGTTTACTATCTGTATGGGCCATTCACTTATGAGCTGGGCTCAATGATCCTGTGGATCCCTTCCAACTCAAAACATTCTGTGATTCTGTAACAAGAAGCAGCTGTACCTGCTGGGGCCACCCAGGTGGGAAGCACCTTTGGATAAAATGACCTCAGTGTGCTGGTGGACATGAGGTTCATCATGAGCCAGCAATGTGTTCATGCCACAAAGGTGACTCCTGTTATCCTGAGCTAGGATGCAGGAATGCTGCTGTGGGCAGGGGCAGTAATCCTTCCCCTCTACTCAGCACTGGTGGCGCCACACTTGGAGGAATAGGTATCAATGCTGGGTCCCTTCTTAGCTTCCACTAGGAACCAAGGAGTTTCATAATCCTTTCTATGAAGAGGAAAGCTTGAAAAGTAATCTTTAAGAAAATCAAGTCTCAGGACATTCTGGGAGTGAGAGTGTATGGAATGGAGAGTGGAACAAATACAAGGCTTTTATTTTATGGCTGGGCTCCTATGGCTCAGACACCTTTTGTAATGGATGCTGTGTCAGAAGAAAGGGTTTAATATGATAGGGTGGGTCTCAGAATACAACTTGGGCTCAAAGAACAGGTTCTTTTCACTTTCTGACCGCTGTGGATTTAGAAATAGTTAGGAAGCACAGTGTATCCCCAAGTGAACAGTATTGCTAAGAGCAATAGCCTTGGAATTTGGATCTGATAATAGCCTCATGTTTTCACCTTTTCAAAATAAAGAAATCTTATCTCTAATCTAGCAAAATAACCATATGCTTGGCTAAATTCAATTTACAACCCAACTGATATCTGAGCAGGATTACTTTTTTCAGCCCAAATTATTTTTAGAAGTAAGTCACTGGCGAGTTTCCACATATTAGTTACTGCTGCCTCTGAAGCTATGGTTTGCTTATTTAGCAGGAGTTCAGAGATTCTCAGTGCAGCTCAGAAGTGAAGTGTGAGCCATATCAATTTCAATAGAGCCACTGGCAGGGAAAGTCAATCACTCTGCTGACAGGAGCTATAGACAACCTTCTTGTGCAAGGCAAGCTGCAGTGCTTTGCCTGGTTACTGTGCCTTGCAGGGGACAGCTATGCAGTAATTTCCTCCTATTTTCAGGGACATTTTAGCTGACATAAATTTTATCAATGTCTATTTTTCTTTGAAAGTTTAAGTTATATAGCTGACTCCAATGGTATTTTGGAAAATACCTGGTGAGCTCTCCTGGGATTTACAGTAATGTGCTGTCTTGGTTTTGGCTGGGATAGATTTTTTCACAGTAGCTAATATGGGGTTGTGTTTTGGATTTCTGCTGAACACAGGGTTGACAACAGAGGGATGTTTTTTGCTATTGCAGAGCAGCACTTGCAGAGTGAGGAATTTTCTGCTTCTCCTAGTGCCCTGCCAGCAAGAGGCTGAGGTGTGCTAGGAGCTGGGATGGAACACAGCTGGCACAGCTGACCCCACCTGACCAAAGGGGTCCATACATAGGGTGTCATGCTCAGCATATAAAGCTGGGGGAAGAAGGAGGAAGGGGGGACATTCAGGGTCATGGCATCTGTCTCCTCAAGTCACATGTGCTTTCCTGGAGATGGCTGAACACCTGCCTCTCCATGGGAAGTGATCCATTAATTCCTTGTGTTGCTCTGCTTATGTCTGTGGCTTTTGCCTTCCCTGTTAAACTGGCTTTATCTCAACTCATGAGTTTTTTCACTTTTGCTCTTCTGATTCTCCCCCATCTCACTGGTAGGGTGTGAGTAAGCAGCTGCATGGGGCTGGGTGTGCTGCAAAGTTTCTCTTGGGCCTGCATCTTTCATCTTTTTCTGTCCCAACTTTCCTAAGATCAAGGTCACAAACAAACTTTAGTGTTAGCCTAATCTTATATATTAAATGATCCAGAGCTACACTGAGAGTAACAGTCCCCAGTCCAGATGGGCAGCAGCTATCACAATGTGATGGTTGAACCAGGCAAGCCCAAATGACAAGGAAAGAAGGGTACCTAAAACATTTGCTCTTGTATGGGTCTATTTTAATGGTTTTAGGCACCAAACCTAATTCCTACGTTAAAGTGTCATGATTTATGTAGGATTTAAAAAAACGACCACCTTCAGAGGTCTTTTGTATAAAGGTCAAATTTTTGAGGACTCAACTGTGGACCAGGGAAACCTTGGATTCCAGTCATATGGCAACTGGACAGGATCTGAACTCACTACATCTAGCTCTCTTGACATGTTCATGAGGTTTTTTTTGAATATGCACTACCAAGAAGGGAGTAGATCAAAAAATATAATGGTACATAATAGCATGGACCTTGTATTCTAATTACCTATCAGCATTTTTTTTTCCACTTCTGAGGTCATATGTGCCTTTGGAGGACTGTAGAGTTATTCAAAAAATTACATCTGTGATGCCATCAACTCTACTCTATAGCATGTTGATGGTCCTCAACCCACCCTGCATAGCTATAATGCTGCCAGCTTCATGGGCAGCATAGCCAGGGCAAATTAGAAGCCAAGGGGCAGTGATAGGCATGGCACCTTTTACAGAATATGATGATACAAATGATGCCCTAAGTTTTAGCTTTCGTATTTTCAGATTCTGTACTGCCTTAGTGTGTGATTCTGAACTTCATAGAAAGTGTTGTTGCTGTTGACCTTGTTTCAGAGAGAAGAGCCACACTCTTTCAAGGGGCAAAAAAAAGCTAAGACTTTATTTTATACATCCCTTTATACAGAGTTTTATAAACCCTCCCGTGCCTATCCCCAGTTGGTCAGTAATAAGCTGTTACCTCAAAGTAAAAGGTCAGTCTTGGAAGAGTGTCTGCATGCAAGAAAGAGTTGTTTGTGATATATTGTTTTTGTTCTTTTGCTGAGATGGCTGGGATTGTTGAAACAGGTACAAGAAAACAGCCCTAATCTGTAGAATTCTTTTGCAGGGAAACAAGTTGTTTGCTGCCATTACAGGCTTCTGTTTTCATGAAGAGCTGTTGGCTTTCTCCCAGCTATGTCAGACCAAATCAGGATTCAGCCTACAAGGCCTTGTACAGGCCTGCTGTTTGCCACCACAAAGTGTTTGCAAGTTCTCTTCACAGGCTAGTTAGACAAAACAATCCTTTTCCAGATTGAGACCCAAGGACAGCCATTACAGCCTCAGGCCCAAAGATGGTAAGACAAGAACAGTGAGCACCATGTACCCCAGCTCTTGTGACTGATTTAACTTGTATCTTTTAATCCTTCTGTATATCCTCCCAGTATATTGGGAAAAATACGATTTAGATTACTTGGGCAGAGAGAAGGCTTGACCAAATGATTTCTTAATTAATTCATTCCCACAGCAAATTATTTCCTTATAAAATTTAATTATTATTAAACATACACACCAACTTCAATACACATAAATTTTCCTCCAAGCTCACCATGTTGTATGAACACAAACACAAACATTCCAAAGAAATCTACAATTACTAGAAGGCAAATGTAAAAAAACCCAGCATTATGGAGTAAGCAGCTACTGGGATGTACAAATCAACTTCTTGAACCAAATAACTCATAATTGCTACTCTTTTCAGCAGTTATTTAAAACAAGCCTATAGAATTTTAAGGTATAGTACATCATATGTTGAGAACAAAAGAAATTACTATGTAGGCATGGAAAAACTCATCACTACTCTCAGGACTGTATATTTATTACTCTATTACTAAATTATTACTTTTCTATTAATATCTGATTCCTTCACAGGAGACATGAAAATTTTAGCCATTCTTGATTAAAATGCTAAGTAAAATCTCAGAAAACAAGTTGTTGTGTTATTTTTATAGTACAAGTAACAACTTTGCATACTTTTGCATTTTTCAGTTGTTACAGTCTGCACTTTTAGTCCCAAATAAGTTTGCCTTAATTAATTGGAGGCTTAGTAAATACATGCCCCAACTATCTGGCAAAGCATTTGACTAAACTCCATGCAGCCAAAATATGTTCTCTAGCTACTTAAACAGCTTTACTGATGTTTGTGTAAAGAGGGCAGTAAGAAAGGTTCCATTTTCATAGAACAGATTCTATTAGGTTTTGTAAATATACTTACAAAGGTATCTGGGATAAATGTCCATAACATGGTGTTCTACATTTAAACTGCTTTCCATCAGCAAGTGCCTGCAAAGACAGCCATCCGAATGCGAGACTTATAATGCAGAGAACTAATGCTTCCAAAAATAAGATGTTGGCCACACAATATAGTAAATGTACACCTTCTATCTAATAGAGTATGTTTAAAATAAGGTTATATCAGTCTTACATAAGGCATTAACTTACTTCAACAATAGTTTGGACATGAATCATTGTACAAGAAACTAATTTTCCCACTTTTACTAATGTGACAATTATGAATTATTCTAGTGCCTGAAAATTTTCTGAAGTAGTACAAACATGGCAACTAGGCAAATATATTACCTGCCTAGCTACAGGGATTCATTTGCATGTTTTCTTTTCCTGATTCTGAAAGTGAACCATACCATAGAAGTGTTTATGTAGGCATTAGGTGAGGTGAATCTCAGCCACACCCCAACGTCTCCCATGATGAAAACAGGGAAGTATAATAAGGCACACTTCCAAAATATTACTTTGGTATTAGGCAGGTAACAAATTTCTCTTAATGTGAAGGGTCTCCAGTTCAAGGCCTTTTGGAACAGAGAAGTCCTGGAATCAGACAGACTCTGAGACTATGAGCATTAACAAAATGAAAATATAAATTTCAAAACAGAAACCATGCATAAAATCTTACGATTCCTTTGGGATGTAACTGCACAATGTTCTAATCCAAAAAGTATTTATGTAAGGACCTAACTGATGCTAGAACAAAGCTGTTGCCTTGGGAAGCACAGGGCAGGCACAGAGAGTTCTCTGCTGTGGAAGGCAGATTTCATCAACCACACTTGGCAATATCTGAGTGTTACTTGGCCACCTCTGAGTAGCAGGAGGGCTGGGGGCACCAAGAGCAACCACCCCAGCCAGGGATGCACTCTGCAGTATGGGAAAGCGATTTAAGGCAGTGGACTTCTTTCAGCAGTTTAACTTAGAAATCCAACCAGCCAAAAAACGAAAATAAGGGGTTAAGAAAGGTTAAATTTTCAGATTTTTAAGACTACCACGTCTACAGTTATGCCAAAACGTATCCTGTTAAATATACAGCCTGGGAGCTAGCAGACCACGTACCACGGTGATGGGCACAGTTTGGTTAAAAAAATTGGGTGCTACACACAGGAGGGCAGCTGCCTTCCCTGGTAGCCTAAAGAAAACCCGCGGCTGATCGCACGAGTTTGTTTTCCATGGAGGATGAGGTGAGGAATGCCGATGTATAAGGAGTAGACCAGGGATGAAGGCACCCGTAGGCAAGGAAAGGATTACCCTTGTCCGGATCTTTCCTCAGGAACCCAGACGAAAAGCCCTTAAAGCAACTGTCCCTCGCCTCAAGCCCGACTGGGGCGCACAACGGCCGCAGCCGAGCCCCGAGCGAGGCTCCGGGCAGCCCTCACTGCGGGCAGCCCTCACGCCGGGCTGCCCTCACTGCGAGCTGCCCTCACTGCGGGCTGCCCCCTCTCCGGGCAGCCCTCACTGCGGGCAGCCCTCACTGCGGGCTGCCCTCACGCCGGGCTGCCCCCTCTCCGGGCAGCCCTCACAGCGGGGTCGACACGGGGCGGGGGCAGTGGGCAGGCGCCTCCCCGAGCGGCGCCCCCGCTCCTGACGGCGCTTCCGGCCGGGGGAGCCGGGATGTGCGTCCGGGTTGGGTCGGCCCCCGCGAGCGGTTTCCTCTCCCTTCCCTCCGTCTCCTCTTCCCTGCGCCCCTGCACCGCCGTGCCCTCGGAGGGAGCACCGCCCGCTTCGTGAGGGGTTGGTGAGAGGGGCCGCGGGCGGGCGGGGATCGGAGCCGGGGCACCTCGGGCCATGGGCGGGAGCGGGGCCGGGGCCGGGGTGGCCGAGCCTGCACCCTCGGGTGGTGGCCCCTTGGGCAGGGCCGGGAGGTACCGGTGGGATGGATCCCTGAGCGGACACCCGTGGGTGGCTGCCTCCGTTCTCGCCCAAAATGGCCATCCGGCTTCCTGGTGCTAACGGGGCTTGCCGAGCTCTGGGTAGCCGGGCGTGTTCTGCTAATGCAGGCAGGAAACATCATCTGTCTGAGCGAGCCGAGCCAAGGGATCGGGTAGCCGCGCCCTGCCAGCACGGGTGTGAGTGTGGTGATGGGCAGAGCCTTTAAAACGGGAGTATTTTCCCCTCATTCGAAAGCAGCGTGATCTGATTCTTGGGAGGAAATTTGCAGCTGTAAAATGTTACTGTGATGATATCCCGGCACGGCAAAACGTGGGGGAAACTTAGCTTTTATCAGGTGGGCAGTGGTAAAGTTGTAGCAAGTCCGAGGGCGGTCGAGAGAGACCTCAGAGCCTTGGAACAACTGGTTAAGGGAGCGGGAACAGAAGCAGTGTTCTCTTCTGGCCTTCCACTCAGAGGGAATGAAATAGGAAGAAAGAGCCTGGTGTTACAGGCAGAAATTTGATTTTTTGGTGGTGGGTCAGTCTACACAACAACCATACTGCTGCCAATAGATGGGGTACATCTGTTTTGAAGGAGGAAACTTTACAAGAGTTAGGAGGAATAACTGAAGTAATTTTAGACTAGATGTGAAAGGGAAAAGGGATAAAACCAGGCTTCCTAGAGATAAGTTTGGGAGAGGCATGCATTTGAGGGATGGAGGTCCAGAGAGTGGTGGTGAGTAGATTTAAATCTATCTGGCAGCTGGTTGCTTGTGGTGTTCCCCAGGGCTTGGTGTTTGTGCCAGTCCTATTTAATAACTTTACCAATGATCTTGATGAAGTGATTGTGTTCACCTTCAGTCAGCTTGCAGGTGACACCAGGTTGGGTGGGAGTGTTGGTCTGCTGAAGGGCAGGAAGGCTCTGCAGAGGCATCTGGACAGGCTGGATTGATGGTCCAAGGCCAGTTGTGAGATGAAACGAGGCCAAGTGCCAGCTCCTACACTTGGGTAACAGCAACCCCATGCAAAGCTACTGGGGATAGAGTGGCTGGAATGGGGCTCAGTGGGAAAGCTCAGCAGCTGAGCCAGGTGGCCAATAAGGCCAGTGGCATCCTGGCCTGTATCAGCAATAGTGTGGCCAGCAGGAGCAGGGCAGGGATTGTCCCCCTGTACTCAGCACTGATGAAGCCACACCTCAAAATCCTGGGTGTAGTTCTGGGCCCCTCACTGCAAGAAAGAAATTGAGGGGCTGGAGGGTGTCCAGAAAGGGCAGTGAGGGGAAGGGTCTAGAACACAAGTCTAATGAAAAATGGCTGAGGGAGCCGGGGTCATTTAGCCTGGAGAAAAGGAAGTTCAGGGGAAATGTTATTGCTTTCTGCAGCTGCCTGAAAGGAGATTGTAGCAAGGTGGGGTTTGGTCTCATCTGCAAGTAACCAGCAATAGGACAAGAGGAAATGGCCTCAAGTTGTGCCAGGGGAGTTTTAGGATGGATATTAGAAAAAGTTCTTCACTGAAAGGATTATCAAGCATTGCAAAAGGCTGCCTGGGGCAGTGAGGCAACATCACCATCCCTGGAGGTATTTGTGGCACTTAGGGACATGGTTTAGCACTTGGCAGTGTTGGGTTAATGATTGGACTTGCTGATCTTTGAGGTCTTTTCCAACATTAACGATTCTGTGATTTTGTAGTTCAGTGCCTCCATTTCTTCCTCATTAAGAAAAAAAGCCACCAAAACATCAGTGAAATATCTTTGCATTAAGCCAAACAAATTATTCTCTACTTCTAATTTTTATTAATTTTCAATTAGTAAGTGTCAAAGCAAAGCTAGTTAAATAACATGCCTGAGGTCACTTAAGCAATCTGTGTCAAAGACAGACAGAAATTGTACTATCTGTATGCACCCTAATCTGTGTGATCATCTTGCCTCTTGCTTTCTATTCACAGCATTTTTATGAACATAATAGCTATTTACTTTGTTGACAGAATCAGTAGTTTCCTGAATAAACCAGAGTCACCTGAGACGCAAAGATGTTGGAAGAAGATATGGAGGTGGCCATCAAGGTGGTAGTAGTAGGAAATGGAGCTGTTGGGAAGTCCAGTATGATTCAGCGATATTGCAAGGGGATTTTTACAAAAGACTACAAGAAAACTATTGGTGTAGATTTCCTGGAAAGACAGATCCAGTATGTATTAAACAGATGACATACTACTGATTTTTACCTCTCTCTCTATTTCTTTTTTCTGTTGTAATCCTAAAATTTATGAAGGCTTGGAAAACAAAGCTCGCTGTTTCTGAAGCACACTAAAAGGAGTTGTTTTCTCTCTTGCACTGTGGGCTAAAGTTATATCCTTTATTCTCCATACAAAATTTAAAATTATAAATAAAATCTTGGAATATCTGGCATACCAGGCTCTTTGACAAGTTTGTTTTGTATTCTACCACCAGCTAATTATTTTTAAATTTTTTAATGATTTCTTGTGAAGAAGTAAAACTGCTTATGATAAAAAAATTACACAAATTTATTAGTCAATGTAGAAAAAAATGACTGTGAAAAAATGAGTAAGTGTCTTTATGCAGTATAAGCAGGTAAAGCCTTATTATGTTTGGTAAAGTGGAAAATTGTATGATCATGAGAAGTAAGAAAATTCTGTAAGTTCTGCAAGCTGATGAAAAAGGCAAAAGCACCATTCTTCAGGCATCTAAGTTTTGTTTTGATGTCTATTTTATTTTTCAGTGTAGAGGGAAATGTAGAGGAAGAAGAGGAAAGGAAGAGGAAAATATACAGATTGTCTGTAAAGAACATATAATGTAGTTGAGGGACTATTGCCATAGTATATTATGAAGGTGAATGAATATTAATAATAAGTTACATTATGTTTAAATCCAGTTAAATTTTATTTGAATTACTCCTATAGTGTAGAAACAGTAGCATTTCCATGACATTTGCTTTGATTTGTTCCTGTTACTGTATTGATCACAAAACTGTCTTGTTTATTTCAGAGTTAATGGTGAAGATGTCAGGCTAATGTTATGGGACACTGCAGGTCAAGAGGAATTTGATGCAATAACTAAGGCCTACTATAGAGGTGAAAATACCATGTTTGTTGTTTGGTAGTTGGGGTTTTCTTGGTCTGCATATCTCTAAAATATTTTCATATCTTTGTATTAAGAATTTTAGTGATTTCATGTGTGTGCAAAGCATGCTTAGTTCAGCTTTTTCAGTTCTTAAGTATTTTTTCTCTTTGTGCAAGTTCCTTGTCTTAATTATGTCCACTTTATGCAGTAGTGCCCTTTAGAAAACATTGAATGAAATGAGACAAATGTCTGCACAGAAACTGGACAGAGTGTAGACATTCAAACAATCAGATGCAAATGTGTATTTTCCCTCCAAAAGTGTTTCATTACTTCTGTGAGACACACATTTGTAAATATTCCAAAAACTGTGGATGAGGCACATAGTAATTAATCCAAGGGGGGGAAATCCACCAGTCATCCTAGAAAGACAGTTTACAGGGCACAAGAGTTCTTTTGCTAGTACAGTGTGCCTCAAATACATTAAAGAGCAGTAACAAAAGTGTATTTACTTCATCAAATAAACTGTATTATTTGTGTAAAGGCAGCTTATATATTTAACCAGTTACAAATTGTGTACTTAAGCTTTCTTTGCTTATAATTTAACAATGGTTCTGTAAATATTTCTCTTTTTTTTTTTTTTTTTTAATGGGAGAGATACAAATGATTTGGCAAAGATTCCACTGTTCAGTTCTTGCAAATTAATTACCTGAGATGGGGAGAAAATATACTGCTATGGTATAAAATGATCTCATTTGGAGATAAAGTAATGATTATGCCAGGCTGTTGCAGGGTGTTACAGTCTTATGATCGTTTTATGTTTCATAATTAATTTGCTAATTGGTGGGGTTTTTTGGTGATGTTTCTTGTTGTTACCTGTGATCAATGATTACTATTTCCTCAGAAAAAGGTCTTCTTTTGTCATGTGGATATAAATAATTTACAGCTGACAAGTTGAGCATACAAATTTTGGATGGTAGTAGTTGATTCTCTTGGAATCAACTGCTTTCACTGTCCTGGCCTTTGCTCCTCTTGTGTGCTTTGCTCTCCCCAGTTGTTTCGAGCCAAAGACTTTTTCTCCTAATTACTGGGACTGATAGGTTAGAATATGGAGCATTGAGAAGAACTCAGGACTACACCTACTGGCCTCACTAACCACAAGCAACCTGCTGGTTTAAAAACAAACTAAAAAATTTGCATGAATATCTTGAAATCATGGTTATGACTCGAGCCCAGCGTAGTGCTGTTAGATCTCTGCTTGGAGTTCTTCGTACAGAAGTTCTTTCAGCACAGTCAGCCTGTTCACATTGTACCAGCATGATGGGTATGCAATAAATAGTTCAAGGTGTCAGATACAGAGACTGCTCTACACTAGACTTTGACTCATGAAAGATGAGGGAAATCAGAAGAGCCTGGAGTGCAATTTTGGTCTAGCCTCAGCAATCACACTATTATAGAAGAAAAAGTCAAGCTTACTTTGGAAATGCCAGGCTTTTATTGTTAAGAAGGGGAGGGCCACCTCTAAGTTAGGTCAGATAGATGCTGGCTGTTAATTTAAGGTTTGCTTCTCCCATAGGTCACTGTCCCACTATCATTGCACTGGGGCTTATGTACTCCCCTGGGACACTGTGTATTGTCAGTTCTTCAGTGCTCACACAGGAATGCTTCAGAACCTGAGTGTTTCTTGTCCAGGGACCAAATTCATTCAGCCTTGCAGAGAAAGAGCATTGGAGCTGACAGTGGATTTGTTGTGTGTTTTCCTACGTGCAGGCAAGTGTGTGCAGCCAGTGCAGTTGCAAGCCCACAGTCACACAGTGCAAGGAGTAGAGCAGCCTAAATTCAGAGCTGAAGGAAGCACTGTATATATTTAATAATTTCTTTTTTGTATTGTCCCATGCATCTTCTCAGCAGTTTCTATGTGATTGAAGTCAAATATTTCTCAAAGCAGTATTTGATCATGTACATGTATCATGCATGTATCTTCTTCCTTCTACTACCACTGGTGTATCTTGAATATCCTTGCTAGGTTTTTGATGGAAGACAGACATCTTGCTCATTAGTGTGTTACTCAGTTGCTGATTAGTCAAATTGTCAGGATCCTCATTTTGTTGCAAAATAGTTCATTCTTCATAATCAAGCCTTCATAGGATTGCTTTCATTTGCATTTGTTAATTTGTCTGCTGCAAATATGATAATGGAAGGCCCTAGTACAGTTATTTTAGATACTGTTAAGGAGACATTAAATCCTGCTGAGTCTTTCAAAGACAGGCAGGATCCACAGAAGTTAAAACATCAGCAGTAAACAAGAATTTCTGGATGATGATACTGGATTTTGATCTCAGTGTGAGATTGAACAAGTCACCATCAGTTTTATAGGGAATATGTGCTTTCTGTTGTAGCTTGGATAGCTGAGGCAAAGTACTGAGTGAAATGAGTAGGATCAGGTATAAAGCCTGTGAGAGTCCTCTCATGGCAAGGAATTTCCTTACACTTTCTATTACAAAGGCTTTGTACCTTTATGAAAGGAAAAAAATGTGTAGTCTATGCAGATAGGATAGTCTGCTGAAACCAATTCAGCTGACAAGCTCATGCTTTACTTGAATTAAGTAGCACTAGTCTCTAAATTCTTTTCTGAATTGCTCTAGGTATAAATATTATGTCAGTGATTCTGCAGGCAGTTGAAGCATTTTAAAATATAGAGGAATTATCAATGCAGTAATTGCACACAATGTCATTTTCTTCAGTACTTTAAAGTAGCTTTTTGGAACAGCTTCTTGCAAAGGAACTTTAATTTAAAATATTCATTGAGAACATCCTGAGCTGTTATGTTCCTGTTTGACACTATCCTGTGCCTTTGCTGCTGGTGCCTGTTGTTGTACATAATCTGTTGTAGGCAGAGGTGGTGTATGACTCCATTAGCACTGGATGACTGAGATAGTAATGTTACTGACTCTTCAATACTGCCAGTGCCTGCATAAAAAAGGTGTTTATGTGGTTAAATTCTAGGATTTGTCTTCTTTTTTCCTCCTTAGAATTCTTAGATGGATGTTATAATTTCTTAAATTGTTTATGTTTTCAGTAAAACTACTGAGTATTTAGCAGATTTTTTGAAGATGAAAAGAATTTGCATATTAAAATCTCTGCCCTGCGGTGTCTTCTGTTGCACTCTGTTGCCATACTAACTTCTGCACCATACTGAAGCACGCTTCAGAAAGATCACAGTTGATACTGTTTTGCATTGAACCTGAGAAGAAAAACTACTTTTGTCTTCTCTTCTTAAATAAGCATCTTACAGATGCTTATTTGGATTAGTTAAGTCTGATATTTATGATCCAGTGATTGAAAACTTTTGCACATGTTTTGAAATACACAATAACACGAGTGTATAGAATTTATCTTTGTTGATGACACTTTGTTTTACTGTTGTTTGTTGTAATAATCTTGAAGGTCCTCAAAAATATTTGTTTGATTCTTTATTAAAGCCTGTCATGTAAGTTCCTTTTGAAATGAATATGGGCAAGCTGAGGTATATTTACTGTCCTTGGCCACTGCATTCTACCTGTATTATATGTAAACTGAATAAAGTCTGATGTAGTATGCTACCTTCTCTTTACCTACCACATGCCAGAGCTTTTCCCTCTAAATTTACTGTTACTTGTGGTAGCATTCAGAAGGAGTGGGTGGAAGGAGAAAGATGAAGTGAAGCTGTCTTAGCTTGGAAACTTGACAAAGGATTTCTTGGTCTTGAAACTGAGCAAAGTGATGTTTACAGATGGTGGGAGTATTTTAATAAATGCTCTCATCTCCATTATGCTACTATGTGAGATAATAGGCAAATGCAAACTAACCTGCTTTGGAAAGAATAATGTATTTTACACCTTTGTCACAGGAATTGCATCAGAATAATTGCATACCTTAGAGTACAGTGTGGACAGCAGGGAAAACAAACAGTCTTACAACACAAATAATAGGGGACATTATGGAAGGCTGCATTGGTGCTTTTTTACTGGTAGTGCTTCAGTTGAAGTTCTTAGGACAGTTCTTATTGTTTTGTATAAAACCATACCAGAAGAGTCTTAATATGCATGTGGAAGAATGTTAAAGAGCATAGGAAATCTTTCTGGAAATAGATTCTGAACTTGGCTTTTAAAAAGCTAAATAAAAGCAAACCTAGTAAGATAACTTGTGTGCTTTGTGCCGGAGAAATAGAAAGATAAACAGAGTACAGGAATCAGGGATACTTTGTGAAACTCAGAGATAAAATTCATACTGATGAAAAATTTTTCATGCTATATGACATAAATGGGAGATGTTCACCACAAGATTATGCTGGAGTCTCAAAAACACTGGCTATCTATTCCTTTCATACTCTGTTACTAAATAACTAGCACATTGAAGGCATATAGATAATGAATTGTGCAAAGAAAAGCAGTTTCTGAGGAATAACAAAGGGCTACTGGACAGTTAAAAGACCAAACACTAATAGTTCAGCTGTGGAGGTACCTTCTCAGTATCCATGAAGTTTAACTGTTGTTTATTTACAAAACCCTAACAAAGGTTTTTGTATAATTTATCATAGTGCTCTGATAGAATTATAAGACTATCTGATAGTATTAATTAGAAGCACACTTCTTTTCCCCAAAAAGCTACTAACAATTTATTTGAAATAATCACAACTTCATCTGAAAACTTTTTAAAGTTTTCTGCTTTTCAGAATCCAGATTACCATACCACAAAGAATAATGTGAAATGTGCTTTACAGATGCTGCATACAGGAAAAAATCTGCCTCCTGGCCTCCATTAATCTGTTTGTAAAACAATAATAAATGAACTTCCCCTTCCCTTTTTCCAGCCTTTCCAGACCTCCTTCTGTTCCTTTCCCCTGCATACATTCAATATGCTGCAATTAGCTTTAAAGGTAACAGACCCATAGTCATCAAAAAGATGGCTGTGATGATCAAAATAATATGGCAATGAATTTTCATTTAGGGAATCTATGACCAGTGGTTTGACACAAACTGGTAGTAAAAGTGCATGTTTGTGGGAAAAACTTTAAAAATCCCTCATATTTTAAATACATTACAATTTTTTCTATTGTTTATTGGCTAATTTGTATGTATTTGTATTTGTAATTTATTTGTATATTTCTAGGAGCCCAGGCTTGTGTTCTTGTGTTTTCTACAACTGACAGAGAGTCCTTCAAAGCAATCCCTACCTGGAAGCAAAAAGTTGTGACTGAAGTTGGAGACATTCCCACAGTTCTTGTGCAGAATAAGATTGATCTTCTTGATGACTCTTGCATAAAGAAGTAGGAGTTCTATTGTGCTACTTTTAAAGATCAATAGGTGCCTCCTGTATTCACAAGTTTTAAAAAAAGAAGTCTGTGAGAGTTTCTGGTGAAGCATTGGAGAATCTGGGTTGTCCCACCTGTGTCCTGCATCTAGACATGCCCTAGAAGCACACGGGGTGGGTGTTACTGCATGAGTGTGGATAGTCACACTTGGGCAGATGTGCTGCAAAGCTAGGAGCTTTCTGTTTATTTCATGCTGCATCCTGAAGCCAAAAGTAATAGAGGAAAGACATGAAAAGTTTGGTTCGGGCATAATATGATCCCCACCCTTTTTTTCCCCCTAAAAATCTAAAACTATAGATTTTCCTCCTGTTAAAACCTGTGCTGTGCACCACTGAAGGCACATTGTCTGTTTGGCTAGTGAATGCTTGCTAATATTCTTTGCTTTCTTTAATTTGGTTTTTATTATTCATTTTTATCAAAACATTGTGATTCTATAGAAATATGTATGTGGTAATATTCTCAAACTGCATGGTGCTGAATCTTCCTTGCTGTATTTTTCTTTACAGATTTTATTGTCAATTCATTCTGCCCTTGTGTGTGTAACCAATTTCATTCTTGTCCTAAAATCAGCTTAACAAATGTGTTTATTTATCACAGCATTTCATGTAGAAAATACTGCATGATCAAGTTGATCATTCTCCACTTCTTCAATTTCTATCATCTTTCTGAGAGATTTAAAGTATTTCTTCTTTTTTTGTTGTTTCCTGCACTGGCTTTCTTTGTTGTCTGTTTGCTATCATTGATGGCATAAATCAGCTTCTACTTCTTCTGCAAAGAATTCTGAGGATTTTTCAAAGGAAAAGCAAAATTGCATTTGAACTCCTCCTTTATTCATGGTATGTCACTTAGGTTTGGTTCTCAGAATACTCTGCCTCAGTAACATAATCTTTCTGATGATTTGATTTTCCTTAGGGAAGTATTCATAAGTTTCTTAAACTTTAACATAAGTTCTTTTTCACTTCACAGAAAAAAGTAATTCTTGATTTCATCTTTGCACTCATCTGATTGCATAGCATACTGCTTCATTAAGATATGCTTAAGGATTAATTTTTCTTGTTGTTTAGAGTTTGCAGTGATAGTGCTGTTAATTACAGCCTCCTTCCTTTTGGTTTCACCAACACGCTTCTTTGAACCCTTGGGAAGTTTTATGTAATGAAGTCGATAAATACTGGAAAGAATTCCTTTGAGTCATAAAGACACTGCATGTAAAATACCTTCTTTTTATAGTGGAGATACTGTAAAGAAATTAAGGATTAGGTATTTTTTGACTGTCTTGAATTTCTCGAACCACTTTGCCATGTTTAACTTAAAGCAAAGCATTTTGTTTATAAGAATAAATGCTGACAAATGAACCAAATAAGGGCTTACAAAGCCATCTTGTGTTGTGCAGTGAGGAGGCGGAAGCGCTGGCAAAGAAGCTGAAGGTGCGGTTCTACCGAGCGTCGGTGAAGGAAGACCTGAACGTGAGCGAAGGTAGGCGGTGCCGGGGGGTGTGGGTGAAGGCAGACCTGAACGTGAGCGAAGGTAGGCGGTGCCGGGGGGGTGTGGGTGAAGGAAGGAACGTGAGCGAAGGTAGGCGGTGCCGGGGGGTGTGGGTGAAGGCAAACCTGAACGTGAGCGAAGGTAGGCGTGCCGGGGGGTGTGGGTGAAGGCAGACCTGAACGTGAGCGAAGGTAGGCGGTGCCGCGGGCGGTGCGTCCCGTCCTGCCGCTTCTCCACGGCCCGAGCATCCCCCCGGCTGGATGGAGCCAGCTGGCACTTACACATCTTTGCATGATGGTGGCAGCCCTCTTTATATTCCATAGCAGCACGCCTTGAACACAGCTAAAATTACCTGTGTTCATGGGTTAGGGCCATTTCTTTGTGCACGTGTTTCTCTTCCGCAAACACAGCTGCGAGGTTCACAAGTGCCAGTGTGTTACGGCTCCTCAGTCCTAATGACTGTCAGTAAGCACGAGCTTTTAAAACAAATACGCATAGTAGAAGCTCAATTATTGCAACATAAAAACTGTTGAAGAGATTATTTTGTAATTGTTAATAGTTAATAAGTAATTGATAGAAACAATTATTTTATATTTTAATCCTGTTTAGATAAAGTACATTAAAAGATTGCATCTCTTGCAGTGTTTTGTCTTCTGGTGATATTTGATTAGTTCCTAAGTACCACTTTTAACGTACTTAATTTCATAAGAGTAGTGTTAAAATTTTGAGTCTGTGTCTTTCGTGGACTGTGTTTGAATAATCATGTACTAGACTGCCTAATGATATATTCTTGTTTAGTTAGCCAAGATTATTAGTAAACTCCCTGTTTCTTCTGTATTAACATCATTCACAATGGGAAAAATCTGCAAGAGAAAATGTAAAAGTCTTTTGTATCATCTTTAAATGAATTTCATTACAAATGTAAATAATCATAACACATATAGGTTCTGAAAATTCTCCTTAAGTTGTATATTTTTTCAGATACCTAGGTCAACTTTATATACGCCAATAGAAATGAGAGTAGCATCAATTAATTAGGAAAACCTTGTTGCCAAGTTTTATTAATAGACTTATTTTACGTGACTACTGTTTTTCTAATGCTTCTTGCAAAATATATATATATTAAATCCTACATGAATTGTATATTGAATACATGTATTGTATATTGTATACAATTGTAATCTATTGTATATTGAATACATGACTGTAACAAGTTCCAAGTTGCATTAATTGAAACATTTGGCAATATGTGTGTGCCATCTTTTTTTTCATATAAGAGCATTGAGATATTTCTGTGCAGGACTTCAGTACCTCAATCTGTAAGAGCTGGGCTGACACTGGAGTGACCTGGATTCTGCCCAGGCACACAGGCTTGCCCAGAATCACTCACCAGCTTGTGCTAAACCTGGGATGTGAAATGCACTTTTGTCACCATACAGAATTTTGATATAATGGCATGATGATTATTATTATTTTTAAGCATTCTGTAATATACCTTTTTTCTTTTTTAACCTTCCAGTTTTTAAATATTTGGCTGATAAATATCTTCAAAAGCTCAAGCAACAAACAGCAGAAGATTCAGAAGTAGTACATACAAGCAGTAACAAGATTGGTATGTATACTATAATAAAAAATCCCTAGAAACAATATTTTGTGCCATCAAAGCTTATGGTCTCATCTGTTTCCTTATGGAATTAATACAAAGTGAATCATAGTCTATTACCTCCCTGTCTTAGGATATCATCTCTTTCTGTAAAATAACTTTGTGACTCTTTAAAATTACAAGATGGCCAAACTGATGCACTAAAGTTTCTAGCTAATGCTTGGCAAGTGCCCTTTTACTAAATTCATTTAAACAAGATTGTGCAAGGATTTGAGAAGGATGCTTGTTGGGTTTTTTTAATGTAATCAGCATTACATAGCATTGCTCATCTCGGTGTGGACTTAAAAGACTCATGGGGAAAGAATCTGGCATGTAATCAGAAGGTGTTTGTAAGTTGCCTTCTGTAAGAAAACACTAAAACACAGAACTTCTGTAGTTCTTCTTTAAAGCTTTTCTGAGTCAGGTAATTTATTTTCCTTAAAGCACTCCCTTTTTATTCCAGCCTTTTACTTACCTTTATATCAACAAAATTTCTGAATTTTAAATCGCCATCTCTGTCTTCTATTATGTTACTCAGCTAACCACAACTTTGTGCAGTTAGTAACATACACATACACAGATGAGTACATATGCTGCCCTTCAATTACACAGGTGCATACCAGCTTTAAATACTGCCTGGCTAGTAATTGCAACTGCCTCTACTTCCAGTTTAGCTGCAGAATTTACTCAAAATAGATTTAAAAGCTAGTGCATACATTTGAGGTGCTCTGCTATGCCTCAGCAGGTACTGCATCTAAAGTGTTCATGTATTATGCTGCAAGCAGTAAACAAATGCAAATACTTCTCTTGTCTGAATTCTGTAGGTGTTTTTAATACAGCTGGTGGAAGTCACCCCAACCAGAATTCTAGCACTCTTAATGGTGGAGATGTCATCAACCTTAAACCCAACAAACAGAGGACCAAGAAAAACAGAAGTCCTTTTAGCAACTGCAGTATACCTTAGATCACTTTTGGAGGAAATTAAGCAGCTCAGAGAATTGGATGAAGTTGTGCAATTGACTACAGAATAAAGCCAGCTGTAGAGGTATTTTTACCGGTGCTTTAGCAAATCTTGTGCCTCCTAGACAAAGGGTGGATTTTGATGAACTTGCTTGTGCCGTGGGTTTGTTGTGTGGCGTGAGACACCTGGTGGTGACACACAGAACCGTGGCTGCCTCGTGCACTTTGTACAGATTAGGTGAGCTTTTCCTTTCTCAAGGAATTACTTACAGAGCTATGAACTAGGTATTGCTGAATTGCAAAGCACATTAATTTAAGGATAATACTTACATGTATAGGTACAGACTGTAACTCTATGGCCCAAGGTAATGTAGCAACCTTGAAACTAAATTTCAAAGAAAATATTAGAATTGGTTAGTCAGGACACTTAACAAGATAAATGAAGAGCAAAAAAACACTACTTCATTTTATGCCTGACCATATTAATATTCTGCCAGGATTCTGGCAGTTCTGTGGGTGCAAGATCCTTGCATTATATATATGTGTGCTAAGGTATATATGTAAACATTTGGGATGAATATCTAGGCTTGGTTCCAATGTGTACGTTACTTGGAGATCAGCTAATGATCATCAAATAGCATCTTCTAATTGTCCTTTAAAAATGTTGCATTTCAAATGAGGCTTTCCAAGCTGCCACTGTGTATGTTTAACTTGCTATACTGTGGGCCTAAAAGCTTAGATTTAAAAATGTGTGGTGCCAAAAATGCTCCTTTTTACCTAATGCTATGCTACAGATGTTTTGTAAGTTTGTTTTTCTCGGTCTTAACAGGTTGAACAAATAACACTAATAGCTATTCAGAAGGAACATATAATCATATTCTTGTTCAAATTTGATTGTTGTATCCTGTGTCATCTTATGAAAAAGGAATTTTCAAAGTGGTGTTCCAAAGTATTTATCTTATTTGAAATTTTTTCATAGATACCATAAACTAAGTTACTGGGATCCAAAAAATTGCAGCTGATTATGTTAGGGAGACATTCTTGAATGTTGTCTTAGATTTAAAGTTAAGGAAATCTAATTCTGCAACATGAGAGACATGGCAAAAAATTTTCAAAGTGCTTCAGTAATTTTACAGAACTGATGTAGATGTTTAGGAGCCCAAATCTAACTTCAAGGTTATTTGGGCTAAGGCTCCTAAATCACTAAGGTGCTTTTAAAGTTGCTAAGCAAGATACCTTTTATTTAGCAAAAATGAACACTTTATAATCCTCTTCAAGAGTATGCATGCCTTTTAAAAACTATCCATTTTGTTTACATGTTTTTGTATGGTATGATATAATTTTAACTTTCTAAGATTTCTACAAGTCTGCCAGTGACAAATGCAAAATCTGCTGCTTAAAAAAATCAGAGTTTTAATAATTTTGTAAATGGTGTATGAGAATGAAAATTGGTTGAGTGATCCTATATATTTTTGAAGGAAGGACTTTTCACTATGTGAATTCATGTAGGAAGCTTGACTGACTTCGTTTCTAAGTCAATGAGTATGAAAACTGAAATGTATTCTTATTCCCACTGTCTGCAGGGAGAGAAGTGAGTGGCAAGTTATGCACAAACACTAAAGATCTCTGAACTCTGTATTTTATGTTTACTGTATTAGGCTTTCTACCGAGTACCACAGTTTCTTTGAGAAGCTGTTAGAGATCTCCTGTTGCTGGCGAGAAGGAGGGCACTCCATCCCTTTTGCTATTGCAACAAAATTGTGTTTTCTTCACTGTAATGTTTCATTTCCTGTGTTTTCTCTTGGATAAAGGCCTCTATTTTTTAACAAGTGCATTTAATCACTGTATGTATAAATGGAGTCAAGTCCTATCTGTCTTAGCAGTTTAAGAAGTAAGGTACTTGGGATAAGATGATTAAACATCATGGGGCCACCTCACAGCTTAGGGGAGAGTGTATGCATGAAGAATTTTGACAACTGTTTTTAATATGGAAACTTTTACATTTCACTGTCTGTCTACAAGTTTCATGGGGTTTTATTCATTTTTCATGAAAAACAAACAAAACCACAAAGTGTTTGAAACATCTTTTTTTGCCTTGTTTGACTTTCTACAGCGTACTGACAAGTAAGTCTTTATTATGTATAATGACAATTTGTACTATTTTATGTTATACTGTAACACACTGTACAATTACTTTAGGTTGTTTGTATTTACAGTATGTCACTATAAACTACTGCTTTTAACAACTCAGCCGTTGTTTCATAGGTGGAGACTTGACAGACTTGATAAATTTAAGGTATGTTGAAATGTAGTGCATATTCTTTCATGTAGGAATAGTTACTTGCAGCATTGGGTAACAGTGAGTTTTCATTTTACTCCCACCCTAAATCTGAAGTGGATCTTTCTTTGTTGAGACCTTGCAGTGCTTGTTCTCTAACATCACTGTGATGGAAACTGCTCAAATTAACATCTTTTTGGGAAGTGCCCTGCATGTATGCTGCTTCAAAATTTTGATTCTTTATTCTACTGGGGTTAGTGTGTAGGTGTAAACCAGATGACTTGCATATTGCAGGAACCCCTTAGGTATTCACATCACTCTTCAGTGGCACTAACTTTTGCCTTTTGGAAGAGACATCCCTAAATGTTTTAGTACTTGTGTTGTCCCTCATGAATAATTTTTGTTATAAACATTACTTCATTCTCCACTCAGAGCGTACTCATTAAAATATCATATGTTTTAGTTAGCAAAACCTACAGGTGCAGGGCTGGTAATAAAAATGCTCTTCTCTTTGCATCCCTGGGACTGCATGGTGGGTGAGGAGGTGCCTCTGTTACATCCATGATACCCTGGAGTAAGAGCAAGAGATTCTCATGCCACAAGACACAAATTTCATTGCACTCCTGTAGATTCTTTTTATATCTCTTCAATAGCTCATTGGCTGTATTATCTGGATCTTGCCACAATTCTTTGCCCTTGGCTGATAAAGCTACCACTAGCAGGAAACTTCAATGATTGTTAATGCCTTAGTGAAATAGGGATTCACTAAAGATTATGACACTACAGCTTTGTCACTTCTGTGTTGTATCCATTCAGTGAATGGGTGTTCTCCCAGTACGTGGGGCATCATTAGATGCAAAGCAGTAATGCTAGGGATGTATTTCCAACTGGAAATAGCAAATCTCAAAGTTGTATGACTGATCACACTAATTTTTGTGCTTGTGGTTAATTTTGTGTGTGTGGTTAATTTAAAAAAGACTTTAAATATTCCTCTTAAGACAATTTTGAAGCTTCCTTATTTTCAGTGTTTCTTAAGGCAACACTTTTGTAGTCAAAATGCCTGAATTACCACACTGTCAGTCTGATTTCCTGTTTAATTTTTATGCTTCAGTAAAATATAACTTTTTACTTTCTTCATTATTGGGCTGAAGCACATCCGACATGAACTTTTTCTTCGCAGCATTTCTATAGAGGTGGAATAATCTAAAGAGCATTGAGCGGCTGAACATGCAGCACTCTGGGGGGTTGTGTGGGGTTCATGCACAAGATTCAGCAAGCCCTTGAAGCTGTTTGTGCACCCTTCAGGCTGAGAGCTGCAGGTGTTAACAGGGCAAATGATCTGCCCTTCTCTGGGAGTTCATCATTCAGCAAGCCAACACACATGCTGCTCCATTCCAGGGACACTACCTGAGCCCCTGCTGCTTTTCTAAGTGTAGTCATAGATCTTCAGTTGAAGTTCCAGTACCTGAACACTAACTGTACCAAAATTAGAGTGCAAGGATGGTCCAGCAGGCTTGAATTCATCAAAATGACTGTGCCATCTTTTTGAAGGAAGCAAAAGCTGTGCAGATCTTTTTTGTAATGCACAAATAGTATTGAGAGAAGAAAGTAATTCTCTGTTAAATATGGCATCCAAGCAGATAATCAAAATTATTACAGCAATGCTTAGATTTAAGATGAAAGGTGCCTATAATGGAATAAGAGAAACCTGCTAATGATCTATGTCAAAGTGTTCTATAGGAGTCATCTCAAAGCCAGGTGAGTCCTAGTACTGAACTGGGCTCATTCTCAAGTTTCTAGTGGAAGGGTAATACTGATAAATAGTTTGTCAGTTCTTCCAAACTCACTAAAGTTGGTAAGAAAAATTAAAAATTACTGTGGACCAGAAGAAACACCACTCTCATTGTGAGGATTGAGATGCATTGTTACTAATGGCTTAAATGTAACTGGCTAAAAGAGGAAATGTACATAACTGGTTTTATCACCATCATGATCTCAAGTAAATGTAACAGATTTGTAGAAAAAAAAGTCAACATATCATAAATCCTCAATCAGAAGAATCAGTGTTTAAAACTGAGTATCTTGTGTATGCTGTTCTGTAAAATCCCTACAAATTAATTCTGCTGTTCTCTTGTAAGTGACACTAGTTGCATTATGCGACTTAAAACGTTTGTTTGCTTATTGTTGTGTCTGATATAAGTCACTACTTTTGTGGTTATGTTAAATTGTCAGTACATTAAATTTCAAAAATTGCTGTAACTACAAGCTGTGCAACCTCAATCTGATTGAGAAACGTGTGCTTGATTCTTGGGAGTGTGTTGCCAAAGGCAGCACATGAGAGCACTGGCAGGAACAAGTGTGGATGCCCCAGACAAATAGAAATGGTGTTTCTTAGCTCTTGCCTCTGATTTCTTTACCATATGGTTGAAATACAAAATAGGGATTCTCTTCTGCTCTTTCTGGTCATTTTGCTTTTTATGATTGGTCTGGCCAATACAGTGACAAGGTTTAAGTTCAAGATTGTAGACATTGGAAGTGGCATTAAAGCATTATTAATACATCAAAGATGCCTGGTACATTTTCTGAAAATAAGCAGGTAAATAATCCCTAGTGATTGTTGGTTGGGGGTTTTGTATTGTTTTGGTATTTCTTTTTTTAGTAAAACACAAATCAGCATTTGTGTCTGCCTCTTTACCCATATATCTGAAGAATATCAGAAGTAACATGCTCCTACTTCTCTTGCATGCAGTTTTGAACACAGAAAATCAATGTGTTTGCTTAACACCCTGACAAGGATTAACTGGCAGTGTTTTAGGCTCATTACAGAGGCATTGGACTAGATTACCTTCATCAGTCCCTTCTAACCCACCTTTTCTGCAATTCTGTGATTCCAACAAAGTGCTATAAAAAAAAAATTCTTCTAGGTATCAGTACAATGAAGAGGATCCAAGAACGAAAACAAAAATATTTTTGCCTGAATAACCTTATAATGACCTTAAAAACCCAAATATTGGAGGAATATTCTAAGCAACAAGAAGCTGTCTTCAACTTAAGTGTTGCACAGCACAAGTTCTGAAAACAACCCAGGCCATGTATTACTGTAAAGGATTTTAATACTGTTGAACAGGTTGAAGATTTTTTTCAAGTGGAATTACAGAATTAATGTCACCAACTCTTAGAAGCTTTGCACAATCTCAAAGCTGAAACTTGGACTACATTTGAAGCACCCACCTGAAGTGCCATTTCTGCAAATTAAATGCAGTGACAGTGACCTCATAGCAGCTGAGGTTTCCAAGAAGGACAGCTCTTGAGCTTTCCTGCAGAGCCCTTGAGGCCATTCAAGGCATTTAAAACCACAGGGCTCCTGACTGTTGGCTGTGCAGGAGCCTGATGTGCAGGGTCTCACCGCGGGCTGGTTCCCTCAGAGCACCCAGGTGTGACACTCCAACTGTAACACCCCAGGCACTGCCACCGAGGCAGCTGTGGTGGGTGGCAGCACTCAGACCCTTTGGGCTCCCTTCAGCTGAGCTTTAACCTGCTGCTGGCTGAGCCAGAGAGCACCCTGCTCCCCTCAGGGCACCGCCAACTTTGGATGAAGTACTGTAAGACTGGCCAGGCTGCAGGGGGTTACAAAATTCCAGGCACACCCTAAAATCTGCAACTTTTGACCCACAGCCATAGAGCTCAGTGATGATGCCCAGCAGTTCCTGTGAGTGAGAGGGTGGAAGATAAAAAACAAACCAAAAACCACTCACAGAAAAAGGTCAATAATGATGGATGTACAAAGTACCATCCTACACAAATCACAAATACAGTGTTTGCCTGGTGAGAAGTCAAAATGTTTTGCTCTGTGGCTTCAGAGATGATGCCAAAGTGGAGTAGTAGCTGATGTACAATTCCCCTCTCTAATACCTTTTAGAAAACACATCAATCTCAATGGTACAATGAGTTTCTGGGAGCAGAATGGTTCACCAGGCATGGAGGGGGGGAGGTCATTTCTAGCCTGGCTGGTGATCCCTGGGATACACGTGTTGCTTTTACCTTCCTCAGTTACAAAGTGGAGGTGGCTGTCTACCTGTAGAAAGTTCTGTGATCAGTTTATTCAAAATATTGAAAAAGTGCAAAATTATAAATGGTAATGAGTAGGACACGGTGTTGTTTATGAAAATACCATAAACAGTTTATTAATTCTTTTGATTTATTGCCATAATTTGTTTTTTGTCCCCAAAAGTCTGGTTCACACACTATGTATACAGCAGAGAAAAGCTGAAATTCTCATGAGAGGACAAAACAACTTTAGTTTAAAAAACCCAGGAGAATGGAGGAAAGGCTAGATTTTCAGTTTCTGTCAGTTCAGCAGAAGCACAATTACAATTTGCAATAGAGCAGTATCGACTCTACAGAAGAACTGATAGCATTCCTTACTGCCAAAAGAAAATGCCAATGCTACTAAAACCCATTAAATGCTTGCACCTGGCAATCAAAGATACTTTGGTGGGTGTGGATGTGTATATACGTGTGTGCTCATACAGAGAATTCTTTTCTTGGCTTCTGTGTGCTTTTTATGGGCACTTGCTCATCCTGTGGTTTGCCGGAAGTAGCCGGGGAGGATACGTTAATCCTGTTTGCTGTTGCAAGACTGCCGAACTGATGATTTCTGATGCTCCAACAATGTGATGGACTTTTCAGAATTTTCCAAGTTTCTGAGCAGAGTCTCTAGGCGCCTTTTGATTTTCTTCTGATCCTCAATGGCACATCCAATGACCACAGACTGGAATTTCTGATCGATGGGTCCCGCTGGCACGTCGGATGTGCACGCACCATAGAGTGACATGAGGCGCATTTTGGCGTCTTCCAAATCGTCGAGGAGTTTGTTGACGATCTCATCGATCATCTTGGTGGCGTGCAGCAGGGACTCCTGCTGCTGCGCGTTGCGGATGGTTTCTACGGAAACCTCCACAGTGAGGGTTCGGCCCATCAGGCGGTTCGCAGTCAAATTAAGTTCTTCTCTCTCGCCTCAATTCAAAACAAGAAAATATTCTTGGTTACGGCCAAATACTTTCCTGTGCAAATAGCATCATCAAGATATTCAAACTGCTATAACTTGGCAGTAAACAATATTTTTTTAAGTAAGTGACAATCAACAAGATTTCCAGAAGGCAGAAATGAGCTTTTTAACATTTGCCCAAGTCATACTCATTTCATAGAAGCCAGTATCTGATTTGAAATGAGGCATTAAACTCTACTAAAATTGTAAGCAATGTTTTTCCTCTGCTGACACCAATGCTTGCTGTGTCACTTTCAAGCAAAACATACAATATTATGAGGAAACACTCGGTAACAGAACTAGCTCATTAAGGACTTCTGTGCCTTTCTGAGGGAGAGATTTAGACATTCCCTGAAAGCCATAAAGAGAAAACTAGATATAATAAGAGGCCATGAAAAAAACTTTTTTTCGATTTTCTGAAAGTATAGCTGCTTTTCAAAA
Organism: Agelaius tricolor; assembly: GCF_023055355.1. Taxonomy (NCBI): domain Eukaryota; kingdom Metazoa; phylum Chordata; class Aves; order Passeriformes; family Icteridae; genus Agelaius; species Agelaius tricolor. The sequence continues at coordinate 90,367,010 of NW_027269261.1, read as the reverse complement.
ATATGAAATGCAGGCTCTTGAAGAGTCAATAAACCAGCAATTTAAAGCACCTAATGAAAAAAAAAGCTGTGAATCACACAACAACGACAATGACCATAATCATCAGGTTCTTGCAGGCTGTACACTTTATAGCACTCATGCCTGTCCAGTAGTCAAAATCATTTTCAACTGTATTGTCATCATCATCAATGACTCTCCCCCAGCAGAGCAATGTTAATCTTGATTTTGAAAATGTATCAGTGAACTGAGTATAGGCTTTCACATACACAGTATGAATTTAGTCAAGAAGAGATCTCATGATAATAAGTAACACTTCAACAACCTCAGCTGGCTCCAATGCTGCACCCTTCCCAGCAGCAGAGTGCTGCTCACAAAGAGCTGCTCCCTAAAAGATGGGCTGATTAGACTTTGGGTCAGTTGGAGGGTACAGGAAAGCAGCTTCTCACCTTCACTGATGTGCCTCATATCCTGGCTGTTCTGTATATTGTGGATCATTTCAAGCAGAATTTCTTTCTCTTGTTCCATGGCAGATGCTGCATCACGGAAAGCCTCTACCCTGTACATGGTTGAACCAAACAAAACCTTTAAATAATAAAATGGCTGTTCACCTATATAGCTGCAAAGAACTCTTATTTTAAACTTCAGCTTACAGTAAGTGCAGTCAGATCTTGGTTATTCATGAGACAGACTCTCTGACTTCATGACCTTCTCTATCTTCACTTTTCAAGACTCAGTATCATTTAAAAAAACCAAACGGAGGGGGAAACAGAAACAACAGCAATTCAATCAGACTTAAATTTTTTAGTTTACTGACAGTGCTGTTCGATCTTACTCTGTGGTTAATCTGGATATGCAGAGCCTGATGGTACTACAGCCCCATAGCAGAAGTCCTGTAGGCAGCTGGCAATTATTATCAGCTGCCTAACTAGGAGAGAAAGGGACCGAGTCCCCATCAGGGAACTTGGTAATGAGGGTGGCAGCTGCAGAGATGGAGGCAGCAAGGGGCCCCGGCTCCCTGTGCGACCGCCAGGCCAGCAGAACCCACAGAATCCACCTGCACAGCAACAACCAGCAGAGAACTGCAACGCGCCAAACAACGCCTGTCACAAAGGAGAACACCCTGCGAGGGAGACAAAGCTCACACACTTCTAGTAACATGACAAGGCTTTCCCCAACACAAGTGCTGTGCCTTGCCACTGGGAGAAGATGCTGGACTGCCTGCTCCCACTGTCACTGGTGCTTTCCATGGCATGATGCTCACTGTAATTCACACAGGGAGGAAGCGTCTGTGGGAGCAGCTCCTATTTCTGGGCTTGCAAGGAAGCATGAAACTCAGTCCCTCCTGAAACCAGACTCCTATTCCAGTCCCATTCCTGTGCTGAAACTCACATGTAATGCAGTGAGGACAAGGGGAAAGTCCATCAGAAACTGCTGTCCCTGTAACTACTGGGTCTTGGTAAGTGTGTGGTTCTGTGCCCACAGCCTGCTCTCCTTGTGGCATTAAGTGCAGACTCAGCTCACCATGGGCTATGTGAAAATGCCCCATGAGAAATCTGAGTCCAGTTTCTTACTTAATGTCTTATTCCCCACCACAGTTTTAAAGAGGGGGCTTCTGCATTCAGCCAAATAATGGAAAAGAACACTGAAGCACTCCAATGCAGCGCTTTACTTGACCTGATACAAAAAGGGAAATGTCCCACTCCCTTTGCTTTTCTCTGAGACTTGAGGGTAGGGGCTTGCAGAGCCACTTTCCAAGCTGGAATAGGCTACAAGAGTTGCACCAAAACCATCAACTCTGCATTCACAGGCTGCACAGAAAAGACTATCATGTGAACCTGGCTGATGGTTTGAGATGCTTGCAATGCACAGCTCAGGAGGTCTGGCTGCATCACGGGAATCCATCCATCTATCCTGAAATGTTTATGAAATCTGGCCAGAAAAGGGGAAACAAACCAAAACACTGTTAAGTCTCTTAGGTGCTCTACACTCTTCAACGTTTCTGGGAGCTGCCCTGAGACAGCGGTGGCTCATTGCTGTCTCCTGGGACAGGAACGGAGCTGCTGCTCCTTCCTCACGGGCTGGCTGAAGGCAGTAACTTCAGGAAAACAGCAGGAAGAGAAAAGAGGGTGAAAGCAGAAGAACAGGAGCATTTGAGGATATAGTCACTCTTCACATGCAGCCTGCTCATGAAATAATTCTGTTTTACAAAATATTTAACCTAACTTAGTCAATGAAAGCACAGGCTTCAGGCCTTGCCTTTAATGTTTTTTCTGAGGAGGAGTGGGAAAAGTTAATGCAATGCAAATTCATGCCAAGAGCAAATACTTATAATTATTATTTTGGACTGGTTAGTAAGAGCAATGAGGCAGGTGGAGTCATTTCATACTTCAGATGTCTCTACTTTATAATTTAGGAAGTCTAGTAATATTTTCAAAATGCCTTGCCATGCCTTTTTTTAAAAAAAAACTAGTCGCTGGAAAGTTGTAAATTAAAATTCTGAAGTGCACTTTCAATTTTGATAGTGTTTTAAAATCAGATTCTGTATATCATTGTACTGATGTAAAAAGTAAAGTTCTGCCTTCAGTAGATAGATCAGTCCATGATTTCCACAGGCTTTGCTGGGTCCTAGGAAGAATGTGGAAAAGCTGCATTGCAGGGATGTATCCTGAATTGGTACAGTTCTAAAGAGATGCCTAAAATATCACTGCTTCCTAAGGCCAGCTTGGTATGTGAGGTAGGACCTGAAAGCCAAATTGTCAGAATTAATGTTGCATACTGAAAAAAAAGAAAAACCCAGTTCACCAAGTAGAGCTTTGATTGACATTTATTTACTAAAGGTAATATAACCAAATCTTAAGAACTATTTTATTTGCAATAATTGCTACTTCAGAATTATTTTACCATTTCCTAAACTGCAATATAGAGTGCCACACAACAATGGGACAGGGTTATTTCATAACAGTGCTCTAGTGGGGAAAAAAAAAAAACAAACAAAAAAATGGAAGCCAGTCACATCAACTTCAGGAAAATAATGTGTCAGGATCACACCATGCAGTCAAGTTCTCATAACTTCTTTCCTAAAATGCATGGTTTCTTAACTTCACAGGTTTCTGTAAATCTTTCCTTTCCTTGTGTGGTGGACCCAAAGAAAACAGTTTGAAGATTTAAACCTCTAACAGAGGTGACTGATGTGGGAAGGGGTGGAAATACAATCCAAGTCTCAAAAAAACAACCAACCAAAGAATGAAAGGCAAAGAAAACAGAACACAAAATAGTCATATTTATGCCCAGTTTTCAATTATTTTGATGTAGCAGTATAGTCTTTTTTCCTCAGAGATGAAAACCTCCAATCATCTTTTTACTTGGCACAATCCAAGTATATTTGAACATCAACTAAATATTCCATCTATTACCTAATACTGGAAAAGACATTCCTTACTTCTGATTTTCCCTGTTTGTGAGCAATTAGCTGAGCAATGCCTTTTTTTGCTACATACCATTTACATGAGCAGAGCATTCCCCTGAGAAACAGGTGGACCAGGCTGTGCTTTTGTTTCCAGATGAGAAACCTGACACCCGCTTTCTTAGGACAGCTGCAATAACTCTGTCCTTTAAACTACTGACTGACTTAAACAGCCCATTATTAAAGCCCACGTGCTGGAGCTTCAGATAAGTCTTCAAAGGAACTAAGAAACATCTGAGGATGGAGCAGCTTCTTTCCTGAAATGGAGCTAATCGGGCACACTGGAGGGAGACAAAACAGGGGCTTTCACCCTGGCATCCTCAGCTCCTTCAGCTGAGTGTCCACTCCCAGCTAAGCAGTCCTGTGACCACTGAAATGAATGGTGGTGGAACATGGCTGACCCAAAGAACAAGATAAAAAGTACAAAAAATGAAGATAAAAAATACCCAGCAAGAATCTGACTTACCTCATGTATCATCACACCTAAAACCGTGTTTTTACTTAACACAACCAACAGAACACAGTGACTCATAGACAGAGCCTCTGGTCTGGCTTCCAGCTGCTCCTGAGAGATCTTGGCAGTCACACCAACACCAAGGTCCAAGCCCTTCCAAGGGGCAAACGTGCCACCTGCCCCTCGTCACCTCTGCCTCAGGCACTCCCTCCCAAACTGATTCCCCTTCACTGCTCACTTTCCATGCAGAAGAAATCCCCTCTGCAAACACCCATCAGCGAGGTACAAAAATGCCCCATTACTGGTGGAAAAGAAGCTCTCACAGTGGAAAGAAAGGGAGGAAAAGGAAGGCTGTTCAAACTGGAGTGTTTTACAGTGGCTTTAAACTGAAAGAGGGTAGGCTTAGATTAGGTATCAGGAAGAAATTCTTCACTATGAGCATGGTGAGACGCTGGAACAGGTTGCTCAGAGAGGTTGTGAACACTTGGAGGTGTTCAAGGGCAGGTTGGATGGGGCTTTGAGCCACCTGGTCTACTGAAAGGTGCCCCAGCCCATGTCAGGGGGCTGGAACTAGGTGACCTTTAAGGTCCCTCCTAACCCAAACCATTCTGTGATCCTGTGATTTCCAGAGGGATGAAACTTGCTTCAGAGTTCAGTTTACCTTAAGCAACTTGAGAACTGAGGATTGTTGAGGGTTTTAATTAAAGGCTGTAGTTCAGTTTGACAAATTTTCACTTATATTTACAAGCAACGTCTTGAGGGTCTATAGCAAAACCAAACAAGCTGGAGAAGGAGAAAGTTTGGAAATTTTTTCTCCTGTCATTTGAATAAATTTGAAATGACGCATGTTGATTAGTTGTGAATAGGAAAAAAACCATAAGAATTGAGTGACTTTTATCAAATTGGACTTTTTTTTCCTCATTACTATTCCACATTTAGAACTATGGCTGTCTGAAAGAACCACAGCAAACTGGGAAGTTTAATTGAGGGTTTAATTGCTGGCTAACCAAACTGTCTGCTTTGTTCCAGAGTCACTCAGCAAATCTAAAACACATTTTTGCATATTCTCATGCTAATTTTTGGATTATATGTTCATCATATGCCTAGACCTGGATGTAAGCAGTGAGACTTGTTTGCAGACAGTGATTTTGTTTAGTCAAATTCAGAGAAGTCTGCAAAGGACTTCAAGGAGATTTAATCAAGCTAAGTGAAAGGCTAATATAACAGCACATCGAGTCCACTCCTGAATAATGCAAAGTAATGCAGGCAGAAAGGGGAAATAAAACTCCTGCAGCCCACAGAGCTCTTTTAATTACAGGAAAGTCCTAGAAACATTCTGGGTGGTTCTGTGAAAGCTGCTGATCAATATGCAGCTGTAATGAAGGAAAGGGTGTGTTGAAACAGTACCAGAGGAGGTGAATCAGTGGCATCCTGCACATCCATCCACCTCAGAAAGGACACTATGTAATTTAGCAGAGCTGAGAGGACAGGGAAGATGATTAAAGGCAAGGTATCATCTCTCATGAGGCCAAACTGGGAAAAAAGTCAAATGGTATTATTTAGGGAACATCAAGCAGCAGAAAAAGTCACGACACGTCTTGGCACAATGATGAAATTCACATGGCATTTACAGTAACTTTGGAAAAACACACCTCAGCTGCAGAATGCAATGCTGTTCACATTTTATAGTGAAATGTTTTAATACACCTCAGAGAGGAGGTGGGCACAAACACAACAAGAACATCCACAGCTGAACCGGTAAATGCAAAGGGAGGTTTGGAAGACAAGAAGCCTCACACGCCAGCATACAGCACTGCAGCTTAAAGGCTTGCCAAAGTCTCCGAGAGCCCGAATGACACCAGGTTTTATCCTCGGATTTCCTGCACCTTCTTATAAAACACCTGCCCGCAGGTGCGGGATAGGGGCGACAGGGTGGGACGACAGACACGATGCACCGCGGGCTGGTACAGAGCCCGTCCCCATCTGCTAAAGGCTCCCCACACCCCGAAGGGTAACAAATCCGAGCAGCCCTTCTCGCTTTCTCTGAAAAACCTCTACTGTCATACATTCGTACAAGTATTCCTATTTTCGTGTATTTCCAGGCCACGCTAACTCACCTTAGAGCAACAGCTCCCATTTTTAAACTTTGCCCCCCATGGAGGAGAGCGCTTTTTCCCTCGGTCCCCTCCGAAGCCTCACACCGCCCCCCCCGCGCCCCAGCCGGGGAGGGCTCCGCGCCCGGCCTGCGGTGCGGAGCCACCGGCTCGGGGCCGGCCGCCTCCCCGGCCCCCTCCCAGCGCCCGGCCCCGGCCCCGGCCCCACCTGAGCTCCAGCTGGTCCAGGTTCTCGAGCAGGCGGCTGGAGCGGTCGGCCATGGAGGTGGAGCGGTAGAAGCGGCCCCGGAGCTGCCCGCCCGACTGCTGCTGCTGCTGCGGCTGCTGCTGCGCCCCCTCGCTGGCCTTGGCGCTGATCCTGGCCTGGGCCATCCCACCCGCCGCTGCCGCCGGCGGAACCTCGCTGCGGCCGCTCCCTCCCCGCGTCCCGCAGGCGGCGGCGGCGGCCGAATGCCGACACCTCGCTCATGGCCAAAGAAGGAGCCGCCCCACCGCCGGCCCCCGCGGCCACCCCGCCCCCGCGCCGGGCCCGCGGGCGCCGCCTCACGCAGCGCGGCGGGGCCGCCTCGCCCTGGCCGGGGGCAACACAATCACCGGACGGGCCAGGCTGGGAGCGACCACGCTGGTTCAGCTGGGCCAGCCTCCCGGCCCCTCTCGAGTGAGGGAGACTCCGCAACCTCGCTGGGCAACCTGTTCTAGTGCTCGGTCACCTCGACTGTAAAGAAGTTGTTCGTATTCAGGTGGAATTTCCTTTTCTGCGCATCAGTTTCTGCCCATTGTCTCTTGCCCTATTACTTGGCACCACGGAGAAGAGGCTGCTCCATCTTCTTGACACCCACCTTTTAGGTACGTGATCACATTGATGAGGTCCCCTCTCAGTCACCCCTCCTCGAGGCTGGACAGACCCAGCTCCCTCAGGCATTCCTGGCAAGAGAGATTCTCCAGACCCTTAGCTGAGTTACCTGCCCCAGGAGCTCCCTCTCTGCACCCAGCCCTGAGGCCGGCTGGGCCGAGTGTCCCCCGTTGTGACCGACACCACAGTGTCACCTGCCCCACGCCAGTGTCCGGCCAGCGCACACCCCGACACACGGCAGCCGTGTGTGCCTCTGCTCCTCGTGTCACATCTGGGGCACAGAGACACCCCGGGCTGTCCTGCTCCCGCCTCCACTCCTCTTTGTGACAAAAGCAACCAAACCTGGACCAGCCAAAAGCAGCCAAAAACACACTCAACTCTGGCTGTAGTTCAGCCAGAAGCTACAGGAGGAATCATGATATTTTCAATATCTGTATTAACTTTGTGTGAGATGGGCGCTACTGGTATGAGGATTTGTATTCCAGAACTGGTCTGTATGACTGGTTCATTTTCTTTCATTAAAGAAAACAAGAAACCCACAGCTACCCAAATGTTATTTTATTTAAGGCTAATTAAACAGTAAACTACAAAACTGAAAACAGCAGATAGTGCAAGAAACAGGAGGAGAAAAAATAAAGGGCTTTAAAAATCCAGAAGCTTGAAAGGAGAGAAAAATTAAACCAGAGACAACCCTTACTGCAAGCAGAACCTGAACAGAATTCCAAAAAGAAAAAATAAAAAATAGGTATGCTATTGGATATGCTACTTATAGTGCATCTTTCTCCTGCCAACTGCAAGAGACCCCTACTACTTGCAGAAAAGCAGCTGTTTCACCAGCTGTAATTGTAGGATTCTACAAAAGGCTTACTGGAAAGAAAAGTGGTTTATGTTCTCTTTTTATGCCAGAGAGAAAAGATGTATCTATTTCATGATAGCCAAGGGAGTGGATCTACGTCTGGTAATGACTTGTCCCAAGAACATATTTAATTTGCCTGTATGAAATGGCACCTTCTCTCTCACAAGCACCAGCAATTCAAGTCACACATAAGTTTTACTTGCCACTACTGTGAGTATTGAAAAAGGAATTTGCTTATCCCAAAAGATGAGGTTTGGGCAAATACCCCATGCCTCCAAAAGACCAATTTTTGGCATCCAGCTAAGAGGGATTTTGTTGCACAGGGATACTGTTTTGTATGCTTATCCTGCTGTGATTCAAAATAGCTGTTTTCTCAGGCTTGTCCATTCAGAATGATATCATGTCCCAAGTACTCTCGTTAAATTAATTGCCTGAGTTTTCTTTGTTTTAGGTGGTTGGATAAGCAAGGCTTATTGCCTGTGAGCTCATGGAAATAGCTTCATTGGAACAAATGTTCCATCCATCTCTCCACAGGCTCTCTAGAAGATAATTAAAAACCATTTCCCACCCCAAGCAGAATCCATTTGTAGCCATGACACATAGTTTGCTACCATTTATTTCCTGGGATCCTTCTATTCTTCCCATGCCAATTTATTATGCATCAATTAGATTGGGTTTAAAAAGTAGAAATCAAAGTAGCTGCACAGCTCTGAACATTTTTTTCCTCCACAGGTAAACAGGGGTTTAATTCCACAAGTTACAACAGGTGGATCAGAGGCGCAGAACAGCTCTAAGTGTCCAAATGTATCACACTTGACTTAACCTCTTTAACAGCAAAAGGACACTTTACATGGGAAGGAAGAATAGCAAAACTGTGAAAACAAAATGCAAATTTAAAAGCAAAAATGGTCTTCCAGGACAAGTCTTGAAATTATTGCCTATAAAAACTGGGATATTTCCCTTTCAGAGACTTGGAAGAACCTTGAAAACTGCTTTTCCTGCTCTCTAGAGTAGATTGCCCCCACCCCTCTATTTTTGCTGAGGTATGTAAAGGGACAATTGGCATCACTTTTCCAAAATAATAACTGGTTGGTCTAGAAAGATTGGGGTCCACCTCTGCAGGAAGGAAACTGATTCACAGCTGAGTTGGGGGAATTTTGAGGACACAAAGGCAGGAATTGGGTCCTTCAGGGAGGCAAGAAGGAGGAAGGGCCCCTGCACATGAAACAAAGCACATATTTCATTCTCCTCCTTGCCATAAGTGGTGAAGCATGATCAGGACTGCTGGTGATGCCATGCTAACATCCCTGTCTTCTCCCATGTCCCCACATCTGTGGTCATGTGAAGGACTGCACAGCCCTGCTCTGGCTATAGGCACCAGCAAAAACATGAGGAGAGGGTGTGTGTCCCATTGTTCCTGCATTCCCATCACAGCAGTGAAAACATGGGCCGTCTCTTGTTTAAACTACAGCGTTGTAAAAATGGGTGCTGATTGCAAAACAGCAATGAACAGGAGTCTCATTCACACGCACAAAATCCCTTGAGACAGCAGAAAGAGCAACTTTCCCAGGTCTCAGACATCTGAAGTACCCGTACAAGTCCCAGAGCCAGGGAGATGACCTACACCAAAAGCACTGCAAATTGTAACACTACTAAATAGCACCTTAATTCCAGCTTTGCCTTATTTCAAACCCTGATATATACCTTGTCACATACCCTAACACGTGAGCTTTCATGGAACAGGATCAAAGAGAAAGTCCACACCCAAGAAATGCCATGCTGGATTATTTTCCTGCCTTCACCTACAGGAACTTAGTATTTTCAAGCTGAAACGTGGGAAATTTAGGGTAGTTATTAGGAAGAAATTATCTTCTGTGAGGGTGATGAGGGCACTGGAACAGATTGTCCAGAGAAGCTGTGGATAATTCATCCCTGAAAATGTGCAAGGCCAGGTTGGATGGGACTCTGACCAACCTGGTCTAGTGGGAGGTGTTCCTCTCCACAGCAGGCTGGAACCAGATGATTTTGAGGCTTCTTCCAACCCAAACCATTCGGTGGTTAAGAACCTTCCCTGTGGACAGGTCTTCTGCAAACACAACAGTTCCCAGACATGGCTGAAGGATGCATCCATGGCTCAGGCCAGCCAACCAAAACCAGCCTGCAGTCTCCCCAGCACCGCAACAATAACAGTAAAGATGGGCCAACCTGACTTTTCAGGGTATGTTTTCAATCAAAATACATGTCTGCTATCACAGTAGGCTGCCCCCTCACTTCACACCTGCTGAACCTGTGCTGCTGTGTCTTTTCTGCTGTTCTTACTGATGCTAATTAAAACTAGCCCTGGGTTTGCCTCTACACGCTGCAGTTGTTTTACTGTGTGGGCAAGCCCCGAGGTCCCAGGCCTGTTAGAAGTGTGAATGAAGCCCTCTGTCTCAGGAGCAATCTGAGAGCTGCTGTGACCATTTTGGGGCATGCAGCCGTTCATTCTCACTGGAGCAAAGCTGACAATTAAATGAGCCAGTGCATTCTGTACAGCTGAAGATGCTTGGTCGATTGACAGTGGAGCTCTGAGCAAAAAACCAAAGGGAAGGACTACCAGAAATTAGGGTATTGCAGTCAGTGAAAGCCAATTTGCACAGATTTACAAAGGGAACTTTATAATAAATTTCCATGCACGCAGAGCTTTGCTGTTCAAGTACATACTTGGCATGTTCTTGCCATTTGCCATAAATTTTCTGACTTGCTTACATTCACTTTTAGAATTATCTCAGGCCATATTATTTGACCCATATTGTTACTACTGAGCACCAAATCACTTGAACTAAGAATTTCTACAGGAAACTTGAAGGGGTTTAGAAGTGCTAAAGAAAAATGCAGATGCAGACTTTCATAAAGCTGCTTAGCTGGAAAGAATTGCAAGAAAGTACATTTGTGCTAATGTAAGCCAATTTTTCTGAATTTTGAATTTTGAAACAATTCATCATTCATCCTCCTCACCTCCTTCCAATTTACAGCAGTCTCTGTAAACATAGCCAGGACAGTGCAAGCAGAGGATGGAACACTTTCCTTTTAAGAAAGACGATGGCGTAACTTCATACCTCTATCAACTTCACTATATTTGGTAAAGATTTCATAAAGGTTTGCATTCCATGACCACTACAGGAGCAGTGGTGGTCATTTCTGTATTCCTTGAAGACCTACAAAAATTAACCCACCACCCAAAACATATATAGAAGGCAAGTATCTTAGAGTCGGCTAATGTCTCTCTTTTTAATATTATTAAATAACAGAAGCAACCAGGCAGATATAACACTTCAGTGCTCCAGTGACTTTAGTAACAGTTGTACTGGCTTATTTGGCATCTCACCTTGTCTCTGAATATGACCAAAGAGGGATTTTGCTTTGTGAGAATGTGGCACACAAAGTACCAAAGAATTAAGAGCCTTATCTCTTAAGTTGTCACAGTTTCAGTTTTACAAAACTTAACACATGCACCATACAGAAATTAAAAGCACTGAAATGAACAGCTGGTGGTAGTCAGGTAGAGATTAGACTTTTTCCTTATTAAAGATAAATGTGGAGAAGCACAACTGAATTACTTTAGGCTAATGAAGGATGAACTCCAACATCACCACAAAAGTAAATGCTCTTGAAAAGGGCAGACAAATGATTTCTAGTACAAATGTACTGGGCAAGCCCTCTTAACAGACAGGTTGTGCTTGTAAACACAGGCAGATTTCTCAGCATATGAAGGACAAACCTCAAAAATTTCAGCCAGTTAAACAAGACTCACCAGACAAAACCATTGAATTCTGAAACACATTTACAAGACAACTTTTCTAGCTGAAGGTGTTCAACCACAAGATGCTGGTGAGTAACAAGTCACATGTCTGTACATGCAGTGTTTTAAGAATCTGATTTTCTCTGTTCTTCTGGAAACAGAAGTATCACAAGCCTGTGATGGCAGAAAATTTCACAAAGAAAAATCTGAGTTAAAAGAGAACCTCAAAGGGACCAAAATTGTCTTCAAAATGAGGCCAAATTTCAAGATGTTGCTAATTCTGAAGACTACTGCTATAAAAATAACAGAGAAACTAGAGCTCTGTTTAGTTGTTTTATAAAAGCCAAGGCAGCGATGGTTGAGAATTGCCATTTGTTTTGGTAAGCAGATGACAAGGCCAATATAATGTGTTTAATAAGTGGAGCTTCAAGTATACGGAATGTGTGTGCACACAGGACTTTTTTTTTTTTTAATGCAACCAATTAAGTCATGGCCCATCAGGTACAAGCAAATTTAAATTTATGACAGAATAAAATGTTATGAAAAAAAAGTACATAATCAAATTCTAACATAGCAGAATCTGGAGAAGACGATCTATCCAGGTTTTAAACACTGTTGAGCCAAAGAACTTTGTCAGACTGAAACATTTTTTCATGTGAAAGGAATTGGAAACTTCAGGATCTATATGGGAAAAAACCTGCCCAAAAACTTCTATAGCTTAGACAGAGATGCTTTTGAGGATAAAAATTGTTTTCTGTTTCATTCCGCCCTTTAACAGAAGCACTAGGAAAAAGGGTGGGAAAAATTCTGGAACTGATTGAAGCTAAACACAGTAGTAAATTAAATAGCTAAAGACAACTCAAAATCTCCCAAAATAGGGTTCCCTCAGCAGCAGTATGAACTACACACCTGAGTTTTATCAGGAGTACAATTAATCCAAGACTGGCAGTAGGAAAGAAGCAATAGACACAAGGGAAAACTTTAGCACTGTGTGTTTTATACAGGTTTTGTCGTAAAGTTGGTTATTTTTTATAAGTTGAGATAATGGTTTGACCCTCGGTTCCCCCCATGTTCCTCCCTCACAATGGTTTGTCCCTGAGTCGTTTGTCCCTTGTTTTCCCGCCAGTGACCCGTCTGTCAAGGTAACCGATCCCCTAGTCCTTCCCTTTATGTCCTTATAAGTTTATCTCCTCCCTCCTGGTGCTGCCCAGTTTCCCTGTCCATCATTGTAACCACCCCCCCCCCCCTTTGTTTCGAGAAACTTCTATGTCAGTTATCCCTTATTTAAGATATGATTTGCCTCCTGAGCCTTTTCCCTCCCCTATGCAATCTTTATTGGCTCAGTTGTGTCCCTCGCTCCTCTCCTGGGCTTCGTAGATTGGTTCCCTCGTGTCTCCTCCTGTCACGCCCATCCCCTTTATCGGTGCCTCCCCGAGGGGTTCTCTGACCCCGTCACTGGTACCGCCTGGGGCGATAAAGCGCCTTGGAACCCTCACGAGTGTCCATTCTCTCCTTCCTTCGCCTCACAACTTCGTAGTGCCGCTCTCGCCTGCGCCACCCACGGCACCGCTGCCCGGGGTTCTTGCGAAGAACCTGGGAGTGGCGGAATCCGTGGTCTCCTCCGGCCACTCCGGGAGCGGCTTAGCCGGCACACGTCAGCTCCCGTGGCTGCGGGACGAGGCTACAGAAAACCACTAAGAGGGTCCTGTTCACCCTGTAACACTTGGGAGTCACACTCAAATGCACTCTAAGTGTTCCAGCTATTTTCTGGCATTTGAACAGTTTCTTCAAGCTGTATGATTGCTAATGAGTGCTAGATACCTCACCAGATTCTTCCTTCATTCTACTTGTAATTATATCAGAGTGATGATTAGAAATAAACCAGTGTCAGTCTTCCAGCTTTTCTAACCATGATGACAAATAGCTGTCGTTACACTGACTCTTTGGAATAGTGAGAAAAATCCAGCCTTCCCCACATCATATTCTCCACAAAAAGTATCTACTTGCATAATGAGTGTTTAAGGATACAGCAGGTAGAAGCAAACCCACAAGGTGAGTGAATCATAGAAAAGAATTAGGCTGGCATTTTATTACACTGAGAATTCTTACTGATTGACAGCAATCATTAACTGAAGGATAACAGGCTGGTAAAGCTGGACAGTTTGCATAGGTATTTTTAAACAAAACTGAGAAACACAATTTCACTTAAAGTAAGGACAGTACAAAAATAATTAGCACATTTACATCCATTTATCCAATGCCACCTCTTCATGAGCAGAAGAGAGCAAAGACCATAGTATACAGAAATATTACAGTTTAAATCTTCTCACATGTAGTCCAAACAGAAACTAGAAAGTTTATTTAGATTCTGTTCCCTTAAAAGGTTGTTCCTGCTTCAGGTAAGGGAGAGCCAATGAAGTCATCAAACTTTAAGCCATCAAATCCAAATACTCTACCACTTTTGAAAAAACAAACATGTTTATAAAAACAAAGCTGGTAAACTAACTGTACAGCCTGTGGTTCTGATTCAGACATTTATAACAAACAGGACAAAATCATGGTCTATGAAGTAAAACCAGCCACAGGCAAGAGTTAAGCCATATGTTCAACAACCCTGGGATCTAAGCTTCTCTTTATAACAAGATTAGCCAGGCAAATCTGAGCTAACTGGAGTTTACTATTTTTATCTGTTGCAAAGACCACATGAAAAAGTAAATAAAGACAATTACATTTTGTGACAAAAAAAAAAATTAAACACAAGAACCAATTTAAGAAAAGAAACCTTAACAACCAGGAACCCCAAAATACCTAGTAAGACCAGCCTACTAATTAGGCAACAATTTCAAACTGCTAAATTGTAGAGATTTAGTCATCACCCCTTAAAAACAAATATGAAAAGGCTTAAAAATTTCTTTTTATCAAACATAACACATTGCTGTGAATATGAATAAACTCCAGCTGTTCACCAATATGACAGAGGACATCAGATTATTAATCTAACAAGTACAGACATTTCAAAAGTGGCATTTTTGAACCCTTGTAAATAGATGGAACAAGCTTCCATTTTTGTGAGCAGTTCTGATGGCATGGTGTTATTGTACTGAAGTATCTTCATTTACATTTCCTCAAGGCTCCTTTTGATAGCTTCTTGCAGTTCTGCATCTTGCAGTTCTGTGTCTTGCAGTTCTGCATAAATAAAAAAAGAGTGTAATGTCAAACTGCAATTGATAAGTAGACATAAACACAACTACCTTAATATTACTACATAAAGCATGAACTTATATCTGTGGGCAATGTCAGCAGACTGCAAAAAACCCTTAAGAAACAGATGAAAATATTTCCTCTCCTTGTTTTATGCTATCTTTTCAACACTGCAAAATGTGGAAAACACCTCTACAACTTTTCACTGTCTTAACCAGGAGCAGCCCAATGATTAGTTTAAGACCATAATTGTAACTCTGTATTTACTGGTCAAACTAAAAGCAAGATTAGAACCCGTATGTACGCACCAAGAAAAATATACAAAGTATTAAAAAAACCCCAATGTATACACATAACAAGCAGAGAGATTTCAGTATTTTCATTCCAGTTCCTTATCCAGAGATATGCCCATACCTACACTCTGACTTGGCAACAGTGTTGTCACTCTTACCAGGTAGGCTAGACAAGTAGATAAAAAGGCAATCTCAGCAGTGAGAAATAGTCTAGATCAGAGCTGTTACAGTTCTTGGTGGTGAGGAGAAAAATTGCATTGCACTCATCTGACTTCTTAATGATCTCAAACAACTTTCCTAATGTGGTAAATAGGTATGCTGACAAAATTGAAACAGTAATCAATATTGATACAGTAATTAATATTTGGAAATAATAAAACAGTTAAAAGGTGTAATGGCAAGAAAGAAAGGGAGAGGAGGGGTTCCACCCCCCCTTTCCTGCAGATGTTCAAGGACAGGAAAAAGCAAGAGATAACAGTTACTAAAAATTAACAGAAAGAAGGGAAAATCTGGTTGGGTCCCAGGAAAATGCCAATTATATGAGATTTATTGCTTTGATGCTTAAATATAATATTATGTTAGTTTTGGCTTACATTATACTAGCCTGGTGCACATGTGTAACCCAAGGGTGAGTTGAAGGACATCGAACAAGAGGAGAGGCCTTCATCAAAAACAACCCCCAAAGACTTGGGCGACCACCAAAATGAGTGGTGGAGCACACGCGGTGAAGGTGGTGATGAGGGCGGAGGTGGAAGGGTGATGAATGGAAAATGGGAGGAGATGGCATTGACACGTGGCATATCAGGGGGAATCTTCACTTGGCAAGCTCATACGTGAGGTGGAGAGGGTCCCAGAGCCCTGCACTCCGTACCCCGCGGTTATCCTTTGCTTATGCGCCATTATTGGAACCAAATTATCCCTTATTTTTAATCAAATTATACTGTCAATATTTCAAGTGTATCCGATTTTATATATTTTCTAAACTATTCAATTAAAATTACCACTGCCTCTAATATTGTTTGGTTTTTTTTAATGATGGGATAATTCGGCAAACATAACAATAATACTCAAAAAAGAAACAGTTTTTGCATTACATTTAGGTTGTTTTGGGCACTAATTGCTTGGTATTAGTGATCAAATAGCATAAATTTGACAAGGTTTGTACACACAGCAAATATTAATATAAATAATATAGCTGGAAAAATTAAAGCAGCTTTCAGACACATTGTCATTCATGAATTATTCATCTTCTGCTTTAGGAGGACACAAGCACATCCTATTAAAATTAGGGATCTATCTATTCTTATGAAAAAGGAAATAGAATTTTAAAACTTTAATAATTGTTGGGCTGTTTTATTTTAAAATTTGGAACAGCGATCATATCACTGACTGCTCTCTCATGCGTCTGGACTTTCCTGTAATGTCCAGAACTACTGATAAAAAAAGAGTTGCTTAAAGAAAAATATTACATGCTCACAGAAACAAACAAAGACTGAAAATCATCTGCTCACAACTGCTTGCATTAAAATATGTTATTTAGCCACTAAGCCTGTACAAAAATACAGAATAAGGTCCAAGCTGTGACTCATCTGAAGCCAGGGTGCTTCATAAGGTCAGATGCCTCTGCACTGCAGCATCAGAAGAGGGACCTCCTGCATGCACCAAATGCCACTGCTATCCCAGTACTAGGGGGCCTGAATGCACCAGATTTTCAGTGCTGGAGATGAATGCTGGACATTTAAAAACAGTGTTTAGTAACAGCTGGTAAACTTACAACTGAATAAATTCTGGGAACATAACATTCAGTAATCAGTTTTATCACTGAGCTTGTACAACTTTTTTGGGTTTTTTTAGTTTGTTTTATTTCCATCAGGTGGAGGGGCAGAATCAAGTCTTTGAGAATAATTTATTGTTAAGTACACTGTGGTCTGTCACCAAAAATGCATGACTACACTGAACATCACCATTAAGCTCAACAGCAGAAGGATGAAAACAACTTCAAATTATGTAAAATAGGATGTGAATGGACAGATGTGATGCTGATTCAACCTTGTGCATAACTCCACAGCTCTTTCAGGAGACCAGAGTGCTTTATTGTGAAATGATATCTAATCTTGAATTGTTTATTCAGAAGTTGAACTGTTTAGTCAATAGTTCTGCTCTGAGACAACACAGTCATATTAAACTGGTACAAAGTGAACTCAGTCAAGTCTTTATTTGACTGGTACCCTGTGGTGTCCAATGAAATAGATTTTTAGTTTGATAGCATACTTTTCAGGTTACAAACTTTTTATACTTATAACTCATCACAGCATTCTTCACTACTCAAGACTGCCCAACATAATTTAGAGAGTATTCCTAAGAGGTCACTTGCTGTAAAAGTGGTTGTAAGTTCAGTTTCTGTATCTTCCATAATTAATAGTGCTCTTGAACACAGAAAAGTAAAAATTGACACACCTTCTTCTTTCTTTGTTTCTTCTAAGCTCCGCTTCAGTGTTTCTTTCATATCTTCATCCTCTTCACTATCTGAACCTTAAATGCACAAATGAAATAAATGACACATTGCTTCTAATAAAGATATTAACAGCCTCTCTTGCATTTCTCTTACTGTAACACCAACTGATTTGAAGAGTACACTTGTTATGATCAAAAAAAAAAAAAATCAAGATAAAAATACATTCTAGTGGTAGTTTAAGACAGCAACTCAGGAGACAGTTATTTTTCAGCTATCTCCTTCCCCTTCTCCCCACAATCTAGAGGCAGATTGCTTCAATTTTTTTTATTATGGTAAAACAGCAACAAGAAATAATAGGTGCAGAAGCTACTGTGTCAACTGCATTTGTGAGGGTTTTGGTAATATTCAGTTATTAAAAATGACTCACTTTCTATAAATTACTCACTTTCTATAAAATGTATCAAGGATTTAATTGTGGGAAGAAGTGCCTTAGTGTGTCTCTGCCTACACATGACTGTAGCTGTGTTTTATTGTCCAAATACTGCATTTGAACAATGGAGTGCTAAAGCTCAACTGAGCAGTGCAATTCAGCAGATGTTGCTGTTCAAGTCTCATATAAGCAGAAGGTTGACAGACTTAGTTTAATCTGTTAATTCATCACAACCCAGCCCAGCCAAAACTCCACAACTTTTCCCTTTCTTAATAACACTCTTAAAGGCTGGTTTCCTGCTCCAGAAGAACAGCTTTATTTTGAAGTGTCTAATGTACCTGAAGTGGTGTGGGGTTTGGTTTGGTTGAGTTTTTTTGTTGGTTGTTTTTTTCCCCATGAAACAGAGGCACAGTAAAGTACAGGTTAAAAGCCAAGCCCATGAGTCACGTTATGCATTCATGCTCCTGCTCCAGGCTATTGCTATTTTGGGAGATGGTCTCTGTAATGAGGTCTTACAATATTAGCAATCAGCAGGTCTCCTGCAGTCATACCAACAGAAGCACTCCCCTTAAAGTAATCACATTTATTAATACATCTATATATTTCTGATTACATTAACCAACAAAGAACTTTCTGATATGGCCATCTAATTTACTGACTGTGTGACTTCTGGCATTTTGAATTACCCAATTTAGCTATTCAAATTGTCAGGTAAGCTTCCAAAATTTGTCTTCAAACCTCTGACACACAACCTGTTTGAGCAGAACCTTGCTGACTTTCCCAATTCCAGGAATAAAAATTCCAACAGCTGGTGTCAAACAGTGATCAGCAGCCCAAAAATATGCCAGAAATAGATAATTTAAGTGGTATTTCTCACTTACTTGGCAGACTGACTGTGAACTCTTTTTGGAGCTGCCTACTATTTCTGAGCAGAAGAGATACTAATTTTGACATCATTTTCCAAAGCAAAGGAAAGAAAAATCCACACCCCCTCATCCCCCAAAGCAGTCACTACAATTACTAATGAAAGGGAGGAAAAAGCACAAAGGAAAAGATTTTTGCAAGTGGCTTCTCCCTAATTAACTATCCTTTTCATCTTCCAGCCTGGAAGACATGTCAGACCACTCTAAAAAGTTTTATACCTGTTAGAGGTGGAACAGCTGAAGCAGTCACTCCCTAACTCAATTCTTGGCTTAGTACACATGACATAAAAACACTTCCAGGGATGTGGCACCCACAGCTTTTCTGGGCAACTGGTCAAGTGCCTCACTACCCTCAAAGTAAGTAATTTCTTCCTACCATCTAATCCAAATCTTCCTTCTTTTAGTACAAAATTATTCCTCCTTGTCTTGTCACTATCTGCCCACATAAAAAGTCCTTTTTTATAAGGCCTCTTTAAATACTGGAAGGCCACAATGTGGTCTCCTCAGAGCCTTCTCTGCTCCAGGATGAACAACCACAACACTCTCAGCCCTTCTTTCCAGCTCTCTGATCATCTTTGTGGCCTCCTCTGGACCCACTTGAACAGATCCATGACTTCCTTGTGCTGAGGACCCAGAACTGGACACAGCACCCTTGTGGGGTCTCATGAAGCCAGAGTAGAGGGGCAGAATCCCCTCCCTTGACCTGCTGGCCACTCCTCTTTTGATGCAGCCCAGGATGCCATTGGCCTTCTGGGTTGTGACCTCACACTGCTGGCTCATGTCCAGCTTTTCATCCATGAGACCCCCCAAGTCCTTCTCCACTGGCCTGTTCACATGCAGCTCTTCTCCCAGGCTGTATTCATGTCTGGAATTATCCCCACCCAGGTACAGCACCTTGCACTTGGCCTTATTGAACTTCCTGAGGTTCTCATGGGCCCACTTCTCAAGTTTGTCCAGGTCTTCCTGGATGACATCCCATCCTTCAGGTGCAACTGCACTGCTCAGCTTCATGTCATCTGCAAACCTGCTGAGGGTGCCCTTGATTCCACTGGCTGTGTCACCAGTAAAGAGACCAAAAAGCACCCACCGGTCCCAAGACAGAGTCCTGGGGATCACCATCTGTCACCAGCCTTCACTTTGACATGGAGTCACTGACCACAGCTCTCTGGCAATGTCCATCCAGCCAATTCCTTATCCACCAACAAGTCCAGGCAGGTATCACAGCCTTCCTTTGTCAAGCATTGCAGTTGCTCCATCATAAAAGGCCACCAGACTGGTCAGGCAATGTCACAGAATGGTGGAGATTGGAAGGGACCTCTGGAAGTTGTACTGTCCAGCCTCCCAGCTCAGTCAGAATCATCTACTGCCCAGGACTCTGTCCAGACAGCTTTTGAGTACTACTCAAAAGACAATGTAGTGGGCAGCTCCAAACTTGTTAGATATGACCTTACAGAATAAAGTGAAAGGATCATCTTCCTCAACCTACTTCCAACAATCTTCCTAATGCAGCTTAGGGTACTGTGGGACCTCTCATCCACCAGAACATACATTAGCTCACGGTCATCTGGTGTCCACCAGGACCACCAGGTACTTCCCTACAAAGCCATTTCCCAGGTGGTTGACTCCTGCTCAGCATATATTGATGCTTGGGGCTGTTTCTCCCCAGATGCAGAATTCTGCACTTCCCTTTGTTAAACTTCATGAGATTCACTGTGAGTCCACTTCTCCCCTGTCAAGGTTCCTCTGGATGGCAGCACAGTTCCTGTGGTGTACCAACTGCCACTCCCAGTTTTGTGTCATCAACACACTTGCTGTAGGTATACTCTGCCCCATCATCCAGGTCATTAACAGACATTAAAAAGGATCAGCCCCTGTACTGGGACACAGCTGGCTCCTGACGCCCATGCCACTGATCACCATGTTCCAGGTCAGGCTGTTCAGCCAGTTTTCAATCCACCTCAGTTTTCTCATTCAGCCCACACTTCATCAACATATACTGCTGAAACTGCTGGCATCTTCTAATGATGAGATGTCACAGCTGGCATCTTCTAATTTTGAGAAACCAGGTATGTCCTATCCCTCTTGTTAAAATCCTTAGCACATCCTATAGCTCCCAACTCCTTTGGTGTCAGAGGAAAAGCAGCCGCCCAGTTTCAGAGGCAAGAGATCTTAAGATCTCTTGTACTCTTCTCTACTGCATTTTATCAAATACACATCAGGTAAGAACCTCTGACTGTACCTGTTCTTTCAAAAGAAATCCTACTGCTCACTACTGTCCTCACATACTGACATATTCTTACTGGAAGAATTAGAAAACAGGAAGGCAAACTCCAGATGAATTTAGAGCTCAGAGTGATTTTTTTTGGCATTTCATGTCTCTGAGAAACCTCTTCTGGGGAGAGACTGGTAACTTTCACAGAATGTAAGCGCCACCCACTGTCCTGCCATCAAAGCAACACAGCCTGAGTTTGGATTAGCTACCCACACAGCTCAGGGTAACATTCCCCCACTACATCTTGTTCTATATCCTGCTATTAATCTTCTTTTGCAACCACCCAGTTACCACCAACCCTTTCATAATTTCCATCAGGTTTAGCACCAGAGACTCAACTTTCCTTCCCCAGCCTTCCTCCTGCTCCCTTACCACACAACACACCTCTTGTCTCCTGTACAGTCTCACACCCCACCTCCACTTCCCTCCTAAAATACTCCTTCTCTTAGTCTTTTCAGTAACTCCCAATCTCACCTGCCCCTTTCCCATTCCAATGCTCAGTGGCATTCACATCACACTATCTCTCCAACCACTGACACTTCTCCTCTTACAGCTGATGTCTGGAGTTTTAGTGCTACCTTGTGGATACCATTTGTTAAATCAGTCAGGATCCCAGGAATTACCTAGCCAAAAGCTTTAGCTCAGTACCCCACCCTTACCTTTGTTAGCAACCACATTTGGTATGTGTGGCCATGCTGCCTTTAAAATACTTCCCTTGGCTTCCAGAATCTTGTCTTTTATTCCTTTTTTCATATGCCCCTGGAGGATCCTTCCCACAAACTCTTCTCCAATACTTACTGCTCTAATCTCTCTTCATATTAAGGTAATATCATCTGTAAATGCAAGTACAGCTACTCCCTGCTGAGGGTTACCACCATACAAGCCCTCTCTTCCTCCATGCAAAGCAAGCTTCACTCTATGTATCTCTGCCTACAGTTGCTCATTCAAGTGTAGGACAAATAAAAATAAAGCTCTCAAGCTGCCACTCTCCTCCAATTGCATTTCTTGGAAACTGTGGCCAATATAATTATTAGTCACTCAGCCTTTCATCTAACTTTTATCTTAGACTCCTCTCTCAAATTCAAAGCCAGATTTAAGCTAAACCTCAAGATTTTTTTTTGTATGATCTGAGTGGTGAGGTCTTCCCAGTTCATCCACTGGCCTCCAATTGTTGAGACTCATTATCTCAGGTGTCAGTACATCGCTTTCTCCCTAGGGCAGGAACATACAAGAGATGCCACTGACATACCAAACCCAGTGGTAACTTCCTGCTGTAGCTAACACCAGGTTACAACTGAAGCGTGACTTTCTTATCACTCTCTACTGCAATAAGCTGTGGCTGCTATAGTAAAGGAATATATTACTGGAGAAACTATAATTCATTCATGGTGCATCACTCTGCAGATGCTCATGCCCCTCACATTCAGTTTCACATTCAGGAAAGCGGGGGCTGGAGGCTGTGATTTGCAATCTGTGTTAACTGCTCGTTTGGAAAAAGCAGAGATGGGACAGATGCAGCATTCATACTGGACCTGAAACTGGACCACACAAGGATGTTCACCCATGAAAATCTTCACTATGGAGAAGCAAAGCAACTATTCTCAAGGTCTTCTATAAATTTGCTCTTCTGTCCTCTTAATTATTTTGTTGGCTGTAGGTAAAACAAAAGATTTTGGCCATAGTGGGAGCTAGGAAGCTTGGGAGCATTCATTAAAATGAACTGAAATCCTGCTCTTCCAAACATAAAAACTCTCATTTGGTAATGATTTGAAGCTGCATTTGGTAATATTTAAACATTTCAGGCAAGAGCAGCAGATTGAAGACGTAGGCTGGCAACTCCATTTGAGCACAGGGAAATGTACTTAATGGGTCAGTGAAAGAGCTATGGTGGCTATCTGGCAGGCAACACTACATTCAGTACACCACTGACTCTGACAGGCTCATGAAACAGACTGGCTCTTCAAAAGAAAGGACAAGAAAAACTTTTAAAAGTTTATTATTTAATAGAGTCTGTTTTACATAAGAGCTCAGTCACTGAAGGATCTCATTTGAACATAACTGGAAGAAATACAGATAAGCTAAAGACTTACACAAAAACAACTTGTCAACCAAAAAGTAGTGGCATTCCTGTCAGTGTCCAGATGGATATGATGACCACAACCTACTATCAGCTTTGCCCTCAACATTGTCCAGCACTCATTAAAAGTGCACTTTCAACACACAGGATATCATCAAGACACAAACAATGGAATAATGATATTTTTCTGCATGCTACAGGTTTTTTGTTATAAAAGAAGACAATGAAAACTCTTCTCTTCTGCCCTTCCCAAACCACTTGGTTAATATGCACGAAGCTCTTGTCATGTGTTGTGGCTTCACCATAAAAGCAAAAACCTTCTTCATTTATGAACTCAGGCTTAGCAGCAGCAGCAGCGAACAAGTAAGAATGCCTACTCTTGTCATGCCTCAAAGGAAGTTCAAGCACCTCCTCCAGCCAAGGGTTTCCTATAGTAACATACAGTTGGTATCATATTGCAACATATGCAGAAAATTTTATTTTCATTACTTATTTTAAAATAAATGCAGTACTGTAGTTCCCACAGCAGTTGTGCTGGTAAAACAGTTCACAAGATGCACCTGTCAGATTGCCACATCCAAACACAATCCAGCTGCTCAGAAGCTAATGATAGCTCTGTCAAGGTGATTCAGGGAAAGAGCTTTCTCATTTTGCAGCTCATCCAATACCAACAACGGCCTGATATTTTTCAACATGATTCTCTGTCCTCTTTCTCACTTATTTCTCTCTCCAGAATAATAGCCATAGGCTTGAGAAAGTCACAAAGCAAGCAATTCTTGTTTGCATTTCCTTACACTCAGCTGCTTGTCTGTAACAGGTCAACAAGTTATACCAGCCTATGATACACTGCATGACTTTCCTTCTCAACCCTCCAATACCGGTTTTGCCACATTAAGACCTGCAAATGATGGCTGATGCTGCTGCGTACTATGTGGTGGCTTTATCTTTTTAAAGAAAAACTTTATAATAAACTCTTGGTAACAACATCATCCCACAATGCAGCAAATGCAGACCTATTACCAACAGTGAATTCTCTAATATTAAGTTTTAATACATGACAGGGAGACAAAGGCAGCTCTTGCTGTCTGGGTCCCCCCCTTGCTGACACTGACTAAAAAAGGGAACAATTCTGCTCCTTACAAGTTTGTTAAGGAATGCTAACAGCCAAAGGAATCATATGACATTCCATCAATTTCCTGTTCAAGAATTTTTTTTTTAATAATGACCACACGTACAACTCAAGTGGAACACACAATGAGCAGCCAGACAGCAAATTAAGGTTTGCAGCCTCCAGGTAGGGCCAATTACCACAATAGTAAATATTAATGTAGTAAAGGACATTGAAACAAGTGTTAAATGAAAAAACTTCTAATGCCTGGGGTGGCCAGAAAACTCTGCAAGCACCTTTTCTGTATCAAAAGCACTTAAATCCATTCCACCTCACCACATATAATATTTTTTTCCCAGAAAGCTATTTAATTATCCTATTTTTTTCCCCTTTAATCAGTCAATGCCAATTCATCATTCAGAGACGGCACTCCACTTCTTTGTGGAACAGCAGTACCATGTTATAGCCCTCATAAACCTGTATCAAGACTAGCAGTGTAAATTTTCAGAAAACAGTTTAGGGCTAATTCAGAAACAACTTTCTCTAACATACTCTGAATTTAAAACCCTATAAAACCAAAACAAGAAGCCAGAAAAAGCAAAAATGTCTACAGAGAAATGTCAAGTCTTCCAGGAAAACAGCAAAATACTTTGAAATGCTGATAAGTATTAAAACTCAGCTCAGCTCTGGTACCCTTTGCATGAAAATGAGCTGGCTCAATCCTCCTCAATTATCCTATATAAAACCAGTGTGATCATTTTAGCATGCCATTACAATCTGGCACTTTAGAGAACTCAAAAACTTCCACTGTTTTTTTCTCCAAATGGGTGTGAGAGTTGTGCCAGTGAAGACACTTATCAAATGATAGGAAGTAGCCAGGAGGTCCAAGTTAAAATAGACAGAAGTATTTTGAGAAATAATGATGCTTTAGCAGGGTCATATTTGTTTCAGACACAGAATAAATCAAGCCAAACAGATCTGAGAACAAATTGATAACTATGCACACAAGAGTGCTTCAAACAGCTTCTCTTGAACTAGAAAGGAGTCTTCAAACTCAAACATCAGTTTTGTCTCCTGCTATAATAAAGAATACAGGGATGTCAGTTTTTTACATTGAATAAAAATGCTTAATTAAGTCTGTTTTCAAAACATGCCCAAGCATCATGATTTTCTAATCTATTATTCATTGAAATACCACTACAATAAAAGAAGCACCAAGCAACAGTTTATGTTACCAGTGTAAGCGTTCCATTTTTTTTTATTGGAAAGAACTACCAGTATACTGGAAAAATTGTGTTTAAGGTTTACTTTCTACCTTTTGTTGTATCTGAAATGCTGTTTAGCAAGGCACACATCATGTCTCCTTCGATGTGGTGAGGATTCAGGATGCGAGCTGACCGCTGGGTCATTTTAAATTGGTTTTCCAGTTCCAGGAAGCTTTTGTCTCCAGAAAGAACAGTGAAAGGAATTTGCTTGGGCAGGTGCTCATCCAGACGACCTGCCTGTACAAAACAAATAACAAGTGTTGAACAGAGATCATGTTTTTATCTCATGGCATTTGGCTGGCTTTGTGCAAGACAGGTTTTCATTGGAAAGTATTCAACAGCAATTTATTCCTGCCTTATGATCCATTACCCCACTGTGAAAGGGACTGTTTCAAAAGTTTGATGCTCATTTCTTCTCTATGCACAATAGATACTGGTGATGGCTACCAGAACAGTACAGATGGAGTATGGAACAAATTCCTAAAAAGCAGCATTTTTAGAACTGTCTCTACATAAAACAAGTCATCTCTGCAGAGCATTTTAAGAGTAACATAAAAAGCATGATGAAACATAAAACCACTGTTGCAAAAATGTGCTTATACAGTTAGACAGGCAGTAATTTATTTAACTGATGAAGCACTATAAGGCCTCAAGCTGCACCAGGGGAGGTTTAGATTTTCACTGAAAAGGTTGCCAGGCATTGGAACAAGCTGCCCAGAGAAGCAGTGGAGTCACCATCCCTGAAGTGTTCAAAACCACATGGATATGGCACTTAAGGACATGGCTTAATGACAGTGATAGTGCTGGGTTAATGGCTGGATTTAATGATCTAGAAGGTCTTTTCCAACCTTAAAATCTACATTAGGAACACGAGTCCCCGTGGCATCCCAGATTCCTGTCCCTCACCTGCCAATCCTCTGGCCAGGTGAGGGACAGGAACCAACCCTGCCAAAGCCCAAAGTCTACTGAATAAAGGCACTGCCCTTTGTCAGCTCAACAGGGTCTGTGAAACCAGCACCCATTCAACTCCACTGTAAAGATGGCTCGAGATTTGGGCTACTTAAAGAGAGACAAAGGAGTTACATATCACTCTCAAAGAGAAACTGTAACAAGTGCAGGATTTTTACTCTTCATTCCCTAACCAGCTCCCTTCCCCTCCACAACAGACTGTTGCTCTATTCTGGCTAATTTTAAAGTCACTTCTCAACCACCTGACTCGACTCAATCCAGGTTTATCATTCTTTATAGGGGACACAGAAGTGTCATGGAAAGAATCTGAAAATGTCATCTGCAATTAGTACTTAGTATCAATAGCAGATAGCATCTGCCACCCTTCTCTGGGTACAGGACACAATAAAGCAAGCGTGCCCTAACTTACATGAACACAGAGAGCAAAGTCTGCTGCTTCTCTTCTGGTACTGCAACGTGGATGAAGAAAGAAACATCCAATCCTCTTAAGATAATTGTAAATTTTGCAATGCACTGGAGGCTTCCAGTTGCTGTATCCTCCTATACAGTGAAGGGGAATAATATTAATAATAATAAAAACCAAACATGAAAAATAAACAAACCATGGGTTTGGGTAGAAACACCTCTATGAATTAAGAATGCAAGAAGGCAAAAGCAAATATAAAACTGTCTTTAAAGACAGAATTTATTCTGACCAATGTGAAAGCTAAGAAAAACATAAAACCCAAATCCCCCCAGCCCTCTTGTTCTTTCGATAGAAGGCAAAAAAGTATGATGCTACTCTATCAATTTTGTAAAATTTTTTTCCTTCAAATCCTGAAAAGCTTATCTTCTAGATATCAGGTGCTTTTAGACACAAGGATGTGTTTTTCTCCAGTTTGAAGCACAGTTACAGTTAATGTGCAGAATCAGAAGAGCTCTGGAAACACAGTACAAGTACAGAAATGCTTCCCTTAGGGAAACCTGTACTAGAGGAGTTACACAGTCATCATGTACTGTAACTGCCTCACACATTCCATCAGAACTCATTAGAAAGAGGATACAAAATCTGGAGTAACAGCTGAGAGAAATGCTAGAGTCCTGACAAACCCATGGATGCAGTTAAGGACAAGCAAAATGAGGCTACAACTGGGAAGAAATTGCAGGAATTTTCTAAACAGTATACTAAGCATGTAGTTACAGGCTAAGAAAATAGGTGGATAATACAGATGAGCTGAGTACAGACAAAACTGGTACCAGACTGAAACAAGTTGCAAGGGAAAGGAAAGAAGCAGGAAGTCTTTCAAGAAGAGAGGAAAAACCAGAGGAGCTTGCCCCATAAAAAATACATATGGCACCATAAAAAGGCAAGCAAATGGAAGGACCATTTGACCAGAGTGACTAAGAATCTTTTAACATTCCAATGGCTAACAAATAATGGGTCTGCAACATGGAGTTGCAGACAGCAACACAATATTGCTTTATCTGCTAGATGATAGAGTGGCTGGATGTAGGAAAGAGTTTTGGACAGAAAATGAAAGCAGTCATTGATGGCACTTCACATGAGGACATGGGAAACCAGTGTTCAAGTAACCAGGCTGCAGAGGATGGTTTACATCAACATGTCCACCCACAGTCTGACAAAGAAAAAGCATTCCTCAGTAGAGTCCTCCTGTTTCCCCCCTGCCTTTTCTGCCTAATGGCAAGAAGATGATCTCAAAAATCATCGCAAAGATTTATTAAGAGTCTACACAGAAATGATTTAGTGGAACCTGTCCATAAGAAAAAAATGCTATTTGCAAGTTGTTCTTGTCTGCCCTCAGCCACTGCTATTTGGGAAAGACTTGTATTTACCAGCCCTGTTTTTTGGCTGCATAAATGTGCAACACAAGCATTTGACCAGGGCAGCTGAAAACAATGACAGACCTGTATTTATGTCATTTGTTAGCCCACAAATGGATGAAAGACAACTGAGTATCTGAAGACAGAAACAATACAGGGTCCAGACAATACAATGGAGGAACTCAAAGCAAAGCTAAGGCTGTACTAGAAAAAGGAATAATAGAAATAATGCAGATATATAGTATAAAAATAATAGTTAAAATCCAGAAATAATGTTTGGGAAATGCAGGAAAAAAATGTTGCTGTATTTTCACAGGTTAAACAAACAAGAATAGCATGCCTCAAGTAACTATACAAATCATTATTATGAGAGGGTACCTACAACAATAGATTCAGATGTGCCTGGGAGCAACCTTATTGTTCCCAAGCTCAAAACCAACATAGTTGACACTAAAACTGGTAAATTTTTCTTTAATATGAATATGGCCCATTTTATTCACAACTAACTCTTTAGCATATTTGTTTAGTTCAGGTGCTTAAGGGGCCTTTCCCATGAGGCAGCCTGCATGCAGCAAACCCATGTAGGAAGTAAGGAACTGAGTGGTGCTGATATGGGCTGTGCTGTCCCATCAGGCACCTGTGTTTGGAACATCTCTGGGCACAAACCTCCTAACAAGCAGGTAACAGATTACAGGTTCAGGAGTGCAGATGACTGAATCTCTACCACTTTACAGCTATACTTGCTCTGCCTTCATCAACTAACTGGAAAATCTGTTTTTAAGAGGAAAAAAAATGACCCAGGCATCAACAGGCCTTTCTGTACAACCTGACCAGCATGACAACTCTCAGCTTTCAGAATAGCCTTGATTATCTTTCAGGGGAAGAGATAATGAAAAACTCTTAGCAAGGAAGCGCAGTGCAATAGTGTTTAGCAAGTGTAAAACATACCTGAACTACAAATCTGGTAGGATGATGCCTGTGTTGTTCCAGGCCATAAATATTTTGACACTATCCCTCATCTATGTTTTACTGAAGAAATCAAAGTACCACAGACAAAATAATTGTAAAGCTAGATACAGAGAAAACCTGTAGAAAAAGCATGAGGTGGACAAGCAGTTGGTTCAAAACCAGTTAAATAAGCAAAAATATCAAGTTAAATGGATGCTACTGGCAGACTTTGCAAAATGGTATGATCTTTAAGGTCCCTTTCAACCCAAACCATTCTATCATTCTATGAAAGCCATGACAATGTGAGTTCCATCAATCACTGGTATCTTTAAGATGGGACATACGCCTATTGTTGTACAGGATGACCACTCTCTATAGAACACGCCAGAGACAGAACAAAATTAAAAGTCTAAGAGTGCAAAATCATGCCTTCTGGAACTAAAAATCCAAACCAAAATAAAAAATCCCAGCCTTAAGAGAAGGACTTAAGAGTTAATATAATCTCTGAGTACTTTGGGTGCCCTAATAATTATGAAAATATGATACAGCTGAAGTAAGTTCATAAGGCAAGCCAGAAAGACTCCTAAACAGTTATGCAAGTCTGGAACTATTCTACAAGGACTAGTAGGAGCAGTGGAGGTTTAGATGGAGTCTGAAAAGTTCAAGAAGCAACTTTAGAAGCTTAGTGCCTGCTTGCTCCTGCTCTTTATTCTCTCAGATTCAAGGAATCACTGCTTGAGTACATGTGTAGACTTGTTAATCTTATCTTTTAATTTACTTCAAACATTTTTTACCTTGAAAACCCCAGATAAATGTCCCTTGGTTCAGGTTAGCTGGCAGCTGTGTGAAAAAGCTTCCCCAGTTGTCCAGATCCACCAACACAATGTGAGTCATGGTACTCAGATAGTCAAGATCAGGAAGTTCACCATCTTCAATGGGATAAAAAGGACACATTAAAAATTCATGTGACTTTCTGATCAACCAACTTGCTTTTGAAAACTCTTGTAGACACATATGTAAGTGAAAAGTCACAGAAAGAAAAGCTACAAAACATGATGTTATTTGGTGACTGCATAGATTAAAAAAGTCAACTGAATTAGCACTTAATAATGCACAAATTAGAGAGAAAAGTAGAATCTGGCTATATGATGGTGTAGACCTGGGTAGTTTTATGGTAAGCACAGAGAGCTGTTGTCCTGCACCAAGACACTTTAATAACTCATTTAATATCCAGCTGTGTACCCCTGACGATGACAAGTCTCTGTGACATTCAACTGCTTGCCTGCATAAAAGCACATAAAATGTTTAGATATGCACTCTTTGCTGTACTCCTAAAATAAATGTCTACCTCTTAATCAAAAGCATTATGACACCACCAGTAATCAAGAGACACTTCCAATTTTTGAACACAAGCAAACAATACATACTGGGAATATAAATTCTCAGCTGATGCTGCTTTTTTGGCAAGCTAAGAAAGCTGAGATGATGGCATAACAGCATTGCCCACACAGAAAGCACCAATAGGCTCATAAATATTTATATATATAAAAAAGGCAAGTTTCTTTGGAATGTGTATGATCGATCACTTTTACATTCTAGGCATTAGATCCCTAATTGGGATGTCCTTGATGGTCCTCTTCCTTTTAACACCAAATTATGCTCCAAACTAATTTGAAAATCAAATGTTTCGGTCTCAGAATTTTCACATCTGCCTTTTTGTTTGTTTTTTTCCCCAAGACTTCATACAAATGGCATATAACAATAAATTGTGGAGTCTGAGTTTTGAAAATTTGAGTACTGAGAATTCAGTATTTGAGATACAACAAGTAGTAAATTCTGAGCTCATTTATAGACTGGATGTAACCAAATGGTATGTGACATGTACTGACAATGAAACACTGTGTGTTAAGGATAGCAATACTTTTCTAATGCTGAAAGAAATTTTCTACATACTTTCACTAAGTTCTTCAGAATGTTCTAAGTCCTCATTTTTTATTTTCTTTCCCTCTATTGGGCCCTGCAGAGAAGAAAACTGCGGTCTGTCCTGAGTTTTGGATGGAGATGCTTGAAATTGTTGCCTGTGAGGTTTTCTGACCACACAAGCCCCACTTGCTGAAAACTTGAAGACTGAGTCTTCTGATTCTGCTGCAAGACTTGACAGATCAGGTTTCTGCAAGAAGCAGTGTTTCATGTGATAGTGCTGATGTGCACTTTGAAGATCATCAAAGTTCTTGTTGCACGCAGCACATCTAACAACATATATCTCTTCCTTAGATTTTACTGACTTGTGGCTCTTGAGATGACTGTTCATATCAGCAATATTCTGTGCCGTGGCAGAACACAGGCAGCATCGAAACCATAAGTTTCCTTTCTGCAGCATGGCTTTCTGACAACTCTCATGATCATTCCTCCTGTTTATTTTGGACATGTAAGTGGTCCGGCAACCGCAGGTTAAGCGGTCTCCTTGTTCCACTGGGAGGAAGTCCTCATCCTTTTTTATTGACAGTTCCATCTGCTCAGGCACAAATGTATAGTCCATGCTATGAAGTGTCTTGTAATGGATTAGAAATTCTTCCTCTGTGTTGAAGAAGAGATTACCACAAAGGCCACAGAAATATTTAATCTGCATCTCCTGATTACGATGCTCTTGGAAGTGCCGCTGTAGAGTTCCTACCTTCCGAAAATGATTTCTACATATGCCACATGAGTACCTGTGAAATGCATGGCTTTCTAAGGACATGCAGTGCTGTTGAACACTCTCTTCAGACTCAAACATCTCCTCACAAATGCGGCACTGCCATTTTCCCACAACAGGACCACTTTCAGGGGACAGTTCCATAGGGCCAGAAATGCAGT
The DNA here is from genome assembly GCF_023055355.1 of Agelaius tricolor. NCBI lineage: Eukaryota > Metazoa > Chordata > Aves > Passeriformes > Icteridae > Agelaius > Agelaius tricolor. The sequence goes on along the minus strand of NW_027269261.1, from coordinate 90,334,871 downwards.
CTTTATCTCCACCTGCAGAAATGCTCACTGCATCAGAAGCAGATGGCATAGGTTCGTCTTCTACAGCTTCTTGCTCATAGTAGTAACTATGCCCACCATGAAATTCAGTTACATGTCCCATAATATCCTCTTCCCTAAGATCTACAGAGCATGCTCTGCACCAGAGAAGAAAATTAGTCAAGTGTGCTCCTCCATGGAACCGACTCATATGCAGGCGGATAATGCTTGAATTTTCAGCCAGCTTTCCACACACAGCACACTTGTGACAGATCCTATTTGCTGATAAAATGTGCTTTTCTACTGATTCTTCTGTAAAAAACTTTTGAAGGCATTCACAAAACCAGGCTTTTACTTTGGAAGCACTACCTTGACTTTGGTTTGCAACTTCATCTTCACTTTTACCTTTTGAATTACTCCTCCGTTTTGAAGGACTAGACCCTGTTTCACTGGAGGACTCATCTGGACTCAAGTGTCTTTTCAGCAGTGGTCTTGACCGTTCCACAATGTGGGCCAAATGAGACTGATTTTTATGTTTTCCATTGACATGACAGAACATCAAGATTGACTCTTCCAGTGTAGTAAAAATTCTAATGTTATGTTGAGTCGTTTGTTTGTGTTGGGTCATCTGATCCTTATCAGCAAACAGTTCATCACAGTTCTCACAGTGACCTTTCATTTTAAATATCTCTGCAACTTGGGAGATGCTTTTCTTTGACAGTGCCATGGGCCCAGAATTATAACAACGTGTTCTGGAATGGATAAAAAACAAAGGAGGTTATATCACCACCTGAAACATTTGTAAACTTTCAGATGTACTCAATATTTTACCAAGTAGCTACAGCAGTAAGTGCATGGAAACAGGGTGCCCTGTGTACTTTAACCCACCTACCAGCTTGCTAACAAAACCATGCAATGTATACTTAGTCTCTGAAATTTGAAGAGAATTAGGTGCTAATTTCCAAAGCCAGCATGGAGATTGATGCTTATGTTTTTGACTGGACATTTTCAAAATCAAATGCTGTAAACTTAGAAATAGTGGAACAGCAAAAAGCTTTTGTTGTTCTCTTACAGAAAATACAAAAAGGATCTTGTAATCGATCAGCTTTCTGCAGTGGGGTAAAGTTAAGGGGGCAGGCTTTTGATTGTTCATTCAGAAAGTCAACATTCAGATGGTCCTAGCTGCCCTGAAATCCACTAGTGTCATTAAAAGCATGTTTGCATACCTGTCACTGATCTAAGGATGTTCACATTATAAGGACAGCTTCCTTTCACAAACCTGAAATGAGCTGTTAACTCCATGTGTGAGCGCAGTATCTTGAAGCAGGACATGCATTTCACTTGGAAGGAGACCTCTTTACACAGAGATATCAAGAGGTTCTTTGCAAAGGATGGAAAAGGTAGTGGATCACCAGACTTCACTGCATCTGTAAAACAGAATGGTGCAAAGTGCAACCACAGGTTAGAGTTTTCCAATACAATTTCAGCTCTCTGATGACATAATTACTATTGTTACCTGTCTGTCACAAGGTTCAGAATGCAAGTTAACAAATGTCAGCTAAGCTACAGTAACTGTGCAATGGAAGCTGTAACTAAATCCTGAAATTTTAAAACTTCTGTAACTATCTTATACCTGAATCTGTTTGCAGTTTGCTTTTTCGTACTTGGTGACTGATTTTACTTCCCTTTTCCTCCTTCTACAATGCCAGGTCAATATCTCTTTTACAAAGGTTCTTACCTTCTCCTCCTCCACCTATCACCAGCTATCTACTCTTACTAGATAAAATTTTGTTTTAAGCCATACAATATTTTTTCTGAAAGAGCACACAATTTATTTAACATGTTTCCCACATACCCTGACCATCTCTTTCTTTCTTTCCCATCCTTAATGTTAATTCTTAAATTTTTAGATGCAGGACTTTCTGAGTATATACTCCACAGGTAACTCCTAGTACCAGCAGAGTAAGAAAATTCTACTGAAAAGGTAATGGAAAATGGTTTATGGGTTATATATTGTTCATGTTCTGCACCTTAGCAGGCAAATTTTCTTTGACTTTTCTGTTTTAGTAGATGTGATGATCAGCAGGCAGTAATTTGAGGTTATGCCTTTCAGCTAACTTCACTGGCAGATCTCAGGCCATGCTGTTAATTATTAATAATGAAGCCTAACTAATGCAAAGTAAAAAATGGAGCACTCGATTTTTTGTTCTGAGTTAAGCACTCTCCAACTCTAAAGAAGAAAACACTAACTTGTGCTTCTAATCTTTTCAAAGCAATAGCTCACCAGTAATCTTTTTTAAAACCTATGACCTGAATTTAAAAGCATCTGCAGTCATCACATTCAGAATTAATAACCTATTTGAGAATAAAAGTCCATTAGAGTGATAGTGCATAAGGGAAAGTATAACCATGCAGCTGACTGTCACTTCACTACAAGAAGGCAGCAGTACTGACTCAGCCTGCAGGGGATTCCTTCAAAGCCTGCCTTTTCTGTACATTTCCTGCAGCCACTCTAGGGGACACCAGAAGTCAAAGATACATTTATGAAGATGAGAAATAACTCTATGAATCCTTTTGGCCATGTAGGCTTGTTCAGACAGTTGCAACACCTAAAACATGGCCACTTAGCAGTTCAGCTAACAGTGAAGTAAATGCTTTAATGCCTATTGCTTATGTCAAAAATTAAATCAGTACAGCTATGTTGGGCATTTAACCCTGTTTGCAATGCCATGATCAGAGAGATCTTTCCTCTGGACTTTGTTAGGCATGGTTCAGGATGTTGCCAGCTCACAACATAAACCAATATTTCAGCCTTCAGCAGCCATGTAGTCCGTGCAAGCCATCAGACCAGCAGCAATGTTCTAGCTTAGCACTCTGAATTTGCAATTATATGGAGAAAACATTTTAACAAGTCTTTGCCATCAGGAATGCCAAGGGCACTGACAAGAAAAATAGCCTCCAAGCATACTAGGGTAAGGGGAAGGAACTCAACAGCCACTCTGACTGGAATTGAAAAGAAATGTATGTGTTTTGCTGTGAGTCTCTATCAACAGGCTAAATGTAAAGTTATTCAGGAAAGTAGTTGCATGGAGTCACTAGAGGATGAGAAGCCTATATGAGAGACTCAACAGCATCTCATTACAGCAAGTGTGATAGAGGATTTCTACACAAAAATACGAATTTCAAAGCATTGCATTTAAGATCTTAAAAGAAAAATAAGAATTCATTAATAACAAACTTTAAAACCTTAAGCTTTTTTCTCAGCAGAAAAATATAAGTCAGTTCCTATCTTAAGGATGAACTATCAGAAAAAATTAAAAGCAGTACACTTAGTAGCAACATACCACTCAGTTCAGAAACCTGGACGATGTGTTTCTGTTGCGACATATGCTGCAAACACTCATCTCTTTTGGTGAAAAGGAGAAAGCACTTTGGGCATGCAAAGCACTGAATATGCTGTGGAGGAATACCTTTTTTATGCCCATCATTTTCATTTAGCTGAAAGAGAAAATGATCTATTTAGGAAAAAAATTAAATTAAGAAACCAGGCCCAGTTCTCATGTCCTCCCATTCCTCTCTCATTTCTGTGCTAATATTTTCACTTTGAGGTTTTCAGCTACCACATCTGTATTTACCTAAAGCATTTCAGCTCACAAGACACGGAAGTGGCCAAAGTACCACTGTCAAACTGAGCTACATCAACCCTTATTACACTGGCCATTTCTCCATCCCCTTCTTGCACCACTGGGAGCAAGTACCTTCCCAGGGACTATGGGCTCCAGCAATTCTTAGCTATTCCCTTTACCCAGGCTCTCAGAAAAAGCTCCCTCTGTCATTAAAGCAGCTGTTTTACCTCATGTCAGTTCTCCTCTAATCTTGCTAACCTCTAACTCCCCAAAATGCTGCTCCTCAGAGTAGCCTAAAAGGTCTGTGTCTTCTGTAGAAGTCAACTCTTTCCACCAGCTTTGCCTGCTACACATCAACTTCAGAGCTCTGCCTTCAGGGCAAAAATCCTTCAGTTCTGCTTCTGATATTTTTGCTTGCTTTCTACATCACTCCAAGAATCTTCATTATATGCTTAGAGCTCTGATTAGGATTATCTCCCCACTCCTTATATATCAAAGTAATCCCATCTTCTCATTGTCTGCAGGAGACACTCATTGCCCTTCCCCACCTTGGCTGCTACTCCTGCTCATGTCCCTGAACACATGAGAGGCACACAGCTTTGAAGCAATGGAAAAAGAGCAGGGACACACTACAATGCAGTCTTTCAGCTTATCAGGTATGACTAATTATCAAGTTATTACTACAAGCAAAATTTAGTCTGATTTTCAGAAAGTTTAACACTTCCCCAAATTTAATGCAGCTTCTAGAGACTTGGTGAGAATATTTGTTATGAAAACACTCCATTTTGAAAATGCTATCCACTATCCAATTCAACACCAGACTGCTTAAATACCCCCCCCCCACACCCCCCACGCCTTTCTGCTGTTTCTCTTTGCTGTCAAGTTATTTCACCCTAACTTCCTGCCTTTACCTTTCACAGTTCTGGAAATGCAGAAAAAAGGGGATATGTATCAACAACACCAATAGATGGACAAGAGGTTCAAGACAGAACTATGGTCCTCTTGAAAGCATACCAAAAATACAACCTAATGATCACATCTAAAAGGAATACTGTCAGGCTACACCAGCTGTTTGAAACACAGCAGAATCAGAGAAAACAATCTTGAAGAGTAAAAGAGAAGAGAGAAAGAGGCTTAAAGAAAAAACAAAACCAAAAACCCACCAAAAATCAATGTATAATTTTAAGTCTTAAACCCTCTACTACATTCAGTCAGGTGAGTTATTTATCCTTATGCTCTTGCCTTAGATAAAAGATGATCATTGTACTGCTGAGAGGTTGCAAATCTTTCACAGCATATCACACAGGCAAAAGCATTATGTGCGGGTCCATGTAATGTGACTGCTGGGTCACAAGGAGAATGATCAAACCTGGAGAAGGAGAAATAATTAGCAAACTAGTCCCCTATAAATAGTCAAATAGCTTTTTTTCAATGGGAAAAATTCTGTCCTTTGAAGCTATCAGACAAAAATTCCCTATTTAACCAACCTAAACTATAAAAAATCCTTACTTCCCCTATCATGAAATGCATCCTGCACAGAGCTGATTCTCCCTGCAGCTTATGTGTTAAAACAGCCACTCGAGAGAAATCATACTGCTTTTAAGGGAACAAACAAAATCCTAATTTCCTACAGAGACATTTTAATAATTTATTTATTTTTATCTCCCTGTACAAGCTCTGGTTGGGATGGAGTTCATTTTTTGTAGCAGCTTGCATGGTTGTTGTGTTTTGGATTAATGAACAACAGTGTTGATAGCACAGAGAAGTTTCAGTTATTGCTGAGCAGTGCTTGCAGACTGTCAAGGTCTTCTCTGTTTTTCAGATTGTCCCACCAGCAAGATGTTGGGAGACACAGCTGGGACAGCTGACCTCAAATGGCCAAATGGACATCCCACAGCATAAGGCATCATGCTCAGCAATAAAAGTTGTGTGGAGGAGAAGGAGATAGTTGGGAAGACAAATGCCATCACTCCAAGTAACTATCACATGTGATAGAGCTCTGCCTGTCAATTCCTTATTTTGCTTTGCATGTGCATTGAGTTTGTGCTTTACTTATTAAACTGTTTTTACATCAGCCCACGGTGTTCCCACCTTTACCCTACACCCCACTAGTGTGAGTGAGTGAGCAGCTGTGTGGGGCTGAGCTGCCTATGGGGGTTAACCCATGACACTCTCCTCAACTTCTCACCATCCTGCCTATGGACACACTCAGTAGTTAAAGGGCAGCATCTGCTGGAATTGAACACTGACACACTGAGTACTGACTAGCAATATCAGCTATGAACACACAGCCTATAGCTTTTGTTCCTCTTTCCCTGCATTAGGGGCTTTTCTCTTTATCTTACCATCAACTTGTGTAAGTGAGCCTTTTGGTTTATTTCAAGTTTGGATGAAGTTATAACTAAACTGGAGTACAGAAATCTGACTTCTCAAAAAACTCAGATATTAAAAAATTCTCAACAAGAGGAAGACATAAATTCTGAATTAAAAAAACAAACCACACACACCAAGTAAAAAACTAAACCAAATCATCAAAAAAAACCTCCACGAAGGTCACCTATATAAATTGTAACATATTAATTGGCCCTCAAAATGGAGCTTTGTCAATACAGGCAGTTTAAAGCAACTTGATGCTGATGTCCTAAGTTAGAGCACATTCTTTATTATTACTCCTTGCACTGAATTCTTGCAATGTATCTCCTTACCTCTGAAGGTGACCCAGAAGAAGATGCACATTATCAAACTGTCTGTTGCAATGCATCACAGGACAACATTTGGGTTTGCTGTTGACTCGAGTCTGACCTGTCCTCCTAAAATGATCCCTTCTTCCACCATTAACAGAGCCTGGTTTCAGACCTGTGTTCCAAAACAAAGTACTTAACCAGAAGCTGAATTACAGAGGCTTAAGAAAACAATACACAAGCTCTAAAACATTCCAGAATCAAATTGCGGTGATTCTTAAAAGCAAGCTAACAATCTGTCCTTCAATCCTACTACAGTAAGTCTGCTCTTTCACTGTCTCTTCAATTCCCAGTAGTACAACTTTTTAAACAGTTTGACACCCTTCCTCCAGGTCCTCCTGGCAGTATTTTAAATTCATTAAACATTGTGAAGTACACTTACACTTTCCTAAGCAGCAGCTCAACAGTAGTATTATTTCTTCCTGGCAACTTGGCTTATAAAAAATAACTAACATTGCCTCACTGTTTTTTAGAAAATTTAAGATATGAAGTCTATGTAACAAAGCATTACAAGAATAGCTTTCATGGAAATAAATGTTTAGAAACTTTTAAATTGTATGCTCCAGCAAAATTAATATTGTAGCATTTGGTTATCCACAAGGCACCTGCAGCTCAGCACAATTTTCACATATTCTACTCTGTAATGCAGGACTTAGAAACCATCACTCAAACTTAGTTTTCTATTCTTACCTGGCATTTTTAACCACTGGTCTACACATAACCTTGCAGCTTCTGTATCACTGTGTTCCCGAATAAATTCTAGTTCCTGCAACCCATGAGCATATTGGGAATCAACTTTCTCCTAAGGGAAAAAACATACCAGACAATGTTGTGATCAAATTGAAAGAATAAAAGAAAAAAGATTATGTATTGCGAAACTTACATATGGGTTCCTAAAAAACACACCCACAAAAGCCTAAGTGAGGGGAAAAAAATCTTACAACTAGACTGACTTCTACTAATATAATAAAAATGGAATGTAAAAGAAAAAAAAAAGAAAAAAGTGCTTTCACATTGAAGACTAAATTTAATTCTGCAGCTTGCACCACCTGATGAAGAGTGAAGAGCCAAGCAGGAGGAAAATATTTGTATTTAACAAAAGGATCTTTTAGCCTTCATTCTCAAGCTGCTTTAAAAGCTACACAGTTACCTCTGACTCCATTTTACAGTTGAAGAACTGTATGTGGAGACACAAACAGATTGCCAAATGAAAGTGGAAGAGACATAAGGGGGATGTAGGCCTCCAGACTTCAAGGCTACCTTGGACTATATCTAATCTAGCCTTTTACTCCATTGTACTACAGTTGCATAGTTTACCATAGACTGCAACAAGCTGCAACCATAGTAGAATTATATGATTTTAAAAGCCTTTAACATTGTTGAGAAAATTAGGTTGGGAAGTCAGCACATTTTCCCAACTCTGGATTAACATTTGTCCCTGTTCAATTCCATCACATTGTTGTAATTACATTCCTTCAAGATATCCAACTCCCACTGAGAGCACTCCTACCATTAAGCCACTGACTGGATCTCCCAGTTTGTAATAAAAGTAAAAAGTATATTCTTTTCAAATGGCAGCAAAGTGCAACTAAAAACACTGAAAATTTTTTCCACTATGAAATACTACCTTATACAGATTTAATGCAGCTTCCCAAAAATCTCAGACAAAAGCAGATTAATAGCAAGGCTTGCTGCAGGGTGGTCTGTGGTAATTGTTATTTTTCAATTAATTGAAGTATTAGAATATCAGAATAATTGATACTAAGGTTCCACTGTTATATCTACAAACAAGAGAAGAAGTTTTTGCCAGCGGTTTTCTTTCATTTAATTTTTCCCCCTTAGGAAGTGCAATAAGACTAGAAAATTGATCAGTTAAAAGCCACTGAAAAGACAAAGTCCGTGTAGTGCTTCACATGATGCCCCAGAAGCAGAAGGCTAGTTGCTAATTCCATGTATGCCTCACCAATTTTTTTATTTACTCAGTAGTGAAAACAAAGATAACTACAAGGCCTTTATTATGCATTTCTTCCAAAATAAAATACATCCAATACCTTAAAGGCTTTGTTTTTCTCTTCTTTTTGCTGTTTCTCTACTTCAACATGGCGTGCCAGGCGATCCAGGGTTGATGCAACTCGTTCCTTCTGGTAGTCAATGTGATCCTTACGCTTGGTATTGCTCTGCAAGTGGAAGGTTCAGCCCTTCTGTGGTGATTGTTACATAACAGACACTAACACAGTGAAAAGGGATGCCCAAGCATCACCACATAATTCAGTAAAGATACTCTCAGCCTGCATTCCATGAGCTACCTTGTAGCCTTCTCTTCCTTTTTACCAGCATCTGTAGCTTCTGTTTAACAACAAAAATAACCAAACCTCCCCCCTCCACATACTCAAGGCAATTCAGCATAAACATTAGCCTCACCACGCAGCAGAGGAACCTGCATGATTGTGCCAAGTGTCCTAGAGTCTCCAACAAATTAAAAGTTAAGTTCTTCTATGTAAACAAAATCCATCCTGATTTCAAAGCCAACATGCAGCTCATCTAAAAAAACCTGAAAACTGCTATTGCTCTTTCCCTAACGCTGCCCACTATCTTCAAAAAGGCAGATCATGAGTTTTTTCTAGCCTAAGGGATAGGCCATATACTGTAGTTTCCTCTTCTTACAGTCAGTTCTAGTAATGATCCCTGTAATGACAGCCTGTGCATGTACAGAAGACCACCTCAGGAATCAGGTTTATTACAAACATCCTCTGCTGCAACACAGGAAAACAAAAGTCAAAAGACAGTCACTGCTGCCAAAACCAACTCTAGTAGGGTCTATCAACGTCCCTTTCAAAGGCCTTGCAGAGCAGGCAAAATAAGTTTGGGGGGATAGACAAACTGATGAGCCTGCTTCCGACTTGTACATTCTTAGAATGGATTATGAAGGATTAGGCTGAGCTAAACCCAGACTGTCACTGGAATAAGGTCATTCAACCCATACATTGTTCCTAAAAAGTTATTTTAGAAAGAAAAGGCCTTGTAGTGGACCAGGTATGTTTTCAGGATAGAAACTGGGCACTCTACCTTCTGAGATTGCATGTAAAGTGACATTTATTTCCAAACATTTTTTCAGATGACTGAAAGACATTAAAGAACCAAGTCATTTCAAGGTGGAAAAAAATGGCTCTGGAAAAAGTGAGTGCTGTTATTCTTGCTTTTCACTCAACAGCAAGTAGAAAAATCAAAATATTTCAATACTTGTTATTTAGCACTTGTTAAAAACACATCTAACAAGGCTTTTGTGAAGAGTAACTGATGGGAAAACATACAGAAGACCAATTATTTTATTAAACCAAGATATCCAAAAATACATTACCACACACTCACACGAAAATAAGAACTGCTGTTAGGTTCTTCATCCTCACTGCTGATGAGATCAATGCATTCAAGGACAGGCCTTAAAGGTCCCTCCTGGAAAAAAAGTGTTAAAAAAAACTCACACAAAAGCATTAAATTGTCTTCCTTAGAGATAAAATGTACCATCGCTGCCATATACTGGCAGTTTCTTCAAGATATTAACAATCAACTGTATCGGGCAGGCTAGGAAGACCTACTGCCTCATGATGAGTGGCAGAGAGAAAAGCAGCGTGGAATCCTCTCTGCTGCTCCTAATGCAGCTCATTCTTTACATTCTTCCACCTTTCAAGGCAGTAAAGCTGCTCAGCTGGCCAGGCATGAACAGTCCTCTGTCTCACTGGGGAGAGGAGGGATGAAATCTTGGACAGATGACAAAAGCTTCTATGAATCAAGCTGCCAGCCTCCAATTACCAACAAAGAGTAACTCTTTCTGATTAAACAAAGATAACATGGTTTTCTAAATGAAATATTAAAAAAAAAAAATCCACTGCAGGTTTGCTTCTGCAGAAACTGATGGGCTCTGCGATGCTTTTAAAAAATTAAACCTTTATTAAACAGGTGTTAGCAAGTAAGAGTTCAAAGACACACTCTGACCATCTGACTGTCCAATCAGCACAATAATGTGTTTTGAAACGTTCAGCTCTGATCCTAACAGCTCCTTTAACAACAGAGATTTTTTTAAATTTGTGTTTACTTACTCTCAGGGCTCAACAATTAATAAAAACTTACAAAATATTGACAGCTGAAATGCAGAGTAACTTGCTTTCAACCCTAGAAGTACAAGTGATCAAAACAATAAATTTAACACAAGTAATATTACACTTGTTTATATATTACAAGTACCTGTATTGTAATATATACATTATTATATATTTCTAGATAATAATATAGAAATATTTCTATATTTATTTTATAAATAAATATATACTATAAATATATAAAAAGCCAGAGAGAAATCCTTCATTCTGAATATCTAGTACTTAACACCACAGAGGTAAAGGAAGCAAAACCCTTAATTGGTAACTACCATGTTTTAGTGCATTACTTGACTTGGTATATTAACTAACTCTCCTCTAAGTCCAATGCTTTTGGTGCCAACTGTGGCAATTTGAATTATCTATTTCTTCACGCAGCATTAAAACTGTGAATTTCTTCACTCTTGCCTTATCCTTCCCAAGTAAGCAAAATGGGGGAAAGACCATCCTATGTAAAGAACATAGGAATAACAGCTTGCACTGTAGATTAAATCACATTCCTCTGGTGGTATGTAAAGCTTAAAATGTAATGATTTTAAATAGACAAAGTATGTTTTAATAAAGAATTAAAAGGTGGGAAATTATGGAAGAATAATTTTAAGTTTCTTGAATGGGGGTGAATTGGACTACAAAAGCTGAAAATCTCTGGCAGCAGCAGATTGACAAAAAGTCCTTATTTGATGGAGCAAAAGCATAGTCCTACAGTATGAATTCAAACACCCTAGTACAAGTGAATGAAGTAGAAAAAAACCACCCCAAAACCACAAAGAAAAACTGATCAAAGAAACAAAAAAACCCACACCAAAGCCACATCTGACTGTCAAGAAGGAAAAAAAAAGAGAAAAAGGAAGAAAAACACAGATCACATAACATGGCCTACAGCTACTTGTTATCTATTAAAATGAAGACAGGTTGAGATACTGCAGTAGCTTCTCTAATTCAATGTATACAGTACCATCTTGTGCACTGGGTCTTAAAGACATGCAGATAATCAGGAGGCATCCATCTATAACATTTATGAAGAGTGTAAGTTTCCAGTCATACACATTATTATATGGAAATTATGATCAAAAGCTTGCCAAGCAGTCTAGAAATCCTTTTGCAAAGTCCAAAGTCACTTTCACTCAGAGGAGCAAATGAGACCTGAATACATATTGTTGATATTAGGTGATGGCCAGGGTCACACACCTTCCCCTCATATTCATCAATTACAATAGTAAGCTATTCATCCCAGGATATAAAACCTGCAAAAAAGTTGAGCAGAGTCATCTTCCTATGTATAGCAGCCTCTCTTGAAAGCAAGAGGTCCTGGGACCACAAAGGATCTCTATAACCCACAGGCAAAGCCAAAGGATAAAAAAGAAAAGCTAGCTAGAAGTGTTGATTTTAGTTCCTTTGTTTCAGTTCTCTTTCAGTTACTGTTCTTGGTGCTCCAGCAGCCCTTCAATCCTTACACTTTGGAAGCTATACAAGCTATCCTTGTTTATTGCCCAGCTTGAAGAAAATGAAGCCTATTCAGTCACCATCACAGAATGACAGAATGGTTTGGGTTGGAAAAAATGATCTTGTCCCAATCCCCTGCAATGGGCAGGGACATCTTCCACTAGACCAGGCTGCTCAAAGCTCCCTCCAGCCTAGCCTTGAACACTCCCAGGAATGGGGGGCATCCACAACTCACCTGGGCAACCTGTTCCAGTGCCTCACCACCCTTATAGAAAGGAATTTCTTCCTAATATCTAATCTAAACATACTCTCAGTCTGAAGCCATTCCTCCTTGTCCTCTCACTAGATGCTCTTTTTAAAAGCCCCTCTCCATCTTTTCTGTAGGCTCCCTCCAGGTGCTGGAAGGCTGCAATTAGGTCACCTTGAAGCCTTCTCTTTTCCAGGCTGAACAATCCCAATTCTCTTAGTCCTTCCTCACAGGAGAGGTGCTCCATCCCTCCATCATCCTGGTGTCCTTCTGGGCTCACTCCAACACATCCCTGTGCTTCCTGTGCTGAGCACCCCAGAGCTGATGCAGCACTGCAGGTGGGGTCTCACCAGAGCAGAGCAGTGCAGCAGGATCCCCTCTGTCACCCTGCTGGCCACGCTGCTTTGGTGCAGCCCAGGACACACTGGAACTTCTGGGCTGCAAGCACACACAGCTCATCCACCAACAACCCAAGTCCTTCTCTGCAGATGCACGTGGATACTTGGGCGTACATAATGAACTTTGAACTCAATCAGTTTTGCCCAAATCAACCAAAATATTAAGATGTCTCAGAGATAACCAACTACTTATAATTTTTGCAAAAAACCACCTATCCCTCCATACTAGAGCATCTAAATACCCCTGCAGAAAAAGTCAGTATGTTGAACTTCAGCTTTATTCAAACACCATACAAAATGGGGAGGGATCTATAATTATTCAGCATATTGTTCAAAAACAAGACAAATCTACAAAAAAACAGCCACTAAAAATACTAGCATCATTGAATCGCTTGACCTTAGTAACATGATTTGTTCCTTCAAGAAAAACATCTTTAGATATGTAGACGTGGTCCCTAGGGACATGGTTGAGTGCTGGGTTAATGGCTGGACTCAATGATCTTAATGGTCTTTTCCAACCTAAACAATTCCATGATTCTATGTAATCCTGCCATCCAGCACCACTTCACTGATGACAGACTGAGGCCAGAACACAGACAGCATGAAAAACATTCTGCTTCTCTTGGATATCCAGCAGATACAAGTGTCTTAATGTTCACATAAAGCATGTCAGCATTAGACTAGGTGCTGTTCAATAAAGAGCACCTGACAATTTGAGAGGATTGTTTAAGGCCTCTAACCCATTACTTCCTTCCTCTTCTAAACTGAGTACAGTGATTTCAAAGAATGAGCAGTGATTTATTCCATTAACTTTAGAGGGACTATCCATAAAGCAAAATGCGATGCAATTTGATTACCAGGAAAGTTATCTACAGTCCCCTCTCACGCACCTCACACATCACTGTAATACCTCCCTCACCTGCTCAGATACTCAAAACTGCATTTTCTCCCCAGAAGCAACTGACATCATCTTACACCCTTCCAAGAAAGTGCACATAAACCTTTAAGATGGAGTTGTTATCTGCCACAAACATTCACAAATGAAATTATCTTTATGTTCAAGAGTAATAATTTACATTGAAATATAATCATCATCAGTCAATGAAGACCCTCTCGTGTTTACTGGACTACTGAAAGTGTATTTTTTTACAAAGAGCAGTGTATTTCCAGTGCAAGCTCTACTTACTCCAATGAACTCAATCTCATCTTCACTTCCAGAAGTTGGTGATTTACTCTTGTGAAGGCTGTCAGAGTTATGAGACTCCATTATCTAAACATAAACAAATCATACTATATAATTTCACTTTTTAAGTTTTGTTTAACTATACAGCATTTTCCATTTTATACCTTCTTTACAGTCTATCTGTATTCAACAAGTCTCTATCATTCACTCCCAATTACCAGCGACACCACAAGAGGTGATAAACGACTCTGACTCGAATCACGCTACTGTATTTTTCCAGATATGTAAAACACGGTTTTTTCTACAAAGCATGCCAGTACCTACACTCCTCCGGCAGCCGTAACTGCAGTGTAGCAGCCCAAGGACATGCCTGAGCCTGAAACCCCAGCAAGAGCCGAGACCCGAGCTTCAGCTTAGCGGCGCTCAGCCACCGACGAGCCAAGGCCGGCCCGTAACAGCTGCGAGCGAGCTCGGGCGTTTTTAGCAGCTGCGGCTGCCTTGGGCCGCTCCAGGACCGCGGCAGAGGGCTGAGCTTCCTGCTCCAAAACAACGGCAGCGGCTGCGCTGCTGACTCACGTTCCCGCAGCGCACGGCCCCGCGGCACACGGCTCAGCGGGCTCCGCACACCGCGCTGCCCGTGCCCCGCCCGCGACCGCTGCGCTGTAACCGCCGGCCCCGCGGCCCGCGCAGCGCCCCGGCCCCGCTCCGCTCACCCGCCGCCGGGCCCCGCGGGCAGCAACGCCCCGGCCCGCCGTGTCCCCGCTTCCTCTGCGGCCCGGGGGCGGGGCGAGGGCGCGGCAGGGATCGGGAGGTGCCACCGCGCCCCGCGCTCCCCATGACAGGTGCCGGCGCTACCGCGGCAGCACCATGGCGCGGGCCCCCGGGCTCTTTCCTTCTTTTGGGCTCTCTCCTCCTTCCGGCCTCTCCTCGTCCGCCTTCAGCCGGGCAGCATCGAGATCCGGCTCGGAGGGGGAAAACCCCGCTCCGCTTCCGGGGGAGGAGGAGGAGGAAAGAGGGAGGAGGAAGGGCGGCTATTGGGCTGGCAGCCGGGAGGCGGGAAGGCGCCAAAATCGCCTCTGCGGGCCCGGCCGCTGTCCCGCTATCTCAGCCGCGCTGTGCCTGCTCAGCCCCCTCACACGGTGCTCGATCCAGCCCAGGCATCTGCAAAGGTCCTTTGTGAAGATCTTGCGGGAGGCGTTGCCAAGGGCAGTGGCGAAGTCCAGATACACAATGGTCGTTTCTCCACTCGTCTACCAGGGCAATCAGTATCACAGAAGTTCGTCAATCTGGTCAAGCCTGATTTCCCCTTGGTACAGCCATACTGACAACTCAGTGATTTTCTTGTCACTGAGAGGCCTGGAAATGATTATTGGGATTTGTTGCTTCATTACTTTCCCAGGGATAAGGATGAGGCTGACTGGCCTGTGGGTCTCCCTGCCTTCCTCCTTCCTGCCCTGCTTGAAGATGGAGGTGGCCTTTCCTCCAGCCTGAGGCACCAGTCCCACACACCATGATCCATGAAAGATACTTGGGAGTGATCTCACCATGACAGCTCCCTCAGTGTGTGTTGGTGCATCCTGTCAGGGCCCGTAGATGTAGCATGCATATGCCCAGCCTGCTAATGTATGTATTCTCTGGCTTGATCCTTTCCCACCAAGAGTACATCTTCCCATCTTCCTTGGTCCAGCCTTTTCCTCTGAGTTTTGGAGCCTGAATTCGTGAAGACTGGTCTTGCTAGTGAAGACTGAGGCGTGTACTGTGTCTCTATATCATCTGTCTCATTTTGCAATGGGCCTACATTTTTTCCTTAGTCTTCCTTTTGTTACCTATGTATTTATAGAAGCCATTCTTGTTTCTTTGACATCCCTAGCTAGATCCAATTCCAGTCATGTTTTATCTTTCCTAACTTGATCACTGTATGCTTGAGCAATGTTTCTGTATTCCTCTGAGGTAAGCCATCCTTTCTTCCATGCTTTGTATGCTCCCTCTTTTTTGCCTAACTTCTGTTCACAGAGATGAATTGTTCATGAGCTTGGAGGAAGTTATCCTTACATAATAAGCATCTTTCTTGGGCCCCTCTTGCCTCCAGGGCTATATCCCAAGGGACTCTTCCAGGCAGATCTTTGAAGACACCAAAATTCACCCTCCAGAGTGGTGAGCCTGCTTTTTATTCGTCACACTTTCCTCAGGATCTGGAGCTCCACCATCTCATGCTCACTGTAGCCAAGGTTGCCTTGAGCTTTGTATTTCCCACAATCCCTTCATGGGTATAGATCCAACAAAACATTGCTCATTATTGGTCCTTATTGACTCCCCCTTATGACTTGAAAGAAGTTAGCAGAAACTTCCTGGATTGCTTATGTTCTGCTGTATTGTCCCTCCAGCAAATATCTGGATGGTTGAACTCCCACATTAGGACCAGGGCTTGCAAACACAAGGCTGCTCCTATCTAGAAAAGGACTGGGACATTTCTCCATTACAGTGTCTCAGACAT
The DNA here is from genome assembly GCF_023055355.1 of Agelaius tricolor. NCBI lineage: Eukaryota > Metazoa > Chordata > Aves > Passeriformes > Icteridae > Agelaius > Agelaius tricolor. Next base: position 90,318,588 of record NW_027269261.1, on the reverse strand, counting down.
TTCTTTGCTTACATTCAAGAGCTGAAGGTGACCTCTCCTGAACTCCATTTTCTTGATTTTGTGTTCTGTTTCTGCCACATGCCCTTTGCTTTTTTCTGTGTCCATCAATCCCCCACAGGGCTGCTGGTTACTCTCTCACTTAACTCTTAGTTTAAATCTCTGCTTATGTGGTCATGATCCTACTGGTAAAAATAGCTTTGCCCTGCTTAGTGAGGTGGATCTCATCTCTGTCAAGCAGAATGTGATTTGCAAGTAGGGTCTCATGGTCATACAACTCAAAACCTTGTCACCAACGCAGGTTCTGCCAACAAGTATTGACTTGTCCTGTCAGTGCCCCCTCACTGCCAGGATTGAGAAAACATCACTCAGACCCCGGCACCCATGATTCTTGCTATTTATCTGCTACTGCTCTCCTGCTTCTTCATACTTTGCCACCCAAAGTAAAAGTCAGTATGAATCATCTTTACTCAATGCCTTGGGTTGGAGTAAGCTGAACTGTGTAAATGTCACCTGTGAGTTGTGTGTCAGTATAAAAGAGCTGCTTGCACACACTTCACTGGTGAGTGCTTATCAAATCCTGTAAACACAGGAGAGAAAGAATTCAAGGTTGCATGTTAAATTTTAGTGTAATGCAAGAGAATAAACAACTAGCAGCAATATCATATGTACTGTAAGGATTAATTAGTGCACTTTTCTTGAAAACACAGAGTTACTACTGTTAGTTTTAAGCCTCTTTCCATGTAGAATGGAAAGAGGCTTAAAACTAACAGTAGTAACTCTGTGTTTTCAAGAAAAGTAAGCGCACTAATTAATGTAAAAATGTAAAATGTAAAAACAGCTTTATGATAGAAGATAGACATACTGAGCTGCTAGCTGTATCTACTAGTTATATACACTCATTGACAGCTGTATGACTTAATCACTCTTGTTGGAGTGTATAAACAACACTCATTTGTCTACTTTTATTTCATTATTAAAATAATGGAAACCCGACTGCTTCTTGGAAAGTCATTGTTGCTGCCTAAAGTTTAATATTTTGCATTTGTTACTTGAATTTGCTAACAGAACGTTGATTAGGAAGAAATTCCTTGCTTTGAGGGTGGTAATGCACTGGAACAGGTTGTCCAGAAAAATTGTGGATGTCCTATCAATGGAGTGTTCAAAGCCAGGTGTGATGGGGCTTTGAGCAGCCTGGTGTAGTGGAATGTAGGGGGATAGAACAAGTCATTGTTGCTGCCTAAAGTTTAATATTTTGCATTTGTCACTTGAATTTGCTAACAGAATGTTGATAGCAGTCATTCTGCTTGTGGCTTGTATTTGCACTTGATAACTTTTGATTCTTGAGAACAGATAATATGAGGACCTGTAGTAAAAAGTTACTAGGGCAGCATGCTGGAATTATATTTCCAAACTCTGAGACCCTATGCAAATGATGCTCATTTAAATATTTCAGTAGTCATTCATGTAAATGTAAATTCAGAATTTTTCAGTAGTCATTCATGTAAATGTAAAACTCTTGTAATGACCGGTCTAAATTTCCTCAGTGTATGTAAACAATACAGTTAAGGGAAAAAAATAGTAAGGGAGTTGCCATGCAATAATTTCCAATATGCTAACAAAACTTTGAATTCCAAAATTTGTGTATTTTGTCTAATTCCTGTGAAAGAACAGTTGTCAGGCTTTGGGCCAGCTTAGGAATGTTCTCATGCAGACTTTCTTGGGGAGGGTAGGGGCAGTGAGGTAAGGAGAAGTAGGGGTTTTTCTGAGATTTTCATAAGATCTCCAAGTCTAAAGCTCAAATGAAGTCTAGATATCACATAAGATGTGGAAGCTGTTTCAGAGCAGATGATCTTTATAAACTCAGTAATGCTTTCTAGCAGCTAATTCCACATACTCACTGTATGTCCTTAATTATTGAGTAGGTTTAGATGAAATGTTATTAGGAAGAAATTCCTTGCTTTGAGGGTGGTAATGCACTGGAACAGGTTGTCCAGAAAAATTGTGGATATCCTATCGATGGAGTGTTCAAAGCCAGGTGTGATGGGGTTTTGAGCAGCCCGGTGTAGTGGAATGTAGGGGGATAGAATGTAAGTAAATGAAGTAGTATGGAATGTAATCTTACCCCCAAAAGAGTTGCAGTTGAGCCAATTATTAAGGATTAGGAGCAGGCCTGATGTTAACAGGCCACAGCTGTTGCCAATCAGAAGAGTGTTATAAAAGAGTGGATTGGTGGGAACTGGAGTCAGTTGGCTCCTGTGAGGACAAAGAAGAGTCAGTGCCTAGAGGAGCTGCCTACAAGAAACATCAAGGAGGTATGAAACTCTAGCAATATGGAACCCTTGCAATGTAATGGCAATAGAACTCTTGCACTATAATGACAACAGTGGAAGGTGTCTCTGCCCATGACAGAGGGGCTGGAACTAAGTTATTTTTAAGGTCCCTTCCAACTTGAACAATTTTATGATTCTAATTCAAACATATTTCAATATTTTTGCTTCTCTCCTTGCTCCCTTAAGTGAAACCTGATTGCCTTTATAACCATTGACTTCCCTTTTGTACCAACGTGGCATACTGCCACTTACTCTTGATCTAGAAAATTTAGATATGTGGTGGTTTGGGTTTTTTTACTTCTATCTATATACCCTAATAACAGGGGACATAAACTCAACATGCATTAAACTCCCTGATTTCAACAGTATACTTTTTCAGTAACATTTTATCTGATTCTTCACATATCTCAATATTCTTCCTACCTTAGAAAACAAGTGCTCTTCTGAGCACTTCATGATAAACAGCTACCAAATTTTTTTCCACTCTAACCTTCAAATGCAATCTAATGTGCAGTAATAGAAATAAATAGTTCAAATTATTAGTTTTAGTATTGCTTACCTTTTCAGTAGTAAATCTCCAGTTACTAATTGCCATACAGTCTAATACCACTACAGCTTCTGTAGCAGCCATCAGTATTCTCCCATTCTGAGGACTGCAAATAATGTGCCCTCTGTTGCTCATATCAGAATTTTACACTTTGGAACACCACATGTTTACCTATAGCAAATTAATTTTTATTTTAATGTGAATTTTGGGAGAAGCAGCATTATGCTGATCTGATGTCCCTTTCTATTCCTTCTGAAGTTTCTAATACGTGATTATCTAGTCTTCAACTTTGTATTCTCTGAGTTTGTCAGGGTAATTTTGAAAAAAAAGAGTTTTATTTTCTACCTTCCTGGTCATACTGCAAGAGATATGGCCCTCTTGTTAATGGTATAGTTGTGTAACAGCTATTTTTCTCCTTTCATCCAGTGGGATAACATTGTTTCTATACTTTGGTAAGGGGAAGGAATGGTCTTTTTGCAGGTTGCTCACTTTTTATCCTTTGTTAAAACATTAAAATATCTCCTTCCATTTATTGTTCCCATGCCTGGGAGCAGGTTCTCCACCCTACCATGAAACTCTTCCTACACTTTTTGTGGTGAGCTGCCAGCCCCACTGGTTTTCCTTTGACAACTCACCAAGGCAGCAGAATAGAAAAGCACAAAGTGCAGTGGGATCTGCAGAGCTGCACCAGCCACAGGGAGAGCAGCTGCTCACCTTCAGCTCCACCTACCTGCCCAGGGGCTTCAACACCTCCCAAAGGGCAGGGCAGCTGCAGCTGTGCCACATCAGCTGTGACAGCTTTTAGGTTAGAGTGCCCTTGGAGGGTGAGACAACTCCTTCCCCAGGTAAAATGATGAGCTTTACAGAAGCTGGCTTCAGAGTAGCTATTAAAGAGAAAGAAAAACCCCAAAAGAAGAGCAAGAGAAAAACCCCAACCTTGTATGTTAGAGTGTACCACAGAGGTGATGTAAGGAAAGGCCCATTAGACAGTGAGGACAATAAAACAGCACAAAGTAACGTTTCATTTTATTTGATAAAAAGTTGCTTCAAAAATATTATTAATTATATACATTATTATATATGCTGTACATACAATTACATATACAAAATTTACATAATAGCAAACATCCTTCTGTTACATTTTATAGAAGTTAGTTAATTGCATGAGATAGAACTAACGTATTTCATACCTGCTTTATCTTGATTCTATCTACAAGGAATTGTTAGGTGAGAGATGAAAAAAGGATAGCAAATCACTTAATTTGTACCCCAGCCCACAAACAAGTCTTCTCTACAGTGCATTCTATTAGTGCCTTGCACTTCCCTTCAGCAGTATTTGGCTGATTAACCCTCTCTTCAGATTTTTTTTTTTTTAGTGTTCACCCTCATATTATTTCTAATTTATTTCTGTAACTCACATGCCCTGAAATCCTCCTCAAATCAAGCTAGATTTCTTCAATATAATGTAATTTCATTTTTCCAATCTGATTAGTTAGTTGCTTGTTTGCCATGTTTGAAATAGATTTAGCTAATAGTACTCTCAGTTCTGGGAAGGACACTTAAACAGGAAAGCTATAGTCCCAAGTGTTCCCTCCTTCCCCTGTCAGCACACTGGAAACCTGAAATCAGTCAGCAAGGAAAAAAAATTATAAAGCCACAGAATATGCTGAGTTGGAAGGGACCCATCAGGATCATTGAGTCCAGCTCCTGGCCCTGTGCAGGACACCCCAAGAGTCACCATGTGCCCAAAAGCATTGGCCAAACACTTCTTGAACACACAGGTTTGGTGCTGTGACCACTGCCCTGGGGAACCTTTCCACTCCTTCTCCTAAGGCTGTTATAAGGTTTGTGTGACTGCCAGCTGCTTCCTGGAAGAAGTGGTGTCAGATCCCAAGGGGAACTGCCCAGATACTGGGATTTTCCTGGTCCTTGTCCCATGAGGAATATTCTGCCTGCCCACCATTTCTCTAAGCAAGGGGTAGCATACCAAAACACAGTGAGTAGAAGCTTCTGCTGAAGTGTCCTCTATTTCCCCACTGAAGGGACTAGGCACCCTTATCCTATGGACCTGATGGTCAGGGAAGAAGAAGGGAGTAAGGGCTGCCAAACCAGCAGCAGAATCCCTGTGAGAGAATGGCTTCCATAACTAAACAGGCTCTCCTGGAGGACTCTTCTCAGAGCTACAAAGGAACATGGCTTCTTCCATTACCTTTCCTACTTTGAGAGGTTAAAAAATAACTGCTTCTTTCCTATGGCTATCTTGAGAGTTGTAGTTTCATTGGCCTAAGAAAGTTATTTTGTTTTCCAAGTTAGTAGCAGCCCTAAATGGCTATTTCACTTCTTCCTCTCTGCTCATGTGGCCCTGTGCTTTCTACTCCTGTGCTGGCCACAGTCTTCATTTCACTAGGAGATCTTTCTATTTTCTCTCCATATCACTATATCTTTTTTGCATTATTATACAATAACTTTCTTTGATCAGTTAAGCAGTTTTCCCTCAGCTGTCAAGGTGAAAGCAAGGGGAATTATGGTTCCTCATATATATTCTTTTGGTAGTACTTTAAATAGTATTTTTTTCTAACTAAGGGGGACTCTACTTGTATTCTTCAGTACAAGTTTTAATTACTGCATAACATGCATATATCTTATAACATCTTAAATTCAAATATATTAATATGCCTTCAATTTTTTTCTAATCTATGGGATTTTCATTTGTTTGAGAAAAAAGTTCTCAGGCTTCTATCTCTGTCCACTGTTGGACGCTACCATATATCTACTTCAATTTTGATATTATTTCTTTTTTTATTTTATACTGCTTCTTAATCTCTGTTGAGCACATGAGCTGGAATGAATCACCTGTTATTCCTTGTCTGAATTCCTGAGATTCTGTGCACAACCCTGGTTGGGAGAGGGCGCTGGTGAGCTGCTGGCGAGTTGAGACTCTGCCTTAGAAGAAGTGGGTTTGGGACACTCCTGCTGACCTTCTGGGGTGGGAGGTGGAGGAGTCAGGCAGCTGTCACTTTGCTGAAGTTGTGCATTAGCAGCTGGTGAATCATCATCCTGCTGGTCTTGTGTACAAGGAGGAACAGCCGAAGAGATGATGCCCTGAGGAGCAGCTGTTGAACCACTGTTGAGACAATTTATAACTAAGTTTGAGATATTAACGTTAAGTGTGCAATTAAACTGTTCTTAGCTTCCAAACTGCAGAGATTTGTTTTTTAGCTAGTTAAATAGTTTTCTTCACTGTCACATTGCCCTTTTCCTTGTTTCACCTCAGTTTCATGCATCTGAGATGGAAATTTGTCTGTCTCATTGGATATGTTTCCATATTTTTTTCTCTTGGATCATAATTCTACTCTGGGGAAAGGTGGAGGAGGTGAGTAAGGAAGAAATAGCAGCAAGGGAGGAAATAAAAGCTGCAACAACACCAGTTTTTAAAGTTAGTAACTTGTTTAGATAAATGGTTACTAAAGGTCCTGCTCAACAGAATTTTCTCTACCCCTCTCTGCACTTCATTGCTGGAAGGTAGATTGAAGGAGTAGCAGTGAGATTATGAATACTTCTAAATTGTCTTAATTTTCTTACAGAGAATGTGTGTCATCTGAGTTAATGGAATCACCAAATTATCTTGATTACTTACTTGGTGCTTAACTGCTTTGACAGTGAGGGAATGCTTAACATTTGTAAAAAAAAATCATTATGAATGCATCAGTTCAAAAGACTATTCAGGCAATATCTGAATTGGTCACAATGGATGTTGGACTGGATTTTACATAACCACTGATCAATAACAGACATAAAGGCATTTTAAAAATATTGAAAGGGCATTTTTAAAATATTGGGTTTAAGTTGGCAGGTCCATAGGCAATATTAAATAACAACCCAGAATTGTTTTAGTATAGTCAAGGGCTACCTATCAAGGCTTCAGGAATACTGTGTACATTAGAAGAGTCTGGAATTAGCAAAATGTATGGATCCACCTGATGAAGATTTAAAATATTTAAGATTTTAATACTTTCAAAGAAGACAAAATCTGTGGTTTTGTGCTGTTATTTCTCCTATCTGTGTTAAGGACAAGGAAAAACACTGCAGTGAATCATTGCATACTGTATATTACAAATACACATGAGAAAAGCATTAACATAGTAAACTTTATTTTTGCCAGGCTGGTGCATTTATTTATTGTTTCCAGATGGAAAAACCTGTGTATGTGGATTTTCCTAACAGATATTCTGTAAGTATTTCTCAAATAATAATTCACAGACCACTGGTGGTCCATGGAGTACTACCAGGTGGCTTAGTAACAAATTTTAGAAGCAAAGTGCTACTACTTTTCAAACACTTATAACCTAGACAAATATCTTGGGGTGCTTCTTAGTTGTTTTTATTGTTGTTGGGGGTTTTTTGTTTTGTTAGGTTTTTTTTTCTTATGAAGTGTCTTACAGTTGCAAATTTGGATTTTAAAAACATGCAGGAGGATAAATGAACCAGGAAGAAGAAAAATGTTACCTCAGTATAGAAAGTCTAAGTAAGGACAAATCTCTTTTCCCTTTCACCCTATTTAATATCTTGTCCTGTTCCTTGCTCATTTCTTATCGGGTTCTTGAGGAGAGGCTGTGGCAGCTGAGCCTGTTTAGGCTCAAGAAGGCTCAAGCTGATCTTATCTGTGTGCACTACTGTCTGATGGGAGAGTGTAAAGAAGATGGAAGCTCATCTCAGAGGGGCCCAGTGGCAGAACCAGAGGCAGTGGGCAGAAATGGAAGCACAGGAGGTCCTGTGGTAACATCAGCAGGACCAGAGGCAGAAATGGAAGCACAGGAGGTCCTGTGGGAACATCAGCCAACACCGTGAGGGTGGCGGAGCAGGGGCGCAGGGTGCCTGGAGAGGTGGGGGAGTCTCCACCTTTGCAGATACCCAACCAAACTGGGCATGGCTCTGAGTAAGCTGGGCTGGGTGACCCTGCTTGCAGCAGCAGGGGCTGGACCAGCCAGCCTATAGAGGAGCCTTCCAGCTCCAGCCTTCTGTGTTATGTGCATTTGGTGTATGTGGAAACAGTACTGTGCCAATAGCTGACTTCACTGTAGCCATGAGTTTGGTAATTTTGTATCACTTTCACTCACAAGGCAAAAATGCCCCTAAAGGGTAAGATGTTGTTATTTGATAATTCCTCTGACCCAATAATTTAGACTCTTTTGGCAGTAAAGGATTGCCAGCTTAGCTCGCCTACAGTACTCTTATAAATACACACCAAAGAGGTGTGATTTTCCCTATATTCACTTGTGGGTTAATTGGGGTACAACAGGTGACATGAAAATGGAATTGACTTGTCCATGGTGAGCCAGAGAATAATAAGAAATGTAAATAATGTCAAATCTAAAATAGACATATTCAGCAAAGCAACTCCATGAGAAAAGCTCTGTTTTCTCTACCTGTAATTTAATAGTCTTGTGCTGCTTTGTCTGGCACCAATAACTATTTTTGTGCAGTAATGTTAAGCTGGACTACTTCTGTATTATGTGCCTTTTGTACAAGGTTATGGAACTATTTACTGGCTTGGTAGTGCACATACCAAGTAGGTAAATATGTATTGTTATTTGAATTTTAAGACTGCTTTTAGATTTAATTACCATGAAGTAATATGCAGAATTACACAGTGCAGGCATTTTTTTAATGTTACTTACCAAAAAGTATGTTTCTGAAAAGCACCTGAGTTAAGGTCTTTGCTTAAAATTGGCTTCTTGGTGCAATTGTTCAGTTTTTGTCCCATCATTCGCCTAATTAAAGCATCATCTGTGTTTGGAAACAACTGTTTTGTGATTCCTGCAAAATAAAGAGATGATAATATAGTTTTATATATATATGGACCCTCCAAATAAGAGAAACAAGAAATGTGTGATATAAAATATATTTCTTGCATCTTTTCAAGTCCCAGCCACTTCAGCTTCCACTCTAGTTACTTCACAATCTTTACAAACTCCTTCATAGATTTTACACACCTCCTTTTTTTCTTTGTGCCTTCCATATTCCTGCCTGCTCTTGGCAGACTGAAAAGGAACTCCAGGGCCACAAGGGCTTCTTTGGTGAGTGATTTGTGCTTGCTAATCATTTGTCCTTATGTTCTGTCCTTGATTGGAGTCCTTTTCCCATCCTCATCAGTCCTTGTGACTCTGAATCTTACTTTTTTTTTTTTCTCATTAGTTTTCTTTTGCAGGTGATGTCACTTTTTCTAAAAATTTCCCTCCTGTTTTGCCTGGCTATGTTTTTTGAATGCAATAATAACAGGACTCAACATGAGGAATGTGATTCTTGCTCCCTTCTTTTCCTTCATCTTCCCTCCCCTTGATTTCCCTGCCCTTTAATTTAATTTTATTTTGAAGTCCCACAATTTCCATCTTCTTTATATAATCTGATTCACTAACTCATTTTCTACAGTCCTAGAACTCCCAAGCTTCCTTCTCATTTTTCTTTTTCTCTTATATAATGTTGACACTTTTCTGTTTAAATTTCAGAGTATTCTCTTCTACCTTAACAAAGTTCTTTGATTTCCTTATAAGCTTTGTCACTGAATTCTCCACAACATGCTGTATTCCATTCTCTGATTCCCTTTTCAGTTTTTGCCTAGACCCTAGTAGGATTTAGAATCATTAAGGTTGAATAAAACCGTTATGATTGAGTCCAACCATTTTTCTCATCCTATTAAATATTTTTCATTTTTCTTAAATGTTATTCCAAAACTGTCTCATCTTACTGCCTCTAAATATATTTTTACCATCCTACACGCTCTTTCCTTTTATCTCTCTTGACTTTGGGCTTTTTTTTTCTAACAAGGTTCTTAAAAAAAGGGTTTTTGCAACTGATAATTTTTGAAACTGCTGGCTAACTTCAACAAAACTGTACTAAGGTACAGGAACTGGAGCTAAACTGAGAAGGGAACCAAGAGAACTCCAAAGTCCAAGGGAATGAAAATGGGGGAGGAATTATAGTACAGTAATTAAGGCTATATTGCTCTAGTATTTAGTTATAGGTGTGAATCCAATTAAAATTTGGCTTCATATGCTCACAAAATTCTGTTTTCTTTAAAGCTAATACTTACATCTGAAATGATTTTGTCCTATTCACCAAATATTTTCTGCTGTAAACCTCAGCATAAATCAAATTTTGTTTGCTTCTCTGACCACTATTTCTGTCTTCTATACAGTCTCATTTTGCCTCTAGCTCTATTTAAAATGTCAGAATTCATAACATTCACTGAACTTCAGAACACAGCAGACATAATTTAAAATTGCATCCAAGTGTGTCCTCTTTTTGCCTTCCCTTATCTGTTATCATCGTGCTCCAAGTTTGACTGTTGCAGGTTAACCCTGCAAGGGCTAAAACAATTTACAGTATCACTGTTCCTGAGCAGTCACCTGAATAAAACCCACAGAATTCACACAATAGAAATACTATTACATAGCATTTCAGTGGCAGTATTTTTAACAGATGGTTTAAAAAAGCATGTAGCTGAAGAAGGAAAGAGGAAGCAGCTCATCACCTGAGCAGAGCAGCTGCTAAGCACGACAGCCCCTCCCTCCAAGAAAGCCCCCTGTCAAGTCAGACACATTGAGTAAGGTTAACAAGTCATCACCTATGATTTCCTGAACTTCATTCTGATTCATAGCTGGTTTTGCTGCTTTATCCTTTGAAGAGGAGGACTTTGCACCTGTCAGGCTGTGTGTAGCCATGTATTCATGTGTATAAAGTGCTTGCATCAAGTCATTTATAAATTTTTGAGGTTTGCTCTTGTTACAAAGTGCAATCTGCCACTTTTCGATCTTGAACTGGAAAACAAAATTGGTCATAGGCATAATTACTGCAGTTCTCTAGAAATATTATACACTATTATCACTGAAATATATTTTTCATTTTCTATTTCTAAACCACAATTTCAAAAGCAATCTCTACAAACAGTGTGCTTGAGATAACTGCTCAGCATTTGGGACTATACACACAGCTTGATTATTTTCCAGGAGGAAGTGTGGGGCAGACTAAGGACCCCATGCAAACCCTTCACCATCCTCATTACTCACTAGTGGAGACAGGACACATTCAGACACAGCAAAATCCTTCTGCTTGCTCCTCATGCAGGCTGGCTGTGGTCCAGTTCTGGCATGGTTTCTGTACTGCCTTGGTAGCATGGCACTGTGCCCAAGCAAATATTCCTGCCTGTGAGCAGACATACCCCAAGAACTGTGACATCTGGTCCTGGGCTTTGAGAGTGGCTTCTGCACGCAGCAGTGGTACAGCCAAAGAGTTTGAACTCTCCTAATAGGCAACTCTGAGCTACCTCGATGAAGTAAAGCAGGCTGGCCAGAAAATTAGGTCTTTTTATTTCTTTGAAGATGTTAGGTCAAATTTTGTGGTTTCCAATATGCAGTCAAAACACACCACAATAATTCTTAACGGACTTCTTTGGATTTTAGCACTCCATGACAACACACAGGAATGATTTGCATGTATTAGCATGACCCAATGCATGTTTATGTAAATTGTGAATGCTAATTATTCTTTTGGTTGTGCCTTCGTTTTTTTCATGTACAGCCTCTCTGCCTTAGATTTCTCAATCATGTTCTGTTATAATTGCAGAGAATAAAGGAACTTCCTTACTCAGTATCTCTGTATACATGTATTTCTACTTAACTGCTAGCCAGTGTCTGGAACAGGAGAAGAAGCAGCTGCCAATTACAAATTAACAGTTTGAACAGACTGCTGTTATTCATCTCAGATTATCTTGGAAATACTATTATTCCCCTTTGGCATCCAAACAATTAGGCTGGAAGTTATCCCTGGATATTGGCATTTTCTTCATGTATCCACATTCTGCCCTTAGCTACAGATATGCAAGGTCACTGAAATTAAAGTGAATTTCAAAGTGTACAGGATGCTGAATAAGTGCTAATGCTTCTCATGGAAAGAGCATTCTGCACAAAAGGAGCTCATAAGTTTTGTTATCAATGCAATGATGATAAATTATTTTACAGATAATTATTTTCTATATTATGCTATAGCAGTAAACTTTACACTGTATCAAGTTTCATGCCTGAAATTGCCTTTTAACTGACCTGTTTTTCAGTCTGTTGCTCCTCATCTTCCACATTCAGAGTTATTGGTGAGCTGGAGTTACTATGCATAGCTGCATAGGAATCTGCTAATGGATTGTGAGATGCCTTCCAAACAGCATGTGGATGCAGACTGGACGTGGATGATGTCACTCCCCCTTTGAGCAGCGCTTCAGCCATCCCTACCAGTTCCTCAAAGTGAGTGACTGCCTGTGGCAACACTGAAATCACATGAAAAGTGAGGGGTAAAATAGTAATGGAGGATTTCAGACTCCAATTACATAAGCAGGGATATTTTTGCAATTAGATTCCTGTCACATAATGCAAAAGACATTTCAATATACTTCTTTCCTCCTCTCTCAAATGCTTTCCTACCATTCTGCTGTCCCCACCCATGAAGATCTGGGCTCAGTTTCTAGAATAGATCAGTTCAGTGCAAGGCTAAGAGGAATTATTAGTTTATACCCATCCTGGCACAAAACAGACTATTTCTCTTTTTTCTTTGCACAATCTCAGAATCTCTACAAGTCCATAAAGCTATTGAATATGGGCTAAGTAATGTTTGTTTTTTCTTTTTTACCTTCAAAGAAGTTACACAGACTTCAGAAGCTTTTTCTTTTTTTTTTTTTTTTCAACTCTAGAGACTATGTTTCAAATAACCTTTTCTCAAAGTAATATTTTCAAATATAAGCTTTTATTGCATTCATTAAGAAGAATCAATGTAAAGCAAAAAGGAAGCAAGAGATAACATATCAACAAGATACAGAATCACTAAATTAAACAGGGTACTGTAAAAGACTAAGATAATTGCTTGGGATGCAAGGTAAATTTATGTGTGAGAAAAGTTGTCAGACACAAATAAAATGTTTACAAATAATATTTAAAAAGGTGGAGATGAATGATTCAAACCAAGATGAAAGGCAATCAGGTGGGAAATGAAAATGATAAACAGTTGCAAAATCATCTGACAATAAACAGATACCACCACATTGTCTAGGGATGGTATGGTGTAGCTGGCACAGGAGGGAGTAAATCCTCTTTAAACCTTATTCATTCACTAGTGGTTTGAAATTTTGGATTCAGTTTTGGTTACATTAGAGTAGGGGACAGGGACAAGCCAGAGGCACTTCAGAGATGATCACTAAGAGATAAAGGGCTCATTTACAGAGGAACAAGATTTTCCATCTTTAATTTGGTGCATCTGAAACTAACTCAGGTTATCAGTAATGAGGAATTACCAAAGTAGTTAGGAATTCATTAATTTCAGAATAAATGAAATATCAATTGATCAAGAAAGACTGCCAGTAAATAAGGGTAGTTGGACTGGTCAAATACTGAAGTATTTGAGCTTAGCCTGTGGTTACACAGCATACAGAAAGGTTCTCCTGGGAACAACTGGCAGGATTTAGACACATTTTTCATTTCTAACTCTATGATTGCATGGCCTCTGTGTAAGTCAGTAAGTGCTCTGGAATTAAATGTTGCCATGTATCACAGACTGTGATGCTAATGGTAGGCCTTGATCATGTCAGGTGCTTGAGCATCCATAATTCCCATCCAAATGGCCTCTTATAAATCAAGCTTTTCCTGACCTTCAGGCTTTCCTCTTCATCAAAATACTCCCAACTTTACCTTGAAGCATCACCAGGGACTGCCTTAGGCGGCAGTTTTCTCTCATGGTATCTGTCAGCTTCCTCTTGAGACTTTTAATTTTGGCACATAGTTCTACCTTGGAGAGTTGAAATAAAGGCTCTTCATCATCACTGCTACTTTCACTATATAGAAAGTTGCTTCCTGAATATGGTTCTCTCTGAAAAAAAACCCAAACAACTGTGATATCTAGAGCAACAACATAAAATCAAAGCATCAAAACCAACATTAAAATATCTGGCTAAATCAAAAAATTCTCTTGTATAAACAGACTCAATGCATTTTGATAAAAGCTTTTACAAAACATAGCTATTAGTATTCTAGTTGAAATTAAAAATGAAATGTCAGTTTAATATGTAACTGTTAGGTACCTTTGTCTCTGTTCTCTATTCACCAGTTTTCCAAAGCAGCATCTTTCAGAACTGTTAACTTCACTATAGCAAAAATCCTATGCCTCCCTCAAAAATACCTTTCAGACTGCTTTTGCTTGATACATTGCTGAAAATGGATGTTTACCTGTTTGTTAATTAAAGATGTTTCAAGTTGACTCAGGATGTTGGCAGGAGCAGATGCCTGCAATGATTTCTTTCTTTTTATATGTTTCATCATCTTCCCCTGTAAAAAGTGCATAACAGTGCCTTTGCATTCCTATAGAGCCTTTCATAACAGTATTTCATAATATACCATAAGTTTTTATTCACTGTGCACTTGACATTCTTGGTTAGTAGTTTTAAAAAATATATCTGTAACTTTGTTAACTTTTATATTTTCCTTGCCTATATTTTGTCACTGCAGATCTCAGCACGAGGCACACCTCAGAAAACCTGCTCCCTTCCCTTTTTTAAGCAGTAGTCAGATTTCTGTCTTACAGAGCATCAAAGCCTTGAATAGCACTCATCTCTTGACACAGAAAAGGACAAAATCCATTGGCCTAAGTAATTACTCTGACAGGTTATTGTGCTGAGGTACCACATGAAGGCTGCCTGTATTCCTACCTTTACCATCCTTTGTGTGTTATATGATGAAGAATCAAGAGTAACAGTCTATTTCATTCCTTTATGGACCTAACAATATAAGGTACATAAAGACACAAACTAACCTTTTCTTTATCCAGGTCACTGTCCTCACTTTCTGAGAATATCATTTCTATCCTCTTCCTCTTGCCTTTTCCAAGGACTTGTATTTTTGTAATTTCATCTGCTCGTAATATCTTTTGCATCATTTCCACCAGCTCTTGGGGGTCATCTGAAGTGATGGAAAGGAAGAAGACCAAAGCACAGACAATTAGGCAACTATACCTTAAGAGCAAGTTTCCTATCAGACAAATGTTCTGGAGCTGCACTCACCACTCATGTACACAACTTTCACCAGGTGCTTTTCTGTCTTTCTTTCTCCCACAGGCCAGTTTACTAGTACGTGCTCATTAGGTTTCAGAAGCCTTTCTAGTTCATTGTCATCACAGGGAAGGTCCTGGATCCATGAAGTCTCTCCAATTTGCAGTGAATTATCATTTACAAAATCAAACAGTGTGAATTTTTTCATTGTTAAATGGCTTTCTTGTCACACAGACACTTCCTGAAGGACAACATAGGAAAAACAGTAGTTACTGTAGCATGCCACAGGGATGTTACAAGAACCCTATGAAAAGCCCCAAATAATCCTCCTTTTGCTGGATATTGGTAATATTTCCTACAAATACCCTAAGGAAGTGAAAACTATCCAAGCAGTGAGTTGTATCCCACCTGAAAGATGTGAGATGGTCTGTTTAACACCTGTATGTCAGACATTTTCCTCCAAAACTATGCAGAGAAAACAGCTTTCACTCACAGAGTCCTGGCTCCCATATTACTTCTATGTTCAATCTGGCTGGGATCTCTGCTGATACAACATTTGTCTTAATAAAATTTTTAGTTCAGCTTCTGACTAAAAGATACAGGTGTGATAGAACCTTTCCCTAGAATGGAGGAAAGTGCTAGCTATTCATGCTTTTAAGTGGAATGCATGGTTATCATTTCATGGTCAGGAAGACAATTGCAGCCACAGAAAACCAACCCAGAACTACCCAGGACAACTGAGTGGGTGAGGTATGACACATCCTGGCAGTGGAAAACTTGATGCACAAAAGAAGTGACAGGCTAAGGACTGGAAGAGAGCTGGACTGCTTCATGAGGAATAACAGCAACAAGGAAAACCCAACCCCAAATATACAGTTAAATCATTTGCCTCATAACACAATGCTTTTAAAGCAATGTGCTGTTCTGGGTTTTTTAAAGCACTGGATTTCTCTACCAGGAGAATGAAACAAGTTGTACTTTGAGCTTTATTTTCCCAATTAGGATGATAACTTTCATTAAAGTATAAATTCTACTGGAAAGGTAACCACTTCTTTTAAGTTCTACCATTATACTCAGAGAAGATATTTTCTACTTTAAAATCTGAAAAAAAATCTGATTTTCAAACCTGAATCTTCTTTCCAGCAAACATATGGTCAATTCATAAAGGTGAAATACTTTCACAGAGCTGAAAACTCATGAATTCCTAGATGTGACAATGTGATTTGCGATTGACTTGGCCTCAATCAGTCAGAAGCAAATTTAGTGCCTCATGAAGAGGCTGTCAAAAAGGTAACTCAGAGCTAGAAAAGGAGAATTCTATGCCTCAACAGAGCTGGCTTTCCATACAGGGGTGAACTTGTTAATTTGCAAAAGACAGCTGCAGTCTCATCAACATATTTACTGATACAATGGGGCAAGCAGTATAGATAAGAAATCATCATTAAAAGGAGTATTAAACCAAACTTCTATGCAGAATATGCTTAGTGTGATAGTAGTAGGATTGTTAAGTATTGCCTCACTGGAGAAAGAAGACTGTGTTTGCAAGAATTGACATTATTTTTCTTTAAAGATCAGAAAACATCCACCCCATGCAAATTCTGGAAGAGGAAGCAGCCTGAATATCTCTGCCCAGCATGACTCATTAGAGACCTCATTCTGCCACTGATCCCTGCTGGATGGATCCTCATACCACAGTCAGGGATCATTAAGTGAATTAACATATAGACAAAACAGAATCCAAAGGAACAAAAGTTCCAGCACTGACCTCGCTATGGACAGGTAAGGTCCAAACTGGAACTGTGTGTTTGTCTGAACAACAAAATACCAGATTTGAAACAGGTGGAGTATGCAATCAGTTGGGCATCAGTATTCTTCCTCCTTTCTCAAAATGCTTTTGAATATATACTTCACTCAGCTTAACATTTCTCATCTGGCTCAAAGATGCTACTTCTGCCTCTGACCAACCCAGCACAGCAATCTCCACCACCCAGTTCTTTGATTCTCAAATGAAGTACTTTGATATTTCCCCCCTTGGCCTTGGCAGTTGTGAGCTATTCTTTACCCTCCTAAAAGCCCACAAAAGAGCCACAGAATTGCAGCAGAGTTAGAGCTGCCAGTGTGCTAAGTCTAACAACTGATTGATTGGCTTCTATATTTTTTTAATGTTTCCCTGCAGTCCTCTAACAGTTTGTCTTTTGTCTCTTCATTTTGTATTAAGACAAATATTCTCTGAACCATGGGACATTCTTGTGGTCTGAACTTGTACAGGGTTAGTAAGCCAGCCCAGGGTTTCCAGAGGTACATGGATACACAGGCTCTTCACAGCATGCAGGGCAAGTGGTGATTCCCCATAGCACCACAGCTAGTCACATACACACTGTGCCAATGCTGTGCACATCAGTACCAAATCCAACAGCTTTTGGAAGGTATCAGACCTGCCTACATTTTTAAACAGCTTAAGGAAGCGAATGCAAATGTGGATTTCTGGATGTTCAGAATCCATGAAAGCAGCCTGGTGCCACTGTGAAGCACATGGACAACAAAATATCTCACACAGTCTTTACACCAGGCACCTGGATGCATGAAAATACATCTGGTCTTTTTAAGCTAAGGACAATTTTTACCATGGTCATGGCAGGACATGGAGCTCAGCAATTTATCTACATTATATATAAAATTCTTCTGAGCTGACAAGATTCTTGCCTGCAGTCAGAGTGTGTTCTAACAGCTAACCAATTTCACTAAGGGCCTTTACATCTGCCACATTCTCTCAGCATGCTGAGAGAAGGAATATCCTGTTGTTTATAAAGGGACCAAGGCATGAAAGCAGTTGAGGGGCAGCAAGAGCAACTGGCCAAGCCTCCTTTTCTCTGCTGCAGCTCTACTGGACAATAACCCAACTCCTTATGTTATGGGTAAAATGATGAAATCATTACATAGCCAAATGTGAATCGTTACATTGCAACAGAGTGTAGTGGTTGGTTGCAAGTATTTTTATGTTATGGAGCAATGGCTTCAGCTCCTGCAATAGACATTAATCAAACTATGTCTTTTCACAGAATTTATTGTGACAATCCATGGGCCCTGGGGATAACGCCTAACTGTCTGCTGGCATCACCTCTAGCAGTGATTAAAGGGAATGGAAAGGTAGAACAAAATGTCACTAATAAGGGACAGGAATAGTAAAACATTTCACTTTCTGGAAGAGAAGTCCCACAGTGTTTTCTCACTCTGACCTCCCACAGGAGTCAATGTGAACCTTGTCCAAGGACTGCTGGAGATGCTTCCCTCTAAAATCTTATTTGCTGAAACAAATCAAAGGCAAATTATAATGTATCATCAGAAAACAAAATAAGTTGGGAACTGGGATTAATGTTACCAAAATTTTACTGCCTTAAAAGGGAGAGGTTGTCTAGCCACATTTGGCTCAGTCACTGCAGAAAGGGAGGTGATTCATCTCACCCTATGACACGTGTCTAAAAGACAGCAGATGACTTACTGTCTGGGAGAGCCTATTTCTCTCCACCAACTACTCAGTGACCATAAAGTTGGTGTGTCTCCTTATAGAAGCTGGCCTGGTCCAACCCATCTTGTATTACCTTTTTATGGTTTTGAACAGATTTTGAGTAGTAGGATAGATTCCAGTAGACCAGCAGAAGTTATAGAGAGCTGAAAGGATGGCATAAGAAATCTGTTAAAATGTATCTGGTTCTCTGTTCTAAATCTTTCTAACATAGTTCTGCAAGTCATCAAGTAAGATTTCTGACACTGAATGCTTTGTTCAGTGGTTCATTTGGAGGAAACATCATCATTCACAGGCATTACCCCGTGTGCAGCTACTAACCACAAAGACATTATATGACCTTTGAAAGCCACTTATGCTTTACAAGTTATTTAATTCTGCTACATGCTCCATTTGAAAACACTACTGATTTGAGTAATACTGAAATCCAAATTTACGATTTTTCACTATTCTAGGTCATTTGTAGAAGGGAAAAAAGAAAAAGGAAGGAGCCATATAATTTTAAAGTTCTGCAGAGGAAACATTAATTGGACTCTTAATTTTTACAAACATGTTAACACCTCACATACTGCACAAATGCTATTAATTTGTAATCATGATATTGTTACTAAGCAACACAAAAAGCCAAAACCAAACCAAACCCGCACAAGAAACCCCAAAGCCACCAAAAATCCACAAAGGTCACTTAAAGACATGTCTCACCCTTTGTCTGACACAGTCTGTTCTGTTCAGCCAGACAACTGGCAGATGGCATGCTGAGATCATTATTTCTCTTTTCTTTCAGTAAACAGTGCAAAGTGTTACAAGTTTACAACATGAGACTGTGTACCCACTTGATGAGTCTGATTCTGTTGGCTTAAAACAGGGCTTTGACACTGGTTTCAGCAAATTGAGGAACCATGTACCACAGATTCATAACTATGGTAAATGCTCAGGCTTGCTACAGAGTTGCCTTAAGTTAGTGAAGAACTGATGAGACTGGTTGAGAAAAACATAAGATGTGCCCCTGCCTTTCTTAAACCTGGCTCGAGCAAGGTGTAAGGACTGAACGGTGCCTGGGGGAAGTGGAAGCCTCAGAGAAGCCCCAGAGAAAACCTGCACCTCTCTACCAGCCACTCTGCATAAGCAGCCTTATTATAAATGTGGTCCTTTAAGGACAAAAAGATGTACTCAAAGACTTTCTAGTGAAGGTCAGACAGCTTTTACTGCCACCTCAGCAGGTAGAGGAGGACCAAAGTGTTTATTCTACCTTTTGTGTCAACTATAAATTCTGACTGAAAATAA
The DNA here is from genome assembly GCF_023055355.1 of Agelaius tricolor. Taxonomy (NCBI): domain Eukaryota; kingdom Metazoa; phylum Chordata; class Aves; order Passeriformes; family Icteridae; genus Agelaius; species Agelaius tricolor. The sequence goes on along the minus strand of NW_027269261.1, from coordinate 90,298,825 downwards.
CCAAGACATTCATTAAGCCCTATTTGCATATTAACTTTTACAGCCTAAGAATGCAAATGAAGAGAAATGAAAACACACCTTACATGTATGATCATAATGCTCAAAACCCCACCTATGACATAAAGGAAGGGGGAGTTTGAGGCAAGGAAAGAAAAAAGGAGAGAGGGGGAAACACCTCTGCTTACTTGGGATTGGTTTATGGACTGTCCTCCTCCCCTGAAGGGATGCCTCTAGGTGAGCTTTGTGCTTTCAGTGCATTGTAAAGACCTGGGAATATTTTTATATTTCCATCTATATATCAGTAATAGAGCTCTGTTACTATCACCTGCTGTAGTGATACACTGTATTTAGTGCAATCCTATCACCAGCAATCCTGAACCTGCTTTCCTATTATTTCAGGAAACTTTATTTTTTGTGAATCTGGGCTGTGAAAGTTTTTATTGAACTCAGATCTATAGTATTGAACTGATAAACTGCACTATTTGCAAGTCTGTGATCATATAATTTCTTACTGAACTCAACCAAGCTGGTAATGCTGAATCAGTTCTAATCAGAAGCTAAGCCCAGCTGCACCTAACCCATCTGATTTCTGAGGCCCAGGTGGAATGCAAGGGGATTTATTTTAGGCCAAATATCTAGCCTTAAAGCAATACATAATAAATACATAATAAAGCTAACATTTTACTATGTACTAACATTTTATATTATTTACCCTCTGAGTTCAGCCTTCAATTATCCCAATTTTCCTTCAGAAAAAAGCCAAACCAAAACCCAAACTTAACTGGTGTTAAAATAAATCTACCTCATAAAAACCTATTTATTGCCAATTTAGCATGATAAGTGGTAGTGACACATTTGGGTTGTGTTATTTAGACTCACATTTTACATTGAAGTTGTCAGAATATTAAATACAATGTTGATTAAAAACTTGGGCTGCACTGAAGTCTCAAAGTTCCCAATAGCAAGTGTATGATGGAAAACATGACCATATTTAAATAAGTTATATGCCTTTTTGTAGGTTCTAATCTTTTTTACCTGAAACCAGTGTAACATTTAATAATGAATTCAGTGGAATTAGGTGCTGTCAGAATACAAAAGTGTGTTACTGCTCAAAAGATTTACAGTGTAGTATCTTAGTCATTTCTGGGAAAAGATGATTCAAAAGCACAAATCTGCTACTCTCAGCTGAGAAATATAGAGTACAGATTTTCCAGAATCATCAGTATCACTGTGTTCCAAATTCAGCAGGGAATCTGGGGGAGCATCTATCAGAACACTACTGCAACTCTTAAGACTCTAAGTGCACAGAAATGATCCCACTTGTCTTCCACAGGAAGGATAAAGTTCTATGATTTTATTCCTGATATTCAAGAGGTCACTTTCTCACTGCAGATCCCTATCCTGGTGTGACTCTCTGTGAAATAACCTGAGATACTTTTCTGAGAAGTGATGCTATTCATGGCAAAGCAGCAGCTCTGGCCTTATTTACCCAGATGGCCTCCTTGACTTCAAAGCTCAGCAGCATTTATAACTCACAGGATTACACAGAGAACTTGGTGCAAACCTTGTAACCACATTCTAAAATCTGCTGAGTGACCCAAGGAATTCATGAAGCCATTCTTATTTTTCACAATAGTGCCCTCCTCCCACATTTTAGCAACCTAGGAGTTCTATAAAATAATGTTAATACCTCAATATGCCAAAGTCCTTTGTAGGACTGTGGCTTAAATCAAAAGCTTGAAGAAATCTATTGGAAAAGCTCTGATTTTTGCATCCAACTATTAATTTTGTTAAATTAAGTGATAGGAAAGGCTGAATAATGAATTTTTAAGCAGATATATTTAGTATGTCTGGAAGTATTAAATTTTTGTTCTAACCAATCATTTATTCAGCTATCAGTGAAACATGGCATTCATTTCAATGATTTCAAGAGAAGCTAGAAACATTACTGGGTTTTCAGTACAGGATTCAGTTCTAGATTAAGATGCTTACATTTAGGTGTCACTGGTGCACCAGGTGTCTTAAGTTATTGCTGTAATCACTGAAGATGCAGGGGGCAATTTGGCTTTCTAAGCAGGTGTCCAGCATCACTGGTATTGGCTTGGCCTTCAGCTGCTACTCCAGAAGTACAAATCTCCCACAGGTTTTTTTATCACAATTGTCATCCTTCCAGAGATGTCTCAGCCTTGAGCAGCTCCAACAGGCATAAGTGTGAAGCCCCTACTGAACACAGTTAAAGCTTCCTGGAGAGCAATTCAGCTTTTTTCAACTGCTGTAGGGTTGAAAAAATTGAATGTAGGGTTCAATTCAGTGGCCTAAAAACAAATGCATGGTGCAATCTTAGGTACCATAAGTTATTATGCCAGGCCTCCAGCTGCCTCTTCTGATGGGAACAGACTTTCCACAGGGCTTGGACCCTCTTCTGGGCTTACAATGGTGGTTACTAACTCCAGGCACCTCAAATGGCACCAAACACAAATTCAGGGAAATGCATTGTTCTCTGAGCCTCAATGACTTACCTGAGTTTAAATAGGAGCCTACATATCTCTATAAACCATGTAGATTTATTTATCTGTATTTTAATCCCACACTCAGTGAAAGATTCACATGAAAGTAGCAAGATGCCAAGTAAGATGCAGGAAGCTATATTAATTCTACATGACAGATTAATATCTTTATTTAATAGCTATTTCACAGTTGACAGATGGAGAACTAATACTCATTTCAATTTGCTTGTTTGCAAATGCCATGCACAACAAAATGTATTAATATACAGACCAAGAAATAAATCTCTATTTATTGAACTGGATGAAATACCTATGCTACAGGAGTTTGAATAATCCCAAGAAAGGTCTTTCCATGCAGGTTAATATCTAAACACTTAGAAGCAATAAGTAGCCTGGAAGAAAGAACAGTCAACATGGCTCTGTAAAGTCAAACACTTGGCCATGCTCATTATGATCTAGCTTGGGTAATCCAATGAAACCTATTTTAACAGCTCCCAAATTATAAACATTAAAGCACAGTGATGCATGACTTATCTTGTCTAAAGATATTTATGGGATCATTAGAGAAAGTTAGATCACATGCAAATCTCTGCTGAGGTGCAATAATTGTGCATTTGCTCCATGCAAGAGCCCAAGCAGTCAAACTTTTTTCCTAAAAGAAAAAATATTAGACATACTTTCAAATTGGACTTACTCAAGCAAACCCTCTGATAAGCTGAAATAAGAGTTTATAAGAGGATGCACCTTACTCTCTTTATAAGGCAGTAGAAACTATATCTTTCATTCTACCCCAAAGTGTTACTGTTGGTGACATTCTCCCTTCAACTCTTAAAAGCAAAAAGTGAAATAGCAGCTAGAAAATTTCAGGCTCAATTTTTGGCCAGTATTTAATAACTTACAGCATCTTTGCTACCTCTACTTCTATGTCTTTGCTGGCTGTCATAGGTGAGTGATCATAGGAGAGAAGTCATGCCTGATTACTACTCAAAGTGCTTGCTCTTTTACTCCAAATCTCTTCCCCAGCTGCTCTGGTTTTGCAGCATTTTGGTAGGTGGGAGGAGAAAAAAAAAAATCTGCATTACTATTAAAGGTCATGAACTAGAAAAAGAGACATATATATTGTCCTCTTACTCTGGGGAATATTACTTAAACTAAGAGTAATTCTGCACACGCTTCAGAGAATTGACAGCAATGCATCTTCCCTGCAAGGGTAAAAACCTCAAAATTTTCTAGAGCTATTTTTTTCCCTTTCTGTAAAATTAAATGTCTTTTTACTACTGTATGTAGTTCAACCTAACTTTATGAAGTAATATACAAGTATAATGACCAGTGTTGTATATCAGTCTGAAACAATCCTTAAACAACTTTCAATTATATAGTTAAAATACTAATGAAGTGCAATTCCCTCTGGGATGTAAGGCCACATACAGATTGACAACTGCTACTCTAAACACTGCCAAAAATGAATACAGAGCAAATTTCAACCAAGGACAAAGGGGCACACTGCTACTGTAATAAAAAAAAAGTGCCATAGGAGCTTCAGCAGTATATTTCCATCTAGGCTCAAGAACAGCCTCTCTGTGTACAAAGTCAATTTATGCCTACAGGATTTCTGCTAGCATTTTTCCAGCAACACTATAAGCCATGAGTGCACAACTGTATGGCTCTTTCTCCATGTGATTTACATTCAGTCTAATAAACAGAGGAAATTTAAATATGCAAGTTGTTTGAGGTGACAAACCCACAAAATAGGGACAATTACCTCTACCTATAAAAGCTGACAAGAATTTGGTTTTACATGGCCACCTAGGACACCTGCAGATGGCAAAATGTTCCAGCCACAGAGGAGTTTAGTCTGGAATCACAGAGTTTGGTCTTGGGTAAATCATACAACCTTTAAATTTATAGTTCACCTTTTCTTTTCAATGACTCTGAAATAACAATACACATTTACCTAATTTCAAAGATTTTGTGAGAATTAACTAATGTTAGCATGCCTTTTAACCACATAAAGCACTGTATGGAGTAAACAATTTAGCAAGTTTTGCAGAACGAAGATTTGTAATAACCCTGCTGAATTTAGAACCTATCATTTCACATAACAGATTTCTTTTAAGTGGGTTGCCTATATCAAGCCAGCAAATGTCATTCTTTCAACTAAGAAAGTGTTTTATAAGGTTTAATCATCTACCAGAAACTCTCACAACATTTCGTATGGTATATTTAAGCTGCTAGTGTAGCACTGATGGCATTATGTAATCTGTGAGTAGGATATTGAGGGGGAAAGTCAATTATTTCATTGAGAGAAGTTGATAACACTCAGATACTATATCTCCTGTATTTTATTTGCTTGCTTCTTTGGTTTTGACTGTGTTTACTTTGGTTCTTGTTTGAAGAGGAAAAACCCAAATATTTTGTTAGAAAGCATTAGATGATTAGAGAACCCTTCTTACCAGTTAAGTAGCCATTTAGACAGAATATTTCAATTATAATTAATCAATACAAACACAGCCCTTAAAGCACACCTACATACCAGTGAAAAGAGACAACCTTACCCTTTCACTCACTCAGCTACTCTTCTGAAATCATTTCATGCATAGTCTCATATTCTTATGTCCACATCACCAGATCCAGCACGTGACCTTTTTCCTCTCAGCTCACTGACACAGGGAGTTTTGCAGCTGCAAAATGAGGTCTACAATGCCTCAGCCTGCAGGAGCAGAGGTGCCTTCACAGAGCTGTGGAGTGCCCTTGAATCCCATAGCTCACACTGGGGGAGGCCAGCAGACATCTGATGAAATGGTTTCTCCACTCAAAATGCCATCACGTGTAGGGGGACACAGTATGGTAAATGAAGGTGGTATAGAATGTAATCTTACCCCCTAAAGAGATGCAGCTGAACCAATTACTAAAGATTAGGAGCAGGCCTGATGTTAACAGGCTGCAGCTGTAGCCAATAAGAAGAGTGTTATAAAAGAGTGGATTGGGTGGTTGAGGGAACTGGAGTCAGTTGGCTCCTGTGAGGACAAGGAAGAGTCAGTGCCTAGAGGAGCTGCCTACAAGAAAACATCAAGGAGGTACAAAACTCTAGCAATATGGAGCCCTTGCAATGTAATGACAATAGAACTCTTGCACTATAATGACAACAATCATGTTTTCTTTTTGCAATTTTTTTTTGCCTGTCAGCCTAACCTATGGCACTCAGCTAGAGTTTTTGTTTTTTTTTTTAAAAGGTGTGGCTGAATATCATCTAAATTATCAAGGAATATGCATTGGTCCAGACTGTACTGTAATTCTGCAAGCAGGACAAGGGTAAGGGAAAAAAGGATCTCCTTCTTCAGCCTTGCTGGGCAAGACTGCTAAGTCAGAACAGGTTATCATGAGAGACCAGCTGAAAGAATATTTGAGGTCAACACTGCCTTTTCTCTCTCCAGGAGGGCTGCTACTGCTGCTACAGCACGTTCTCTGTTCAACTCTTACATTAAACTGCAGAAGTTCAACACAATTTCCATGTTGTTTCCCTGCCTCACCAACTTGGAAAAATAGGTAAACTGCATTCAAGAGTAACTGTAACCACAGAAACACCCTCCTATGCCTTTCCACTTCCAAATATTTGCTGCTCACCTCTTCCCTGTGGGTTCTCTGAAGCAGAACTTCCTTTTTTGATCCCTCTGACCAAATAATTATCACCACCTCCTCCCTCAGCATTGCTCAAGTGAAAGGCTGCTTCCCACACTTCCCAAAAGCTTCACCTATGGCAGTGACTTTGTCACTGCTCTGTTTGCCTGTGGTCCCCATCAGAACAAGCATCTGCGGGACCCTACATCCCACCACCTCACAACTCTGCAAAAGGGCACTCACATTATGTATACTCTGAAATGGCAGCAGGACCCCTAGCTTATTGCAGAATCAATAACTGCCTTCTTGGATTATAAAATACTTAATTCTGCTTATCAACAGCTTCTAATGTCCGCTCCCATTCCACTCCCCGTGATCACAGTTAGTCTCAAGGCTTTGTTACCTTCTTTTACTTCTTCTCTGCAATGGCTTCACCTCCAGGATTTCCCTTCTGAGGTCAAATCTCAGATGAGAGTTTTTGTTTTAACCTTCTCTCTTCATTTCTTTTGTCTTCTCTGTTTATCATCCTTAAGATTTAGGAAAAGTCCCCTAAAAAACATTCTGTAAAGAATCTTAGATTAAAAGTGTGATACATATAAAACTTATCTTAAATTCTCTTTATTACTATTTGGGGAAAAAAATCTACCCACGTATAATTTGCTTATTTTTTTCATGTGTAGTAACTTCAGCAATTTAAATTATTCACTGTGGAAGTAATATTTTAACCATTCTACCATACCCTGCAGTATTTAACAAACACAGAATATGAATATAATGAAAGCCAGAGCAGCTATTTGGTGTACATGTGAGATAGTTGACTCAAAAGCCTGGAGCAGCAGCTCTCTGAAAAATCATGCATGTCAGCATTTCTCACACTAAATTGTACTCTTTTTCACATTTGAAAAAAAAAAAATTAAGCAGCTGTCATGAAATGTATTATATCCTTTTGGAAAAATATTATTCTCAAGAAACCAGTGAGCTCTAACTCTTAGAAGGGAAAAGCTATAAACCTTAAACTAAAAAGCTTTCACTAGAGATTTGTCTTTCAGATGATTTCTACACACTGTTACCTGAGAACAATGTGAAAAGAACTGCTCCCCCTCCGTTCCCTGTGATTTACTGTGCAGTCACTGCCGTGCTACTTTTGCTCTATCATCCCACTCTGAAACAATAAATCAGTGCAGAGCTAAAGGTGTCAAAAAGTTTCCAGCTCCTGCAATATCCTGCAGCGTGGCACTGCAACACGATGCCAGGAGGATCACACCAATTTCCTTCGTGTTTCAGTGAGGTAACGTGGACTGTTTGAATAATCTCCAGGTAATCTGCATTAAAACCACTCTACTGCAGTGTACTGCGGTATTAGGAAAGATTTCAATATTGCACCACGTGATGCAACACAACCTTACAGCGTTTGGCATTTTCCAGGCAGTGAGGGAAAGCCTCAAATCCATGGCTGCAATGTAGTAACTTTCCATTTTACAAAGTAATAGGACAGACTATTTTGGCTTACTCTTGGTGTACAGAATGAAATGATATGAAATACCTGGAATAAATTATTATAGACCTAAAACCCAATTTTTTTTTTCTTTTTTTACTTACACCCCCCTCCCCTGGTATCATGAGCATTTTTGGATGATAACAGATTTCCTTCACTTTAAGGGTACAATAAAGCGTTACAATGTTATTAACCTTAAGGGTAAAGTGTTACAATGTTATTAGCCCAGTGATAAATTAACTTTACTAATCTAGAGATTATTTTTCCAGTTCTTATTTAAACTACCACAGATACATTTCCCTCTCTGTCTTTCTAGCTTGCATATTTTTTAGTTTAATCTAAATTTACACGTATGCTTTTCTGCAGCTTCATGTCTGTCATATAAAGCAGTAACATTTCAATGTTTCTCCAATATTTACACAGAGATTTTAATTATTTCTATGAAGTTTTGGAAATGCTCTACAGATTTATGTGCTCACATCAAAGATGCAGGAAAAGCACATGAGTTTTGCCTTAAATGAACCTTTCCCCCCAGTAACATGAGTAAATGAAAAATGGTACCTGGCTATATTTTCAGCCAGTGATTTTTTTTTTCTGCGTGGCTGTGAGGGACTGCATTTCAAAACACCTCTGAAACAGCCTCTGAAAGTCTGGACTACCACAGTAACAACTACAGGGGTAGAAAGAGCGGCATCGGTGAACTCTTGTTACCATCTGCGTTTGCGACCTGCACATGGCAGGATTTTGATGCTGCACCACCAGCTGCGGCCCGGCGGCGAGGGAAGGGCACGGGGCTGACATTGGCTGCAGCGCGTTGCAGTTTCCTGCAGGGCGAGGGTCGCCGCAGGTGCTGCTGCGCTCAGCCCCGGCGCCTTTCGCGCTGGGCACGGCCGGGCAGCGCAGGGCACTCTGCCCGTCCCGCCCGCAGCCAGCTGCCGCTAAACGCCGCCATCGGGGACACGGGGCAGCCCCGCACCTGGCCAGGGCCCTGGTCACCTTGTCAGGATGGGTCCCGTTATCATTGCCCAATCCCTTCCCCCGCCAGGAAACCGCCTTCGACCGACGCTTCGGGTACAGGGTACGCCACAGACCCGCTTCCCCCACGGACCTGAGCGGGTCCTCGCCGCTGCCGGCACCCCGCGCCCCTGGGTCGCAGCCCCTCTTTTCCCACGGCGGTCCCCCAGTACCTCGCAGCAGCCATTTTCCGACTCTCTCAGCAGTTCCAGCGGTGATGTCACCGGCCGAGCCTCCTCGGCGGCGGGATGCACCGCTCCGTGCTCCTTCCTCCCTCCCGACGCCGGTGGCACCTTCTTCTTCTTCCTTCTCCTCTACCTCCTCCTCCTCCTGCTGCTGCTGCTGCCGCCCCGCCCCGCCGTGCCCGCGCCGGCTGCCATGCGGCGCCGGCCCCGCCCCGCCCGCCGCTGCCCGGGGCGCTCCGGCTCTGCCCGCCGCGCTCCCCGCTCCCGGCAGCCGGGCGGGCACCGAGGGGCAGCCCCACCGCAACCATCGCCGCGGCGGCGGCGGCTGCTGCTGCTGAGTCACGGCCTGAATCTCATCCCGCTCCTCCTCCTTCTCCTCCTCCTCCCCCGCGCCGCCGCCTCCCGCCCGGCTGCCGGCTCCAGCAGCGCGGTGCCGGCGGCGATGCCCGCCCCGCTGCCGGGGGGAGAGGCTGCCCGGCTCTGCCCGGCCCCCCGCCGCTCGCCGCAGACCCGCGCACGCACAGGGGTAGCCGGGCGCTTGAGCCATGATCGCCGCGGCTTTCCTGGTCCTGCTGAGACCCTACAGCATCCAGTGCGCCCTCTTCTTGCTCCTGCTGCTGCTGGGGACCATTGCCACGATTTTATTCTTCTGCTGCTGGCACCGCAGGCTCCAGAAAGGGAGGCATCCCATCAAATCCGTCTTTTCAGGTCGCTCAAGGAGCCGAGGTAAGAGACGCTGCCGGTCCCTGAGGGTGGCGGGGGGTGTCCCCGGCCCATCCCCGGCTTTGTGCCGCCGGAGGGCCGCCGTGGCACGGTTTAGCCGGGCAAAGGCTTTAAAGAAAATTCAAGCCGAGCCCAGGACTGCGGCAGCCTTGTCTCCACCCATCCCTCAGCGAAACCTCGGCTAGAGGGAGAGAGGTGAGAGGCTGGGAAGCCCCCCCGCCTCCGCCCCAGCCCTCCCCGGTGTGTCAAAGCGCAGCAGAACTTTATGCCCAACTTCTTCCCGATGAATTAAATATAAGTGCCGGGCGGAGCTGTCGGCTGTGCCTGAGGGGCCAGAGCCGTCCCGGAGTGTGCGCCGAAGGGCGAGTGGCGGGGTAAACCCGTTAGCCGGGGCGAAATGCGAGGTGCAGCTGGTGGAGCCTGTGTGTCTTTCTGCTTCCCTTCCAGATGCTGTCATGAGAACTCATCACTTTCGCTCTGAGGTAATTTATTTAGCACGCAATTTCAAGGTCAGAAGTTGTTCTCTTTACCCGAGTACCTATTGTCGTGGTCTTTTGTTAATGAAATCACATAGCAAACTTTTCATTTTGCATGAAAAACATAATGTCCTCTTTCATCTCTTGGTTTGGTTTTTTCCCTTCCCAACACAAAATGAGCTCTTCATCTGTGTTACCCTAACCGGCCTGCCGATTCGTGTCATTCCCAAAGGAATTGGTCACTTGGAGAAAAGCTGTGCTTACTGTACGTGCCAGAGCTCCCCGTGTCCAAAAGCAGCCCTGAGCCCAGTTATTGACCTCGCTGTAAATGCGTGCAGAGCTGGTGGGTTTGGGACTGCAGAGCCCCTGCTCGCTGGCTGTGCCCACAGCCCTCAGCTGCCCCCTGCTCCTGTCAGGGAAGTTCCCTGCTTGCCTCGGATATTGCCGCGGGAGATCCCAGAAGGATCCAGACTACACTCCTGCTTGGCAGGGACCTCGGTGTGTGACTTTGTATTCAGAGGGCAGGAGAATCAAAACTCTTACATGCCAGTGCTGAAAGTATAACACAAACCCCAGTCCACTTCCTAGGGATTCTGGCTGAGGAGCATAATTACTGGGAAAATATGAAAAATAATATTTGTTTTAGTACCCACTTTGTTTCCACACTGCCCTGTAGAGCTCCTGTCTAGATATTTCTCTTGCCTGGTTTCCTGCTATTGATTTAAGGCATATCTTCATGCCATTGCCTATTATTCTGAAAGCCTTGAGAGACAGTTTTGCACCCAAATGATATTTTGTTTTAAATTATTTTCCCTTACCCTGCTGTGGGTGGGAAAATTATAATTATGACTAATGTTTTCAAAAGTGTGCATGGGATACATTTTTGCAGCACGGTTTGTATTGGCAATTAGTTTTAAATTCTCAACTGTTTTGAAATTGGTACACACCACCACAAAAAGAGGATGCCATAGAGAGTATCCTATCTTTAACCATGAAAAGCCTGAGTTTGTTGTTCACCAGTGCTCCAGTAAAGCGAACAAACAAATGTGTGCCTTTAGAAATCAAAATATTTTTTTGCTATTTAGTTTATCCAATATGAAATGCTTGGTTTCCATGTAAAATTCACTCAGTCCTGAGCCTAGATGGAGATAAAGTTTAATGTTTTGAAATATGTACCATCCTGCATGGTGACACTTCAGAGGGAAGTTGGCAGAGTAATTTATTTTTATTGCTTCAGCATGTGGTTATTTGTTTATCATCCAGTCAGAAGCAGATGAATTTAAAATATTTCCTAAAAGCTTCCATTAAGTGAAACATACTACAGTAGCTGTTATGTTCTTTCATAATTTTCTGTATTTTGTTTAGATGGAATACTACAGCTAGTAGTCTAAAACTGCTCTTTTAAATAAGTGGTAGAACTGTTTCTCCTTTCATTTTCTGATGAGACTTTTGATAGAGAAACGATGACTCATTTGACATCATTAAATTTTCATTTTCCAATATTTTTTCAAGTAAAATGTTATTTTAATGAATCTAATAGAATTCATTAATGAAAAAACTACAGGCATACTTCCAATAAAAATATTGGAAACATTATCTGAAGCAGAATTTGACATTCTCTATCTAAATCATCACAAAACATTACGCATTTCCAACTGCAGTACAATGTTGATGAAAGCAAAGCATGATACATGAAAATATGGGCTTTGTATAATCCCCCCACCCCCAAAATGAATGTAATATCTCAGCTCCAAGCTTTATGGCACAAGGTACATCTGCTAGCTTCCACCATGCTTAGCTGTTTGTCAGGTGTAGTTATAAATAGTGTTTCTTAATTAGAATAAAAGATAATGAAAAACAGGCTGATAGTAAATAGCAGTGGGTTGGCATTCATCTCCTGAGAGCTGGGTTCAAATCCGACTTCCATCACATGTGAACGTGCAGGTGGTCTAGCAGCAGTGCACAGAGAATTATAATTGCCCTATCTACAGAGCCTTGGCAATTCCTGCATGATTGACTGCCTGCCAGGAAAGCCTTATATTTGGAAAAAATAGATGTGTGCAAATTTATGTTGAGATTCTTTGCCACAGCTCTCATGGTGCATGCCTTCATTGTCAATATACAGGGAGAACTATTGAATCCTTTTCTTTTTATACTGAACCACACAATAAAAAATAAGACTGCGTACTATGGGAGGGTAGACACAAAATTTGAAAATGTATTTATGATCTTTTCAGTCCTTCTGTTTTGAATTTTATATGCCACTGGTGAATTGAATCCACAAATAGTCCATTTTTGTGGGCCTCGATTTTTAATGTGTCTGCAAAACATGCCTTATTATTATACATCAAAAGTCTATGCAGATATTACTTATTATAGAATGAACTTAAACACTTGACCCCCTGCCTCAAAAGGAGGCAAATTTGCATGAATCATTATGAATATAAAGTAGGTGAAAGTCTGTCTTTGTTAGAGGTGCTTAAAACCAGAAAACATTAACCAGGAAGATGTGAGAGTTTCTTGAGATAATACAATTATTGTCACCACCTCCCCACTAACACTTGCTACCATCTGAAGTTTTTCAGGCCTAATTTTTAATATATTTTTTTATTTACAGTCCTCAGGTTCATTATGACTGTAACTGCTCTTAAGATTTTTCCATTCCCCAGGTACTACAGAAATTCCATGAAGTCACAAAGGAATCACACCCAGAATAGTTAATGTTCCTAATCTCAGGGAGACCTAGATATGCCACTGCTTTAAAAAGAAAACAAGTAAATTTCCAACAGAAATATTCATTGCTACATGACACATCAGACTTTGATGTAGTTGTTTGCACTACTCTGTCTTTATTTTGAGAATCAGTTGTAGAATGAAATATCTGTGCTAAACCAAATCCCCACCAAAATAACAGTATAACTCAATAAGAGTTTTACCAAAGTAGGGACTATGATTAATTGTTTGGCCTTTTATTATTATTATTATTATTATTATTATTATTATTATTATTATTATTATTATTGTAAAGGCCATAAATGATTCCCTAATTTTATTATTTTTGTGCTCTTTGTAGAAGTTGTTTTTTTCATGAAGCAAAAGAATTTTCTCTGAATACTTTGTGGGCTTGGGCTTGACTCCTTTCAATGTTTATCATTTTATGCCTTAGGAAGAGGTCTGAAAGTCTCCTGTACCTTTCAATTGAAAAGCATTGCTTAATGTGTTGGTGTTGCCTCTTGTGATTTAAATTTCTTTCTGAATTAGTTTTCCTCATAGTTGAAGCCTCTGGAGTCACTGGATTATGTGAGATTTTTACCTTCAATTAAAAGGGAAGTAAGCTTCTAGCCCTTAGGCTGGAAGGAATTAATCTGAGTGGTATAATTCTTAATGTCTTTTGATTTGGTGGTAAGAACTGTTGAAAAGGAAGGTTCTCATTCAGGATCTATAAATGGTTGGGGTTTATGAGATTGTGAAAGGATTATTGTGCTAATTGCTAAAGTAGCAGTTTTCATGTTATTGAGGAAAAATGACCAGATTTATAAATCTTTTGCCAGAAATTTTCTCTGAGTTTCACAGTTTTCCTTTACCTTACCTTTTATGTTAGGAACTGAGGGGATCAGTGTCAGTGGGCAGTCACACACAACATGGTATGACTTTGTATTTATTTAATTTTGACTCATATATTTTGGGCAGGTTTTCTGTGAATGCTTCCACTGAGAACTACAGGTCAAAAACTACTAGGAAACAAATTGGTACAAGTTTTACAATCCACTGTAAATTCTGACTTTGCATAACCCAGTCAACTCCTATTTATCTTACACCAGTAAGATAAATAGGAGTTGACACTTTGTGAAAAGACTCTGTGAGGGCTGGCAGTGTGTGTTAACCATGTCTGTAGCAAAGGAACAACATTTGGTGGTTTAAGTTTTGCAGACCCCACATTTTCATTTTAGTACACTGAGTGATGGCTACAAGGTGTATATCCAGTCTATTTCAATATTTTTATTGATGACATAGATGAGGGTATTGAGTCTTTCATCAGTAAATTTGTAGATGACACTAAGCTGGGAGCGTGTGCTGATCTGTTTGAAGGTAGGAGGGCTCTGCAGAGAGACCTGGAATGGTTGGATGGATGGACAGAGTCCAATAGGATGAAGTTTAATAAATCCAAGTGCCAAGTCCTGCATTTTGGCCACAATAACCCCCTGCAATGTTACAGGCTGGGGATGGTGAGGCTGGACAGTGCCCAGGCAGAAAGGGACCTGGGGGTACTGACAGCCTGCTGAACATGAGCCAGCAGTGTGCCCAGGTGGCCAAGAAGGCCAATGGCATCCTGGCCTGTATCAGGAATGGTGTGGCCAGCAGGAGCAGGGAGGTCATCCTTCCCCTGTACTCAGCACTGTGAGGCCACACCTTGGGTGCTGTGTCCAGTTCTGGCCCCTCAGTCTGGGAGGGACCTTGAGACACTTGAGTGCATCCAGAGGAGACAACGAGGCTGGAGAGGGGCTGGGAACACAAGCCCTGTGAGGAACAACTGAGGGAGCTGGGGTTGTTTAGTCTGGAGAAAAGGAGGCTCAGGGGTGACCTTATCACTCTCTACAACTCCCTGAAAGGTGGCTGTAGTCAGGTGGGGATTGGTCTCTCTCTCCAGGCAGCAACTGACAGAACGAGAGGACACAGTCTTAAGCTGTGCCAAGGGAAATATAGGCTGGATACTAGGAAAAAGTTTTTTATGGAAAGAGTGATAAAGTACTGGAATGGTATGTCCATGGAGATGGTGGAGTCACCATCCCTGGATGTGTTTAAAAAAAGACTAAATGTGGCACTTGGTGATGACATGGTTTAGTTGAGGTGTTAGGGCATGGGTTGGACTCAATGATCTTGAAGATTTTTTCCAACATTGTGATTCTGTATTGTTGTGACTAGACTGGTAGTGAAATAGTTCATCCAAAACTGATGATATTTTTAAAGAGTAAATGGATTTTCTAAATCATCCATTATGGTACAATGGGTGCAACATATAGTACAACAATCTTCAGGAAATGTATATATTACTTTGTCAGCACAGATGCCCAGAAAATTGTTCATAAACTTATCCCTAAGTGTACCTTTGCCATAATCATGCCCCTTCTGAGGCTGATTGTGAGACAGTTGCCTAAAAATACGGTTCTAGTTATCTTACAAAACAATAACGAATAGTCTTTGAAGAGTTGCACCATAATTCATCCTGAGCATTGCAGTTATTTAGAAACTGCTCCAGATATGTACAGCTCCAGTGAAAGGAGAAATCAGCAGACCCTCCAAGCTGAATTTGAGTCTACTGTTTGATCAGAGGGAGTGCATCCAACAAGCACCACAAATGTGCAGGACTAGCCAGCAAAATACATTTATTCACCTATTGAAAGGATGTTTCATTGTCTTTACAGAGTTGAATCAGCCTGAAAATATTTTACCTTTGTGTTTGACATGATTTCCCTCAGGATGTTTAAACTATTTTTCCATTAGCTGTCTAAGAGTTAAGAAACAGGTTCAAAAGAAAATAAATCTGAGAAAAAATAAATTGTTTACTTAGCTGTATGAGAGCACTTACGTATAGGAATGAATGGAGAGCTATAAATACCAGTTACACTGTATAAGGACAAACCGTTCTGTCCATTTTTCATAACATATCAAATAATGTGGCCCAGACAGAGCATGCCACACTGAGCTGTCACATGGCAAACTAGGTATCACTGAGATTTGGTTTACTGTATGTCATCTGTGCATCACTCTTTGTCAGCTTTAGTCACAGCAGTGCTGCCTTTAGATAGCCCACAAATATTGGTCTGTGCTCAGGAGCAGCCTGTTCAGCAGTTTTATCACCAAATAGATGGCATTTGTCTGGTTGCTGCAGCCAGACTGCTCGAGTGATGAGCTAAACTAACTCCAGAGGAGTTAACTTGGGTACTTTTAGTTGTACTACAATGTAGTGTACAAAGCCTAATGTATTTATATAGCCTTCTGGTTGTCTGCATCTCTGCTCTGGATTCTGATGGTCTGCAGAGCTTTGAAATGCTGAGGGAATCACCTCTGAGCTCCACCAATCACTTTAAAAGTACTGACATTGTGTTATGGTACACATCAGTGGTCAGGCATGGTCCTGGGACCTGCTTTATAAGTGAATGCATCCTCATGGTTCTCTAGCAGGACTGGGAAAACCACTGCATAAAGATACACTACCTCATAAAAGTTCTTCTTACTCTTTAGTTTCCCATTAATATACAATTATGCCAACAACCTTATGGCTATCATGTAAGTATTTAGACATCCATGTTTCTCAGTATCTACTGCTGTCTCTGGAAATGTGGGTTTTAGATGAGCTGCAGTTCAGCTGGGCTCTGTGCCATTTGAGTGCACACTCCCTGTACACACAAGCAGAACCCTGGTATTAAAGGGACACAGGGGGAGCCCAGCTTGTGGCCATCTGCCCGTTCACAGACACATTGTACACGTGTACAGAACGGGAACTTCTGGGTACTGTCTTTTGTCCTAAACAAACCTCAGACTGAAACCATGAATTGGAATAGCTGAGGTCATACTTGCAGTGAGAACATGTATTACCACATCTCCGGTAGAAACTGTTCTTCCACAGACAGAAGGGATCATGCAGGGCTCCATAGATTACACACTGCTTAGAAAAGCCTAATCATCTGCACTGATTTCTCAGTTATTGCAGGTAGATTATAAGGGTGACAGATCAGGTTGTGCATGTTCCTTCAGAAACAGATAAGCTCTTTAGTCTGAGGGTAATAAATGTAAGAAAGCATCACATGAACAGGGTAGTGTGACCCTTGGGGTTGTGGCTGCTCCAGGACTGTTAGATGCGTTTTCCTTGGGCATGGAAACCTGACTCACACTCTCTTCCATTCCCAGACTGTTTTAAGTAGAGGCACCTTTGATATGCCAGGGAAGAATGTGCAGAGCACAGGGTGAAGTCACCTTGATGTTTTCATGTAGGATCTGATTCAGCTGAGCTGGCTTTTTGGGGCCTGGCCATGTCAGACACGAGAGGACACCAGCCAGAGCTGCAGCTGCTCACCCTGCTCCACGTGCTCTGCAGCCCGGAGGGGTCTCAGGCTCTGCACAGTGGGCATGTGGGCTCCTCGAGCCTCCTGGGCTCTGCACAGTGGGCACATGGGCTCCTCCAGCCTCCTGGGCTCTGCACAGTGGGCACATGGGCCCCTCCAGCCTCCTGGGCTCTGCACAGTGGGCACATGGGCTCCTC
Source organism: Agelaius tricolor (assembly GCF_023055355.1). Taxonomy (NCBI): domain Eukaryota; kingdom Metazoa; phylum Chordata; class Aves; order Passeriformes; family Icteridae; genus Agelaius; species Agelaius tricolor. The sequence continues at coordinate 90,281,546 of NW_027269261.1, read as the reverse complement.
CAGCCTCCTGGGCTCTGCACAGTGGGCACATGGGCCCCTCCAGCCTCCTGGGCTCTGCACAGTGGGCACATGGGCTCCTCCAGCCTCCTGGGCTCTGCACAGTGGGCACGTGGGCCCCTCCAGCCTCCTGGGACAAGGACTCAGCACTGTGTGGCAGAGATGCTTTAGCATGTCAGGCTCACAGTGCAGACAGCTGATCTTGGCTTAGTGCTAGCAAAGCTGCCTTGGTTTTGAGCTTGTTCCTTGTGCTTCTGGTTCAGCAGCCAGCCTGGGTACTTGTTTTCTGGTTACTTGTACCCAAAGTGTCTGAGCCCCTGCTGGGCTCCCTTGTGCCCTACTGCCTTGCATCAAGGAGAGTCAGAGCTTTGCTGTTCCTGACTCATCAGTGGGAATGAAACATGAGCTGTGGCTGAAGTGCGAAAACACCATATCAGCTACAGAAACTAACTGCACTTGATGGTTGGGCAAAGACACTTTTCTTGCAAGTTGTGCCAATGTCCTTATCTCCCCTGTCCACTCAGCTGTTTAAATATGGCACTCTGCTTCAGGATGGTGGGGTAGGTAGGAGAGCAGACTGGAAGTGAAACACAGATCCTACAGGCTTAATTGATGATTCAATAAATTGATAGCACAAATTATACTGAAATACATAATCATGTCAGGCCGAGGTATTGTATTTATCCTTCTTCCTTGTTCTAGAAAGAACAAAATGATACAACCAAGTTCTCTTCTGATCTGCCTCCACTACCTTCCTTCATGTGAAGGTAGGAGTTGGAAAGTGAGTTTGTAAAAACAGCATCCCCTTATGCAGCCCAACAAGCTCACTGTAGGCATTTACAGATTATAGTCTGTAGAACTGCTCAGCTGACCTAGTGTTGATGTCTGCTACAGGATGTGCTGAATGGTTCTTCAAGCCTCACTGAATGTGTCGACTAAATTTTTTATTGGTGATAACAGGAAGCAAAGACTTGTTCAGGTATGTTGTTGGTATCTCAATGTAGTTATCTTAATAGATACCTGAATTCTAGCCTATTTAGCTTTTTATGATATATTCCTGCAAAGGAATGTCTCATCAGTTATGCATCTATTTTACGATTTAAAAAGTACAGACACATCTTCACATGCTGTGGTGGGATATATTCTCTTACCAGTTTGTGTTTCAAACAAGCACACCAGAGAAAAGAGAGTAATCTCTTTGTATTAGATGTTTGGCAGCACTGCTATGGTTTAGCAATCTCTTATTTCTTATTCAGCTTCTTACCGTATTTTTAATATTTAAAGCTAATTTCTTCTGGCAGATCCTTGATATCTACTGGACACTGCCCAAGATAAGGAGACATGAAGAGATGGAAAACAGAGGAAGCAGGGCTGGAAAGGGGACATGCTAGGGGAATGTGCTAGTATATTTTAAATTAAACCTTCCCTTGCAGATCACTGATCAAGCAGCACATTGATTTTTTTTGTTCTTAAATAATTGTTCCCTTCCTAGGGAGGCTTGCAGTGCCCTGAGGTAACAGGGAAGGAACTGGGACAAGCCATTGCAAAGCTGCTGTGGAGAGCTGCAAGCCTTGTCTGAGAACGATAGGGCTGCCTGGAGAACAGGCCAGCCTCTGTGGCTTATAGCTTTAGACAGAAAGAGAATTTAAAGGGTACCTTGAGACATGTGTGTGTGTGTGCCATTTGTGTATTTGCTTGCAGATCATCAGATTTTCCTAATGTTACAACTTACCTGTGCTTTGATAGGAACCCTGACCTTATGACAGGAAAAACCAAACGTGTAATGTTAAACAGCAGTGTTAATTTAGCATGGGTTATTGGACACTGTATTCTAAACTCACACCTAAACCTAGGGGCTCCTAAATGCCTAAATACAAGGACTCCTATGTATTTACATGGGGGGACCTGATTAGGAGCTGGAAAGGAGATTAGTGATGTTCTATTTCATAAACTCGGTTGGGAAAGTAATCTTGTTCAGGTTATGTAAAAAGCAATTGCTTTAAATGCCTTTGAACATGTGGACTTATCTTGGAATATTGCATGTGCCAAATCACAGTCTTCAATATCTGAGAAATGGTTCCAGCACTGCTTAGAGTTTAGATTTTGTAAGATAAGAATAATATCTCCTTAAATAAACATAAGGCATGCAAAGCAGCATCAGTGAAAGCTTGCTAATGAGGGAGTGGAATGAGAAACTGAATGTAAAATCTTATATTTTATGTTTTAAATCCTGATTCTTTATAGGAGTAACCCTTCGTAAGATTAAAAAAATTATCAAGAGAACCACACACAAAAAAAGGTTGTGGTCTATTTTTTTAGTTCTGATAGAGTCAAAATAGAACAAACACAATTGTATCCTCCTTGGGTGTTAGTGAAGTAATACACTCCGTGAGTGTAGGTAATCCTCCTGTGATAGAAAATTTACACGTTACATTACTTAGCAATCTTTATCATAAATATCTTGGAGAACTTAGCTTGAATCTTGGATTTTGGGTGGAACTTGCAGAACTGGCAGTTAAATAAATGTTGTGGAGTTTTCTTTGGTTCTGTGTAAACTGATGATATTTGGGATGGAAATCTCTATGGAAGAGGAAGGAGGGGAATAATGCAATCTTTGCCACTTTTTAATTTAGAACTGTTCTTACAATTCAGAGGGATAGATATATGCATATTTATACATATACATATATGTTTTTCTATGTAGCAGAAAGAATCTCAAATTTTTCTCTTTCAGTGTGCAGGGGAATTTCATACAATAAAGTTAATTAATTGAAACCTGCCATTTTAGTTGAAGTAGGTTCTCCAGCTATAGGGTTTAATTATATTTCAGCCTGTCTGTAGAACAGCTGAGAATGCCAGCATCTTGAGAAGGGTTTGATGCTACTCATATAAATGTCTGCAGGCCCTAAGATGCTGTGGGTTGTGTAGACATGAAAGCTTCCAAGATTTAGACAGGTGGTAACTGGCAATTTGAAGGCTATTTCTTGAGGCCATTAGTTGACAATGGTAACAGATGACAATTCTCATGCACATGCAACCACTGTCAGAAACCTTAAAAGCAAGATCACAAATCTGGATATCCTATCTAAGCTCCTTTTGGCTTTGATATTTATTAGTGCACCTTCGTCTACAGGAATTACTCAAATACCTGTAAAGGCCTTTGCAAACACACTTGAGTTCTGCTGTCACTGAACTGTGGCCTAATGCTGGCTAGCACTTTCTCTGTGATTTGCTGAAGTTCTGCCAGAAGGTAAGCTGGCTGCAGTCCAGTGCCCACTGAAGTTAATGCAGAGATTTCTGTTGACTTCAGCTGGACATCAGATAATGCACTTTTACCTCTATTGATGTTAATGCTTACTGACTCTAAAAACCCATACTGGCTGCAAAGGTTGGGTCCCAAGATTGGAATTCTGACAACCAATATATTCTACATAAAATACTTATACACTGGAAAAAATGAAAACTGAATATGGCTTCTTATCAAGCATAAAAATAGAGATAACATATGATGAAGGCAGTAGGGCTAGTAAAAACTAGAATGGAGAGGAGAAGAATCTGGTGAATTAATACAATTGCACATTGAAAGAATGGAGGAGTCAGAGATTTATATCACTAAAGCAATAATGCACACATGGGGTAGCACTGATATATTCATCTGATGCTAATAAAGTATCAGACAAAGAATTAAAAATAAATACAGAAAAACTAAGACAGTGAAAGAAAAAGGTTCAATACATTATTCAATATGTTCTTATCTGTAAATTTAAATAAAAGCAAAAGCTAGACAAGTTTTAAGGCAATTTAAAATTCCTATTTTCATGAGGAATGGATTAGGAATGAGAATAAGCAAAAGCACAACAAGGATAACAGAGTATGACATATTTGGTTATCAAATACCAGACCATATTGAAGAAATGGGGCAAATAAATACACATGATGAAGTTAACAAATGCAAGGTTGAGTACATTACAGAGAAAAGTCTTTAGCCACGTTTTAATTTTTAGGTTTATGATTTTCAGAAAGGGCTTTTTGAATGACTTTGAACATTTCAGTGAGGACTACTTTCAGATGTGTAGCCTCATTTGAAAGGAGATGGGAAGGGAAATGCTTAAACAGAACAGAAAAACATGTGCTACTGTTATATATATCAGTATTTATAAGAGTACTGTGCTGAATTATGGGGATCCATCAAGAGTGATATCCATGAAAGAGGAAATGTGAAACTCTCATAGGAAAAAAAAGTGATGGAAGAGACCAGGATAATTTCAAGTAGAATGAGAAAAATAAAATGAATTCTTACAATAAAATATGGAATGATGAATACCAGATTGGAGGCAGACCAAAACCTAGTCACCATGGGTCTGATCCATCCTGTTTAGTTTGAATACTCACAGTATGGATGTGTGTGAGTGAAGTGGTCAGTCTGGGCTCTGGGTATGGCCAATGCAGAGAAATAAGTGCTGTGAGGGAGTGGTTCCCTCACCTGCTGGCTTTGGTGGCCCAAAGGCAAACCTGGGGAGGGGATGTCTGCTGAATTTTGGCCAGAGAAAACCCACACATGTTTCTATAGACAAGGAATTAGTCACTGAATCAGAGCTGTGAAGTTAAAACTTGGATGGATGAGGGATTTTTTACTGAGCACCTTATTGTGAAAGTAATTTTACTCAGTGTGCTCTGGCATGCCATGGCCAGGCTGGCAACATTCATCATCGATTTGGGTATAAAGATAGACAGAATAGGTTCTTTCAATATTATCACACCCCATTCAAGAGGAAAAAACAACCAAACAAAAAAAATCCACAAACCAAAACCCCCAACACTCAGAGATTTAAAAGGATGAATTTCAGCTAAAAAAGGCTGATCTCCCCAGCCTGCTTCCTCATGCAGAAAAGCTCACTTGAGACCAGGTGAACTAGCCTTTGGCCCTGCAACAGCCTCCAGAGACACCTCTCCATTCCTGTTTGCTCTAGGCTTTGATTAGGAAGATCACTCTTCCTGGATTCCAACAGACTCTAACTGGAAGGATGCACATTAATGCTTTTGCAGAGAAGAAAATTCCAGGTTCAATTGGCCTCGTGTCTTCCTCTGATATGTCTAAAACTGGTTCTGCTGGTCATATGAGTTGTTTCTTTAAGGAAGATTACTTTAGTGTAAATCTTTGTGCAGCTATTTTGGTATTTGGAAGACAGGTTTTCTAAAAATACATGTTTGAAGTTTTGTTTGGTTTGCCTTGTTGTTCAGAATTTTACAGCACAAAAATGAGTCAGGCAGTAGGTTCTGGGAATGAGCAACTCCCTCCCAGCACAAAGAACAAGACAAGGTTTTCATTGCTCAGTGACACAGCATTCACATGATACTGGAAACTACAAATTGCTTTATGATGTTAGAGCAACCTCGTTGTAATATCCCTGTAATTTTAAAATCTCCAGCTTTTCTTCAGTGATTTGGGCTCAGGTGGTGTACTGTGCTTCCCTGAGCATTTTGTAACACTTTTCTGCTCATCTATGAGCACTGACTTAACATCAAAAATAGTGCTGTCTTTGCCAAACAAATATTTGTGTGATTTCCATGGTTTTAATTTTGATTGCTGTATTAATATGATGTTTATAATTCTGGACTAAACTGAGGGATAAATGACACAAAAAGCTTCTGTTCATTTTACTGTTTAGAAGGAATCACCAGGCACCCTAATTTTGCACTGAGCATGGGAGTAGCAGCTTCCATATGTTACATCACTTTTGCCTCCTGTCTTCATTTTTGATTACCAAATTTTGAAATATTCTGGATTTGCCTCTTCGCCCTGGCAAAGTCCCATTGCAGGAATGAGTAAGCATTTTGGGATTTGGTCTGAGGACTCTGCCCTTGTAATATTATCTTTGTAGATACAGAATTAATTTTCCACCTGAAATCATGATCCTCTGCCTTTATCACATTATAATCCTCCTCACAGCAACTATTTGTGATACTGCAGGCAGATTATGACTTCAAGAGAAGAATGAGCCTCAGCAAACAGAAGCAGATGAGCTCTTAAAGAGATAAAGATCCCATTTTCTTGCTAGTAATAAACCACAAAAGTGAAAAAAAAATGCAGAAAATATCAAGGCAAAACATTGTCTATAAACAGATTTTTCTGGAAATCACAGGTGACTTTTTCATATTGAAACATAATAATCAATAAACCTAGACATATTTTGAGGTGAAGCCACTTGGTGAGACAGACCCACATACTTAAATCCCTATTTGGCATGTGTTTCTAAGCACTTTTAGAGCTGCTTAGCTTCTATCAAATTCTTCTGTTACATAAACATACTTTCCTGAAGAGTTTTATCCAGCTAATGGGATGGGAGTGTGGCGAGGGAGCAGTGCAGGGTATGTCACAAGGCTCTGGCCAGTGGCCCTCACATAAATAAACCATAATGCATTTAACATTTAGAAAATCTATTCTGATTTCAGAACTTGGAATAGATTTGCTGGATGTCTTGGTCTCTTAAGGAATATTTTCACTTGCTATGGAATAATCCCTGATGCACACTAGCATTTTTTCTAAAAGGAAATTTCCACCAGCAGTAAGCCCCTCTATAGCAGGCTCCCTGAGCTGTACTTTTCCCTCTCATCCCGAATAGTCCCTAGTACCACGTTGAAGGATACATTGTAAGTATCTGTTAGCTATTTCACAGTGTGGAAAGAAAACAGGGCAACAAGCTTTCCTGCTGCAATAGTGTGTCCCAGTCTCAGATTTACACCTTGGAATGTTTGGAGACCCTCCTAAATCTGCAGAGACCTCCTGGCTGCAGTGGCTTCCACTGCACTGCTTGCTTTGGTTGATATGGGCAGGTCCTGCTTCCATTCGGACACGGGGTGTCTGTCCTTACCTAAACTCTGAGTGATTCCATTGCTTCTGTAGAGTAGGAGGCATCACAAAAAAAGGCTCAGGAAACATTGGCTGTACCTTTGCATCATATGTATTGCACAGCCCTGATGCACTGCAGACAGGGACCTCCCGGACTGACTAAGGAGATTTGGGCTCTATTTCTGTCCCTCCTCTCCAGTGCTCATGTGTAGAAGGTTGTTCCCTGCAAGTTACTTCACCTTCCCACTTCAGCCTTTTTACATCATCTGTTGCATGCAATGTTATCTATAGCAATTACTAGCATGTGTATGTAAATGTGTGTTTGTGTCTTTTGGCCATTTAAGGGTACATTTACTTAAAGTGGAATGCATTTAAATAATGAAGATAGCTGTTTGTCTGTCCATCCGAGTGTCCAGGACAGACACTGTCTTCCCTTACAGTCTCATGAACTTTAGTGGAGGAAATCCAGTTTTCACAGGGCCATACTTTTGATTGTTTCAATTTACCAACATAACAGCATTTTAGCACAACTCTTCCATGCTGATTTTCTAATTAAAATGACAACAAAAAAGGCAAAACAAATCCCAAAACCCAAAAGCTTATGGAAGAGGGGAGCAAAAGAACAGCAGATTTATATGGAAATGTAGTGCTCCCACTAGTTTTCTGCTGGCAGGAATTCAGGATATTTCGATTCACAGCATAGATTTCTGCAGTTTTATCTGAAATCTAACCTCACAGAAGTTGGGTTCTAAAATGCTGGCTTTGTTGCATAAGGACTTCAGCAGGTATTCTGCTAGAGGAAAAAAGAAAGTAGAAAATTAGGAATTGTTGCATCTATTCTTGGTTTTGAAAAGAAATATAGTCTTTAAGCTGCAGACTATCACTAAGGACAGATTTGGCTCACCTATTCTGAAAGCTGATATGACTAAGTGAATGAATATTTACAACCTGGCCAAGTTTAATATCAACCAACATTGTATTCAGTACAAATGGCCCTTGTCAGACTTGTGCATGCTCATGAGGGACTTGGTGAAATGAGAGAATGCTCATTGTAAATGCTCTGCAGGTAGCAATAAAGGGATAGCATTATACATGTTGCCATTAAAGGAATGAAATTCTGTAAGGCCATGAGCCATTCTGGATGTTGCTCAGAGGTTTTCCCAGAAAGCCTCTAAAGAAGCATTTCTGAAGGGCAGCTTTTTCTGAGTTTATTAATTTGGCCAAATATACCCATATTTCTGAGATGATATAATTGTTGCCACCTATCAATTTTTCTTCACTTTCATTCTCAGGAAAAAAGTCCATATTTTCAGCCCATGCTCCCTAAAACCATTTCTCACAAGGCCAAGAATTAACCTGGAAAATTTTAATTACAAATTTTAAATTAGAACTTTTTAGTTATAAATAACTAAAAGCATGAGCTTACAAAGAAAAGCAACAGGAGTTACTGCTACTGGCTGTGTCTAATACACATAATTGAGCAACGTAAGTCAGATGTGATATTAACAGCACTTGGCAGCATCTCTTTATTGTTACATGCAGTATATATGGACATTATATTAATTTCAGGTGAGCATGCCTGTAGTTTGAGCTGTTAAGATCCAGTGTGATGTTGCAGTTGTTGCACAGCTCCATTTTGGGAGATGCCAAACACGATGATTCCTTTTTCTCTTGCAGGGCTTTAGATCCAGCCCTCGCCATGCCAGAAGACGAGTAGCACCTCGCCTGGAGGAAACACAACCCATAGTGGAAGCTCACCACCTCAGTGAGCAGGAAACTTCTGTAAGAAAAAGAAAAATCAAGAAAAGCAGCCGAGTCCAACCAGAATTTTACCATTCTGTTCAAGTTACCCCAACTCGAAAACCTGTAAGTATTCTACCTTTAGGGATAAATAGCACTTACTGTTATAAAAGCACTTATACTTCGAGGCATGTAATATAATTCTAATTTTTGGGCTATTCATATTCTCTTCCTCAATTTAAAAACCTTTTCAGTGCTCATATTCAGCAGCAAATCCAAATAAAAGTTGATAAGACTGTATTTAATGTTGATGCATAACTCTAAAAAATAATCCTGTTCTGAAGAGAACTTTTTTAATTTTGATTTTAAAAATTTATTATTTAGACTATAGACTATAATCAAGTTAGATATTAAATTTTATATTTTTATAGTGATATTACTTAACAGGTTTTTATAGCAAATGTGCATTTTATTTAAATTTCTTACTTAGATTTAACAGAGATGCTATGTACTCAACTAAATTTATTTTAAATATCATTACTAGATTCAATTATGAGATCTCTTCTACTTTATACAGTGTTTACAATCTTTCTGCTCAACAAAACTTAGATCAAATCTCATGATTCTTTGCTCCTCAGCTTGATTTACACACAGTTATTTTAATACTGATAACCTACTTTTAGTATGGAAATATGACAGTTTGTTGAGACATACAGTTCCTAATGTAAATTTGCATGACGACCTATTCTGTCCTGCAGGCATAATGCATTTCTCTTTTTAATGAGCTCATTGCTTTGACACATTTTCTGAAGAGCTTTTCTGTGCCAGTGTTATGGGGCTCAAACAACTTTATAAAGTCAGTATTATTAAAGAGGTAATTATGGAGAGTACCCTAAACCAGATTATCTTGAAGTTGCTGGAACCTACCTGAGCCTTCCTAGACTGGTGCTAACTGAGCACCAAGGATTATCAGTGAGCTTTGAAGATGGTTTGAGGAAGCATTCCTTAGTGGAATTACATTGCCTGAGAGAACAAGCAACTTCTGCAAAGAAAGCCATGGCTGCCAACAACTGCCAGTATTTTTACCTAGTATCTGAATTTGTTTCTCTGCTTTCACTTCACTAGTCCGCATTTTCCTCTTCTCTCATGCTTTTATTTATGGTTTATTTTACACTGTTCATGTTTTTGTGTTTAATTTGATATGATTGGTTTGTCTTCTACTCTTCCTAAAGGATCTGCTCTCACTTTCTTCTCAAGCATCTTCCTTTCACTCCCATCCTATCTTTCTTTCTAGACTACTTTGTCTAGCTCTGTTACTCATACTAAGTCTCCAGCCTCCCACCAGGCTCCCTCACTTCATTATTCACATTCAGGGTCCTTTCCCTACTTTGCTATCTTTCTTTTATTTCTTCCATCATCAACTCTTATTTTCCATACCACTCTTCTTGTTGGTGTTTTTTTTTTTTTAATTCCCTTTTTACTTTGATTGTATATTTTCCCATGGTAGGCCCATGCCAAGGGTAAGCCTGCCTGTCACTGCTGAGGCTGTAACCAATTGCCACTGTTTACCAACACTGGAAAAAGAGCATCAGTGCCACTGAATTAAAGAGCTAAAACTGTAAAAATGATGTAAGCAGCAAAACAGGTTTGGAAGAATGGATTAGTTATGCTAAGAAAGCCCTACTTTTTCCAAAAGTCAGTAACATGTCAGGGATTTAAGGATCAGAAAAATAAAAAATATAAGAATAGAAAATGTGCAGTGTTACTATGTAACTTCACTTTTGTATCATTTCATGTGTCTGCTGTGTCTGAAGAAGATCTACCACTGTGTCCTAGGGTGTCCCAGGTTTCAGTGAAACAATAATAAATCCCAGATTTAGAGAAAACTTCTCTCAGTGCTGTCACTATTATGTCACTTCCTTGAAATTGCTTTTGCAGTGTATCTTTTATATAGTTAGATAGTTCTTTTGATAGCTTTTCCTTCTACAGCCTTGATGAGTGCACATTTCTGCCAAAAAAGAATAAATTATCTTTATTATACTACAATCCAGAAAACATAAGTCACCAATTTAATTTCTCATGGACATATAAGTTATTTTGAGTGTATTATTAATGCCATGGTGACAGGGTGAGTAAGGTTTATGCCATTGCCATGACAAATCACTGCAGTGTTGTGAAGTTCCAGGCAGTCACCAGGATGTCCATCCTGCAGTTTATTGCATCTTCATCCCACTTAGTCTCAATGCCTTGAAGCTGAGAGACTTTTGACCTTCATCTTTGTACGATTTTACATGATTCAGTGCCAGAAATGCTCTTGTTAATCTGCATAATTTCTTTCCCCTTTTTCCCCCGATATTCCTAGCTCTGGCCACTTGAACCACTCTAAAGAAATAATCTGTTGTCTTGATGTTTACATTATTCTGCTGAGTCATCACTTGAAAAAAGTCCTGTATGATGTCTGCCAACCAGAAGATATAATTTCTCCTCATAAAACAGTTCTCCTTTTTTTTTTTTTCCCTCCTCACGCATTTTTGTCCCCTTTTTTTTCTGACAAGAATGGTATCTCCAAAGTAACTATAAAAGAACCTTAGGGAAAGCTTTTCCTTTGCTCCAGCAAAATTTAAAGTCCTGAAATATGTTAGCCTCTTTTGTTGTCATATTAAGATATATGCACAAAGACTTTTCAGATATTTCATTTAAGGCTCTGGTGGATATTTAGATGCTAGGCTTTCTTATTCTTGCTAAGTTTGACTATTTTGTATTTGGTTGGTTTCGTTGTGTCTAAATCTTGTTTTGCAGTTTCCTAGCTGCTGCTATAATTATCTGAATTTGCTTGTATTATTTTTTACTTCCTGCATAGCAATCTGAGATCTTTCCAGTATTGTTCCTGATCTTGTCAGAACTAAATTAGTTGTAATTGTTTGGATGGGAGTAATCCCACTGAAGACAATAATTACTCCACTTGAATATCTGCATGAGGAGATGTTTGCAGAAATAGAACATTAATTTTCTTTGAAAATTTAATGGTTTTTTTACACCTTCCATGTTGTTAATGGGGATATTAAATATATTTTGTGCTAATACTGATCCTTGCCAAACAGTTTATAAGCCATTTTCATTTTTATTTTTCTTATTCTAGTGCAACATGAACCTAGTGTTGAGGCTTCCCCTTGTAGGGCACATTGTTATATCTCATGCCCTCTAGGTCACCCTCTCCTTAGTGGCTGTATTATTTGTGCTGACATTCTCTATAGGTGACAGCTTTACATCAGTTTCTTATGGAGGAGAGTACACATACCTACTACTGACGTGTGCTTTGAATTTTTGAACACAATGTAGAACTCTCGAGAACAAACAGAACTGTGTTTTTTAGGTTGGTGTGATTGCATACAAATCAAGGAAGTGTTTCATATTGCTCCTTTCACAAACTGGGTACCTGATTCTGTTAAATTTTCTGAAAGTGTGGAAAGATGTGCAAAAATCTCTTGTTGTGAGCATGCTGCTGCCTAGCAATACTTCTCCAGGGCAGATTTTAAACTGAGGGTTCTTTTACAAGCATTTTGAAAATACTGTCTATATTTTAAATGGTGCTTCTGCTCTGAAGCAAAGTATAAAATGCTGCAAGTTATTCATAGGTGGCCTTGAGTTTGTGTAAACAGATGTGGCTCCTGAGCTGTGAGGTCAGTTGGGTGTACAGTTCTGCCAAACAGTGTTTGTATGACCATGAACATAATTGAAAAGAGATGATGTCAAAGCAGCATCTTTTGACATCTCCATTGTTAAACGGTTTGAAGGGCTCCTAAATGTCTCATGCAGCCAGCAGGATTATTTACAATCATGACATGTAGTACCAAATTTGCAGTTTTGTTTGTCATGATCACTCCAAGACATGGTAGATGAGACTGCAGAGACAGGGTGATAAATAAACCTGTTTTCTTCACTTTCAGATGTGAAAGCCCTCTTTCTACTCAAAAGCCTTGTACTTTACACATCCAAAGATCTATTTTGCCCCAGAACTGTAGCAACAGCATGTATTGAGGTAATTACTAGTGAATATTGTTACAAAGAAAAGTATCTCTGAAATAACCTACAAAGAATAAACTGATGACAAACAATAATCTGAGAAGCACTGCTGATTGTACATATTCCTCAGAGTCTCCTAATTTACCTGTTTCTAATTATTTAAGGAATGGCCTTTGCTGAAGCAATTTAGCTCCTTAGGAGTGGGTGCAGCACCACTATAAGTCACTACAAGGAAAACAGAGAGATTTCTGGGAGGTCACATGTGAAAAATCCCTGATGTGGACAGCTTCACTTGGCTCCACTGAGACTAATCCCATGGCCAAAGTGAAACTTGCACTATGAATACCCTGATAAAGAAACCATGAAAGCAAAGTTTGATCAATTTTTAATGCATGTAAAACCATAAACTGTCCCATTCATGGTCTTTCCAGCTATCCTGGTTTACTTATATGTTGTATTTAAGCCTTAAAACTTATGGGAAAATCAGTATTAGAGTTATGTCTGAAAAATACTTGGGAGTTTTTTTAAATATCTGATACCAAATAATTTATAGAAGTTCCAGAAGTCTCACATTTTTGACACCTTAAGAATATGTTTTTCATATGGATAAAGTTGTTCTACAGGGCCTTTTAGGAGTTTTTAATATATCTCATTTAATAATATTAATTTCATTAATTTCCATTTATTCTTACACTGATGTTATGTACTAATTTTCCAGTACCACTATGTCCTTTAGATGCTATTTTAATGACCTAAAACATGAGATGAAAATATTGCCCATCACTCTGCACAAGACTTGGTTATTTCCAACTATTAGCTATTTAATCTATAGATTGCATTAATATCTTCTTTCTTTTGGAGACATATGCTCATGCTGGATTGTGTCTCCTGTGAATTGCATTTAGAAGCAAACTTGTCAAAACACTACCATGCCATCTTTCAGCATTTCTATTAACATTATATTAACATTCTCAAACGTATGGCAGAGCTGTGAGCTGTCAGATTCTGCACGCACGTGTGCACACACACACATGCATGGGTCCCCTCTCAGGACAATCTGAGCACAGCCATAAGGAACAAACACAGGGAACATGTGAATCCAAATAAAAAGGGAAATAAGAACTGCATTTTTTTTTCATTTTAAAGACAGCTATGGTTTAGCCTGGCATGCAGCTAAACACGAACAGCACCACAGAACTGTTTGCTCACTGCCCCCAGTAGGATGGGGAAGAGAATAAGAAAAAGGCAAAATTTGTGGGTAGAGACAAGGTTTAATCAGACTGAATAGGAAGGGAAAATAATAAGAATTATGAAACAATGTACAAAACAAGTGATGCCCAGTGCAGTTGCACAGCACCCACTGACCAATGCCCAGGCAGTCCCTGAACAGGAGGCTGCCACCCTCAGTCAGCTCCCCCCAGTTTTGTTGCTCAGCATGATGCCACATGGTATGGAACATCCCCTTGCTCAGCTGGGCTCAGCTGTCCCAGCTGTGTCACCCCCCCAGCTGCTTGTGCTGGCAGGGCAACATGAGAAGATGAAGAGTCATCGATGTAGTGTCAGCCATGCTCAGCAATGACTAAATCAGCAATGTGTTATCAACATTACTCTTACCTTAAACCCAAAACATGGCACTGTACCAGCCACTAGGAATCAAAATAACTCTACCACAGCTGACACCAGGACAAAGACTTAAAAGATATTGATGGGGATTTTGAGAAGGTCCTGACAGTTTATTAGGTGATGGTTTCATAAAGCTTTTAACAAGATTAAAGCATCTGGCCATCTTAAACATTTTTATAAATATCTCAAGGAACCTATTTTAGGTGCACATGATCTTTGCAAATATGACTATTAATGCTAAATCCAGTCATGTTTGAAATGAAGAGAAAGCTTTCAGTGGCCATTAGGTTGACTTTGAAGTTAGTTCTTCTTCCAAGAGACTGTTTACATCTCTGTTTTGAACTGCTGTGTATTCTGGCTTTTCTTATAGCAAGTAACTCCCCACTGATAAATTCTTCATAAACAGTTTTGTCCAAAGAGTTCATTTTCCCACTACTCTTCCAGTTTCTGTGACCTCCTCCCTTGCTGCCTGCTCCCCATTTCCTCTTGGCTGCTTTTCCCTCTCCACCCTGCAGCTCATCCATTGCGTTACAGCAATTGCCCATTTCTTCCACTCCTTCTGCCCAGCTCCTAGGCAGTTCAGGTTTTTGAAAGGATTTCTTAAAGGTGTATTGCCATGAGTTTCACTAGGCCCTGGAGGTGATTGCATTACTATTTTAGAACGACTCTTTCCTAAAACACAACGGTGATATGTTAAGAATTAGATCTGGGATTTAAAATTATTGTTAACTTTGTAGTGCTTTTTTTCCTATACTGAGGTACTAGAGCTATTAAGCATAGTACAAAATAAACAAGTTAATTGCAATAGGGCTAATAATTAATGGAGAAAGACACAAGAAATAAGCATACAAATCTCTATTTAGAGGACTTTAACTGACTTCACTGCTAGCTCTTATTTGGAGGGTTACAGTCATTTGAATTGATTGCCCCCTGTGGTGACAGGTCATGCTTGTTTTGAATATATTTACTTAGATTTAAATTTACATGGTTGAAAATAACGTAAAATCTGTTATTTTTCTGTACACCATTGCAAATTATCCTGTACCTCTAATATAGCAGGATTTTTCTTGATAAGTGAGCTGATTTTATACCATTTTTATTTTGTCTAAGCCAACTTTCATTCCCAGGGCAAATGCTTATTTAGTGAAAATGGGATGAGAGCTTAAAGCAGTCTAACTCTCTTCCATCTAAAGTGTTCAAAGAGGGTCAAAGTGCACCCTTCATCCTTGGAGCCAAAGCTAACTTGCTACTAAATTAGAAGTGAATGAGAGAAAATATTATTCAAGTGTTGTATCTAAGAAATAGAGTTGTGAAACTCTGGTTTGAAAAATGTCTTTTTTTTTTTTTTGCCACCATCATTTTGCCATTATTTCTATTAACTGGGATTTTGTGTTCATTGAAAAAATTTTACTACATGCATGCAGCATAGCCTCATTGAGAAATTAAATTTTTAGCTTTTCAGAATTTTTCTTTTAGAAATCCCAGTGTCCTTCTGGGAGAGCCAGTAATAGAAACCTAAGCTGATAAAATGTGCTAGCAGTCTTAACTGTAAGAAAAAATGTTTTATGTATGTGATTATAAATGGTGAATTCTGTACAGTAGCTGAAAGCAGGTTAAAAAAATTAATCAGCTCTGATCGTGTTGATAGCGTTGTTTACACAACTTAAAATGACCAGTAATTGTCTCACAGATGCATAGTAATTACAGTCTAAATGCAGATGTTTCCTTTTCCTTCACTGCCACCAGAGTCATTCTTCAGAGTTGTATTGTGTAACATCCTACTGTGGCACATTAAAGTACATCTTTATATAGGAAGGGACTCCCTTATCCATTTGTATTTATATATAACACTACACATGGGTATGATGTTGAAAGAATAGTTTGGCAGAGGCTAGAGTTCAGATACTATCAAGCACTGGAATTAAGGTTACACATGCGGCTGTAATTCAGTGGATTGTGCATCTGCGTTGTCATACAGGCTTTAATTGTAGGATGGTGTGCTGGTTTTTCACAGGATGTACTCTGCATTCACCACAGGGTGGAAGTGCTCTTAGGATGACTCTTATGTGTAGGAGTTCTACTGCAGAAGTTGTAAAATGTATAAATGAATAAAAAAGGAGATTGCAGGAAGACAGAGGATCTCTTATTTCTTTAAAAAGAGAGAGTGCTGCTTTGGAGATTGAAGGGTGGCCACAGGGACACTGTAAATAAGCTGAACAATTGGTTTAAAACATTTTTTTATCTTCCATTTTCTAAGTGCCTGAATCAAAGCATGTAGCTGGGTTTATAGAAGTTCTTAAACTGCCATTCACCACTGAACTCTGTGTTCAGTGCTGTAGTCTGAGTATTATTGATATGTAATATTAATGGCTCTTAAAAGTCAGATCCCTGGCATCTCAATTAGACCTAGGTAAAAAATATTGACCTCCTGGTTTACTTTGCATCCTCTGTAATGGGAGTGAAGCAGTCAGATACTACTGTAGTAATGAGCACAAAACCCCAGCCTATTAAATAAGAGTTCCTTCTTCAGGCTAGTATTTGAATAGCATGAAGTAAGTTAAGTTCTAGAGCTGCCCATTGAACTGAGGATAACAAACAAAATACTGAATAACCGTTTGTGGAGTGAATATTACCCATCATTTGCAGTAAATAAGAGCAAGACTTTTATTAAGAAAATTTCTGAGGATGTAATAGTATATGATCACATCATTATGACTGCATTGTAAGATACAAATAAACAGGCTGAAGCAAGGCTGCTTGGTGAACCTTAAGTCTGGGATTTGGTAACATTTTAGTACTTAACTTTGCAGCCCTAAGAAAAGTACTTTAACAGGAACATTGTGTTTAATTTCCCACTGCTGTTAAAAACAAAGTGGAAAAGCTCAGCTGTGTAGCTCATTGGCAGGTTTTGACACTTTGACTCCAATATGGAAAATTCTGTTGGATTTCAGGGAGAGACTGATGGCATTTGTATTCCTCTCATGAATCAGTAATGCAGGGGAGGAGGTATTTTTTTTCTAGAGGAACTCTCAGATATTTGCTAATGGCCAGAGTTGGGGTGAAATTTCCCTTTCCTTCCAGGCTTCTTAGGGCAATGAGCTTTCTTGTGCTCATTCTTCTCAAGTGTGGCTGTTTCTGCCATGTCTCCTCCAGCCTGCTCCTGACCTGTCTCTGCCAACTCCTTCCTTGCTGTCCAGTCCTCACTCCTCTGCTGACCTTGGCTTTTCTGCTCTTGCTCTGCCAGTTCTTGTTTCACTCCTTCATGTCAGAGCCCTTCCCAGGTTCTCCTGGTCAGTCCTTTCATGCTCTGAGGCATTTGTTCAAGCAGTCTCTTTGATTTCTGTGCCTCCCTGTGGCCCCTGGTTGCATACTCCATTCTTTGGCTCTAGTCTGTCTTCTCTGAAACCTTCACACACACCTTCATACCCTCCTTGTTCGTTAGGCTGCCTTGTTCAAAGCCTCTTGCAGAGGCAGCTCCAGTTTCATGCCAGCATGTCAGACCCTGAGCTGCTCCAGCACTGATGGTCACTGATCCCCACAGTTCCTTGCAGGTCCATTTCTCCTGTAGTCCTTGTGCACAGCGTCTGCTGCTCCCTTGAATGCTTTCCAGCTGCAGCTCCCGGACTGTCAGTCTGTCCCTCAGGCTCTCAGTCCCGGTGTGTTCCTGCAGCCCTTTCCTGCAGCATGCCGGTTCCGGTGTTTGTCCTCTCCACATTCACATCACAGCTTCTTCCTCCCTCCCGCTGCCTGCGCGCGGCCGAGCGAGTCACGGAGAGCACAAACCAAGAGTCTCCTGCCTCAGGCCTGGTGCCTGCCTTGCCCTGCTCTCCATGCCCCTTGTCCGCACTGCCATCAACCTGAAACCATGGCCAGCAACAATTAAATGCCAAGATTAGTTTTTCCTCTGGATCTCCAAGCTGGAAGGATCCTGGTCAGCTCCTTGGTGGGGATGGTAGATGTCCCAAGAGTGGAGGTAAGAGCTGGGAGGGTGAAATTTGCTTGGTCATTCTGTGATGGTCGGGTATTGGTCTGACAGATCTGAAACCCTTGAGAGACTCTGTTTAGGGGGTGCCAGTCTGAAGGGATTTTTCAGAGATGATACATTGAAGACATTTTAGTTAAGAAATTTGAACCCTGTTTAAAAAAGTCTGGTAAAATAACATTGGTAGTTACCTGAATACTAGAAATAGTTAAATCAAAATATTTACCTTTGCAAAGAAGAACTGCTAGTAGGTAAGGAGAGATTAAAAGAAGTTCATTTGCTCAGCAAAATCAAAAGAAGGTGAGAGGAGATAATATGCAGGCTATGAATACATTGGGGAAGCAAAAAGGTTATTTAAGGAAATGAACATTGTTGTTGCAAAAAGCCCCCAAAAGACCAGGAATAAGGTTGAGGTGGCAACTAGAAGATCACTTATAATCAAGACAGCAGGAAGTTCTGCAGCAGTTTTCCTGTCAGAGTAGTGAGATCAAACACAAATTTTAAAAGCTTTACTTTATACTCCCTGATGCCAGGGATAGCAGATGATATTTATACCTCAAAGACTTATCACTCTGACAAATGTAGGCAGATTTTTAACAAAGATGGCAAAAGACTTATGTCTAGCTTAAAGCATATTCATATTTGAAGTATCCATCCCAAAGCTTACAGTCTTCTCAAAAAAGATTACTGGGATTTTTTTAGTGTTTACAAATAACTACTGGATGTTTTCATAATCTTGCTCTCAGGCTTCTCCAGTCAGCTAAGACTAAAAAATTTTAAGAAAATTAAACCTTGCAAAGGAAATATTTTCAAGCAAACTTAAGATAAAGAAACTCAAAATTGATTTGATAAGAGAAAAATCTCTAATTATTAAAACTGGTGTGTGTAACTATAAGAATATGTATTTTCAAATAGTTTAATGTTGATTGATTGCTGGATTGAGTCTTCAAATTTAGTTCTAAAACATGCATGATAGAATAAACCCCAAATGCTTGTTTCCATCTTCTCCTATGTTTGGAAAGAAAGAATGTAAGTTCTCTCTACAGAGCAGGTGGGTGTTGTATTGATGTTTGAAAAGCCTACCTGTTTGCAAAGACAGTTTAACATAGAGCCAGACCTTGGTTGATCAGGAGTTTCAGATTTAGTGTATTTGCCTTCCAGCTTTCTGCTTATTGTTTTATGACAATAAATACAAACCCAGAAACTCTGTAGTAATTTTCATATTTCCTGATAACATAGGTACTTGGACGTATGGATGCCCTCTTAAGTGAGTGGCACAGAACCAAAGAAAAATATTAATTTCCTATATCTACATCTCCACTGGTGATTTTTTTTAATGTTCATCATCACTGGCTTTACATTGTCCTTGTTGGTACTTTAATTTGTGTGTGTTTTGAATTTTGATAATTTCTGACAACATGCAGTCCCAAGGACTCACATAGCCTGATTACATACATTTTGGATGTTTTGTGTTCTGCATTTCATTATCATCTACCCAGGTTAAAGTGGTAAAGATTTACTAATGGGAACATTCAGCTGCCCTAGATTTTGTCTTAAATTTGTTATTTTACTTTAAAAGTTGATCCACTTTGATAGCATTCAGTCTGGCATGTTAAAGGACAAAAATAGCCATTCGCTTTCAATGGATATTCTAAATTATTTTAAATTAAAAGGAATTTTGCTGAAGCACACTGAGTAAAATCATTATTCTAGTGCTTAATTTCTGTTGATATTTATCCATTTCCTGCAATGAGTATAATAAAAGAAAAAATATATTCCAGGAATTCTGAGATAGTTTAGTATAAGTGAAATATAAATGACTCATTACTAAACTGAAAATTAAATGTCAGTCAGTGTTGACTTGTACTTCCCACAGCTTCCAAAAAGCAGCATGAAAGGACTCACTGCAGTGGACAATCTTCTTAAAGATAAAATGTGAAAGTATAAACTATTTGATTAGAATTCAGCTGGCCAGCACAATCTCTGATGTGTCATAGGGTTGGGAAATTTTTGTAATATGAAGATAATTTGGTATCAGCCTTGCAGCAGCTTTTCCCAGCTGGTTTGCCTGACCGAATTTGAAACCTGACCTCGGCTGATGCTTCCCTCCCCCAGGAATGACAGTGTGCAGTCCCTGCCGTTCTCGACCCTTTCATCACCCCCTATTTCCAGGTGCTTTCCTGTTCTCTGGTGGTGTGCAACGCTCTACACCATTTGCCAGCTACAGCATCTTCCACTCAGTCTCTCCCTGATCTTCTGCAGTGCCTCACCTATGACAAACAGCAATTCTTTCCCTCCTCAGGGGAAATCATGCCTTGCAACTTGGCCGAATCCCTCTAACAAGTATACGAAATGCTTCTTTGAAATCATCCCCGTTACTGGAAACCAGCTCGCTTTTACAGCACGGTTGCCAGCCTGACTCTCAGGCGGCTCCTGCAAATCGCCTGATGTGCGGGAGCCCGCCGGCAGCGGCAAAGGGAGCTGGGCTCTGCGCCGCTCCCGGCACTGGTGTGCGCTGTGCACCCCCGTGCGGCACCGGCAGCCAGCCGTGCCAGGGATCCCCGCCTGGATCCCGCCTCTGGATGCTGCCCGCTCCGCCGGGCCGAGCTCCCGGGGGCTGCGGCGCCCTCAGTGCCCGCGCAAAGAGCGCTGCGGCTGCAGCCGCTCCTGCGGAGCAGCCACGGGGATGCAGAGAGGCCTCAGGCTGCAGCAGTGCGCTATCGGAGGCGGAGAATAAACAGCTACAGCAACTGCGCTGTGACCTTACAGGCCTTCAAGCTAAGACCAGTCAAGTCCTGACCCTTGCCAAGTCCCTAAGAGTAGGCTAAGTAAGGATGATCAATATTTTGGGGGATCTAAGAGACACTTCACTCACATCGCCCCCCAAAAATCATTGTGTGTTATTAACTGATGTTTTTCACTTGCACATAGCCATGTAATTTATACAGAAATAACAGAAGTGCCTTACATATTCTGATTTTAACAGAATATAACAACCTTTTTTCCCCTACATGTTGTCCTAATGGGCCAGGAACTTTTTTCAGAATAGTATAGATGTTCTGCATTATTTCCTATTTTTTAAGCTGCTTAAGATAATGGAATGCTTATTTGGGACTTACAACTCTATCACGGAAAATGTGTATGCTAGAAACATAGAGTCCAGTGGGATGAATGGTACACAAACAGTGCCTGTGTGCAAAAGAGGAACAATTACAGAATTCATATCAAAACTGTTAATTTACTCAAAGTTGTTCAGTTTGTTATAAACACCTTTGGAATAGCGAAGTAAAAAATACCTAGGTGTTCAATATCTCTGTGTATGCATTACTCAGAAGTATCTCCATGCTGAATAAGAAAATAGACTGTCATTAAGTTAGAAGTTGACATTTCTTAATGTTTTCCGGATTTTGTTGTTATGAAAAATTCCTTTCTGAACTTCCTACATTACTCTGAAAATGAAACAACATGGTAATGGAAGAGTTAGAAAGCTAAAGTGGGTTTTGATTATTCATTTGGTTACTGCATGTATCAATTAAGGTAGGATAACCTAAAAGCAGATAGCTAGTTGTAATACACACAGAAGCCAAACACTGCTCTATCATTGCCTGTTCAGTTTGATTCTCATAAAATATGAGTGGAGTCTTCTCACATAGCTTATGTTCCAGTATTGTAGCAGAGCAGACTAAAAGGCAGACTCCTTTTCCCTAAAACTGACATCTCAGTAGACTGATGGTGCAATGAACGACCACTCAGCAGTGCTTTTGGTTTCTACAGGTAGGAGGAGATGTTATGAAATGTAATAATGGGCTGTGAAGGCCTCTTTTGAAAAAAAAGGAAACCCTAATGGATAAAATTTATAGCTTACTTTCAAAAATAAATCTGAGAGTTGAGAGATCTTTCCCCAAAACTTCAATAGCAATTGCTATTGTGCTTTGTTCTTGCATATTTCAAGCTGCTACATAAATACTAACAAACTATTGCTATAGCACCACACAACACTGTGGTCTCTTTCAAACTTTCATACTATAAGCTAGAAATGCAGAAGGTGAAAAAGATGAAAGTCAGAATCTGTCTCTGTGGGTCTGTGTGAGCCAAAGATACTGAGGGTTGCTGATCAGTCAAAAGAAGGTACAGGCCTGAAGCAGGATGTTCAGAGCTGGGATTAAAGGCAACACTTTCTCTTCTATAGCAAAATCTGGGGCTAAGGACAGGCTCAAGGAACCTAATCCCTGACTAAGCACATGAGAGGCCCTGGTAGCCCCAGCTGGAACAGCAAAGTGCTCTGCAGCAAGCTGAGCACTTCCAGCTCTTATCAGGAAGACACCTATATGTGACCATCTTGCTTTATGAGATCCAGTTTTAGTTTATTATATAAACTGACAGCCAAATAGTCTCTGCACTAAAAGTAATTATGAAAGAAATCTGAGCTGGTATCAGACATCTCATGTTTCTGTTTTTCTGCACTTACCTTTTGCTCTCTCTACATCACAATACAGTGAACAAGAATTCAGTTAATTGGTTTTATGTATTCACTCCCTCCCTCACAACTCACACATTTCAAACTTCACCATGGAGTACTCTACAAGGAGAAAAGGGACTTGGGATAGAAGTGAAGAGGACAAAACACTAATAGAAGGAAAAACACTAATAAGTGATCTCCTCTTATTATAACAGATTATTTAACTATATATTATTTTTAAATTTTATGCAGAGCAAAGAGCGCATCATGTTGTTTCTCTGGATTATGCAGATTCTGAGTTTTAAATGGGTAAAATACCCCCCATGACAGCTGACAGTAAAAAAAAATAAATTAGACAACAATAATACATTTCATCATATCTCAATCGCTGTACAAATTTCTTCTTTAAGAAAAGGTACCCTTTAGGCCCCTTTATAGAAAAAAAAAATTGTGAAAAGGGCTGCAATACAAGCCTAAAATACTATCTGGCTTAATATCAAATCTGGACTCTAGAATGGCTGAATGGGGCTGTTGCTGTGTAACAAAATATGCTGGTTTTAAACTGAAAGAGGATAGATTTAGATTAGATATAAGGAAGTAATCCTTCACTATGAAGTTCCAGTGAGGCACTGGAACAGGTTGCCCAGAGAAGCTGTGGAAGTGCTCAAGGCCAGGTTGGATGGGGCTTTGTGCAACCTGGTCTAGTGGAAGGTGTCCCTGCCCCCAGCAAGGGGTTTGGAACTAGATGGTCTTTAAAGGTCTCTTCCAACTCAAGCAATTATGTGAGCCTATGATTCTACTGCACCTGTAAAAGTTGACAACAGCACACACCTAAAACTTAAAATAATTGGATAAGCATCAGGTTGCACTTTTGAAAGGGGCTGTAACAGTAGCTCCCACATGAAATGACAAATCACACCCATCATTTTCTTGTGTCATGCCTTGAAGAAACCACAAATCCCTTCAATCTGAAGTTACAGAGTAAAAGTAATAGCACCTTGCTGTCCGTTGTGTCCTGATAACACATGTTTAATGATGTACCTTAAATTTCAACACGGTGCCGAACTGTTCACACATCTCCGTTTCCCACTTTACCATAAACAGGGAAGCCAGACATGGCAGCAGTCCTCTCCCTGCATCAGTGTTTATTTACGTTTCCGGAAGAGCTCTTTTTTGAGTAGCTGGGAAGCCTAAAAGTGGATACAGTTTATACACCGAGATCAGTAGTTTGTTTGCCGAAGTCGCCTGGCAAAGTGTGACTTAAGGCTGCCCATCGTGCCCTGATGCCCGAAGGGGCTGCTCTAAGGAATCGTGTCCCTTCCTTCCGTCCCCGGCTCCGTCCCCGTTAGCCAGCCTCGCCCCCCGTTAGGCAGCGCGGGGCAGGGGGAGGCCGGGGCGGTAATGAATGAAGAGCCCGCCTTGGCTCCCGGCGGGGCTGGGTCTGTCCCAGGGGCGGATTTAACAGTAGCTCGGTGATGGCAAATATTCCCCTTGTCCTGGCGGGGGAGCCAAACGCCTTCGATCTGTAGCCGGGAAGGTTGGTGGCTTTTTTTTTTTTTTCGGCTGTTGTTGCTGCTGGGTTTATTGTTGGGGAAGTGGGAGGCTCATTTGCGAGCTGGTTGCCCAGCCGCAGGCCACGGCTCTAGCCCGACATCCCTCCAAATGCACTCCCGCTAAAGACCGGCTATTTTTTGGGGGATCACCCTCGGCACGCCGCACACGCACCCTTTCCCCCCTCTAAATTCATACCAATGGTGAGCGGCGGCCCTCTCCCCTATCCTCCTTTTCCCGTGAGATGTTTTTCCACGCCACGCGGGGCCGGTATTCGCCGGCGCCACCTGAGGCCTTTCGTCCCGAGCTGCTCCCCACGCACCCTGTCTGTCTGTCTGTCTCCCCGTGCAGAGCTCCGGCAACGCGTCCTACCGATGCTCCATGTCGTCCTCCGCCGATTTCTCCGACGAGGAGGACTTCAGCCAGAGGTCGGGGACGGTGTCGCCGGCGCCGGGGGACACGCTGCCCTGGAACCTGCCCAAACACGAGCGGTCCAAGCGGAAGATCCAGGGCGGCTCAGTGCTGGACCCCGCCGAGCGGGCCGTGCTGCGCATCGCCGGTAAGGCGCGGTCGGGGCCGGCGGGGCAAGGGGCGGCCGGGGGCAGAGGGGACCCCCGTCCCTTCTCTTTCAGAGCGCGGCCCCGCCGGGCGGTGACTAAGCTCTTTGGCCGCCTTTTCCGGCTGGGTGAACTGATGCGTATGGAAGGCGAGCCGAAACACGCGCAGGTGCGCCCATTAAACTTTCATGCGAAAAAGCATCAGCGGCCGGGGGCTGCAGCCGCGGCGAGGGGCGGCTCAGCGGGGCCGGCGCTTTTTTCGGCCCACAAGGCCGAGGCAGCCCCCGGCCGCCCTGGGTGGAAGCGCCGCGGGACCGCCCGCAGCACGGGGAGAGGCCGCGGCGGCCGATGATGCTCCGTGAGGGGCGGGGGACCGGGGCCGGGCATTGTCCGCTCGGGGCCGGGGCTGCGCTCGGGGTGGACGGGGACCGGAACGGAGCCGCCCCGGTGTGCCGGAGGCGCCGACGGGCTCTGGTCCGCGGCCCGGCAACAATTGATGTCGAAAATAGGGCGGAGGTCCGCATCACCCTGGCAAAAGCTGGAAAACGCCTGTAAATGAATCCCAGAAAGATGAGGCGGTCCCCAGTGCTCTCCGCGGACACCGCTGTTGTTCTCCCCTCCCCAACTACCCCGATTATATACGCGTCTCCATGGGTCCTTCCCGGACACCATTTCCCAGGGTAACCATTCCTAGCGGCGCTATTAGCGGGGGCAGCGCTGCGGAGCCGGGCTCCCACCAGCCGCAGGATGCAGCCGCGCCTGGGGAGGGTGCGGAGCCGGCCCGACCGCCCGCAGATCTCGCTGCCCCCCGCGGGCAGGGTGCGCAGGACGGGGCAGCGGCGGGCCGAGGGCAGGGCAGCAGGGACCGCAGCGGAGCAGGGACCGCAGCGGAGCGGGGACCGCAGCGGAGCGGGCCCGGCGGCGGGGTCAGCGCCGGGGGACACCGGGGGAACGCAGGCGCGGCGGTGACACCTGCAGCAGGGCCGCGCCCGCCCCGCCGGGACTGCGGGAGCTCCCGGCCCCGCCGCCTGCCGGCCTGGGGTCCCTCCCCGCTCGGTCCCTGCCCGAGAGTGCAGTGTCCCCACCGGCGCCGTCAGCGCTGCAGGCGTCGCGTCCCCGCCCCGGCAGCCGCCACCCTCCTCGTCTCGGGGGGAGGCGGGAGGCGGCGGTGGAGCTCGCCGGCCCCGCGGGCGGTGCCTCGGCCATGGGGCTGGAGCCGGGGTCTGCGGCGGGGAGGCGGCGGCCGCCGCCGGGCTGGGGCCGCCCCTCCGCGCTCCGAGGGGCGGCTACCGAAACCCGAGCGGCCGCCCGCGGGGGCGTTTCCTCGGCCGGGCTGGCAGCGCCTCCCCCCGCCCGCCCCTGCCGGCTGCTGCCGGGGCTTTTCTTGTGCCATCCCCGAGGCTGCCGGCCGCCCCGAGCCGCGCAGGGCTGGGCGAGCTGCTGGCCATGGCTGGCTACCTCTCCCCCGGCGCGTATTTCTACGCCGAGGAGCAGGAGTACCTGCAGGCCTACGAAGATGTCCTAGAGAGATACAAAGGTAGGGCAGCGCTCGCCGCCGCGCCCGCCCGGCCGCTCTCCGGCCACGCCGGGTGTGGCGACTGCGGAGCCGGGAGGCGCTGGGGCAGGTGGGGAAGATTGGTGGCCCCGCGTCCCTGCGAGGGTCGGTCTGGGGGCAAGGGACGTGGGCGGCTTGTGCGATGGATATAAATACCGTGTCACCTCACCAGTGTGTGACAGGCGCTCTCGCGTGTTTAAAAGTCGCTTTTTCGAGTGCAGTACGGATACAGGGATTTATGTCTCGATGTACGCACATATTTAAAGCTTCGGTTTATTTTTACCTATTTGTTTATTTATTTGGGGTTTTTTGGGCTGGGACAAAGAATTAGCTTAGTTCGTGTAGCACCTGAGTTTTGTTATCGAATACAGAAAAATAAGGAAAAAAGCATTTATCAGGGTGAAGATGTATGCAGCTAAATTAATCCTGCTAGAAATGTAAATTGCATTGATTTCTTGAAGATATCGGGATGGAAGGGATGGTTTGGATGATTCACTGCTGTTTTTCAGTACATTTGCTAGTACTAAATCTGAAGCTTATCGTAAGTGTTACAGCTCTGATTTTAATCCAAGTGCGAAATGGATGGAGTTAACTGTTCACACTGAACCTTCATCCCTGAAACAGTTTTTACAGCATGTCACAGCATATGCTGACATTTGCAGTGCTGAGTCCTTTTGTAACGTTAGGGAATAAGATGTTATGTTTCATATTTGAAGTTTTTCAGCTGTATGTCTTCAATCAGTCCTGAAGGTTTTTGCTAAATGGTTTCCACTGATGGGAATGGGAGTGGCATAGTTTAAGACAGCTTGATTTGAAGATACTGATAAATGATTTTATTTATTCTGTGTTGTTAGTAGCAGTATTTTGAATAATAAACCCTCAACAGATGGTTATTTTGACTATGGGAACTTGTTGGGTCTGAGTGTACTTTATACTGGTGTCACTTGCAATTTCATGTGTCATTAGCAGTATTGACTAATGACTCCTTTGTGTCTGTTGCCCATTGTGTCAATGCAGCAATGGAGCATGTGCACCGTTTCTGTACTCAAATGCATTTGTGCTTTTTGGTTGAGAAATAATTACCATTTGGTGATTGCCATCATCTTCACAACCATGTCTTTATTCCATTCTCTCATTTTTCTTAAGTCCTCAATTTATATGCAGCTGATCTGATTTGTGCAAAATTTTGGAGCTAGTAGGCTGTTTACTTTTTAAATAAACACTGAGAAAGCTTGTTTTTCTGCTTTGGATCACCTTTTATTTCCTGCTAGAATTAGGCTTAATAAGGTTTCTTCTCATACCAATTACTTGCTTAGAAAGCAAGGGAAATCTCTTTCTCTCTGGGAAAGAGATTAGGCCCAATTTCCCCTATTTCAATGGGTGTTTTATCAGGAATGGGACTGAAAGGTCTGTTTTTTATAGGTTGGGGAACAATAGGATTTTAATTAAATAAACTCTGAAAGCTAATTTACATCTCTGTAAGAAATAAACCACTTTCTGAAAGTATTTGAGTATATCTTATTGTGGGAGTAACACAAAGTCCATTCATATGCCTTTTTCAGTGACCCCTGAATCCTGAAATTATTTGGAAGGATCCAATGTCTGTTGTCTTAGTTTTAAGTGTCATATTTTGTATATTGGTATGCTGTGTTTTGCTGCTCAAGGTAGATTTTATTCAGCCATTTGGAGCAAAGGTAAATGTTTGGACTTGTTTTAAATAGGATGTATTAGAAATCTGGAAAGCACATTACTTTCTAAAATGTGTTTTCAAGCCAGTCATGATTTCCCATTTGAGTCCCAGTAGCATGACTTCACTACAGCGATTGTTGTTCTGATGACTTGCTATGGGAGCTGATCTAATCAGAAAAGAATTGCTACAATATAGGCTTTGAAGAGGGAGTGCCATTTCTCTGGATTTCTCAGTTTTGTAAACACCTCCTTCAGTAAATTTCTTAATCAAATGTGAACTATGTTGGCTTTATAAGACGAGCTTCAATCTATAATTTTAATGCTGATAGTTCTTTTTTTTTTTCCTTTGTACAGTCTGCAGAATGCTTCATACTCATCTAGGCCATTATCAGAGTGCCAAATTATCTATGTCCCAGCTGTTGAGTACTGTAACTAGCAGAGTCAGCTGTACAAAATTCATTGCCTGTCTTGGAAGGCTTGGGATCGTATGATGCCGCATCATTAAGATGTTCAGGCAGTTTGACTTAGGAAGATAAAAGCTGCCCTTTGTAAACATAGAAAAGTGAAATTTTACCCTTCCTCTGTTTCTGTTTCCAAAGTAGGCTGCAGATTTTGAAGATCATGCCATACCAAGTACCTTGTTGTTTTAGAAATTGAAAACCAGATATTTGTGTGTCTCCAAATTCTGTCTGCTGATCATGTCTCTGGCTGTGACAGTAAATAATTAGGCAACTGTTTGCTAAATCTGACATACCACTGAAGTGCTGTTTGCTATGGGAGAAGAGAGTGTTTTCTGATCCCTGGTCAGCTCAGTTGCTGGCTGTCAATTTTTTTTTTTTTTTTCTTGATTAGTAATTATTTGGCAGTATTTCTAAAGCATTTTGATGGAGGGAAAACAGTCACATTATCTCAGATGTTTCAGAAATCAGATTGAATCCAGCTACTTATTCAGGGGAAAAAATTGCTTCTTTGTTGGTAGCACCTCTAAGAATTCAAAGGCAAAGAGAGAGTGGCAAAAAACCATCTAGTATAGTTTATCTGAAGTATTTTAGATATTTCACAGCTTGTTTAAGTAATAAGAGAAATCATACAAATATTTGTTAATATAATTAAGATTCAACATTTTCTCAAAAATTATATTTGAATTCTCTGGGAGGTTGTAAAGAACTTCAAAAATTATTCTTGGTGCTCTGTAAGTTACCTCACAGTTGCCTGGGAAGAAAATGTAATGAAATTGTTAGCTGTAGCCTTTTTGATAAATAAGAAAATATGTGATAGTATTTCATATACTTTTCATTTTTAAAGCATTAATTGCCATCTCTGTCATATGGCATAGGAATGCATTGTTTGGTACCGTTATTATTTGAGCATTAAATATTTGAAGATTATGGTTTTAAGCTATGAGTGCAAGATGTTCATTAGATTTCCTCTGCTATAAATCTGAAGTAATAAACTGAGAATCAAGTTTATATATATAAATTTATCATCCCTCTGAAATGGTCACTCTTTAATTTAACTCTGTATTTTTCAGTTCAGGTAGTAAACTTTTATTTGAATAGCAGTTGCAACAAGCCTTTTCTGAAAGATTTTGCACAATTATGTAACTAGGTTGTCTCCATTTTGACATCATTTTTGCTAGGGGTACATCTGTTAATGACAGCATGACTGCAGTACCTGGAAAAGAGCTAACTCATGGAGTAAAGTGTTGAATAAATCATAGTTATTCAACAACATTCTTTAACTATGTAAGCCCTTGAAGATTAAAATATAGGGTTATCTGGGCTGTGCACAGCTTTTAATGCTGTAGATTTATACACCTGTATCTATAGGAAACAGATCTATTAGAAAATTCAGCTTGACATGACTGCCCATGAAAAATGGAGTCTTGCAGTTCAGGGACTTGACAAAATTGTTGCTAATGCCAGGAAAGGTATCACATGAATCTTTTGTTTGCAATGGGTGCCTGATTAGTGCTTCCTTTGGGTACTTTGGGCTTGCTGCATAGCCCTGGTGTCCATAGGAAGGAGAGGTAAGCCTGGGAGACAGCAAAACTCAGGTTGGGTTGTTAAACTTTGATACATTCTGTTTCAGAGTTGGCATTGCTCTCTTGCTTTAAAAAGATCTGTAATACTACACATTCAGCTGAAGCACAGCAAACAGCTCTGGTTCTGTATTCTGAGAACAAAGACACTGGAGATGGACGAGAGCTAGCAGGTCATCTGATGCATTTTGTTGCCTGTTTAGGGTTCAGAGACAATGTAATTTGTTCTAATGATTGATTGAGGGCAGTGTCAAGTAAAGCTGTTCTGACATTGGGTACAGGTTTTGAATTAAGATAGAAACAATAGATGCCTGTTGTCCAGCTCCTTTGAGCTGACTTCAATAAGGGAGCATTTGCACAGAATGGTTTTTATACATCTGAAAATGAATTTTAGGAATTTGGAGGCTCCTAAATGTGTTAGGTATCAGATTTAGTCCAGGGATATTATTCTTCAGAGATGATCATAGAGCAAAGACAGTAGGGGCCATGATAGATGCTCCTGGCTCTGGAATATGTGAATTTCTGAATCTCCTTATTTATGCTTTGAAGTTGGGGAGCTGAATTTTTAGTCAGCAGAAATCATGCTCTTCTGGGTTCTCATCTGTGAACTAATTGGATCTTCTGCTTCAGGGTTCTGATTTTGAATGCAGCAGGAAATCCTAAAGTGAGTAATTGATTAGGTAGTTTCCACTATGGATAGTTTTCTTTGGCCTCTTTTCAGGTGCTGGTAGTATCTAGTCTCTGGTCTTGGGATTGATCTTTTGTTTTCTTTTTTTTTAATGGGAAAGTTATTTTGGCTGACTATTGGGCACGTGTGGATTATCCAACTGCGTGTCACCTAATCCTTTCTTTGCCACCATGCCAGTCTTCAGCAAGACAACCCTGTTGTTTCCCATATTCTTAGCACATTTCCTTCAGCAGGTTACCCTCCTGGGATAGAAGAATTGTAGCCAACAGAAAATGCCTTCAATTAGGGATGGAAACATAATAGCTTCTGTGCTGTCTGAAGTCGGGCAAAGTTAATGGTCAACTTGGGCCACCTAAAATGTAAAACCTGAAGTTTTCTTCTGTTTCAGCATTCCTCCTTATTTAAAGCAGAAGTTCTGACTTTTAAATGGCTTGGAGATGGGATATTTCCTTGAGTACATTAATCTTAAATATGAACCAGGTCTTGCTGATTTGACTTGTATGAGGTGTCCACTTGAGCTAAAGGGAAGAGGTCTTGCAGTAAAATAGAAAGAACCTGAATGTTGGGCAATTCAGTGAGATTTGTTTGTGTAAAGGCCTCGAGATTTGGGCAGAATTTCCTGAAGCTGAGTTTGATGGGATACATAAACTGTGGCAGCTTCTCCATGATTTTAATAGATACCTGTTTGGTGGACTAAGGCAGACAGAATTTGCCATTGATTCAATATCTTTTATATGTGAATTGGAGAAGACATCAAAGGTCTGCTTCTTTGCTTTTCTGCTACTTCCCAATTCCCATTGAGTCAGCAACATCTTTTAAGTAGAGCTCATAGGAATATTCCATAGTTCTTTTTTTAGGATGAAAACCAAGAGATGGTCAGGTATGAGGGGAGGAGAAAAGGAAAATGAACTTGAGTCACTATTGGGTTGAAAGGTTTATTTTATCTCAATCTATATTTCTGGTTGAGGTGTTAATAATTGTTTTCTGTGATCAACTTGGCTAATTTCTAGTGGGATTTTGCTTGAAAACCAGATTATGCTTTATTATTTTTCCTTTATGCTGTTTAAAACAAGCCTGATTTGAGGAATTTATTCCACCATTTCAACATGTACTTGGAATTAACTACTTTGTAAAATAAAAATGGGCTTATTCATATGCCTGAATTTAAGTGCAAGTATTTTATAAGTTCAGTCTTAAAATAATAACATTTTGTAAATGTCAAATATGAATGCAGCTTATGCATGCCTGAAATGTTTCCTGTAAAACATCATTAAAGCCGTTTAAGTTAACAAAGCCTTGTTTTTCTGTAGTGGGTGAAAATATTCATGTACTGAATGCTTCCAGTCAGCCCAGCTTTCAAACAGGTGAAACAATGCTTACAAAGACACTTCAGTCTGCTGGTCAGATCCTGAAGGGCATGTTAATAGCCACATCTACAAGCTGATCTGTGTAGGCAGACTTGGTGCTTTTGTGGTGGAAAGACTGGCACTGGAAACCCACCCACCCACACAAGGCTCTTCCCAAGACTGGGGTCCAAGTAATAGCTGATCCTTTGATAAGGCATATTCCTCCTAAAGTCAGGCCTTCTGTAGGGAATTCCAGTTTGGCTGTAGCTGCATTAAAAGCAAGTCAGCGTGGCTCCAGATTTAATTTTATTTTACCTGGTGAGTACATAATTTTCCTGTGGAGTGTTAATCTATGAATTCCTTGGATTTTGTACAAGATGAAAATAGGTGCCAATAAATCTGTAAAAGGGTGAAGATTCCAGGCAAATGTATTGAAGGTTAAATTCTGCACCTTGCAATCACACAATTAGTGTAGCTATTTCTGTAGGACAAGGAGGATTAGGTCTCTGATGGGCTTTCCAGTGGCATAGGCCAAAATCTGCTCTTGATTATAGCCACATGGCCCTTTTGAACTTGGTTTACTTTTAAACATATCTTCATTGTTCAGTTTCATAGTTAATATGTGAAATTACAGTATTTAATTTCATGTATGTGTTCTGCAATGCATATAAATACAGATCAGCAGTTAAGTGGGGTTCATAACCTAATTGTGTTGGAAAAGTAAATTAGTTTGGCCTGAGGTTCAGGTATCCAGCTATCTGACAGCTATGACACTTGGCACCACGTGGATCTAAAATTAGTAGAGCTCTTCTATACTGGGATTAGAGACATGTGTGTATGTTTTAGTTCACAAAATGGGTAAAAGTCTGACTTTGTATGCAGCTTTCAGAGGCATGGTTTGGGCATTTTGCAGGTGAGACTATGGGTGAACAGAGAAGTTCCAGAAAGTCTCTTGCTGGGCACTGGAATGGATATCCTGTCAAAGTCTGCTCATGGACTTGGCTTCTGCCTGATCAGATTACCCTCTGTGTGCTCCTCATGTGACGAGTCTCCTAGGCACAGTAGAAGCAACATTAGAAAATGAGTGTAATCATTTGGACAGACATTTTGCAGCAATATTAATGATAAAGCATCCTGAATTGTTCAAGCAAAAGAGCTTTCTTGAAAGGAAAATGGCACTTTCAGTGCTGTGGTTTTTATTCGAACAAAACTTCTGTTAATTTTGGTGGGAGTCAGGAACTTAGCTATTGATGTTTATAAATATTTAATGCTTTAAATTACTTTGCCTTTAGATAAAGTTTTAATTTTGAGATAAAGGGTTTACATTACATCCTAGGAATTAAGAAATGACTAGAGCACTTGTCTGGAGAAGCCACTGCCGTGTAGTTGTATACAACTTCTGGGAACAAGGTATTATTGCTAAGGTAGTTCTGGTTTCAGAGTAGGATATTTTCAAAAGAACATAGAGCAATGTGATTGCAAGTCCCAATGACCTTTAATAGCAGTTAGGCTCTTCCCTGCTGTTTGTGCCTTGGAGGTTTTCCTCTGGTGGCTATATGTTCATTATTGAGATCATAATCTGATGTTGGAAAAAATTTCATAATACCATGTATTACAGAGCAGTTCTGCATTTAAAATTCCATTTTTGAAATGTTTTAAATATGAAGTCTTCTCTGGAGAAAAAGTAATCCTAATTTTTAGAAAGAAAGTTGATTTATTAATTAAAAAGGACATACATTTCAAACATTCTGAAATTTTCTTCATAGAGTGGATGTGTTAGGCTTTATGCCTTCCACTCTCTTAATTTTTTACAAAGCAGTTGCTGAGAAAAATTTGTGGGTTTGAGCAGGTTTTCATTTTGCTCTACTGGAAATTTTTTGTCTACCTCCAGTTTACACTGGAGTTAAAGCAGCCTTTGGCTCAGTATCTCTTTAAAGTAGAAAAGAACAGACACAGATGAGCCACAGGAAGAAAGCCAAAGTTGATTAGGTCCCTTGATGAAATTACCTTATAATTTTACCATGCTCAACCAGATACTTTTGCACTGTATTTTTTTTCAATATTTTAAAATAGAGCCCTTGTTAACAGAGTCCATGTAGTTCTTGTGAGGCCAGATCTGTCCTACCTCTGAGAATATTCACTCAAATTCTCATTTTCTGCTGTTGCAAATTGTATTAAATGAAATCACATTGGTTCTTGCAGACCTTGTATGTTTCTACTTAAACTGTACACTTATTTTTGCTTTCTCATGGATATACATTTCCTTCAGATCTTGGATTACACTGAATCCAGCCATCCAACATGCTGTTTAAAGTGGGTGTATGGTAGGACTGAGCAGCATCAAACCGTTATAATCTAATTTATAAAGATTATATTAGTATCCTAGAAACAATACATGTTTATGCCTTGATATTTTGACTATCATACTGAAGCATTTTTTTGCTTTGGGAACAACAAAATACTCAGGAGAATGTCAAGAATTAGGTTTACACTTTGAGAGCTTGTGTGTCTCTCCAATAATTTGCAATTTAATACCAAATATAAGGATTTGATTAAATAACAATAGCAAGTGGGTGGTCATCTTTATTCTTAGCTTGAAATGTCCTTTGAATTTGGTGCCTAGATTTTTGTAGCCATTTCAGTGGCAATGCTGTGAATCATCTGTTGCAGGTCTGGGTGTATGACTAAATTGTTGATGGATCTTTGTATAATTTGTTCTGGATACTGTTTTTTTTTTCTCTTTGCATTTCCTCATCTAATACACTTTGAGTCTACTCACTTCTGACCTTTGATCATTTGGCTTCTTTTGGGAATACTTCTTCATTGGAGGCTGGGGGAAGCTTTTGGGTTTTTTTAAAAGACTTTGTTGCTAGCATCTGGAAGACCCTCTACCTTTCGTTCCCCTTTCTTCTTTCCTTCATTATCTTTTAAGTTAAATTTCAGCAGTAGGTTGGATTCCTTGTTAAACTGCAGGCAGACGATGGGTTTCCTTTCAGGTGTTGAATTGTACATCCTCATCAGGCTGGTCCCTTCCCTCTCATAGTGGAAAAGGAGAAGTCCTCTATTCCATTCTCCTCCTGCTGCCACTGGCACAGAGAGCACTTGAGCAGTGGCTCTGGTCTAGGAAGCAGTGTGGGCTTCACTCCCTGAACTGTAGTCAAAGCTGTTGAGACATCTTTGAGCTTTTCCTTATCATAATGAAATGTAGAAAACTCTGTGTGTTGAATGAGATTTCTCAGACTATGTGGCCACGTGCTGGTTCCTGCTGTGAACTTGAGTTCCTGGAGTCAGGATCGAGCCTGACTGGAACTCGAGTATCAGGTCATGCATCATGATGTGCTCCTGTCCTGCTGTGAGAGAAATTCAAGGCTAAATTCAAGTTTAATCTCTGTCAGGGAAAGTGCAGAGAGAGGGAACACCACCAAGCAGACAGACAGATGACATCTAAAATGTTTCTTTTGCTCCCAGCTTCAGTACTCTGACTGGCACCTGGGTGTGTGAGCATTGCTGCTCAGGGTGAGAGAGTCAGTCTGGATTTGCACTGCCAGTGAAAGCAAATGCTCCACCCTGCTGTTAATTATGAAATACACCAAGATGTTTTCTGTATCTTAACTGCATTTGAAACGCCAAAGATTTGTTTTCCATGTGTTGGCTTAATGACTTGGCTGATAAATAATTTTTGTTTGATTAATTTGCTTTTTTTCTTCTGAGTAAATAAACAGATGATCACAGTATTTTTCTTGATGACTAGCAGTTATTGTTGACCAAGATACTATATGAAATAATGGAGTCTGCTTGCAATTTGATTTTGTCAGTGTAGCAGAAGGGAGTCTTATTAACATTTTTGTATTTTCATGATTTTTTTTCAGTTAAAATATTTTTACTTCAATATTTCAAGATTAAAAATCTCAGGATCTACAAGTTCTTTCTTTGCCATGGTACTAAAGCATTTAATGGCTGTACATATTCTTTGGTGCTTCTACTATTGATGTACTTTGTGATGCGAGTGTGATTGAATGTAGTACTTCTGTTGCATTGCTGTTTTATGTAGTATATCTTTGATGTGAATTTAAGAATTCCCTTTGATTTTTTTTTCTTTTAGGTAGTTCTCAAATACCTAGTATAAGATTTATTGATTTGTATGCAGTTAACATACAGTTTTCCACTGATAGTTTTGGTAGTTCAGAGATGCTTATCTTCTGTTTTTAATTTTGTTGGGTTTGGTTTTTTTTAACTTTTTATTTTAATCATATTTCCTATCTTGCTATTTCTAATAATCCTCCTAGTTTCAGTAAGTGAGTCTGAGTCTGAACATTTTGGAGTTCTCCCAATCTGAACACATTGGTCTCATCAGACAAGACTGGTTTTGTTTGCTGCCTTCTCCAGCTCTCTAGTAAATGTACAATACATTGTTGACTTCTGGAAAACCACACCATTTTCTCATGTTGGAAGACAGTCAAGATTCAAGAATTTATTGTTCTGTAAGTAATTTTTCAGGCTACAAAAGGATTGTGCCCTATATACTTATTGATTTTAGTTAGCTTTTATAAATATGAGTCAAATTTCCTTGTATTTATATGTACGTGTACACACACACACACACACATATATGTATATACACACACACACAGCCATACACATAGCTGGTTTTGTTTTTAACTCAGAGGAAATCAAACAGTTATGGAGGAATTTGATTTATCATGACAGAAATTATGAAAACAGGCTGCTCAGGGAAGTGGTGGAATCCCTCAAGGAATTCAAAAGACATGTAGATGTGGCACCTGGGGACATGATTCAGTGTTAGTTTTAAGTTTGATCCTAGTGATTTTGGAGCTCTCTTCCATTCCATTACAGAACATTACATTATATTACATTACATTACATCACAATTTTCCATTATGAGTATTGTTCCCAGTACTTTAGGTTTGTTTTTTTTGTTTTAATTTGTGCTTTCCAGTTACTCTTGGTGGAACTGATTAAAGCTGCACCAGTAATCTCTCAAGCTTTTTCATTTATTTCTTACAAATCATCTGGATAACAGTGATCTATTTTAGTGTAGGTTTTTGTTGTTCGTTTTTTTTTCCTCTGATACCTTAAGTCCACTCTGAGTTAGTTGGTAGTAGATGGCTATGTATGCTGCTTTTTGGTGGATAGTGCTTAAGTTTCATTTCTAAGTAATTTATTCTTTGAGACTTCTTCCTGTGATGAAACTTAGTAATTTTTCTGTGAAGGAGGCTGTGGGGAAAGGAAAAACATATTGTTGTCTTAAAGCCTAGGACCTTTCTCTGTAAAGAATTTATTCAGATACTAAGCCTTTGCAGTGGCCTGTCTATTCTCACCACCTCCCTGATTCTGATCATCTGTGAACACTTGTGTTATTGTCTGATTTTGTGTCACAATTCTTATTTACTTTCGATAGTTACTGAGTCTGCTGCTTCTTTTTTTATCCTGATTTTTTCCCACCGTTGTTTGGTTAGGGCTTCTATCTGAATAGGAATTTTGCTATGCCAGAAAGTTTTCTTCCAGCATGTGCCTGTTTACTTGGTGGCACTGGACATTTAGTCTACTAGCCTTCTGGTAGCAGAGTAAATTATACTCTCTAACATTGTAATCTCTTTCTTTTTAAAAAAAATTACTTTAGAACTTCCCTCCATCACCTAACAATATCTGTGGTACATCTAACAAATGGGAAAATTTTAGGAAATAGGGGCACGTGTACATTGTAAAGCAAAAATTTCCCTTAGCACCTAATGTTTTCTCATTTTATCCTGTTAAGATATGTATTTGTTCAATGTAGCTTTGGTTTCAATGTCTCCTGCTTCTATGTGACTTACCTGTTATGCTTTACTCTGTTTTATAACTATAAATCCTGGTCATTTAAAGATACTATTACTGGCCTTTTTAAAATCCAACATAATTTTGACATCTGAAATCTTAACTGCATTAAGATTTTTCATGTTTGGTAGCTGCATATTGGTCTTCTAAAATTTCTCTAAAACTTGAACAAGAAGACAAATGGAGTGAAATCCTCTCTGTTAAATGCTAGTCATCCCCAGTCTTGTCCAAAATACTGACAGTACTTTGTGTTATCATGCAGATAAGTGTCTTGTTAAATTATATCTTGAGACAACTGATCAAAACAACGACTGAATCATGATTTCAAGATTTAACCTTTTTAAATTAGTATTATTGATTTTTTTTTTCTGATTTGGAAGGCAAAAGTGACATTTTTATTAACTTCAGTAAGTACATATTTATATCTGCCTCTTCTCCCAATTGTCTTGCCCATGCTGAAGGTTTCCTGATGGACACTGTTGGCTGCTTTGTGAAGGGGATCTTTCATCATCTGGTTCTTCCTGTGAGTTTGTAAACAGGAATTTTCATATGTCAGTTGCTGCTGATATTTTTAGTATGGCAACAGTTTTATCTGCAAGTGGAGCATTTTATCTCACATGCTGGGCTTTTGACATCAGGGTAAAGCTATTTTCATGTTTAAATTGGTATCACAGTTGCTGTTAGTGTTGGTTTTGGTAATGGGCTTGAATGTCCCAGCCCACCCCACTGGGGTCCCACAGTCTGGGACCCTGTGCCAGCTCCCTGGGAATGACCCTCCAGTGATTCCACAGCAGGGCTGGTCCCCACAGCCTGGCACTGCTGGGTTCCCCCTGTGGGCCCTGGCTCAGCCTCAGCCCATGCCCAGGGAGGCTCCCAGTGCCTGGAGATGCCCTGGTGTCCTGGCTGGGGTGGTGGGGTGGGCTCTGGCTGCCAGGCCTTGCCCTGCTGCCCCTCCATGAGAAGCACCCACCACCCCCAGCACCACGACCGTTCTGTGCAGACCCCTCTTCTGCTTCACCTATTTGTTTGTCAATGGTATATAATGTATTAGTTTGTAGTTTTAGTAGTTTGTAGTCCTCTTTCCTGGCCTCATGGTATGGTGACTTTTCCTATTAGAGTGTGGTTTACACCTGCCAGGCTTTCTGTACCTTCCTGGCAGGCTGTGTTATATCCCATCCTGTTTAATGTGCTGCCATTGTGTGATGACTTGACAGAAAGATCAAATGTGTGCTTGAACATAATGACTTTTATTATATTCATTAGCAGTGCTTAATTACTTTAACCTAACAACCCAGTGATGGGGAAGGACTAGCCATAGAACAAGCTCATTGCACAACTTAAAAGGTTCTAAAATGTGACTCCAACAAGACACTCAGGAGGTGGGAGGCACTCCTTTAGGAGCTAGGAGAGGCTCACACTTTATGCATAAGTATTGCTAGTTGGAAGCATAATTAATGTTCAGAAAATACTGTGATTCTTGTAAGAAATGCTCTGGAGTGTTGCTATGCTGATTTAATGCCCAGCCCTCAGGCCACCCAGTGTACAGAAAGCTCCTTTGTCTGGTGCAGCCAGGAAATGAAGTCTGAGAGGTACTAAAGCCTTAGTACAAACTCAGTGATGTCTGGCAGTATGGGAATATGTAACAAAACTATATAGAAGACAAAGGACAAAATCCAGTCCTAAATCCTGCTAAGTCAGGATGTTAAATGCAGTGGTCCAGGTTGACTGCTTTCCACCACTGAATTTATGAGGGGCATTAGTGTATCTGTGTCTTCTCAGACATACTGCCTTCCCAGAGGTGATGCTCTTGTCCTCTGCCTAGCGTTCACCATATGCCAAAAATCAGATAGCAAACAGCCTGAATGTTTTCTGTGGTTTGCTCAGCAGGGTAACCTAATCCAAAACTGAATGCTGCTTCTGTATGAATTTGCATAAGAATGACAGTGATTTGAGTGTTTGAGAGTTAGGAGTATTTTTAGGCCTCTCTGAGCAGGAAGACTTTTGATTATCTGCAACTAGAATGGCAGGAGTATTTTTTGCTATTTGGGTAGGAATATAATGGTTTTCTTTTAAAGCTGAGTTACTGGGTGAACATGTAGGAGTAAAAAGGCTGAAAGGAAAGCAAGCTATAGATAAGTATGCAGGAGAGAATAGTGTAGGTTCTGGTGATTGCCTCTAAGGTTGCTTTTTGTTTATTGTTGTTAATATCCATGAAAATGAAAAGGGTAGGTTGAAACACTGAGCTGTACCCTCCAGTATGGTAACACTTTCTCAATGAACCAGAGCCAAAGAAATTCCACTAATTTACTCCATAGTGACAACCCATATGAAAGGTAAAGTTGTCAACAAGAATATCAAGAGAGGTTATGATACTGCCTTTTGAGTATGCAACTGTCTTCATTGAAAGCACTCTCTTCTCCACTCCATTGAGTTTCCAGTGATCTGTGATAGGAAACTCTATAAAAATTCCAGAAGAATCAGGCTGTGGCAGGTGGTCCAAGCAGTATTTATGAAAACAGCGGTGAAGATTTGGAAGATAACCGAGATTTCTCCACAGCACCTTCTGTGCTGTCCTGTGGCTAAGGAAATGGGAACTCTGAGGAACTTGGGGAGCAGTGAGCACAGCCTGCCCTCCAAGGGACAGGGTGCCCAGTGTGATGACAAGGCTGGTGGACACGCTGCCCCCAGACCTCTGAGCAGGGCCAGCCTGGGGGCAGTAGCTGATTCGGATCCCCCAGGTGTTTTGAGGTGTGCCCAGGAGCCTTAAGACAGCTCTAAGGGTTCGTGACTCTGCAGCAATGCTATTTCCTTCAGCAGGGCTAATAAACACCTTGGTGCTGAATCTATTTGCACACACTGCATCACTCCTTCCCTCCCT
Source organism: Agelaius tricolor (assembly GCF_023055355.1). Taxonomy (NCBI): domain Eukaryota; kingdom Metazoa; phylum Chordata; class Aves; order Passeriformes; family Icteridae; genus Agelaius; species Agelaius tricolor. Next base: position 90,240,732 of record NW_027269261.1, on the reverse strand, counting down.
GCCCTATGCATTGTGTTATTTCTCTCAGTGTGAAATGGTTATTTCTAATATTGTTATATATTCCTTAAACGAGGTATCTTTGCAGAGATTTCTTTGCAGCACCGTGTTGCTCAGGAAGGAAAGATTGAGTTGTTCAAGTGGACAAGAGATGAGTTCATTCTGTCCCTGTGGCTGCCAATGTATTTCCTTGGCATGGTCTGGATGGGAACTGCTGTGTATAGCCCAGGATGTTTTAGTTTAGAGAAGGGGATCATCTGATAGAAGAGACTGAAGTATGTGTTGAACTATGTAAGAGATTCTTGCGCAGTCGTGTACAGTCTCATGTAGACTTCATTACTGACAGTCCTTGACTATGCAACTTTTTTTTTTTTTAATTACACTTCAGCTTGCCACTGATAATTTTTCTACATCTTGTCCTTATGTCATGATACTAAAGCTAGTATCTTCCTCTAGCTGTCAAAAAGCCCACTGCTGCAAGGTCAGCTTGGGATCCTATGGTTTTGAAATTTATGTATCTCCCCTTGCATGAATGTTGCCTTCATGACCTCGTGCCAAGTGAAATATCACTTGAGCTATTTTTGGTAGTTCTTCAGTGACACATTTCTACCTGAGTCTCCAAGCAACAGCATTTCACCACAATCATGAAAATCCTGTGTTTCTTTTCTGAATGATGAATCTAAAACCTCCATTTTTAGAACAACATTTAGTACAGAAGAAATAAATACAGGTCTAATGTTCACAAGATTCTGATTTCTTTTACTGACTGTTGCTTCCTCTGTTTGTTTTGGTATGTGGAAGCTAAGGAGGCACAGATAATCTTGAGGTGCATAACCTAGTTAATCCTGCCAAGATGCCAGCTGTCTGGTAACCTTTTCCTCCAGCTGAACATCAGGGCTCACTCCAGGAGACCAGTTTCTGCATCTTCCACCTATTTACAGGATAGATGTGAAGGGGAATAAGTGCAGCAGCAAGGTCATGTGAACTCTGAGCAGCCAAGCAATCAATACAAGCAGCACACTTTGGGCTGAGCTGCTGGGTCAGATGTTCAGTTCAAGAGAACAGTGTTTCAGCTGCTCCTTGTCCAAGGCAGCTGAAATGGCTCTTCCATCTCTGTTGGAGAGGATGGTGTTGGCCAGTCATGTGCAGAGGGAATTACAGACTCACTTGCAACAGGGTATGAGAGTTTTGTACTCTGTAATCCAGTAAGACCCAGGGCACATGATCACTTCTGCCATTCAGAAATGCCCAGCCTTGCAAGCATCACGGGTTTAATGCTGCCTGTCTGCATCTGAAAGGACTGTAATTGCTGTGTGGTGTTGCAAAAGGACAAGTTGCTCTAGACTAAGATAAAACAAGAGATTACAGTGCATGAGCCAGTCTGTATTAGCTGCCTCATGTGCCTGCTCATGCTCAGTGGTGAAATGGGATGTAACTAACTCTCCTTTCACAAAGCCCTGTGCTTCGAGGCACATCTGACATTTGCCTCAGAGTAACTGTGATATATCTGATATGCTCTGTGTCCCTTTGTTGCCTGGCCTCACAGTACCCCACTTGTCTTGGGAAGGCATTTCCTTTTCCAGAATGCAGCAGTCAGCATGATTGATGTTTGCCAGGATTAAAGGTAAGGAGTTCAGGACAGTTGCTACAATACTTGGAAACCTGGACTAAAAGTTGAGGCAAAACTTGTTTTACTGTTACATCAATGCCAGTAGATTAGCATGACTGGGACAATTCTGTGACACTGATGCCCACTGCCATAGAGGAACCTTCATTCATGGGCTGAAATTCTTTTTCTCCATATTGGGCGGCAGCCAAGCTCTGTTGGGAATGGTGGATGACCCATGCTCACCCTGAACTGTGCCTGAGAATTGTCTGGGAGGTGGGCAGATGGCATGGGCTGAAAGCAAGCTAGAGATATCAACACCAAAAACTTAATAGAATGGAAGGATTTATTTCTGCTCCCCACGAACACCTGGCTGGTGTTTAATTTGCTAGTATGGATCTAGTCTGAAATGTGTCCTAAAAAAATTTTACAACTTTAGTTTTTTATAATTACTAGGCTATAGTAAGTGTTACAGTTGCCTTCTAGTCACATTAATTAAGCACTCTAAATTCTGATGTTCTATTTTAAGGAGTAGTCATTAGTGGTAAGATTGGAAAAATTGTATATGCAGATTTAGAGCAAAGGCTTTTTATTCTGGATATCATGCTATGGGGAAAATTTCCAAGTTAATAAGTGTTATTTAATTTGTTATGATTTTTATTTGTTTGAGAAAGTATGCCATCTGCTTGAATAAGAGGCTTCAATGCTTTTCCTGACCTCTTTATAAGTTGTTACTTTGCAGTTATGAATTCAGTTTGTTTAAAGTGGGTATTTTACAAGGGAGTATTTCAGTGCATAGGATAAATGAACTTACACCAAGGACATTTCAGGAAGGATTGAAACAAAAAATTAAAGTGAATTTAAGGTTTAGTAGTATCACTGCGTGTTCCAAGCAATGCTTAAGTGGTCAGGAAAGTTGTATTTGAGCATTGACAAGTTGGGTGCTTTTCTGGGAAACTAGCAAAGCTTATGAAGTGCAGGTTAGCCAAAGATGCTTGCTTTCCTCTTAGGCCCAGTGGGCAAGCAGCATGCATTAATATTGTGTGTATATATATACATATAAAATATGTATATAATTTTAAAATATTTTCATATTGTTGGTAATAGAAAAGCTACTTGAACATGGAAATATGTCAAATCCATGCTGGGGTTAGCTTAAGTGCAGTGGAAATGTAGCTACTGGTTTAGAGGTGAAAAGGGAATAATGAACAATCTACAAGAGTTAAAAGCTGAAGCCTTGCATGTGATCAGTATTTCCAGACTTATGCTGTAGTAAGAATTTAGGAGATTGTGAAATTTTTATGCATTGTATGCTGCTGTTATGTTCTCTCCTGTAGCCTTTGGCAGAATTGACTAAGAAAAAGGCAAAAGTAATTTTCTTGGTTATGTTGATGGAGTAAGTTGTTTCTCATGTTTGTTCTGAACAAGAGTTCATGTAATGTGAAAGATAGCTAGTTCTGAGGTAAGACTTATTACTTCTAAAAATATAATCACTTTGTATGGAAGATGATTTTTCAATGGTTTTTTCATATTGAAGACATTAATTCTGTTTCCTCAAATATTATTCCTGAAAATAATAGACTTTTTTTCCTAAAGGTAGCTTACCTCCTTAAAGCAGAATAACTGATATAAGCCTTCTTCAGAAGTCCTTCACAGAACACTTAATTGTCCTTGTGTATACACAAACTTGTGCTGTGGCTGTGCAGCATTAAATTCTCATTTAAAAAATGTAGTGGCCATGTAAGGTCCAAATATTCAATTGATAAGTTTATAAAAAAGAGATTTTTGTTTTTCTTCACAGCAAAAAAAAAAAAAAAAAAAAAAAAAAAAAGGAAAATGGCATTTGTAGTTTGAAAAAAGACCAATAATATTTGGCAACTGAAAAAAACCCAAAACCAGGTGATAAAGTAATAAATCTCTTAGCTTGTCACTGGTCCTCGGGGGCTGCCAGTCACTCTCTGCTGTGCAGAGACATGGGATATGACATGCAGATGACTGCCCATCATCAACTAAATTTTGACAGGCTGTTGGAAAGCCATGGTAGCCCATGAATATTTTCAGCCACCAAGCCTCAGGGACTGTGACCTTTCCAAAGTGATGTGGGAATGCCTTGGATTCCAGTGAAGGCTGGGAAGCATGGGCACCCCTGAAATGCAGGTCTTGCTCTCTGCAGGGCCATGATCAGCACTCTCCTGGTGAGATGCTCCAGCTTTTGATGTGGTTTCATGATGTGGCCGTGTGCCACATAATTTGTTTGGAACTGCATGGAGAGGAGTCTGTGTTGTCACTAGGGATAGCTGGAAAAAAAAATAGAAGGGATCTTCTTATGATTGGATTTATTTACTTATATATTTATATACAGCTTATGTGTTGATACTACAAACATTTTCTCCCTATGCCATGGTGGTGGGTTTTGTGTGTGTCTAGTGTAGCTTGAACTGTGTAGCCTCATTGCTGACATTTCTTATTTTAGACGTGCATAATAGTGTTTTATGCATGTTTCCCTTCTCAAGGAATTTTACTTTTGTTTGGTGCCATTGCTTTGTAACAATGTTTAATACTTTGTAACATATGTGTCTAGTTGAGCTGTAGGGTACCCAGATTCTCTTTACATTAACTTTGCCCCGGACACCTCACTTTGTGTTCAGGCTCACTCCTTTGGGCACATTTAATTTCTCTTATCTCAGGTTATCCATTGTTCCCCAGTTTTATCTTTCCTGAAGACTTGAATTGCTCTCATCACCTTTTGGCAGGTTAGCCTAGCTCCGGGAGAGCAGCCACCGAATACATGAGGTGCAGAGTGAAATTGGATTACTTCCCAGTCATTGTTTTCATTGTGGTGTGAAGATGATGGGTTAGCAGCTAACGAGGTGCACTCGTTTGCATTGTACCCTCTGACAGATTAGACAAGTTGAGTAGTAAGCATCAGCCTCGTGGAAGAAAAGATTTTAATGCATACGCTGGTGATTAAAGCTAATGCTAATTTCAGCTTCAGATAACTCTGTTGGTAGAGGAAAGGGAAAAAAGAAGGGTGACCAGAGAGCATATTCTGTATCACTACATCAAAAAATATGCACTATGATGGCACCCAGGTTTTGGGCCGAAGCATTTGAATTCAGAACAGTTTCAGAAACATCTGATTCTCCAGCTCAGGATGCTGCTGGCTGATAAACTGACTTTGGGAAGAATTTTATACTTCTCTTCAAGGCAACTGAACCATATAATAAGATGGAATTACCAGCACTGTTTGAGTAATGTAAGGTTGTAGGAAAATGAACAGAAAATGAAAATGCAAATATTAGGTATTTGCTTTTCCAGCAGACTAGAATGCATTTAAAAGACTGAAAGAGCAGGAAAATATCTAAAAGCTGTGGTAAATACATAAATCTGAGCTCAGAATGTAATGCTGTAATGCAAAGCTTTATTTTTACTGTGGTGTATTCATTGTGCCTGTGGAGGTGTATGTAGCCGGAAAAGTAAAAGAATAGAACTACTTAAAAAACTGTACTGGAAATATGGCAGACTAGGAAGAGCTAATCTTAAAATATATTTATTAGGCTTGTACATATTTTTTCCTTTGTTTTTTTAATCAGCATTTACTTTTTTTTTTTTCCTTAATACTTTTCTATAATCTGAAAAAGCATCAAATGCTTGTGAGAGCCAAATGCAGAGATCATCTTCTACATGAAATGTGGACATAGATACCTTGTTCCTGTTTCCAGCAACACAAAACAGGCTCTCCAGGAGTGATGTGGAGTAACTGAATTTGCAGCAGACAAGATCAAAGGCAATGCTTACTTTGCAAAAGTCAACCCTTTCTTTTATACTGCCACTGTGTTTTGTGGCTTAGGCTAACTTTCTGAAGTTTAAGGGATTTGTTCATTGATAAAGCAAAATACTCTGAAAGCATGTGAGTCTGTGTGACCACCCAGCCCCAGAAGACAAGACCTCATTCAGCCCAGTGTTGGTTGTTGATATGATACTCATGATAAAGTGATTCACAGACACTTCTAGAAGAGCTGACGTGATGTCTTTAGTGGAAAGGAGACAATTCCTCAAATAATGTTCTTGTCTTTGTGATTTTCTCCCATGTTGGAGTTACAATTACATTGCATAACTGAAACAATCACTGCATAGGGTTAATATAAGTTTGTAGGAAAAACTAGTTGACTGTAATTCTTCATTTATCTAGATTTTTTTTCTTTAAAGAGAAAATAAATAGCCATGCAGTATGGGAGTCTTTTCATGTGAGAAATAAAACTGTGAAAAGAAATGCAGAAATTCCTCAAATATGAAGGCAACCTCCCACACTGTAGGGCTGAATAGATCACTGCTGTAATAAAGTACCTAAGTTCAGTCATCACTTGAAGATCTTGATAAATGTCATAGTACTGTTACTGCAAGTCTTGTAAAGATAAAAAAAAAAGGGCAATGGACTGCTGTTACAGAAAGGAAGGAGGGACAGTAGTAGTTGCTCTCCTTCCCTGTGTGGACCATGATATTTATACTTCTTAAAGTTGACAAATTTTTTCTAGATGGTAAATAGGCTTTATGATTATATAACGGATGAGGAAATTTCAGGAGCATTTCACAATTTGAAATAACACAGCTTCACTCTCCTTGCCTAGTCACTGAATGATGGTTGATTTCCTGTGTGTAGAATTTGTTCTGGAGAAGTATTTTGAAGTTAGGGTGCAGAAGATGGTATTTGAGCTTGAGTTTAAACTGATTTTTGCATTTAAATTTTTTCAGTGATGAATTACTGTGATGCATAGCTGAAGGCTGAGGTACCCAAAACTGGTAATGCTCTATCAAATAACAAATTATTTTTGTTTGTTCATATCTGTTAGTGGTAAGAGTAGTCCACAATACACAGGTATTTTTTGGTAAAAAAGTGTAACTAGCTTGGTCACATGAATAATTTTCAGAGGAATATATGTTAAGTAGTGCTGCTGAAAGGCATTTTTAAAGGCCTCATAAAAAAAAAATTAAAGGCCTCATTAAAAAAAATACATAAGCATGATTTCAATGATTTCAGACTTGGGCTTTTAAAAATGTGTGATAATTATTATAGAAGATTTAATAAATTATTCCATTGCAGTTTTGTTTTTCCTTATTGCAGTTCATATTTCAATGTATTTCAGTTGCTTACATATGTAGAATTGTGCCTACTTCTACATGGTGTTGGCAGAATGCTAGGGAGCATCACTCTAAACAGTGAGACTAGCTGTAATAAAAGACCAGCTGCCATGTGTGTTGTCATTTCTGTGATCAAGGCTGTGACTCTTGTAACATTTTGTCAGAAAAGAAGTCCACTGAGTTTGTAGCTTTGTCTTTTACTTGAGTAAATGGATGATGTGTTTTAACTTCTTACTCTTGTGCTCACTGTATTTAAAAAAAAACAACAACAAACCAACCACCCACAAAACCCCCTCACACAAAAAAGCCAAACTTGCCCCCCTTGCCAGCCATTACAGTATTGAAGGGCATGCACAGGGCTATGACAGCAATGTGAAGGTCAAGAGTAATCCTACCTCACTCAAAATTAGGAGTGTGGTACCTAAGCTCACAACCACATTTTTGGACATACCCCTTTCTGTTAACTACAGAGTTCTTTCCATGTCTTACCTCACAGCCCATCCATGTCTGATTTAATACTGGGATGAGCCCCAGGCACATACTACTAATTTTTTCTTTTGCTTTTTCATTCAGTCTGAATCCTGGGTTGCAAGGAAAGAAAACATGGGCATGGGGATGTAAGAAAGCTGCAGTGTACTCAGGTCAGCTCCTTGGTCTGAATAATCTTACAGCCTGTTGCAGATATGGGTATTCTGCAGTGTTGGTGTAGCCTAAGAAGCAGTGAAATTGTCTGACAGCCCATCAGCAGATGATCCAAGAACTTCTCCACTGAAAATTGAAGAATGGTGCTGACTAATATGGTGTAACATAATGTAGACAAATACAATGACTTTGGCAGAGAGGAAAACCAAGAAACTTTTATTTTACATTTTTTGCAGTCATACGCTAACAATGTGTTGCCTAAATTTTAGGGTTTAATTCCTATTTAGAGCCAGTGGGTTCAGCCTTAAAATGGCTGTTGAACAACACTTGATATCAGTGTGCTGGTTAATGGTGTGGAAGAGCAAAACCTTATTTTGAAGAAGTCATTTCCCATGCTATTTTTGAGTTAATATAAGAGCATGATTGTGCTTCAATTAGGTTGCTTGAGGCCAGATGTCTACAAAGTTTATTTCATTAGCATGGTGAGCTTAGGGGAGGACAGTAGAAGTAAGAAGTCATGGTGAATTTTAAGCACAGGAAGCAGATGATGTCCAAAAAGCATCAGGATATTTATAATAGACACATAATACAAAGAAATAAGTCTCTAACAGGTAAAACTCCAGCCATGAAAACCTGATGAGATTTCTCTGTTGACCTAAGCAGATTTACTTGTGCTTCCTTCCTAAAAAACAAATCTGTCTATAAGTGTGAATACTGACCCTTTAGAAACTTTTGTGTCAGTTATAGTAATTGTGGCTTATATGTGTAGGAGAAAAGTAGAAAACCACCTTGAATTGTTAATTTTGCCACTACTTTTTCAGTGACATCTCTCTATAGGCTGACAAACATTTCTACTTGCATGTTTACTCACATTTGCATGAGGAGGTATGAATTTTAAGGGTTGCATTTGATGTAGTTAAAAGGCTTTATATTATATTTTAAGTACCAGTGGCAGTTCTGAATGTTACAGCTTACCTTATAATTGCCAACCATCCTTTCAGAATGCTAACAAACATTTGGAAATCCATCATTATCTGACCCATGTTTTTGATTCATTCCTTCAGAATTAAAGTGTGCTAAGAATTAACTTCTGCAAGCTGGTGAGTTTGCATTTTTGCCTTCAGTATAACTTCTCTGAAGTCATGACACTTGCACAGGAGTTACTACTGGTGAGATCTGGCCTGCCTTTTGGTTAGTAAAGCATCATCCATTGTGGTGTCAAAATAAGAACATAGGATAAAGCAGAAATCAAATATAAAAACATAGGATATAGCAGAAATCATATGACTGATATTTCCCCCCTTAAATTTTTTTTTTGGCTGATCTAGATATTCTAAGCCAATTTGTGTAAAAAATAGAAACCAAATCTCAATAAAATTTTTGACTTTTATCTGGTAGGTGTTCTGACTTAAAACATACTTTTGGATTAAAAGGTTTTGCATTTTATCTTCCAAATATAAAAAAGGATTATATAGTTTGAGTTGAGGCTTGGCAGACAAGAATTATTTTCTGAAGTTGCTCAGGATTTGTGGCCCAATGTTGAAGGAAGTTCAAATTTCTCTATAATACTTATGGTTGCTAATTACAATTTAAAACTGTGCTTTCTTATTTATGACACTGCTATTTTAACAGGATTTCCAACATTGGCAATCAAATGTTGCCATACTATTTTTTAACCCACTTTCATGGTGTGTGTTGTTTCCATTTACACTTATCTGAGATGTAAAATCAATTCAGGAAAATCTAATAGTAACAAATAAAGTGTGAGTAGTTGGAAAAGGTTAGGTGATGTTGCAGATTAATTTCATGAAGCAGCAGGAATTTGAGGACCTGGTTGGAGCTTGATAGGCTCAGGAATAAGACTTGACCTTCCATAGATGTATGATTCAGCAAGTTAAGAGGCTTGCTAAATTCAGTACTTATAATAAGCATCCATTAGCTGCCAGAATAAAAAATTGCCAGGACCTTTAATGTCCTTTGCTAAGAAAATTTTGTTAGATGGGGTTGTATGGCAGGATGAATAAATTAGTGTCTAAAATCCTCTTCCATCTATAACACAACACTATGGACAATGTGTGCTCATTATCATTTATTTAAATATTTTCACTCTTGTTTCATGGGTAACCAGTAGCTTAGTCATATAGCTCTGAAGTTGTATATGATTTTCCTAAAACAAATTATCTTAAGGAAAAAATCTTCAAATGCCATAAACTGAGAAGAAAGCAGATATAAATAATAAGATGTGAGGAACCTTAATGGAAAAAGTGCACATCATCTCAAGTTCAAACTATAAAGTGTCATTTTCTAGTAGTGAGTTCTCTGAGGCTGCTAGGTCATGCACATTCTGTGTATGTTTGTAGTAATAGCATTACTGTGCAATTGCTTTATACGGGGGGAAAGCAGAAATTAGTGGGCCAAAATCTCTGCTAAAAAGATCTGTTATTACTTTCCTTATTTGAAGTTGAAACCTGACCTTGCAAATACCTGGATTTTATTACAAAAGAAGAATTGTTCAGTACTTTTTTAGTTGTGGGTTTTTTCCCTAGCGTTTTGCCAGATACCTGGCACCAAAGAGTAAAATATTATTTTATTATTTTCTCATGAAAAAGGGGAAACTTTGAAAAATAATTGTGTTGGCTATTTTCTGAAAGATAGAGAATATGGTAAAGGTAGTGAACAATAAAGAATATAGTGAAGTGTACTATGCTGACCTATTTAGTCTATTTCATCTCACTGTGATAATCCTGGATTATGCTCAGTAATTCTGCTAACACTATTTACAAGAAACTGTGGTCTTTTTTTCATTTTCCTAAAAGGGTTTGGAAGTAACAAAAATATTTTAATAGTGATGGATAGTCCAGAGTTTGAAAAGCACTCATGCTTGGAGAGTAATAATTGACAAAAGAATTGGCTTTTCAAAATTGGAAAGAAAATGAGACGTTTTCAAGGTGAAATATTCCAGACAATGGAAAAAATTGTGAGAATTGCTCAGATGGAAGTGACAGGGTTTGCAGTCTTGCCCCAGTGCTTTCTTTTTGTCCTGGAAAATAAGCACCTTTACTTCTTACAATGATGGTAGCCCTCTTGCCTCATTTGACTGATTAAAAGGCTTGTTTGCACTAGATTTGAGGATGAGGTCACAGTTCTCCCCTCCTTGTAGCTGCTTGGACAGCACTGGGGTAAAAGAACTTTTGCTGTGTGAGATTTTTGTTCCCTATCTATGCTGCTTCCACCTTCCTCCTCAGTGAGAAAGACTCATGCTTCATGGAAACAGGCTCTAGTATTTAATTAGTATTGAATTAGGCTTTCATTCATGTCCATGACAGAAACTTTTTTAGGGTTCCCTATGCTTCCCAAGCTGTGCTTGCGGGGGGGGGGAAAAAGGTGTATATATACATACTTGCATTTTCTATAATTTTGGGTCACAGTAGTAACTTTTGAAGTTGACATGCTATTGTGCCAGTGCATAAGGGCACTACCTCTTGCTGCACATTGAGAATATGCTTTTTTAGGTAAAGAGGACACTGAGGTCCTGATTTCCAATTCTGCTGTCAGTAGTAATGAATTTTCAATATGCTACTGAAAAGTCTAGGAAAATTGGAATGCAGAAACTGGCAGGTAAATGTGATTAATTTATTTTGGCCTTGCTGTTGGATAAAGGAGAGCTGGAAAAGTCTGAGCCTGCCAAATGGAGCTTCCTGGCAAGAACTGCCCTACCTCAGACCTTTGGAAAAAACACTCAATATGAATAGATGTGTTACAAAAAATCTCCCTCATTGCATCTGGAAAATCGTTTGCAGCCTGTTTCCATCAGTCCAGAAACTGGAATGTTCGTGTCTCTGCAACTGATTTGCATCCAGAGCCAAGGCACAATAACGAAGGTTGACTATCACTGATGGATCTCTGTGTCATCCTTTTTTGTTCCAAGTCTGGTGATTACATAGGATTACAGTGGATTTTGTCTATTTATAGTTGAATTTTTTAAAAATTTTTTCATTTCTGTGGTACCTGTGTGTCCCAGATGAACCTCGGCTCCCAGCGTTCTGTTGGACTGTGGTTGAAGACCTTGCAAAAAGCTTTGTGGCAACCATACAAACTGCATTGCAGATTGATACTTTCAAAAAGTTCAAAACAAGCTTGCTCTGTTTTTTAAAATTTATTTTGGTCTTATAAATTACTCTTGTTAATCTTACAATTTTAAGAGCTTTACATTTTAAAAGTTTTTTTGTAGAGTCTAGTGGTGCAAGCGCAGTATGATCTTATGACTGGTGAAGTAACTGTTGTTTAAAATTTCTCCAGCTTATTTGAAGGAATCAGGGAAACCAAATTGGCTGGAGGAGTTAAGTTACTCTTATAAGTCATTCTGAACAGGAAATTAAGGGGGAAAAAGCACCCCACTGTGAAAGTAGCAATGCACTGTGAGCCAGTGTTGAAGTGCAGTAAATAGGAAAAATGTGTTGTGGCACTGCTACATTCTTATAGCTTCACCTGTGTACTGACTCCATTTATTAATGCCACATAATAAATATGCTTGCACAGTTCTGAATAAACAGTACCAGCCATCTGCTAAGGTAGCTCTGATCAGGAGTATTAGTTGTCATCAGAGGTTCTTTTTTATATATTGGCAATAATTTTTACCAGATGATGTAATTTTTTTTTCTGACCATATAAGTGTAGTGGATTAGCAAACTAGAAACCCATATAGTTTCTCAAAGAGGGGGTTGGATTTATGGATACAAGATATTTTATCTCTAGTTTGTGGTTCAGATGTGGTGAAGAAATGGTGTTTTGTATCCTTTCTCTCTCTTTCCAACTTGAGAAATTTTTAATTCTGGGGATAGTTAAGCAGTCAGCTTGACTGTGTGGAGAACACTGTTCTAATTCTACAAAGATTGGATAGACTTAATGTTTTCTTCCAGGTATGATTAAGAGTGCAGAAATTAAAAACTAACATGACTTAGAGTATGTTGACTTGAGTAGTTGCCTTACCTGCATGAGACAGCACAACAGTTGAGTTGGGCTTGTTGTGATAACTGTTCCTGACTGTCTGGGGTCTGCTGGGGAGCATTCATGTTGTCAGATGGTGGAACTGGCTTCCTACCTCTTTTGACAGATGGGGAATCAGTTATCTTCCAGAGATAGTGTAAAGATGTGATTTTAATTCTGCACTTATCTTCAATACAAGCTTCACTCCTCCAGACAACAGTGAAGTGAAAAAAACAGATGTATTGAACCTTTGATTTTCTGTAATTTCCCAAAGTCACTTATTTGATAGCTTAAGTCTTCATCTGTGGTAATCATGGAGGCCTGCAATTGTTTCCTGTTTGTGTTTTATTTTAATATAGTTTTGTTGAAAGGCTGCTTGAAGCTATTGCAGGTGCTCTTTGTGATGCCCTACTGCTTAGTCAGAAGTTCCAATGTTCAACTGCTACCAATTGCATCCTTTATTTAAGGTGATCATTTAGGCTATTTGAATTAGAATTTGAATGCTAATGAAAACAAAAGAGAAGAAGCTTAAACTTTCAGTTATTGTCCCTACTTTCACCCATCTTGCTTTTTATAAGAGTGCTCCTCAAGGTCTGGTTGTTTAAGTTTGAGGGAGCTGAATCAGGAAGCTGGCCTGCCTGGGAGAACATATCCCTGTTGTTCATACTGCATAGCTGGAAGATTTTTTTGGCTAGCAATGTGACTCCTACAAAAAAAGCTGTGCTTTCCAATGCCAGTTCTGGTTCTGGAAGCTCTGTAACAAGATGCCTCTTAAAAGTAGTTAGGTAACGAGACAGGATCCCTCAGCACTTTCCAATTTCTCATCCCTGGAAGGGAAAAGTTGAAGTTAGTAATTTTAAATTCACTGTGATTTATTTATATGCTGAATCCTTTTTCTTGGTGGGGACACATATTGCATTCTGGCATTGCTACCTCACATATGGCTCAAGAGGCTCAGATCAGGTTTCTGAACATGGAATTAATCCCATTCTCTGGCTATTTCAGCATCCCTTCCATCATCCTGGACTGTATCAGACCAATGCCAGGTTTCCACTGTACTAAAACTTAGAAGAGTCTAATATTATTAACCCTACCTTTCAGCTTTCTGCATTAAGTATATTAAGCAGTGCTTTTGTATCTTGTTTCTAGGAAATAAGAGACAGGGAGTGTAATAACATATTATTAGATGGTAATACTTAATGGTTACAAGAGAGTGTAGGGGTTTATTTAAAAATAAATCATGTTAATTTACTTTCTTCACAAAGTCAGTCCCTACTGAAATAACACTGTGTACAATTGCCCTTGGAGTAAAACTTAGGGAAAGATTTTTTGTTAATCACTATTTCATCATTTGATGTATTTAGTAGGTGAACAGTGTTAAGATTGGTAATAGAGAAAGTGAATTTATTCAATTGAAATAAGTTGTTAGTTTTCCACAAAAGAATTTTGAGACTCTTTTTCTAGGATTTAAACATTATATTGATATTAGTACAGAAATACACATTGAAGTTTAACTGCTTGGCTTTTTTGTCCAGCACTTGCTTTGGGACCCAAGTTTTAGATACCCAAGTGAGAGGCTTAAAAATACTGAAGATTAAACTTTCCAATATTGCTTTTAAATCCTGTTTCCTCCTTAGTTGGTATAGCATGTTTCAAAAATGACTTCTCTACATTTATTAACTTCACATATCTATTAACTGTTTATGTCCAAAAATGTACAGGTGCAAGTTCTGTGATACTGTGGCATCAGTCAGTATTAGTCACTTCAGATTGTACCTGCTCCCTGTCTGCTAATCCAAAAAGATAAACCTATGTGAACCAGCAGTTAATCTGAAGTAGATGACTATGTAGTTGTTGCTTATTTATGTTGTTTCAGTTAAGTAAAGTTTATCAACTTTCTATGATAAGAGACTGGGCACCTCTGTATCTTCAGTCCTCTTTGCTTATGTTTGCTGTTCTCCTTTCTGCTGAGTTGGTACACCTCCATTTTGTCTAACAGGATATTATTTTGGTAACAAGTAAGGAGTGCATTCCCAAGCCTCTTCTTCCCTCTCTTTATTATACTAATTTGTGCTTAAGCATGGATGTATAGTAAAGCTAGCAAACTTGATATCAAGGGATCATGGTGGTTCCCTACATAATTCTGATCCTATTTTCCTGTAATGGAGCTGAGCATTTGCTCCTCAAAAGAGCAGTGCTAAGGTAAATGTTCTCATTTTCACTATTGCTGTTCCACTGTGATAAATGTTTATGAGAAATGTATAGCTGATTATTGAGACAAATACAAATGGTACGCAAAAGTAATGGTTGGCTTTTACGAAAAAACGCACCTTTGGAATCACATAGTGTGAAAAACAATTCACAAAATTGTAACAGAAAGAAGGAGAGAAACTCCTTAATATACCTAGGTCTTGTTTTGGAAATGCATGCCACTGATACCTGTGCTAGGAAAACTGCCAGAAAGCATTTTGGTTGTCTCCTTGCTGTTTGTCTCCTAAGATACCAAATGTGCATGTAACAGAAGTGGGATCTTAAAGACTTGAAAGTTTCTCAGGTTTCTAACTTCAATCTCTTTTGCTGTCATGGAGATAGAACTCCTTTTGCTCCACAGCTGTCAATAAAAAAGATTTCAATTTTCATCTGTAGTATTCCACTGACATAAAAATATGATTTAAATATAGTATTGAAACCCATGGTGGGTTTATTCTTGTCACTGCTTTTTGTTGTCTTAGTCATCAATCTGCTTCTTTAGCTACTTCAAAAGGGCACCACTAAAAATGATGCTACTATTTTTCACTTAAATATGGCTCTTGTTCTGAAGCATCACTGCTTGTCACTATCTGGACTTTTCTGTGGCTGTAACTGAAAGCTAAAGCTAAACCTTTGTTTTCCCAGAAGTTTTATGCAACTGAAATCAGATGCTGGGAATTTGAATTCTTGTGTTAACCCCCCATAGAGGGCTGCTCCCTCTATGTCATCAGGCTTGTAACTTTGGGTTTGGTAGCCCTTTTGAAAATGCCAGGCCATTTTAGGATGCTTATCATACCATGGCCATGGGAGTGGGATTTTGCCTCTGGGTAGTTTGGTCTTGGTGGCTGCACAGCTGTTGTTACAAGGATGGTGCTGCTTTCCTCTTTGGAATCACAGTCAGCTCTCAGACACTCACATTTATGTACATCAAATCTCCATCTTGGTCTCACTCAGGTTAACAGAAGATAACCCTAAAGATTCTCTTTGACTGTAACATCTTTAGTTCAGACTGTAAGCTTTTAAGAACACAGGTGTATAAAAGGATTTAATTATTCATATTAGGATTAACTAAGATTATATGAGTTCACTGTTTAGTCAAGTCACTAAAGAAATGCTTATGATTCACAATGGTGCAGGATTTTTGGGAAACTCTTATGCCACTGAAGTTTAAGGAGTTAAGTGTCAAATTGATGAACTCTGATGTAGAATTGAGTCATGAATATCTTACCTTTCTAGTGCACTTGTCACACAGAAGTGATACTTGACACTTCCTTATTTCATCGTTTGGGATCAGAATTCTCTGGGTTTTCCTTAGTAAGTATTTCTCTAAAGTATAGTGTTATCATTGGTCCTCTTATTTTTGTGCCTTACAAAACTATTGGTACTAAAACTTGCATCTCTGATTTTTCTGCTTTTAGAAGAATCTAAGTTTATATTACAAATGGTCAGATTTTTGGCTTGTATGGTATCAGGGAAAATCTTGGTAATATGTGTCCTAAGGATTCAAAAGCTGAAAGCAATTGAGGCAAGGCTATTGAAAACAAAACAAACACAAACCCTTCACAAAAATACCAACAAATCCCCAGAAAAAAGCCCCCTGCCTTTGTGAATTTGAAACCATACTTGTTTAAGCCAAAATTGGGGGTCTTTTTAGAATAGTGAGTAGTCAGAACTATTCACAGATATCAGACATGGAAATACAAAAGCTGTATTTTCTCCAGATCACAGAGTTGGGATGGCTTAGAAAGAGCTACTGGAGAAAAAAATAAAAAAAAATTACCCAAGTGCAGCTACTGCAGTTAGCTTCAGCTTGAATAGGAAAAAAGGGGATTGCCCTTGTATCTGTGGGTTATTTATATAATAGCACAATTTTCAGTTGAGGTTAGGTGAACAGGGAGGGCTTGACAGAGTGTGTGTTTATTGCTGTTGACAAGTAAGACCAGAGGTACTTGCAGTGCCAGGTATTGTTTTCATGACTTGACCAAAATGATTGTATGTATCTTCTGTAAAAAATAACTAAAGGTACCAGTGTTGGAAAACATAGTGATGAGTATTTAATTGTATGAGGAAATGATGGCTTTTTTTTATGCAGACTCTTTGAATAAAAGGGACTGAGTGAGGTTTTATGACCTGCACTGTAGGATAGACGCAGTGCCTTTTTAAATATTTGATGTAAAAGAAGATTAAAAGTATGAGAAGGACCTCCCTCAGGAAATAGATTAAGAGGGAGAGGGAGTTAAAAATCATGGGTTTGTTTTTTCACTTAAAATGAGTTATTTGGTTTACTTGCTAGAATAGCAAGGATGCTGTAATACTTCTAAATTCTTTCTGACCAGCTCATAGGCTGTGGTTGAAATCAGCACTAAACCTGCCCTGAAGTAACATTCAATTCTTAAAGCTCAGATAATTGAATTGACAGCTGCCACCCAGGAGAATTTTCTGTTAAGCTTTTAAATCTGCAATGTTTTACAAGAATTTGTACATTTAAATTTTCTATATATTTCAGACCATTCCCCAAGTGTGTTGACCTGTGAAGATCTTTCCCTACTGTTGGGCAAGTCACTTAGTGCTAAACAAGTGAGGGAAAACAGTACAAAAGCAATGGCAACAGTGTGCCTTCATCTCCATGATGAATGTGGTGTGTGTGTCATGTGGAGTTATTGCTGGGAGCTGCTGCAGAGGAGGAAGAGCACAGCTGTGTTCAGGGTGTTCCTGGTGCACTGCTAAATGCATGGCATGGAGTGAGAGAGCCTGTGCTGATGCAGGAGCTGACCTTATCAAAGGAGAAAATAATTTGAAAAATGGATGAATCTTTCTAATGCATTTTATGGGAGAGCATGGGGAAAAACTTAGTTGTGCCTGGAACATGATAGTCCATTTATTTTCATCATTCTTGGCCTGGTTTGTTGTTGTTTTACTTTTGCTGAATAGTGATGCAAATCTCTCAGTTTCGGTGGTGATTTAACTTTGGCAAAAGAATTGTGTGGATGCAAGGCACACCCATTATTATTATTATTTAAATATTTCTATTACAGTGCCATTTTGTCAGGTGGGAGGTGAGGATACATCTGTCCTCTGCATGACAGAAAACAAGTGCATGGGAATGTGTGGACAGATGGAGAAAAAGATAATTTAAGAAGAGAACTAGGATGATTTGGCAGATTGTTGCTATAAGTCACTCTTATGGAGATCCAGTTCTTGGACAAAGAAATCTTTCTTGAATGATATAAATAACTCTTGTGGAAATCCAGGTTTTGGACCAAGACATCTTTCTTGAATAGGAGAAAAAGTAGATACTTGGTAAAATTTTAATTCTGTAACTTAAAATTTCTGTGTATTCTGACATTAGTTGGTCTCTTTTCTGTAAGCTCTGTTGATATTTGTTATCACAGGGACTAATCATTGCAGAAAATAAACACCTTGAATTAATATACAAATTCATAGACACACCATGTGGAATGCCATTACATTTTTAACTTTAAAATGCTCTCACAAGAGGTGGTGTGACAGACTAAGACTGTTCAGATGCAGTGGAAGTTGTTCAGCCTGTCCCCTGCTGCTCACTGGGTGCATCCATCAGGATGTGACACAGGATGGCCCCTGTGACACCGCAGCTCTGCGTGTCCCAGCCCATCCCTCCTGGGGCTCCCCCTGTGCCACAGCCCAGCCCCAGGCAGGTCCAACAGGGCAGTCTGCAGCTCCCTGGCCCCTGCACCAGGTGCTGCTGCCTCCAGCTCTGCCCTGACAGGAGCAAAGTGACAAAGAGTGCAAACAAGAACTGCGGGTTTCTTCTCTTTGGGGCCAGTTCAGCCGCAGAGTTGTTGGACAGACAAAGACACACAGAAATGCTGCAGTGGTTACCTAGATTTCTCTTCATTTTGCTCAAGGTGTATTTAATGGTTCAGCTGGTCCCTGTCCTTTCTTATGCCTGTTCCCGGCACCAAGATAAATTATTTCTCCTTCTTGGACTACTTCAACCAGAACATGTTACCATTTGTTTTAATTCCCTCTGCCAGGTGCGATCTGCCTTGCAGCTGCAGTGAGACAAAGTGACTTGAACCTCTTACTCTGTCTTGCCTGGTTTGCTGACCCCATCACTCCTGGGCAAAGCAGGGCTGCTGCCTTGTCCTCTCTTCTGCATTCAGCTGGATTTGGGACTTGACAGACTTCTGGATGAGCAATGCTGCAGACACTGTATCAGTACAGTGCTAATGAATTTTCAGGTGGAGAGAACCAGAGGGAGCAATGGCAGAAGGCTTCCCTTAATGGAAGCTGTTTTCTTGGCTAGAAAAGTGCAAGGGAACTATAACTTTTGTTTACAAGTGCATTTGCAGAACAAAAGCTGTTGAAAAGGGGGGGGGGGAAAGTATTATAATTTTCAAGAGCATTGAAAGGAAAAAAGCTGACTTTGGAGAGAGATTTTACTTCAGTAGAAAGAGCAGGCCTTAGTCTCTTACTGGACTAAATTAATATTTTTTTCCTCAGTTTTAAGTTAGAAGACTGTATAATTAAAAATCAAGAGCCCTGCCTTGGAATAGGAATTGGTAGTATGAAAATTGCAAATACAGATAAAAATTTCAGCAAATCTTTACAGATAGGTCTGACCAAAAATCTGAGTGTGCCTTTAAAACAATCTAGGTAAATGTTAATATTACTTGTTAAAATTTAACTGCAGGATTTAAAGGGCTTGTCTGCACACACTTCCAGGGTTCCTTGGGTGGAGGGGCTGGCTCCAGAAGAATGTTTATTTCCATTGATCTTAATCTGCTGTTATCTAGTTTATCTGTACAATCAGTTTAAACTGGAATAATGCATGGAAATGGTGTTCATCAAGTTAGGTGAGTTAGTTTAAAATATTTTTAAAATTTCCCTTATTTCTTGACTGCATCTGTAACTGGTATGCCCTCTTTCCAATGTATTCTGAAGTTGTAAGAAATGGGTATATCACTTAAAAAAAAAAAAGAAATTTTGGAAATTTCAAATTTTAAAGAGTTACAGCAAGGCTCTCAGAATGGAAATCAAAGCTTGTGCTAGGAGCTAGTTCAGAGGAGCTGTACAGGACTCCAAGGCAGCATGGACCTTTTTAGAAACCTTCTGTATGAATGAGGATGGGTGTGTGGCTGAGCTGCAGCTTTTTGTCTCAGTTACTTCCCAAACCAGCTGATTTTTTTTCTTTTCTGTTCATGGGTCTTGCACCATAGTTACTAGAATGATAAAATCCTATGCTAAAATTATTATTGGAAGGAGAGGTTCTTTGGAAAAAGGGGCTTTGCTATTTCATTCTGGAATTACATTTCTCTTTTATAACCCCATTGCATAACAACCATAACAACCTAGAGCTTTATTTTTATTATATACCCATATATTAATTATATATTAATGTTTATAAATTACATGACATAAATCTATAGTTTTACATATATGTATATATGTACTTGGGCAGACATTGTGTGGCTTTGTCTTGCTTTGCTTTCTGCATTCATTCCTGTTGGATTGGGTGGTACAAGGAGAAGTACAGATGGAGCTGTAAGATTATTTTTACTTACTTCCTTTAAACTTTTCTCATGGGGAGGCTTTAGTTTAAAACAGTTTTTGCAGAAGTGTGGCCTAAAGATGAAAAAAAAAGTTTGCAGTAGGTGCCTGTTCCTGTAGTTTTTGAGTATTTTGCACTATGAAAGACAGTCACTACCACAGTACCAACAAACTAACAAATAAATGGAATAAAATATGTTATCTTTTCTCTGAAACTTAACTTGCTATCACCTCACTTAACTGTGTGAAGACAGGAAAGTGCAGTACAGTTTGTGCTGTACTGCAGACCCAAGGCCCAGTGCAGAGGTGGGGGCAGATGCAGCCAAGCTCCCTGTCAGAGCTCAGAGGACACTGGGCTCCTGCTTAGGTGGTGCTTACAGGCATCAACATCCTCCAGGACTGTAGGAAAGTGACATGGATAGCTTTGGTGCCTTTATTGTTACTCTGCTTCATATTTTTAAACACTCAGGTTTAACCACCTATTTATTTAGGTGTGTTCAGTGCAGGTTAAGAGGTTTTCCAGAGTACTCACAAAATACTGTGAGAACATTTAATGTCTCCACTCCTGGTGTTTTTCCTAAATATGTAGAGCTGACAATGGGTATGTTACTGCTTTTCATTTATCATCAGTTTATTTCTGTGTTAAATTTCAGATTTGTTTTATTTTCAAGAGATTTATTTTGAAAGCAGATGTGTTTGTATATTTATCATGTTTCTTTCTGAGTATGTCTAAGCAAGTCACTTTGAACAGAGCATGAGCTTCCATCTGTTGTTGGTAACCATGACTCATCTATGTTATTTTTAACACTCTAAGCATGAATTAATTTTTTCTTAAACTATTCTGATCCTTTTTCCTACAGTTCAGTTTGTTTTGGTTTTTTTTTTTTGTCTTCCATAAATCAATCTGGAAACCTAGGTTATATGTCAGTAACACAAAAAGCTTTCTAGAAGTGAATATTTTGATAATCACAATTGTGTTGTAACTGGAGCTGTTAATGTAGGGTGACATTCTTGCCCCTTATTAGTCAGTATGCTTTGTGCAGCTGTTCTGGATGGCATTTGGGGAGACAAGATCCATCACACCTACAGTGCCAGTAGAGTCCTTGAAAACGAGGAATGTCTTTGCTGTAGACTGTATGATTCCTGAAAAAAAAGAAAAGTATCCTTGAAAATCATGGACATAATTATGCTTGTAAACACATCCAGCACCCTGCTGATTTGGCTCAGCTAGTCCAGTGAAGATGTAAAGGAAAGAATTAAATACAGACTTGGGTCCTTTTTTTTTTCAATTTCCCTAGGAACATTGTTTGAGCCAATCTTTAGAAATTTTTTCCCTCATAAATAATCGTATTTTCACAGAAGCCAGAACTTCTGCTGTGACTACCATTTTAAGTAATGCTTTGCAAAATCCTGGTTTTCTTAATAATCTTCTTCTCCCTTCATAGCAATGTCACGCATGTGTCCCTCAGAGATGTTGGAGGCAATCCTCAGCATTGCATGACTAGTCCAAAGAAATCTGCCTGGGGGACTGGTCTGTGATCCAGCTTTAAGCTTTGTAATGTTAATAAATACTGTATTTTTCGTGGTTTTTTTGGAGATGGTGTACAACCTCATAAGCCATTGGTCTATGAAATGTTTGCCTCTGTAAAGACAGTGGTGCCAGGCTTGCCTGTTAGGTATCTTATTTGAATTCTTTACCTTTTGATTGTTAATATTCAGTAATCTTTAATTCTCTAGTCATAAAAATACAGTGTTTAAAATATAGATTTTAGTGTTCTGCACTTTTGCTTGAAAGATCTTGTCCTGCTGACTGGTTTTTAAGTCATGGATGGCTGCTGCAGAATCTGCCCCAGTTACTCTTTGTTTCAGATTTATGGTTTGCACAACTCTGGATCTAGTACTTTTTTTTTTTTCATGAAACTGACAGAAATTGATATTCATCATAGTAATTTATAGATAAGAAATATATAGTCCCATTCTGGTGTGGGGACAGTTTCAGAAGTTTTGTGTTGGGACTTTGCTGGATCATGTCCGTCTGTGGTTCATGGAGCGTCTTTGCTGCAGATAAGTTTCATTCATACCTTCTTCATTGTTATTAGCAGAAAATATTGCCTATTTTCAAGGGAATCATTTAATCAGGTTTGCTGTTTATTTGTAGCTGTACCTTACATGAAAGAGTACAATTTTCATAAGATTGAATTTGCTGCAGCGAGTGTAAAATAATCCTGATGTGTAGAACAACCTGGTTGTTGACAAAATCCTGTGAAATTGTAAATAACTTTCTCTTCACCCCAAGATGCACTGCCACCAGGCTACTGTAAAATCAAGTATTTCATACCTTGTCAGCATCTTGTGACTAGGCAGACTTGTATCTTATTTCATTACAGTCATTTCAGACAGTAATTAATTCGATCCTTTTATTTCAGGCAGTAACTATTTCAGGCTTACAAGCAGATCTTTGGACTCATAGCTTTTGGATAAAAAAAAAAAAAGCTTCTCTTTTAAAGGACTGGGGCTCTTAGAGAGACTCTGAAGGGGCATCTGACCTTGCTTTTAATAAAGTAGTGTAGGTAATACAGCACTTCAGATAGGGAGCTGCTGCTCAGTTGTTGTCTATGTGACCAAGTGCCATAACCTGACTTCCTTCACAGCCTTCCACATTCCCTCTGGCTGGACTGGCCATGGCCTTGCTTGCAAGCTGCAAAACAACTATTTTGGCCTGACAAACTCTGTTTGGGGTGTTTCTCATATGCATCATTGCATATGTAAGACAAGACTTTGATTTGTCCTTAACGCTGTGGTGACATCCAAGAGAAGAGAGACCAAGCAGCCCTGCTTTACCCAGTCATTGTGCTGTTAGCCTTCATGGAGCTTTGCTCTTGGTTTCAGGAAGGTGGCTCTGGCTCTGCCACAGTGGGCAACTCTGCCCATCCATCTGTTGTAGGGATGTGTTTCCTTCCTATGTGAATGAGAGCAGTGTAAGTGAGGAGGCAAATCTCCCCTGTGGCTGAACACATGATTCTGTTTCCTTTTGCATGATGGCTGCTGTGGGCTCTTCTGGGAGCCCCTTTTGTCATAGTTGCTGTCACCTGGTCTCCTTTCCTCAGTTCTGTGACACAACCTCGTGTGTCAGGAACACTCTTTGGTCTGGTGCTTGGCTGGTGCCTGTCAGGGGGAGCTAACCAAGGCTCATGGGGTTCATGACTGACCTTTCCTAGCATACAATTTCTGCCTTTAGGATGTCAAATCCTTGTGCATAAAAGTGCTGTTAATTCTACATTGCAAGAATTAAAAAAAGCTATTAGAAAAACATCCATTTATAGTCCAGTAATATTTCAAAGACTAAAAATATATCCTAACTTGGATGGAGAGTGAAATTTTGTTCTGGCAATCCCAGTGGTGGTAATCAAAGCCTCTGCCTGAGACAGGCAGGTGGCCTGTCACTCAGCCTGCCTCACTTACTGTCATCCTTCTTCTGTTGGCTTGTGTTCCCTGTCTTGGCATACATTAGACTTCTTAAAGTTATATTTCGTGATAAGTCAAGTCTGATTTTAGTTTGTAGTTCCTGTGATCCTTTCATCTTTAAATAAAAGAAAATAAGAACAATTGCACTATGTTCCTACTCCTTAGCTTTTTCTGTAAATAATTTAATATTGCAAATATTTATTTAAATAAAAGATGTGTAAAATCCATCATTTAGCTGTGATTTATCTATGTAACTACTTTGTTTATTTCCAGGAAATGTTTTGGCATGTTAAGAGCTTTGTATTAACTTTGTTTTATTAAATCCTTCTTCACCTTGTTTGGCTTGAGTGACTACACTGAAACAACTAACTGCTCTTCCCTTCCTCCCTTGCTTTTGTTGCTCTCTGTGGTTGTTCCAGTGACTTTACCTTGAATGGAGTCCTCCTTATCCTTATTTTCCTTACTCCTTTGAGATTGTGATGGTTCTTTGGTGGTCTTACCCTTACCTCCCATTCAGGATTTCTGGGCAGTCTGAGTCATCCTACTGACATCTGTTGCTGTAGTGAAGGTGATTCGGAACTCCCTGTTGTATTGATCTACAAGTTCAGTCACCTTTCCTTGCCCCCCGGGTGTGTGTCACTGTTGAAAGCACTTACCAGCCTCTAAGGCTGAAACATGTGACTCTTCTTATTCTCAGACTGTGGAGTGGTTCTGGAAACTTGCCTTTCTTTTTGTGTATGCAGCATAAGTTTTCCTCCAGAGAGGTCTGAGTCCTGTACTGACTGCCACAGGATCCATCTTTATTACTCTCCAGATGCTAAGCTTAACCAGTGACTTCAACATTCATTTTTACTGAAATCATTATCTTTGTATATTGCTGCCTTGGAATCCTCTTCTTGCACTATGTGCTAGCTTCTTCTGTTTATCTCCAGTACCACTCACAGCTCTCTCTGCCATATCATTTCTCATTCCTCAAATTTTCCTGTTCTTCAGACAGTACCGTTTTCAAAACTCCCTATGCCCATGGTTCTTGTGTTTGTTCTTTATCAGCTGCTGTTTATGCTTGGCAATGAATTCTTAGAACTGACCTTTTAATCTCCTTTGAAACTTTCAAATCTCCGTTTGTGGTGACACTTCTCTGAGCTTCTATTCACAGGAAGTTATCAGATGTCCATGAGGGAGTTTAGGTGTCCCAGACTGCAGGGGATCAGCAGAGCAAAGGTGTCCCAGCTCCCTGAGTGCTGCCTTGGCACCTTGCACTGCAGAGTAAAATCCCTGGCTGCGGTGGCGCAGTCAGATGGGAAGGTGCATTAAGGTGGTTGTAGTAAATTAAATGAAGAAACAGGTACCTGCCCTCGTATCATCCTGAAGCCTCACTGACCCCTTGTTCAAGAATTTTGAGTACTATCTCAGGACTGATAAATTTTACATGATCATAATGGATGATTCAAATGTTACTCTATTTTCTTAATCAATGCAGCCATGAGTTTGGGAAGGAAGTGGTTAACTAAAAAAATATGCTATTTTAATTGGCTGTTTGTGTGGAAATTCACTTTCAGAGTGGTAATTATTTCAGGATAATATGTATCTAATTAATTAGCACTATTATTCCTTTTTTTGTCCTGAGTTTACAGCTCTCACACTAACTTAATCATACCAGCCTAGCCACACACAGAAATTATGTGGTTTGCCTCTTTTACTTGCATAGGTGGGTTGTTTATTTCATTAAGGGCAGAAAATTTGTGCTCCTATAGAACTTTCACAGCTTTCTGTAATGTTAAAGGCAGAAATTCATTTTAATATAGACTGAGAATATATATTGTAAGTCTGCCTTAAATGGGGCATGCAGAAGTTGCATAAATGCTCAGCAAATTTGCATGCTCTCTGTGAAATCTAGAATAAGAATTTAAGATGGGAAAGATAATTTGATGATCATGGCCACCTGCCTGCCCAGGTAGACTTCCCTCCGTAGCATGCCATTTCCAGTTGCTTTCCATTGTTTTTCCAGATGGTTGTGCAGCTGTATATGTTGTATAGAAGCTCCATATTCAGTACAGCAATCCTCTATGTGAAAAGCAGTCACATGTCAGTCTTTAATAATTTTCCTATTTTTCTACTAGAGATCATTTTGCATATCTCAGCATGACAGTTCAGCCAACTGGCTTCTCTTTACATGAATGAAAAAAATGCTTTGTTGGTAAATCTTTATGAAATGGATTAAGACTGTAGTGAAGCAGTGAAACAATATGCTCAAACCTGTATAACTCAGTGGAATTATTTACTTTAGGTTTGTGTGGTAATCAAGAAAAGCAGTCAATGAGATTTTCAAATTATTGTACATTTGTGTAACAAAATGTTTTCTTTGGGTCAAGTCTTTAAATTGAATTGGCTGGGATTCTTTTTTATTTTCTGGAAATCTGATAGTGGCTTCAAACCATGTGTGTGTTCTTTGTCTTCCTACAACACAGAATACATCCTAGTAGTTATTTTTACATTTCTTTGTTGTGGCAGAGAATCTTCCGTTGTTTACGAAACTGAAGGGAGAACAAGGGGTGAGTGTGCTGGTGGAGATGAATGAGGGGCAGTATCAGTATACCCCACAGTGGGGTATACATCTGTGGGGTAAACATCAGCTGCTGAGTTTTTATTTTTAATGCTCAATGATTTTTAGTCTTGTTCCCATTATTTTGACATCACATGCAAATCAAATTACTCTCCATTAATATAAGTGGATCAAAGAGTCTGAAGATCAGAGGAGGGAGAGAGACCTAATGATTTAGCCAAACCTAGCAGCACAGATCTCTGCTCATATCCCCTCTTTCCAAGCTCTCTTGAGTCTGTTAGTGGGTATATTCATGCATTTTGTATGCTAGATTACAGTTTCATAGTCTTAGCTGATACTGGGGTCATGGCCCATGGACTGTGCTGTTCAGAGCTGTGTGTGTCACATGGAAATGTTGCTGCTCTCCCTCCAGTTCTGCTCTGCGGCGCTCAGGAGTTGGTACAGTCGTACAAGCAGAGGGCTTGAGAGGCTGCCTGAAGAGCTTGCTAAGGGAATGCTATTCTGGGTCTTCTTTTCTTCTCAGGACCTTTACATGGGTCTCTTGGAACATATCCCACTGTTTTTTCTCCAAGGGCGAGTATAAAAAGAAAAGCAGAAAGACTTGATCAAAAGACAGACATACACAAAATCAGCATAGGTCTCCACTGGCTTCTGGGGATTTGGGAAAAATGCCTGCAGTTTTCTTAGTGCAGTGATGCAATACACACAGTAAGCTGCTGTGACCTGAGTTTGCACTGGATTGATGAAATAGGCTTTAGTCTCATAAGCCTTTGTTTAATTAGACATGTCCTCCCAGTGTGGGATTTCTGTTAAAACCTGGTTCACCATTTCAAAATATATAGGCTGTCATGTGGTAGTGTAGGAACCCATTTCTAATTTGTGTCAGAACTTCATTGATCACTTATGAAAACCCCCAAACAACCAAAAAACAACAACCAAACATTGGGATCTGATAAGTGAGAGCTCTCTGTGCCCAAATTAAGGTGCGAACAAGACCACATGCCGAAGTCAATAATACTGGTTTTGTTTAACAGTAAATGTGAAGTAGAGAGATAGAAATAGAAAATGGGGGTGTGGAGAGAGGATGAGAGCAAGACAGATTAGGCAGAAGATAGTTACCACCCATGGCACCACCCAGTGCCATCTGTTGATCCTTCTTCACCCTGGGCTTCCTGCTGGTGGGGATGCCAAGGTCATTAAAAATTTTTCATTATTTATACATTTTAGAAAACAAAGGAGTTAATGCTCATTGGTTACTGATTTCTCTCATTCTATTGGCTAATATTATTTAGCCTCTTTCTCTTTTGAGGTGGATTGTGAGTTGGTGGTTGTGATTTCCCACTGCAGGAATTAAATTTTGCCCAGTCTGAGCTGACTTCAGCACTGCTGCTGAGTTGGCTTTCTTTGTGGTCCATAAATTCTGTCATTATCAGTGATACATTCTTCTCCCCAGCGCTGTTTACCTCCTCCTAGGCCTGAGATAACACTTGGACAATAATATCACCTGTCTTATCTCAAGTTCCTGTCACTGTGGTTTAACTTACAGTCCAAGTTTCAGGTATCCCCAGAGGAATATTGTGGAGGGCTTCAGTGGTGTTTGGTGGTTGCAGCTGCCATCTGTCCTATCTCTTGGGCTCATCTTCATTTGACTGATGATAGGTGTATGAGCAGTTGCTTCTTCACATGGTTTGCCACAGTGGGAATTTTTTTCTGGACACATTAAACAGGATGTGCTAGCCACACCTCCTTGCACCAGCTGTGGGGTTGTCACTTCATTCTGTGCTTATCTCATGGCCAAATCTTTGTATGATCTAAACAGTTCTTGAGGCAGGCAATTGTGATGTTAAAGTCCTTACATCAAGCACACAAACTTTAAAAAAAATTAGTTTAAATTCTGGTTGGAGAGGTAATTTTACATGGGGTGATACAGCCACAAGTCAAGGGGTGCTATAATAAATTTTGCAGGACAAAATTTTCAGTACTGAAAATTACTGAAAATTTTTCAGTATTGCCTACTGAATTTTTTGTTGGACTACATACAGGCTACATGTGTCTTGGTAGACAGATGTGATATTTTCACGTGGGCCTTCTCTCCCATTTATAAGGAAGAAGTAAAATAATACTGGAAATTGAATCTAATTGGAAACTGATTATTTTCATTATAGTTTTCCAGTACTGCTAGTTGCCATCTGTGCAGTTCTACTTCATTGGGCTCTTTGTAATAGTTAAACGTGTGTCCTGCTACAGGGCTTAAGGGAGAGGTCTGCACAAAAGAAAATACTGTAGAAGGTCACTGAGCTTCAGGAGTTTTTTTTTCCACAGGGTATTGTGCTAATGCAGAACTTAGCCAGGAGTGACTCTCTGGGCACAAAAGAACTAGAGATGGAGCCCTGCAGTGCTCCAGAGGACAAGAATGTTTTCTTCTGTGACTTCAGTTACTCTGAATTGGTTAATGATGGTTAAATGCCTAAAGAAGAAAGTTCGATGCTCTATTGAATTATTTTTTTCCTTCCTAAGTGGAACAGGCTTATACGTAACCACTACTGATTCATTATCTCCTGGTGTATCTCCTGTGATCTGCTTGTATCTCTTGTTGATTTCTTGTCTAATTCTTCAGCTATCAACTTTGAGCAGCTGGGACCCTTGTTTCATTTATGATTCTGAATCTTTTAGAACACTCATTGCTGGGACTGGAAGACACTAGAGGAAATGCTTTTTGAACTTAATTTCATATCTCTCTTCTGATTAGTTTTGAAGCAGCTACTTAACCATGCCAAAGGGCTGACTGAGATTGTATGAATTTTGAAGTCATCCCTCAGGGTTCCTCTTGGTTTTGATGTCTGTGCACACACTGAGATATAGCAATATTTCCTCCATACAGTTGTGGAAATTATTAATTTACATTCCCGCAAATCATATCAGAAGTATGGCTCTTGTTCCAGTAGTTTAAGTTTTACATATTATCTTCTGCATGGGATGGTAAAGCCAGGCAGGCCTGCAGTTTTAATGCAGTATTTCAGATGTAGGACAGCTGAATTCTTCGTCTTGCTTCAAGCAGAAATGCAAACTAGTGGCAGAAAATGGTCCGAGTGAAAATTTGAGTGCAGTTTCCTATGGAGCCAGATGGGTGTGCAGTTAGCAAATTGTTGAATGATTTCAGGACTGAAAGCATTTGTTTGCTGCCTATTGTGGTTTCACGTTCATCTGCATTTGTAGGGTTGAGGGGTATTACAGGATATCACAAGCTTAAATGGTGAGACAATTATTCTTATGGTTTAGATTTTTTTTGTGTGATTTTGTCTGCACGTGGTCTTGGTTTTGATTTTGGAGGTGGTCATACCTCTGTCAGAACCAATGGAAGTTCAGTGATGGACCATTCTTAAGATTAAATTCTGTCCTCCAAAAATATCAAAAAGTCTTATTTTGTTTTTAACCGACTATAAAACACTATTCTGTGTTGTGCCTTTAGACTTTTTGTTTCAGCAAATATCTCTTGATATCAGTTATGTCAGTCTGGAGTATGAATATCGATGTTAATCAAACTTGTCTGACATTCAGGTTGTCATATATGATCACTTGGAAAACGGGGAAGGGCTGAGCCACAGCAGTTGTTCATAAGCTGAAAAATCTGTCTGTGGCCTGGAGTATGAATTCATGGTCCCAGTTACAACTGGTTTACTACAGTTACTCAAAATAGGTTGTTAAAGGATGTCCAGAGTCTGTCAGCAGGACTCTGAAGTCTTCCATGTGTCCAGGAAGCAAGTGTACCCAAGCCATGTGGGCAGCTTGAACTCCCGAGACTCCAGAGAAGTCTTCTCCTCCTGGCTGACTGTTGGAGTTCTTCCTGCTAGATCAATATCTTACATAGGCTCAGGGAACTGTGCTTATTTGTTTGTTTATAGAATTGTGTCTTTTGTGTAAGAAAAAAGCCATGAACTAGTGTGTGTGCATCTGGAGGGGATGGTGCAGCTAATGGTATGATTTTATTGCTGTGTCTGTATGAGAATCTGATAAGCCCATCTAATAATTTAATAGATTATTGTGGGCATGAGAGGCTAAACATTGGGTTTTGTTTTACAGCAAGGTAGCAACATATGTTTCAGACAGAGCACTGTATTTTGCAAAGCCTTTTACAAGAGCAAATAGAATTTACGTGTGACTAAGGACTTCTTTTATTTTATAACTATTTTGGTTTCATTGCAAGTATACTACTAACATATCAAAACAATTAATTTCAGATTTTAATAGACATATTAATCAAACAGATTATCCTGATAATTAATTGCAAAGAATTGCAGAGTTTCCAAGATAAGTATCATTCCAGATCACAACATTTAAACTTCTATAATATTTTAAGTGTTCTCTCCATGAATTAATCTGCGCTTTTGTTTCATTCCTTTGCTTGGAAGGCTGGGAGGGTGCTGTAATGGGTCACTGGAGTTGGCTGAACAAACATGCATCAAGTAAAGCACAGAGGAAAAGACAATATCTTTGGATTATGTTTGCAGCTGTTGCATTCAAGACAACTTCATTGGGAAGCCCACTTCAGTGATGACTGAATATAATGCAAAAAAAATGCTGAAGTTGTCCAGTTTATTTTCAGTTCTTGTAGTTTTTATTATGTGTTTTCTGCCAACTTTTGTAAGACTTGCCAGTCTTTGATGCATTTATGTCTGTTGTCAAATTTAGTTCACATTCAGCCTACAAATTACATTGCTCGTTTCTTTAAAGAGCATTTTTTCTGAAAACATTTGCATTTTTATAGCTGAATGCATAGTCACAGAAACAACATGGCAAGTGACATTTCCAATATTATTTTGTAAAAGAGAAATAAAAATATTCTGTTTGAAAAAATATGTCAGAGGTTCTAAACAGTTTTGTATTTAATGAAGGCTGAACCCTAATGACAGAAGCTAATGGGGGCTTAACTTAGTGAAATGTAACTGTTAACTTCACAGTAAGTTTGGTCTTATTTGACTGAAATTCTAAAAAAAGCTGAATAATTTCTAGTTCATTCTCAGTTCTTAGTGCATATAGTTCACAGTTTAATAAAAATAGAGCGAGAAGGGGAATGAGATTTCAGAATAAGTGGGCAAAACTTTTTATTCTGATTCATCTTTGTAATCAGATCAGCTGTATATGTTACTTTTCATCCCAATGTGTGAGATTTTATTGGTTTTCAGAGGAAATTAAACTGCAAAGAGATTTAAATTTTTCACTGACTTAACTGAAGCAACCAGAAAAATTAGAAGACCTAAACTTGAAGTTTTTATTTCATTGCTATTTAAATGAACAACACAAAGCTTAAGATAGGTGTAAATTTGAAATTCTTCCATAGCTGTGTTCCATTCCACATCTGATGTGGCATGATATACAAAGTGAAGCTTTTTGGGAGTTGATTTGATTAGGAGAATGCAGAAGAGGGAGGAAGAAAGAACCTTGCCAAACCAGTGCAGACCTCATCAGAGGGCAGTATTGAGTGGGATGCATTTTCTGGAAAAACACAGGACAGATGATCCCAATTGTCAAATTTCTATTTGTGAGAATGGCAGCTGACTGTTGGAAACAATGGAGAAGCCTTGTTTCACCTCAGCAGTGTTCCCCTCTCATGGCAGCTGGAAGTGAATGTCTTGGTAACAATACAGAAGGATCCAGTGGGACTTTTCTCATCCTTGGGTGTACATGGTTAAAAATATTACTAGCAATGATGGAAACACCAGCACATAATGCAAGCTCTTCTTCAAGGGTTTAAACATAAATAAAAACTGTTTTAGATGTGAGAATTTTCCCCTAGGTTATTCTGGTTGCTGATGGAAACTTTGCTTGAATAACCCAACTTTCCCCTGTGGCACTGCATCAGTTTCAAGTTTCAGGTATTTGGGATTGTGTCATGGTTTAACACTGGCACAATGCCAGTGCCCCCATGAGAATACCCTCTCCCTGGTTTCTGCTGTGAGATGTGACCAGGAATAAGCAAAGCAGGCTCCCACTTAGGAAAAAAAAATTATTAACTAAACTACAAGGGAAAGGGAGGGAAAAAAAAATACACAAGGAAAATGAAAACTCCACAAATACATCTCCTCCTCCTCCCCACCAAATTCCCAATACAATCCATCCCCCAAATCATCGACTCTCGGTCCGGCACCACCCTTCAGAATACTCAATCCTCAGTTCATCAAGAGGAGAAGGAGTCTTCCTTGTGCCAGTGGTGACCTCTTCCTTTCATGTCCAGCGCTCTCACCACTGAACACGGACCAGAGCTGCTTCTAGGGTCGACTTTTAAGGGTGCTTCGTCCCACTCCAAAAAGGCACAGTCTCAACTTTGGGACATCTGTCCCCCCCATATTTTTCACCCCCTGGGGCCGAGGGGTACCCACACAGAACCCTCTTGGTTCTGAGGCATTGCCTCGCCCTAGAACGCAGTCCCTGTATCACAAGGAAACATGGCTCTGTCCATGGCTACACAAAAAGAGTCCAGATAAGCTACTCCATCATCTCTTCCACCTGAGTTCTTCTCTATTTCTCTCGTGGCCTATTTCCTCTTATCTCATCTCTATCTCTCTTCTCATTCAGCTCCAGGAGGATTAGCATTTGCAAGGTTTCCATCATCCAAGAAAAGGGTTAAAAATCTGAGGCTCTGTCTGTCCAGAACTCCCACGGCTGCCCTGCTGGGCACCTTCTCACCGCATCCCCCCTTTTCCTTCTTGGCCGGCCACTATTAAATTTCAAGGTGGCACAAGCACAAGCACAGGCACAGGCTCTCTCTCTGTCTCTCCAGGGGGAAGGGGTGGCTGCCCGATGCCTCTCAGTGCTCCTCCTCCACCCTTCCATCCTGCAGGGGCCTTCCCCTCCCTTCTGTCCAGGGCCCGGCCTACCTCACCCGGCCCCATGGCTGCCCCTGGGCCTACCTCACCCGGCCCCATGGCTGCCCCTGGGCCTACCTCACCCGGCCCCATGGCTGCCCCTGGGCTTACCTCACCCGGCCCCATGGCTGCCCCTGCCCCGCCCAGCCCGCAGCCGGGCAGGGGAGCTCTGAGCCTTTCACTGACCAGAACCCAAGAGAGCCTCCCAGGGGAGAGCCCTGCTTTAACCCCGTGCTCTCAGAGGCGGATCCAATGTCCCAATGGCCACACTAGGTGCCAATATTAAAATCTGAGCAACCATTGGCCTGACCACAGCATCCCAAAAAACGTTTTTCCTGTTAAACCACCACAGGGAGTAGCACAGTGGGGAAGGAGCTCCTTGTGCCTCATCCTTTTCTCTGGAAAGCTGCCTGTGTATATATGCAGTGGCAGCATCTTTCATGTCTCTTTGTGTATGTGTGGACCACATAGTGGTAGTTGAAATATCCCATCTCTAGGCCCGATGAGTTGGAGTTCAAGCTTGTCATGAATGTGGAAGTGATGGAATAAGCAGCAAGTGGGAAAGAGGAATGAAATAATTTCACCTGAATGAATAAGAATTTAAAAGTGGCGTTTCGGTTTTCATTATTTTTAAATGACCCTCAGTTAAATGATACATTTCAAGAGTTTGTGCTTTACTTATAAATGCCTAACATTCCTTTTTGCTTGTGTTTCTTAAATAGTAGGCTATATAGCCTATGTGTAGGGGTCCTTTGTGCGCTGCTTGTGTGCCCTGCTGCCTCTAGGGGTTTTGTTTTTTGTTTTGCAGTTCTTTCAACAGGGTGAAACCCCATCATTATGACTTATCTGAAATCTCTTATCCAGATTTCACTATCTGGACTTGTTAAAAATATGTATAATTATATATACATATATTTAGTTTGAATTCTTCCTTCTCACATGTGGACCATACCTCTTTCTTGATCCATGCCTATACTATCTTTCTTCTATATTTAAACTGTATACCTTACTAGTCTATCTCTAGTTATGCAGTTGTTTTGTATCTGGATGAAAGGCCTCCATTCAATTCTAAAACCAAAAAAAATAATGTGATGTTGACTCCAAGACAAGTTCCTACAAACTGCTGACATTATTCCCGAAACTGTCCTGATACATGAATACCAACAGGGAAATAAATGAAATATTGCAAGTTCTGATTTCATAAATCCAAGAGGAAGCTGATCAAATTTAAAAAAAAATAAATTAGAGGGGTAAAATATAAAATGTTGCTCTTAAGC
The DNA here is from genome assembly GCF_023055355.1 of Agelaius tricolor. Taxonomy (NCBI): domain Eukaryota; kingdom Metazoa; phylum Chordata; class Aves; order Passeriformes; family Icteridae; genus Agelaius; species Agelaius tricolor. The sequence continues at coordinate 90,206,412 of NW_027269261.1, read as the reverse complement.
ATGACAGATGTCTCCTACTCAACATCTGATTTAAAAATAGCGCCATTATACATTAAAATTCATGAAGTGTTCTTTTGAAATATAAAACATAAAGCACTATCTGTAGCAAAATATTCTGTTAGAAGAAACAAATGCCTAAGAAGAAGCTGGATTCTCATGTGAGGTTACTATGAGAAAACTGTCATATTCACCCAGGACTTTTGAAGGTGAAGGTAATAAGAACTTGGCGATCCTTTAGCCAACAAGCTAAATTTTCATGATAAATACTAAGTGTACAATTCTAGTTCTCTGTTACTTTGGTTAAGTATTGGAGAGGTTCAGGATTGGTTCTGCAACTATCATCCTTGTAGACTTGTTTATCTTGACTACTGTAGTGGGGTTGATTATACAAAAACCTCTAGCCTCTAAATCTATTTTTTCAGTATTTCTTAGAATTTCTACAACATTTACCATAGCTTGATATTTTTACTGTAGAAGGATATATGAATTTTTTATTATGGAAGGGGCATTGGTAAAGTATGTAAGATTTTCCATGCTATGTGTCTTAATGGAAGTTTGACACAACAGCAGACAGTTCATAGCATTGGTCAGTACTCAAACACTTTCATAATGGAGTTTCATTTTATTTGCTCCTAAATTGATCTAGGTAAGGCTATAACTAAGAGTACTCACTAATTAATTATATGAAAGATTATTACCTGTTATTAACGTTATTCAACCCTCCCATTTGGAAAAACCTGTAGTTTTAACTTTTCAAATTAGCCTTGTTTGAACTGAGATTTTACCTTTCTGGAGACTGTTTCAGATGGTGATGGGTTTGTTGAACCTGTCCTCCAGTTCCTAATTAATGAGCAAGAATGAATAATTGGTATAGTCATGGAAGGCCTGTGAGAAGTTAGGATCAAGTTTGGATGAGCAGGAGCCTCCAAGATAAGGCATTTTCTGAATTGGATTTTTTCCCTATTTCTTACGTATTTTGTGATTCTGGGTAATGCCCTAAAACAAATGCTTTCCCAAGACACCATACATTATTATGCTCTATTTTCTGAATGTGATGTTGGAGATACCAGGCTCTACCTTACAGAAGGAATGTTAGCAGTACCAGAAAAAAACCTGTCATGAAATGAATTTTGTGTTCAGAGCTTAAAAATGATGAATGAATTGGTGCTCCATTTTCAACAACATGAAATACATCATTGAATAACTGGTTCTTAAATGAGTAGCATTTCTTCTATGATATAGACATCAGTATTCTAAAAAAGTACTAAACAGTACAATACATATTATAAATAGCAACAATATGTATAGAAAAAATAGTACATTTGTATATGAGTATAAATATAAGTGAGATACAGGAGTATGACATGAGTTTTCTTATATAAATACAGGAAAACCACCTATCAGGGCTTTTGCAAATTACCCAGGCAAATGTAGAAAAACCTGTTGATTATCTCGCTATTCGTGTATGCAAAACAGTATCAGCAGAGAAGCAAATGTAACTTAGCAATGCCAAAAGCTGCCTTAGAAAATAAGATTTCTTTTTCTAAGTCTGTCACTATGTGTAGGAACTTCAAACTTTGCTACTGTCACCATTAGAATGAAGAAAGCAGAAATTGGCAGCTCGTCTGGAGAATAAGGATTTTGTATTCCTGCACTCATTTTGCATTTCCTTATGTCACTGTGGAGACAGGCACATTGTTCTGCTCATTCAAGCTGGTGGCATCTGGTGTGCTTGCTCAGAGAAGGTTTCAAGTTTGTCTTGAGGTGGAGAGGAGCACTCAGTGGCTTCTGCATGTGAGCCCCAACAGCCCCATGCAGTGCTACAGGCTGGGGGCGGAGTGGCTGGAGAGCTGCCTGGTGGAAAGGACCTGGGAGTGCTGATCCACAGTGGCTGAACATGAGTCAGTGTGTGCCCAGGTGGCCAGGAAGGCTCATACACCCTGGCCTGTATCAGCAAGAGTGTGGCCAGCAGGAGCAGGGCAGGGATTGTCCCCCTGTACTCAGCACTGCTGGGGCCACACCTCCAGTGCTGGGTCCAGTTCTGGGCCCCTCACTGTGAGAAAGACATTGAGGGGCTGGAGTGAGTCCAGGGAAGGGCAGTGGAGCTGGTGGAGGGTCTGGAGCACAAGGGCTGTGAGGAGCAGCTGAGGGAGCTGGGGGTGTTTAGTCTGAAGAAAGGCTCAGAGGGGATCTTACTGCTCTCCACAACTGCCTGAAAAGAAGCTGTAACCAGGTGGGGTTAGTCCCTTCTCGCAAGCAACAAGTGACAGGACAAGAGGAAATGGCCTCAAATTGTACCAGGGGAGGTTTAGGTTGGACATTAGGAAGAATTTATTCACAGAAAGGTTGTCAAACCAGGCTGTCCAGGAAAGTAACTGGAGTCCCTGGAGGCATTTAAAAGACTTTTAGATGTGGCAGTCAGGGACATGGTTTAGCAGTGGACTTGGCAGTTGTTTGTTACCTGTTAAAGATCTTCTTCAACCTAAGCAGGTTTGTGATTCTCCCCAGGACAGCACTGAAAAGACATCAATGTCATATGTTGCCTTTGGTGTAATCCTGATAGTGAACTTGGCTTCCAGAGAAGCTGTTCTGATTTCCAGACACTCTGAGCTATGTAATTTTTGGTGGTTTGTGGAAGGGAGCATTGGTGTTAGAAGGATCCTGAATTTGTGCTTGGAATTGAGGAAATCAAAAGTGCACAGAAGGAGACCTTAGTTGCAGCAACTGATTTTTAAGCTGAAATACTCCAATTTGAAACCTCTTGATGCCTCTGTTTATAGTATAGGTTAATAAAGTGGCTGTGAGGTTATTCAAACTGTTGACATTTTACCGAGCTACTTTCCAGGCACATAAAACATGAAAAACTCTGAGTTTGTCTGATACATCAGAATAATGTCTGCAGATAAAAGTGGATGAGCTTAAGTTGATTAATTAACCACAGAGGGTTTATTGTGATAATCTATAGATCAGATTATCTAACAATATGTGCTTTCTTTCTGCAACTCCTGCTTCACCTGTGTTCTTAAATTACCTTAATGAGTATCTGGCTGCTGGGTTCAGGGTGACTCTTTCCTTGCTGTTCACTGCTGGTAGAGGAAAAAAACAGACTTCCTTGTTTGGAAAGTTCAACATTTGTACTCAAATGTCTATTAGTACACCTTAATGTTCAAAGAAACCCAAAACCCTCAAACACAGATCCTTAATTTATATCTTGTTGTTTAGAGTTAAAGCCAGAGGGCTCACAGTTTTGACTGCTCGGACAGCATATGGGCTGTTTGCTCCTGTTTTTTTAAAAAAGGGGTGTTGCTGCTCTGTGTCAGGCAGGAGAAGCCCTGGTCACTCCTTGGCTCTCCTTTCCCTGAAGAGAAAGGGAGCTCTGAAGTCTTCAAGGGCAGAATGAGAGAGTGTGGTGAAGACACAAAGGCGCAGAAAGCAGAGCTGGTGGGGATCATGTGCTGCATGGGTCAGTAAGGCAGCCGGAGCTGGCCTGGCAGGGCTGCCTGCGGGACAGGGCAGAGCTCTCTGCGGGGAAGCTTCTCTCTAGGGGCTTTCTGTGGGTTTTCCTCCTCAGCTGGTGTTTATGTGGTCATTTACCTGTTTTCTGCTTCATCTGGGGAGTTTCATTTGGTGTGCTCTGCTCTGAGCTCGAGCACACTGAACACTGCTACTGTGTTTTTTCTCTTGGCGTGCATTTGCTTTTCTGGGAGCATTTGGGTTTTAGATTTAAAATCACGGGTGTGGTATTTTGGTGGCTTTTCCCCCCTTTAATACTGATGTCTGTCACAAGGTGACAGGTGTCAGCTTTCCTCTTCCTTATGCATTTGGGTCTGTCAGTTACAGAATTTTTCTGAGTGTTTGTGTAATATATATGTATATATAAAGGATCGAGGCTAGTGACCATCAATTCTTTTGTGTATGTTAGCATTTTAATTGAAAACAGAGTTGAAATGAATAGTGACTTTGTATTCTAACATGATACAAGAAAGTGGATTTTTCAACCTTTTGTTTTTCTAACTGTCATCAAAGTAACATTTCCCAAAATGTAAACTTCTGTGTGCTTGGTAAAAACTACGTGGGATTACCTTAGTAAAAAAGACACTTTGTACACATTGTGAAATTCTGCAATTGAGAAACTTTGTGTTCTTTTTAAAAGAGCTACTCATAATGAAACAGTTAAAAGTGAAAGTGTTTCTGGAATTATTTTATTTCTGATATTTTCTGTTCTCTACTTTTTGCTTAATCAAAGCTCCCACCTTGTTATGGTAAATAACTTATGTCAGAAATGGTGTCTTGCTAGATGAAGGTTTTGGAGAAATGTATGTATAGCAAAAGATTTTCTTAATCTGCCAGATTTTTTTTTCCCGGAGTACAGCTTTGTGCTCTAGTTTCTCTATCTCCTCTTTATTTGGGTCTTCAAGTAGAATAAAAGACTGTAGAGCTGTGAAGTCTATCTACAGGGGGAAAAAAGCATATGCCAGAAGCTTAGAATATCTTGAGTGGTGTGGAAAAGCATTTAGAAAACAGCAACTCTTCTGCACAGAGCCAAACGTACAAGTACAGTTCACATACTGCCTGAAGATTTCATTGCCACAGTGAGCTGTGGCTATAAAAGTTATAGGTGTGTTAAAAAGGATTGGAAAAAACCCAGAAAAAAAGGTATCTATGACTATTAAATGCAAAGATATGCATGAACATGTAGAAAGTCTGTGAGTCACATAAGAGGACTATGCAAAGGCTTCACAGGCTTTTACTTGTTTTTGCTTCTGTTCCTCAATAGTCATTTCTCACTGCTGTTAGGAACCCCATAAGGTGCTCAGTTTGGCCCAGGATGAACTCTTGTATAATGTCTTGCTGTTTTGAAAGACTTCAGTATCACACTAGAGATTTGAAAGACCTTCTGTGAATTTATTTTAATTTAATAATTGTTATGTTTGACCAACCTGAAAACTGTGTTTTTTTAATGTGAAATACAGGACCTGGTTCAATCCTTTAGTGATGGCAATAGGTACATAGGCATTTTGTTTTGCTACCTGAGCTCATTGCTCATTCTCAGCCACACTGCAAATAGCCTGAGTCAATGAAACAGTTGCAGTTGTGTTGTACATTGCTGAAGGGCTCTGGCTATTTTAGACTTGCACAGGTGGTCTGAGTCCTAGCACACTGTGACTCCTGCTCTGGGGAGCTCTGGGATGGTGACCAGGCTCTGTAGCAGTTTTGCTGACTGTGGCCCTGCTCAGGTAGCTGGAGACAACTCTTGTGCTGGGGTGGTGGTTAGGTTTTCTCCAGTGTGGCTTGGCAGAACACATGCTTGTGCTCCCTACCCATAAGTGGGATGCTTTCTTACTCTGAGTCCATTGCATTTATTATTTCTGCTCAGCATTTCGTGGGCAATCGTTGATGCTGACTGTCATGCCAGGGAGCAAACTGCTGGCAGTGGCTGGGCCCCATACCTGGGTTAGTGGGCATCCCTGCTTATTTTGCAGAGGGTTGAGAGTCCTTTCCCTGGCTGAAGCTGTAACTAGCCCTTGTGTGTTTGAACAAGGGTGCTGTGCCAGTTGAAAAGCATAATGGTTGAAAAAGTTAGCTTTCATATCACAAGTTTTCTATTGCCTAATACACTAGTAACAATTTGATCATATAGATCATGAGTAGCATTTATAGTTCTTAAGAGTTTGCCATGACCTTTTCAGTGCATTTTGAGTTCCAGTTGACTTTTTCAAGGCAGTTAGATTTTTGTCAGTAGGCTACTGTAATACCTGAGGGGCTGTTGCCCTGGAGGAACTCACCTGGAGTGTCAAGAAAATCATGCTGTGATGTACTGAAAATAACATTTCTGTGCTATTATTTTGATTAGATATTTTGGAGCTTTTGCAGGCTATTCTGTTTTTAAAATTTATTAGAAAATTAATTTTCTAAAGGTCTTAATAAAAAAATCTTCAGCATGATTTGTAGAGCTGTTAAAACTTTTGTTTTTCCTTTTTACCTCTAGATGAGCGTGACAAAGTACAAAAGAAGACATTCACAAAATGGATAAATCAGCATCTCATGAAGGTCAGTTGTTATTTCTGTTATGTCTGGATGACTGATTGCTACAGCAGTGATTGTGTCTTTTACTATATGTTTGATTTCAGGATGAAGCTGTGTCACATGTAAGGAAGATCTTAAATTGTGAGGGTTATGCATGTGCTTTGTCTTTGAGGAGTCATGGGGGAGCTGAAATGCTGCCCAAGGTGATCTGATGGAGTACTTGAATTTGAAATTAAAATGAGTCAAAGTTGATTTCTTTCTATAAGGCTTGGCTGATTTTTGGAATTTGTGTGTCATGGCTGTAGTACCACAGCTAAGGCAAATGAAGGGAAAAAAAATTTGAAATACCATGCTGAGGAGAGAGGGAATGACCTTGAGAGATCTCTAGACCATCCTGTGGTATCATTATGCTGCTCATGGATTAGAAATAGAGGCTTTCCAGGGGCAAAAGTCACTTTTCAATATCTTTCTTTTCAATAGCAGTGAACTTTGCTTCAGGGGCAGAGCATATTATTTTAACACCGTTTACAGATTTTAGTTGACAGAGAACTAAAAGCTGTGAGTTCACCTTTACTGCATGGCCCTTCAGTTCTAAATTTGCTAAATTTGCTGTCTCTGGAGAAACAGATTGTATAATTACTTGACATAACTTCCTTTGATATTTCCCCTCACTCTGAGGTTGAATTAATGTAAAATTCACATTAGATAAAAATGTATCTGAGTTGATAAAAATAAAAACTGTCAGAGTTGAGATTTAATTAATGAGTGCAATGTTAAAATTCTGTTGGAAAGACCTCCTTGTATTCATGTTTAGAGAAAAATAGAGTTTTTTAGGGAACAACTTCATTATTTCTCTCTTTCTTGTGGCTACTCTTGCAGGTATTTGAGCAATATTGGACGCTGAAACAAAAGAGAGTTTCTACAGGGTTGTGGATGTTTAAAACTACCTTTTTTTCCCCCACATCTTTTAAAATTTTGAAATTTATGTAGCTCTTGGAAATGGTGTGATGTGGGAAACTAACCAGGCTTGGAACTGAAGTTGGACTCAAATTTGTCTTTTGCAAGAGACCTCTCTTGCAGAGGGATCTTTTAGTCCTTCTTATCATGACTGAGCCATCAGCCATCATCTTTCTATCAGCCTCTGTGCAGCATAAAACCTTTCTGTGGGCAGGGTGAGTCTGGAGTCACAGAACTGCTCATCCCAATAGGTTTCCCTTTGTGAATTTTGTTAGACCCAAGGGAAACACAGTGTATCTAGAAACAGCTGCTCCAGGGACCCCTTCTATGCAGAAGCCTCCTCCTTTTATTCCTAAAACATCCAAGTGGCCCCATGTCCCTGCAGAAAATTTTACTTGCTAATGAGAAAAGACAAAAGGCAGTTCTGCAGCCTTCCTTTAATGAGTTTTGCCTCATGTTGATAATATAAGAAATGTATCCATTGTAGAATACTTCAGAGAAATTAAAGGAAAAAAAAAGCATCCAGGAAGGTTGCCAGGACTCTGGAAGTAAAATGCAATATCCAAATTAACCATCAGGCATTTCTTCATCTAATTGAGAGTAATTGTTGTCATGTTTATAGGGTCTACTCATGTTTTTGTGTATTAAAGAAGCATTTTAAAAATGCAGCTTTAGTTTTCTGTGGGATGCAGAAAAGCCTATGTCAAGCTTTTTGGAGAGCAATCCTTTAATATGGGTTAAAAATAGTGCCTTATTTTACAGAAGAGCAGTGTACTGAAAATTATATTTCTATACAATTTCATTTTACACATTTCTAAAATATGCACAGTCATCATTTCCATGCTGTCAACCTCTTGGGAGTAGCTTAAAAGAGATTTAGATTCTAAACCCATAAAGAAATGAGGGTAAAGAGTTCACTCTAAATCCTTTTGCATTGCTTGCCAAGGTCAGTGGCCTTAGGCCTTCATTTCCAAATAGTTCTGGGTTGGGTGATTGCAGAGGAATAGATACAGAGAGAAGAGACAGATGGGGTGTATTGACTGTGTGTATTGCTGGCCTTGATCTTCATCTCAAATTGCTCACTTCAGAATTCAATTTAAGAGTTTCTAGTTCATACAAATATATTTTGACTATAGCTCTTCCATTAACTTGGAATTTATGTAGCAACTCAACTTTTTCTTCTGGAAACAGTTTGAAAGCAAGTGTTGATACAGTTGTCAGATTTCTGTTCTTAGACGTTGTTTCTAGAACCATGACTTGTATGGAAATTAAAATCAATGTTTCAAGTGTTCTCTGTCTTAAGACATAGGGACATAGAAAGCTAACATGATAACGTGGAGGGAATGTAGAAAAATAGCCCAGTAAATGAGTGCATTTCTAGCAGAGACAATGGCCCTCTCCTAGTCAATGCACTAAGTTCAACTTGAGCCCTCATTTCCAGCTACCTCATATTTAATACAAATCATATTCAACTCATATTTGCACATTCACTGTGAATACCTTGTTTCAGACAAACCATGTGGGAATTGTCTCATTTCAGGCATTGCAATAGATTTATTTGAGCTGGTTACCCAGACTTGTTCAGTAGATAACTGAGGGAACAGGCCCTTTTCAGTGTTCCTCCACTAAGACATCTACCTAAGAGGAAGATGAATTTTATCCTAGAAATGCTTTTGCTCCACTGACTGTAAAAGGAAGTCATGTCTGTCATGTGTAGGGTCCAACAAGAAGCAGAAAAGATGATAGTGAAAATTATGAGAGTTCTTGGGAAAGACCAGACCACACATGTGGACATGTCCCCACTATGGGCATGGGGATGGATCACATTTTAATTTCATCTTTTTTCCCCTCCTATTTGTGCTCTTTGCTTTCTTTTTCCTGTTTCTTTTCTCTGTGCCCTAATTATTCTTTTGCTTTTATTTTTTCTCTTTCTTTTCTCATCTTTTTTCACATTTCCCTTTCTTATTTAGTGCTTTCCTTCCTCATTCTAATTATACTCCTATTTTCCTGCAGTCCTTGAGAAAGTCCCAAATTTGCATGCTTTTATACCAATATATCTAAGAGGTTTTATTCTAGGTCAGCAGCAATTTTATGAGTTCCCATCTTTTGCTGGGGAATGGCATAGGAGCCTACTGTCACTCTTCTAATTAAGTTCTATATTTATGGGATTTACTGAGTAACCACAAAGAACCAGATGACTATAAATATTTACTCTTCTGCTGTCTGTTGCCTATCTCTGGTTGCATTAGATTCAAAGTGTGTAAGTGCATAATATTTAAAATTCAGTGTTAGTCCCTTGTCAGTTTATTTGAGCAGTAAAGCATGTTATGTGCTTTGCTAAAATAGGAACATAGTCATTGCAGAAATATTTCCTGCTCGTGTTCTTGAGATACCTAGTTTTTGACAGGTATACAGTGTGTTATTTGCAAAATTCAGCTGTTCAAGTTATCTTTGAATTCCACAGTTTAAGGTCAAGTGGACTGTCACTAACTTTTTTTAATGTTGAAATTTTTCTTTTAAATTGATAACAGATTTTCTGAGGACTGGTTGGAGCTTTAGACTTGCTAAGGCTACTGTTTGCTGTCTGATGGTGTGGCTCCAGTTTAAATGTAATCTTTTGTGTCTTGTTGACATACAGACTGGAGAGGTGAGAGATTGGACTTTAGACTTGCCTGCTGCTGTGGTATGAGCTTCCAGGGAGAGTTCACATGCCAGTGCAGTGTGGTGGTGGGGCAGAGGTCTCCTCTCTTCTTGGAAGCAGCCTCTGCTTCCAGCAAGTGTTTCACGCTGCTGCTGTAAAAATAGGGTGTTAAATCTTGCTTGAGCAGTAAGTAACCCTTGATGTGACACGAGCAGGTAAATTTGTGGCTGCATCTTTTATTCTAGTGTAGTGTTCTCATAGTGCTAAAGTGCCCAAGGAGAAATCCAGCCTCCATGAAAGCCCAGAAATTCTTCCTGACATCCTTTGAATTCAAAACCCCAAAACTTAAGGAAATAGTGAGGTATGTATGAAACACCAGTGGAGGATGAGATGAAAGTCAGAAAATAAAAGAAGCTGTTGATGAAAACAGAATAAAAGCAGATAAATTCCTCTTTGTTGTTGATTTTCTTTTTCAAATCAATTAAAAAATATTTTTGTAGTGCCAGTCCTAGTCCTGAGAGATTAAATGGGCTATTTTGAAATACTTTGTTTCTTTATTAGAACTTAGTTTTATTTTCTGTACATCCTAAAGGCAAGGCAAGCAGAGACTGGCTAGTGACAGAGTGAACACTTCCCTTCAAGGGAAAATGTTTCTTCCTTTTCATGGAAGAAAAAGTTGTAGAGAGCCTCTTAATTGGCCTTCTAGCAACACCCTGTGTGCCTGGGACAGCTGTCCCCTCCATGGCACTGACAGGGAGCCCAGCCCCCTGGTGCCACCTGCAGTGTGGGTTGGGTTTTGGGACCCTTGGCTGACCATACATTGGGAGAAACAAGCTGCTGATGGGAGCAATGGGCAGCATACCTTCACATTCATTAGTTGCTCCAAAAGTCACTTTAAAGGTGTTATTAGCCAGAAGGCTTTTGTAAGTAGCTGGACAAAATGCTTTTGAAAACTGTTGTTTTAAAGCCCAGTGTTTAAAGCATGTACTGTATTGCAGTGGTAGTGCATTAGTGAGAGAGAGAACAGCTTTTTGTTGTGCAAAGACCGAATGAATAATTCAGAATAGAAACCTGAAGTTATTGATTCCTGGGTGTCCTTCAGGCAGCACAGGGTTTGCAAATGGCCTCTTAGGTCGATTGCTTTGTGAAATGTTCAGGTATGACCTTAATGGCAGCAGGATTGACTATTCCTGATAGAGCTCAGTCATTCCTTGCTGAAAGCTGGCACTTTACTGACACTAGTGGTTATCATTTTAGATAGCACTGCTCTCAGTACCTTCTTTTCCAGCCTGCAGTTAAAATGTTATTTAAAATTCCCCACCTCTGCTTTTAGAAATGAGTACTTTGTAGGTTTACATTGATATTAAAGGATGAGGCACTGGTGTTAGACTAATGGTAGTTGCTTTTAAACAAATTCTTAATTTAGCACCTTTTGATTTTGAAACACACTCAGAAAAAGCACCCCCCCCCCCCCCCCCCCCCCCCCCCCACCCCGCCTTGTTAAATAAATTAAGACTGATTCCTTGCTGTGCTGGTGCATCTAAATGAGCACTCTCATTTGTATACTCTCTTCCCAGTTTATTCTGACAGCTGCTGCAAACTGTGTTGGGCACAACTTCCATAAAATTCCACTTCAAGGTGGTCCCCAGCTTGCTTTAGCCATTGAGTGCAGCTAAAGGATCAGTATTTCCTCCTCTATTTTGGAATTCAATTGTTTAGCTATGCCTACTGTCTTATGGGTGGACAGAAGAATATTTCAGTTTTTCAGTTTTTCTCCTAAAATTTTTTCCTGTTGTGTTTTCAGGACTAATTCTAAAAGGTCTTGAAGTGTTTTTTCTTTCAGACATAGCCCTTCTGAAAAAATAAATAAAAACAACTCTTGAAGAACATAATCAGTTAATGGAGTTTTTGGTATTTTCCCTGGAAATATGCACAATTGCAGTTTATTCATTGTGTATGCATTTTTTTCAAAAATTCTTCATTTGGAGGTAAACCACACTGCTTAGTATGATCTGTAGCCATTTGCAAAGCAGCTCAGCAAGGAAACTGGGGATTTTTTTGGTGTTTAATTAAAGTTTAGATGAGGAGTAAAGTAACCAGGAAACAGTGAGGAAAAGTAGTGACAAATGCCACAAGTTAAAGCTGCAAAAGAGGAGGAAAATGTACAAATTTTTAAAGGATAATGATGAATTGCATCACAAAAATCTCTCTGCCAGTAAGCAAATAAATAAATAAGCAACTTCAAGTCAATAAAAACGGTGCCACAGATTTTAAGTTTATTTGATCCTCTTTAATGCATTCAGGCTTCATGACTAATTGGGAACAGGAAAGAGAATAACTGAAACCAATAAATTAAATATGCATGAAATATAGGCTAGCTTGAGCATATCGATATTTTTATGGCATGCAACCCTATTGAACCAGTTGAGCACATGCTTTTATGTGTGTTGGGTTTTTTTAAGAAAATGGTTTATATAGGTGCTCTTATATGAAAGAATGAGTATAAGGAGAACTAAGTCTGCCATGCAATGACTGCACAATGAATCAATATGCTCCCTATTATAGACTTAATATATTAATGTATTAATTCATTCTCTTTTTTGTTCAGTCCATTGTTTGCAATTAGTTCTCAGCATAGATTTTATTTAATATTATTTATTCCTTGGAGATTGCAAGAGATAAAATTCTAGCATTTGCAATTAAGTGTTGACTTTTAAATTAATTGTTAAATTATGCATGGGCTTATTTTTATCTATATACTTTTGATGTATCTGTATTGAATAATAATTTATATATCAGTTTAGAAGTACTAGGGTTTGATCTAGCTCCCTTTGGGCTAATGTAACTGTGCCATTGGCTCCAGTGGGAGTAGTTTTTGCCCCAGTATGTGGACTCCAGACAGTGAGCAACTTCAAACATTAATCACAGACATTACCTAAGTATTTTGTTCTAAAGCAATATTTCATATACTCTGGAAAGGAAGGCTTGCCCTGAGGTAGTGTAGATGTGTGACAGTGTGAAGACCTAAGAAGGCATGATAGAAGAAAAAACATGTTATTCCTGTAAGGAAAGGTGTTCTCTGTTAAAGGCATTTATGGTGCTTTGAACAGGGACACTTCAGCGTAATCACATAGCATCACAATGATCCTCTACTTAGAGTACCTTGATTTTAATTGGAATAATATTTTATCAGCCAACCTTAGTATTATTTACCTACTTCAGGCATGTTTGGAGTTCAGGCATGTTTGGAGTGTATTTCCTTTGGTGAGGATTAGTTTTAGAGCTGAGTTTAATGTTATTAGCATTACATTTGTGTACTTTAAACAATTCCTCCCTGGTAAGTAACATTTGACAGCACGTAGTATGGGCCAGGAATGGTGAGGCCAAGTCAGAAACACAAAGGGTGATGAGAAGTGGGTGTACTGAAACACTGTGGCACACTTCTGGCCAAAGAAAAAGGGCAGTAGGGCTGCTGTTGATTGGAGGCATTGAGCTGTATCAAGAAAATTGATGATGGGTTTTTGGTCACTAACTTAGCATTGGAAAGACAGAACTGTGTAGCAATGGGGAAAATAATTTATCCTCATAATTGACAGAAGGGACAATGTGGAATTCTGCATTTGAAAACCTGTAAAGGAGCCCTCAGTAGCCTATGTAAGAAAGGTATTTCTGTGGCACAGCTCAGCTCATCCCCAAGCAGGTGTGCAAACCACACTTGCTGCTCTGTTCCCTGCCTGCTGCAGGAGCTGCAGTGGCTGCCTCTGGTGTGAACAAGTTTTGTGAGTGAAATGCTAGCCAGAGAGCCAGATTCAGAAAGTTGCTATCAATGCTTCTTTGTTAGGTCAGGACTGGCTGGGAGGGGCTGCTTCAAAATGTAAAAAAGGATGGTAATTTGGAAGCAAGTGGTTGTAAATCCCAGGCTCACTTTTCAAAGAAAAAAGAAAAGCGAGAAGTAAAAGCAAGATAATGAACTGGAGAAAGCAACAGGTAGGGTCTCATGGGGGAGTAATACAGGAGAGGCAGAAATGCAGGAGATCTGGCAGTTGTTGAAGGTGTTTGTGTAAGAGGCACAAAGGCAGGCTACAGCCAGGCAGAACAGATAGGAGACATTATATAGGAAATACTGCTGCTTTCAAGGTGTGTAAAATACAAAGGAGCTGTACAATAAGTGGAAATAAGTGTAGCAGGACTAAAGGTTTGTATAAAGGAATTAATAAAGCAATGTGGGGTAAAATCAGAGAAGTACAAGGTCCGGAATGAATTAATGTGACATGGAAGATCGCAGGAGAAAGACCCTGTAATTATGTCAGAATATGAAGAAAAAAGAAGTATTGTTTAGAAGTACATTACCAAGGAATAGAAGAAGATAAATAGTTTTGACCAATGTAGAAATATCTGAATTACATTGGTCTCTTTGTTCTATAAAGTGCTGAAATATGTTTTAATAAGATGAGGGTGAAATTCAGATAAGGAAACAGTGGATTGAAGAATATTTGGTACATGACATTTTCTTGTCACACAGCTTTATTTATTCAACAGTTAGTAACTCACTGATTTGTAATATTTTATCATTCTATTTAAGAACTCAGTGGAGGGGGAAGACTTCTAGAAGTCTGCAATTACAATAAGCATAATAGATCTCTCTCCCAATGAGAAGAAAAGAATGAGGAGTTACAGACCTTGCAGAGTGATTTCTCTCCCAGGAGAGACTGTGGAACATCTGATCTTTGAAAGTAGGTGGACAAAGGGGAAGTGGTGCAAATGGTATGTCTACCATTTTTTACATGCTACCAGACATAGTCTCCTTAGCAGATCACTGCCCCAAAATTGGGATGAAAGGATAGCTGACAGAGCTTGCTGGGCTATTGCCATTAATAATGGCTGCAACTGCAGCTAGAGCTCGTGCTGGGAAGAGCCAGTGCCCTTGGCTGTTGCCGCTGCCATGGGTGCTGTCAGGTGCTGCAGCAGCAGCATCTGGCTCTGGCAGGCAATGCCCATGAGCAAGGACCTTCCCCTGAGAGGAGCATCCCAGTGCCTGCTGCCCTCACTGTACATCATCTTCAAGTGAGGTTTCAAGCTCTGTGACTTCACCTTTGCAGGGAAAGGTGCACCTGTTTCTCTCTGGCTGTGCAACTCTCTGGCTCCAGCCTTTTGTCATGTCAGCAACAGCTGTCGTTTTTGCCCTGCCGCAAACCTCACAGGATTCATTCCTTGCCCTGGGCTGTGTTGGCTTGTGCCCAGGGAGCTCCAGCAACTACCCATGAGTTCTTCACCTTGCCTGTGGGCAGCATGGTGCTTAGGAGACAAGGAGGCAGCTTGGAATTCTGCTTTCTCATAGACACAATTGTGGGAACTTGGCTGTGAAACTCTGCCTGGCTGCCTAACTTCTCATCTCTGTGTGGACAAGAGGCTTGTAGCCATGTCTAACGAAGTAGTAAGAAGATCATTTTTCTTGGAAGATCAAGAGTAGGTTGTGATAATTTGAGTTTGTTTAGTCTGAAGCTAAGAAGACTGAAGGGGGACGTGATAATGTGTCCTCAGTAGGTAAAAAGTGTTTATGCAGAGGCTGGTGAACACATGATTTCTGAGGTCAAACTTTAGGGGAAGGGACAACAAAAACACCAGTTTATTTTCCAGAAGATTTAGTTCAAAGATTAGTGAGGAAAAATGTCCCTCTCTGTAAAGCCAAGTAAGTGTAGTCAAACACTGAAGCACTTGTACTGTGTTTTACATTTCCTTCATTTGGATTTTCAAGAATAAATTAGAGGAGCATCTGTAGTGGTTTTTAGCCAAACTGCACAGGACTGAGTGATCTGTCCAGTCCTTTTTAACCTTAGACTTTTACTATTTTCTGACAGCCTTGTAAGGCACAGTCCTTCTCTGGTGAAGTATAATTCAGCTTTTGAGCCTTGAAGCTGATCACTGCAAAATTCCTCAGCAAAGCTTAAATTTTTATTACTTTAGTGATTTCAATCTGCATTAATCCTACAGTTCCAGTGAAAATGCCTTCTTTGAGATGGTTGCCATGTAAAGTGAAGCTTAGTGATGTTTACTTTATATTCTTGTTAATTGTTTATCACATTTATACCTTTGTAAATAAAATATTTTTAAAAGGGGAGAACAGATGTTACAAGAGAGCAAATCCACTTGGTTGTGAGTCACACTTTCTTTGTTTTAGTTGTTTCTGAAATTTATAAATATCTTTAGTCTTACATACAAAACCATCAAAACAAAGTGTACTGATCTGAAGAAAAATCTAAAAGAATTACGGTGGTGCGAAAGGGGAAAGAGAGATGGGAATGCTGCGCCTTGAAATCACAACTTGTGCAAGCAGTGTTGTTGGCTGGGAGTATGAGTGGAGTGGCATGGAAACCTCACATGCCATGCCACATGTGGCATCAGCCCCTCATGTTCTCTTTGAGCTATCCACAAAATGAAGGTTAATTCAGTGCAGTAGATTCTAAAACTTGCTGGACATTTCTGTGACTTTATATTTTAGAACTTTAAATTGTAGCAGTGATGGAGTAGACATCCATTTTATGTTAGTAAATGTGCATTTCTGCTTGTGAATCTGCAGGGGCTCCACTGAGGTGGATTTGCTGATGCCAATATGCAAATTTACAAGCAGACAACCAAGACTGTGCCAAGGATTAATAGCAGTGAGGGTAGTGCTGTGATAGTGATAATAAGTAAGTGGAGTGGGGCCTGGGGGGATATCCTGAGTGGTTGGATCAATGCTGGTTGGAGAGAACCTTTGAGCCCCTTTGTCAAAATGTTTTGAGATGTGTGCAGTTCTGCTCTCCAGTACAAGAAAGACATGGAGCTCCTGGAGTGGGTCCAACAGAGGGCAAAAAAGATTATTTAGGGACTGGAGCATTTCTCTTATGAGGAAAGGCTGAGGGAGCTGGGCTGATTGAGCCTTGAGAAGAGATGACTGAGAGGGAACTCATCAATGTGTATGAGTATCTAAAGGATGGGTGTGAGGGAGATGGACCAGGCTCTTCTCAGTGTTGCCAAGCAATAGGACAAGAGGCGATGGGCAGAAACTGAAGCACAGGAACTTCTTCCTGAATATAGGAAGAACTTCTTCACTCTGCAGATGACCAAGCAATGGAACAGATTGTGGAGTCTCCCGTACTGGAGATAGTCAAGAGCCATCTGGACACCATCCTGTGCAGTGGGTGACCCCAATATGAAGGCTGGACCAAATGACCCACTGTGGTCCCTTCCAATCTGGCTCATTCCGTTTTGGTGTTAATGGACCCAATTTTCTTTTCCTGTAGGAAGTGGGAAGGACTTGTGACATTTAGGATACTTGCTTAAAGTTCTTCCGTACAATGATGCTGTTTCAAATATCACACGTCTACTGAAATCCATGAAAGGACTCCTTGATGTGTGTGTTTATGTCCTGCTGTTGGATATATATGTAAGATTATACCTCTGATTGCACACTTGCTGATTTGGGGATTAGGGAAATACTGGAATGCATTTCATGAAACAAAAACGTGGGATGTTAAGAAAAATATAAGGATATTTAGCAATGGCCATATTAATTATTTTTTTTTAATCGAGCCAGAGTATATTTATACCTCAAAGCCATACAAATATTGTATGATTAATAGTTATCCAGAGACATGGGAAATAATTGAAGGCAGGGGCAAAACTGAGTATGTGAAAGCAATGGATGATTGAGTTGTCTGGGAGAAATGTGAAGGTTAATGTGCAAAAAAAAAAGTGACTGAGCTGAGCTTTTTAGATACAAGGACAAGCTGTTAGAGAGATGGAACACAGGAAGGATGTTATGGTTGTCATGATAACAGAATGTAAAGCATTGGCCAGAGGAGACAGTGAAGGATAAATCCAAGGATGCAATCAAGGATGAATCTTCAGTTAAAAAACATCTGCTATAAACAAAGATCAGGGGTGTTGAACTCACTCTGTAAAGGAGACTTGTTTAAATGTTCCTTAATAAAATCCTTAATTTAGGATTTAATAATTATTAATCCTAAATAATTATTAATCCTTAATAATCCCTTAATAAAGCATTGAGGAATTCCTTAATAAAGGAATTGAGTAACATTAGCTGTGTCTGCTACTTGTGAGAATTAATATCCAGAAACCTATTCAAACAGAAAAATTCCTCCTGAATACTACAGAAAGAACCGTTTATTCCCTGTGAACCACGAGAATTGTTTCCTGCAGAGTGGATTATTAGACTGTCAAAAGCAAGGAGTGAAAAAGAAAAGAGTGAAAATGAGTTTTGGAGCCACTAGGCCTAAAACTGGGTTTGCCAGACTGTGCTAGCAAAGGAGCAGAAGGCCAGAAGAGCCCTGGCCTGAGGGTGTGTGCCCGCTCGCTGCCAGCCCTGGCTGCGGGCCGGTGATGGGGAGCTAGGCGGGGTGTCCTGGGTGATGGGGAGCCAGGCAGGGTGTCCTGAGAGGGGTGTCCTGGGTGGTGGGGAGCCAGGCGGGGTGTCCTGGGTGATGGGGAGCCAGGCGGGGTGCCCTGGGTGGTGGGGAGCCAGGCGGGGTGTCCTGAGCGGGGTGTCCAGCCCGGAGCTGCGGGAACAGCACCACCTGCAGCCCCGCGGCTCCTGCACACAGCCTCAGTGCTCCTCACCAGGATCAAATCCTCTTCAATAAACCTGTGTGCTTGTTTGCTTTCAACAGAATGAGTGTAGTATGAGATTCAGTGCAAAATGAGCATCGTGACCAGGCTGTGTGTTTGGAGTTGAGGTTTTGCCCAGCAGTAAGGTTTGGGTTTAGGGCAGGAGATGAGAAACCAGAGCTGTGGGTGTGAGTGTCAGTGTGCACGGGGCTTTGGCTCCCTGCTCTCCTGGCGTGGCCCCAGGCTGGCCGTGGAGCCCAGCTCAGCACCTCGCTGTCCCGCGCAGCGTGCTGGGGGCACATTGCCTGGCGGGGAGGGGGCTGCAGTGTCTTGAGCCATACTCATCCTTACGTGGGGGATTGTGAGACATCTGTACAGTAAAGTAAGTACTCTTGAAGATTTTTGAAGGAGCAACTTCCTTGGCAGATCAGTCACGTGGGAATGTTTTGACAAATCTCATATTTTCACAATTGCATGCTTCATGGCTCTTGTTACAGCCTCTTCAGAATTTTAGAGTGTTTCTCATAGCATGTGTCAGGCTAGTAAATCTTTATTTTTGTACACAAATACATCTTTTTGTATTAGAGGGGTTTTTTTATTCTTTACTTATGGCATAGATTTGTTATCTATGCAATTAGAATTGCCACTGTGATTTCTTAAGTTTTAAAGATGTAAGGACTAAAACATGCATGTTCTCAAAACTTACAGAAAACTGTTTCCCCCATAAGTATAATTTTTATTAAAAATTTTCCTTTAAAAACAAGCTTAAGTATGTTTTTAGGAAGCTGAAACATTAGGGAAACTCATCAGGGTGTCAGGATCTCAACAGTGGCCACAGAAGTTTTTCAGCTCTTTGAATGCTGATGGCATTTGCTGTGGAACACTGTAGTCATAGGGACTCTTAACTGTTTATCTATTATCTTGATGAAAATTGTTTTACTGTTACTGAAGTGAGTGGGTGTTCTAAGAGATCTTTCTCCCACAGTCATTGACTCAGATTCTTAAAGAATGAATTTGAAGTTTATTGTGAAACTCACAGCTGGCCTTGTGCCAGCTGTCATTTGGACTTATCTGTGACCTCAGTGGTAATTAAGGCCTGACCCTTTTTTTCTCCTAAACACACCCCTTACAGTTCTAACTTTTGAGCCTTTTCCCATTTTCCTTTGAAAAATCAGTAATGCTTTACATCTGGGCTGGGCATTTAATTAACTCTGCTTCCAGAAGCAAGGAGAGCAGTACTTGAAAAAGACTTTCCCAGGCAATGTGGTCTGAACAGCCTCAGTTGGATCTGTAATACTATAATTCTTGATAACTCCTGGGTGATGACACTGATTTTATGAAGACTTGACAACTGAACTTCAGTTATTCAAAATAAGTATGGTTCAGATTTTATTCTAATTTTGCCTGTTCTGGAAACCAAAAGAAAAGGTCTAATTTGGCATGTTCTCACAATGATCAGTTCAGATTAATTATAATATGGAAAGGGAGCCTTCTGATGTTTTTAAGGCAGATATTTGATTATGGTAGTCTGCTTTCCTGACCCTGTAAAAAAAATGGGCAATTTTGCAAATAAGTGAGCACAAAACTCTGCCTTGTTTCCAAGTCATGCAGCTTGCCAGGGCCACAGTGATTACCTCACCTGCCTCAGGGATTTCCTGGTGGCCTCCAGTACATGGGCGTTGCTTTGAGTTGTTCCTGCTTGAGCTGATTATATTCTCTCTCCTGTCTCTTTTGCCTCCACTCTAGGTTCTGCAGCATATTAATGTTTGTTTCTGCTTCTTCACACACTATTTCAGTTGAGAATGTGCTCTGTCCATTTTAGGTGTTGGTCTGGAACACACTACATCCTAACAGGAAAGTCTGAAGGATCTGTGTGTATGCTGGGTGTGCACCCACTGTGTACACAGAACTGGGCACAACCCTATTTTCCTGCCATATTTACTTCTAATCAATAAAAAGGGTGTGACTCTTGTTTTAGTAGAATCATCATAGAACCCTAGAACAGTTTGGGTTGGAAGGGACCTTTAAAATGACAGAATCACAGAATAAGCTGCATTTGAAAGGACTGACAAGGGTCATCCAGTCCAGCTCCCAGTTCTGTGGAACACCATTCCCAAGAATCTTGCCATATGCCTGAGAATATTGTGCAAACACTTCTGGAACTCTGTCAGGCTTGATGCTGTGACCACTTCCCTGAGGAGCCACCATCCTACTACTAGAATCCTACTACCAGAATCCAGAGTGGAGGCACCTGTGGGTGAAGAACCTTTTCCTAATACCCAGCCTAAACCTCCCCTGACACAACTTCAGGCCATCTAGTCTAATCCTCCCTGCAATGAGCAGGGTCATCTTCAACTAGACCAGGTTGCTTGGAGCCCCATCCAACCTTATCTTGAATGTTTCCAGAGACGAGGCATCCACCTCTCTGGGAAATCTGTTGCAATGTTTCACCACCCTCACTGTAAAAAATTTCTCCCTTATATCTGGTTTAAATCTACTCTCTTTTAATTTAAAACTCTTACACCTTGTCCTGTTGCAACAGGCTCTACTAAGAGGTAGGTATCTCCTGTCCATCCTTGTCAAGACAGAGCTGGTTTTGCTTGCAGCAGTGGAAGTGACAGTCCTTCCCCTTCTACCATATAACTGTAAGCAGCCATTAGTGTGTAAAACTATAGATTATGTTCTAGAATCAAGACAAATAATATCAATAAAATTTGTAAGAAACAGGTTTTCTGTGGAGGATGGCTTGACTGATGGCAAAACCAGAGATCACTATGTGCAACTTCAGTTCACTAAACATTGGCATCTAGGACTGCTTGAGATGTATAAGGCCATTCAGTACAGACATCTAGTCCTGGCCAGCAGGACTTAGGCAAACATTAGCCTAAGAATGGAGGCTAATGTTTGCCTAAGTCTGGAGAAGAAGGGAGACCATAAACCAGCCCTTTAGGTAGTGGCCAGGCAGCTGAATCATGCTCTTCTTTCCCTGTCAGGCAGACTGCAGGCAGTGGTGACAGGTGCTGTGATGCCAGCTCACAGAGGAGGAGGGCAAGCCTGGCAGGCCAGGAAATTTTATAGAAGACACAGAACAGTGTGGGGGTCTGAGTGGAAGCTTTTGGAGATGACAGCTGTCTTCTTGGTCATCGTCTCTGAAGTGTCTGACATGATGTGGTCTGGGGTCAGGATTCAAGCTTTGTCACTGCTACAGTATTAAAAGCTGGTTTTTACTGGTGATAGTGCAGAGATTCCCTAAGGCACTAGATTGCAAAGCATAAGCTTGCTGGAAAAGGATGATATGAAAATATCTTATGCTTATGTCAAGGAGAATGGAGCTTTCCTTACTACAAACATCATAGTATACATGCCAGAAGATGAATCACTTCTGAAACAGTGCTTTACATTCACTCTGTCTCCTTTTCACTGGTGAAGCCATTTTGCCTTTCTTGGTTAAGTTTTGTCAGATGCACCTCAGCCACTCTGTGTTTCCCACGTCTTCCTTAAAGAATCTCTTCTCATGCCCAAATTATCAAATCTGCCACACTCACATAGGTATATTGCAAAAAGTTGCCTGAGGCAACATGTAACCTACTTCACGTGTGGACCTTGTAAAATGTCAGGCTGACAATTCTGTGATTTTATTCAAAACCACAAGAACTGTTGTGAAATTCTCTGGACTCAGTAGATCCCACACATCTGTCCAGGGACTCCCATTTGAATCCAGTATTTGTGATACTATGTGTTATGAAGGAGGCTGAAAAAGATTTTGTTATATGTGTTGGGAGACAAGAGTTGCCCAAGTGATAGTTAGAGAGAGGTGGTTTTTCAAGCTTTTCCTGAAGTGTCAATGGAGGATCTCTTGAGGAGTGCAAGATGCTCCTTTTGGAAGAAGTGATCTGATGCTTTGAGTGAACATACTCGCTCACATCAGTTGCCCAATTATGGCATTTTAGATGCACATCTGCTGCTCAGAGTATTGGAAGAAATTCCTTATTATGTTGCCTTGTACCAGGATGACTGGCACAGTATGTACTAAATAATTAATCCTCACAGTAATTGCCAGCCAGTGGCAGAACTAATGCAGATACATAAGGTGTACTGCTGGTTTTCCTGTTTTGACAGCCCTGTGCCAGTTTTTTCATATCCAGTGTGAGTTCATCTCTGAAGTGTCTGTGATTTCTAGAAAGATAAACTGGGGAAGATGGTTGGCTTTGTAATGCTTAGGAAACCTCAGAGCATAAGAAACAAACAGAAGGTTAACAAATGTGTGCTGTGAGAGACAGAATAGCAGGATAACAAAATTATCTTGCTTCTAATGGATAAAAAAGCAGACAGAACAGAAATAGTGGTATTTTCTCACCCCACAATTCAGATACCTGCACACTGGGCAAATCCCCTGAGTTTTATGTTGAAAAAAGTGTGGGCATTGACTTGGTGCTGCACAAACAGTTCTTTAACTGTGCTGTGCAGTGTCTTTGAGATGTACACCACATTCCCCTGTCCTTAACCTTATGTCCTCTCCTGTGCCTCTGGCCACCAGCCTGTGCTGTGGGTCTGTTCTGGCTGGGGATTCTGCTTTCCAAAGAGAAGTGGAAAGTGGCACGTCCTGGGTGGTGGGACAGGCAGCCCTCTCACAGGGTTTTGTCATAAAGAAAAGTTGCCTGCTTTTAACAGAAAGAGTTTAGCAGTCAGTTTGGTATAGTCCTTTGAATATAAAAATAACATGTGGGTTAAAAATTAGAGATTCTTATGCTTCTCATCTTTTAAGCATTTATCATAATCAAATCTTGTATCAGGGATATCAATTATTTAAATGGTTTCCCTTTTTTTTGCTTTCACCAGAGATGTAGTAGGAGAACACCTGTTCTTTGTTCAGCTTGGCAGTACTTTAGTATTATCAGAGAAAATTTTTCTTTTTTTTTACATTAATTGCTTGCAGAATTAAAAAAGTAAATAAATTTAAAATTATACTATTTTGTGTATGTGTGTGAGGGTGTAAAGCTTATGTATATGTATTAGAGTGTTGGATTGTAATTTGGCTGTGCATGTAGAGTCTTTGTAAGCGTTTTGGAAAAGATGTGTTGTAATTCCTCATGGAACAGTCTTCTAGATGACTTGTTCTGGCTTGTCTTCAGCACAAGCATAAATATGTTCTGATGCTACTCTCAGTTAAGATGATGGTGTTTGTGAAAACAGATTGCAGGATAATTTCATGTTTAAAATTGGAGCAAGGAAACTTGAACTAAAAAGCTAATCTTAGGTATGGAGATAGTTTTTTATGCAACAGGATGAATCTCAAGATTCCCCCAAAAGTGTAGCAAACCAAGTTATTGTATTAAGTTGAAGATCTGGGTTGATTCTTGCTGCCCTCATCACACACATATGTTGGCACTCAGAGTGTGTCCCATAGATCTCATGTTGGAAGTACAGCTCATCTCTAGCAGAGATTAGGAAGAAGAAAATTTCTGATGTTGTATTTTATCCAAAGCTTAGGAAGTTTCTGATCTGGTGGTTCAACAGGAACACCAGGGAGCTGACTTTAAACTGTAGCTGGAAAGCCCTCAACCTCTGCCCCAGCAAGTCAAGAATCTCTGATTCTGAAAAATTAAGTCCTTTGTGTCACATTCAAAGAGCAGCTGGCTGGAATTGCTTAAGCCATTTCAGATAGAGTTGTAATTAAGCTAATGGTAAGAATCCAGAAGTTAGCCTGTGGACAGATATCTCCCAGATTTGTTGTGCCTGTCAGTAAAGGTGGATCTTCCATCTGTGTCTCTTGTCACTGCAGCCCCTCACTAGATCAACCCAATGTCATGGTTCTTTGGTACGGTGTGTAAGGTGGGTGTGTGAGTTGTTGGGAAAGCTGACTAAGTACTGGGAAACCTGAGGTGACAATACATGCTGTTAACTGGTGGATGGCATGCTTTGATTAGGAAGTGTGTTACTTCCAGCCTGACTGCAGTGAACATGCATGCTGCTGATAATATATATCTGTTGGGTATTTTTTTTACAATCCATTGAATCTAGCTACTGTTATCATAGTGGTCATTATTTAGGTCCAAATAGGAGAGTATCTGATATTGTTTAAATTGTGAGATACTGATTTTTTTCATTGCTGCATGCATTCATTATCTGTAACTTAATTCTGTTTTTCTTTTCATTAAAGTGATTTAAAGTGTGATGAAACTGTGCAAGTGCAGACACAGATGTGAACTTTGTCTATTACAATTAACTTGCATTTGTTAATTTGTCATGAAAGTGAAGAAATTTAAAAAAAGCAATGCTGAGGTATAGCATCTGAGGTTTATCTGTATTTTAAAAGATATGTATTAATATGAGTGTGAATTCTCAGGTATAAACAGAGATCATGTATTTATTTTTTGCATTTATCCATGCAGGTTCGAAAGCATGTGAATGACCTATATGAAGACCTAAGAGATGGACATAACTTAATCTCACTTCTAGAAGTCCTTTCTGGAGACACCTTGGTAAGCTTTTAGATCATAATGCAATGGTTTCAGATTGTTAATTATGAATTTTCTCTGTTAACTCCTTGTGTATTGACTGCTGTAGATTTCTTTGATATTTTCTGTAATCTGTGACCTAATACCAAAGGCACAAGTTGTATTTCTGTTGGTAAATATGCTGGTGTGAATTCTGTGGGGGAGTGCAATCTGGTCTCTTTGTTTCTTGTGGCTAGTGAGACTTCCTTTCTTAATAGGGTAATGCACTATTTCTTCTGCTCTTTCCTTTCCTTTATTTTCTGATTTTTGTTTTAACAAATATTGGATGCTTAATATCTTTTTGCATTTAAGGGAGTAACTTACAAATAACAAGGATCAAATGTCCCTGAAATTGTCTAACACACTCCTCAGGTGTCATTTCCTTTCTTTGTGAGCATTACTTCCCTTGCTTGGTATTTGTTCTCTTCATTATGTTCTTCTTTTCATGCTCTTCTTTTCATTTGTGGTCTGTCTTGTGTTTTTGCTGTCCTGTCTCCTGTCTGTTGTATTCATTAGCCAAGAGAGCGAGATTTTTTGAAGACCTTACGGTTGGTGAGTTCAACAGAAGCATGCGCAAATGAACAGCATGAGGATGTGGAGGATGAGGATAAGGGGGTAGGTGCCGACCCCCATAACTGTACTAATGCAGTGTTTGAAGTGTGGTGTCTGCTAATGTAAATTCTTAGTTTGGTGTGCTGCAGTAGTGGGCTGTAGAAAGGACAAAAGGACTTTTGTTGATAAACCAGGATACGTGTGTTTATGGTGGAGGTATGGTAAAGACAAATTTTTATTCAGTCTTTCTGTGAACAGCTGAAATGCAAATGTTCAAGATTTCTATTTGTTTTCTGTCATTAAACTGTACAAAACCATGGTGCAAATGTATACTGGACAACACTATCAAGAAGCTATAATTTTTTAAAATAATAGATAGGGAAATACCATTATTCTATTCAACTAAGACCTTTTTTCTTAACTTGCAAACAGTGTTGTCCATATACAAGTAATTTTGACAAAGACTTGAAGGGTCTTCTAAGTGAAATCAATAGAAAAAATTGATTTCTCTTAATTAGAAGCACCAGTTTACTCTTTGCATGGTGTGTGTGCCATAATATTGGGTAATATCTCGAAATAAGGTAATTCAGTGTGCAGATCTGTTTGTTAAAATTGGCCATATGTAGTAGTGATTTTTATCAAAGCAGGTAGATTAGAAGTTAAGTGACAGGTTTATGTTGTGGCTACTAAAAATACAGATAGTTTGTAGGGTTTGTCTTTCTTGCAAGAAACGCTGAATTATCAATTCTCTATATTTTGCCCATCCAGAGGGGAAATATCTAGTCATAAAGTGTAAAATGTTGGGTGCTTGTTAGTCTGAGTGAGCTGTTTTATGCCTTTTTAGACCTTGCATTTTGGCATTTGCTAAAGCAACTTGCTGTCATAGGGCCTGAGTGCCTCCCTGGCTCCTGTGTGTTGTGCTGCAGTTGTGATTTCAGTGGAATTTCTGTGCTTTTTTTCTGGAGGGCAGCATAAATCAAAGTGCTGCATTGTTTTATAAAAGAAATATTTCCCCTCTGAGATGATAACTGTGTATTTTAGGATTTACTATACCCTCCTTGTTGTGGAAAACCAAGTTCCTGGTCTGCAGTCCTTCATTCCGTCCGTGGAAGCTAGTTGTTAGCAAGGGCTGTAATGCTTGATCCTGAAGTTACTGGTGTGAAAAACAAGGGGCTAAATAGAAGATTCTGTAATAGAAATTAAAATTCTTTTTGTTTCAGTTAATGCTTCTTATTCAACTTCATTTTCTTATGTTTCTTTTTGGCAAGCATCTGATACTCCATAGGGGAAAAAAGGCAGTTGAGGAAGGCTTGGGCTTATCTGTGTGTTTCACAGTGGTTGTCTGAGGAAATGCTCATATTCATGGCTGATCCCTAGCAATTATAGTCTGCTTCAGTTTATTGCTGTGAAAGTTTGTGAAAAATCTGAAATAAGGAAGATTAGAAGGACTTGGATGTGATGTTGATGGTATAAATTTAACTGCTTTCCCATGCTGATCTGTGACAGCTAAGTATGCGTTTTCTGTGTGATTTGATTCTTCTTCTGGGTGATTTGACACTAACTGCATGCAGTTTTGCCATGTTTCCATTAACACACCACTCATTTTTATTTTACAATTTCTTTTTGATAGGTCTGACTTTGTTTGAGGGGAGTGGCTTGTTAGTTTTTTTCATGCTTTAAAGTTTTCTACCCAAGTCAAGAGTTTAAACTTACACTCTAGGACTGTTTGTGTTATATTATTCTGTTTGGAGGAAGATACTGTCTTTATTAGATGCTTTAAATAAATATGTATAGATATCATAATCATTATGCAATCATACCATTAAGCCATGAAGTTCCATACAGAGGTAAGCTTTTCCATCACAGAATCTACCAGAACAATATAAAGGTCCATGACATTACTTTTGTTTTGTTTTGCTTAATACACTGTAAATATTTTATAATAATGTTTAGTTTCTGTAGGTAATAGCCCTCTTGGCCTTAATAGTACTTTACAGGGAACAGCCTGCATGGATCAAAGTTGCAGCTGGGGACCACTCTTGCCATCCACTGTACTAAAAAATAACTACAGTTAAAATAAAAAGCTAAAGCACACTTTTCCACCAAAGGTATTGACTTCATTAAAGCTGTAGTGCTTCAAATGTTCTACATGGTATATTTAAATCAGACTGTTTGTTCTTATATCTGATGAGAAAATCTCACAAGCACTCTTTTCCACTTGTAGCCCCGAGAAAAAGGTCGGATGCGTTTTCACAGACTGCAGAACGTCCAAATTGCACTTGACTATTTGAAAAAGCGCCAGGTATGATGAAAACAATAATAAAAAAAAAAGAATTAATGACATTTTTGTCACCTATAGCTGATAAATAACAAATTTGTCCTGCTTTGTCTCTTTTGCATGTTGTCTAATAACTGCCTCTGTAGGCTCAGTTTTATGTCATGCTTGAGATGGTTAAGAGAGATGTGGGAAAGGCAGTCTTACACCACTCTTTCCTGAGCAATAACAACACATTCCATGTGCTATATGCTATTAAAGAGGAGAAAATTATAGGTGACATCCTAAGGAGTTGGTGATAGTAAATTTAACTGTCTTTCATGCTGCCCAGACACTAGCTGGTATACAGTTTTGTTCATAATCCAATTTTTAGTGCAAAATGCCAATTCAAATATATTAGAATGTTGTATAGAAGTTCCTTGTTTTAATTGTATTAGTTTTGGGAAAACTTTCTCAAATTTTGATCCTGATAAAAGCAAAACTGGTCTTTTCAGACAAATTAGAGATGTCAGAGCCACCTGGACACTGTGGAAGATTCAGGCTTAATTTCACTTGTATCTCCTTTTAGCCAGACACTTGAAATCCACATTGTTACATTTCCACTACTGTGGATTTCTCTGTACTTTTCAATATCTTTTAAATGCTCACAGAAGCTTGATTTCTCCCTTTTCCAAAGGGAAAATAAAGGGATTTCTCCCTTTATCCAAAACATGGAAGGAAAAACTGTTCCTCCTTAAACATCACATCCCAATGAAAATCTACTCTCTGACTGGTTGATTTAAAAAAAAAAAAGAAATTGTTTTTGCTACTTCAGAAGTTTGAGAGAATATGAGGTAGCAAACCATAAACAGATACTTAGTTTTGTTATGAAACCAGACATTGTTTTGCATTTTGAAATTTCAAACCTGCCTTTCGGGTCACTGAATGGAATGTGTACACTGAGAACAAAATCCTCCTTTGCTGAGTTCAAAGCAAAGGGCTTTGGTCTTGGCAAATTGTCAGTGGGGCTTGCTTGATTAAAATTTCAGCCCTCTAGTAGGTGTTTCTAAACTGTATTTAGGAGTTAACTGGCTCAGGTTGACTGTGTAACCTCCAAGTAAATGCTTTATTGTGATTATAAGGCAGAGAGAGCCTCTATATTGATAATTTTGAAGCCTGACTTAAGAAATGAACAAACAACAAACTGGAATACACTGTCTTTCTTGCAGAGAGTGGGGTTTGGCACTTTTTTTCTCTCCAAACAGTAAAGATTATGTCTGCAGATCAAAAGAAGGACATACCTTTGCTTGTTCAGTTGATAACAGGACATATGTTGAAAAGCATGTGCATGAAACTTTACTAATGTAAGCATAAAATGCCCTTTAGCTGAGTCATCTTTAACTGCTAGGTTCTATGGATGCATAATACTATGAGAGAAATGAAATTTATTAATAAAATTAGAGAAAAGACCAGAATTATTGGGCTCACTCTGGGTGTGAATTTCTGGGAGTGTAATATCAGCAGCTCTTGTTTTAATCCTATTAAGCATTTGTTTATAGCACTATGAATGAGTACAGCATCAGAAACTATAATAATTATTGTATTTTTAAGCCATTGTTTACTTAAATGTGATACTAAATTCCTAGTTTTATCAAGCCAGACCTGTGTTTTAGCAGGCCAGTTCTCCTGCTGCTGAATCCTTGTTTAAGTACAGGGAAGTGTGGGGTGGAAGAATGGCAGTGATAACTTCCAGTGTCAGCACTGCCCTGGGACTGATACAGCAGCTACAGATCATTATATTCATGTTATCCTGCCCTCCTCTGTTGTGCCTTCCCCTTTTGACAAGAGCTGAGGCAAAGGGTATTTGGCATGGGGAGCAGATCTGCCAGCCTAGTGACAGCTGAGGAATGTCCTCATCCCGGTGTGAGTGGGAGAGGGCAATTCCTGGCAGGCCACTTACAGGCAGAATGCAATTCCTTTCTGCTTTTGAGAATTAAAAAACCCAGCAGAGTAGGCTCAGGAAGTGAGTAGTGCATCCTTTATAGTCATGCCTGTGTAATGCAGTATGTATTTGTGGCGTATTTATTTCAATTTTGCCTGTATTTTCTTTCTATGATGGCAGGTGAAACTGGTTAACATCAGAAATGATGATATAACAGATGGGAATCCCAAATTGACTTTGGGGTTGATATGGACCATAATTTTGCACTTTCAGGTAAGCCTAGTTTTGCTTGACTATATGTTTTTGGTCAGTTTCTTGCCCAGTTGTGAGGAATGTTGACATAGACAGGACTCCGTAGATTTTATCTCTTCTCTAATGTGTTTCTAAAGGTTTGGATATTGTATCTTATTTTATGATGTAAGCTGAATCTCAAGATTTTATTTGCTAATTTCCTGTCTGTGGAGTGAGAGTAAAAAAAGCTTCAGTTTTGAACATCATTAAAGGCAGTAATTGATGTATTCCTTCCAGTATTTGGACATATCCTTCTAGTTTTATTCTACAGACTTTTTTTTATTAGTATTAAAATATATTGAAAAATTTTGAATATTTTTTTCCTTCAGGATCTGCTGCTATGAGTATTTTAGCAAGCTGTACTCTCAGCCTCTTCTAGTAGTTCCTCCCGTGTCAGCATTTGTTTCTAGCCCCAGTGATGGTGGCATGGGTCACACTAGGTGGCACTCTGGTTGTTGTACACTGGTGGGATTGTGTACAGTATAATGCAGCCTTACAGTGTGTGGTGTTAAATTGCTCCTCAAAAGGAGGCTTGCATAATGGCCCTGGCTGTAGATGATGTAATTCAGATGACAGATAATTCCCATTTAGTGACTGCAGCATTGTTAGCGATGAACTCCCTGCTGTGCAGGCATTTTAAATGATCAGAAATTTGCAAGATCACACACAAAAAACATAGTTCACTTAGGAGTATTCTACACTGGAATTATGACTGAGAAAACATTTCTTTAAAAAGCCAGGAAGGCTGCTAGGATCTAATGTGCCCTTCTGCAAATCCTATTGTGGAGCAAAGATATGAATAGGGTCAGTGGTACCTGGCTTTAAACAGGGTGCACATCTTAGCCCAGACAAGCACACAGAATAAAGGAGAAACCTCTAGCAAGGACCTGGAGCTCCTTCAGCTCTCCTTGTCAAGTCAATCTTTGCTCCCACATGGTTATACAGAGAAGAAAAGGATAGGTTTAAATATATTTAAGCATGACCTAGAAAATTAGGTTGTGATTGAAGGTTGCTCTATTTTAAGAAACAAAGATTATTAACAACTTACTAATAGAAGCTGTTAGTGGAAGTTAAACCTTTACTTGATGTGTATTTTATGTTTCTGAACCTGATTATTAGGCTTTTGCAGAATGAAATTGTTAGTTTTTCTCATTAGGTGAAGCACAGGACATCTGGCACAATTTTAGGTGCTCGTAAAAAGTCATGAATATTAGTGCTGCCAGTTGTAAAAAATGGATGAAAAGGAAAACCAATTTATATAAATTACCTTATTTAGGTGAAGTGCTGTGGCAAGGATTTTCCCCTGTAAGGTAGTGAGCTCCATATGAAATATGTTGAAGCATTTAGATTGTAGCTAAAACACACTTCACTATGTCCTAACCCAAATAACTACCAACTAAATATCTGTAAGTACAATTCAGATCTTGTAGATCTGTCAGAGTAGAGTATTTCAGTTGGAGGGGAGCTACAATGCTCATCTAGTGTAACTGCCTGACCAATTCAGGCCTGACTGGAAGTTCAAGCATGTTGCTTAGGGCATTTTCCACATGCATCTTGAACACTGACAGGCTTGGGGCATCCACCACCTGTCTAGGAAGCCTGTTCCAATGTCTGACCACCCTCAAGGAAGAGAAATGCTTCCTGATGTCCAATCTAAACCTCCTCAGCACAGTTTTGAAGTATTTCCATGTGTCCAGTGACTGAATACCAGGGAGAAAAGAATCAGAATGGTTTGGGTTGGAAGGGGGCCTTGAAAATTACCTCATTCCATCCCCCCTTCTGGGGGTGGGGACACCTTCAACTAGACCAGATTGCTCAGAACCCCATCCAGCCTGGCCACGAGCACTCCCAGGAATTGGGGCATCCTAACATCTTCCCTGGGATCTGTTCCATGATCTTCCCAGGCACAGAGGAGAGGCTGACAGGTTGATAGTTCCCAACATTGTCTTTTCTTCCATTTCTAAAGATGGGTTCCCTTTTAAAGAGCTCAACACCTCCCTCCAGTTCCCCACAGAGCAGTGAGGTCACTCTTCAGCCTCCCTTTCTCCAAACTAGACAAACTCCCAAGTCCTCAGGCGCTCCACTTAGAACAGGCTTTCCATCCCTGCCACCAGCTTTGTTGCCCTTCTCTGGACATACTCAAGGACCTTCATACCCTTCTTAAACTGTGGAGACCAGAACTGCACCCAGCTCTCAGAGTGAGGCTGCACCAACACTGAGTACAGCAGGATAATTGCCTCTCTGTACTGGCTGTTTGGGCTGTGTTTGATGCCCCCTAGTATGGGGTCTGCCATCTTGATGACCTTCTTTTTCCAAATAATGTCTTTAAAAATTGGTGAAAAAGTAATTTTGAGGATGACTACTGGTGCTTGACTAAATATTAAGCCTCTTTAATAAAAATGAACTGAAGAATGGGATATGTAAAAAAATATATTCTTTTTGTTAGTAATGGCTGTAGTAAACCTACATTGAGTGCAGAAGGGATTTGTAAAGTGATGTAAGACATATGCCCTGTACTAGTCTGTGCTGCCATGACATTTCCTGCATGACATTCCCTGCTATTTCTCTTTAATATGGCGATTCAGTGTCTTTGTCACTTGCATATGGCCCCTTTGGGTTCAGAATGTGAAGTCCAGAAGAATGTACATACTTAGACCTCAAGTTGTTTTTTTTTCTTTCACTTATATTTAAAATGAAGGAAAAATCTGAACAGAAAAGTGGAGTCTTCACCAAGGGATAAAGCTTTGTGATAATAACTGTGTTTATGCATGGAGTAGTCCCATACTTACGGGAAAGTTGTGATTAGATTCAGTTTGTAGACACCTAAATCCTTGTGCTTATGGGGAGGTATGTTCTTATGGAATTGTCTAAATTGTGCCTTTAATATGATAATCAGATGGATAGAGATTTAGTTTATACTAGTACAGCCTAGACAGTGAATCAACTAACTAGCTACTAGAGGTTCACTTCACTCAACTAAACATAAACATCTGTGTTGTTGGAGATTTATGAGACACCCATGTGAGTATGAGAAGCATGACCTGGGTCTTCTGGGAAACCCAGCCTCATCTAGGAAGAGACAATCAGGTAGGATAAACTGCTTCTTAAATGGTGGAAAGCATGTTTAGCAATGGATTTGAGGCCTGGAGGACTAGGCAATACAGAGGGTGAGGCTGATGGAGTAATTCAGATCACCTGAAGGAGCTGCCTAGAGCACCTATGGAGCTATTCACTTGTCCAGCATAGTTGCTGTGTGTGTTCTGAGATGACACTTCATAACCAGTAGCATTTGCAGTGGGAAGCAGGTTTCCTTAGGTGCTGTGGTGTAAATGCTGTCTCCATATGGATATCTCAGGTATTTCAAAGTGTCTCAAATATTCTAGATGGTCAATTGACTTTCTTATCTCTCTGCTTCAGGGTGTGAATCATTGCTATTGATTGAACCACTAGTACAGGGCTTTTGATTCAGTCTCCTGAAGACAGGTGCCATTTGGTGATACCTGAGGTATCCTGGAGTATGCAGGACATATGTGTGGAGTTCTCCCTGTGAGAAACTCATGATCTTCTGGACCTACAGCTGGAGGCCAGTTGGGATATTGCAGGATATCTCAAAGAGCTCCAGAACCCCATGCTGAGGGAACTGAATCCTGCCCCCACTGCATCAAGTGATCTCTTCAAAACCTAGCCAGTGTGTAAATATGAATATCTAGACACTTAAGTGGGGGTCGTTTAAACTGAATTACTCCTTAATTTTCCCATCATTTGCAGAAGTAGTTAATTTCTCAGTGAGCAGAAACAGCTCTTTGCTATGTGATGTTACTGGCTCAGCTACACATCAGTTATGTGTATTCTAATAACACTGCAATCTGGGAAGTAGTCAAGAGGCCAGAGATTGTTTTTTTGTGGCTTATTGTTTCTCTGAGTCATGGTCCTTATCTGGAGGGTATTATTTACTTAAAATAGAAAATCCCTCTGATTATTGGAATGAATTTAGGAATGATTTAGGGGAAAGACATGATAAAAAAAAAGATAATACACATTTGAGGATTATGTTTCTCTTGCATCTGAATTATGTCTAGAGATGGTTATGGCTTTGGGAATTGGTATGCATAACTGGACAAATATAAATGTTACAGCACTGACTTCTGCAGCTGCACAAGTCCAGAAAGTATTCATTCTTCTGTGTCCCAAGTAATTATATAAGAGTTACTGAAAAGCTGGAATGGGAAATCTGGTGGATTACTAAACTGAGTATGTAAGAAAATAATTTGTTCTGTGGGTATTGAAAAACCCCAATGCATCTATGTTGCTAGGATTTATGCAAGCTTTCAATGTACGTATTTCACATGCTTTTAATAGTAGGTGGCTTAGTTTAAATTCAGTTTCATAATGTAATAACTGTTATTTTAAAATAAGTTATTTTCCTGGCACCTGTAGAACATGCTAAATCAGATTATAGTATTTTGTATAATCATAGGCTGTATGTATAAATATACAAATTAATACTTTAATGGACTCCTTCAACATCCAATACATTTTCACTGACTACATTGGAGATGAGCAACTATAAATGAAAGCAGTATTTGTCCTCAGAAAATCATCACAATTTTAGTAAGATTTAAATTCTGTGTAAACTGGTGATCATTTCTTTTCAAACCACTGCAAGCATTCTTTAAAAAATGTTAAATGTTTAAAATCACTTGCAGTTCGTTGAAAAAAGCATGCTGAAGCAAAGAAAAACTTTGAACTTCCATCTAGCTAAAA